>NC_140513.1:14224552-15660802 GCF_964339955.1 Pipistrellus hanaki | reverse complement strand
CACATTGTTGAATTCACACAACTTCAAGTTGGGAGATGGGAATATATTTAGTGTGATCATTTTGTTGCAAAAGAGGCTAGAATTTACAAAATTGGTAGAATAGTTTTCTCAGGATAACTGTATTTCTGTAGGGACTTTGAAATTGAATAACCAAGGGCAAAACTGTGCTGAAGCAGTGGAGTAGGATTTGGGAAATTCTACTTAGAAAATAAAAAGCATGCCTTGGCTGGTGTGGCTCAATTGGTTCGGTGTTTTCCCATGCACCAAAGGGTTGCCAGTTCAGTTCCCAGTCAGGGCACCTGCCCAGGTTGTGGTCTCAGTCCCCTGTAGGGGACCTGCAGCAGGCAGCCAATCGATGCTTTGCTTTTATATGGATGTTTCTCTTTCTCCCTCATCCTTCCTCTGTCTCTAAAAACCAATAAACATGATGCTCAACCACTGAGCCCAGCCAGTGTGGCTCAGTGGTTGAGCATCAACCTATGAACCAGGAGATCACAGTTTGATTCCTGGTCAGGGCACATGCCCAGGTATTGGGCATGGTCCCCAGTGTGTGGCATGCAGGAGGCAGCTAATCAATGATTCTCTTTTATCACTGACTAGTCCAGTGTTTCCCAACCTTCTCTCATGATGAGAATCACCTGGTGGAGTTGTTAAAACACAGATTCCTGAATCCCACTAAGAAGTGCTAAACTTTTTGGGAACATATAGGTAAAATTGTATACTTAACTAGTGCTCTAAGACAGATTTTATATACAGAGCACTAAGTTAGGTATGCAATTTTACCTATATGTTCCCAAAAATTCTAGTTTAGCACTTCTTAGTTGGGATTCAGGAATCTGTGTTTTAACAACTCCACCAGGTGATTCTCATCATGAGAGAAGGTTGGGAAACACTGGACTAGAGGCCTAATGCACAAAATTCATGCAAGTGGCTTGGCCCTTGCTGCCATGGTGGCTTGCCTCGGCCCTCACAGCCCCGGCTCTGTCCAGAAGGTCATCTGGAAGGAAGTCTGGAAGGTCGTTTGGCTGTCCAGTCTAATTAGCATATTATGCTTTTATTATTATAGATGCTTCTATCTCACTCTCTCCCTTCCTCTCTGAAATCATTAAAACTATATTAAACATAAGTTAAAAATGAATCTACCTAGTCTATCCATTCAGTTTATTGTCAATATTTACCTTAAATTTTCCTACCTTGACCTTAAATTTTCCAGTATTTCTATTTTAGATTTATCATGCCCATTGACTACCTTAAACAATCATTACTGTTGTATTGAACTTAATCATTTAAACTCATCTAAATATACAGTACTTAAATAAGACACCATATTATATACATTCATAGAATTTCTTTAATCTGCAATTTAATGTTATTGCATTCCAGATATTGGAATCCATCTTATATTAGTGGATAAATAGTAAGATAAATAGGTTTATTTCTAAAATCAAAGATGGGGGAGGGTGAGAATAAGCAAATCATGGTTAGAGAAAATGTATTTAAAAATAGCCAACTTTTGCCGGGACGGGTTTGGCTCAATGGATAGAGCGTCGGCTTTGGGACTGAAAGGTCCCAGGTTCGATTCCGGTCAAGGGCATGTACCTTGGTTGCGGGCATATCCCCAGTAGGGGGTGTGCAAGAGGCAGCTGATCGATAACTCTCTCTCATCGATGTTTCTGACTCTCTATCTCTCTCCTTTCCTCTCTGTACAAAATCAATAAAATATATTTTAAAAAAATAATAAAAATAAAAAAATAAAAATAGCCAACTTTTGAACAGCAGCAGTTCCTGAAATGTTTTTCTTACATGTTTTTAAATATTTTATTTCTTCTGTGCTACCTAACTGGCCTGCATTTATTGCGCCAAAATGGAAATAAATACAAATAATTAGGTTAGGTGCTTATGCACCAGGTGGGAAAAGTACAATTTCCCAAAATTTTTGCTTCCCAGTTTTTCTGAGATATAATTGACAAATTAAAAACTGTATACCGGTATATGCCCGCCTGGTGTGGCTCAGTGGTTGAGCATTGACCTATGAACCAGGAGGTCACGGTTTGATTCTGCCCAGGGCACAAGCCGGGTTTGCAAACTCCATCCCAGTAGGGGGCATGCAGGAGGCAGCCAATCAATGATTCTCTCTCATCATAGAAATCAATAAAAACATATTTAAATAAAATAAAAACTGCATATATTCAAGGTGTACATATATACAACGCATGTAATTTCCAAGATTACGTCGGGCCACACACAGGTGAGTGTGGATCTCCGGCTGGCTTCCCATCCCCTCCCACTAGCCGACAGCATCAGACGTCTCCCCTTCCTCACTCCGTCACCTAAAAATGGCACTTTAAGTTAGGGGTGTCGAACTCAATCAGAGAAGGGGCCAAAATCTAAAATCCAGCCTAAATCGCGGGCCGAATGGTTTACTGAACAGTCATAAACTGACAATGTCATAAACTGACAGCGGAGTGCAGTGATGACAGCGCGGTGCGGGCCACATTGCAAGGCCTGGCGGGCTGGATTTGGCCCGAGGGCCTTGTGTTTGACACATGTGCTTTAAGGGAAATTGCAGAAGAGCAATTCACTGATGAACCAAAAGATAGATATAGAGACAGTGAAGCAACAAGCAAACTGTCAAATTACAGCGGGGAGGGTAGGGAGATCTGGAGTAGATAAGATATCAACCTAAGGACTTGTATACATGCACATAAGTACAACTAATGGACACAAAACTCTGGGGAGGTATGGCAAGGGGGGACAATGGTATATGTAATAAATAATAATTAAATAATAATTTAATTTAAAAGTATTTTTAAAAATTAGGCTTAGGCTTAACTAGGCTTAGGCTTAACTAGGCTTAGGCTGAGGTTTAGGCTTAACTAGGCTTACGTTTAGGTTTAGGCTTCACTAGGCTTAGGCTTAGGCTTAACTAGGATTAGGCTTAGGCTTAACTAGACTTAGGTAACTAGGCTTAGCTTAACTAGGATTAGCTTAACTAGGCTTAGCTTAACTAGGCTTAGCTTAACTAGGATTAGCTTAACTAGGCCTAGCTTAACTAAGCTTAGGCTTAACTAGGCTTAGCTTAACTAGGCTTAAGCTTAGGCTTAGGCTTAACTAGGCTTAGGCTTAGGTTTAGGCTTAACTAGGCTTAGGCTTAGGCTTGGCTTAACTAGGCTTGGCTTAACTAGGCTTAGGCTTAACTAGGCTTAGGCTTAGCTTAACTAGGTTTAACTAGGCTTAGCTTAACTAGGCTTAGGCTTAACTAGGCTTAGCTTAACTAGGCTTAGCTTAACTAGGCTAGGCTTAACTAGGCTTGGCTTAACTAGGCTTAGGCTTAACTAGGCTTAGCTTAACTAGGCTAGGCTTAACTAGGCTTAGGCTTAACTAGGCTTAGCTTAACTAGGATTAGCTTAACTAGGCTTAGGCTTAGGCTTAACTAGGCTTAGCTTAACTAGGCTAGGCTTAACTAGGCTTAGGCTTAGGCTTAACTAGGCTTAGCTTAACTAGGCTAGGCTTAGCTTAACTAGGCTTAGGCTTAGGCTTAACTAGGCTTAGGCTTAACTAGGCTCAGGCTCAGGTTTAGGCTTAACTAGGCCAGGCTTAACTAGGCTTAGCTTAACTAGGCTAGGCTTAACTAGGCTAGGCTTAATTAGGCTTAGCTTAACTAGGCTTGGCTTAACTAGGCTAGGCTTAACTAGGCTTAGGCTCAGGCTTAACTAGGCTTAGCTTAACTAGGCTTGGCTTAACTAGGCTTGGCTTAACTAGGCTTAGGCTTAGGCTTAACTAGGCTTAGCTTAACTAGGCTAGGCTTAGCTTAACTAGGCTAGGCTTAACTAGGCTTGGCTTAACTAGGCTTAGCTTAACTAGGCTTGGCTTAACTAGGCTTGGCTTAACTAGGCTAGGCTTAACTAGGCTAGGCTTAACTAGGCTTAGCTTAACTAGGCTAGGCTTAACTAGGCTAGGCTTAACTAGGCTTGGCTTAACTAGGCTAGACTTAACTAGGCTTAGGCTTAGGCTTAACTAGGCTTAGCTTAACTAGGATTAGCTTAACTAGGCTTAGGCTTAGGCTTAACTAGGCTTAGCTTAACTAGGCTAGGCTTAACTAGGCTTAGGCTTAGGCTTAGGCTTAACTAGGCTTAGCTTAACTAGGCTAGGCTTAGCTTAACTAGGCTTAGGCTTAACTAGGCTTAGGCTTAACTAGGCTCAGGCTTAGGTTTAGGCTTAACTAGGCCAGGCTTAACTAGGCTTAGCTTAACTAGGCTAGGCTTAACTAGGCTAGGCTTAACTAGGCTTAGCTTAACTAGGCTAGGCTTAACTAGGCTTAGGCTCAGGCTTAACTAGGCTTAGCTTAACTAGGCTTGGCTTAACTAGGCTTGGCTTAACTAGGCTTAGGCTTAGGCTTAACTAGGCTTAGCTTAACTAGGCTAGGCTTAGCTTAACTAGGCTTGGCTTAACTAGGCTTAGGCTTAACTAGGCTTAGGCTTAACTAGGCTCAGGCTTAGGTTTAGGCTTAACTAGGCTTAGGCTTAAGTTTAACTAGGTTTAGGCTTAACTAGGCTTAGGCTTAACTAGGAAAATAAATAAATAAAACTGGCAAAAAAAAAAAAAGTCAATATTCAGCATTTCCCCATATTGTTTAAACTACACAACTTCTAGGCAGTGTATTGAAGTCCTATTGGCCTTTCTGTGTCCTTCACGTCCAGCCGAGTGAGGCGAGGTGGACGCTGGCTCTGAGGTCCCATGCCCATAGTCACCTAACTGTTTTCCAGGCACTTCAGAGCTGCCCTGCTCCAGCCCATCCCGAACATCCCTTCTCCTCCAACGAGAACACTCTCCCGCCCTGCCCTCCGCTCTCAGCCTCTCTGACCTTTTACCTGAGGTGAGACGGCTTCCTAGGATCTCCGACGCAGAAAATGCCCTCCCACAGGACCGGCGACCTCTGACCCTGACCTCAGCGTTCCCATTGGCCAGCCAGGCCAGAACGGGCCCGCCCCCTCAGGCCCCGGCACTTCCGGAAGCGGTTGCTCCTTAATCCTGGAGCGGAAGCGGTTGCTCCTTCCTCGTGTTCCCAGGCTTGTGAAGGCCAGAGGGCGGGGCCTGGTCAGTGTCGAGATCCTGGGGGTGATCCAGGTCACCCAGACAGAGCAAAGCGGGGTGGAGGTGGAGGAAGTGGAGGGAAGCCACAGGGGCCAGGTGGGCAGTGAGGTTGGGGAGACCTGGCAAAGGAGCCTGAGCTGCTTTCTCAGGGGCCACGCGGATGTTACGATGTAATCCTGGCCAAAGGCGACCTGTCCAGAAGGAGGGCAAGGGCAGAGACATTCCAGCGGTTAAAATGCAGAGGATTTGGCAACCAAACAGATTCCAGGGAGAGAGCAAAAGCAAAAGGGTGGAGGCCAGCATGACTCAGGTGTCTGGCTAGGTGTTGGCTGTGGCCTTGCACGCGGAAGAACATTGGAGGAGCGGCCGGAAAAGTTAGAATTGGGACGTCTGGACTGTACACCTTGGTTTATAGCTACGCCTTCGCGCACACACTCATTGAGGAAATCTTTTAGACCCATCTGATAAGAAAAAGAATTGTTCCTTTCTCTGTGTTTCTTAACTCCTGCCTTCCTTTCCGTAACAACGCTAGACATTAAATTCTTTCCCAGAGATTGCAAGAAGTAACATGCATTTATTTATTTTGCTAACCCGTGGTTATCTTACATGTTAATTATTAACTAAGTACTATTGTGAAAGGTCAGTAAATAAACCACATTATTCTCTTAAGTTACCTTCTTTGTTTTGTACAGGTTTGTGCAGGGATGTGGACTTAAAGTTTGGCAATAATCAGTTACAAAGATGTTCATCTTGCATTGAGGGACATTCATTACTTTGCTTTTTTGGATGTATACCTTTTAATAAAACTAATTTAAAATTACATAAAACAAAAGCAACACCCAGTTATACTCGTTGTAACAAGTAAAACCATCCAAAGATGAATACAGGAAAAGTAATCTCCATTACTACCCAAGTCCCAGGCAACCAATGTTAGTCTGAGGTGTATTTTTTCACACCTTTTTACATATTCATACAAACTTATATAGACATGCATACACAAAATAGGTTGACCAGTTATATAAAAATAGGCAATTTTCCTTACTAATCAATACACCATAAATTTCTAGATCAAGGTATACAAACTTAACTCATTTAAAAAATATATATATATTATTGATTTTTTACAGAGCGGAAGAGAGAGGGATAGAGAGTTAGAAACATCAATGAGAGAGAATCATCGATCAGCTGCCTCTTGCACACCCCCTACTGGGGATGTGCCCACAACCAAGGTACATGCCCTTGACTGGAATTGAATCCAGAACCTTTCAGTCCACAGGCCGATGCTTTATCCACTAAGCCAAACCGGTTTCAGCGAGACTTAACTCATTTTTAACAGCTGCATAATATTTCATAGTAAGGTAATGCCATGATCTATCCAAATATTCTACTACTTTTGGATTTAACAAATTGTTTCCCGTTTTTTACCTTGACAAATTATGCCACAATAAAATTTCTTAGACATGTGAATATTGTTGCTTTTATTTCTGTGATATAGAATTGTGTTGCTTTGCTGTCTCAAATGATTAAACATTTCAAATTTTATAGACAATACCAATTTACCTTCTGAAAATTTATAGCAATTTATGTTAATAGTGCCTGAGAGGGACCATTACTCTGAATACTCAACAGAAATGAATATATTGCTTTTAAAAGTGTTTGCTGATCTACTTCATGAAAAATACTATCTTATTTTAATTCACAGTTCTCTGATTACTGCTGAGATTACATACTTTTTATTTTTAAATATATTTTATTGATTTTTTTATAGAGAGGAAGAGAGAGGGGTAGGGAGCTAGAAACATCGATGAGAGAGAATCATCGATCAGCTGCCTCTTGCACACCCCCAACTAGGGATGTGCCCGCAACCAAAGTACATGCCCTTGACCAGAATCGAACCCAGGACCTTTCAGTCCCCAGGCCGTCGCTCTATCCACTGAGCCAAATCGGTTTCGATGAGATTACATACTTTTTTAGATGTTTATGAGCTCTTTGGATTTTTCTTCCATGAATTAATTGCCTGTTTGTATATGTGTGTTTTAGTATATGTGTGTGTGTGTGTGTGTGTGTGTGTGTGTGTGTGTGTTTATTTGTCTATAGATCAGACACCTTTTCTGTTGAATAGTTTGTCTTTTGGAAGATCATGTATATAGGTATATTAGTACATATCATCGGTTTGGCTATATAAATGACAGAAAATTCTAAAATAATATAAAATTTATTTCTCTTTCATATAAATGAAGTACCGAGGTAAAATATTCAGAACTGATAAGGCAGCTGTGCCCCACAAAGTCCTCAGGGACTTACCTCTGGCTCATTACTCTGATATTTCTACGTTGTGATCCTTATTTTCATGGTCTCAGGTGGCAGGATCTATGTTTAAGGCAATAGGATAGAGAAAGGAATGAAAAAGATGAGAGGCCAAGGGCACAATATTTCTTTATATATTTGTAATTAAAATTGTAAAATGTAATATCTATAATAATAAAAGTATAATATGCTAGTTAGATCAGATGTTCTTCTGGATGTTCTTCCGGACCAAGCCTTGGTGGGCTGGGCCGAGGCAGAGGCGGAGGCAGCAGGGGGCTGATCCAGAATCTACCGTAGTTCATTAGAAAATACATAAGATAATGTACAGTTGAAAAATTATTTTTAAGAAACATCCATGCGGCCTCCACTCAAGTGAAGAAACAGAGCATTTTGAGAATTTCGGAAACTCTCTATTTTCTTTTCTAATCACAACTCTCCCTAAAGGAAATCTCCCTCTAGAACTAGAGATTACTATAATCCTGTCTGTATGGTAATCATTGCTTAGCCTTGCTTTAAAGTTTCACCCAAGTGTATGCATTTCTAAAGGATATAGTTTTGCCTATTTTTGAATCTTACTATTTGTGTTAGTTTGGTTTTTGCTTCTATTCAATCGATGTTGTTGTATGTATGTCAATTCAATTTCTTGCTGAATAGTGTATACCAGAGTATAAATATACCTCCACTTATTTATTCATTCTGCTGCTGACGGATCTTTGGATTATTGCAGTTTTTGGCAATTACAAATAATGCTGCTACCAATATCCTTTTACATGTATCCTAGTACACATATATGCTTCTCTAGAATATAAATTTGAGAATGAATTTCTGGTTTATTGAGTATGCATAACTTCACATTTATTCAATAATATCAAACTATTTTCCAAAGTGATTGTACCAATTTCCATTCTCACCAACAATGTTTGAGAGTTCCTGTTGCTTTGTATCCTCACCAACCCTTAGCAGTGTCATACTATTTAATTTTGAGAATCTGTTAAGTATTCAGGTGTCTCTTAAGGAAGGCTCCCATACGCTGCTACATAAGACTTCTGCTTCCATCTGACTGGCCAGGACTAGTCACATGGTCACTCAGCTGTAATAAAGTCAAGCAGATGCAGTGTTTATTCTGGAGAGTCCTGTGCATGACATGAATATATGGCAGATAGTCAGCTTGAGATAGAATTCCTGATTAGTCTGAACTAGAAAATGCAGAAAATCTGGACATATGGAATGAAATAATATTGCACAAATGTGTTGCATAAGTAATTTGTTGTCTTATGGTGCTAATTTATGGGTGTAGTCTCATGTTCTATCTTTTGATCAGTAAGGGACTATTTTACATCAATAGATTCAGAACAAACATTTTAACACAACGTTTTTAATATAATTAAACTATATAATAATGCTAGAAAAGAGCTGTGGTAGCATTATCATGTAAGGAAATTCTCACAAGTATAGAAGACATACCTAACATTTCATATTCATGTAGTTTACCTTTTTTCAAATAAAGAAACCAAGTGTTGTTGTAGCCTGTATTTGTAACATTTGTATTTATAAATACTGACATTTTTCTGTTCCATATATTCAACTCCTTAACATTTTTCTAATTATGAGCCTTTTCAGGCCTTACATGTTTATTGAGTCTTTTACACACATTGAACAACTCACTTGAGCTAAGCTTCTGGCCAGGATGAAAACTTTATCCATGCTTAGACCTGATTCTGTATCCCTGAAGAAGCCAGAGTCTGGAATAAATAATTATACTTGTTTATTTTAGTTTATTTTCTTGGGGAAAATGGAAGGGCTAACTCTATGCCTTAAAATTTCCCTGGGCAACACTCTACTATTTTTCATATTTTTTGGTCCATTGAGGATAAGCTATTTGCCTATGATTACATAGACAGGTCTTACTCTTGGCAGTTACTAAATACATGCTGAATGAACGAATAAATGACTATTATGAACATACTCTTTTTAAAAGTTTTTAAAAATATATATTTCTTTATTGATTTCAGAGAGGAAGAGAGAAGGAGAGAGATAGAAACAACAATAATGAGAGAGAATCATTGGCTGCTTCCTGCACACCCCATACTGGGGATTGAGCCTGCAACCCAGGCATGTGCCCTTGTCTGGACTCGAACCTGGGACCCTTCAGTCCGCAGGCTGATGCTTTTATCCACTGAGGCAAGCCGGCTAGGGCTGAACATACTCTTTCAATTTGAGAGTCACGGATATTTATTTATTTGCCACCAAGAATAAGAGCACTTTAGGATGTGACTCATCCTCACACACAGAATTTAATTGTTCATTTAAGCAGAAGGAAAACAAACCATCCAGTTCTGATAAAAAAAAAAAAAAAAAAAAAAAAAAAAAGCTTAGGCAGCATGAGGTTAAAGTCTGTATTACCCACTTACGGACAACACCTTTAACAAACACTTTGTTGTACGTTATTTCAATTCAGTAGGTGGGCCCAGCCCAGCAGACCGTCTTCCTGTCATACCTGGGCTTTAAGACAAGACAAAAACCAGAAAAGACTTTGCTAGAGAGGCTCAGCACCAGCTTTTCTGTAGCCAGCTGCTCTGAGATGCTGCAAAGAGCACCTTTCAGACCACAAGCTTGTGAGCCTTTTCTGAGTGTTTGGTTGCTTCTGTTTACTTCAATGGTCCTATATTGTCGGTGTCCAGCCCCTGCCCTTCTGTGGATCCCCTGTGTTGCTTTGGTGTTTTTATGTTCCTGCTTTTAGCAAAAACAGCTCTGGAACCTCATTGAGGCTGCTTTGCTTTGGAAGGTTCTCATTGGTGGGACCAGAGCTCTGAAAAACGTTCTGGATGGACTATGCTTAGACATCAGTGGTGGCAGAACCAGTGCCTTTGTTGAGGCCGCCTGGCCAGCAGCTGGGAGGCGACGTAGACGGTCTTACTTTCCTGTCATCCACACCCTCTCATTCCTTCTCCATCAGCTTTTATCATTTCAGCATTCTCCCTGGCCCATCAGAGCCTCTTGGGGTCACGAGGACAACTAGTTCTGGGTGGGATGTTAGGCTGCTGCATGCCATTGGGCCTCTGTAGTCCTGTACATAGCAACAGCCTTTCTCAGTGCAGTGCTTGTAGGGTGCTTCTTAAAAGCTATAGAGTGGGGCAGACACATCCGCTCTTTCGGATGTGAAAAGTGTTTCAGATTTTGAATTGAGAGTCTTTGGAGGCGCCTAATGATGAGTGTTGGCAAAGTCAAAAATGCTAAAGGAGAGCGGGATCTTTTAGTCTTGGCTACAGCACTCACGGCATGAACAGTCTCCATGAGGACATCTTCATTCAGGATTTGTTTGTTTGTTTGCTTGTTTTTTCACTTCTGACCCTGACGTCTCCGGCTATAGATCTGATGTGGTGCCTCCTTAACCTGTGCTCCCCGTTAATAACAGGTACTGTAGCAGCTCTGTGTCTGTGTCACCGGGGTAGGACCTGATTAAAATAGAGGTATTGAAATGCTGTGTTAAAATACTGTTCCTAACATTTCATTTTGCTAGCAAGAAATCTTTGATTTCATTTTATTGTAGACACTAGATTGTCGTTTAGCCATACTGACATTTCTAAATAAAAAAAAAAGGGATATATTTTCTTACACAGTGTTCAAAAAGAGACATGTTTCAGCTCTCCGTGCTGCCCTTTTACAGGTACAAGTTTTCCAGCTGAGAAAACTAAGACAAACTGGAGGCTGCCTCAAGTGCTTATGGGTATGTGCCCTGGGCTGTTTCTCTGAGCTGCTGACAGTGGGACTGTGATGGTACAGTGTGCACAGCGACTGTTCCACAGGCTGGGATTTTCTGTCCTGAAACCTTACTTAATATCAAAAGTCAAACTTTAGTACAATAAATAAAGGTCAGTTTCTGTAAAAATAAATAAATAAATAAAATAAAATAGTCGGAAGAAAATTGAGAGGATGATATTTCAATTTTGGTTTTAATGTAGCCACATTTATCATCCTCTTCCTTACTGTTCCTACTTTTAGGGTTATGCTTGGAAAGGCCACCTTGATCCCTAAGATTGTACAGATATGTAAATACATTTTCTTCTACTGATTTTTAAAAAAAATATATTTTATTGATTTTTTACAGAGAGGAAGGGAGAGGGAGAGAGAGTTAGAAACGTCGATGAGAGAGAAACATCGACCAGCTGCCTCTTGCACACCCCCTACGGGGGATGTGCCTGCAACCAATGAACATGCCCTTGACTGGAATCAAACCTGGGACCTTTCAGTCCGCAGACCGATGCTCTACCACTGAGCCAAACCAGTTTCGGCTTCTTCTACTGATTTTTATCACATCATCTTTTACATTTAAAATCTCTGGGATTGTGTGTGTGTGTGTATGTGTGTGTGTGTGTGTGTGTGTGTGTGTGTGTGTAAAGCATGAAATAGGTTTATAATTTAATATTTTTCTTCTATAGTTTAGTGAGTTATTTACTGATTTTCCCTTCTGAGTTTAATACATCTTTATCATATATTCCCATATACTAAGTTCTGATGAAATTATAAATATATAAACTTTCTAGGTTTGTAATTTGTTCCATTGGTGGTTTGCTCCTGAGCTGTCTTTATTTACTTACACTGTTTTAATTATTAAAGTTTAAACTTCTAGGTGGCAAATTCATGTACTACTCTTCTTTTAAAAATATTTCTAAAGTTTATTCTTTTTAAAAATATATTTTTTTTATTGATTTCAGAGAGGGAGAGAGAGAGAAAAACCTCAATGAAGAGAGAGGATATTGATTGACTGCCTCTTCCACACTCCTCACTGGGGATCAAACCCGCATGTGGCCTTGACTGGAAATGAACCTGGGACCCTTCAGTCTGCAGGCCAACACTCTATCCACTGAGCCAAACCTGCTAGGGCATCTAAGGTTTATTCTTAAAAATAAATATAAAAAATATTTTTTTCAAGACCCTACATTTTTTGATACTGGGATTCTGATTGAGATGAAGTAAAAGTTATAATTTGGAGAACTGCCACATCTATAATAATAAAAGTGTAATATGCTAATTAGACTGAACGTCCTTCTGGATGAAGCCGTGGCTTGCAAGGGAAGTTGGGGTCCCGGGTGCCAGTGGGCAGCCAGAGGGAAGCCAGCCTGGGTCCCGGGTTGCGGATTCTCCATGGTGGGCTGCCAGTTGTGAATGTACCCCCCACGTCCAGAGTGCTTCAGGGTTCAGGTTCAGGGTTCAGGCTTTGGAGGAGACAGCACACAAATGAAAGAGACAAGACGAGAAAATATTAATTTGAGAATTGGGGGCCAGGTGGAGGAGGACCCCTCTTTGCTCTGGCCTTGCCATCTTTTTATTCAGGTCTGGAGTAAACCCAGAGCCCTTAGGCAGGCAACTCCAATAATAGCTTGATGATAGCCCATCAGCAAGGATTTACAAAAGACTAAAAGGTGGAAGTTGCTTAGCTACCATTGTCTCGACTAAACAGTGGGTGCATAGCTCTGACCTTTCAGAGCTCAAAGTTGACCAGCCTTCCAGGTTCCTTGTCCACCTCTTTCTACTAGTGAAGGCAATGGGCAGCTTCCAACACCAAGTGACTGCAGGGGACAAGAGGGAAGCCAGCCCTGGTCCTGTGTACATGGGTCCTGGGTGCCTGCTGGCAGCCAGAGGGAAGCAACCCAGGTCCCAGGTGCCAGAGGGAAGCCAGTGCCTGCTACCAGGAGAAGGAAGGCCTACTCTTGCACGAATTTTGTGCACTGGGCCTCTAGTATTAATATAGTCTTCAAAATCAATGAACCTGATATGGTTCTATTTACCCAAGTCATCTCTCATTTCTTCTAGTGGTTCTATAATTTTATAATTTGTGTGAATACTTTAATAGAGCATGGTGCTTGAGAGCATACATGCACAAACTGGACTGCATGGATCCCTACGCCATGTATTGTACTACCCATTTGTGCTTCATTTTCCCCTCCTATAATGTAGGGATGACAATAATTGTGCCTCCTGGAGTTATTGTGAAGATCAAATGTGTTATGAATGTAAAATGTTTAAAACAGTATCTGGCATGTAGTACCATATAAGTACTACTTATAATTCTACTAGAGACCTGATGCCTGAAATTTGTGCAAGAGTAGGCCTTTCTTCCCCTGGCTGCTGGCACCAGTTTCCCTCTGGCACCTGGGACTCAGGCTTCCCAGAGGCTCCAGCTCCGGCTTCGTCCAGAAGGATGTCCAGAATGACATACGGTCTAATTAGCATGTTACCCTTTTATTATTATAGGTGTGTGTACATACTATCTGCACTCCATGTTTCTTATTAAATTTATTAATTGCTTTCTATACTGTTACTACAAATGTGTTTTTTTTAAATTGTGGAATACAATGTCAATAAACACTAAGCTTTGAGATTTCAGCCTTCAGAGGGCTCTCCTTTCTTGTGATTACTGTCATTTCCCAGAGCTTCCTTTTAAAGAATTTTATATAATTGGGTCCTTTGTATAAGAGCCAAGTGATGAAACAGAAGATGCATGTCTGATTTCAAAATGCTTTTGAAAAGTCAAGTAAGCCGAAACCGGTTTGGCTCAGTGGTAGAGCGTCGGTCTGCGGACTGAAAGGTCCCGGGTTCGATTCCGGTCAAGGGCATGTATCTTGGTTGCGGGCACATCCCCAGTAGGCGGTGTGCAAGAGGCAGCTAGTCGATGTTTCTCTATCATTGACGTTTCTAGCTCTCTATCTCTCTCCCTTCCTCTCTGTAAAAAATCAATAAAATATATTTTTTTAAAAAGAAAAAAGAAAAAAAAAGAAAAGTCAAGTAAGATAAATAAGATCAACAGATGGTCTATTGAAAATGTTAACAGAACGAACAATCCTTTTGCAAAACTGATGAAAAAGAATATAACTGAAAATGAGGGGGGGAAAAGGAATTAACAGAAAATTTTAAACATCCAAGACATTTCAAACTTATAGGAATACTCAAAGTTTAACCTGTCAATAAAGTGGACATTTTGACAAAAGAGAATATTATCTAAGAACTATAAATTATGAAAATTGATACAAGAAGGGCAGAAAAACTTGAACTGATCACTAACAGTAGAAGAAATGGGGCTGCCACCAAAGTTCTACCTCTGAAAAAGACACCAGGTCAAGATGCTTTTAAACATGGATTCTCTCGACACGTTTAGGGAATACGTTATTTACAGAACATTGAGAAAGATAGAAAACTTTATAACATATTCTACAACTAACATAACTATGAAACTAAATTAGTAAGGAATAGCAGAAGAAAAGGAAAAACTAGGCCAATCTTAATAATGAAATAATGGCAAAAATCTTAAATAACATGAGCAAAATGATACAGCAGAATTTTAATAGTCAAATGGACTATAATCACATAGATTGTATTCTAAGAATGCAGAGATAATTTAGACATATCTTTTGACTTACAGCTAAATAATGAGTAAATCTTTACATATTTTTGTCCTTTTCTCCCTGAATAATAGCCTGCTTTGCTACTTTGTGGATCGCTCCTGCCTAGAACATTTCTTACTTTTTCTTCTCCATCCAGAAAACTTCTGATTTTCTTTAAAGATGCAGTTGGTATCACCTCTGGGTCTCTTCCTCTGACCCCTCTTCACCTGAGACCAACAAGCTGCTATTCCTGTGTATACCCACAATACCCTGTATTTATTTTTATTGCAACGCTTATCATACTGTTTAGTAATTGCTAGTTAACCTGTTTGTCTCTCTCACCAACCTGTAAGCTCCTGAGACAGAGTCCATGTATTTGTTTTCTGGAAGCCTGGCAAATAAAATCTGGCAGACTCGATTGAAAAATAGACAACCGAACCAGACTGAAGTAAAAATGTTAGGTAATTACATACTATAAAAGTTGGAGAGGAGGACATGGTTTTGATGTATGTCTAAACTGGACTTCTTGCCGAAACCGGTTTGGCTCAATGGATAGAGCGTCGGCCTGCGGATTGAAAGGTCCCAGGTTCAATTCCGGCTAAGGGCATGTACCTGGGTTGCGGGCACATCCCCATTAGGGGGTGTGCAAGAGGCAGCTGATCGATGATTCTCTCTCATCGATGTTTCTAACTCTCTGTCCCTCTCTCTTCCTCTCTGTGAAAAAATCAATAAAATATATTTTAAAAAATAAGTAAATAAATAAACTGGACTTCTTCAGATGCCACCTTAACATTAAACGTCCCTATCGTGTTGCAGGCAAATTGGACAACCTCAGGCCTCCCTGGAAGTCATAGCTTCTTACCACATGGCAGCGAACAGGCCGGTGTTAACCTTGTCTGAAGAGAGCCTAGAAGATGCTGAACCGTGCGTTTCCCGTTTCTTCTCCCAAAGGCGAATGAAGAGTGACAGTAAAGGCCAGAAATATTATTCTAACTGAAGCTCTGCATGGAAACATGTAGGGGATACCCCTCCCCTCCCAACCTCCAGTAATAACTACCTAATTTATATTTTCCTTTAGGACTTAGCTGCCTGACACTTCAGAGAGAAATTTCAATTGCAGCAACTATATTTAACCTAAGTGTTCTAATATTCGTAGCAGGTCTTTGTTCTTTCGTTTATATTAATAATTTCATTTGTACGTGTCCTCAAATTTCTATTGAAATAGGTAGGGTAAAATATTAAGCAAAAGCACATAAAATTTTCTCACAAATTTATTTGCATTCTGTTATGTTCTCAGTGTCCTGAAGATTGCTTTCCAGGCACTGTTAGCAAGCTGAACTGTTCCTCGTGTAGCCTCATGAGATCGAATAAGAAGGAATTGTCATCTCCATGTATCCTGGATCTGTTCAACCTAATGACATGCTCTGCTCATACTGATGGACAGGGAGGGCCTGCAAGAGGAGGAGAATGAGAACGTTCTTGAAATATGAGCACTGTACATTCACTTAGCATTTGCTAGGGTAGCTTTTTTCTCTACTATTGATACAACTAGTAAGTAAGTAAGTTCTGGGGATCTAATACACAGTGATTATAGTCAACAATACTGTATTATATACTTCAAAATTGCTAACAGATTAAATCTTAAATATTTTCACTACAAAAAAAGAAATGACAATTATATGATGTGATAGAGGTGTTAGCTAAAACACCTCTACGGTGGTAATCATATTGCAGTATATCATGTATATATATCAAAGTCAACACATTATACACCTTAAACTTATACAGTGTTATACATGTCAATTATATTGTAACTAGAAGCCCAATGCATGAAATTTGTGCAAAGGGGCTTGGCCCTTGCAGCCCCGGCTTTGTCTGAAAGGTCATTCGGCTATCCAGTCTAATTATCGTATTATACTTTTATTTTTATAGATAAAAATATATCATAATTTTTTTTAATCTGCTAATGGACATTTAAGTTATTTCTAGGTTTGAGCTTTTCCAAATAAAGTTGCTATAAATGTTTGTGTAGGGGTGAATGGCTAGGTCTTATGGTTTGTGTGTGTATGCTTTTTACTAAGATATAATTGACATGTAACATTATATTAGTTTCAGGTGTATAACATAATGATTCAATGCTTGCATATATTGTGAAATAATCACCTAAGTCTAATTAACATCCATCACTACATATGGTTACAATTTTTTTCTTGTAATGAGAACTTTTAACATCTATTCTTTTACAATTTTCAAGTGTATGATACAGTATTGATTTCAGGGAGTAAGGGAGAAGGAGAGAGAGAGAGAGACAAAAACATTGATGATGAGAGAGAATCATTGATCAGCTGCCTCCTACATTCCCCCCGCTATTGGATCCAGCCCAAAACCTGAGCATGTGCCCTGGCTGGGAATCTAACTGAGACCTCCAAGTTCATAGGTTGATGTTCAGCCACTGAGCCACACTGGTCAGGCTACAATACAGTATTATTAACTATAGTACATTCCATTCCATGACTTATTTATTTCATAACTGGAATCTTGGATCTTTTGATCCCCTTCAACCATTTCACATTCCCCACTTCCACCTAAACCCTTCCTCAAGCAACCACCAATCTGTTCTCTATCTATGACTTTTTTGTTTTTTATGTTCCTTATGTAAGTGAAATTATGCAGTATTTGTCTTTGCCTTAGCATAGTACCCTTAAGATAAACCCATGTTGTTGCAAATTACAAGATTCCTTTCTTTTATATGGCCAAATAATATTCTGTTGTGTATATATACTGCATTTTCTCATTCATTCATTCATGCACACTTAGGTTGTTTCCATGTCTTGTCTGTCTGTCTACCTCTCTATCTCTCTATCTCTCTATCTATCTATCTATCTATCTATCTATCTATCTATCTATCTAAAATCCTAATATGCAAATACACTGAATGGCAAAACAACTGGACAACTGGTCGCTATGATGTGTGCTGACCACCATGGGATGTGTGAGGAACATGGCAGGTGTCAACAGTAGGCGGCAGAGAATGGAACTTGGCGGGTGTCGGCCGAGGTGGGATGGTGGAGCAGGTAAGCATGGACGCCAGACCAAGGTGGGGAGCCAGTCGCTGTCATCGGGGTGAGCCTCTGGTGGTTACTGAAAATGCTTTGCTCCCGCATGCTGCATTCCTGCCCGGTGCTCATACCTGCTGCCAGTGCCCTGTGCTGGTCCTGATCACCCAGCGCCGTCAGCGGGTATGAGCAGTGGCTGCTGGCCCTAATCACCCCTCAGGGCTTCTCCACTTTCCCCTGTTCCTGAGGGGCAACTGGGGCAGCGGCTGCCGCTTGCACTTGCTGCTGGTGCCTGGCGCCAGTCCTGATTGCTTGGCGTGCCATCAGCAGGTGCAGCCGCAGCTGCCAGCCCCAATTGCCCCTCAGGGCTTCTCCACCTCCTCCTACTTCTGAGAGGTGATCAGAGCAACAACTGCTGCTTGTACTCGCTCCTGGCACCGACCCCAATCACTCCGAGTCCTCAGTGTGTGGGAGCGGGGCTGCTGACAGACAGGAGACTGGGGCCAGGCGGGGGTACCAGAGGATGGGCTGAGACCTTCCCCTGTGCCAACCACAGCCTAGGCCCACAGTTCCTTTCAAGGCGCATGCATTCAAGCACTGGGCCTCTAGTTGTAAATAATGCTTCAATGAGCATAGGGGTGTGCATATCTTTTCAAGAAGAAGGTTAGACATAAATAAAAATTTTGACTTGATGAAATATAATCCTTTATAGTTAAAAAATACTATATTGACTACTAGAATTTTGGAGATTAGATTATACATAAAGTAACCATATAAGTTATTGTCCAAATCTGAAACTTTTAAGAATGAAAGAAGCAAATTAATCATCATTGTAGGGCGACAGGAACAAACTGAGTTGAGTCACCCTAATTATAAAACCACATTTTGTGTAAACATGCAGGATTTAACAAGGGAAAGAAGGAGTTCTAGAAGTTTCTCTCTCTGCGTTTACTGTCCCACCTTCCTTCTTCATTTCCCTAAAGTTTCCTAGTGACTCCTCCAGTATCCCCAGCCACTTTTCCTCATTCTTGTACACGAGAATTAGAGCTGAATTCAACACGGAAATAAAATGCTAAAAGTAGTTTGACACATAGTGGAATTTCAGTGGCTATCTGTACATAGCAAAACAAGTGTAGTTTGGCTACCAATATGGCTGTTGCAGAGGCACAATAAAGGAACTTTATGTCCCCTTTCTAGTGTGTAAAAACTCCACAGAGTTGGAATGTTAACTAGAAATTGAGTGAAGTTTTATGCAGAGTCGCTTGTAATTCAGAAAAGTACCCATGATTCTTATTTTAAGTTGAGATCTAGTTGACATATAACATTGTGTATGTTTAAGGTGTGCACATGTTGACTTGATATATTTATATATTGCAATATGATTATCACTCTAGTGTTAGCTACCACCTCTATCACGTCACATAATTATCATTTTTCCCCCCTGTGGTTGTAGAGGAAAGACCATTCTGTGAAGTGACCACTGCCTGAAGGCTGCTGGACCTTCCAGCTAGATCAAGGGCAGACAGAACAGACATTGCTTCCCTTAAATCCCCTCAGAGACCGCACCATCGGCCCCTCCCCAGTGGCCCAGAGCGTGCTGGTTTGTGCTGCTCCATTGAACTGGCTGTTGCCCCATCCGGGACAAGCACGGTAGGCATTTCCCCTTATCTAGGGCAAGTACCCCTATCCGTCCTGCTTTGTCTGAAATATACCTCTTAGCATCTGCTACGCTGCGTGGAGGATATCCGTGGTGTCTTGCCTCTGCTCAGGGTGCGCCTCCTGTGTCAGTTCCCTTAATAGACTCTTTTTATTTTCATTTTTTAATTAAGGTATTATATGTGTACATATCTTACCATTGTGGGCCCCCCCCCCCCCATACATTCCCTCACTCCCTAGAGTTTTGCGTCGATTGGTTATGCTTATATGCATGCATACAAGTCCTTGGGTTGATCTCTTATCTCCCCCATATCTCCCTACCCTTCCCGCTGTAATTTGACAGTTTGTTGCTTTCCTTCATAGACTCTTAATGTAATGACAGAATTATCAGCTCTTCCTCTGGTCTCTCAGCCCCAGGAAATTTTTCCCAACAGTGGTGAGGGTAGCCTTGAGTCTATCCTATGTGGCAATCACATGGCTTTCATAACTCCCCCAATCAAAGAGAGAACAAGTCTTCCTTCTTCATAAATGTGCGTATCTGTGCTGAATGCTTTAGATGTATAAACCAATATCTCACAAGACACAGTCATGTCTCACTAAGCTTAAAGAAAGAAGGAAATCTGTGGCGGCCAGCCCAGTGCCCTCTGGGGGCTTCAAGAAAATGTCAGTAATTTCACATCAGCTAGAAAGGTCAGAGGGAGTAAACAGTACTCTCAAACAACTGTTGAAAATTGCCTTTCACACAGTGGAAAACAGTGTGTCCTTATCCATTAATAGGACAAATCCGTTGTCTTAAGTTCTTGGTATGAATGAGATTGGGGAATAAAGTCATCTAGTAGCATCTCCATATTGGTTCCAGGCATATGAGAATCATTGTCCAAGGAAGCAGGGGGCAGTCTTTTGAGAAATACTGTAATTAATGGCAGAGACTTAAAGAAGATCCAACCTGGGACTCGCTGTGAATCAGGGACTGCTCTGAATACTTTTCATATATTCATTCTCAGGAAAAACCTGGGCTTAGACTAATCATTTCTGAGTCTGAGTTCTGGTTCTGTCACTTCATAGCTGTGTGGTCATAAGGCAGCTCTAAGCTCTCATATTAACTTCCTTCACATGTAAAATACTCTTAAGGCAGTTCTGGAAGCAGATGAGGTGAGTATCACAAACAGCAGAATGGTGCTTTTCCTCTGTGGATCCCCTGTGATCCTGTGGGTGACACAGATTGGGACCAACTGATCATAGTCTGAAGGCCTGGGAGTAGATAGCCATTCTAATATCACATGATATGGGATATTCACATGAACGCTCATTCATTTTAAGAAGGCTGTGTGTCTCTTTCTGCTTGGGAAAAAAACAGTACCTATTTCTACCAAACATGAAGAAGTTTGGAAGCAGAGAGTCTGGTAGGATTCACCAAAGCCAAAGAATAAGATGATGCATTTCCTTTCAGGGTCCTGAGATTTAAGATTGTGTTAAGACTGGATGAATGGAGAGATATCTAAATGTCTGCACAACAAAGAAATGTTGATTTCTTATGAACTGGCACTTGCTGAAAGAGAGTGACCCTTATCTGATTTCCTTTTCTCGAAAACTTCTGATATGTGATATTTGCCGTTCCATCTGTAGAATTACTGGTAAAGCATGTAGATAGTTGATGTTCATAATTCTTAGTACTAAACGACTTACTAATTATAATAGTCAACAACCATAACCGCTTTGGGAGTGAGGCTAGTCCTTATCATTAACCTAATTTTCCAAGTGAAGGAAGGAACAGGAGCACAGAAAGAGACATAACTTAGTCAAAGCCACCGCTAGTTAAGGTCAAGAATAAAGATTAGAATTCAGTGAGCCCTGAATCTCAAATCACAATCCCTGTTCAACTTTTTTAACTTCTGTAGGGATTCAGAATGAGTCACCCCAATAAGTGCCTCTGTGGTATGAAGATCATTTTGAGCTAAAGGCAACCAAGACCCTGCAGGCTCAAGAGAAAATTTCTACGCTATCCCACCCCACCCCCACACACTCACTCAACTAGAAGAATTTGCATCAGGAGCCTTGCCCATAATAAGAGGTTATCAGAGATAACTTTTTATGGCCTTCTCTAGGGCAGGGCAAACTTCTGTTCTTATTGTCCTGCAATGACCTTTCTGCCCTCGGATGGCCCAGAATTTCATAAATACCTCGTTCTCCCATTATGCCTTCCAACCTCTCTGGTATGTGGGTCTCTGGCTCTCTTATGTATATGGGGTTCCTATATATATATTCACGTAATTAAATTTGGTCATTTTTCTCTTGTTAATCTGTCTTGATTCATGAGCATCATGTTATTTTGGGTTCTCAGTTCCCCGAGCTTTCTATTATACTCTAGTTTTGAGGAACTATTTCATGTCATCTCTGGCTGACTGGCTTCATACCCCCAGAATTTTAAGTAACAGACTTTGTAGCCATGATCTGTGTTATAGCCAAGCTAACAGCTATAAAATATTTTTAGATACTGGAGATTGTTTTCCTTTTGATTCTTGTGCTTTCTTGAACAAGCTGTTAGGTGGCTAATAGCTTCTATAGGTACTGCCCTAGGAAAGGGTTTATACAGCCAAGAACACAAAGTCAAATACTTGGTTTTGAATTCTAAAATAGGTTCTTGAAATTGATAACATCGATAATAGGCTTGCAAGGTAGAGTCTTTTACATTTTTTAAACTGGGCTGTTTGAAAGTGCAAGTATTTTTAAGTTCAGAAGCTTGGCTTTAAAAACCAAGAGCCCAAAGCCAAATATAAAATGTATACCATAATTATCAGACTTTGGAACAATATAGGAGGATGTAAGAACAGTTTTCCTAGCCACACGGAAGTGAAACTTCCAGGACTTGGCAGGAGAAAGAGAATTGGAGAGGGCGTTAAAATAACGTGGTTTCCTGGGTGCAGTTCTATCCTTTTCACTTTTCAGGCAGAGTTCCAAGAGGGATATTGAAGATCTACACCAGCTATTCTGCTGAGGTTTATGGGGCTCTCGGGCAGGAGAACCATCAACAAGGTGTTGCCGGGCACACCTGTGTAAAGCCTTCGTCTCCATAGAGAGCCTGTGAGCAGAGGAGGAACAAAGGCTAAAGCAGGTAACCAGAGAGGTGGGCCCGAGGCAGTCCTGCACACCCCTGGTGAGTGTATATGGGTCAAACAGAGGACATGGTTGGAAGCAAGATCTCAACAAACTGAGAAAAATGCTTCCAAGAAATAACAGTTTGTAGCTTCTTTTATGCATTTGGAATTAAAAAGGAAGACTACATGAAGGTGGGAGAAAGCAATGTGAGATCTGATTACAGGATAGTTCCTGAAATTATGTTGAGGGAGGTCTTCCTTAAGAAGGAGGGGTCTGGCCAAAACCGGTTTGGCTCAGTGGTAGAGCGTTGGTCTGCGGACTGAAAGGTTCCGGTCAAGGGCATGTAAGGCGGCTGGTCGATGTTTCTCTCTCATCGATGTTTCTGGCTCTCTATCTCTCTCCCTTCCTCTCTGTAAAAAATCAATAAAATATATTTTAAAAAATATTAAAAAAAAAAAAAGAAGAAGAAGGAGGGGTCTGAAAAGAGGCACTGATATAAATGCGCAGAAACAATGTACAGGGCTTGTTTAAGTTTAAGATGAGCCCTTTTGCCCAGTTGGCATGGGTCAGTGGTTGAACATCAACCTATGAACCAGGAGGTCATGGTTCGATTCCCGGTCAGGGCACATGCTTGGGTTGCCAGCTCAATGCCCAGTGTGGGGCATGTAAGAGGCAGCAACTAATAATTCTTTCTCATCATTGATGTTTCTATCTATCACTCTCCATTCCTGAAATAAATAAAAATATTAAAAATAAAAAAAGGAGAGCCCTTTTGCTAAAGAAGTTCTATACCTGGGGCATGACTACTCATCATGACCTGCCCATTTAGGAATTTATGATCAGATCACCCTGTGAGCTTACTTTCCATAAAACCCCTTTTTTCATCCACATACTCAAGGGAGGAGATTAAAGGAGTCTTGAAGATCTGTGTAGTAGAATGATAAGAATTGCCATCAGAGCAAAGGTAATATTTCTCCAGTTCTGGTAGACATGTGACCAATGTTCAATACATATTATTTGTTCAATCAAACTGAAAGGAAAACCACATCCTATATAATAAAGGACTAATATGCAAATAGACCGAATGGCGAGGCAACTGGTTGTTATGACATGTGCTGACCACCAGGGGGCATGTGCAAAACATGGCAGGTGTCGGCTGTGGCGGGATAGTGTAGTAGCTGAGCAGAGGTGCCAGACCAAGGTGGGTCGCTGGTCGCTGTCAGTGGGGTCAGCTTCTTTGCTCCCATGTGCCACGGTCCCACCTGGTGCTTGCACCTGTTGCTGGCGCGAGCCCATTCACACTCACTGCCAGCGCTGCTGCTCTCATTGCCAGTGCCCAGAGCCGGCCCCAATTGCTTGGCGCCATCAGCTGTGTGAGTGGCAGCTGCCAGCCCCAATCGCTCCTCAGAGCTTCTCCATCTCCCCCTGCTCCTGAAGGGAGATCAGGGCTGGCAGCTGCCTCTTGCATCTGCTGCCAGCACTGGCCTCACTTGCACCCGCAGCCAGCACCAGAGCTGCAGCCAATTCTGTAATAAATTCTGACTTTTTGATGAAAAAGTTGTGGAAATGGATAGTGGTGATAGTCATACACCAACGTGAATATGAACAAAAGTGCCACTAAATTATACACTTAAAATGGTTTAAATGGACATTTTTATGTGATATTTATCATAAGTTTTTAAAACCAAGGGGGAAAATTCCCATGTCCACGATAAGAAGACATAAATGACTGAAAGACCGGCCAGTGGACCTGGAGAGGTGAAGATAAGGAGGCTATAGAGTGACTTGTGAAGATTTGATGACTGGTGACCCAAGGACACACAGACATTTCAGCATAGTTATGGTGGAAATAGGCAACCAAAACAAGAGAAGTGAATTGTTCCTCTTAGCAGAAGCCACCTAGATAGCCACCCAATGGTATTTCCCATCTGGAAGGATCTGTGCAGCCCGAACAAATTATTGAAAGTATATGGCTTGAGAGGAGCCATAACTCTATGGGATTTCTGAGACTTTTTTTTTTCTTTTTTCTTTTTTTTTTTTTTTTGGTATTAGCTTTGACACAGGAGTTTTGGTTCTACCGTTGTTACTAACAACCACAGATTCTCACATAAGCTAACATTGAGGTCAATGAATATTGGGTCCTTTGTGTTTTAAATGGTATATATAAACTTGTTTCCCTGCCAAGGGGCAGCAGTCAACAAATCACTAGGATTTCTAATTGCATGTTCAGAAAACTTACTAATGGCACTGCAAAGATTTTGATGATGGTTTTTATGTTCAGCCAGAATGCCTCTCTTCTCCACAGATAAAACTTCCCATAAAGAATAAGTATCTCTTTGAGGGGAATTGGAAGACTAGATGAAAGGTATGAAAAAGACTTACTTTTCTCTGTACCTCTCAAATTTGGGGCATGGATTTTCTTTTCTATTCAAAGAGTCTATGGAAACCCACCAGCTTTAATCTCTAAATCTTAAGGTCATAACATGACTAATGTTTAAGGCTCTCTCTATGGGCTTCCGGAACCTAAAGCCAAAGGTCCTGTTGACAGTGTGACAGAGAAGGCACCCAATAAACATTTGCTGACATTGGTGTTGTCGATGTTGATAATGATTATGGTAGTGCCAATGATGAGCAAGAACTCTTTTCGTCAGTACACAAGCCAAAGCACTGCAGCGTTGTGAGGTGTCTACACTGACTTGTGCAGAGTGGCATGTCAACAATGCAATTGCCCATTTTTCTCAGGGCTGGGCACTACCCTTGACATGACTTCTACTTGCTATAAAGAGTGTCTCTCCTGTACTTTCTTAGCATATTATCCTGCCCCCAAAAAGGGTTTTCCAGCTATCTCATCATCAGGTCTGGCAGCACTGACTAGGAATGCCCTCCACCCAGTGGTGGATGCTGTGGTTGAGAGTGACCCATGCATTTTGGAGGAACCTACCCTTCAGGAAGCCATAAGTGCACACTATTTGAGCAAAGCATCATGCATAGAAAGCATATTATTAAGTGGTGTGTTCTTATCTTTTAGGGGCCAAACACATCCACTAAAGCATTGTCTGGCAATTACACACCTGCAGACTGGAGGTGGGAGGAGAGACATATAGAGGTCATTGCCACCTAGACATGCAATTTAGTGTAATTAATCATGCATCAGCTGTTTGAATACATATGGCCCACGGCTGATCCTGGTAGTCTATCCTTCAT
This sequence comes from Pipistrellus hanaki, assembly GCF_964339955.1. Lineage (NCBI taxonomy): Eukaryota > Metazoa > Chordata > Mammalia > Chiroptera > Vespertilionidae > Pipistrellus > Pipistrellus hanaki. The sequence goes on along the minus strand of NC_140513.1, from coordinate 15,635,007 downwards.
CATCACATTGACATGATCTTTGTCCAGAGGATTCTCCAACCCTTCTTCCTCCCTCCCCTCTTCTCTTCCTTCTTTCTCTTCTTTATCTCACCAGACATCCTTTGAACTATATGTACCACACACTGCTTCAGTAAAAAAAAAAAAAAATGTGCTAAGAATCATATGCCACCTTTACATTTAGGAAAGTCTGTAAGACCCCAACATCAGGAGCTGAAGTGGGTTTATGTCAGACTCTGACTCAGGGATAAGTGGAACGAACGCCAATTAAAATTAAGCCATTCCCACCAGGGTTGCATCTGCCTGAGTAACGCCCTCTCCTACACCCACACCTGATTTGGTTGGTATGACTCTGTGGGCAATTATAAGTAAGTACAATGGATGGAAGTATCGGGGCTCTTGAAGGAGAAACAGAGGGGCCACTGCACGGTATGGTTGTGCAAGTTGGGCTATGCACAGAGTGCCTGCTGGAGGTGAGTCAGGGCAAAAACCTGGCCCATGCATCCTGCTGGCATGGCTCAGTGGTTGAGCACTGACTTATGAATCAGGAGGTCACAGTTCAATTCCGGTCAGGGCACATATGCTGGTTATGGGCTTGCTCTCCAGTAGGGGGAGTGCGGGAGACAGCTGATCGATGATTCTCATCATTCATGTTTCTTTCTGTCCCCCTTCCTTCCACTCTGAAATCAATTTATATATATATATCTGACCCATGCTCTGCTCACTAGGCCAGAGGGATTAGAAGTTCAGAGGACAGGCACCTTTTTCTCATTCCCACAAAAGTACTGTATGTTTTAAGAAGCAGATCTGTGTTCTCTGATTGTAATTTCTGATGGGCAGGTCAGGGAGTTATAAATCAGAGTTGGGCACAGGTTGGTGTGGAGAGGCACGGTCTTCAGAATGGACATCACCATCCACAGGAGGTCCCCTGCATTCAAGCAGCCCAGGGCCAGTGTTTCTCTGAAGATCCCAATACATTTCTAATTTTAGACTTCATAATGGGTCTTCTGGTTTCTCACTCCTCATATTAGTTCTGTTGATGTTTAACTTTCAAATAAATACTTCTCCTGAACATAACTATATTATCTTCCTCACTGACATTTTTATATGAGAAACTCCTAGAGAATTCCCCAGAATATGCAATTGAACTTGAACACTGAGGAACGAAAGAGATGTGGCTTAGAACTGCCAATGTCTCTGGGCCCTTATTGTCACCGAAAAAACCTGGCTGGAAGAAAGATCTAGGTTTCAGTTGTAGCTTTCATCCTAACTCTCTGCCTGTTCTTGAATAAGTCCTTACCTCTCTTTGGTCGGTACAGTGCAAGGATTGGGTCATTATTGTTCTGTCAGGCTGTAGTTATACTCACTTTGGCTTCTAGAGATTAGAAGCATAAAAGCAACTTGGCAGCAAGCCTTGGTTGGTAGCCTTGTGGAGCCTGCATCTGGTACAGGAGGGAAAAATACAGTTGGGAGGCTCAGAACCCTGTGCCTCTCTCCCTATTCAGTTCATGCCAAGTGAATCAAGGATATAATTGTCCTTGGCATAATAAACATTGCAATACTTACTTCATCTGAGCTTCTCCTGTTGTTCATTAAGCCCTTGTGGAAGTTGCCAACCCTCCCACCCGTACATGAGTATGCAGGATGCTACAGTAAAAAAAAAAAAACACCCCAGGAGCTTTGAAGTCAAGGTTCCACCCCTATTAGTTACGTGATTGATTTCCCGGTTTCCTAATCTGTAAAGTGGAGATAACGTGTATGTAATGGAGTTGCTATGAGGATTAAATGAGACTTTATCTAAAAAGCACAGGACCTGGCAGATACAGTATAAATTTCTTTCCTCTTCTTCCCTTCTACCCTTCCTGCCCCCACCAGTGCACACATGTCAGTAAAGACTATTTATTACAACTGTGCTCCTTGGAGGAGTGGACTGACTGACTAATGACACAAGTTCAAGCCTGAAACAAGTACACACATGACTATTTGTGGCTTGAAATTGCACCCCTGCTATTGTTTCATTATGAGTTTCATCTGAAGAGATGTCTCATTAGAATGATAAAAACATGTATTTTCCTCTCTGAAGTGATGGATGCCTCCAGCTACGCTGGATGTGTTACCTACATGTGTGTCCGATGGATCCAATCGAATGGCATTAGGAAGTTTCCTTAAGCTTCAAACTCACAGCTCCCGAAGTTGACTGTCTTCCACTGTCCATCCATGATTTGAAGACCCATCGTGTTGTCCCTGATACCCAGCCACTGCTTGAAGAATTTTTACCCCCTCACTTAGGCAGCCCATACTACCTGTGGAGAGTTCTCTTTTAATGAAATACACAATCTGCAACAACCACATACTGTTCCTATCTGTGTAAAACAAGTGAGTTAGTATGATGTACTGGTCAAGAGCAAGAGCTCCACATTTGATTTTGAAGACTGACTTTTCTACTTATTAGCTCTGTGACTTTGGGTATAGTTAAATTCCTAGTTTTCTTATATAAAAGAAATGGGGTTAATGGTTTAAACCTGATAAGGTTGTTAAGATGATTACATGAGCCAATATATATAAAGTATCTGATACATAAGTTTTCATAAATGTTTATTATTATTAGCAATGATAATGATATCTTCTAGACATGATAAATTGTCATATCCTAGAACAAAGCTGAAAATGGCTCAGTTAACTGCAGGGTAGGTGGGGAGGAGCCAGTACGTAGAACTTGAACCATTTGTTTCAGAGATATACCCAGCTGCATGTCCCAGAAACCTTGAGCCAGACCATTGTAACAGGAAGGAAAGAGCATAGACAGCAGATGGAAGATTTTCCATGTGATATTGAAGATATTCTGCTTATTGCTCCTCTGCCTGATCATGTAAGAGCTCAAGTCCCTCTCTCTGCCAGGTGGGACACCTCAGCTCAGCAAGATCAGAATGGCTATGAATTCCTGATCACCAGTCATCTTTGCATTGTTGGTTTGATGGTCAGGACCTGACCATCCCCTCCACCTTCTAGACTAGGGGTGTCGAACTCAATCAGAGAAGGGGCCAAAATCTAAAATCCAGCCTAAATCGCAGGCCGAATGGTTTACTGAACAGTCATAAACTGACAATGTCATAAACTGACAGCGGAGTGCAGTGATGACAGTGCGGTGCGGGCCACATTGCAAGGCCTGGCGGGCTGTATTTGGCCCGCGGGCCTTGTGTTTGACACATGTGTTCTAGACCATGGCCTTTACTTCAGTCTGCTGCTGTGAACAGTATATGCAACATGTGCCTGTGACCAAATACTTGGACTACCTGATTGACAGAATTTCTTAGGGGGAGAGGAGGAAGCAAAAGAGTTGCTCTTGGCTCTAACTTCATGCCTACATCCTAACAGTGTGCTTGCTTTTGGTGCTGAAGGTCTGAGTACTTAGAAAGGACACAGTGGAGAATCTGTTGGTAAGCGTTCCTCTGGCTTTTGGTTAACCCTGCCATGAAAAGAAAGGAAGGGAGAGAGAGAAGTAGAGAGGGAACAAGGGAAGGAAAAGAAGGAAGGGAGGGAGGGAGGGAGGGAAAAGTCCTAGCTGGTGGTTTGGCTCAGTGGATAGAGCATCGGCCTACAAACTGAAGGGTCCCTGGTTAAGTTCAGTCAGGGGCACAGGCCTGGGTTTCAGGCTCGATCCCCAGTAGGGGGCATGCAGGAGGAAGTCAATCAATGTTTCTCTTTCATCATTGATGTTTCTATCTCTCTCTTCTCTCCCTTCCTCTCTGAAATCAATAAAATTGTATTAAAAAATACACACACACACACACACACACACACACATATAAAAGGAAAAGAAGGCAGGAACCAGGATGTATTAGGATTACTAAAGCATCTTGGCAGTCAGAACATGCAATAACTACTCATTCAAGTTGATCATTCTCAACTTGCTGGACCAGCCGAGGAAATATGGGATATCAACTCAGGGAAACAAGTAACTTCATAAGAATCTAAGAGGATGCCTGGAAGGCAGCATTATACAATGACTAAGACTATCTGAATACTTCAGTTTCTGTAGTTGAAGACATTAATATGTAGAAGGGCAGAGAATGAGAGACAAAAACTGGATTGGTGGGGAAAAGTTCCCTGGAGGAAGTAGTCCACATATTCCACTACCACTTCCAAGACAAAGTTCCCACTTTCCCCTCACTCCCACCCCTAGACCATGATAACTAAAGTCCTTTACATCTATGATCTCTTCTCCTGTCATAACTGACATAGGTTCTCCCCTAAGGACACCCCTTCCTCTACTGTCTTTCCATACTCCATCCTCCACAAGGCCCAGCAGAGAGAGCAGCATTCTTTTTTTTTTTTTAATCAATCTTTATTGTTCATATTATTACAAAGGTTCCTCATTTCTTCCCCCCTCCACCAGGTTCCCACCCCACCCTCCGCCCCCTCCCCCTCCCCCATTGTCCTCATCCATAGGTGCACAGTTTATGTTCAGTCTCTTCCTCCCTCCCTTTCCCCGATAGTAAATCCCTTTTCAGATAGTAAATCAGTTACTTAGCATTTTCTCATATCAATAATACCTCCACATGCCCAAAGATACACTTCACACAAAAGACATTTCCAAATAGGTTAACCAACCTCATCCAGGCCCCGCACAAGGCACTCACAGATCAACACCCCAGCCCTATACTAACTCAACACATCCAGATCTAAGCCTTCATCACTTGATTCAGCAGACCCTCCAGTTCCCGCAAAAGTTTCCAGCCATGTCTGAGAGGCAGCCGTGGGGCAGGGGCAGGCGAGAAGCGAGCTGTTCCAGGCCTGGCTGAGAGCAGCATTCTTCCATCCCAATGTAATTTAGACTATTACTCCTGTACGAACTAGTTAAAAACTTTTTCTCTGTTGAATTTTATGTCACTAGTTTTTTTTTGTTGTTGTTGTTGTTGTTTTTTAAATATATTTTATTGATATTTTACAGAGAGGAAGAGAGAGGGATAGAGAGTTAGAAACACCAATGAGAGAGAATCATCAATGAGCTGCCTCTTGCACACCCCCTACCGGGGATGTACCCGCAACCAAGGTACACGCCCTTGACTGGAATTGAACCCGGGACCTTTCAGTCCCCAGGCCGACGCTCCATCCACTGAGCCAAACCAGTCTTGGCTTATGTCACTAGTTTTACTAGCTCCCTTCATTGACTCAAACTACTATCTCCTGGTCACATCCCCACATTTACCTCCAGTCCCAAAATCACCATGAATGACCACAATATCCATCTGGATGATCTATCCAACAACTTCTTGACCATTCAGCCCCATGACCACCATGTAACTAGTCAGCCCCATTTATAGACAGGTCTTGGATCTTGTCAACTGCTCCAAACTACTCCACTTCCACAACCTTAAACTCTAGTATCCTACCTTCTCATTTCAATATTTCATTTCTCTCAATCTTTCTCCTTCTAGACCATTTTCTTCCAGCCTCTTTGTCTCTCCCAATCCAACCTAAATTCTTAATTCTTCAGATCAATTACCGTGTTGGCAAGACTATCTGTTCTTTTGTCCCCTTAACCTTTTATGTAACCCACCTGGAAAAAAGATGGGCCTTCCATGATACATCAATGGTTCGCTCTCTCTTCTATTCCCCATAACAATTATTTCAAACTTCTCTATTCTCTTCCAATTCTCTACCCTTTCTGTGACCCACCTTACCTCTTCACTCTTACAAGATGACCTCACTTAATATTTTAGAGAGAAAATAAAATGTATTAAAAAGTACCTTAAATCTCTGTTGCTCATCTCTATTATGTGAGATTATTTTCATCAGTCCATATCCTTCCTCTTTCGTCTGGTTTAAAGCAAATTCTCTGATCTAAAGCTGTATTCTGAATTTTGTCCCTCTCTGCCTCCTCGTGTGCCTTACTTCATCAGTTAACTCTCTGGTATTAATATCCCCCTTTCTGCCTGGATCTCAGAAGCTTCTGTACCAGATAGGTCCCTGTTCACTAGGCCTTTGCCTTACCTGGGAAATATCCTCTTTGAGCATTTCTTCAAAGGCACCACTGATAGAAGTAAGAAAGACAGAAAAGGGGAAGTATTTTTAGGAATAAGATTCAAAATTGGAACTTCAGTTTTTAAAATATAGAGTTTGATGGTCCATTCCAGTAGAAAGGTAAAGTAGGAGGTTTGGAGATGCAGACATGCCTCTTTAGGAAAGAGAGCAAGCTTAGACATCCAAGTTCTTCTTTAATCTGACACATCAAAGGCATCTGACTATATATTAACTTGCATGGGGCAGGGTGACCTTGAGTATTTCTTTTTCTAGTGCCTTTAAGTTTGGACGTATTAACACCTTTAATTTAAATGTATTTCAGTGGTATTGAAAACCCAGATGCCGTAACTCTGAATTTTATCTCAATCTCCAGAACAAATTCTCTGAGTAAAAAAAAATGACTGTCACTCTGGGTCTTTACTAGGAGTTCTTATATTTTTGGTGTATCTAAAGAACCACTTAGGGACAGTGTGCAGCCATGTTTATCAAAAGAAAGGCTCCAATAGTCAAAAGGGATTATGCTGCAGATATTTCAACCTCCCCTTTTGAGTTCTACCTCTTAACAAAGTATATGCTACATTCAGAGTAGAAAGAAGCAGAGGCTGAGAAATGCTGATGAACACTTGGGTAGCATGCCTTTGGCCTCTGGTTGAAACTACTCCTCAGAAGTTGATCACATTCCAAATTCCCTCTGATAAAGTTGAGCTTTATTTTTCTGATTGATCATTGCTTTGTTAGCCTCCATTACCTCATTACATTTTAAATTATTTTATGTTTCTTTGAACTACTACAGTCATCACACTCTTCTTTTTTTTTTTTCATGGTAAAACACAGGTTATAAATAACATCACAAAGTGAAGTTGAACATTCACCAGAAATCTGAAGATTTCCTTGAACTAACAGGATGATATTAATCAATGTGCTTGAATATCTACAGTGTAGCTCTGCCAAATAGCCATCTATCGTCTCTTTGAATCAGGGATCATTTTTCAGAGTCCAGATAGAAGAAATATGTAAATTAAAAGATAGGCTAGAATGATAAGATTAGAAGTGTCTTTTAAAGGTCACCTAATCCTTTCAGGCACTATACTATATAAGCCATCACATAGCATGAGATTTTATTTATTCCTGTCTCCTTTCCTTCTATCCTCTCTTCTTCCTAGTCCTCCTCTTTACAAATGTACTGAGCGCTCACAAGGTGCCAGGTCCTACGTTAAATATTGAGGATTTAGTGAGTTCCTGCCTTTAGACTGTCTCATAGAGGAAAGAGAGACTACATTACTACATCCAGGAACCCAGGAGGGGCATCTGTATTCCTCAACTCAACTGAGTCAGGAAGTATTTCTAGGGAGGTAATGCTTGAACTCATCCTTTAAGGATTAGTTGCAATTAGCCAAGGAGAAAGGGAGGCAGGGACATTTCAAACAGAAGAGTTGTCATGAAACAACATGGAAGAGTGAGAGACAGAGTAATGGTCATTATAAAGGGGTGACCCGACTGAGCAAACTGTGTAAATGTGGTAAAGGAGAGTCCTGGGCACCTGTTCATGGTAAATTTCAGTAAAAATAAAATTAGCCCTCACTTTTAACCCTCTTCTTTTTTTTTTTTTTTTAATATATTTTATTGATTTTGTACAGAGAGGAAGGGAGAGATACAGAGTTAGAAACATTGATGAGAGAGAGTCATCGACCAGCTGCCTCTTGCACACCCCCCACTGGGGATGTGCCCGCAACCAAGGTACATGCCCTTGACCGGAATCGAACCCGGGACCCTTCAGTTCCCAAGCCGATGCTCTATCCATTGAGCCAAACCGGTCCCGGCTTAACCCTCTTCTTTAGTAGAATTCTGGAAAAGCTGAAAAGAATAAAATCCGATTCCGTATCATTTAATCAGAAGTGCCTTAGTATCAAATACAGGAAAGGGAAACTAAAAGGGAGTTTTCTGTTTTTGTTTTTTTAGCTCTTCAACTTCCTTTTTCTATATGCCCAAGGCAATAGTTGATAATTGGAGAAATCAAGGAAATAATTTCTCAATTATTCTCAGCTGATTTTCCTGGCAGTATTTCATCAAAATAAGAAAGATGTTCTTTTTTTTTTTTTTTTTTTTTTTAGATAGAGGAGCATGACTGCTTGTATCAAAGAGAATCCAAACTTTAAAGAGTTCCAAGTCAATTTGGATTAGCCCCAGGAAATACTGATTTTTATCTGATGTGGCCCAGTAAGTCCAATGATTATATCACAAGAGAGGTTCTTCAGTCTCATTACACATTCAGAGGCAGGAAGTACTAAAACTTAAAACAAGGTCACATAACTTTTAAAACTGCTGTCACTGAGGTCTCTTTCTATCTCTCTGTCTTGATTTCTCATCTATTCTTCCTTTTGATCCCATCCTTCCTCTTTGCTCATTTCTTTTTTTGTCTCCTTTTATTTCACCTTTTTAATGTATGTCTTATGACTACTAGTATCTCTTGGGGCATTTAAATTTTCTTCTAGTGATATTTGGGTTTCTAACCATTTTCCTAAAAAAAAAAAAATACTTGAAATAATTCTTCAGACTGCTTCTCGAGGAATGTCAAATTAGTTTATCTTATGATTCCTCACATACTTGCATGTGTGACAGAAGCACACCCAGAGTGGGATTATTGTCTGTATCACTCAGCAGCAAGTGGAGGATCCTGTCCTTCCTATCGGCCATTTTTAGCAGGGATGTGTGTGAAGACATAGATGGCAGAATTGCCAAATCTGCCAGTGAATCAAAGCCAGGAAGGATAGATAAAACCATGCATGACGGAATCAGTTTCCACAGTGACCTCAATTGGCTGGAATGCTTGTATGAAACCAACAAGCCGAAATTTAAATTAGGCAGCCACCAGGGCCAATGTGTTCAGTTGAAAGAGAACCTGTAGAAACTCAAGTGCTGACTTAGATTCGCTCATGTGGACTAGATTGAGGAGTTTTAATAGCATATTTGCTTAATATAAGCCCAACGCATGAAGAAACTGTTGAAAAGGCTAACATATTATTAGACTGTGAATTAAGAGTAGGGTGCAGATCAAAGAAAGGAAACATCATACTGTTCTCTGTGTTGCCATATGTGAAGCATGATTTTCTATGGTGAGGCAGAACGGGTGAGGTAGATGGTGAGGGAGAGGCCAATGAGGTAACAAAACTAAAAGAGACTCTAAAGCCATGCCAGATGAAAGTGATGGGAAAACTTGGAAAGAAACCAGGAGAAGGAGACCTGCTAGATGAATTCATCCATTCCAAGGTCAGTCCTACCTGTGTTCCCTGTGTTCTGCCCAGTTCCCAGACTTCTTCCATCACCATCCCTAGCTCTGAGTATACAGATTTACCTCTCTATGATAACTAAGGGTCAGTTTCATGGGAATCTGGTCTGTGCTATTGCATAGGGCCCTGTACTGGGAAGACCCCATGCTGTTTAACATCTTGAAATCTGTAACAATTTGCAAACAAGGGGCCAGGCATTTTCATTTTACACTGAGCCCTGTAAATTATGTAGCCAGTCCTGGGTATAGAACACATCCTTTTCTTCTTAGACCAGTTGGGGTTTTCTAAAACAACATTTTGTTATGAAAATGAGCTAACAAACAAACCATATCAGATACACTGGTCACTAAAAAGAGAATAAAGTTTCAGATCACAGGTTAATCCCAAGGTGAACTAGAACTTGGCGAAAGAAGCAATTAGTCAGAATAGTTAAGAGAACCTATACCTTCTGGTGCCTTTTTTACCTGCCAAAAATGTTAAATTAAGATATGCACATGATCTAAAATGGATTTTAGTTTGGCTACAAAACCCAACTGTAGGGTCTATAGCACAGGGTCTGTGCCAGGAATGGGCCCTTGGTCATCAGTTCTAACTTCATCTTCACTGGCCTGGTCCCTGGTCCTGACCTCCTCCTTCGGCCTCTTTCTACCCAATAGAGAGCTCTGGGGCTCTGGCTTCTTCAGTTTGACTCCATTTACGTCCTTCCTCTTTGTCAATTGAAAGGGCCAGTTACACAAAATGGAGAGCCCTGGCTCACCTCCCATTGGCATCATAGAAGGTTGCCAGCTTTGGCAAATCAAAGTATAGGATTCCCAGTTAAATCTGAATTATAGTAACTAATGGATAATTTGTAGTCTATGTTTCACTAATGCATAACATATACTTATGATAATTTTTTGTTGTTGTTTTCTGGCTGAAATTAGCATTTATTTGAATGTCACATATTTTATCTTGGAACCTTAGCGTCACGGACACTCACGGGCCCAGGGCTGCCCCAGACCCTCAGGAGATGCCCATCATCTGACCTTGTTGGATTCCATTTGCATCTCTTCCATTTTCTCTGGGACCAAAACTATCTCCTGGCCTTATGTCACATTGCGTGCTCCTGCAATTTTTGCTTCCTCTCTAGCTCCCATTTCAACACGAGAGAAGAAGTGACTAACAGATCCCGAATTATTAAACAATCATGTACCTTTCCTAATTCACATTACCAATTCTTCCGATTTACTCAAGTCTCTTTCATAATTCCATCTCCATAGCCCAAGAGAAGTCATTGTTAGTAGGTTTTGCAACAGAGGTTGGGACAGGTGCTCTGACCATCATTTCCCCCATAGCCGCTATAGGGCACAACATCTAGTGCAGTTCAAGAAATATGTATTTATGGAAAAAGTTAATTAAAGAATCAATTCTGTGCAGAATGTTTGTTAGAACAGATGGAACAGAGGGTTTCATTGTATTGGGACATCTATACCTATTTATGAATAGGGTACATTTTTTTAAAAAGTTGTTTGTATAGGGATAGGTTATATATATTTGTTTGGATAAAATATAAGAGTGTATGTGTGTGAGAGAGAGCAAGAGAGCGTGAGTGTGTGTGTTAGCTAGGACAGAATTTATGGAGCCCCAGTGTGTTGGTAAGTGGTAGGGCATGCACCTGTTTCTGACAAGTGTGTATGCTTGGTTAGTATGTCTATAGTGTGGGCCCCGTGGTTACAGAAAGACCATATGAGAAAGAAAGACAAGTCACCATTACACAGTATTTCTGTCCAACCTGATTATCCAGTTTACATTGTCCCCAGGTACCAGGAAGATACACTAAGTGCAGGCTCAGAGCAGGCTGATGGTGAATAAAAGACCTTTAGCCCCTCCCTTTGGGTTAGTCATGCCAAAAAGACAGGTGGGCACTGGGGTTCCAACACCGTGCTTCCTCGGTTATGCCCTGGGCATGGCCTTCAGTGTGCTGTCCTAGAACGCAGGGTAAGTGGGTACACCAAACATGTGTCCACCCTGAGCGTTCTGTGCGTGCCTGAGTCTGAGCCACCTCTGTGAGGTTGACCTACCAGCCTCTTTGTTTATATACAGTATTAACATTTTATTCACCTGTGTCCTGCAAATTTGTGTGCCCATAGATTGTAAGATCAGGGATACTCTAGCCAGTGGTTCTCATTCAAGATACTGGGGGAGCCAGTGTGGCTCAGTGGGCTGAGCATTGTCCCGTGAATTAAAGGGTCGCTGGTTTGATTAGCATCGGTGTTTCTCTCTCCCTCTTCCTTCCTCTCTAAAAATCAATTTAAAAGTATAACGGGGGAAAGGGTAGTAACGGTAATAGAATCTTAGACTTTGGATGAAAGCGAAGATGGGAGAATGATTCAGTGCTCCCTGCATAACTTGGATGCCACTCTTTTCTCCTCTCATGGAAACATACTACCTGGGCCCTAGCCAGCTTGGCTCAGTGGATAATCAGCCTGTGGACCGAAGGATCCCGGGTTCGATTCTGGCCAAGGGCACGTACCTTGGTTGCAGGCTCCTCCCTGGCCCAGGCCCTGGTTGGGGCATGTGCAGGAGGCAACCGATCAATGTATTTCTCTCACATTGATATTTCTCTCTGTCTTTCCCTCTCTCTAAAAATCATTTGGGGTGGGGGGGGGGGGGGGAGGAAGAAACTTATTTCCTGGGTCCAGTCCCTTCTTATTTTAGAGAATCTAAATCTAAAACCCTGAAAGGGTAAGAATCCTGTTCAAGGTGAAATGACATTATAATCAGCATGCATTTTGCCAGCCTGAGGTTCTCTTAGGACATTAACCTTTTGTACACGGGTCTGTGTTTATTTCACTCCATCTGTACAAGCCAGAACATAGCATTTGAACTAAAGTACTCCTTGTTAAATTAATTAGAAAAGCACAAAGATCTATTACAATATAAAATGGGACATGAGAAAAATAATAAATATGTTATCTGCGTTTCCATAAAAACTGAAAGATGAGCAATCATGACCTTTATGAGACCTTTGCAATACACACTCAGAATGGATAATGAACTAAAAATATCAGGTGGTGTAAAAAGAATTTTTATGCATTTAATGTTTGTCCTCGGAAGAGACTGTTATTCCAAAATTATGAAGATGTGCGCCTAAGAAACCTGTTTCTTAAAAGATATAGGAAATCTCCCACACTTTTTGCCTTCCCAATTTGCCTTTACCCCTTACACTGGCCTTCAGATTTAGCTACAGAATTTAAGAGAAAAAAAAATTTGGAAGCCCTTACATTTACTTGTCATTTACTTTCTGCTTTCTTTGATTTCAAGTTTATTATGCTTACTGTTCAGAAAGAAGAACAACAAGAAAGAACTCAGTGGCTGAAGGTCACCCTATAAACCAGGAGGTCACGCTTTGATTCCCGGTCAGTATATTATTCTCTCTTCTTCCTCCCTGATTCTCTTCTTTCTATGTTAAAGAAGGTTTCCCATTGAAAATCATAGTTTAGAACAGACCCTATAGTTTCACAGCACTCAAGAAGCCTGTGGAATATTATTATTGTCTTTTGTATACTTGTTTCATGTCAATAAATCACTTTCTTTCCCAGAACTTTCTGACTGTAGCCCTTTTCTTTTTTACGGTGGGCACGCTTCAGAAAGACTGACTCTGGCTAAATCAGAAACTCCAGAGCAATCTCTGGGCATCAGTATTTTTTTTTAAAGCTCTACAGGTTATTCTAATGTTCTGCCTTAGTTGCAAATTTCAAGTACTGAATCTTTGGAGGCATGAGTGTTTTGAAAAATGCTCATCCCCTCTTACCAGTTGAATCATTTAATAAGATGAGATTTAAGATAATTAATTCTATGGGGTAAATGATTAATTATTTAGTTTTTACTGTGATTTCCCCCTCACTATCACTTATCAAAAACACAACCTAAGGAATGGAAATTTAGAAATCAACATATTAATCTGGAAGCATCCTGAGAATTTAGTCTCTAATAATAATTTGAGTTATTTCAATGCTACTCAGTTATTTCCTTCATTAATTTGTTCATTAACTTAACAAATTATTATGTGTCCATACTTGCCCTCAGAAAAATTGACAAGTCAACAGGCAATTACAATACAATGTGATGCATATCAAGAAAAGAGTAAGCCCATGGAACTCTGGGTAAATACTGAAGGGCAATTTAACTGAATCTTGGAAATTGGGAAAGTTTAAAAAGTACTGGCTAAGCTGAGACTCAGTGGGTGAGAAGGACTTATCCAAATGAAATGAAGACAGAAGAGTTAGTACAAAGGCCAGGAGAACAAAATAAACCACTCAAGGAGCTACAAGTTGTTGGGTGTGACTACAGCTTAAAAGTCAAGGTAGTAGTGATTAGAAATGAGGCTGAACAGATAAACAAGTCAGATTGTTAAGGATTCTGCCCATCATATAATGGAATTTGGATTCTATCTAGGTGGGGTGCCAGAGAAAGATTTTTAAAGTCACCAGAATGGTTAAAGTTAAAAAGATTGACAATTCCAAGAGTTGAGGAGAATGTGGAGTAACTGCAATTCTTATATACAACTAGAGGCATGGTGCACGAAAATCCATGCACTGGGAAGAGGGGTCCCTCAGCCCTGCCTGTGTTCTCTTGCAACCCATGAGACCTCAGCGGATGTCCAAGGAGTGGGCCTAAGCCACAGTTGGACATCCTTAGCACTGTGCTCGCAGCCGTCAGCCTGACTTGTGGCTGAGTGGAGCCCCCCCTGTGGAAGCACACTGACCATCAGGAGGCAGCTCCTGCGTTGAGCATCTGCCCCCTTGATGGTCAGTGTGTGTCATAGCGACCAGTTGTTCCTGGTTGTTCCACCATTGGGGTATATTTGCATATTGCCCTTTTATTATATATTATAGGATCCCTATTAATGCTCTATGACCCAGAATTACACTCTCAGTTATTTACCAACAAAAGTAAGTGCTCATGCTTAGCAAGTGTGGCTCAACGGTTGAGTGTTGGCCCAGTAACCAATTGCTTGTTCAATTTCTGGTCAGGCACATGCCCAGGTTGTAGATTTGATCCCCAGTGGAGGATGTGCAGGAGGCAGTCAATTGATGATGCTCCTCTTGTGTCAACCAATAGATATGTACAAAAATGTTTATATGGCTGTATTTATAATACCTAAAACCTACAAATAACCCAAATATCCATCAACAGTAAAAAGGGTAACTAAATCGAGATTTATTCATGGGACTAAATACTATATAGCAATAGCCGAAACTGGTTTGGCTCAGCGGTAGAGCGTCCGTCTGCGGACTGAAAGGTCCCAGGTTCGATTCCGGTCAGGGGCATGTACGTTGGTTGCGGGCACATCCCCGGTAGGGGGTGTGCAAAAGCAGCTGGTCGATGATTCTTTCTCTCATCGATGTTTCTAGCTCTCTATCTCTCTCCCTTCCTCTCTGTAAAAAATCAATAAAATATATTTAAATACTATATAGCAATAAAGAAAAATAAACTATTTATACATACCACATATGAATAAATACCACAGACATTGAATGTCACACACACACAACTTATTATATGATTCTAGTTATATGAATTTTTAAAGTGAGCAAAACTACTCTGTGATGATAAAAGCCAGAGTTGTAGTTACCTTGAGCGTTCTGTGTCTTGATCAGGAATGCCTTTTATCTCTATTTTGCATCTTGCAACAATGACCAAGAACTTCAGATCTGTGTTAAAATTTAGACTAAAATTTATGTATGCCCTAAATCAGTGGTTGGTAAACTCGTTAGTCAACAGAGCCAAATATCTATGGTACAACGATTGAAATTTCTTTGGAGAGCCAAAGTTTTTAAACTTAAACTTCTTCTAACGCCACTTCTTCAAAATAGACTTGCCCAGGCCTTGGTATTTTGTGGAAGAGCCACACTCAAGGGGCCAAAGAGCTACATGTGATTCGAGAGCCTCAGATTGCCGACCACAGTCCTAGCCTGATTGTTAATTTTTTTTTTTCCTCAAGTGTCCTGATTTAGACAATCATTTAAATCCCTGTAACTGGATTTTCAATTACATACCTATCCATGAATTTATCAGTGGAGATACTATTTTGCAAACTGTATTCATCCAGACTGTTTTCCGATTGTCTCCCAGCCTCCTCCCCCGGATTGCTCAGTCGTTTCAAATACTTATATTCAGAAAGTAACCGCAGGGGACACCCTGCTTTCTCCTCTCTCTCTTCCTGATAACCTCTTACTGTTTGCTGGACCCAGAACTTCTCCATGAAATCTTTGTAAACTTGCCTAAAGAAAAGCAATTGTTCCCAAGTCCCAAACAATTCTCGTATCTCTTGAACATAACATTGCATTATAATACCTGTTTTGGAAAAAGATTGTATCCTCTTAACTTTGTATCCAAAGCTACAGGACAGTGTGCTCCTGGAACACGCTGCTTTTCGTCAAGTTGGTTGAGGAATAAAGGAAAAGGAGTCCTGGGAAATGGATTTGTTACTTCATTTACTGTGTCATCTTGACAGACTGTTCAAATAATTCTGCTCAATATTCTCCACTGTATGGCACCCGAACCTAAGTGATCTCAAAATAAGTTAAACGGGCGATTGAATTTAGGGACGAACTTAGTATAGAAGAGGCCCCGATGGCTGCTTTTATTTCCTAGACCTGCACCATATACCATTTCATGCTTCTTCCCATCGGAGTTAGCACTTCAAATTTATACCCACAATGAAGTAAAGGCTTAAAATAATCTGAGATGATTTCTGAACATAAAATTATTAGGCTGGGTAGAGGACACAAATTCATTGTGAGTTTGGTACTCATTCAATTTTTTTTTTTTTTTTATCCATTCTGAGCTAAGAAGTAATATTGCTGTGTGTTGTGTAAACTAGACTCTGAAAACATTGCCTTCTGTTAATCCTGATATCCTGGTACATTGTATTCTGAGTATATTAAATATACCAGAAATAGCATTAGCACTTATTCAGTATCAATGTTTCTTACATGTCAGAGGCTCCTAGTATATATAAATACCTTTTTAAGTCTTATGCTTTGGTTGTGTAGAATATTTTAATGCCTAAAATTTATTTTTCTTGTGGATAGACCCATGTTTGTGGAATAAAAGTATCTTTGACTGCTCTTTACTATTTAATTATAATTTTTCTCAATTATGTTATCAAGAAGATGGTTTCTATAGAAGATTCTGGTTTATGTAATAAACAGAATTGTTTAGTGTTGTATGCTTCTGTCACAGAGAGACTGTTTTGCTTTAAAAATAACTTATAAGTATATTTAATTTTATTTTTTACAGGTAGGAACAGTAAAGGGAGAAATGGAGAAAACAAGTTAGTGTTCTACATGAAATTAAAACAAATGAACTCTATTAAGGAATAATAATAAAACTTTCATAGAATTTACTTTTGCCTGGACCTGTTTTAAATATTTTACATGTTAACTTTAGTCCTCACAACAGAGTTCATATAGTTAAGAAATGGTAGAACTGGGATTCAAACCCAGTCAGTTTAATATTCACAGTGTATGTGCTTAACCAGTAGTCGACACTGTATCTTAAAACAGAGTATGCTTAAGATAGAAGGTGCTTTGTAGAGATCCGAAACTCAGGAGATCCAGGTAATCTACAGCCTTTGTTCCCTAGTAAAAGTTAAATTCATACTTTAATGATAGTGTCATGAATACTATGGGATAATACACAAGGAAACAGATTTTTTTTTTTCATTTTCTTGTTTTTAAAATTTTTTCTACTTGTTTACTCTTTTAGGTGAATTGTTTTGAAGTGACAGAATATTTCATGAAATTCCTCTTTAGTTTAGCAAAACAAATGGTAAAGAAAAGCCAGGTGTATAAATTGACAGTGCATCTTAGCATAAACTATATGATCTATTCTTAATATATTTTCCTTTGCCTCATGTGGTGAAATTGACTTCTATAGAATGGCTACCAAACTGAAGAATGCTAAGCCGAACCTACTTTTGCAATCTGAACTTTGAGGATTGATCATTTAATATATATCATTTAAATTGACTTAATATTGTATTTGTTTATATAAAGAGCATTGGCTTTGGATTAGAATAGTCCTAAGTCCAAACTCCAGCTGCCTCACTTATCAGATATGTCCCCTGAATAGTTAATCCTTCTGGCTTCCAGTTATGCATTTCATCACTTTAAAAAAAAATCAAGTTAATATATTAAAACTTTGCTTGGCATACAACTTATCTCCCTGTATTCAATAAATATTAGAGCTTCCCTCTCCAATACAGCTACCAAGTTTTTTTTACACACATTCACAGCTTAGGTAAATGTTTTAACATGATAAAATTTAATAAATAATTTGAATAGAGTCATAAATATTTATCTAAAAATAAAGCAATTTAAAAACACTTTGAACAAGAAAATAGTTATTTACACGTGACACAGTTGGAAATATTTTCAATACTTAAATTTAGCTTGCTTTACGATGAACACCAGTGGTTCAGCCTGGCACACGTAGGATTAAAACAAAGTCAAATTTGCCATTTGAAAAGACAAATGAGTGTGAGGTAAAACATTTTAATTAGTCATTTGGCTATGAGCTGGCAAAACAGCTGAGAATGAAATGAACTCTAGTGAACTCTAGGCACTCCCTGCACCACACCCATACATGCCAACACACTCTAACGTCGGTTTATCAGATGAGGCCCTGGACTGACATTGCCTAGAACCTCTGTGCATTTGAAGGTGATTCCCAGTACCATCGTATCTGGGGATGTGAAGGCTTTTTACGAAGTTACCATTTCATGGGTAACAAAACCAATGTTAAGTTAAGCACCTTAGATACAACTCAAGTCAAGTAGGTAAGACATTTTTCTAATTTCAAAAATGCTTAGGGGAAAAAGGGACAAGAATCAAATAGCTTCTTTTGGCATTAGCACTACAAATTTCAGATAAATTCTAACTTTGTTTTTGAAATTTCAAATTCACCCAATTCCTTGAGGATCTCCTTTAACAAAAACAAACAACAATTCGTTTTTTAAAAAGTTTTTATAGGGCTGACAATCTACAGGATGCCTGCCTTTTAAAAATAACAACACATTACCCACAGGAACTGAATAGTGATCTTTAAAATGTTTATATATGAAAGATTCTTTGTAATAATGACAAACATGGAAACTGTCCAATTTTGACATAAAAACACGCTATTATTGACTGTCCAGTAGAGCGTGGGCTTTGCAGCAGGTCTTCAGGCTGTGAATTAAGTGAACTAATATGTAGTTACTTTCACACTGACTCTGTGATCTAATTTTGTAACACAAAAGAGCGGGTGTTTTCAACAAGGAAATTTTAAAGTATTTGCAAAAGAAGGAGAAAGGTGAGCAATTTTCCCAGTGACTTTCCTCAATATAGATAATTTATTCACTCGTTTAACAAATAATCTGAGTGCCTAGAACAGCAATTTTGAACTGCTATGCCTCGGCAGGCACACTGGTGTGCCACAAGAATTTTTAAAACATGTAACACCTGCCTATTTAGTCAGGGGCACTGACCTCTTTTTCCCTTAGATTGTCAAATGAAAAAATGACAAGAGCCAATACAATATCTGTCCGGTGTGAAAGAATCAAAATTATATCTATTTTTTTTTTTTTTGTCAGATCGGCCAAAAATATATTTTCTGCTGGGCTTCTGAATTTTGGTAATTAGTTTATGTGTGCCATGACATAATAAAGGTTGAAAATCACCGGCCTAGAAGGTGCAAAGCCCTAGGAGCTAATGACAAACTAGTTTATCTCACGAGTATTTAGACACATAGCATTTCCAATCATTTTCTTTTAGCAGAGCACTCAGCAATTTTTTAATAACTTTCCAGAGCAGTTGTAGGTTCACAGTAAAATCGAGCAGAAAGTACAGATACTCCCTGGCACACACATGCACAGCCGCCCCCACTATCACCATCAACATTCTGTACCAGAGTGGTACATTTGTTACAGTTGATGAACTTACTCTGACATCAGCATCACCCACAGGTCATAGTTTACATTTGGGTTCACTCCGGGTGCTGTATGTTCTATGGGTTTTGAGGTATGCTCCTTTTTTTTTTTTTAAATCATCGCTGGAGGATATTATCCCATTGGTTTTTAGAGAGAGGAAGAGAGAGGGAAAGACAGAAATATCAATGTGAGAGAAACACTTTGATTGGTTGCCTCTTGCATGTGCCCTGACCAGGAAGGAGCCTGCAACCTAGGTACATGCCCTTGACTGGAATTGAGCCCTTAGGTCTGCAGGCAGACTCTTTATCCACTGAGCCAACCGGCTAGGGCAATGTACACACTTTTTTAAACAAATGTTTTTATTGATTTGAGAGAGAGAAAAGGAGAGGAAACGGGGACAGGGGTGGGGCTGGGGGGGTGGGGGAGTAGGGGGAAGAGAGAAACATCAATTGGTTGCCTCCTGAACCTGCAACCTGGGACTGACCAGGAATTGTACCCATGGCCTTTTGGTGTAAGGGATGATGCTGTAACCGACAGAGCCACACTGACCAGGGCACCACTTAAAAAAAAAGTATACAAAATTTCTATATGGTTTTCATCATGTATTAACTTTTTTTATAAAATAGAAAAATGGTCATTTTTCATCATAAAAACAATGATGCTCCTTTTAGAAAGTCAACAATGTATAATAGACAAATTTTTAAAAATCAACATTTTATTCCTCAAAGACAAACACTCATATTTGTTTGGTGTAATTTCTTTCAGTCTTTTTTTCTGTGCATAGCTTCTCAGAGTCACATTTAAACTTGATTTATCTAGAAATCTCACCAAAGGTGATACATTCTTAGATACAACCCAAATCAAGAATCATGATTATTAAAAATGTTATATCTTTTTTAAAAAGTAACAGGAACTTTTATAATACACTTTAGGCATTCTGGATAAAATGTAACTAAGAATATCCATTTCCCAAAGCTTAATTGCTTTGTTTCTCTGAAGTAAATTATGGACCTGTGTTCTCAAGAGCCTTCTGCTGCTCTTTTCTGGAACATGGGATTAGAACCATGTTCTAATGTTTCATTTCAGCTTCAGTTTGGAATCAGCTATAATTAAATCATTTGAGTTTGAGTTTGGTTCAAGTAAAAAAAAAAAAAATGTGTTTCAATTACTTGATTTGAACCAGACATTTTGGGTTCTTTCCTTGTTTAGATTTTATAAACTAAAATATCTAGGGCCATTCAATGGCAGTCAAATTTGGATTTTGTTCGCCTCTAAAAACATCGGTCTTTAGCTGTATGAATTCTAATATATTGGATTGCCATTGGAAAAAGTCAGAAGCCTTGAACTTGGAATTATAATAGTTTTCTAAAAAAAAAAAAAAAAAAAAAAAAAAAAGAAAAAAAGAAAGAAAGAAAAACAAACAACCGAAACAATGTTAACTACCAAAGGTGAGAGGAGTGGACTGCTGGAAAACATGTACACTGTTACTGTATCTTTAGAAAATTCAGGTTAATTTTTCTAAAGCTGCTGCTTTAAAATTAGCAACTAGTTTCAGACAGACCAAGTTTAACTAGGCCCAACTACAACATAGCTGATCTTTAATTTGCCGAGTATGCTCAACTACACCAAGTCTGTTAACCCTTAAGAATATCTGCTTCTTCACCATTCTTCGGCTTCATTTTCCATGGAATTGATCATACTGCATTAAATCCTTTGTTAGAAGGTTCCCAAAAAACGTTTTGGAGAAACGAAGAATACAGCAAAATGCATAAATAGACCAATTGATGTAGTTCAATCAAATCTATGAGGGAATTTATTGTAAGATGCACTGTATGAGATTTTACATGTGATTAAGAAAACACACCCACTAACTGCAAGACGTCATTGATTGTGAGATGCATTTCCATTTTAGAAATGTTAAAACGGGTTAAATGCTTTTTTTTTTTTTTTTAAATATGTCTTAGGAGTGGTTAGCTGCAACAGTGAGGTTTTAAAATTTCCATTTGTAGTATTATTTCTATTCTAATACACTCCCCTGCTATAACATTAACTGACCAACCAATAACAATCAACAATGGGAGTTTGGTTTCTAAGCTCTATTCTTTCTCACTGATGTCAGAGCCGATAAAACAAACGGTACAGAGAATCCAGGACTGGTTCTCTATAGGGACCTTAATTTAAACTCTTTCCTGATGTGGTTTATCATTTGACCGGAGACTGAGGTAGCTATTTAATCAATATTAACTACTATAAACTGCACTGATAAAATAAACTCTTTTCAAAACTGAATTCAATTCGGAAATCTCTCAAGGGGGTAATGGCTTATTTAAAAGGAAATCACTTGAAATAATAAACACTGTCTAAACGTGAAACAATCAAGAAACAATATAAATTCATCTGGGCTAAAGAAACAAACAGAAACACTTAATACTAGATTAAAACATCTCCTTGGACTGATTTTAAGTGAAGATAAACACTGTTACCTTATTATCCAGATTGCCCTTTCTTGTTGTTGTTTCAAGAGCTGTACTACCCTCCTGTGTAATTTAAATTTTTCTACTAGCAGACCCCATTTAAAAAGTAAAACAAGAACAGCGAAATTAATAACTTACTTGACTTAACCCAACATATCAAATACATTAGTTTCCACATGTAATCCATTTGAAATTTACTAGTGGGGTGGTCTCAGACCTCCAGTGTGTGGTTCACACCCACCACACGTCCCAGTTCGGTACTAGCCCCATTTCAAGCGCTCATTAGCCACACAGGGCCACCCAAACAGTGACTCTGAGGGAATTCACTAAGAATGGGTTCTTTACATCGTGGTGGAGAGTTTCTCTCCTATCACATCTCTAAGATGCTTAGAGACCTGCGAGGCACACGCAGATTACTGGGACTCGGGTCCGTTATGCTCCGAGGCTCCATCCACAGCATTGAAAGCAGTGAGGGGGGAGGCGGTGGGTTACCCTGCGCCCAGGACGCGGCCTGCAGGAGGGCCTGCGCCGCGCGGAGGGGGGATGCCCGCGGAGAGGCAGCGGACGCGGCGTTGGAAACCGGGTTGCAAGACCGTCGGCGGCTGCTTGGAGCCCAGTGCAGGCGATTCTTGTTCTGCAACCCCGCAGCCGGGCCGAGGGAAAACGGCCTCCGAGGGGCACACAGAGCCACGCTCCGCCGCCGAGGGAGGGGTGCCCAGGGCTGCAACGCGGGCCGGCCGGGCGCGGGGAGGCGGGCGGCGGCGGCGGCGGGGCCGGGCGCCAGGGGGAAGCCCGGCGGCCTCCGCAGCAGCCTCCGGGCGGTGCTCGCCGCGGTGACGCAGGCGGCGGGCGGGGCGCGGAGGGCGGGGCGCGCCGCCCCTCGGAGGCGGGGGCCGGCGGGGCGGGGATCGCCGGGGAGTCGGGGTGCCAGCCGCCGGTTTCGATTAGATCCCGGAGCCGCGGCGGAGGAGCAGGGCAGGATCGGCGCGCAGGGAGCCCGGCGGCGGGGCGGCGGGGAGGCGGCGGCGGGGGCACCGGCGCGCAGGGCGGCCGCGGGGCGCAGGGAGGCGATCGGAGCGGAGCCACGGCCACGCCGCCCGCCCGGCCCGGCCGCAGCGGGGCCCGCAGCCGCGAGCGCGCCCGGGACAGCGCGCGGGGGAGCGCGCGCGGGCGGGGGCGCGTAGGCCCTGCCCGCCCCTTCCGTCCCCACCCCACTCCGCCCCTTCCTCTCCCCCCTCTTCTCCCTCCTGCGCCCCCGCCTCGGGCGCCTACCCTGTCCTCCTCCGGCGGGAGCGCTGTCCGCGGCGACGGCCGGAGCAGGCCGGGCCGGGCCGGGGGATGGCGCTGCTGGACCTGGCCCTGGAGGGAACGGCCTTATTCGGCTTCGCCCTCTTCTCGGTGCTGTGGCTGATGCATTTCATGTCCATCATCTACACGTGAGTGAGGGGCGGCTGCGGGAGCCCCTGGGGCGGCTGCGGGGCCTGGGGACAGAGGAGGGAGGGAGGGATGGCGCTCTGGAGGGGACTGGGCTTGGGGTGGGGGGTGCAGAGAGCTCATGCTCAATGCGTCCCCCATGCTTTCCCTCCTTGGACCCGCAGGGTGGGGGTCCCTGGGAGGGAGAAGTGGTGAGGGAGGGGATTGCTGGGCTGCAGGCGACTGCACAGCCAGGGGGAAGGAGACTGCGCTCTGACGTGCGGCGGAAGGGTGCTCGCTTGGTTTGACTGTGTTGGGGATTCGTGTGATTTTTTCATCTGGGCCAAGATGTATGGTGTCTTTCTTCCCCCCAGCCCCCCTGGACCTGGGACACATTGCTATTATGGGGGCGATCGTTTCTGTCTTCTGGGAGGTGCACACACCACCTGGAAGTCTCCCTGTGGGTTTTCCTCCTAGACGAGCTCCATGCCCTCAGATAGGTGCCCAGCGCCTGTCCGCCTCCGAGGTGGCCGTGTACCCTTGAATCATGTCAGCTTACACAGTTCAGTATGGTTTTCTTTCCTTTCATTCTAATTTCTTATTTACTGTCTTCAGATTTGCGTCCCCTACACACACACACCCACACACACCTTTTCATTATTAATTTAACATATACTTCTTGAGGCCTAGATGCTGTTCACTGAGGTCACAGGGATGATCAGGGCAGAATTCCTGTCCTCATAGAGCTTACATCCATAAGGGACATAACAGCATCTAAATAATAAGGTTATTTCCAATAGCGATCAAGTCTGTGAATAAAATAAACAGGGGTATGTGGCTAGTTTTGATATTTCAATTGTTTACATGTTTTCAAATGGAAATCAACCTTCACAAAGAATTGCATAGGCCATATTCTGGTTATGGATTCACTGTTTTTCTTAGCTGGAAAAAAGAAGATTGTACATGGTTATCTTTACCACCAACTAGAATAGGGTATATAAAAAAGACAGGAAGGACATTAAGAAATTAATTTTTGTTTCTTTTTACTACAGAAAAAGTAGGGTTTTTTCTTTTGGAAATACTGCATTTTATTAATATAGTGTGGCATTTCCTGCTCTTGGAGAAAGATGCTTCATTGTACAAGACACATTGATATTTCTTTGAAGTTGAGAGAAAACATGCCGTTTGGATGTTGTTGATCTTCGTGTATGGAGTTTGTTAGCTGTAGTCACTAACCACATTCTGGAGTTCATTATATATGAGTTCTTTAAGAACAATTTTTTCTTTTTTCAGTCATAAAAATAAAAACGCTTTCTATAAAGGAATTTATTTTTTAAAATATGTTTTTATTTATTTCAGAGAGGAAGGAAGAAAGAGATAGAAACATTAGTGATGAGAGAGACTCATTGATTGGCTTCTTCCTCCACGCCCCCCTACTGGGATTGAGCCTGCAATCTGGGCATGTGCCCTTGACCGGAATGGAACCCAGGACCCTTCAGTCTGCAGGCTGATGCTCTATCCACTGAGCCAAACCGGCTAGGGCCTATATAAGGAATTTAGACAATACAGAGAGGAATAGAGAAAAAAGTTAGACACACAATCAAAATTCCATTACTTTGTCAATCTTTTGTGATTATCCTTCCAAGTATGTTTCTGCTGGGGACAGGGAGGAAGAGAAGAGAGGGAGGGAAGGAGAGAGAAAGGGACTTTGTTATGATTATTATTCTGTAACCTGCTTTTAAAATTAAACTATTTAACCTGACTGGCAAGGCTCAGCAGTTGAGCATGCACCTCTGAACCAGGAGGTTGAGGTTCCATTCCCAGTCAGGGCACATGCCCAGGTGGCCAGCTCCATCCTGGCCATGCCGGAGGCAGCCAATCAGTGATTCTGTCTCATCATTGATGTTTCCATCTCTCCCTCTCCCTCTCTGAAATCAATAAAAAATATGTACAAAATAGTAATAGAATCCAACTATTTAATAAATGCTTTGGGGTAAGCTCTTTTGTACAAGGCACTGTTCTAGGTGCTGGAAATAAAATTGAGGGACAAGACATCCAGCTGTTCACATGGAGCTTCCATGTAAAAATGTCATGAATATTTTTTGCATATTAATAAATGTATGATCTCTGCATCATTTAAAATAGATGCATGGCATTTTCATTATGATGGCTAATATGTATTTGTTATTGGTGGGCATTTAGGTTGTTTCATTTACCAAGGTTACAAACAACACTGATGCATTCAGGCGCCTACATGTTTGAGAGATGGCCTGCTTAGTTTACATTTCTGAAAGATGTATTACTGGGTTGTAAGGGTGCATATGTGATACATATTGGATACATGTTGCTCTATAGCAGCCATACATAATTACTCTACAGCAGCGATTTTCAACCAGTGTGTTGCAAGAATTTTTAAAACATGCAATACCTGACTATTTCGTCAGGGGCACTGACCTCTAGTCCCTTAGATTTGTCAAGTGAAAAAAATGACTACAGCCAACACACCAATAGCCATCCAATGTGAATGAATCAAAATTATACCTTTTCTTTTGGGTCTGAATGGCAAATATACACATATTGGTATGCCACAGAATTTTAATATATATTTTATTGATTTTTTACAGAGAGGAAGAGAGAGGGATAGAGAGTTAGAAACATTGATGAGAGAGAGACATCGATCAGCTGCCTCCTGCATACCCCCTACTGAGGATGTGCCTGCAACCAAGGTACATGCCCTTGACCGGAATCGAACCCGGGACCTTTCAGTCCGCAGGTTGATGCTCTATCCACTGAGCCAAACTGGCTTTGGCAAATTTTAGTAATAGGTTTATGTGTGCCATGAGAGGAAAAAGATTGGCAATTAGTTACTGTACAGGAAAGTTGTATCTATTCATAGACCTGGTAACACTGACTGATGGTCCCCAGTTCCCCTTACTAAATACCAGGCTTTTTTATTGTTTTCTGTGTTGTTTTTTCCCCATGGCTTTAATGATTAATTCCATTGATCATTTTCCATATATTTATGTTAGTTACATTGTAGTTGTAAATTACATGCTCATAATCCTTTGCCTGTGCTATTCCTGAATTGACTTTTTTTTTTTTTTTTAATGAATATTGTTTCTTTCTGTTACAGTTTTTCCCCAGGGTTTTTTTGGTGGTGTATTTTTTTGCGGGTTTTTTATTTTTATTTTTCTTTCTTTCAGTTCTGTATACGTATTTAACCTGGAGGGAGAAAAGTGTGTGTGCCTGTGTTTTTTACATAGTCAAGTCTTCTAATGTTTTCTGACTCTGGTGTCATT
Organism: Pipistrellus hanaki; assembly: GCF_964339955.1. Taxonomy (NCBI): domain Eukaryota; kingdom Metazoa; phylum Chordata; class Mammalia; order Chiroptera; family Vespertilionidae; genus Pipistrellus; species Pipistrellus hanaki. The sequence continues at coordinate 15,608,555 of NC_140513.1, read as the reverse complement.
TTTATATCTTCTATATTCCTCCCCACTTCCACACACCGCCCCCCCCCCCATTATTATAGTATTAGTGTCCTGGCGCATGGGATCATGCACATTGAAAGGAAATTAATTAGAAGAAATACTTTAATATTGCTATTCGCCCTTTCTCTATAATAGATAGAAGTGTCCACCAAATTCATGATCAACAATGGCAGATGGAAATACATGTGTGTTATTGGTACCAGTAAGAGCTTTATATATATATAGATAGACTTGCTTAATTAGACCTGCCTTCTGATAAGTAATTTTTTTCCAACCCAGTGAAGCACCCCAACTTTCTCTTTCAGGTCATTATCAACACAGTAAATATCAATATGAAGCAGATTATTATTGTAGATCATGCAGGGAGACCAAAGGGTAAAATATTTAACTGCAGCAGTGTTTGACTATATTCTGTGCAGTGAGAAAACCTGAAGTTATTTTCAATTTCTTCTTTTCAGTCAGGTCAAGTTTCTAAGCTTTCTAAATCTCCCATTTTCCGGCTAATGAAAAGAAAATAGGGTTCTACCAAGTCTCCTATCTCCTTACTCCAGGACTTCTGTGAGGATCAAATGAGATGAGGCACGTGAAAATGCTTCACTGACAGTTGGCTAAAGTGTAAAATGTTTGCACCTGGCTATAAAGCAAATTGTGTTCCTGGGCTGAAGAAACTCCGAGAAGGCTACTCGCTAGGGAGAGGAAGCCAGGCGTTGCTATTACCCAGCACCCACAGCGATGGTGTTTCCAGGCTGGGCTATGGGCTGCATTTTGTACCATAGATTCTTGGCACATTGGCTGTGATTTGGTAGGCTGTCGCTCTGGGGTGTTGGCGGGGCCTGTGTCCACTTTCGGGGAAGCTGAGTGTTGGTTTGTGGGCACCGGATCCATGGTGCTGTTTCTTTTTAAATCAGGTGCATTATGGAGCTTCTGCCCCCTGGTGGTCAGTGTGTGTTATAGCTACCAATCAGACGGTTGGAGAGAGACAGGCTTTTAAATAGTGTGTGTGTGTGTGTGTGTGTGTGTGTATGTATTTGAGTTTTCTCAGGTGTGTGTGTTTTTGTTTTTTTTTGTTTTTAATATTTCACCCTTTAATGTACTCAATATTTTATTTATTTTTATTTTTATTTTTTAAAATACATTTTATTGAATTTTTACAGAGAGGAAGGGAGAGGAATAGAGAGCTAGAAACATCAATGAGAGAGAGACATCGATCAGGTGCCTCCTGCATACTCCCTACCGGGGATGTGCCGCAACCAAGGTATTGTACATGCCCTTGACCAGAATCGAACCTGGGACCTTTCAGTCTGCAAACCGACGCTCTATCCACTGAGCTAAACCGGTTTTGGCTCAATATTTTATTTTGTTAACAGATCTAAAGCTGTAATTTTAGGGTCACCTAAATATTGTATTTAGCCACTTTTTCCAGCATAATTTATTGAATGATTATTTGATTATTCTACAGTTTTGAAATATTATATTTATTATAGACTAAATTCCTCTGTATAATTGGGTATATTCCAATGCTCCCAAGGCTGTTTCGTTGATCCATTCTTGTTCCAGTATCCACTGTTTTAATTAATGAAGACAAGCTCTATCTTACACTTTTGCAAACTTTTTTGACTTTTTACTTAAAAATGAATTTTAGAACCTTTCTATTCACACTAAGTAATCTTGTTTTTTTAATTGAAATTGTTAAATTTACAGCTCAGTTTGGATAAATTGAGTTCTTTCAGCATAGCACCATGGTATATATCCCCTTCCCTCTATTTTATGGACACATAACAATACAGCCGCATTTCTTTAATTGAAGATAACACTACTGATATAACCTAATATCCCCAGATAATAACCTAATATCTGGAATGTTTAGACTTGAGACAGCTCCAGATTGTCTTAAGTTATTTATTTTATGCTTAATGATAACCAGTAAAGTTTTCTTAAAATACTTCTAGCTTTTGAGAATACTGCAAACATTTACTTTGGTTGAGATACTGTAGAGAGTCTTTGTATTTATTTTCTAATACCCCACAAAGTTACTTTTTTTTTTTTTTTATTGACAGTAACAAGATCCTGAAAAATTATGTGAAAATAGAATAAAGAAAGTGCAATTCATTTTTAACATTATAATGACTAGCTAATTGAAGGAATCTTGTGCACATCTTTCTGAAATGGGCAACTGAATATAAAGCAAATAATCAAAAGCTTAACTTATGTAGAAATTAAATCTTAACATTTTTATTTTTGATAAGTTTATTCTGTTCGTACCTCTCAAATTATTTGTTTGATTTTATTCCTTTCTTACTGAAGTAAAGATACTGCTCAGCTTAATTTGAGTTGTGTTTCAGCGGAGAACTAAGGTTTTTCCCCCCCTCTCCTTCTTTCTAGTGTATTTTAATAAAATTGCAAATTTGATATCTCAATATTTTGTCAAAGTTCTACAGTTTTGAAATATTATATTTAATATTTTATGGCAATTTTGCTTAAAATATGGTGCTAACCATTCTGCATTTTATTTTAAAATGTTTTCCTACATACATGTTCTATGTCCTCTCAAATTCTTTTGAAATTACTTAAAGTATAAATAAATTGAAATAAGCACTTATCAATACTCTCCTATAAAACCTTGTGTTTGCACCTGGTGGAAATTGAGCCTATTTTTAAAAATTTATATAGCTCCTTATCAGGTTTTCAGATCAAGATGCATAATATGTAGATTCCTGATTGTTAAAAAGTGTTTAATACAAATACTGTAGTAAAGTTGCTGAGAAAAAAACAAAATAACCAGTTGGTTATTTTTAAAGGGTAAATGCAGTGTGTAATGGTATCTGGTTAATTTAGATTTGATGCTCTATTATAGTGTATCTTCTTAAAATGAGATAAAGAGCTAACTAAGTATTGGTCTATATTGAAAAATGAGGCTGAATGTGTTAATACAATGTACAGCTCTTATTCAATGAAATTATTTGTTCAGATTTCACAGATGTCTTTGGAGTTTCTATATGCCTGCAATTAAAATAATGAGATAATTTAGAAACTAGAAAATGATTTTTAATATTTTGAAACTATATCTATTCACTGATATTTTTTACCTACTGCTTTGCTCCTTCCCAATGTTAATATTAAATGGTGCTTAGTCATTTCATAACGTTTTAGAAATCTCCCTTTGTGGGATTTCTTGCTAGAATGTTTAAGATAGTAATATTCAGATCAGAGCCTTTGAAATTCAAGGCTCTTATTCCCAAGATTTCTTATTTCCTAGCAATAACAATCATTATAGCTCCAGTAGGCAGAGTTAGTTAAGTGATCTTTATGAGTTTTTTCCCCATATCGAGAGCTAATGTGGTTCGATAGCTTGGGGGCGGTGGTGAAATAATATAAAAGCTTGGAAACAGTGGTTTTCTTCCTTTTTTGGCTATTAAGGGGGCATATTGCTTGATTAGAAGAGGATCTAAATAAGATACCTTGCCTTTTTTCTCCTCCATCTACTTTTTCTCCTCTCCCTCTTCCCCACCCCTCCCCTTCCTCAGACAATCATTTCCCCCCTCTGTACATAATGTCCTAATGTTAGGCGCTATCTTTTCTATTAGTTGACTGGAGGTGGCGGGCCTGTGTGGAACTACATCTTAGACCCTTAAATATTAACTACCCTCTAGTAAACCAGAGGTCCTTTTCCTGGAGAGTTTTTTCAAATTAATTCTGCCTTTGCTAACATTTCTAGTATTGAAGCTTTTATGCTACCTGCTGCATAGCTTTTAAAATACATATTTTTAATTGATTTCAGAGAGGGAGGGAGAGATGAAACATTAATGAAAGAATCACTAATCGGCTGCCTCCTGCACGCTCCCTCTCCCCCCCAAAATGGGGATGGAGCCCGCAGCCCTGGCACCTGCCCTGACTGGTTCATAGGTCAATGCTCAGCCACTGAGTCACACCGGTTGGGCTGTCATTTTTTTAAATTGACCATCTAAGGGAAGAGATCAGTGCCCCTGACTTAAATAGTCAAGTATTGCTCATTTTAAAAATTCCTGGTAAATCACTGCTACCAGGACCACTTTTTGGTGAATGAATGAGGAAATTGACCTCCTTTAACTTGAGCCTGGGAAGATACCAAATTGGACTAGATTGTGACTGCTTTACATAAGCAAAATGAAAACTGTAATTCAGTGTGAATATCCAATAATGGTACTGTGGATTCATCATCCCTCCATCTCCCTACATTCTTTCCTACATTGGTTCAGTACACGTTATCTCTGCCCTAGGTTATTTAAAACCATCTCTGCTCACTGGTGTCTCTACCTACAGCCTTGTTTCCTTTTTACTTTATTTTTCTTATTTAGCTTTATCCTACCGGAGCACTAATCTTAGAGCATGTGCATAAAATCTCTTACCACGGCTCCCCACAGCCTTTAGGTTAAAATTCAATCCCAGTAAGACATGTATAGTTAGTTCTTCAGGATCTGAGCCACCTCCCTGTATTTGCATCTTCAGCAACATTGAATTCCTGGCATTCCCCTAACTATGCAGTATATTTTCTCTAGAATTCTTTTTCCTTCCTTTCCTTTCCTTTCCGTGCGCCACACCCCGGCCCCCTCCCTTTTTGTTTAACGCCTACTCATTCAAGCAATCTTAGACTTGACTTCCTTACTGGATTGGGCGCCCCTCTTACGTCCTTCCATAGCATCTGGAATGGACCCATCTAAGTTGTAAATGTTCAGTTGTCTCTTTTCCCAACTGGATTGTTAAGTGTTTGAGGGTAAGGATAGTGTCTTATTTACTGCTGTATCTCCAGTGTCAACCAGGCACTCATTATTACTTATTGAATAAATAACCTTTGAATTGTTTTCTAGTAGACAGTGTGGATATTTTGCTCATTCATAAACTCGCTGTCATTTGGCCACTGTGATTTGAGGTGGATGGTCAGAATTTGGGATGCTTTCAGTGGCCATGAACTTGAATGGACTTTATTGGACCAAAGGAAATCTTTATCTATTTCTAGTTAATTGCCAAGCAAATAAAAACAGGGCTCTATCAATAACTAGTTTACCTAAAAACCCGAATCTTCTCCCCCCCCCGAAGCTTTTCCAAAGGGAATGGCTGTCTTGCTATCAATAATCTTTACGCTTAGATCTGTCCTTTGGGGACTGTGGAGCCCCGTGCTATCCTGAGCTGGTTGACATGCAGATCATAACGAGTGTCCCCCACTTTTTCCTCCACCCACAGAAATTTACTGTAGACACAAAATAGTTTAATTTAGACATTACGTTAAGCTTTAAAAGGGTAGCTTTGGGGATTGTATAGAAGAGGATCGGGCCAGTCCCATTAGTTTCCTCTTGGTTTGAAAAGAGGGGATTTTGAGTTTATGGTATGTTTGAGGGTCTTCTGTGTTTTGGGGCACCACCTGCTGGGACGAGTGCCTTTCTCATTAGTCGCTGTTAGCCAAATACCATGCTCTATTTTCCATCCACCAGGGCCGTGGTCTGCAAACTCCTTAGTCAACAGAGCGACCACCGCACTGGGCTACCTGTTGTCACTAGAGGGATAGTGAGTTGGGGGTGGATTTTTTTTGGGGGGGAGGCAGTTATTAAAGAATTTTTACCTATTTGTTTTCCATGGTGAGGGACCCTCCTGTATTCTGCAGTATATATATATGTCATCCAGTAGAAATAGTTTGTGTTTTCTGGTCAATTTAAGTCACTCTTGTGTTCGCTGGGGAGCCGTGTGTGCAGAATTCAGGGACTCTTGTGTTGCTGACAGAGCCCCCTCCGGCTGCAGGAGCATTTTTGACAAGAAAAGCGCTGTGCGGAGGTGACATCAGTCACGACACGTCACCAATGATCAGCGGTCACAGCCTCCGGGGCACGATCACGAGTAACAACAACAGCGGCCCTTCGCCTTGGAAGCAGGTGGCAGGGACCGCGCCGCCGGGGACCTGCTGATAGAGCAGTCAGCCTAATTCTACATGAAGTGCGAACAAGCTTGGTTGCATGCCGCGGAGGTAAATTCCCAGAGTCAGAGAAATTGGCTCCAGTGAACCCAGCAGAACTGTAAAAACAGCACAATCCGGGGCTGTGAAGCCAGGTGGACCTTGCCCTCAGGGGATCCATATTCTTAGAAGCCTGGGGCGCGCCTGTGCCTCCTGAGGGAGGTGGAAGCTTCCCTGTGCGGAGATTGCTGCCCAGGCTGCTGCCTCCGGCCGGACACCATCTCTCTAAAGGGCTTCCCTCCCGCCCAAAACCCATTAGAGCACAAAACTGCAAAACAGCACTTACCAGTGGTCCGCACTGCTGTGTGAGTGAGTGGGGAGGTGTGTGAAAAGAGCAGAAGCATAACGCAAGAAGCGCAAAGGATGAAAAAGACAGGAACTGTTTTAGAGACTGAGATGTTAGGAGATGAAATCAGCCAGGATACGGAGACCATCCCATCAGTTCATACGTGGCAGAGAGGCTATTAGGATTCATCAAGCTAAAGCCTTGAAGTCCAGCAGAACCCGCCCCGGATATACTTCTTTGAAGTGTTCCGTGGACAGATAATAACCTTCTCGGGCACAATGCAAAGCAGCACCCCCAAGGCCTCTCTCTTTCGTCTGTGATTCATCCCCGATGACCTTGTGGGTTTAAGTTATGTCTCAGAAGCACCCTGAGCAGAATGGTACCTGCACAGCTGTGCCCGCTGCTGGCAGGGACACACAGCCCTGCAGCCATGTGCTGCTGTGAGCACACCCCCCCCCCCCCAACCCCCCATCCACCCAATCCTGGAAATGAGGTGCCTTCATTACATGAATGGGATTTTTTTTTTTTTTTAATTTGACAGTGATTCCAGCTCCTGATTTTAAATGCAATTTAGAAATAATTCCTCTGGAAAATGACACACACACGCTGACATTTTACTGTGCTTCCTGTCTCCTGAAAATTGCTCAATTACATTTCAGGATCATTTTAGCCTCTAAAAAGAAAACAGACCGAAACAGTTGGCTAGCCATACTGGAGATCCATTCTGTATAGACCCGATGTGTTCCTGAGAGCGTCACAAAGCCAATTTCTGAAAACCAAAAGGGACGTACGTGCATGCGAGGCAGATCCTGTTTCAACAGAGCTAAGGTTGTGATTAAAATTCCAAAGTACGTTTGGCTGGTTCCGACGCCTGGCACCTGCTGCCACGGAGTAGAATCCTTTTCCGGGGTGTGGGTGGGGCCTGGCTGGCAGTCTTTGCTCTGGAGCCTGTGCGAGGTGGGTGTGGTGACTCCATGGCAGGAGAGAACCTTTCTGGAAGCCTCCAGAGCATCCCCAGTCGAGAAGGTGGTATTGTCCGGATTACAGAGTAACTCGTAATTACGGCACTTTGCACCTTGTCCCTGTACCTTATACCTTGTGCCTGTGGCAGGGATCTTACCTTTGCCTCAGCTCGGGGGGTGACAGCCGCGCCCGCCCGCAGAGCCACGTGAACGGGGAGTCTTGTGGCTGCAGAAGCCAACATTCCAAGTCAGAGTGTGAAGACAGGAGCTAAGAGGAGCCAGGTCTAGGCAAAACCCCTGTCCAGCTGAGAATGCCGCCCCTAGTTTAAAGGGAGAGCTCAGCCAAAGGGACTATGCAAGTAGCAGGTCTTTTTCAGTGGATGATAATGTTACAGAGTTCCCGAACAATCAACGCAGGAGGAGAATTTGGAGAGACTTACTGCATTCATCAGCTTAGAGAAAATGAATTCAAATTCTAAGCAAGGCTACAAGCAGAACTTCCCTTTTTTATCAAAGAGCCAGCCCTGTGTGCACTCAGTGGTTATCTCGCTGCTGGCCTTGAAAACAACACAGTTCTATCCAATTAAAAAATGCACCTGGCCTGGCATTGAGATTATGGGCTTATCTAGTCTCCGGCCTACAAGGCCATACAGCTAAGTTTATCTTCATCATTATTCAAACAGGCTAAAGCAGACTAGAAAGCAAACAATTTTAGAATAAGAGGCCATCTAAGAAACAGCAGAAAATTCCAAACAGCAGTTTTTTACAAAATAGGGGATTTCCTTCTCAATAAGTTACGGTATTTAATGTTTCTCACTCTCGTACTTGCATTGTTTTTACATTTTGGGTGATGTCTGTAGAACTTTAAGTTGATCTCTAAATATTAGGTGTAATTTGAACTTTGAATATAATTTTGTCCTAACTATGGCATGTAATTTGATCTCTGTTAAATGTGTTCTGAGTCATGTTTTGACTGTTGTTTGTTTTTACCTTGATTTCGGGCTTTTGACGAGTACCCCCACCCCCCTTTTAATCTTTCTTAGCACACAAGATTTGGTTTTACTGGTGCTTTAAAAAATATATATATATATATAATGGCCTAACATTATAATTTATATAAATCTTTAAATATATACATTTCTAGTTCTTCTATTTTGCTATATAAGTCTCATCGACGGTCCAACAACTCTAAATCTCTTATCAGAACTTCCGTAATTCAGAGAAGTTGCATTTGGTGGAAAATGTCCTTAAAATTAGAGTTTTTTAAAGTTACCAATAATGTCTATCATTGAATGTTTACTTTGTGGCCGAATCTCATTTCCCACAACCACCTTAGGGGGTAGGTAGTGTTACCCACCTTCTTAAAAAACAGCAGCAACTGTAAAGACTTGTGGCAAAGAAGTAGCTTGCCCCAGGACAGCACAGCTGTGGCGCTGGAGCAGAATCCAGGCTGCCTGCCTCTGGGTGGGGAGCCTACAGGATATACTACCTCCGCTGGTAGCCTGAGAATAACCCGGAGTCATCCATAGGGGAGTGTGTATAGGAATCTCTACAGATGTTTGAATCTTAAGTTTCTGGTTATTGGCAACATTTAGATCCCTATGGAGTGAGCCCCTCCTCCTCTTCTCTGCTCTTCCTCGTTCTCACACCCGTGGCTTTGTTTCTTCACAGGCTTCTGATTTTCCATCCATCCCAAGCCTGCTGATCTTTCTAAGAGTTGCCCCCTCAGACCTCTCCATTCCATCAGGAATCGAGTATTCCTAGGTCACTCAGAGGTCACTGCTGCCTGGGTCTCCACCCTAGAGATTCCATCTGAATCCTCGTAATGTTTTGTTTTTTAGCCTCCCCTAGTGATTTCCTTGGTGCCTCAAGGTTGAGGGCAACAGCTCTAAGCTGTTTATCCGAGGTGTGGTGGCCTCCACCCTGTGGCTTTATTGAATTCTCCATCAGGCCCAGAGCACACAATTCATCACTTCATTGTCCTGCCCGGCCTCAGGTCAGCCTGCCCCTGACCTTGAACCCACCTCAGATGGATGGCTTCTTAAGGCTCACAGTGGCTCAGAGGGGAAGCACATAGCCCTGTGGGTCAGTGCTCCTGCACATTCGTGGGCTGGGATCTCGGGACGCCCACAGGGTTGCCTGGCAGGACTTCCTCTCTACCCTTAGTTCTGCCACCCCCGGCCAGCAGCACCTCTTCTGCACCTTCGCCATCCTGCCCTCGTGCTTGTCGGCTTGCCGTCACTCCTGCCTCACACTGCGGATCCTAATGTGTCAGTCATCACTCTGTATGTTCTCTTTTTACTCTTTGGCTAGCTCTTTCCCCTTACTGTGTATACTCAAGTATTAAAAGTTGAAAATAATGAAAAATTAAACTGGAAGCCCCTTCTCCGTCTAGTCAGTCTTTGGCTCTTGTGTTCACTGTCAGGTTTCTAGAGAAACCGGTGTTTATTCCACTGTTACCACATCTCACCTCCCATTCATGTACGTTCTTAACATACACTTACCTACCTACTCCTGCCCACAGTGCTCCGAGGTCACCAAGCATACAGTCCCCTAGACATTTTGGTTCACTTTTTTTTTTTTAAATCCTCATCAAGAATATTTTTATTGATTTAAGAGCACGTGAAGGTGGGAAAGGGAGAAACATCGATGTGAAAAGACAGTTGGTTGCCTCCCGTGCGCTCCTGGACTGGGGATCGAGCCTGCCACCTCGATATGCTCTGACCTGGAATTGAACCTGGAACCTTTTGGTATACGGGACAAGGCTCCAACTAACTGAGCCACCCAGCAGCCAGGGCGACATTTCAGTTCTTGTCTTGACATTCGATATCGTTCTTCCTTGAACCCTTCCAAAGTTTCCACTTCTCCGGTCTCTCACTCACTCTTAGTCTCCTTCATGCATTACCGGTTCTATGATATAAGTGATGCTGATTTGTGGCCACCTGCTAATGGCATGTTATACTTGGGAGAGCTTATGTGGTATTTATCAAAAGTAGATAGTTCCAGTATATTTATCTCTAGGCTAACCATACCTTCTGAGCTCTTAATATCTATTTATTTAGTTACTCTTCATTTATTCAACATTGTTTTTAAAATTGAGAACATACCATGTATCATTGTTTTGCTGGACCTGGAGAGTATAAGGGTAGAAAAGGGCATCCATGAGAAGACCTGTGCCATGAGTGGGTGCAGAAAGCTCAAGTTCAGACTGTTCAGGTCATGCGGAACTGTGACCTGAGATACTTAATGAGAACTGGCATGTAAAGCAGTGAGCCTTGTCTGGCCCTGTCAGAGACGCTCATAAAACTGGCCCATTCGGAGAACGGTGCCACCCGGGCCACGTCAGAGCTATCACCAGTTCTCTTCACCACACACCTGCAGAGGGCTTCGCTGTTGTTGGCGAGTCAGTGAGTCTTCGAGAAAAGTCTGCATGCTTGATAGGAGAAGCTCCTCAAGGGACAGGAGGCATGTCTGTGTTTGCATGTCTGTGTTAGCATGGAAAGTAAATGTCTTGGTGAAGAAGGGGAAGGGAGGAGCGATAGAGTCAGCACTGGACTGGTCAGCACTGCTGAAATTATCCTTGTTTTTCATCTAAAACCGTGCTAAGTGCAGTGTATCCGTGGGGAGGTTTCTCTGTCGTTGGTCACCGCCACAGGTGCATGTTTTGATAGCAGTCAGTGACCATCCGTGGGACCCAGAGATAAAAATCCTCACTCTTCATTCTCTCTGGCCTGCACTCTGGCTAATTTCTTCACATCCAGATTCCTGATCTCCAGTTCTCTCTGACATGGACAGTCTTCTGTCTTACCTGCTGAGTTTCTGATGTCAGCGATCATAATTTTTACCTCTAAAAAACCGTGTGGCCTCTTTCATATATTCATCATCACAAATGATGGTCTCTCCTTGTGTAGTTCAAGCAACACAGGTAGTTTGCATCCTGGGTTCCAAAGCCACGTGGTGAGGTGTTCTCCGGAGAGACTTTTCCCTTCTATTCCTCTCTGCTCAATGAGTCCGAAATAGCTTCCCCGTCTTTCCTCTGGGGGCCAGGGTTTTCCACTTGGCCTTTCACACATTTCCTGTGAGTCTTGTCTCAGGTTTGTCACTATCCCTAGGTCATCAGGGACCAGCAGACGGCCCGGGGCCCGCAGCCTCTGCAGCACTCACTGCTCAGAGGTTGTCTCCTTTCTGTCTGGGAGGCTCTCCTTGTTTTCCTAACAGGGCAGTCGTGTATTTAAAGACATGCTTCCAGTGCACTTCTATTTAAAAAGAGGAAGAACAGTATAAAGTTATGAGGCTTTATGTGTACATGCTTTGGCTTGCATATGTATAAAGAAAACCTCTAGAAAGATCGGCAAGACGCTACTAGTGCTGGGGAGGAGATGATAGGAATAGGTAGATGGGAGATTTATATGACCTTCTTAATATTTTTTGTGTGATTTGAACCGTGTGGTAGCTACCTTACCAGTTCAATCAATTAAGTATTACTAAAACTCCCCCCCCCCTCACCTCCAGCAATCCAGATGTGCTGTATTAGGTGGCTTTCTCTCTAGATGTCTAGTCTGCTATTATGTTAGAAATGGAATAGTGGTCGTGATTGTGGCTGAATACATTTTAGCTCATGGTTGAACCTCTATCCAGCCCTCTTGATCAATTCTGTGGATCACTATTTCCAACCTTCTGGTGGCAAAGAATCAGTCCTTTAAAAATTTCCTGCCTGTCATGAATTGATAACTTTGATAAACTACAATAAAAATGAATTATTGATCACATGTTTGGACAGCCTGGCAATGTCAAACTGCTGTAGACGTTTCTAAGCGCTTTCTCTTTATTTCTTCTCATCACAGACCAATAAAAAGCACCTCCTGCACTGGACCACACTGGGCTGCACTGCTGCAGGCCGTGCTCCACTCACTGTGTTTAGCATGTGGTGGCGTGCCGATGGAGTCTATGCGCTGTCTTTTTAAATGTCTTTCACGTGTAAGATGTTTCCATTGTCAGTAACCTGTTTTATTTCTGTAAGGATGTTTGTACGGCCTTACTGACACATTAGGTGTTTAAGTGCTGTGGTACCTCTCTGCCTTAATTAGCGGGAGCAGGCCTGTGGCCGCTCTCAATGGTGGTACTGGTGTACTTCCTGGAGCCGTTCATAGCTTAATGGTGTATTTCATCCGACCTAAGATGCATTGACGCTGCTGGTGTTTTCTTGGTCTTTTAGGGGTCTCATAGGCTGGTTTTCATGCTACAGAGTCAGGACGCCCCTCTATCTGGCTGCCAGCATTGTAAGATCCCATTGGTTTCAGAGAGACTAACATGTGAAAGGACATGTGTCTGGAGATAGCTTGCAGAAGGCTCCGTGAATGTTCTAGCCTCTGTGGAGAGTCTGGAGACTTGCTTTCGAGAAGGAGGGAGACAGCCTTTGGTGACTTCCCTTAGGAGCTCCCCACTCTGCCGAGTGGCACCTCGGTTCTTTATCGTGATAGCCTGGCATTAACTGGGGCACATTCTCTCCTGGCCGCGTGGCTTCCCTCGTTAGGAGCTGTAATGCCCTGTGCTGCAGTACCCCTGGGAGGGCCAGCCCCGAGCACCTCCACCAGCTTCTCTGGAATCGATGACACTGGCATAGTTTCCAGTGTCATTAACGACATTTTTCTCATCACTGAGATTTTTTCTTCTTCTTACTTTCAACTTCCCCCTGATCCACCCCTCCCATTTGCAGCATGTGACTATTGGGACTTCTACTTACCCCATTTTCGTTTTCTTGCTTGCCGCGTGGGTGGCTTGGTACTTCTTCCAATCATGTGTTGTCTGGACCGTTTGTTATACAGATGTCCAAAGTTTTCTAGTTATCCTTCCATATTTTTCTGGTGCCAAGTAGGATTCACACACACACACACACACACACACACACTGTTTTGATAGTTTTTTGGCCAGTTCGATGGCGTGCAGGAGGAAGGGCAGTTAATAGGTGGACGAACACTGTTGTCCACTTCTTCACCAGGTATTTATTGAATGTCTGTCGTGTGCCCAGCGTAGTTCTAGGTACCGAGTACAGCATTCGGCAGCGGTCTTCCGTTCTGGCCTTCGTTGGAGCGTTGCTTTTGCTTGGTTCTGGTTTTCCTAAACTGGAAGCTTCCCTGGTTCTACTTGCCTTCATTTTCAGATATCCCTTTAGAGAAACGTCCATTAAAATTATTTAACTTGGAAATTAGTAGTTCTTGATAACTTGGTGTATGTTATATATATTTATAGATTTGGCGCCAATATTTTCTCCAGAAATAATGCTTACATTGTTTGCTTTGTAGACGATTGCACCTCAACAAGAAGGCGACTGACAAACAGCCCTATAGCAAGCTGCCAGGCGTGTCTCTTCTGAAGCCACTGAAAGGAGTGGATCCCAATCTCATCAACAACTTGGAAACATTTTTTGAATTGGATTATCCCAAAGTAAGTGTAGTGTTGTCCTCATTAGAAATGGGCTAGGCCATCTCTCTCTCTCTCTCTCTCTCTCTCATGGTAAATACATAAAGAGGCATTTTGACACTGTTTAAGGTAAAGGTATGAAGAATTCCTGATTATGTCAACCTCAAATTTTATGCTGTAGTAACAGTAGTCCCAGGACAGAAATGGCTCACCTAAAGTTTGGTCTCCTTCCATCACATACATTTGACCTCTTCATCCTCTCCCCCACCCTCTTCCCCTCTGGTAACCACCATACTTTTGACTGTATCGGTAAGTTTTGCTTGTTCATTTGTTGCTTTGAGCGAAATCCTCTGGTTCTTGTCCTTCCCCATCTGACTTGTTTCACTTAGCATAATACTCTCAAGACCCATTCATATTGTTACAAATGGCAATATCCTTTTTTATGGCCGAGTTGTACTTGATTTTTTCTCAAATTGAAAATGCAAAAATTGACCTTTTATAATTCAGAAAGAATTATATAAATACAACTAATGATAAAATAAGCTTTATATTAAATAAATAGATGTTTTCAAAACCTACAATATATAAGTAGGAGAATTTATTTTTATGAATGAAAGAATATTTTCATTGGTTACGAATAAATCTCAAAGCATAGCTAAGGAGAATCGTATGATTTATTCTTGTGAAACAATCTCACATTTCAATGTTTAACCATCAGCTTACCCTTTCCCCTTTTCCCACTAAATGACTTTTAAAACCTAATTACAGGATTTCTATATTATCCCTCATGTGAGATGATAGTCATGGAATTTAAATGGTTGCGGAAGTTAGTGTGGGTTTTTATTGTAGAAAGAGTTTTTTAAAATAACTCCAGGAACATGTGTAGCCATGAATTATGAACATTTGGGATGAATCAATAATTGACTTCTTATTCTTTTTTTTTTTTTTTTAATTACAATTCAGGATTATCTCAAGAGCTATAGTTTTCAGTTATTTCTTTTTCCACTTAAATCATGTCATCAGGCATTTAAATTGGTTGAGGAGAAAGCTAGTTGGATACTTTAATCAGAGTTGTATTTTCTGTTTACAAAGGTGTTGTTAGCTGTGCAAATAGAAAATTTAGAAAGTAGAGGGAAAGCACAAAATACCTGCCATCTAAAGGAAAATTTTGATCTCGTGGCATTTTAGTTGCTTTTTTTAAAAAAAAAAACAAAATGACAATGTTCCACCTTGGTTTAACAGAGACTGAAGTTAAACCACTGAAACATCACACAGACCTGAGTGTGAATAGATGAGCCCTCTGTGTCGCCAATGAGGCAGGTGGTCATGAACGGAACATTCGTGTAATAATTTCATTTTGTCAGGTGTGAACATCGTTTTAAAAAGCATGGACACATTTTCATTCTGGACATAACTTTTTCCTCTGGTGTTTGATATGCAACATTCTAGGCCATTTGGGATAAAAATAGAACATACATTGAAATTCTAAAATTTTATTTAATTTTGGACATGTGCAAGATTTACTACTGGAACTTGTTCTGAATTTCTAGGTTTAAATTTCGGTGAGATTATTACTATACTAATTGCCTTGAAAGATTTGTGATTATATGTATTTCTTGATTAAAAATTAATCTTTGGAAAATATATGTTAGAGTGGAAAAGTGATACAGTTCATTTTTCATGAAATTGAGTACTCATTTGGCATCAGCATAGAAGATATTGGGGAGAGAGTCAGCCAATAGCAGGAAAACTCAATAATCTGCATCTAACATGACTGATTGCTTTACTTCAGTGAATTCTGGCCATATGAAGAATTTGCAATTAATGATCAGAGTTATTAACAGAATGAGGCTAGGGCATTTATGACTTTTTTTCTTTTCTGCAAATACAGAGTGTGTTTAAAACATTACAAGTCCAGTGCATGTTTGAATTCTTTATTGCCAGTGGTGTAGCTATCCTTGAAAGGAAATGTTTTTTAGCCAGTTTTTCAACAAAGAATTGAAGGTCGAAAGTAGGATCACTTATCAAAAGATGAAGCACAATATATGTAATAAAACTACTAAGTCAGAAAGCTTAGGGGTCTTTTAAATAAATTTCAAAAACTGTATAAATTATCTACTTCTTAAAAATAGGTATTTGGTACTGTTAAAACTTTGAATTCAGAGTGGTTCTCTTGCAAAGCATTTCCTGACTGGCACTTGTCTTTTACTCAAAAGCTGCCCTTGCCCTAAGGGGTGAGTCCTGGGAGGGGGCGATCAGTGGGGAAAAAAGCAACAACAAAGCGGACATCTGTAATACTTTCAACAATAAAGATAAATTTAAAAAAAACAAAAAAAATATTTTAAAAAATAATAATTTTTTTTTTTTTTTTTTTAAGGCTGCCCTAGGGTAAGTGCCTTAGCTAAACAAATACATTCATTGCCTACTCTGCACCAGGGAATATTCTTGGCATATGGGGTCTAAGTATATTCTTTCCCTGAATGATCCTATGTAATAAAGAGCTAATATGCTAATTAGACCAAACAGCAGACCATCCGAATGACCTTCCAGATGAAGCCGGGTTGTGCAGGCCAAGCCCCTTGCACAAATTTTGTGCATCAGGCCTCTAGTCTACTATAATCCAGATGTCATCAGAAGATTTTTCTGTAAACATAATGTGTAGTTATTTATAAATAATTCAAGATAGTCCTATCCATTTTGTAATATAATTGATTAATATACATTAAAATATTTTTTATATTTAACAGAATATTTTATGTTGTTTACTGTAGTTAAAACTTTGCATTCCTAATGCTGATAGGGCTAAATCAATGAGGAAAAATTTTTTAATATTATTTATATAGCTACATCTAATATTTTATTAAGATTACTTTTTAATCAGAGAGCAGAAAAATAGCATTCAATTTATTGCAGTTTCAGATATTTTTTCTTAAATATCAAAGAGATGAGTCACAATTTGTGGGGTTTTTAATACCTCTCATTCTTTAGTTCTCTCACTGTTTGAAAAAAGGGGGAAATTAGTCAGGTTAGCTGTTTGTAAAGCAGCCTTAGTAAAGGTTTGATGGAAGCTAACCTCAAATTTAAAGTATTCTGGGAGTTATTTCTAGATCTCATGTCTTCATGCTATATCCATTTATAGTGGAATTTACTTATATCACTTTCAGATGTGTGAAGTCACTGTTTTCTTGAGATATTCATAAAAGAGAATGTTTCTAATAAACACTGTGTTTTGTGTCAGCTAAGAAAGTCTGTAACCAATAAATGTTTGGTCACACTGTGCAGACACAGAGGTGTCATTGTCATATCTAAAAACCAAAGGTTCCTGGTTAAATCTGACACTTTAGATAACACTTGGAATGCTACCTCCAATTGGATATGATTTTTCAATATCGGAAACAATTAAGCAAAAGTTGTGTTTTATAACAAAAGTCAACATTTTCTTGATAATATGAATTGAGTTTTATTTGCACCAAGGCTAATTAAAAGGTAAGCCTTGAATTTGAACAAAGGTAAACTCTATGTTCTCCCTCACATATTAATACCATATAATTCTCAAAAGTGTTTTCTGTAACCTAGCATAGCTTTTTTTCTTCTTCCCATTGAGTACATTTCTAGTATTTTACAAAGTTTTCTCCTGCCGGGAAAAAGGCTAAAGTTAGCTTTTTAATTCTAGTTTATGGAATCGCATTGCTTATAAATATTTCCTTTCACTATATTCACTCATACCTGCCGAAAAGCACAAATCATAAAAATATTAAAGAAATTATGCTATGTTTGCAAAAACAAGGAACTCTTTGGAGCAAGCCTGGCTGAATAGCTCACTGCAGTAGGAAAGCTGACTGTCACTATTACCCTTTAGATTTTCTCTTAATCTTTCTAACCTTCATTGTTAAGGTCAATACCTTTTGGCAGTTCAGCCAAACATTGTTTTGAAAGTCAAGTTAGGATGATGGTTGACACTTTATAGAACTCAGAGTAAACCCTTTGGGGAGTCTTAGGGGCGTGGCAAGAGGGGGGCCTTCCCCTTCTCAGATTTTTATCTGATCTCTGGAAACAAGGTAGCTGTACAGTTGGTTTCAGTACCTCTTGAGTGGCAAATTGCTCAGTGTTGAGGGTAGATATTGGGATGAAAGTATGAAAAAAACAGTTACTTCACTTGAAAAATAAATCTTAACCTATTACTTTTTTTTTTTTTTAACATATTTTATTGATTTTTTTACACAGAGGAAGGGAGAGAGATAGAGAGCCAGAAACATCGATGAGAGAGAGTCATCGATCAGCTGCCTCCTGCACGTCCCCCACTGGGGACATGCCCACAACCAAGGTACATGCCCCTGACCGGAATCGAACCCGGGACCCCTCAGTCCGCAGGCCGACGCTCTATTCACTGAGCCAAACCAGTTTGGCCCTATTACTTTCTTCATAGACCTTAGTCCTGTCTCTTTTGTGCTCAAACCACTAATTTCTATGCTGCCAATTTTTGTTGAGATACTATATATCGAACAAACGGTAATTACTGTGCTCAAGGGCACTGTAAACATTTTATTTCCACCTTTTACTTGTGTTTGCTTATCATTGGAAGTAAATAAAAATAGTTCTTCCCTTCACACGAGTTAGCCCCTGTATTTTAGACACACTTAAAAAGTTGTGTTCCTGCCAAAACCGGTTTGGCTCAGTGGATAGAGCGTCGGCCTGCGGACTGAGGGGTCCCGGGTTCGATTCCGGTCAGGGGCATGTACCTTGGTTGCGGGCACATCCCCAGTAGGGAGTGTGCAGGAGGCAGCTGGTCGATGTTTCTCTCTCATTGATGTTTCTAACTCTCTATCCCTCTCTCTTCCTCTTTGTAAAAAATTAATAAAATATATTTTAAAAAAAAAAAAAGTTGTGTTCCTTAGCTCTTTATTTTTTTACAACACATAGCTTTGTTATTTTTTTCATGGAAATCATCAACCTCCCTTTTTTTTGCTTCAAAATGTCCAACCTATTTCAGAAAGAGGATAAGTAAGAAATTTTTGTTATTGAGTCAGCATGAATTTATCACCACTTTTGAAAAAATATCCCACAAAAATATTAAAGTAACATCTTTGTATGTGGAAGCAAACATTTTTTTTTAATTTAGTAATTTACTAAATGATAACTTAGAGCTCAAGATTTTATAAACATGTCACCCCAGAGATTCTGATTCAAACATCTAAGAATAGGGCCTGGTATTTCCTTTTTAAAATACCCGTGCCAGAGTAACTTTGGCACAGTCAGTGAAGTGCTAAGAAATTACTTCCTTACTTGACTATCAAAGAGTAAACATAGCACTGAGAGGAAAAAAAAAAAATCCTGAGTATTTTCATAGGTAAAAGGCTAAGCCAGGGGTCCTCAAACTTTTTAAAGTGGGGGCCAGATCACGGTCCCTCAGAGAGCTGGAGGGCCGGACTATATGGACTACTAATCCCTACTGTAACACCTTGGCTGCGCTCACTGCCCAAAAAACCTGGCGGGCCGGATCAGACTCCCCTGGGGGCTGCATGTGGCCCACGGGCCGTAGTTTGAAGACCCCTGGGCTAAGCATTCACCCTGGCTGGTGTGGCTCAGTGGACTGAGCTTCCTCCCATGCACCAGGAGGTCACTGGTTTGATTCAGGGTCAGGGCACATGCCCAGGTTACAGGCTGGATCCCAGTGAGGGGCGTGCCGGAGGTAGCCAATCAATAGTTCTCTCTTATCGATGTCTCTTTTCTCTCTCCCTCCCTCCCTCCCTCCCTCCCTCCCTCCCTCCCTCCCTCCCTCCCTCCCTCCCTCCCTCCCTCTCTCTCTCTCTCTCTCTCTCTCTCTCTCTCTCTCTCTCTCTCGTCTTTCAAACCAATAAAAACTTTTTTTTTTTTTTACAAAGGCTAAACATTTTTTTCCAGATGATACATTTTGAATCAAATTCTATTTTAATTTTTTAATTATTATATATTAGGTTCACAAACAAAGCTCTAAAGACTGGAGGCAGTGTTTATTGGGTTTGCTTTTCCCGCTGCTGGGCACTGTGTGACCGTGTAGTGGAACTCCGTGATGGAGGGCGTAGAGAGGCTCGAGATCCGATCTGGTTACCAGGCCAGGCCGATCTGGGAATGGCAGGAGTTCAGCTGTGGGCGCCGCCAGGCTCTCCATTCTCCCTTCTGCCCGCACACAGGCCTGTTCTGGGGAAGCTGCTCTGATTCACAGCCAGCACTTCGTATCCTAAGTGCTTGCATCCATTATGAATACTCTCTTAACTTTTAAACTCGGTGTGTACAATTGCTTGATTTTCTTAATGCTTTTTGATCAGTCGGTAAATACTGCTGCGTGCTTCTTTTCGTAAAGAGGTTAATTCACAGAAAGTGTGTTCTTTGGCTAGTATGAAGTGCTCCTTTGTGTCCAAGATCATGACGACCCAGCCATTGATGTATGTAAGAAGCTTCTTGGAAAATACCCAAATGTCGACGCCAGATTGTTTATAGGTAAGCTATGAATTCTCCGAAAACCATTTTGCTATAATAGTATCAGATGGCAGCAATCTTGGCTTTAAGCTATTGATTAGGATGCCAGCCACCCATTGAAGTTATTGGCATGCTTGCTTGATGCATGTTTATTGGAGTGGCAAAAGGTGTTTATATTCTTATGAGAAAACTTCAGTTATAAAAACAAAGGTGGTTTTTTTTTCATATCTGGAATTAATAAAATAACAGAAAATAATCCCAAGTTATGATTAAATCATCAATCAGATGTAAGAATCTGCTATTTTGCTTCTTTAGTATTTTCACTGTGTGGCCTTTATGTATCTCCTTCTTTGTAATTGGGAGTTAGCATTGAATTCACTTTTATTTTATTGCAAAAGGAATATTTTTCCAAAAGCTTGTGCGTAGGCTTATTCTAAAGACTTTTGTTGAGGTATATTTTCCGATATATATTGATTCATGCTTACTATTAAAAAAAAATTAAAAAATATATATATATAGACTTCAGAGAGGAAGGGAAAGGGAGAGAGAGATAGAAACATCAATGATGAGAGAATCATTGATCAGCGGCCTCCTGCATGTCACCCCATTGAGGATTTAGCATGCAACCAGGCATGTGCCCCAACCGGGAATAAAATCATGACCTCCTGGCTCATAGGTCAATGCCCAACCACTGAGCCACACCGGCCAGACCATGCTTACTGTTAATATAAGAACTTATGAACTAGAAAGCTGAAACTAATAAAACTTTAAAGATAAATGATATAATTCTCTCTTGAAAATGAACAGTTTTTTTTCTAACTGTATCATTGTGAATAAGAAATGTAAAACAATGTTAAAGTATGTTCATTTAAATTATTAAATATGCAAGTACCTTTTATTTCTCTCTACCATGTGTCTGTATAATAGAAAATACTTTCAGTGTTGAATGAATTTTTCATTGCTGTGCCTTTACATTTTTAGGTGGCAAAAAGGTTGGCATTAATCCTAAAATTAATAATCTAATGCCAGGATATGAAGTTGCAAAGTATGATCTTATCTGGATTTGTGATAGTGGAATAAGAGGTGAGGCTTTTCTTATTTATTTTATAAAACTATTTATTTGATGATAAAAGGCAGTCTGAATGTAAATTTATCAGCCCTTTTTACTAGCCTAAGAATTCATTTTATCATTATTTTATGGTAATGTGTCAAGTTACACTAAGCTTTTTATTTTTATTTTTATGCTAACCTGGAATGTTACATGTATAAAAATGTTTTCATCTTGAAGGGAAAATTTCAGCTGTTAAAAAAAATACAGTTGTGGTCCATTATACATTCTATAAGCTTTCTCACAGCTGTAAATGTCCCCTCGGTCATGTGACACTTTTACTTTGATCTGTTCGTGGCACACACAGAGGGACAGAAATTATAGATGTTTCACTAGAACACAGAGAGGGCTTTTCCCTTAGGTGACTTTAGCAGGAAGCCTTTTCTAGACTGACATTTTAATTTGCAGCTTTAAATGTTTATATGTCCTGTAACTTCAGAGTTCTGTAACACCCTGTTGCATTCTAATTACCTTGGGTTTCCCAACCTCAACACGACCGACGTCTGGGCTGGACCATTCCTTGTTGCTGGGGCTGTTCCGCAGCATCCCTGGCCTCCACCCACGGGATGCCAGTGGCACCCCTGTCCGGGCGACGCCCAGAAATGTTTCCAGAGAATGCCAGGTGTCCCCTGAGTGGCGGCTGGCCAGATTATTTGTGTGTAAGTCCAGTGTGGCGCTCCTCATAAGTCGGGGCCATTACCTGTCTATCAGAGGCCGTGTTCATCACATGTACTACCTAAAGTTACACATCACATGTACTACCTAAAGTTACATGCCGCCATCAATTTGTTATGTTTCCGGTGCACAAATCTCCGTCAGGTATAATCTTGCTTGGTTCCTGGCAGCAGATTTATGACATAGGACATCTCAGATCCTCCCAGAAAGTGCAGGCTCCTTTCCCGTGGTTGGCGGATGGAGGAGGCGGCCTTTGACCTCCACCCCTGTAGCTTTCGACTAGGACACATTGTCCATTCCTCCAGTTTGGAGGGTCTGGAACGGGAGTAGTTAAGGTGTTCAAGGTATATCCACATTAGGTATATAATGGCCTAACGAAGCATAGAGTAAATAAGCTTATTGTAAATGTTGCCATTTTGAAATTTTGTATTCAGAAAAGGGATTGAGATTCCTTTAATAGATCCAAATGTAAAAAAGAATTAAATTTTTATTTTTTATTTTTAGTAATTTAATAACAACTCACAGAATATATTTTACCTTAGTGGGCATTTTACTAAAAAGAGTGTTGTTCTCTCTCCCCCTCGCCACCTTCTTGTCTTTTCTACGTAGTGCTTCCAGACACTCTCACTGACATGGTTAACCAGATGACAGAGAAAGTAGGCCTGGTTCACGGGCTGCCTTACGTAGCAGACAGGATGGGCTTTGCCGCCACGTTGGAACAGGTGAGTGTGAAGCTCGTGAATAATATCCTTGTTGTTGGATTCCCACTCGCCCAGCAGCTTGAGGTGATTCAGAGAGGTGGGAGTCATTTTGAGCAGGGCTAATCGACTTTTTGTTTAGTAACGGAAACTCTCAATTCCTTCTAAATAAAATACGTTTTATTCTCATATGCCACATTGTGTTTCTGTTTTAGAAGTGTCCAAGTTGATTTATGTCAGTGATAAGCACCTCACATTTTGCACCAACCCCCGTGGTTTAGGTTTAATCTACCAGACTTAGAATGGATGGAAATAGGCCAGAGGATTTACTCCATTCTATAAAGAAATCTGTAGAGCCTCCAACTGTAGTCCATAGTCCCACCCCATGCCTCAGACCTCACTGCCTATGGAATTAAGATGTATGTTTCTGGTCTTAGAAGTTTGGTCCTATCCAGAACCACAAAGGGCTTCGTTATAGTCCGGTTACGGGCTAAGTAGCAAGAATCATATTCTTAGTTGCCCTGATAATTCCCTGCTCCATGCTGTGTATGTAACTCTTGCCATTGAGAAAGATCACTGCTCTCTATTTCAAGCGAATTAGAAGAGGTAGTGTATCTCAGATGCAAATAATCAGGAGGGTTTTATGTATAAATTAAGTAGGGCGATGACCATCTTATTCTGCCATTAATTTAATAGCTTGCATATCTCGTGACTGCACAGCTATCTAGGGGAAGGGCAGTAAAATGGGAGACAGAATTTTAGTAATCTAAAATTATCAACTTATTTTTCATAATCTGCCCTGATTATGAAAAATAAGTTGAAAAGTAAAATTGGGGAAATTGAGAAGCTCAGTAACTCAGGGGCAAGAAGCAGCCAGCTATGAAAGGATACAAGTAAATGAGTTAAGAAATCATCCTATAGGTTGATAGAACTGTAGGAGGTGTTTGTATATGTATTCATGCATGTATACACACATATATATACACTTATATATGTGTGTGTGTGTATACATATATATGTGTGTGTGTGTATATGTGTGTATAGTTATATGAACATTCTGAAAGCAGGATGATAAATATTTGTTCATTTTTATATATAACAATGAGTGATATTTTTACCAGTCTTATTTTATATCTAAATTAAGTTTTATTTGGATAAATCTTTGAATCTTGCCATTTTAGGGAAGATAACTTTGAGAATAGAATATACTTTTCCCTGATGAACAAAATAGGTCCAGAGACATGGAAGCATGGAACAGACTAACAGATCTCAGAGGAAAGGGAGTGGTTAACCGAAGGGAAGAGATTAACCGAAGAACTTACAGGCATCATATGCATAGCCCATGGACACAGACAGACGTGTGGCGAAGGCCCGGGGTGGGGGGGGAGTCGGGTGGAGAGCTCAGAGGGGAAAGATGGGGGACATCTGTAATACTTGTAACAATAAAAATAAATTTTAAAAAATAGAAGCAATAAGATAATAGCAAGAGTAGTCAATGAATAAAATTACTGACTGCCTGATATATGTAAACATTATTTTATACCAACTTTTATTCAGGTAATTTATATAAGAATATGATACTCGCTCAGTCATACTTAAAGGAAACTCATTTAAAAAAATAAGAGTTTATAAACACCATACATAAGATTCTAATTGTAAGCATGTGTTTCTGGGTTGTTTTCTCGGCAGGTATATTTTGGAACTTCGCACCCGAGGTCCTATATCTCTGCCCACGTAACGGGGTTCAAATGTGTGACAGGAATGTCCTGTTTGATGAGGAAGGATGTGTTAGACCAAGCAGGAGGGCTCATAGCTTTTGCTCAATACATTGCTGAAGATTACTTTATGGCCAAAGCAATAGCTGACCGGTAAGAAAACTAAATTACATCAGGCTACGGTGTGCTGCTTAGTACCTAACTTCTGTTGGTTTATTCTGTTTGTTCAAACCAGGGATTAAGGACTCTTTTTTTTGCTAGTGAATGCAGAATAGGTTACCATTTTTAGAAAGTAATTTCTGTGAATTCATAGATAATGTTATTCTAAAGACACAAATATTCTCACTCATCTACACTCTTCAGATTAATGAGGTTTGAAAGTGATTAAAAGGAAGTTTCTTTGGCATTGTGAATGTTCATTATTATGGGTGTAAATTTCTGTGTGTTTTAGAAGAATTAAAAGTATCAGTGTAGTCCTAAGCCAGTCAGTGAAAATTCAAAGGACATTATTTCAAATTTTGAAATTGTCAGATTATTTGGGATTTTGCTAAGGCACCAACTAATGGGTCACTCGATTGACTTAACATTTCCCTATCACAAAATGGTACCATTTCCTATTAAAGGGGATCCTTGTCTTATGTGATGGTTTACTAAAGAAGTGGTTTTAAAAATTGAAGTATGGTTTTAAAATTTTCTCACAAATGG
The DNA here is from genome assembly GCF_964339955.1 of Pipistrellus hanaki. Lineage (NCBI taxonomy): Eukaryota > Metazoa > Chordata > Mammalia > Chiroptera > Vespertilionidae > Pipistrellus > Pipistrellus hanaki. Next base: position 15,583,532 of record NC_140513.1, on the reverse strand, counting down.
TGTTCATGTTGTTTTGTGGTTTCATAGTGTTTCACATAGAGTGGAACTCTTTGTGAAACACTATGAAACCATATATAATGTCACTTTTTGTTTACATTTCTTGTTGAATACACACACACACACACACACACACACATACACATTGCCCTTCCCCACCCCTTTTTGGTTAGTAGTGGCAGAGACTAAACTTTCTTCCTTTTTTTTTGTAATGTAAATTATTTATTGTTTAATGTATCACTGATGTCTCCTTTTTCCCCCATGGACCTCTCCTCAGCTGTTCCACCTAAACTTTCTTTTTTCTTGAAATATATTTTATTGATTTCAAAGAGGAAGGGAGAGGGAGCAAGAGAGAGAAACATCCATGATGAGAGAGAATCATTGATGGGCTGACTCCTCCTGCAAGTCCCACACTGGGGATCCAACCTGGGCATATACCCTGACCGGAAATCAAACCGGACCTCCTGGTTCATAGATCGATGCTCAACCACTGGGCCAGAGACTAAACTATTAGATACAGAACCCATTCCATTTAGAACTTTGAGAATGCCTGTCATTTAAGTTTCTTAAATTGTAAACGGGGTGGTTGTAGCTTCCACCAGCCCTTAGATGGTGCTCTCAGGAGCCCACGTGACGGCTAACACATCCGCCTGATGTGCCCTAAGCGGGGTGCTCATCCCGAGGTCCAGGCTCTCTCTGGTGACTCTACAGCGATGATTAAAGCATCGCAGTCACACTTGCATTGTCCATCATCACAGCTCAACTGTCTTACTTTTCAGAGGCTGGAGGTTTGCGATGTCCACTCAAGTTGCCATGCAAAACTCGGGCTCCTATTCCATTTCTCAGTTCCAGTCCAGAATGATCAGGTGAGTCAGCCGCTTTCTTCTTTTTATACTTTGTCTAAAAGGGGGCAGGGGAAGTAGGAGGAGTGATTTTTCATGTGTCACAACTTGGTTTAAAAAGTCAGGTTTTTCAGCTCCAGAAAAGAAAGTTGAGCTTCTTTTTAAAATTAATTTAATGTCTGTATGTATTGTCTTCACTGTGTTACACTGAAAGCGTTCAAAAAAGAAATGTTGAGACTGGATTTTGTTTTTTTATGTGCTCGTCTTTATTTTCTCATTTTATGCACTTTGAATTTTGTAATCTTTATTCATTAGAGTACTAGTATAGACCATATACATGAATTTCTAGCCTTTTTATATGCTAAATAAAAATAGAAGAGATTCATTAAATACTCTTTGAAGAAGTGGGCCTTGATATAACATGGTAAAGAACTGATTATTTTGGGAGGGAATGGATTAGTCTTGTAACCAACCTATTGTTTAAAGAAAGTCCTTTTATTTTTCAGGTGGACCAAATTACGAATTAACATGCTTCCTGCTACAATAATTTGTGAGCCGATTTCAGAATGCTTTGTTGCTAGTTTAATTATTGGATGGGCAGCCCACCATGTATTCAGATGGGATATTATGGTGTTTTTCATGTGTCATTGCCTGGCATGGTTTATATTTGACTACATTCAACTCAGGGGTGTCCAGGTATGTGGATAGGTATGAAAAGATTGGCAGCAGTCATTTCATGGAACTAAAGCTTTTTAATTTAGCCCTGACCGGTGGCTCTGTGGATGAGAGCATCATCCTGTGTACACCAAAAGGTGGCAGGTTCGATTCCCAGTCAGGGCACATACTTGGGTTTCCGGTTCAATCCCTGGTCAGGGCATGTGCGGGAGGCAACCAACCCATTCTTCTCTCTCACGTCAATGTTTTTTCTCTCTCTCTCAAACTAAATCAATAAAAAACATGTCTTTGCATGAGGATTTTAAAAAAGCAAACCACTTTTTAATTTATTAAAGGTAGAAAAGATCAGATAGCTTCCCATTGAAGGTTAATATCAAGTTTAAACATTTCTTTTGTTGTTGGGATGTGGACCCAAAACTCAACTTGATTTTCAGCTTTTAGTTGTTATGCTAGGTACTGTTGAGCTAGGGCTCAAAGAAAAATAACAATGATGTGAAATTAAAAGGTATTTACTCAGAATATATTAGGCTAGCAGTTTTTTAATGCTTCTTATTTCCTCACTAGAGGCCTTGTGCATGGATTCGTGCACCAGTGGGATCCCTTGGCCTGGCATGTGCCCACTCACAATCTGGGACCCCTTGGGGGATGTTGGACTGCCAGTTCCTGCCTGGTCCCTGCAGGCCAGGCCGAGGGACCCCCACTTGTGCACGAATCTGTGCATGTAAGAACTTTGACTAATCTCTTCCCACCCTGCCCCCTCCTCCTTTCTAATATATATATTAGAGGCTGGGTGCATGAATTACATGCATGGTTCGGCCAGCCTGGTCAGGGGGAGGGGACATGGGCCATTGGCTGGCCTACCTGCTGGTCGAATACCTGGTCGAGAAGACGATTTGCATATTAGCCTTTTATTATATAGGATATACATTGAGTGACCAGATTATTATGCATTCAGAGATCATAATAATCTGGCCATTCAGTGTATATAGATGATTAAAATTTTTATTATATTTTTTAATCCTCACCCCAGGTATGAGGATATTTTTAAAAAAATATTTTTATTGATTACATAGAGCAGTGTTTCCCAAACTTTTGACATATGTGTACCCCTTCTATAATTTTCGTAACGCTGAGTACCGAAAATGAGAATGTAGAATTAGGTGCAGCTAAGCACGGTGCAGTGCATATCCCCTCCATACTCCAGTGCAACACGTACCTCCACCAAACTCTTCCCGTACCCCTGGGGGTACCCGTACCACACTTTGGGAAACACTGAATAGAGGAAGGGAGAGGGAGAAACATCAATGATGAGAGAGAATCATTGATCAGCTGCCTCCTGCACATCCCCCACTGGGAATGGAGCCCACAACCCGGGCATGTACCCTGACCGGGAATTGAACCATGACTTCCTGGTTCATAGGTAAACACTCAACCGCTATGCCATGCTGGTTGGATATTTTTTCCATTGATTTTTAGAGAGAGTGGAAAGGAGGGGAAGAGCTACAGAGAGAGAAACATCTGTGTGAGAGAGAGACATCATCAATTGGTGATCGGTTGACTCCCTCTCACGCCCTCACCAGCTGGCATTGAACCTGCAACTGACTTACGTGCCCTTGAGCCCGCAACCCTTCAGTCCTTGCCTCTAACCACTGAGCAACCAACCAGGGCAACATTTTTACCATTATAATATTGCATGACAGTTAAGTTATCTTAAGAAACATATTTTTTTAAAAAAAACAGGCTTTATTTTCGTGTAGTATACTTAAAAGTGTGAATTCAAAAATTGTCTATTTTTTAACTGCGTCTTTAGTCTGATAGTAAATCAATTCTCTCTCTCTTTCTTTAATCCGTAGGGTGGCACACTGTGTTTTTCAAAACTTGATTACGCCGTAGCTTGGTTCATCCGTGAATCCATGACAATATACATTTTTCTGTCAGCGTTATGGGACCCCACGATAAGCTGGAGAACTGGCCGCTACAGGCTGCGCTGCGGGGGCACCGCCGAGGAAATCCTCGACGTGTAACTGCCGCTCTGTGACTGTACCGACAGGAGGAAAAAGAAGTATTATAAATTATGTTTATATAAATGCTTTTAAAGATCTACCTTCAGTAGTTTTATCACATGTATGTTTTGGTAACTGTTCTTTAATTTATTTTTTTTTTTGCATGGCACTTGCATCTGTGAAAAAAAAGAAAAGAAAAGAAAGAAACACATTTGTAGTCTTGGCCAAATGGTATACATTGTTGTGTGGCAGTAGAGAATCAAGAGAATTGGTTCTAGGAACCTGGGTTTGGTTTTTGTTGTTTTTTTAAAAAAAAATATATGTATATGTATGTGTGTATATATATGTATATGTAAATATATGTATATGTATATATGTATGTGTGTATGTATATACACACAGATGTATATGTATGTGTGTATATATACATATACCTATACATATACATATATGTAAATGCTCTGCAGCAAACACTGACAGTATCCTTCAGTAGAGAAAGTTTCTTATTTGGGAGTACACTCTTAGAATATTTATGGAATGGAGCAGCTTTGTTTGGGGTCAGAAAAGACTGAAGTGAATGGTACCACGCAGTGAACGATCCACAGTGAGGTACTAACAGGAAACTTTCATGCTTTATGCCTACCTCTCGTAGTTGTTGCAGAGCAGCTAAAAAGTGGGACAAGGTAACCAGGCCTTGCAAAAACAAATGGAAAAACTTTACAAAATAATAATAATGGACGAGCTGGAGTCTAGTATTTCTACAAATCTGTGAGGAAGGTTTTTTTTTTTTTTTTTTGGTGTCACTGCAATGAACCCAAAGTGGTTGAGTTTGGTTTTCAATCATAGCCATGTATCGAAGGCATCTCTTTGACCAACTCTTGTTGGTTCTGTCTTGAACCATTGTTAATCACTGTGCTGGTAACCCTTTCCTTCCCTGTCCCTCACCTGACCCACCCCATCTTTCCTTAACCTTTTTGGGGGGAGGGAATGGGGGGGTTGTTTTAAGTGTGAGTGGATGTTTTGATAGTTGTGAGGAAAAATGCATTTCAGACACATTTCACACATGAGCTATTTTCTTAAACAGTATGTCTTATGGTTAAAAAGAATGTAATTACAGGTATTTAATGTCTTTTTTAAGTAAATATTCTAGCCATCAATCAATCAATTGCAGTGGGGTAGAAGAGGGGACAGGATGACTTTTAAACAATCAGTATCAACCAAGTCTACTGTGCGTGTGGTTGGTTTTCTGCTTTATTTGGTTTTTTGTTTTGTTGTTTTTTTTTTTACTATTGCAGTTAGTCTAGTCTTATTTAAATTGGATTTTTGTACTCCAGTTTGTATGACAGAATAGACTAGCACAGGGCTCCTGTAAGCATGCCTTTCCCTCTCCCCTCCCTCCGGGCCGCTGAACTTGCTTGTCAGGTTGTGCTTAGCTTGTGGTGAACTGGACTTGTGTTTTGCTTTTTAAAAAATAGGCAGGTATGTAAGGGACAGTGCATAAGCCTTTTTCTTTTTCCTTTTCTTCTTTTCTTTCGGTAGCAGAATGTTTGCTTTTCCTCGAGGCGGGGATGGCATGTTGTCCGTATGAACGCCTGCTGCGGGGCTGACGCTGGCAATATGGCAGCTTCCATTCCACGTGACTCCGTTTCCATGTCAGACTATCATGTGTAGCACATTAGCAATAACTACAATTTGTAGAACAAGGAACACTTTTTCACTGCACTGAGCCAATTTCTTTGTCAGACGACTCTATACATAGTTTAAAATGTAATATATCTATAATGTGTATATATATATATATATATATCCTGTGTATATACACATTGTCCACAAGCCTCTCTCTGGGCCAGACGACTTCCTTCTTCTTCTCTTTTCCTTTTGCCTTATGACGAGTTTGTTTTGAAGGGCATCTTCTTCACGAACAAAGGCTTGGATGCGTCCTCCTTCCCGTGTGAAAGGGGAGGCGTTGTTCCCTGAGGAAAGTTGCACAGTGAACGCCAGTCTGGTTGTGACCCACTCCGTGTGTATGCTTCTCAGTCACTGTTGTACACGTTGACTCTCGCTGACCATGTTTGTAGCTGTGTTGGCTGTCTCAGGAAGTTTGGTTGATGCCACCCTTGGCCTGCTGAAGCGAGAGCGTGCTTGTTCCTTAGCTTTTCGCTGAGCTCAGCATGAGCAAGGGAACAACAAAACCAAAATGGCTGGACAGACTTCCCGTGTTCTGTAAATAAAACATGACTGTTCTGTTGTGTGTTTGATGTGGGAGTGGAGGGTTTCTCTAAAGTGAAGCTTCGTGGGAGCAGACAGAGTGATTTTTTTTTGTTGGTTTAGCAAGTTTAGAGTGGTAATAGAATGGTAAAAATTAAATAATAATAATAATAATAATAATATAAATGTCGAAGAAAGTATCACAACAGAACTGTAGGAGTCCAAATTGGAATAAACTGTCTTTTTAGAAGTATCTAGACTATACCATGTTTTATTATTTAAAATCATTGTCCTTATGTTTTTTTTTGTTCAAAAAATAAAAATTTGAATACAATCAAAACATGAGCAATACTGCATGTTTGTTTCCTGTCTTTCCTTTTGTATTTTTTATAAATAATGTTAACATGTTCCACCGTTTGCATCGGAATTATTAGAACAAGTCTGTGAGGTGTGGGTTTTGAAATCTTCATTTTCCCAGTGCTACAGGCAGACGAATGGCTTGGCTTTTGGACAGCATTCTAACATGGTTGCATGTTAGAATTGCCCACAGAGATTCTGGCTTCATTATTCTGCTCATTGTTTACTGTGCAGACAGACGTGGGAAGCAGTAGCCCATAGAACATTTAGAAAAGGCCCATTGGTACCTCTGCTCCCCACCTCCCACCCCCTCACAGCCAGCGCTCAGCTCCAATAGGTAGGAACGCAGGTCCAGGGAAAGGAATGGAATGGCACTGCAGCTGAAGACCTAAATGCCAGGTAGACTAAGCAGCACCCACACACTGACCAGGGCCAAACTCCCATTCCGAGACGCTGCCAGGCCTATTAGACTACCCTTCTGAGAAAGAAGAATACGCTTAGCTGGAGAGCCAGCCCCAGGGAAGGGGTGTGGGGAGACCGAGAGAGGCCTGGCCATGGCTCCACCTCTACACGTAGGCCCCGTCATCAAGCTCATTCTTTATAGTTTGTTAAACCCTAACGTTTAAGAAATGGTTAACACCACGTTGAGTGTAAGTCTTAGAATTTTGCAGCTAGGCACATTTCAGCGAGCCCTCGCCCTTAAACGTCGAGAAGGTGAGGTGGGCACTGTGGAAGTTGTGATCACAAGGGTGAGGCGACAGGTGCCCACAAAGCTGGGAGTGGCCCCCAAAGTGTCAGCCCCCAGGGCCGGGCCTCACACCACCGGACCACATTGCAAGTTCTGCCTACGGCAGCTTTACCACTTGTTACAGGAACCCTACAATTAAAAAAGAAACGCAGGTTTTTAAATTACCATCTGTATTCTAACTCAAACATTGTCCTAGAAAGCCAGATTTAGACCTACAGGACAAGAATACATTACTATAAGGCTAGTTTAAGGTAAAATGCTTTACGTATATCATTTGATAGAGAAGATTAGTACCTACCACAAGACTACATGGATGAAAACAGTGCTATATCCCAAGCGTGGGATATGTTGTTTGAATTCATTCATTGGCTGTGACTCTACTGTTTACTTGCTGCAAGTAAATAAAGCTACCTGGTGACAACCACGTCTGGTTTTAGAATAAAGTGCATCAAATGGGGACCCCTTGGTCTGGTAAGACCATCCCTCCCGTGGCCACCAGTATCTTCTTGTTATAAAGAAAACCTCTGCTCAAAATACTTTAATGGCCAGATAGTACTAACGATAAAGCCTAAGCTTTTCTTACAACAGAGAGGCCCTTTAGGTCCCTGCCAACCCCTTTGGCCTCCTCTGTTGCCATCTCCCTAAACCCACTCACATAAACTCTCTTCAGACAGAACTCCCCTCACTTCCCTGTTCTGGGCCTTGGTGCCTGTTGCTTCCTCAATCGGATCCCCTAATGCCTCTAACTGGCCCTCACCCCACCCTGGGGACTCGATTCAGATGCCAACTCCGTGACTTAGCTTCCCATGGCTATGTACCACCCCGTCCTCTCTTCCTCCCCACCCCCTACCTCCGCACCCTCTCCCACATCTATGCTTCCGCAGCCTCACCCCTCACTTCCGCCCTAGCACTTAACACTAATTATTTTAACTGCCCCTTTAATTGCTCATTCTTAGACTGGGAATATCAAGGACAGGGAAGTTAGTAACACTCACCTTTGTGCCCCAAGCACATAGCTGAGGACGTGACACGAAGCCCATTCTCCTGAACCAATTAATGAGCAAATACAGATAAGCATGCCTCTGTCGCTAATCTTAGGCCTTATAGCTAATCACAGAGGAGCGCAGGCCGCGGAGCCAGGCTGCTTGGGTGCGCTTTCCAGCATCAACATTTGCTCCCTGGACCGCTCTGTGCCCCCAGGGTTACCTACGGGTCAGGGTCGATGTGAAAATGAAAGGAGTGCATGGAGATAAAAAGCCGAATTCTCAATAACAGCCGTGTGTTCCTAAAATAAGGATCTCGAAAGCAAGGCTGTGGTCACAGAGTGAAAATGAAAGCTCGGCCACCCCCTGAACAAAGACTCTCCTCTTACTTCAAGGCCTGAAGAAAAGAATTGTTCACAGTCTGGTGGAGAGGGTTTGCATGATGTTTTTTAGAGCAACTGACCCTCATCCCTGGGTGCTTCAGGGTAAGTAGTGTTTGAGGAGAAAACTCAATCGGATTATGAGTGGCGCCTTTGTAGCCCATATGATGCTGTCCAGAGTGTGGGAGCCGATGTACTGAGTTGCAAGACTTCATTGTCCAGGCCTGCACTCCTGCAAGAATCGTCCACAGAAGTGGAGGCTGAGAGAGCCTGTGTTCACAGCAGGTTATTGCACACCTATGTGGAGTGAGATGCACCTGTGGCACGGGCAACGTTCGGAGAACTTTACCTGGCTGGACTGTGTCCAACTATTCTTTTTTTTAAATATATTTATTAATTTCAGAGAGAAAGGGAGAGAGAGAAACACCAATGATGAAAGAGAATCATTGATCGGCTGCCTCCTGCATGCCCCCTGAATGGTCCCAAGTTCTATTATATTCCTGTCAAGGGCACATGCCTGGTTGTGGTCTCGATCCTCAGTAGGGGGCATGGAAGCTCCGAGGTATTCTCCCCGTGCCTCGCCCTACGAGATTCTTCCATCCGGCTGTTCCCAAGTCACATCCTTTTGTCATCAGCCAACCACCTAGTGAGCAAGATGTTTCTCTGAGTTCGACGAGCCAATTTAGGGTGCAGTGCCAACCCCCATCCAGAGCAGATCAGTCCAAAGCACGGGTGACAACCTGGACTTGCCATCAGCCTCTGAGTAGGGGAGTGGGGGGTGGGGAGGGGGGAGAAACGAGGCAGTCTTGGAGGCCTGAGGCCTGGCCCAGCCTGTGGGATCGGACGCTCTCTCCAGTAGAGAGGGCCGGAAACGAGCTGAGTTCTTGGCCTCCCAGCTGGTCCTGAGCCTCGCTCGGTGGCATGAGGGGAACCCTCCTCCTCTGCACGTTGGAATTTGGACCAGGAACCCCAGAGCGGCCCGAGGAAGTGTAATCACCAGAGGTTGCAACAACACAAAGGAATCTGCGGAGCAGGCCAGACGGGATGACAGATGTTGGTTGGCACACATCACTTCGGGTAAAAAGGGAAATGGAAACAGAGGGAAATGTTGAAGAGTTAAGTTTTATTTAAAAAAAAAAAAAATTTTTTTTTTTTTTAAATAGAAACTGCAATTTGGAACTTTGTCACCAGGGTAACTGAAACTGAAATTTCTTACTTTGTTTTCCTGGGTTAGCCCAAGGGGGAGGGGGTGTGTGAAGAGGAGTACCATGGCTGTGCGTAAGGAGATTGAGTCAAAACTGCAGAGTGCGTGTAGGAAACAGTCCCTGTCCTCAGGGTCCCCCATTGATGGGGCCTGCAGACCTGCGCTGCCCATCCGTAGGGAATTCTGGGGAAACAACAACCTGTATAGACACTTCAGACCCCAGTCCTCCCAGCTAGAACAGCTCAGCCACCAAAGGAAGAGTGGAGACACAGGGCGAGAATCCAAATCGGGTGCTGGGACCACCTTTGGGGAAACGGACATCAGGGCTAGTCAGGTTTCACTTTCTTGCATCTGAAAACAGAGATCTCGCCCCCCTCAAGCCTCCACAGGAAAGTCCCTGCTTCCTGTCCCTGTGGCTGTCCCCGCGGCTGGCCCATCCGACAGCCGCAGTCAGCCCACCGCTGCTTGAGAGGTTCCAACCGCTGGCTTGCCACCAGATTATCAGGCAAGAGAGATGGCACACAGAGGCAACAGGTCATTCTCAGGAACGAGACCAAACTCAATGGCCAGAAGATGTGAGTAAGTTGAGGCAGAACTAAGGGGAGACACAGGAGAGAAATTCAAAGAAAATGTAATGAGGGGGAAGAACATAATGAGTACGTTGGGGAAGGCAGAATTAGAGCGTAAACAATGAAATTATGGAACTAAAGAGCATGACTTCTAAGTTTAGAACTTCAATGTAGAAATGAAAGAGGATGATTACTTCTGAAAACCAAATTAGTGTTTCAGGGGAGGTGGTGGTGGTGGTGGTGGTAGGGGGGAGTGAGGGGGGGGGGGGGGCGCTCGTCCCAACAACTCGGAGCAAAACGAAAGTAAATATGAAGAAAAACCCTCAGACACAAGACACAGTGGGATCAGGTGGAGACTTCACAGCCTAATGGTAAAAGTTCCAGGAAGAGAAAGGAGGAGGCAGAAGAAAACTAGTCGATGATTTGGATATAAAGGACTCCCTGGTCCCGGGTGGGTGTAATGAAGAGACCCACTCACACAGAGCGTCCAGGTGAAACCTCTGAGCTTCCAGGGTAAACTCAATGCTCCTCAGCCAGGAGGAACAAGTATTGACGAAGGAAAGAAAGTCGGGCCATTGCAGGCCTGACAGCAAGACCGGAGCCTCCTGTCTGTGTTTAAGAGGGTCTGACCTCTCCAAGGCCCAGGAGGCCGAGACCCAGGGAAGTCCATGTCAGGATCACAGCGGACGTCCCCCGACTTCCCACCTCGCCCTGACCCCGCCAGGCCGTCCCTCCAATTCCTTCCGGAGCATGACTGGCCCTCAGCGCTGCTGTTATCTCCCTGTTCCAGCCACCTGGTCACGCTTAGATGTGAGGACCAGCTTGGCTTTCCCTGCTGCTACCTAATAGTCAACGTTTGATTCTGCAAGATGTCAAATTAAAACTTTACTTGAATGTATAGCCTCATTAGGACTATTGAAAATGTTATGGCATTGACCACAAAGAAGTAGGTCCCCAGGAATTGAATTTGGGAGGGATTCGTGTGATTCAAAGTACCCCAAGTCCCACTGAGACAGGTACTCTTCCTCCTTTGTAGGGGAGCCCACAACAATATTACAGGAGTTCAGAATGAGTCACCCCCAAGATATGCCTGTGTGGTATGTGGATTGTTTTGAGCTACAGGTAACCAAGACCCTGCAGGCTCAAGAGAAACTCCTGCCCCACCCCCACCCACACTCAACTACCTAGAAAAATTCTAATTAGGGGCTTTGCCTAATTAAGAGAGATTATCAGAGGGAAATCTTTTTGACCTATCTATAGGGCATGGCAAGCTTCTCGTGACTGAACACCTGCTCTTCTTACTGTCCTGCAGTGACCTTCCTCCCCTCTGAAGCCCCAGGGTGATCTTTAGCCCAGACTGTCTATATGGACATGTAATTGGCCCATTGATGATATCAAACTAATAGAACTTAGAGGCCAGGATGTAGCAGGTGCTTTTTTTTAAAAAATATTTTTATTGATTTGAGAGAAAAAATGGAGAAGGAGAAATACCTCCTAGTTTATAGGTCAATGATCAACCACTGAGCCACATCAGCCAGGCAGCAGGTGTTTTACCTCTTGGGTAAGATGCATATGTGCCTAACGTAAGAGGTGTGTATCCCAAGAAACTATAGGGGCTACCACTTCACTAAGGTATCAATCCCACATCACGTCTAGGGGCTTGGGTGTCTCCTTCAAAGGAGGAGGCAGATGCAATTCCTACGATTAAGAAAGAGGCACCCTGCTTGGCATACCTCTTTTGAGTTGGGAGGCCCTGTCTACCACATTGAAGTATGCTGGTTTGACCCTTTTACTGCATGACCTAATATGAGCCAGATCTGAGCAGGACCGAAAGCAAGAAAAGAAAAAATTAAACGGTGGGTGAGGCATCTTTCACTATTGCATCTGATGACCCACTTAGAAAAATGTTGATGCTCATTTCCACAACCATGAGCTCTGCTGGTTTGGAGGAATGTTTCCACCAGCGACACAAAAATGACGACACCGAAGTGGAAGCTGGAACCATGGCCATTTGGGGCTCCTGGCGTCACCCGAAGAGCAGGCCAAAGTGGGTTATGGTGTCCACTAGAAAGGTTTATCCTGATTATCAAGGAGAACTGGGGTTGCTGTTACACAATGGAGGTAGGGAGGAGGTTTGTCTGAAACCCAGGACATAACTTCTACCTCCGTAAGGGACAAGAACCAGTTCTTCCTCCCGTGTCCTTCTGTGCAGGTTTCCTGGCATCTGAGCAGTTCTCTGAGACACCAGCCATGAGTCCTACAATTTAATTCAACTCAATCCCACGGGTTAAGGGTTCCATTTTACAAGGATGATCCCACCCCACTTCTGGTAGATGCCAGCTGCAAGCCCAGGTTGTCACCTGTGAATCACTCTAAGCAGGAGGTTTCCACAACCCTCTCTGCGGGTTCCATTAACTTGGTGATGGGGCTCATAGAACTCAGAGAAAGACTTTGCTTATGTTCACCAGCTTATTAAAGGCTATGAAGAAGGATATGGGTGAAAAGATATATAGGGCAAGGAGTGGCAGGGTCCTGAGCGAAGTTAGCTCCTGTCCTTGTGGAATTGGGGTGAGTCACCTTCCTGGTAGGTGGATGTGCTCAACAACCTGGAAGCCCTCGAAACCCCATACTTTTGGGATTTTATGGAGGCTTCCTCACACAGGCATGGTCAATTACCAACTGCATTTCCAACCCCTCTCCCTTCTCTGGAGAATGGGGAGGGAGGGATGAAAATGCCACGCTTCTAATTATGCCTCCGTCTTTCTGATGACCATCCTCTATCCAGGAGCCCACCCAGAGGCCCCTCATTAGAATAAATATTTCTCCCACTGTTTTTTGTTTTTGTTTTTAATCCTCAGGGATTCCTGCTCTCCTCCCCACCCATTGATTTTTAGAGAGTACAAAGGTAGGAGAGAGACAGAGACATCTATATGAGACATATCGATTGGCTGCCTCCCAGGCCTTGGAGCCTACAAGTGAGGTATGTGCTCTTGACTAGAATCAAACCTGGGACCCTTCAGTGTGCAGGCTGACACTACCCACTGAGCCAAACTGGCTAGGGCAATTCCACTGTGCTTAGGAATTTACAAGGGTTTTAAGACCTCTATGTCGGAAGTGATAAAAAGCTGTCACAGGGTTAGTCTCTTTCCTGGTTTGAATGTTGGGGGAAAACTCACATAGTTTGTTGTGTTTTTTGTTTGTTTGGTTTTGGTTTTGGGTTTTCTTAGAGAGAGTGAAAGGGAGGGGGAGAGACCAAGAGAGAGAAACATTGATGTGAGAGAGACACATCAATTGGTTGGCTCTTGCACGGGCCTGACCGGGGCCGGGGATCAAGCCTGCCACCCAGGTACATGTCCTTGAAAGAAATTGAACCAAAGACTCTTCGTTCCACAGGCTGATACTCAATCCACTGAGCCAAACTGGCCCGGGCTCTCTCTATTTTTTTTTTTAAGTATGTTTTTATTGATTTTTTTGAGAGAGAGGAAGGTAGAGGGAAGATAGAAATACTGATGAGAGAGGAATATCATCTATTAGGTGTATTCTGCAACCCCCTACTGGGGATGGAGCCTATAACCCAGGCATGTGTCCTGATTAGGAATTGAACCAGTCACCTCCTGGTTCCTGGATTGATGCTCAATTGCTGAACCACATCAGGCCGGGCTCATGTGGTTTTCTAGTACAATTTCTATTGTATTGCAAGTCACTATAAATTATTTTTCTGATATTTGACTGGAAGAATCTTTCCGGATGCCACATGATAGTATCTCATCTCTGTTAACTCAAGTTTGACTTTGGCATTTCCTGAACTTCCTCTGTTGTGAGATCCTCAAAAATTGCACTTCTCCAAAGCAACCTTTCTCAAGATTAGCTTCTCACTCAGTGTTTAACGGGAAATGAGAGAAGTAGCATTTGACTATCTAATTGTGCCAGATCCATGAACCTCTATTCCTCCCAAGAACCTCATGAGGTTGGAATGATTATATTCCTTTTACAGATGATAAATCAACCAGGGATTCTTACATGTGAACTCCCCAGTGTTTTCAGAATTCCCACCCACAGGCTAATATAACCCTTGTAGTCTGGCTGAGGCCCTGATTATCCAGGAACTCACAGAAAACTTAGCATGGTTTTTTTTCACAGTTAAGTAAAAAAATTTATTTTATTTTTCTCACCTATAAAATCGGCACAGTTTACAAGGATATAGGAAAACAAGATCTCTCCCACATTGCTGGTGGTGGTGTAAATTGGTACTATTTTCAGCTCACGTCTTTTGACCTAAAAGTTCCACTTCTAGGGATTCATTCTACAGATATGCTCAAACGTGTGGTGAATTTTATTTTTAATCTCTTTCTTTCAGGAGGTATCCATTCAGGACGGCTCTAACGAGGAAGAAGCCACCATTGGAATTCTCAGCAGCCCTGGCTATGAGATGATCAGTGTGCAGCCAGCAGCCTGTCCGGATTGGAAATGGATGTAGATAGGAAACACCTCCATCCATCAAACGTTCCCCTGATCTCTTCCACAGAATGGCATAGCACCTCACTACATCCCTTGTGGATTGCCGCTGAAGAACTCAAACTATTCACCAACTCGTCTGCCTTTCTGATGGATGATGGAAGGCGAGAGGATTGGTGCCATGTAATAGGAGATACTGAGCAAAAAGTGATTCAACGTTCTGACTGCCACAAAGGCATTTAATCATCCTGCACAAGGAAATGCCGGAGTGTTGTGCGGATGAAGTCATTTTTGGCCCTGACCTCAAGCAGGAAGGGAGTCCTCTAGCCAGAGAACCTTGACAACCCCCGTGGCCGTCACATCTGTAGGAACACAGCCCCTAGAAGAGGAGGGGCCCAGCAGAGTGCACACTCAGAGCCCTTAGGCCAGAGAGTCAGAGCACCAGCCTCACCCAGCTGTTCCCACACTGAGTGTCCCAGCACTGTACCTTGAGCACGTACAGAAAGATGTCTTACAGCAATTGGCTCCTGGAGAAGAGACAGACCTCCCGGTGTGGGCACACTGTGTGGCTTGGGGAGACGTGGGCTGTCCATAGAGAATTAAACCCAACCTGCCCTTCTGCTTTAGGGTCATCGCCGGAATGATCTGAAGGAGCAGCTGTCACTCAGCGTGTACGAGAGCCCCTTTCAGTCATCCTCAGTGTTCCATTCCGCCAAATCTGCAGAGTTCTGAGCTTGGTGAACTCCAAGGCAGTGTGAGAGTCTTCTAGAAAAATAGATATCCATTGCCTTTTACCAGTTTCTTTCCCCTTGGTCCTGCCACACATTACGACAGCTTTTCATGGGAGGGGGCAGGGTTATTGAGTGGAAAGAGCATGTCACTTGCTGTTTAATGTAGGATGAGCCATCCTGTGCTTTATTTCTTTATCTGCAGTGCCGATGTTTATGATTCTCTGGTAAATTTACTGACATGAACAGAGGGGCCCTGGCCAGTTTGCTAAGTGGTTAGAACATCGGCCCATGGACTAACGTGTTTTGGGTTGCTTCCGAGTCAAGGGCATGTATCTTGGTTGCAGAGTCTCCAGGCCTGGTAGGGGCACGTGCGGGAGGCAACCAATCGATGTGTCTCTCTCACACTGAACGTGGATGTTTATCTCTTTCTCCTCCCTTCCCCTCGCTTCCATTCTCTTTAAAAATCAATGGGAAAAAATATCCTCGGAGGGTTAAAAAGGAGAGAAAGAGCAACAGAATACTGGCAGCGGGGGGGGGGGGGTGGGGGGGGGGGTGAAGGGTCTAGAGTACCTGGATGTCAGGGAGGTAACTGAGGCAGAAAAATAGCAAGACCGAAATGCATGGTGCTCTGAGAGCCCGAAGGAGAATGAGATCCGAGTCCCTGGCTCTCAGTTCAGCTGTGTTCATTGTGAGGACAGGTGTTTGCCATCTGTTGGTAAGTAGACTTTAATCCTAGCTGTGAGTACAAGTCGTGTCAACAGGGGTGGCTCCGGAGAAATTCAAAGCAATTGCCCAAGACACCACATCAGCCCACACCAAATTCTCACACTGAAGAATTACCAGCAAACAGGAATGCCGGTCTTGACATAGCTCATTAGATAATGGAAAAGGCATGGATTCTTCTAAGTCAACAACATCTGATGCTTCAGGAGCCAGCCAGGCAGGCTCTCCCAGCCGAGGAGAGGTGTGGCTCTGCCGTGTGGTGACGCACAGTGAACACCCGGTGGCCACGGTGCCCATTAGTTGCGTAATGAACGGGTGAGTCAAAGCTCAGCCTTCCTGGTTTGACAGCTGCGTGGTCGTTCCTGGGAAGTTCCAGTCTGTCTGTGGCTCCACGCAAACAATCCCGGGCTGATTAATATACCTACAGAGTCACTATCACGATACATGAATTTCAGTATCTCAGGTGAAGAGGCAAGATAAGGGGACTCCTGACTCACAGTGGTTAACACAAGGAGTGACATTCAGTGAGGAACTGGGTTTCTCTGAGCATCTTCATCATCTGTAGGGCATGATGTGTGTATGAGAACAGCACAAGGGGAGGCACACACGAAGGGTCTGGCCCAGCAAAGCTAGCTCTGGTATGAAATCTTACCTGTAAGACCTGGGCAGTCCATAGCACCCACAGCTCCAGCTCCACATTCTCTTCAGTGAGCTTCCTCCCACAAGCCCCCTGATCCTAATATCGGTATTGGCACTGGACACCCTGCTACCCAATAGTCCCAGAGTGAGTGATGCAGGAAGAATCAAGAGGTGACATACCCCCAAGTTTCTTTCTTTCTTTTTCTTTTTAAAATATATTTTATTGATTTTTTACAGAGAGGAAGAAAGAGGGATAGAGAGTTAGAAACATCAATGAGAGAGAATCATCAATCAGCTGCCTCTTGCACACCCCCTACTGGGGATGTGCCTGCAACCAAGGTACATGCCCTTGTCCAGAATCGAACCTGGGACCTTTCAGTCCGCAGGCCCACGCTCTATCCACTGAGCCAAACCGGTTTCGGCTATACTCAAAGTTTCAATCCTGGCTGAGCTATTTAATCATTGGATGGCCATGGACAAATAATCTCCAAGTATCAATTTCTTCATCTGCGAATTAAGGATAATAGCACCCACTTACTAGGGTGGTTTTGAAGATTAAATCGTATATATATGAAGTGTCTAATACATTGCATAGCACAGGTAGCAGTTCCCTCATCCCAGGGATTAGCCTGCTAATGCCAGGGATTAGTGGCTCTCAGAATTGCAGACATATTAAAGTTCATCCAAATGACACCCTCATTTTGCTTTTCTTTTGTCAGAATCCCCTAAGCACACCCAAGACATCTGGTCACCCAGCCTCTGCTTTGAACCCATCAAAGGCAAGAGAAAAATCCTCTTCGGGAGTCCTGAGGCTCTTGCTGAAATTGAGCTCACGTAGAACTCTCAGGAGCTTCTACTATTGGAACTGGAACCCCTTGTGCACATGCAGGAGTGGCTCTTCAGATGGTGCAGACATGCACTGCACCGCTCTGCTCACCTAGACTACAATGTCAATGGTGCCCCCTTGAGCAAGGTAACTGTCCTGCCTATGCCTTAGTCACCAAGTATTTCGCCAATGAAGGCCTCCAAATTTCTCCTAGCGTGCCTCTCATGACCACTTTTGTATCTCCTATCCCTCTGATTGCTCTTCTCAGAATATTCAACTGAATCTTGGCACAGGGATTTCAGGCATCATCGGACCCATGTGGAGACATTAGACTCGTTTTTCACATCTCACACTGCTGTGTTCTTCCACCCCCACCCCACCCTGTACTTGCATAGTTTGTTTTATTATTTTAGTTCCCACTGAATCCAAGAACAGGATTTTCTATGTGCCCCTGTAAAATTCCATCTTGCTCAGTTCAGCTGATCCTTCCAGATGGTGAAGGTTTCTTTGTATCATACAACATCCTCATTCTCTCCTGTTGATATAAAAATGATTCAAAGCTCCCAGGAAAAAAAACAGAGCTCGTTAATCCACTTTTAGAAAATGTCTGCCAACTTGACATAGATTTCCCCCCCACCCTTCCTTCCTTTCTATTTTTTATTTTTATTTTTTATTTTTGTTGTACTGGCATCCAGTTAAAATATCTCTTTCTTGACCACCATCATATTATGGGAGACTTTGTCAAATTTCTTATACAAGTTATTTTTTCCTTCGGACAAAAGTTATTGAGCATCTGCTGTGTCCTGGCACTGCACTACATACTTGTAGTGTACAGGCAGTTTTGTGCTGGTAAATATTTAACAACCAAATCTCCAGGGGGAAAAAAAAATCCCTGATTTGTAGTGTTTGCTGGTTTCCATGGCATAACTACTTCCAAAATGCCAGATTTCAAACTACCAATGTGATGTCACTGAATATAGGTGGAGTTGGGAAGAGATTTGCCCAGTCAGCTCCTGTGAGCCATCTCTGGCACACCACTGAGCGCGTGCAAGGGAACCACTACCGTCTCTGCGTAAGAAGCTCCGTGAGGTCCTACTAGTCTGGTGATGCGCATTGTCTGTCTTCCTTCTAGACATACCGGAAGGAAAGCATGTAATCGGAGGAAAGAAGGCTTGTCTGATGTGACTTGTTCTCAGTGAACCCATGTTGTCTCTCAAAATCAGAATAAACCCTTTTAGGTGCAAGTAAACCATTAAATATATATATATTATTGACTTTTTACAGAGAGGAAGGGAGAGAGATAGAGAGCTAGAAACGTCAATGAGAGAGAAACATCGACCAGTTGCCTCTTGCACACCCCCTACCGGGGATGTGCCTTCAACCAACATACATGCCCTTGACCGGAATCAAACCTGGGACCTTTCAGTCCGCAGACGGATGCTCTACCGCTGAGCCAAACCGGTTTCAGCCATGTAAACCATTTTTCCCCATGTTTCATTCAAAATTATTTCAGAAGCAATGTTGAACTCATTCACCTACAGAGGGAATCTACATTCTCCCCTTTTAAGTTAGTGCATTGTTTTGCCCATTTCTAGTCTTCTAACAGGCTGACTATTCTCCATAAGTCCTCAAAATTCTCCATGGGCAACTTGGAAATCTTATTTATATTCTCGGTATCTTGGGATGAATGCCATTCTGTTCCAGGAGCCCTATACTGCCTCTTAGCCAATCTTGAACTTTGGTTCCAACCTGTGTTGATTTTTCTCTTTTGGATCCAAAGATTTTTCTACTGGATGAAAATAGTAGAAGAAAAATAAGGATAAGGATTATTTCTCCATGTTTCCATGGTGGACCCTCTTTGCTAACTGTGATAGGCAGAATAAGACCCTCCAAATATGTCTAATCCCTGGATTAGGGTGATATATTATGTTACATGTAGACATATTATGTGGCAAGGAGAAATTAAGGTTGCATATGGAATTAAGCTTGCTAAACAAGTCCTTCCTCCTCCAACTGACCAACCCCCACACTTTCCTCCCATGAAATATCCCAGCAAAAGCTATGTGCCCTCACCAAGTCTTTACTTTAACTGATTTCCACACCACCATCATGTTCCTTTGAATCGCTCTGTTCTCTTCCATCTCCGTGTTTCATGCCTCAGAATCCAGCACAGTGTTCACTCAGTATATTCCTCATGCTCTGTCCTCAGGCATCCTCACTCCATTCCTCATCAATATACACTGAGTGGCCAGATTATTATGATCTCTGACTGTATAATAATCTGGCCACTCAGTGTATATCCTATATAATAAAAGGCTAATATGCGAATTGTCCCCTCGACCAGGAGTTCAACCAGCAGGCAGGCCAGCCAACCGCCCATGTCTCCTCCCTCTGGCCAGGCTGGCCAGACCCCACCCATGCACGAATTCATACACTGGGTCTCTAATATATATACACTGAGTGGCCAGATTATTATGCATTCAGAGATCATAATAATCTGGCCACTCAGTGTAATCTCGGTGCTGTGGGAAATCAAAGACATGTCATGTGACATGGATCCTGCCTCATAGACCACAGTCCAGTTGGAAGGTCACTAGATAACTCTGCTGCAAGGTGGAAAGTGCTAGGGCAGTGGTCGGCAAACTCATTAGTCAACAGAGCCAAATATCAACAGTACAACGATTGAAATTTCTTTTTGAGAGCCAAACTTTTTAAACTTAAACTTCTCCTAACACTACTTCTTCAAAATAGACTCATCAGGCCGTGGTACTTTGTGGAAGAGCCACACTCAAGGGGCCAAAGAGCCGCACGTGGCTCGAGAGCCACAGTTTGCCCACCACGGTGCTACGGCTTTAAGGAAAGAATGGATAGGCTCCGATGGGAGCTCTGTGTGGGTGAGAGGCCGCAGGGAGGAGGGACCTGGAAGCTACGCCTTGGAAAGTGTGAATGGTTCAGAGACGTGAAGCAGCCGGCGGGTGGCATTTCAGGCAGAGGAGGCTGTCATTGAGCAAAAAGTCCGGAGGGGTGATAAGGCCGGGTGTGTCCATGGAGAAGAATGAAGTCCAGCTTGGAGGAGGGATAGCATCATGGGTGGGAGAGTGAAAGATAAGACCAGAAATGTGGGTGGAGAGCTGTCAAGTCAGCAAAGGATTTGACCTTTCAGCCATAGCCAGTTGGAATCTGAAAAGTCAGCTGAGCAAAGCGTAAAGTCACTTGTGTTTTAAAAAAAAAATGCCTTAACAACTACTAAATTATTTTTAAAAGCTGGTGTTCGGTAATTTAACTCAATCGTATGGGTTGTGGTCTAACTTCTGGTAGCTCTCCATTTCTTAATCTAGCAATATTAAATTAAAGGGGTGAGTAACGATCTGTAGTGATGGCGACCAGAATACTGCTTACCTTTTGGGTATTGGACGAGGCCAAAGGAGACTTTCTAGGGCACATGTGTCAAACACAAGGCCCGCGGGCCAAATCCAGCCCGCCAGGCCTTGCAATGTGGCCCGCACCGCGCTGTCATCACTGCAATCCGCTGTCAGTTTATGACATTGTCAGTTTATGACTGTTCAGTAAACCATTCGGCCCGCAATTTAGGCTGGATTTTAGATTTTGGCCCCTTCTCTGATTGAGTTCGACACCCCTATTCTAGGGTGTTGAAATGTTCTGTATCTTGATCTAGAGCTGCACATTTGAGATCCGTGCATTTGACATTGTATGTGTTACATTTCAATACATTTTTTTAAAAAGGCTGCTCACAAAGCAATAGTAATAATCAAGTGAAAAAAATGAAAAGGGAAAGTCAAGAAAGTGCAACTTAGGTCTTGACAGGCCCGGCCTATGCATATCCCAGAGATCCAGGCGGGACACGAGGCTGTTACCCGGATCCACGGGCGCTGGCCTTCCCTGAGCCCTGTGGATGGAGAGAGATTGTGCGTTTGGAGGTGGAGGAGGCAGCTTTCACATGTGATCAGGGCTGCAGCGAAAATGACCTGGAAATAACATTTGGGAAACCAGGGTTGCCACTGATTCACAGGTCTATTTCCTTCATTCCCATCTGAACACTGAGGGAATCTATCAAGGTTGCCCCCGGGTGTGGGAGCTCAGTGACTTCCGCCCTGTTACTTTCTCTTTAAAAAAAAAAATTTTTTTTTCTTTCTTTATTGATTACGGTGTTACATATGTGCCCTTACCCTCCTGTAACCCCCCCCCCCCAACACACACACACACACACGACTCGTGTTCTCACCCCCCTGGTGTCTGTGTCCATTGGTTAGGCTTATATGCATGTATACAAGTCCTTTGGTTGATATCTCCCTCTTACACCCACCTCCCCTACCTTCCCTCTGAGGGTTGATGGTCTGATCAATGCTTCTCTGTCTCTGGATATGTTTTTTGTTCATCAGTTTATGTTGTTCATTATATTCCACAAATAAGAGAGATCCTGAGATATTTATCTTTCTCCGACTGGCTTATTTTGCTTAGCATAATGCTCTCCAGGTCCATCCATGCTGTTGCAAATGGTAAGAATTCCTCCTTTTTTAAACTTAAACTCCTTCTAACGCCACTTCTTTAAAATAGACTCGCCCAGGCCGTGATATTTTGTGGAAGAGTCACACTCAAGGGGCCAAAGAGCTGCACGTGGCTCGCGCGCCGCAGTTTTTTAATCCACTCATCTGCTGATACCGCCCTGTTACTTTCTTTCTACAGAGTCTCAACCCCTCTGCCCCCTGCATGGGCTTGACATGAATGCACACCACTCTCCTTGCCTCATCTCTGGGATTCTCCTGTCCTAAAAAGCTTCACACAAATCTCTGGATCCAGGGAATATCAACTACAGTCTCTTTAGTTCCATCCCCTTCCCAGGCAGTTTCTGTCATGCATTGGGGAGAAACTGCAGGTGGAAGTGATGCTGGGCTAAGAAAACCCACCACAACCCTTTCTCCGAGGGAGGCCCGCCCGGAGCACTGTTGAGAAAGTAGCTTTTGGAAAAAGCGTGGCTCATGAGGCTGAGTGAGGCTGTGTAGCGCTATGGAGGCCAGGCTGAGTGAGGATGACAGTCATCTTCCTGATGGAGTCAGGTCTCGGATGGAAAGTGGCCCTCTCCTGGGGGTTCTGCTGGCCGCAGATGCACTGGTCCCAATGCCTGGAGTTGCAGGTGTCTCAGCAGCCGCTGTCAACAGGGGCAGGACAGTGATGAGAAGTAGAGGCAAAAGTAGGGATGGGGAGGGAAGAGGAGGCAGGCAGGGCCCTAGAAGAACTCCAAGATCTTGCGGCACAGCCTGGCCATGGAGGGGCCAAGCTCCTGGGCAGCTATTGCAGAGGAGGCGCCACAGTTTCCCTGGCAACTACTCTACCCTCTCGAGAGAGGTGCCTCCTCGCAGCTAAGCCAAAGCCTGTGCTGAAGCGGAGGTTGCATTTGTTGGTAACGTCTTCCATACAGGTTGCTCACCAAAATGATGGTGTTGGCCCAAGCCTGGCACGGCTCACCTAGAGGCCTGTCTTTGGAGGGCACCGAGGTGAAGCCCCTCTCTCTAGCAAGGAGGAAAATTAGGCTCAGAGGCAGGAAGCGATATCATTCATCTAAGCAAGTAGCCACACTAGTACTGGATGCCAGGCCTTCTTATACAAGGCATCATGATGAAGAGAACATCAGTTTAGAGCCAGACAGTATGGGTTCAAATCCCGCGTCCTCCTCTACTCGCTGAGCGATTCAACCAACTTTCTTAACATCATTCAGGCTCAGCTGCCCCCTTTATTAAGTGAAAGCTATGATAGAATGTACCTCACAGGGCTGTTGTAATGCTTCAATGAAATAATAAGTGAAATTCACTTTTCACACGATTGACTCACATACAGAAAGTGCTCAGGATGTGTTAGGGGATAAAAGACCACGCTCTTTTCTCTATCCCCTGCAATAACACATCCCACCCTCAATTCTTACCCCCAGATGAAACTACTAAGGAGATGATGTGGAGTTTTCCCACAGTTGATTAGGGATGGAAGCAAGAAGAGGGCCTCACTCCATAAGGCTCGCCTCTATCCATGTTGACACTGGGGACACAAATTTGTTGTTTTGTTGTTGTTGTTGTTCATCCTCACCTGAGTATATTTTTCCCATTGCTTTTTCAGAAAGAGTGGGAGGGCGGGAGGGAAGGGGTGAGTGAGAGGGAGAGAGAGAAAGAGAGAAACATTGATGTGAGAGACACATAAACTGGTTGCCTCCCACACTTGTCCTGACAAGAGATGGGGAGCAAGCCTGCAGCCCAGGTATGTGCCCTTGAACGGGAATCAAACCTGGGATCCTTTGGTGTGTGGGCCGATGCTCTCTCCTCACTGAGCACACCAGCCGGGCCTGGGGTCACAAATTGAAACATCCACAGAGAGCAGACAGGTATGTAAACAAGTAAAGCAGGCCAGGTGAGATGTGTAACTAACTGGAGGGTACAATTTGATTGGCCCCATAAAAATGCCTTTGCTTGCACTTCCTGTGAGTCGGAGGGCTGATAGAGAAACAGCCACCACGGGCCCAGCCATACTTGGAACGATAAGAATGCCTGCAATGTCCTCTCCGGGAGGACACGTGGAGCTTCTTGACTGATACCACTATCACCACTAGGTGCACGCCTCTTAACCATTGGCGCGGGCTTTAATCTCCTGGACGCGGTGAGCTGTATAATCCACAAGGCGAATGAGTTCACCACTGACAGCTCAGAGGCTAGTTTGTGACCTCATGCAGAGATGTGTTGGTTAGTATGCACTTTGACTTTTTTTCATTCTTTTATATGTTTCCTAATTTTTTATTTATTTTATTTTTATTTTTTTATAATCCTTACCCGAAGACATTTCTCCATTGATTTCTAGAGAGAGTATAAGGGAGAGGGAGAGACAGAGAGAAACACCGATGTGAGAGAAACACATCTATTGGATGCTTCCCTCCTGCCCCTGACCAGGGCTGGGAGCTTGCAACCGAGGTACATGCCCTTGACCGGAATCTAAGCCAGGACCCTTCAGTCTGCAGACCAATGCTCTATCCACTGAGCAAAACTGGCTAGGGTGATGCTACTTAATTTTTTTTTTAAATTTCTTATTTCCGTTAAGAAAGAAATTGAACTTAGTGAAATATGTTTAACTAAAAATGTGTAAAATAAAATCTATAGTTAAAAATCCCTTAGAAAACCACCCCTCTGGAAATAAACTCAGCAAGAGTTTGATCAAAATTTTTTCAGCTTTATTTTATTGCACACACATGCTGTATTAGTTTGCTGGACCTGCCATAATAAAGTATCACAGACGAGATGACTTAACAAAAATTTATCACCTCACAATTTGGGACGCGGGAAGTCTCAGATCACAGTGTCGGCAGGGTTAGTTTCTTTTGAGGCCCCTCTCCTTATCTTGCAGACTCTATAGCAGTGGTTCTCAACCTGACACCCACAGGTTGAGAAACGCTAGCAGGGTCGCCTAAGACCATCAGAAAACACAGATATTTCATAACAGTAGCAAAATTACAGTTATGATGTAGCAACGAAAATAATTTTATGGTTGGGGGGGTCACTATAACATGAGGAACTGTATTAAACGGTCGAGGCATTAGAAAGGTTGAGACCACTGTTCTAACTGCTTTGATTTCTTTGTGTTTTCATCTGAAGTTTACGTGATTTTTTAAAATATATATTGTATTGATTTTTCACAGAGAGGAAGAGAGAGTCAGAAATATCGATGAGAGAGAATCATCGATCAGCTGCCTCTTGCACACCCCATACTGGAGATGTGCCCGCAACCAAAGTACATGCCAGAATCGAACCCAGGACCCTTGAGTCTGCAGGCCAACGCTCTATCCACTGAGCCAAACCGGTCCCGGCGAGGTTTATGTGATTTTTTTATTCTTGCTCTTTACATCACACGTTAAACTGGCCATCGCCTAAATGATGCTGTGGTTACTCTTTCTAGACTGCGTATTTGTTCATTGCTATTCGGTCTTTGCTTTCTTAGCTCCCCTGGCTTCCAGGTTTTATCTCAGCTGACTTATTCACTCCGTCCTTTATTTTTATCCCCACAGAGGTCACGTGCTCTTTCTTTTCTGTGAAAAGTACAGGCTTGTATTATCTGAAAGCTCCTGCTGCTCCTGGGATGTCTGCTCCAAGCCTTCGGTCTGGCTCCCCCGTGGTGTGCGTAGTTTCTCCTGTACCTCCCTCTTTGCGTCTTTGTTTAGCTAGACACCTTGTTTGGCTGCTCTGTGTGGATCTTCACTAAGGCTTAGCAAGAGGTAGAGGATTGACCATTTATTTTTCAAAACTCCCTGCGAATGAAGTTTTTGGTGGAGGTTTGAAAACCGTGCAGCTTCTGCTTCTCTTCTTTGCCGAGTAAGCTCTTTATTTTTTCAGCAACTAGAAATTCACCTCTTTCAATAGTTGGGGCCAAGTTGCTGCCAATAGCTCGCACAGCATCCTGGGACTGTGGAGCTACATCAGCTTCGCTCTCGCCCACGATGGGGCAGCACGGGTTCTGCAGCAAGATGTCCGGCGACTTCTGGTCGGGGGTTGGGGGGGTCGCCATCCTCGCCGGAGACTGTCCAGGGCGCCCCCCCCGCATACCCCAAAAACCTAAGGCCCTGAGGGAATCGGCGGCAACAAGGACAGACACTGATGCCCTGTGTTTGGCCCTTCAGTGGTGTGTGTGTGTGTGTGTGTGTGTGTGTGTGTGTGTGTGTGATGTGTGGTGTGTGATGTGTGTGATGAAGAAGGAATATTGTGCAAGAAGGAGTATTGACGTGTTGGTGTCTGTGAATTTTGTCTCAATTCTCTTCTTGTGGAACTTGACCTTGTGGGACCCATCTGGTCCTGAGGCGGTGCCTGCAGCTTTTAGATTTCCCCATCCCCAGATAAGGCTCATTCCTTTCAGGCTCCTGCCACCCCTCGAGCATTGCTGGGATGTGGTAATCAAATCTACTTTAGTGTCTTTCATATCATGATTAGAAAATATTTCTTTTTTTATTTTTGAAAAGATTTCTTTACTTCCAGCTTATATAAATATTCAAGTATATGTTCTAGCAAGTGCAAACCTATTTAATACTCCAATTTTATTTTTTCCCCAAGTTGCTAACCAAAATTTCCAATGTTGTTTTTAAATTATCCAAGTTTCTTTCTACCTATATAATGTGCTGAAGAGGGTTTATACATAAAGCGTTTGCATATGATACACTGAACAATGTATAGGCATAGAACTTTTCTAGGCTTTTCTTTCAGTCTCATGAAAATAGCTCTTCTAATTATATCTATTTTCAGAACACTGACATATATTCACAAACATATTACATATTGCATTATATTATTACTTTCCATCACATTTTAGTTTTATAATACAGGAAATCACAAGCTTATATAAATGCTCCCCTGCTCTCCCCACCCACTTACACCTCGTGCATAAGGTCTCGTCATAACAACCCTGACCGAGTAGAGCACCGTGGATATACCTCCTGCCCCCGGGCTGGGCTGCTGAAGCTATCAAACCCCCTTTTAACATAACGTAAGAGGAAAGACTAATATAGATCTTTTTAACGATCTCAACAAGTGGCCTCCACATTTATCTTAGGATGGAAGCATTCTTTGATTCAAAAAATATTTCATTGTCCATGTAGACAACTATAGTTGGTTCTCAGGTTGTAGAGCAAAGAGGGAGTTCAATTGCTCTATGAAAACAGAAGAGATTCTTTTAGACTCTTACGAGGAGACGACGACAGAAGCAAGATAAAAGAGAAAAAAGGTAGAGGCCAGGAAGGCAGTAAAACCCCCAGTGGGGAGAGAGCTGAGCAGACTTAAAGAGGTTCTCCAATATTCAAATCGGAGTTGTTAGCATTGTTTTGACATAAACGCCTCCCTCTCTCCAAGTTGTCCTCAGCATCATTTGCTCCTTAAGTGGAGAGCACGTGTGTAGCGGGAGAGGGGGAGTGGAGGGAAGTGACTGTGTCGTATCAGAGACGGTCCATCATCTAAAGCTGCTCAGCAGAAATGTGATCTTAGAGTAAGGTGACCAGACGTCCCGCTTTTGGCGGAACAGTCTTTCCAAAAATCGGGACTTTTTTAAAAACGCCGCGGGACGCGGGACAAATTGTTAAAAATCGGGACGTCTGGTCACCTTATCTTCGAGTAGAGGTGACCGTGAGCAGGTAGGTTCCCCAAACATTTGCAAAAATCTGAGGAAGGCCATTGCTTTCTACAGGTTATAAAATGGGGGCGTTAGGTTAGACTGAGTCTTGCAAGTGCGGTGACCCAGCTGACATTTTACAGTTATCTAAAACTTCCCTGACCATGTCTGCTTTTGCCTTTCAGGTGAGCTGGAATCATTCCTGTCTTTGGGGAAATGAATATCCACATTGGTCAACTTACATTCCAGAAACTAGTGGGGAAAGAGAAGAAATAAACACAATTTCAAAGCCTCTGTCAGTTCTAATGGTTCATTTTAAACAGAGCAAATGAAATAGGACTCAGTGTTGTTGTTGTTATTTTAATCTGCAAAGTGTGGCTAATTGTAATAGCTTCTTCACGGGATTGTGGTGAAGATGAAGTGATTGATATGTGTAAAGTATTTTAGAGGCACCTAGAACACAGTAAACTCTATTTATGTTTATTATAATGCTTATTAATATTGTTGCCATTATTACGCTCAGGATAATAAACAGGAGTGATCTGGGAGAGAGATTCTAAGAAGAAAGGACCTGGAACCTTCAGAAGCAGGGAGAGGATGGGTCCAGGAAATTAACTACATAACTCCCCATTCCCCATCACCTCAAACTTTCATACAAATTGACCATAAAAATAAAAATAAAATAAAAATGCCTGTAGGAAAAGTTGTGGGGCAGTTGCTGGGCAACGAATAGAGCTATGAAGTTCAGAAGAGAAAACAGCTCCAGGAGGTTTGGATGTGAGACCAAGAATGTTTATGGAGCTGGAACTTGAACTCAGAGCCAGAAATGACCAGGAGTCAATAAACTTCCCAGGAATCTGCAAACATATTGGAAAGAACATTGAACTTCCCATTGAGTATGGTATTAAAGTATAGTATTAAAGAAATCGTGCGACTGGAGAAAAACAACACTCGAGTGATGAGCTCAGCTGACCTAAGATCACATTAAAAATAGAATGTTCAAGAAAGTGAAGAAATAAGTTAAAAATATATCACCCTTCTGGGAAAAGGGATTGCTTAAATACACATTTGCAAGGTCCCCTCCAGCCTATAACCATTGAAATAAACAAAAACAATATCCAAATATAGTGAAGGTCCCAGTCTCATGAGTATTTAACAAACGGACCAGCTACAATTCATTTTGTACCAAATTGAAAACTGCTGCTGGGAGTTGAAGCATTAGCACGACAGCTGATGAGTATGATGGTTATTGGTAGGAGACAAAAATCCTGGGTGTCCCACTAGGACTACCCAAAAACGAGAAGGGTGGTACCGGACACCCATCACTGTCCCACTAACAGAGATGTGGACAGAGCATCCGGAAGGCTGGTCAACCTTAAATGCTCTGAAAGGTCGGAGCTAATCACTCATTGTTTATGGAAGCCGCCTCCACCTGTTAGTCTTATGTAAATTCTTACTGATTGGCTATAATTGAAATTTCTGGCCTAAAGGATATGGGTGTCTCCCATAATCTTAATAAAAGGGATAGCCAAGCCAGAGTGTGGGTCTAGTCCTCCTCCTAGAGGTGGGCTCTCGCCTGGCCCTCAATATTCCCAATTAAAAAATGCACCTGGCATGGCATTGAGATTATGGGCATATTTAGTCTCCGGCCTACAAGGTCATACAGCTAAGTTTATCTTCATCATTATTCAAACAGGCTAAAGCAGACTAGAAAGCAAGCATTTTTAGAACAAGAGGCCACAGCAGAAAATTCCAAACAGCAGTTTGTTTTTTGTTGTTTTACAAAATAGGAGTTTTCCTTCTCAACACTATGACACAGCAATTTCACTACTAGTTATTCACCCAAGGAAAATATGTCCACACAATGATTTGTATATGAACATTCATAAGCGCTTTATTCATACTAGCCCGAAATTGGAAATAACCCAAATGTCCATCGAAGGTCAATGAATAAATAAATTGTGATATAGCCATACAAATTGTGACATATCCATATTACCCAGCATTAAAAGGGAACAAGCTATTGACTTAGGCAACAAAATAAATGAATCTCAATAACATACGCTGAGTTAAAGAAGCCAGACACAAAAGTCCATATACATCTGATTCTATTTGTGACAATCTAGCAAAGTCAAATCTAATAGCAATGATAGGAAGCAGACTAGGGGTGCTTGGGCAGGTGGTGGAAAGGTGGGGACTGACAGGGCAGCAGAAATGAACTATTTGGAAGGAGGGAAATGTTCCATTTCTTGCCTGTGCTGGTGGTAACATGGGTGTACACATTTAGCAAAAGCCATTAAACCATACACTTCATAGCCGAAGCTCAGTGGATAGAGTGTTGGCCTGCAGACTGAAGGGTCCCAGGTTCGATTCTGGTCAAGGGCATGTGCATTGGTTGCGGGCACATCCCCAGGTAGGGGGTGTGCAGGAGGCGGCTGAATGATGTTTCTAGTTCTCTATCCCTCTCCCTTCCTCTCTGTAAAAAAATCAATAAAAATATGTTATTTTAAAAAATAAATAAAAATAAACCATACACTTCAAATGGGGGCCTTTCATTGTATGCAAATATACTTCAATAAAGTTGACTTAATGCAAAAAAGAATAAATTGGTTTTATTGGGGGGGAAAAAATGGCATCATATAAAAATAATATCTTTATGATGCTAAACAATAACCTGGCCCAGCCGACCCAAGGGGTGGTATGCAGGTGGTGAGATACATGTTCAATCACCTCCTCTTCCTAAAAAAGTCACGGACGGGTGGTTAGAGATTCAGATTCTGATCACGATAATGAGCTGTGTGTTCTCTGCCCTGAGGGTGCCACAGGATTGTGAAAGAGCTGTCTGTGAACTCCAGAACCTAACGGAGTCCTTGAAGAGACAGAAAGTGGCTCGGTCCTGGTGAGGGCAGGAGATGGGTTTTGGAAGCCTTCATCGTTGATAAAAATAATACAGACACAAAGGCACACGTCTAAGTGAGAGGAGACTGCACAAGCGTGGCTCAAGGTTAACCTCTCTGTCTGTGTGGTTGGCCCTTCACACCCCGCAGAGCAAGTGGTTCCTGTTTACTGGCCAGACCTGGCACCGCTAGAAATGTGGGAATAAGCCCGTTAAGAGTGACACCAAGAAATCCCCAGGCGCCCAAGAGCTGTCTAACGCCAAAGTGCTGCCTGTATCCTCAGACCTTCATTTCCACCAAGGCTCGGCTCTCACCTACGACTAAGCAAGTTAAGGGAAGAAAATGATTTTTATAGGTCAGAAAGGTTCTGGGAAACTTGAAATAACCTTGCCTCTGGAGAGTACATGCTTGGCCTCTTTCCCTTGGCAGGCAGGGCCCGCTTCAGGGTGCAGAGAAGAAAGTCCTTTATCTTTGCCTAGAGTCGACCTTCAGGCCCTGTCACGCCGGGAGCCCTGTGAACAGCTGCTGTGGGGGAGGGGAGCTGCTTACCACGGGAGCGAGGTGAGATGGAGCAAGAGGATCATTGCTAGAAGTCACTTATTGTTGTACCCACAGAGCCTGTGGCGCCGTTTGTCATAAGCCCGCAGAAATATAATTGAACGGGGCAGAAATGACAAAGCACATCTGGTCCTTGACGCCTGTGAAAGCAATCCTTGGCGGTGAGGGCAAGAAGCACGTGGGCATGGGTGGACGGAGGAGCTTAAGAAACTGTTTTCCCGCTTATTATGAACACAGTCCTTGCTTTTGGTGCCCATCACAGACTTCTGGTCTCCATGTGGAACTGGAGCCACTGGTAGAAAACCAGTACTGTGCAGACTGGCATTCCACATAAAAGTAGTGCTGGCACAGAACGCATAAAGAGAAGGTCCCAGCCATGTCTCAGATTCTCTTTCCTGCAGACTGGCCATCCCAGGGTGTGTGTGTGTGTGTGTGTGTGTGTGTGTGTGTGTGTGGAATAAGAGTGAGCCCAGGGCTGGCAAGGGCCATGCTTGGCTTTCGCACACATCTTACTGCACTTGCTCAGACTACTGTCTGCTGAATACTTCCCAATAAACCCTCTGCTTTTATATCATATGCTTTGACTTCCTTTCCCTTTAGAGATTTTTCTTAACTCCAAATCCATAAAGAAGCTGCAAGCAGATTCTAGGAAGCATGTGTCTCAGTCTGTTGAGGTAGTGTTTCCAGGTGTATTCTCTGCTTGGCTCAAAGGATTTTGTTATTGTTGTTAATCCTCACCCAAGGATATTTTTCCATTGGTTTTTAGAGAGAATGGAAGGGACGGGGAAAGACAGACATAGAGAAACATTGATGTGAGAGAGACACATCGATTGGTTGCCTCCCTCACGTGCCCCAACCAAGGTCTGGGGTTGGGTCTGCAACCGAGGTATATGCCCTTGACTGAAATCAAACTTGAGATCCTTCAGTCCACAAGTTGATGCTCCATCCACTGAGCGAAACCTGTTACGGGTCAAATAAATTTTTATAAAAATTCTCTACAGGTTTGGACAGTGTTATATTGTCACCCTTCACACAGGTGGCCTCAGAGAAGGGAAAGGGTATTTTTAGACTAAAGGGGTCCATTTGCCTGCGTGCATCAATGCCCAATAAGACACAAACAGGAGTTTGCAGCCCAGAATGGAAAGATTTGTTAGTTGAGAAAGGGGCCCATACACAGAGTCACAGATGAGCTAATGCTCAAAGATTGGGCTTCCTGGTGGCCTTCAGGGGGTGGATAGTCACCATGAATCATGGTGACTAAGGCAGTTAGGGTCATGGTCAGGGACCTGGTCTCTACTGATTGGTTGGCATTGAAATAGGGGATCTTTGATCATTGCATCTGGTCCTGATGTCAGCCATGATGTTGCTTCATCTGGTTTCACCACTTTCCTGAGTCTGAAGCTGACACACAACCGAGGCCTAGATGTTATCTCTACTTTGAGTATCTGTGGTCAATAGAACCCAGGTTTTGTTCCTAAAATAGATTGATTCTGACCAGAAACTCATTGTCCTGAGGGCTTGATGATTAAGGACTTGGATATGAAGGGGGAGACTGGGCTCCCCAATGGCTCTCAGGAGATGGATGATATAGGGGGGAAATCATTAACAGAAGTTAGGGTCATAAAACTCTGTCTCCGTGGTAAATAGATCTGAGGCTTTGTTCCTAAGATGATTGGATGCTGACCAGAACCTCATTGGCTTGAGGGCTGATGATTAAGGGATGTGAAGAGGAGAAGGAAGCAGGTGAGTCAGGGTGCTGGATGAGGCCAGTTTGAATTAAAAGGGAAGAAAGGAGAAAAGTTCACGTGAAAGAAATGAAGTTTCTTCAGGGTTACCAGGGGAAGCTGATGAACTTGGAATCACAGGGTGTTTAAGTATAGCTGGCAGACACCTCTGAGTATAATCTGGGCTCTTGATTTTTCCAAAAAGAGGAAAACTGAGAGAGATTTACGATTAGATTTTTTTTTTTTTCAATAACCCTGACCTCACACTTAACACACGGAATCACTTACTCATAAGAGGCCTTGCCCATGGGCTCATCCCAATTCTTATAGAAGGCATCCCTGACAGTAACATCAACATCATCAGTGGCTAACATTTCATTCCACTTCTTTCTGGGAGAGAGGCCTGCAGGAGTTCTCCTATTGAGCAGCCCTGGTGAAAGACCTGCTCCTAAAACACATATACGTAACGTCATCTGTCAATTGTATTTCAATTCAAAATTCAAAATTGATGCAAAAAAAAAAGAAAAAAAAGTCCGCGATGAATAAACTACCAACATTTTAAATAAAGACAGGCTCTACTCCTGCACTCCCTCCGCCCTGAACATGAACACGTCCCTCACCTCCCCCTAGTTCTGGCTCTGACCAAACGCATTCTCACTTAACGGCCCTTGTACTTGCTCTTCTATCTCTATGGACTATTCCCGCCCGATCTCCGCACAGGTGGCTCCTTCTCCTTATTGGGTTTCTGCTCTAATGTTATTTCTCAGAAAGGCCTTCTCTTTTCTGACTTTGCTATTTAAAATCAATCATCTCCTGCCCTGCCCTTCTGCTGCACAGTTACACACTATTCCATTAGTTTTTACTTTTTTTCAGGGCACTTATCCCTACAAACTTATGTTATTTGTTTATGCATGTCCCAATGTCTCGCTAATGCCTAACACACAAAAGATGCTAAAATATATATATATATATTAGTTGAATGAAGTGCTGAACGAAGCACCTGCCTATCAGATGTCATGCTAAGTGCTTCACATGATCTCGTTTAATCCTCTCTCGAATCCTCTGGGGTAGGTTAGGTCACCGCCGTTTCACAGATGAGTGGCCTGAGGCTTAGAGAGGTTAAGAGGCTTTTTCATCTTAAGAGACATAAGGTTGAACAGCTAGGAAATGAGTGAACGCTAGCATCATCTGGAATTCTTGTTCTTTTCACCACCTCTGCTGCCCCCACCCGTCCTTTGGGTTTCTCATTTCCCTTCCAAGGAGATTTAACTCGTTTCTTCCCCAAACCACCTCTGCCTTCTTCACCGGACACGTGTGAGAACAGCAACAGCCAATAAGACCTTCCCTCTGTTAAGAGCACCTCCAAAAGAGGGGCTGCATTTCCCAGGGAGGGCCTCGTGTGATACCTCCCGGGTCAGGCTGTGGTGGGGTCTGCCCTCTTCCTCCAGGTCCTACCTCTGAACTGGAACGAACTCACTGACTTAGCCAGAGTTCTTTACTCCAAACCACTTTTGTGCTTCGGAGACCATGAGCTGGCCACCTGGCCACTCGACTTTGCTGAGGAAGTGGCCACTCTGGGAAGGGATCTTATCTGAGTGAGAGCTGATTTCCTCTTTGGCCTTGTGTACAAGGAGCTATGCTTCTGGCTTCCCCACGGTGTGTGTGTGTTTAAACAAATTTAGAGACCCTAAAATAATTCACCAATAATTTTGCATCACCAACACCACAATCCAGTTTCAAACATTTCCATCACCCCAATAAGATCTCTTATATCCAGCTCTGACCGGTTTGGCTCAGCCTGAGCGTCGGCCTGTGGACTGAAGGGTCTCAGGTTTGATTCCGATCAAGGGCATGTACCTTGGTTGCGGGTATATCCCCAGTAGGAGGCAGCTGATCAACGTTTTTCCCTCATTGATGTTTTTAACTCTCTGTTCCCTCTCCCTTCCTCTCTGTAAAAAAATCTATAAAATATATTAAAAAAAAAAAAAAAAAAAAGATCTCTCATACTCAGTTATAGTTTATCCCCAATTCTAGCCTCAACCCCAGGCAACCCCTAATCTTCTTTCTCTCTATGAATTGGCCTTTTCAGGACATTCTATAACAATGGCATGATTCAGTCTGTGATCTTTGGTGTCTGGCATCTTTCACTTCGTGTGTCTTTGAGGTCCATCCGTGTCACAGGTATATATTTCGTCCCCCTATTTTTTTTTTTTTTAATCACTGTATGGTATTCCAGATGTGTGGATTTGAAAGGGACAAAATGAGCAGCTCTGGCCCATGGCTCCCTCCTCTAGGTCTTCCTCCTGGAGAGGAAGTCAACAGCCCTCCCCACAGGGCCTCCTCCGACTCTGAGGAACCTGCTCCTTTGTGGGAGGGCAAGTCCAAGCCACCTCATCTCACACGTGCAAACATGGTGCTTCCGGTACGTCCTCAACCCCATGTCCCCTGGCGGTCCTGGGTCTCCCCTGGTAGACTGAAAGCTCTTTGTAGGGAGAACACGGGTCCTCTGTGGCATCCATGTCATGTTTTCCAAGCACAGTGCTGGGCAGAGAGCACGTGTCGGGGGTGCTTGTGAGTGAAGCAAGGATGCGGCAGGGACCGTGGGAAATCCCTCTGCTCCTTCCATCCTTCGGCCCAGCACCCTGGTGCCCTGTGCACCGAGCCATGCAGCACTGAGCGTGTCGATGGCGGAGGCCCGAGCCACAGCTCCCCTGAGGCCAGGGGCACAGACATCTGTCCGGTAAGTTCTACAGAATGTGCTAGAAAGAGCACAGCCTTGGGGAGGCAGCCGGGGAAGCCCCCGATGGCTGAGGCCCGAGGGCCAGTCAGGAGAGGGGCCTGTGGGAAGGTGGTTCGCTCCTGTGGGCACCGCTGGTTTGAAAGACCGGCTCCGCAGGTCCTAACCATGACTCAGTTCCCACCTCACTTCCCCCATTTACCGGTAAGTCAGGGGATGTGGCCTGCTCAGAGGTTAGCAGAAGGT
Source organism: Pipistrellus hanaki (assembly GCF_964339955.1). Lineage (NCBI taxonomy): Eukaryota > Metazoa > Chordata > Mammalia > Chiroptera > Vespertilionidae > Pipistrellus > Pipistrellus hanaki. The sequence continues at coordinate 15,547,890 of NC_140513.1, read as the reverse complement.
AAGATGTCTCATAAATGCAGCTGGTCCTTCGCCTCGATGGTGCCAGACCAGCAGCATCACCAGCCATGGTGCCCGACCTTCCTCCTCCGTGTCTCTGCTCCGTTTCTCTTCTTGCCCGCTTCCTCTGCTCAGTGGGAACGCAGGTGGCCAGCGCAGGTGGCTCAGGTCTACCAAACCCCACATCGTGAGCCCAGAGGGGGTCCTTCACCCCACCCCCCACCCCCCAGCCTGTCTGTCCCATGGAGATGAACCACCAGCCGTTTTGGGAAGTGAGAGCCCCGATGAACGAACCAGGCCCCAAGTGCCCAGAGCAAACTGCTACTTCTCTTTCTTCTAAGCACTAGCGAGTCCTCCGCATGGAACCGAGGCAGCTCTCTGGTCTCCCCATCCCCAGCTGAGGGGGCATACTTTCCTCCCGGCTGGAATGTGGCAGCTGGCACTGGCCAGATCAGGGCTCCTATCTGTGCCCGCAGGATCACCCCAGCCTTCGGATGAGCAAGAAAAGCCTTTTCAGTGGAGCCTCCAATGAGCCAGCCTCCACCCCGCTCCCAGGGGCTCATGGTCTTTTGGAGGCACCAACTCTCCACCTGCGTCTCCTGTGCCCACACCTTCTTCCTCTGGAAAGGCCCCTCTGGGCATGGTGTGAGAGGGACCCTGCCCTGGAGGAGACCGACCCTCGAACCACAACCCCAAGGAGCATGATCTCACCACCATCAGTCTCCTGCCCTCCGGCCGCCTCTCTGCCTCCAGGGGAGCCGCCAGGTTATCAACACCGCCTGGCAGACCGCCGCCCTCCGCCCTGGGCCTGTGGGAAGTCCAGGAACTGCGCTTTTGGTCTGAAAGTGAGGTGCATGCAGGCACGCAGACTGCACATGCCCCTTCTCAGCAGCCTTGTTTTGGGGGACAGAGCAGGAGTGTAGGGTGTATTTTAAAATTCAGCTTTTTTATCCCCCCTTTCAAACCTTGAGGCCTAAACTCCTGTTCCTACCCTGTCAAACCCTTACCTCCACCTCCCACATTCTCTCAGCCTCTCAACTAGAAAACCTGCCAACGAGCAAACCGCCTTGCGCGCACGCGCCTGCTGGCACACCAGAGCTTGTTTTTTCTGGTTACAGGAGTCACATGTGTCCATTGTGGTCTGAGACGTCTAAGGAGCTGACAAGCCCTGCTAAGCTAACGGGCTGGCTGCGGAGGGGAAGAGGAAGGGAGGGGTCTGGAGCAATGCTGGGGTTTCTGGCCTGAGCAGATGGATGAGAAGACTCATGGGAGGAGGTTCCTAGGAGGCAACTCACAATTCCATATCCCGAAAAGGGGGCTATGCTATCCATGAAAAAATGAAAAGGAGTTCTAGCCGGTTTGGCTCAGTGGATAAAGCGTCAGCCTGCGGACTGAAGGGCCCAGGGTTTGATTCTGGGTCAAGATCACAGGACCGGTTTGCAGGCTCAATCCCCAGTAGGGGGCGTGCAGGAGGCAGCTGATAATGATTCTCTCTCATCACTGATGTTTCTATCTCTCTCTCCCTCTCTATTCCTCTCTGAAGTCAATAAAAATGTATATGTTTTTAAAAATGAAGAGGAGGCTTGGGAAGGGTGCCCCACCCCCTCATATGGAGGAGAGAGGCCAGGAGGCAAGGGCTGGCTGTGGGCTCCTGGACCCACTGGGTTTGCATCATCTCTGTCGCTGCGGATGCAGTGGTCAGGGGTCAGCTTCCCTGATGACAGGGGACTCCGATGACAGGGGACTCTGGGCAGCGGGGAGGCAGGGCCCTGGGAGCGCCCTGGCACCCAGTGGTGCATGAGCCAGAGAGAAAAGATATGAGACAACGGGCTCCTGGTGCAGCGGTTCCAGCAAATACAAAGAAACCACGAAGGCCAAAGTCACCCAATTAGGGCAGCCCTCGGGCCAGCTCCCTGCTGGACCAGTGAAGTGATGAGTGGTGATGGTTTCCTCTTCCCAAGGAAGTACCTGAAAAACAGGAATAGTGCTAAATGACGGAAATGCCAGGCAGGGATGAGTGGGGGGCTGGGGAGGAGGGGGCATTCCGGGGCAGTAGGAACCTTCCAGCAGGGCCTTGCAAATTCGACCACAAAGCAGCCTCTTCTGAGCACAGGCCGTTTTGGGGAACCCGTATAGCTGAGGTGAGTCTTTCTGCCTGATGCTGGCATTAAGAAATGTCACTTCTTCCTTTCTATAAATAAGTTATATTTGTTCGGGGCCCTGACCTATTTGGTGAGTGGGATATTCCATCTAAGTCACAGTTCAGATGCTCTCTCTCACGCCCACAGCTCCCTGCCTCACACTCACTCGTGCACACGGAGGAGGCTGGGGCAACCCCGGGATTCAGGGTGTGACCGTGCAGAGAGGGCAGGCAGCCCAGGGACATACATTAATGAAATGGAAACCACTAACCCCCTCGGAGCCACCAGGTGTGAAACAGATTGATTTCAGCAAAGAAAGCAGCAAGTGAACTGGTGAGAGGGAAGCAGGGCTGGTCTGGGCTCCTTAGGCTGTAGACAGCTCTCCCCCCACAGAGAGAGCATCGGTGGGGCCTGCTCAGCCGCAGGCATTCACTGTGAGTCACACGACAGGGGAGGGGAATGCCGAGGAGAGCCCCACGGGCGCGGTGGCCCTAAGAGCTCACCTCCTACCCAGGGCTCCGCGTGCAGGCCTCATAAGGTGCTCCTTCCTGCTGCGTTCTCCTCAGGTGCTCCTCCCCCACCTGGGGGTTCTGGTCTCACATTCAGATCCTAGCCTTGTGTCTCACCTCAGTTCTCCTTTTGACCCCATGGACCTGCTGTTTAGGCTCCCTTGTGAAGGATTGAAGCATTGGTTCTCTTTCCTCACACCACAACCACGGGTTCTTCTCTGGCGGCCTCCAGGGAGCCCGGCCTGGGATAAAGGCATATACTCCCTCAAAAGCCAAGTTTCAACAGTTGTCCTTGTTGGCCCCACAGTCCCATTTTATCCCAACCTCCAGCTCATGCCTGACATGACAGCTCTGGCTGGCTGGGTCTCTCGTGGCCTGGCCTCACCCTGACCCTTCCCTGCAGCGTGGCTGCTCCATTCTCCAACAATTACAGGTTCTTCTTATTCCAACGAGGGAGAGAACAGGGTTGTTGCTGTTGTTGTTTTCTGGGGGTGTCCCCCAGCTCAGAAATCATATACCTATTATGAAGGGGGATGCCCCTAAGGCTAACATCTCCCTCTTGTGGCAGTGATGCAACTACCACTGAGTGTACTGAGCTGCCCCCCCCCCCCATCCCCTCTTCCTCCCCCTTCACTCCCCCCCTCCCCAGCATTGATGTGGGCCCACTCAGCTGCAGGCATTCACTATGGGTCGCACATCAGGGGAGGAGGATGCAGAGGAGAGCCCCACGGGCTTGGTGGCTCTAAGAGCAAACCTTTCAGTGTTTGTGGCCACTGTTTAATGTATCCTACATATATCAGTACAAGTGGTGCCTCGCATAAAGAACGCCTCGCACAGCGAACGCTGCACACAACGAACTTCATTTCATGATTCATACAACGAACTTCGTTTCACACAACGAAGCCGCCCGAGCTTCCACGACTGCTTCGCCCGAGCTTCCACGATCGCTGCCGATGTATTGCATCCTTCCGCGCAGGCACTGCAGGCAGTCGTTAGTCACTGCGCTTAACTTAAGCACGTATCGCGGCAATCGTTCTTCATTACGAATTAAATCACGCACGTATCACGGCAGTCGTCCTTTTAAGTTAAACTCAATACACTGTATCCGGATTCAGCTGAAGCAAACAGGATCAACGATCTTTACTCCAATACTCTTGTCCGTTATTTCCGGCAGATGTTGGAGAAAAGAGAAAAACAAACGACTTTGGACAGGTTTTTCATGAAACCATCGGCCAAAAAGCAGAAAATGGATGAAGATGTGCAAGATTCGGTAGACTCTACTTAGTCTGTCTTAAAATTAAAAAAATGTGTGTTTTTTTTAAAAAAAATTATGTTTTTAGATGTATCTAAATAAAAATAATAACAAAAAATTTATCTTTTTTTATGTCATCTTAGCATATTTTATGCTACAGAACGAATTATTTTTTTTTAACATGTATTGTTATGGGAAAACGCGTTTCACATAACGAACTTTTCGCATAACAAACTTGCTCCTGGAACGAATTAAGTTCGTTGTGTGAGGCACCACTGTAATTTAATATTCACACCAATCCATTGAGAGAGGCATTATTAGCATCACCATTTTACAGACAAGGAAAAGGGCACGGAGAGATTAAGTAACTAGCCCAAGGTCACACAGCTAGTTAGATGTAAAGCCAGACTAAGCCCAGGAAGTCTGGTTCCAACGTTGGTGGTTTAACCTCTGTACTACATTGCGCTGGGCATTGCTGGAGTGATGCGCTGCCAGGGAAGGAGCAATAAGGCTGCCTCCTGACACTTCTGTACCCAGAAGCCTTTGTTCCCTTCTCCTACATCCTCTTGGGTTTCACCTACATTGTTGTCTGGGACTTACTCAAGGAGTTGGAACCCCAAGGCTCTTGTGAAGAAGGCATGGCATCGGTCAGAGCAGAGGACACGAGCAGGTGACAACATCCTCAGGGGTCGGCCAACTCATGAGTCAGCAAAGCCAAGTATCAACAGTACAACGATGGACATTTCTTTTGAGAGTCAAATTTTTTAAACTTAAACTTCTTCTAACGCCACTTCTTCAAAATAGACTCTCCCAGGCCATGGTATTTTGTGGAAGAGCCACACTCAAGGAGCCAAAGAGCTGCATGTGGCTCACAAGTGTTAGACCATTCTGCTTTCTATTTCTCAGAAACCCACATTCGAGGAAGAGCCACTGCAGCTGCCAACAGTACCCCCGCTGAGGAGACTTGTTGAAGGAAGCAGCTTCCTCCCTGGTCCTTGAGCTCCTCTCTGGCCCATAAAGTGGAATCCATCCCTTGTGAACTAATCCCAGGCCGGCATATGGTGGTGGGCCTGTTCTGGGGAGGCACGCCGGGATAGGGGCCAGAGTCAGCTGCTGGGTAGCTCCCTGTTGAGCAGGGAGCATCATGGTAAGAGCCAGGGCTGTTTGGGAGAAGGGCTGTGGCTTCTGTTTCTGCTCAGCCTCTGGCTATGAGGTTTCCCATAGTGAGGCTCAGAAAGGAGACAGCCTATGCTTCCCGTCCACAATCAGGGCTCACACAGATTTCCCCACCATCTCCTAACAAACAGCATACATGTTGCATGTACAGTTCTCTCTCCCCCAAAACAGAAAGGCGTAGAAAACTATGAAAGGAGTTGCCCGGCCCGCATGACTCAGCGGTTGACCATCGACCTATGAACCAGAAGGTCACGGTTTGATTCCTGGTCAGGGCACATGCCCGGGTTGCAGCTTGATCCCCTGTGGGGGGCATGCAGGAGGCTGCCAATCCATGATTCTCTCTCATCATTGATGTTTCTATCTGTCTTTCTGTCTCCCTTCCTCTCTGAAATCAATAAAACATATATTTAAAAAAGAAAACTGTGAAAGAAAGATCACCTGTGAATTAAGAGTTTTACATAGAGCCTTTAATATCCATAGCTGACTTTGGTTAAATCTATTTTGGAATAATACGAGTAAATAAATTACTCAGAGCAAATCATTTTTAGACAGACTATCCTGATTCAAACCAATCTTGGGAAACCTCAGAGAGTTTATGTCCTCTACTGGACAAATACTTTTCTCACATCTTGAATTTCAGATTTATGATTTCCAAGCCTAAGGTCCCCTTTGAAGTCTAAAGGCTATACAACAATAACTTCCCATTTCTTAAGGTTAACCTAATTCTAGCTAGCCCTAGAATTTCTATACACTCTCTGGAAGCTATGCAGCGCACATCAAAGAGAGACTTTGATCAACAACATGGAGCTTCAGCCAAGGCCTGGCACTGTGGTTCATTTTCTTTTTAACCAGGACAAGTGGGCAGGTGTGTGCCTGCATACATAGATATTATTTTGATTGCGTTGATTTCTCTAAAGAAGCTTTAACCAGAGACAGAAATTTACTACTGCGGTTTACTAAACCTTTATTTAAATGAGAAGACTGTTTCCCAGTCATTTCCACTGAATTCTTTATTCTAAGTAAAACACTGGGTGTCACCATCACATCTTGCCCAAGCAACAGCCAACAGGGCACTCTACCCAAATTCTCTTCTTGGTTTAGCTTTCTCATTTTTCTTTCCTTAGCATGGATAACCGGGATGGCGAGCTGAGTTTTTTGCCCCGGGGGTCATGTCTCGCGATGCCGAAGAATGAGCTACGTGGGTCAGAAGATGTAAGCAAAAGTGTGGAAAAAGTATTACAAGCAGATTCAGACTCTTAGCAGGGGAGGAGGAACTCAATAATGGGCTGCCCCTCAAGCCTTGTAGTCCAGGGGTATAGATTTGCTACAAGCCTGCTCTATGTCCATCTGTATCATCACATGATGGGTTCCCCCATGGTTCTTACCCAGCACAGGGCCTGCCCTGTCTGTTTCTACGTGTGCTCCAGGCCCTCCCTGTACCCCACGCCTCCTGCTTTGAGTTCTGCTTGGTGGGTGTCTGCTCAAACTGCCATGTCTGTCTCTGCCTATGGCCTACCCGCCTTTGTTTCCCCACTGGACCCCTGCCCTATCTGCCCGCCTGCCAAGTTAACCCTCTCAGCACCATCTTCTTAAAATACCAGGTGTTCAACATGCATTAACCAACTCCTCTCCAGAGAAAGACCTCTAAGGAGGAAATCAGTACCAGGCTGCCTGGAATTCTTGCGGGAAGAAAGATGTGTGAGACTTCCATGAGTCAAAGGTCAGGAACTTGTCCTTCAGATCCCTCAGAAAGAAACACTGAAGCCGAAACCGGTTTGGCTCAGTGGATAGAGCGTCAGCCTGCAGACTAAAGAGTCCCAGGTTCGATTTTGGTCAAGGGCATGCACCTTGGTTGCAGGCACATCCCCAGTAGGGGGTGTGCAGGAGGCAGCTGATCGATGTTTCTTTCGCATCGATGTTTCTAACTCTCTATCCCTCTCCCTTCCTCTCTGTAAAAAAAATCAATAAAATTTATTTTAATAAAAAGAAAGAAAGAAAGAAAGAAAGAAAGAAAGAAAGAAAGAAAGAAAGAAAGAAAGAAAGATTGAAGAGGGAAAGTATGCATTACCCTTAAGGATCAAAGGAATGCCGCATGTAGGATCTTTTTTTTACAATTTTGTAATTAATGACTTCGTTGGGGTGTAGTTTATATGCCATAAAACTCATGCAGTTAAGATCAATGGCTTTGATACATTTACAGAACTGTGCAACCATCACCATAATCTAACTTGGCAATACGTCCATCACCCCAAAAAGAAACCTTGTGCTCCTTGGCAGTGACTCCCCACTCTCGTCGCCTTTTGGCTATTATGAATAATGCTGCCGTGAATACCTGTACACATGCTTTTGTGTAGATACATGTTTGATTTCTCCTAGGTAGATACCGAAGAGCGACATAATGAGGGATATTAGCTTCCTATTTCTACTGTGACAAATTACCACAAACCAGTGGCTTCAAACGAATGGGTCTGATGAACTAACACCAAGGTGTCAGCCGAGCCCTGCTCCTTCTGGGCGCCTGAGGGGATAACGCATTCTTCGCCTTTGCAGCTGCCCGCATTCCTTGGCTCTCGGGCTCTTGTGATTACTTTGGGCCCACGCAGTTAATCCAGGATAATCCCTTTACCTCAAACCCTTCCATTAATGACATCTGTGGAAGTCCCCTTGGCCGGGTGAGGCAGCATGCTCACGGATTCTGAGAATGAGATGGTGGCCTCCTTTGGGGAGACCCTGGTCCTGTCTACCACGTTGGGCTGCATGGGAATTCTACAGTAAACATGTTGTGAAATTGCCAAACCGTGTTCCCAAATGGTGGCACCATGCTACATCCCTACCGGCAGTACCCAAGGGTGCCCGTTGGTTGAGAGATGTCATGTCCAATCAGGCCTCTCAGGCCTCAGCCGTGGGAGAGGCAAATGCCCACCCCCATCCCCCCACTCCTCTCCCGCCATCGCCCACCTCCCAACCCTTTCTTCCTACTCTGTACTCCCTGGTCCCTACCTCCTCACAGGCCCCACCTCACTCTTCCTCAGGCTTTTTAGGGAGCTGTGAGGACCTCATGCTCAGCAAGAAGTGTCCCACCCCAGTCTTAGATTGACCATGTGCTCCAGTTGGGGGGTGGAGAGAGGTGATGGCATAAGACCCTGAAGGAAAGGCCATCTGGCCCAGCCTGCTTCCTCACTGGCACCAGCTGCCCCACAGCTGCCAGTGCCAAGGGCTGTGGGAAGGGAAAAACGCCCCCGTGACTCACCCACACCACTGGCCCCAGTTTCAGTCACAGTTGAGTTCTGTTAAGTCTGAGTGATTCTTAACATCTATCTATTGGGAACTAGAAAATACTTTTGCCCCTTTGAACATTAAAATAGCCTTGCAAACTATTTACAAATTAGAACTAGTAAAAACTAACAAGATGCTGCCATTTAATAATATATTTTTTTTACCACCAAAGAATAACAATAATGGGTTAACATCGAATGACAGGGATTTAAACAAAATCTACCCTAAAGCAATCACCATGATCATCATCATGACGATAAAGGTGGACACAGATGTGTTAGGAAACAAAACAGGATGAAACAGATAAGTAACCCAAGAGCTGTTTCTTCGGGAAAACAGAAAACAAAGAAACAAATTTATGGCAAATCTAGTTATTAAAACTATAAGGCAACACAAATAATTACATTTATCCCTAGTTTAAAGGACTCAATTACTGACATGAAGATTTAGGAATCATTAACAAAGACCATTAACTGCTGTGTGCTCATGAATATGCAGGTCTCAGTGAAACGCACCATTCTTGCCTCTGCCAAGCTCCCTACCGGGCCACCCCCTACCCCACCCCACCTCACCCCCCGGGGAACCCCCCCTTACACCCTTAAAGCTTCGCTCTGTACTTCAGCAGCCTCGAAGCAGGAAAGGTCTCTTGGAGCAAAGCCATTGGCCTACACTTCCGGCTTGGCAGAGCTCTTTGACCCCTTTCTCCATCTAAAAAATGCAACAAGTTCAGGTTATCCGGCAAACCTGAGGCACAGAGCCGGTTCCTTTCAAGTATTGTTGACCTTGTCTCTGTTCAAGCTAAATGGCAGCCCTGCTTCCAGCCCCCGTAGAAAGCCCAAGAGAAAGGAACCGCTTGGGGAATGTGGAGACCAGAGGGCATGGCGCCCAGTGTCTAACCCGGAAAACGGTGGGCTTTGTTACAGGAGAAAGCGAAGGGGCTAGGCGTGGGGAGGGTGGGAGGGCGGGGAGAAGATCATAAACGTTCCGTGAGAAAAGGTTAAACCACTTCGCACAGGTGAACCTGCTAATACGTTTTTAATCTAGTTCCCATCTTTTCTAAGTTTCAGTTGTATAACTTCTGGTTTTCTATTTCCTGTAAATTAGAGAAAATCACCATTTATCTCACAGAATTGTTAGGAAGAAGTAAGGTAACATATATGGAAGTGTTTTTGCAAAGAGCAAACCTTGAGAGCGTGGTAGTGCAATAGGGGCTCTCGCTGCTTTCTTGGGGGTGACGATGGACAATACACGACACTCATCTTTTGAATGCAGCCGTCACCCCTCACCTGTCACCGTCCTCCTGTGTCTATTCAGACACACCTGAAGCTGCCACTGGGCTGCTGTGGGGTGAAGACCCGTCCTAAGTCAGAAGGTCCAGGTTGTCCCAGCCAAGTCTGGGGAGCATACTTTCCGTGCCCAGTAATCCCACAAGGACGTAAATAAAGGCAACAACCAGACCCTGTGTTACCTTCAGGCACCCAGATTTAAAAAAAATGTTTTTAGCCGAAACCGGTTTGGCTCAGTGGATAGAGCGTCGGCCTGCGGACTGAAAGGTCCTGGGTTCGATTCCGGTCAAGGGCATGTACCTTGGTTGTGGGCACATCCCCAGTGGTGGGGTTTGCAGGAGGCAGCTGGTCAATGTTTCTCTCTCATCGACGTTTCTAGCTTTCTCTCTCCCTTCCTCTCTGTAAAAAAATATCAATAAAATATAAAAAATATAAAAATATATTAAATAATGTTTTTATTGGTTTCAGAAAGAGGAAGGGAGGGAGAGAGAGAAACATCAATGCTGAGAGAGAATCATTGACGGCTGCCACCCAAACACCCCACACCGGGGATTGAGCCTGCCATCCACGCATGTGGCCTCACTGGGAATCCATCTGTGACCTCCTGGTTCATAGGTCGACACTCAACCACTGAGCCACGCCAGATGGGCTGAATCCCACATTGGTAATGACATGCCGGGCCTATCCCACCCGCTCCACCATGAGCGCTGCAATAGAGGGACCATTTCATGCTCAAATGCTTAGTCTTAACTTAGTGCTAAAAATGAAACCCTTGGGGAGAGAGTGGAGGCAGGGAAGAGGAGGAACTAGACCTTCTTGAGTGCCTACTAAGAGTCAGGAGAAGAGCCGGGCCCTTTTCCCTGATCTTGTGTGGCCCTCAGATGCAAAAAGGAAGGCCAGCAGATGCCGGAGTCCTGCAGGACTCGAGATTCACAATAACAGGATGTGCTGGTGCGGCTGGGTTCTCTGTCCCCCTCCGGCCAGGCAGCTGCTCTCCTCTCGCCTGTTTACAGCTCAGGAAATGAAGTGGGGGAGGGCAGGGGAGGAGAGGAAGGGAAAATTGACAAGCAAGCAAAGCAAGCAATCTAGGGGTTCCCTCACGTTTTGTTATCAGCAGGACAGAGACAATGTCAAGGATGTGGCCCAGTGTGTAGACCACGTCTCCCGGGGCCACTCGGGCTGCAGCACAGTAAGAGCAGAACAGTCGGGGCGCTGCCTGAGCAATGCATACAGAGCCTGGGGCACCAGTGGAGGCCTCCCCCTCCCGCTCCACACACCCCTCCCTTTCTGATCCAAGGGCTCACACAGGCCCACACGTTCATTAGCGTTTAGCAGACTTCCTTGGGGAATAGCACTTTCTGTGCTACAGTAGGGGAAGGCGTGGTTTTCACTCTCTTGAGTGTGAAGAGTCATTTCTAGCTCAGAGCTCCCCATCTTCTTGTCACGGCTGACTTGAATGCAGCCTTGGTCTGGGTGGCTTAGTTCGGTACTAGTAAAAGTGGGTCCGCTTCTAGGGTAAACCCCAGATACATATTTTTTTTCGACCATTGGTGACACTTAGTTCATTTACAACGTTGTCTAGCATCACCACCGTCTACTTGCAGAATATTTTTATCACCTCATACCCATGAAGCAGTCACTCCCTGTTCTCCTCTGCCTAGACCCTGGCAGCCACAAATCTGCTTTCTGTACCTCTGGATTCCTTATTCTGGGTATTTTATATAAATGGGATCATTCAGGTCATGTATTGTTAAGAGCTAAGGATAACCGTTTGACTGAGTAGGCCTGGCCTGGGAGGCCCCAGACCAATCAAGATTCTCCAGGCTGCCCTAGCTGGTTTGTGTCTTGGGTTCGATTTCCGTCAAGGGCCCATTCCTCAATTGCAGACTCAATTCCTGGCCCTGGTCAGGGTGTGTGTGGGAGGTAGCCAATCGATGTGTCTCTCTCACATTGATGTTTCTTTTTCTTAAATATTTTTATTGATTTCAGAGAGGAAGGAAGAGGGAAAGAGATAGAAACATCAATGATGAGAGAGAATCATTGACTGGCTGCCTCATATGCCCTGACTGGGAATTGAACCATGACCTCTGGGTCGTAGGTCAGTGCTCAACCAGCTGGGCAAGAGGATGTGTGAGGTGGATGGGGAATCTCCCGTGGAGGAGAGATTTAAGCCGCAGGAGAGAGAATAGCCACAGACGGTGGTGTCTCAGAAGGCAGAGGACGGAGTGGGACAAGGATTCTCTGAGAGTGCATCTGCCCTGGCAGGAGAGTCTGGGAGGAACCACCAGGCCCACCGTCTGTCAGAGACGTATGGAAGGAGGGAGAGTCCTGGCGATGACGGTGGGGAGGAGAACGAGGCAGGTGGAAGCTTCTTCCCAGCTGGCCCGGCCTCATATCACAAGGACTTCCCAGAAGCGACTTAGACAAGAAATGGGTGCAGAGCCTGCCTGGCTCCTGTCAATAGGTCCCTCCGGGACGCCCTCACAGCCATCCCAGAGGCAGACAGAGCCTCTGTGTGAGAGCTGTGTGAAAGGACAGTCCTGGATGGGACAGATAGGCTGGAGCCAGAGCCAGGAAACAGGGTTCCTGACACCCAAACTCTGATTCCTACCCCCCTAACAGGGCGACATCCCTCAGAGGGAGCAGGCGCTGAGAGGCCGGCACCTCAGCAGACAAAGGCAGTAGCTGAAGGAAGTCCGCAGAGCAGGTTTCACAGGAAGAACAATATCTCGTCATTGAAAATAAATAAACCTGCAGGCTGTGTGGTCATTAATTAGCCCGTCTCTGCAGGATATACTTGCTGAGATTTGTTTGGCGTCTCCAGGATCCTTGGCTCCATTTCCAATGAGATTGCTCAGAAGCCAAGGCCAAACCCCAGCAGAGAGGGCATGGTCACATGACACTGGTGACCAGGCACCCAAGGCCGGAGCCCTCAGCAGGGCGCAGGGACGGGCTGCCCCTCAGCCTGCAGCATCAGCCGAAGCATCCATGGGCTCTGCCCATCCTCCTCCGCCTCTGCCTCTCCAGGCCTCCCCTCGCCTGGCATTTACAGTCCAGCCTGATTGGATACAAACTCTGCCCTCCTCTGCTCTTGGGTATCTCCACCCCAGCCCGGGTCATGTGACTCTGATGTGATTGTGAGGCTCGGGGTGTGGGTCAAGGGAATGGTACTGGTTCTCAGGACTGGTCACAGCCCTCGGGAGAATGAGAAAATGTGGGGCAACGTGCCTGTTTCCCAAGCCAGAGCCTTATCTACCGCCGAGCGTCCAAGCTTACGAGGTCAGGCTGACCCTCCACACCTCAGAGGGAATTGTGTTGGGTGTTCTCAGAAAACACCGAAGGGAAGCCAGGGCTCTGGTGACAAAGAGGGGAAGTACACCATTTGGCCTTCCTTGGGACACCTGGCTCTCCAAAAGGTGACTCACTGCCTTGACTCATCAGCACATTTGCTGGGTATTTTGTCCAACCATTGGTCCCTCCCAGCTGCCACTCCACGAGGGCTCCCAGCCTGTCTGTGGCATAAAGAACAACCACCAGCCAATTTCCACTTTCCCCACCAAAGCCTGTTTTGCCTCTGCTTTGGGCAAATTGCAGAAGCTCTGTGAAACGTGAGGCACCACAGCAAGAAAGGGAGGTCAGCCCTAGCTGGTTTGGCTCAGTGGATAGAGCATCGGCCTGTGGACTAAAGGGTCCCAGGTTCGATTCCGGCCAAGAGCACATGCTGGGGTTGCGGGCTCAATCCCCCCAGTAGGGGGCGTGCAGGAGGCAGCCGATCGATGATTCTCTCATCATTGATGTTTCTATCCCTCTTCCTTCCTCTCTGAAATCAATAAAAATATATTTTCAAAAAAGAAAAAAAGAAAGGGAGGTCAAATGCCACTTCAGGCATGTCTTTGTCTCCTGTCCCTCAGCCCAAAGAGGCCTTTTCCATCTACAGAGCACACGCTCAGTGGCACCCGTTTTCCACGTCATCGTACCCCTGGCCTACGTCGGATGTCTGTGGTCATAGCATTGGCTTCAAGCATGGTTCCTGCAGCCACCTGCTCCCAGCAGGACGGCCAGGCTTACTGGAAGAGAATGTTCTCTACGCAAAGAAATATGAGCTAGGGAGAGTCATCCTCCGAGGGTAGGGGTTGGGCAGACACTCGAGCCTAGGAAAGGCAGTGGTGCTGGGAAATTGGTCTTGCAGCGTCCACTGCAGCAGGTGTCTGCTGCCCGGACTTGAATGCTGTTATCTCAAGAACAGAAGAGAAATCATTGTCCGGGGTTGATTTCTTCCTCCTTCTCTGTGCACCCATCAACCTTTGGTGACCAGACCATTTTTTATGCCCACACACAGCATACAGGAAAGACCCAACGAAGCTTTGCTATGTGGGTAAGTGAAATGCACTCTCAGGAACGCAGCAGTATTTTCCCAATCTCCCCCACAGCTTTAGAGAGAAGATAAATTTATCAAACAGCCTTGTCATCTCACAGGGCTGTGTTAAGCCCCCTGATTTAGTTGCCATCACTTTTTTTAACTTGACAAAATGATTCTTTTGTTGTTGTTAATTCTCACCCAAGGATATTCTCCCCACTGAGTTTTAGAAAGAGCGGAAGAGAGGGAAGGAGAGAGAGAAGCATCGATGTGAGAGAGACACACGGATTGGTTAGCTCCCACCCTGACTGGGGCTGGGGATCCAACCTGCAACCCAGGGACGTGCTCTTGACTGGGAATGAAACCCGAGATCCTTCGGTGCTCAGGCCACTGAGCAACACTGGCCAGGTGACAAAAGGATTCTTACATTCTAGATGGCTGCCACACATCTGCTCTCAAGACAGAAGTGTGTGTAGTGGGGGTGGGGGGGGAGCCCCATTTACACCCTTTATCGGCAAAGGAAAAGCTTCCCCGGAAACTCCCCTGGTAGACCTCACTGCAGAGGAAGGGACTAGACAGATACTCTGTCCTCATGGCAGCAAAGAAGGTTGGAAACGCGAGTGTTCATCTTCTCAGGCCTCAGTTGAAGAGGCGGAGGTGGGGGCAGGGGGGGGTGGGGTATAGAAGGAGTTAAACTGAAAGTCTGCCACAAATAGCTACACCATTTTTAAAAACAAAAGCACTGAGGGGGAAACTAGACCTATACTGGTTTCCTAGTTTGCTATTAATATATATTATAAAACCACAGGAGTCGGAGAAAACGAGAATTAGCCTAGAAACAGATCTTAGTGTATTTAACACACCCCGACTGGGGGGTTGAACACACACCTGGCTGTGTGCTCTGACCAGGGATCAAACTTGCTGTGACCTTTTGGTGCAGGGGCCCGATGCTCTAACCACTGAGCACACCGGCCAGGACTGCATTCCTGTGTTAAGTTCACATTATTTTTAAAAAATATATATTTTATTGATTTTTTACAGAGAGGAAGGGAGAGAGAGAGCCAGAAACATCGATGAGAGAGAAACATCGACCAGCTGCCTCCTGCACACCCCCTACCGGGGATATGCCCACAACCAATGTACATGCCCTTGACTGGAATCGAACCTGGGACCTTTCAGTCTGCAGACCGACGCTCTACCACTGAGCCAAACCGGTTTGGGCAAGTTCACATTATTTTATTGCCGTTGCTTCATAGAATTTAAAAGGTTGTAAAATAACTACAGGTCAAACAGGATAAAGGGTTTGCAAAACTGAAAACGTATTTACCAGGAAACAAAATAAGACACGTTGAAACTTTAAAAAATATTTTTATTGATTTTTAGAGAAAAAAGAAAGGAGAGGGAGCGAGAAACATCAATGTGAGAGGGGCTGCCTCCTGCATGCCCCTTACCAGGGATTGAGCCTGCAACTCGGTCTTGTGCCCTGACCGGAATCGAACCAGCAACCTGGCAGAGCACAGGATGATGCCCAGCCAACTGAGCCACACCGGCCAGGGCAAACATATAGAGATTTGAAAACTAGAACACTAGGGTGTCACCCTGACTTTTGAGGAGCAAATAGAAATATTTATGTGTGCTTCTTATTCCCTTGAGTCAGTTGTTCTGTGATCTTTTACCTAAAGAACAGAAAGTTGAGTTTTTTGCCCAGTGAACTCTCAAATAATGAGTGGGATCAATAGGCCAAAATCTAGGCCTATGGAGAAACCCTGACACCAGGCTTTGCCCTGGATATGTGTCTGGACTTCCATTTTATGAATCTGCCTCTTTCAGTACCCGGATCAATTTACTTATTTTCTGGTAAGGAAAACTTTTTTTTTTCTTCTTCAAAATTGTCCAAGATTTCCACAATTACTTATTTTCCCATGTGATCTTTTAAATCATTTGCTCACAGACTCTTCTGAAATGAAACCATCTGAGAGGACTTCTAAGGAAAATGGAGAGGGGAGTGAATGTCAACCCCCAAACCCTTTACCAACAAAAATGGGAATGAAAAAGAACTGAAAATAAGGAAAAGTACTTGAAGGATGGAGGAGCTCTGAAAACTGCCTTGTACTCAACACTCTGAAGAAAGCAGCCAGACGTAATGCCGTTGGAACAAACAGAGAGAGTCTCATGACCTGACACCAATCTCTGCCTCATGAGCACAGTGCAGGCTTGCAGGTCATACGTGGAGGAAATGCCAGAGGGTCGCACCGGTGTGAGTTCTGGGGTCAGGGCAAATGCTGGAAGGATAAGAAGCATTCCCCGAGGGAGCCGAGCCCCTCGTTGATTGCTCAGGGGTGATGTGGTGCAATAGGTACTGCCTTGCCAAACACACCATATCTTCTGTCATCGTTTCCTATCACTTTGGGGCCGTGTCTAGAGGAAACGTCGCTCTTGCATAGAGAGTCACAGCTGCCTATTTCCTCATTCGGGTCATGGGAAAGGCCTTTCCTCCCTTTGCAAAATGTCTGTCTTTGCAAAATAAAGCCAGTCTTCGATGAGCTAACGTCCAGTCCCCCTCAAAATCCGCCACTAGGTTGCCTGTCAGTCTTCCATGGCTCCAGAAAATGCCCTTCACTCCCCAGCTTTGTCCGGGTCTTCATGGGGGATTTAGGCAGAGGTTCTAATCCTGAGTGATTGCACTGGAGCCACCGTGGACCAGAGACGGTCATAGAACAACTTGTCCAACCGAGATGACAAAAATTCCCCAGCGCATATATAATCATGGAACGTGGTCCCCGTGTCAACAGTCACCGGCAGAGGCCAATGCTGATTCCATCACTGGGGCTGCTCACAATGTTGTAGGAATCCCTCCGATTGCATCAGAGCCTGCAGCACATTTTTTTTTTTTTTGGGGGGGGGGGGGTATTCTGAGTCCACAATTAGAATCCTTTTCAGATTGCGTTCGATTTTTGGAAATAGGTCAAAGCCATTTGCCACATGCCTCCAGCTTATAAAAGTTCAACTGGCTACGTTTTAATGATATGTATTTTTATATACACGTATAATGTTTTCACCATACACTGACAAAAGACAGAAAACTGTGAGGTAATATTGACATTCTTTCGTAGCTCATAAACACATTCCCAAGGCAATCCATAAGGGACTTTTAAAGATTTCTTTAAACACTAGTAACAGCACTGAAATAAATGTTCAGCCTTTCAGAGCAACTGCTTAGAAGGAGAAACATAATTTTGATGACTATCTAGTATGTTTTTTGTTGTTGTTGTAGTTGGGGGGGGGGGTAGTCTCATTAGAGATACAACTTGTGTGGCAGCTATAACTCCTGTACCCCTACCTAATCCTGTACCCCTTCAATACTCACCCAGTCCAATGCACCTACTCCTTCATTTTTACTTTGGTAATGTCTCCTTGACTTTGGGCCTCCCTCTCTAGTCCCTGGATTGCAATCTTTAATTTCTCTCTTTTTGAAATGTCTTGTCTTGGTTCACACTCTTATGTTCCCCTCTCCCATTACTAGAATTTTCCTCCCAGTCTTCTCCACCTGACAAAACCCTAATAATCCTTCACAGTCCAGCTCAAACTTCCCCTGAGGAGCCTTGGCTGGCCTCCTGCTCTTTGTCCTTCTGCTCATCACCGAACCACAGTGTAGCCTAGAAACTCCATCCGAAGGCGCTCAGTAAGCTACTTGCTGTGTGTTGTGCAATGAAGCCTGGACTGATTTCTCAGAGGGTAAGTTCAGGGTCAAAACAAGAGCAAATGACATCAGTTCATTTTAGTTTGGCAAGAGTTCCATTTGCCCATAAGGAATGCTACATGAACACTGGAAGGGACAGAACTCGACACTCCCAGTCCCATTCCTCTGGAAATGTATTCAGAAGCTTCCTGGGGACACTCAAAGGAGAGGGCACACAGCAAGACCTCCTTCCGGTTTAAACAATGTGACTCAGAGAGAAATGATCAATGGGGAGCCATCCATGAGGCAGAGTGGTGTTAGGCAAGAAAATAAAAAAGTGCTTCCTGGGTGTAGAGAGGAGGAAGACACACGCTGTGTTGAGCTAGAACGGAAATCACCCCTAGCCTCTAAATAGTGAAGATTGTGGTCAGCTGTCTGATGTCCACCTGACTTCCTGCTCCAATGCCCCCACAGAGAACATTAGTTGTCCCATTTTTGCTGGTGTGAGAAAATTCCAACTCAGGTATGACCGCCAGAGAAGAACATCCAGCAGACTTGTTGTGAACTGTCTGGTCATTTCCCCCTTGAAGGAGGATCTTACAGCTTTTCCTTTTGATGTGTAAGGCTTGTACAGAGTAAACCTAGTAACTCTTTGTTAACCATATTGATTACAAACAAGTTTTCCCCCAAATGTTTAGTTATCCCCACACTTCCCTAATAATCCATCATCCCCATTAATTTGAAATTGTCACCAAGGCTTTATAGTTAGCAGGGAGCATATGCACTTCTTCAAATGACAGGCAGGCCCCTAAAGAAGGGATCAAGGGAGGGCCCAGAGCAACTACCAGACAACTGGACAGTGACATTCAGGAAACTAGTGGTTTAAAAAAACAAGCCAACCAACCTGTGGTGATTCTTTCCTGAGCATAATTTTTTAAAAAAAATAATAATCTACACACTTTGGACTTAGAGTATCTGATATAGATATTGAGTTTGGAACATTTCCAAAATACAATATAACGCAGACTAATTTAAGCAATAACTTCTCTTTCTATGCATCAAATCCCATCCCGTTGTGGTGGGGGTGGTTTAAAAAAGCTTCCCTTTCACTGTCAGCATTAAGTCCAAACCTTATAAAAATATATGTAAATCACTTGGATGACCCTTAGAATGGGGTTCCTGAAGAGCTGCCTCAGAATTACATGGGAACCCACTGAGAGCCAAGAATTATGGAGCGTCTGGGTTTCAATGCTTGAAAATTCAGCACAGCTGGGCATTCTCCCCTTTGGACTCGATTAAGTCTCAGGCTCTCATTTCACTTAGAAAGTATCTGCTCAAAATAGGTTCTTTTTCCTGTTATTCAGTTCAAACAATTGATTTTTCCTTTCCATTTACCAGAAGGTAGCATGATGCTTGACCAAGCAAGCAAGTATGCAAAGCAGAAATCATGTAGCGAAAAAGGTGAGTCCATTTGGAAATATTATCAGAGTTTGCAAAAATGCAGGCTAATGCAGGGCAGCAGACAAGAGGTAGTGGGAACGCATATTCTTGGGAAACTGGTGAACGCATCCCCAGGGGAAAATGTTAAGATTCTTAGGGGGAATTTAACCATATAATTATTTAGTTTATGTACTATAAATATGTATACATGAGTAAATACACAATAAAAGCTGAGAACACTCCAAGAATTAACTGAAACAGAGTGGTAGCTTTTGCTTGATATATATAAAAACTATCTCACAGTTTCAGCAGGTGTATTGCCACAGAAATAGATCAGTAGAACAAAAAAAAAGTGCAGAAATAGACTTTAGGATATAATTTAGTATGATTGAAAATCACTAGAGGAAAAACTAACAACCAATGACTATTAACAGGACAACTGGCTAAACCATTTAGCAACAATTAAAATATTCCCCCAACCCCACTCCTTATACTTAAATAAATTTCAGATGAGTTAAGTATTTTATTTTATTTTATTTTAAATATATTTTATTGATTTTTTACAGAGAGGAAGGGAGAGGGATAAAGAGCTAGAAACGTCGATGAGAGAGAAACATCGACCATCTGCCTCTTGCACACCCCCTACCGGGGATGTGCCCGCAACCAATGTACATGCCCTTGACTGGAATCGAACCTGGGACCTTTCAGTCCTCAGACCGAAGCTCTACCACTGAGCCAAACCGGTTTCGGCAAGTATTTTATTTTTAACTGCTGCATTATATTTCTTACCTTGAGATTGGAAGTTCTGAGCATGGCACCAAAAGCAAAATAATTAGGAAAAAGACTGATAAATTTGACTATACAAATGTAAAGTTTTTACGTAGAAATGATAAACTAGAAAATGATAAACTAGAAAATTTGTTTACAAAACATAGGGTGTTCTAAAATATATTATTAATTCCAATGGGCTAAATCTGAAAGAAAGAAACATCAATTGAGCTATCATTTGTTAAAGTGTATATTTATATATTTTTGGGAGCCCCTGTATATGACAGCTAAGAGTGAAAATTATTATGATACAAAGGGATTTTTCAAACCAATAAAAGATAAACAACATGCCAAGTACTGAGAAAAAAGAAAAGTCACCAAGACAAAATTATGAATGACTAATCCACATAAAAAATAGTCAAGGAAATACAAATAAAATACTGAAACAGCATTTTCACCTACCAGATTAATGAAGATTAGAGATATCAATAATGCCTAGTGATGTTGAAGCTTTCTGCAGGTGAGAGTACAAACTTGTAGAAACTTCCTGTGAGATTATGAAGTAATCTGACAATATGTAGTAAAGATAAAATGTAATAGTGGTATTCATTACAACAATTTCACTTCTAAGAAGTTAGCCTAAGTAATAATTGCATACAATTATGCAGATTTGTATAAGGATAATAAACATCTGGAAACATTCTAAGTGCTCAATAGAGTACTGATGAGATAAATTATGGTTCAAACTTTTAATGCAAGCATTATTAACATGAAGAAGGAAATGTTGATGAATGAAAGAAACATATTACAAAACTACATGCATAGTTGGACCTCATTATGGGAAGGAGAAGGAGGAAAGGGGAAGAGGAAGAAGCAGAAGGTGGGGGAAAGGGCATGAAGAAGAAAAAAGAAAGGAAGAAAGGAAAAGGGATAGTTTGGATATAAAAAAACCTGACACTCCCAAGAACCAAAAGGGCTGTCCAAAGGTTAGCTCAAGGCCTATGAAATCCCAGCAATGAGAACTAGGCTTGCAGTCAGAAGACTTGGCCCACTGAGCCCATTTTCCATTCTAAAACATGGTAAACAATAACCCTTAACATTCCCACCACACAGAACTGTTGTGAGAATGAAGTGAAAGACCACGTACAAACAGAAACTAAGGAGGAGATAAATAAAAACTATGGTCAAGGGAATAGTCAGCTCCGTAACTGGGCAGTCCCCCAACTTTGGGTTCCTAGTCTGGAAGGGAGCTCAAGACTGGATCTTAGGGCCCCCCTCCACTCATCGTCCCAAGACAGCCAACAGGGAAGGTCCTTCCTTCCTCCATCCCCACCGTGGGGCCCAGTTTTAAGTCCTGGCACTCATCACCCAACTCCAGGTGCCATCTGACCTGCCCTTCAATAAAAGGACCCTCATTCTCCCAGGAAGACAAACTGTCTCCCCCCTTAACCAGGAATCCATTTGGGGCGGGGAATATAGCAGTAAAGCTACCAGGCGACTTCAGAAAGCTGAGAAAACTGTGAGGAGCGAACTGCACATCCTTTTCTCAAATGCTCAGCACCTGCTTCTGTTAAGGATTAACACCGAGGGACTCTGTTACCATTTGGAACATCTAGAGGAAGTAGCAAAGTCCACGTTTTTGCTATCTTAGTACTCTTGCCTGAACAGTTCTTACATTTCTGCACTGTGCCCACAAGTGCATTTTACTTAATACAATAGTTATTTTAACTAGAATTTTTTATGCTAAGCAAGTGGGATTTCTTTTTTTTCCCAATGACAATTATGCTAAGTTTCCATGTGGACAGCTGTAGCTTGTTCAGAAGTTAATTCTAGAGCTGGAAATTAGGGGTGTGTGTGTGTGTGTGTGTGTGTGTGTATGAAAACATATGTTGTTTACATAACCAATATTAAAAAAAAAAAAAAGGGGGGGGGGGGAGAGCCTGGCTGGCATGGCTCAGTAGTTGAGGGTTGACCTATGAACCAGGAGGTCACGGTTCGATTCCCAGTCAGGGCACACGCCCAGGTTGCTGGCTTGATCCCCAGTGTGGGGTGTACAGGAGGCATTCTCTCATAATTCTCTCTCTCTCTCTCTCTCTCTCTCTCTCTCTCTCTCTCTCTCTCTCTCTCTCTCTCTCCCCCTCCCTCCCTCCCTCCCTCTCCCCCCTCATATCAGGCTAGCCCCCCCTTCATCTCTGAATTTTTTTTTTTAAAGGAAGAGGAGGAGAAGGAGGAGGAGGGAAGGCTTAGATTCTCGCTGGGGCAGAGGAAAATCCTTGCTCATCAGCGCTCCTGCCCTATATAATCACAATCATGTGTAATGATTCCAATTTTCATTCAAGCTGTGAAAACAGAAGGAGTTTGAATTGTTGCCCATAAAATGAAAAGCAGAAAGCTATCTGGGTCAGTCTGTTGAGAGCTCTACTCTATAATTCACCTGAGATGAGAGCAGGAATAGTTGTAAATGTGGATCCTACGTTGTAGTCTGAGGTAGTGCTTCAGAGGATGAAGGGCCAGTATTTCTAACGCTGCCCTGTACTGGCAGGGGCCGGGGCTGACCTCTGGCATTGACCCCCAAGTGTCGGATATTACTTCCATCTCTCTGACCCTTCCAAGTACGTGAATTCACCTGGGGCTGGAGCCCTCAGGGCCGAGCAACTTCACAGACTGCACCTGTTCCTACTGAATCCTCATCTGCCTACAAGCCCAGGCTACTCAGCTCTGCCCCTCACCGATAAGCCCAGGAAGCCGGTGGAGAACCCGCCAGCCCACTCTGTGGGCATCACTGTCCCTTTTCCTCAGGGCTGCTACGTTGCTCAATTCTAGGATCATGTTCTGACACGCTGCGCCCAGAGGTTGTACAGTTAACTGTCCTCCTTGGGTCTCCCCCACGCTTCTTATTCTCCAGGCCCAGAAAGGGAGGGAGGGAGGGAGAAGCCACTGTGACTGAGGGAAATCACGAGCCTCTGCTTTTCCTCTCCGTTGGCTCCTTACTGAGCCTTGGAGTTGCGTGTCAGTTAGGAAGGAAAGTTAAGGACACATTCACTTTGAAAGTCAAATATGCACCCCGCCTGTCAGTGCAGCTCAGTCATAGTAGGCCCAGGGCTGCTTCCACCTACAGCGTCATGGTTCATGATGGAGAGGCAGCCAGAGCTGCTGTAGGCAAAAGGGATGATCGCGTTACCCACATTGTCCCCCCACCCCTGGAAACACATGGATTCTGGCCGGCCCTGGGCTTGATATTGTTCCAATCCAGTGTTAATATGTGAATCGAAAGGGGGGCACAGAGCATTTTTATGAGACCCTCATTAATAAAAAAAAATTAACCAAGGCTGCTATAAATATTCATAGTCAAGAGAATGGTCTAAATTCACAGAATATTTTTCCTGAAATGAACACTTATGGCTTTTGAATCCATAAGACTAATGAGACTGTATCGAACAGACTTTTCAGGGAACGTATACTTTCTAATTAGATGTCAGTTAATTATAGGAAAAGGGCTGCTCTACAGTGTTTGACAAGTTGGCCTGGGTCAATGATCTCCATCCTTTTCATGACCTTTTTCACAAAGTCAAATTTTAATCCAATCTTAAGTTTATCTCAACCAGTCGGTGTGGCTCAGTGGTTGAGCATTGACCTATGAACCAGGAAGTCATGGTTCAATTCCCAGTCAGGGCACATGCCTGGGTTTCGTGCTCAATCCTCTTTGTGGGGCATGCAGTAGACAGGCAGTCAATGATTTTCTCTCATCAGTGATGTTTTATTCCTTTCCCCCCTCCCTTCCTTTCTCTGAAAACAAAGAAAATATATTTAAAACACACACTCGAACAAAAAATCTCAAGTCCATCTCATTGCTTATTGTAAAAGAATGGATTCTGAATTAATTAACAAAGATGCTATAAAAGAAGACACAGAGACCCTCTTGCACTCATGTCTGGAGGAGCTGTCTCTCGGGCCTCACTCAGAGGAAGTCCGAGTCTATATTCCATCCATATATCAAGAGTCTCACGTTCACAGACACAAGTTCATAGTGGTCGTGTATGTAGCAGGGGAGACATCAGCAATTCCTGAGTTTCCTCCTTTTGGGGAGTTCCATAGTTACCATCTTGAATCCAGGAATGGGGCCAAGCTGGGAATGGAGAATGTCCACAGGCCCCCACACACCTGGATGGAAGGTGCTCTAGGCAGACACCTGAGAAGCTGTCATAACATCTGCCTCAGCAGCAGTGCATCCGCCCCACGTAGCACTCATCTGAAATCCAGACATGGAGGAGGAAAGAGAGTCAGTCCATTGGCACACTTTGGTTTTCCCATGGTGCATCCCTGTGAACAGCCCAGGCACATTCATGAGAAGCTGCATGGGAAAGGAGCCATCACTCTGGGTGGCCAGGGCAGCCATCACCGATCTGGCTCTTCCCCTGGGACAGGAGGGCATCCCCACCGCCCTAAGGTGCAGAATCACTCATGCCTTTTGCCTGTTGAGTGTCCGTTATGCCCAGGACAACCTCCACCCATATCCCTTTGACCCTCCACAATCCCAGCTGTTCTCCGTGACCCCAACCCCATCCTCCCTCTGCTGACCTCATTTCTCAAAAACAAGCTCACGTACCACACTGCTAAGAAGGAGAGGAACGCGAGAGCCATCACGACAGCCACGGAGCCCAGCCCAACGCCTGCCATCTGCTGCAGCGTGACTGATGAAGCTGTGGGATGAAACCACACCCTGAGCCCACAGCGCCCAAAGCATGCCCACCCAGGAGGTGCACACCCACCTGTGCTCACTCCGTTTTAACCCCAAACTTGGCTCCACTGAACAAACCATCCCCGAAATGCCCAGAGTGCCTCCTGCCTCTGGGTTCGCCCTGAGGATGCAGGGCCTCAGGAAAACAGTCCCAGGGTATTTCTGAAAAGGAGGCAGGAAACCAGGCCACACTCAAGTCATGAGGGATGGAAAGACGGGCTTGAGGAGCATACAAATGCGGCATACTGTGTGCTTTGGTTGGTCTCCTTTCAGGTCAACAACACTGGCTAGACTTAGGGGCAGTTTTCCTCTGCACTGAGGAAGGAGTCGTTCCGACATCACTTGGATTTTTTGCTGGAAAAATGAGAGCTCCAATAGTTGAGCAGAGCAAGTGAATCCTATCCAGTAAATCCTGTCTGTTGGTAGAGTTCTCTCTCATTTTCCCTACGCATCAGCCAGAGTGGTGTCTCCCTGTTCTGCTCAGCAGGTTCCCCTGGGGACAAAATAAGAACATGGATGTAAAAGCTCTTTGAAAGATATAACTATTTCTATTTGGGGTGCATCACATGCCAACTTCCGGGGGATCCCTGGTTATAAACTGGAAAAGACCCACATGTGAGGTACACATTTGGGACCAGTAACTGTCAGGTTCAGTTACTGTCATGTTCTAAAAGAGGGGTCGTGTTTTAATTTGCAAACACTTATTTGGCACTTACTACGTGCCAGACCTTGTTATAATGACCTCCCCTAAGCATCCAGTGGGTATTATTTTTTCACAGCAGCATCTAGACTAGCCTGTTAATAAATGGGAGAAAATGGGTGTACACCAGGAGCCAAGAATTTATGAGGCCATTTAGACCTCTGCCTACCACAATTATGAAGGTCTTATTTTATTTTTTTAAATATATTTTTATTGATTTCAGAGGGGAAGAAAGGGGGAGAGGGAGATAGAAACATCAGTGATGAGAGAGACTCATTGATCGGCTGCCTCATGCTAGCCCCACCCTGAAGATCAAGCCCACAACCCAAGCATATGCCCTGACTGGGAATCGAACTGTGATCTCCTGGTTCATAAGTCGATGCTCAGCCACTGAGCCACACCAGCTGGACTAGGCTTAAATCCTGATATAAATCTTATCTGGATTATTTAATTTGACAGGTACACTCCTATTATGCCTTGTTTTTCATCAAACTATACTTCTGATTCCCTATTAACCATTCAACCCAATTCCAAAAATTCTGATTAAGCACTGAATGTATGCTGGGTACTGCTCCAGTTCTTCAAATGCTCTCCCTCCAGGGTAGGAAATACGGTAAGAAAAAACAAGTATACGTACTCATGGTTCTAAAGCAAGGGTAGGGAATATTTGGCCAGAGAGCCATATAAGGCCCATGAAATCATTTAGTCTGGCCCTGCCAAGACATTAGGGGTGAGTTAATTAAATGTTTGACCACATATAGTAGGCTCATTAAAACAAAACAAAACATATTTTATTGATTTTTTACAGAGAGAAAGAGAGAGGGATAGAGAGTTAGAAACATCAATGAGAGAGAAACATCGATCAGCTGCCTCCTGCATACCCCCCACTGGGGATGTGTTCACAACCAAGGTACATGCCCCTGACCGGAATCTAACCTGGAACCCTTCAGTCCGCAGGCCGACGCTCTATTCTCTGAGCCAAACCGGTTTCAGCACAGGCTCATTTTTAAGTTGATAATTTTGTATGGCCCACAAATGATATTATAAATACCCAACTGGCCCTTTGCAGAAAAAACGTTCCCCACTCCTGCTCTAAAGTATGCCAGAATGGCTAAGGAGAGGAAGAGATAGAGATCTGTCCCATCGAGCAAATAAAAGCTTCAGGAAGAAGGTGGCACTTGATTTAAATCTTGAAGAACAAGTGGGACTGTAAGAAGGAGAGATTACTGGAAGGGTATAAGGCGGTCCAGATGGAAGTAAGCATGTAATCGTATGAGCACATC
The DNA here is from genome assembly GCF_964339955.1 of Pipistrellus hanaki. Lineage (NCBI taxonomy): Eukaryota > Metazoa > Chordata > Mammalia > Chiroptera > Vespertilionidae > Pipistrellus > Pipistrellus hanaki. The sequence continues at coordinate 15,521,288 of NC_140513.1, read as the reverse complement.
ATTGAAGAGAGACGGCAGGAGTTTTATCTAGCAAGAGCTGCTATATAAGTTTGCATGAAGAATAAGAGACGCAATTAGAAAGGTACGTTGGTGTCACACGGAGGCTTGGAAATAAAACTAAAAAGTCATGGAGAACTATGGAACACTGTCAGGGGAAATAATAAAACCAGAGCTGAGGTCTAGAAGTATGAGTCAGGTGGTGGCGCGCAGGCAAGGGAGAAGCGGGGAAACCCTGAACTCTTGTGATGGGAAACGAGATAGGAGGCTTTCCCAGTCGTCCATGGAAGTGAGCACAGAGATGAAAATCCGAGAGGCATGCCCCGTCGTGCAAAATGTGGGCAGGAAGAGAAAGAGGAGACGTGACTGACTCAGAGGTTTCTGCCTGCAACGGAAGAATGCTCCCTGATTGCAGTTTATCATTTCATATGAATTAAATGACTCAAGAAATCAGACTCACAGTCCTTTGTGGCTGGAAGGGGTCGCAGAGATCTTGGAAAGAGGCCACCGAGAATCCGCCAAGTTAAATATCATTTCAAGGCATTCGGCTGATTAGGAGCAGATCTCGGGGCAAGTTAGCCAGGCCTTTGCATTTCCCATCAAACCAACTGCTGGTTCCTTGGTAACCATCACAAAGCCCTTTTACAGGCAATTTGTGAAAGGTAAACATCATAATTCACGATTGGGCAAAGGAAAGAATGGGCCCTTTGCTTGGCATGAGTGAAAAGGAACAATTTCTCCTTTTCACAGAAGAGCCTGCCCGAGCTTAGTGTACAACACAGGTTAACTACATAGAAAAATATGTGCTAGAATTCCCCTCAGAATTTCAACGTAACCATGGGTGTTCTGTTACCTCCAGATCTTTCCAGTAGTTTGAATTCAAAGGTTCAAACTCGCTCTCAGTGTTGGTCCTTAATTTGAGGGGCGGCGAGGGGGTGGGGGCAGGGGATTGCCAAATGCCACTTAGATATTTCCAAAGCAAAGTCCTTCCTGTTTCACTTAATCATAGCAGAATGCAGCCAGCTCGTTGGCCATTTCTTCTACCTATTTGGAGTGTTTGCCAATCACAGTTGCTGAAAGCAGAGGCATCTGGGAGCTATCAATTCTGTGTCTGTCCAGGATACTTGCACATCTCTATTCTTCTGGAAAAAAAAAAAAGCACCTCTTTTCCTTGTGGCCACTCCATTCCCACCCTTAGCGCTCCAGGGAATGGACTGGCAGAGAAATGTCTGTGTTGAATGTATGGCTCTTTCATTCAACTCCAGGAAAGGGAGCTTAGCCTGTCTACACCCAGAAAGGCAGAGCATACATCTTTGTTAAGCAAGGTCCTCGCTTACTATGCTGAGTGAAATAAGTCACACAAAGAAGGACAAATTCCATATGAGCTCCCTTACATATAGAATCTAATGCAGCCGAACTCATCAAAAACAGAGAATAGAATGGTAGTTGCCAAGGAGTGGGGGAAATGGGGAGATATTGATAGAAAAGTACAAACTTCCAGTTATGAGATGTCCTGGGAATCTACTGCATAGCATGGTGACCAAATTATACACATTATACACCTCAAATTCACACAATGTCATGCCAATTATATACCCACTAGAGGCCCAGTGCACGAAATTCGTGCATGGGGGTGGGGTGGGAAGTGTCCCTCAGCCCAGCCTGCACCCTCTCCAATCTGGGAACCTTCAAGGCATGTCTGACTGCCCATTTAGGCCTGATTCCACTCTCACAATCCAGGACTACTGGCTCCCAACCACTCGCCTGCCTGATTGCCCCTAACCCCTTCTTCCTGCCAGCCTGGTCACCCCCCAACCACTTCCCTGCCAGCCTGATTGATGCCTAACTTCTCCCCTGCCAGCCCAATTGTCCCTAACTTCCCTCCTCTGCCAGGCTGGTCACCCCTAACTGCCATCCCTTATCGGCCTGGTTGCCCCTAACTATCCTCCCCTGCAGACCTGGTGGCCCCCAACTGCCCTCCCCTGCTGGCCTAGTCACCCCCAACTGCCCTCCCCTGCCAGCCTGGGTCCCCCCACAACTGCCCTCCCCTGCAGGCCTGATAGCCCCCAACTGCTTTCCCTTGCTGGCCATCTTGTGGTGGCCATCTTGTGTCCACACAGGGGCGGCCACCTTTGACCACATGGGAGCAGCCATCTTGTGTGTTGGAATGATGGTCAATTTGCATATTATCTCTTGATTATATAGGATTATATAGGATCCTGTTTCAATAAAGCTGGAGATAGAAGAGCAAGAGAGAAACCTGCACTGTCTGGCCATCCATAAGCCAAGATGGTTCGTGGTCAGGTACTATTCCTTCCCAACTTGGAAAAACCAGGTCCTCTACCCTTGTTGAAGTCGGTGTGAGTAGAGTAAAAAGAGGAGAAATAAGCTGAGGGGATGGGCAGACACATGAAGAAAGCCTAATTCCCCAGGTCCCTCTCAAGCATTTCCTGCTAAGTCCCTCTCAAGACAGGGTAAGGAATCCCCCTGAAAGCAAGGTTACATCCGCTCTTCCTCACCACCCCAGCCTCTTGTTTTATGCTGCTGGGAAGTAAGGGGCAGGATGTAAGGGGTTAAACTGATACTGCGGGCTACGGGCAGAATTCCTCAGGAAGTTGCTAGGACTCATAAACCACAAGGAAAGGGTCCAGATTCAAAGGTCGTAAACTTGACAAGATTTCTGGTATTAGCTATAAAATAATGGCATTCTGGGAATCAAATCCCCTGGCTGGCTGCTGGGGAAATCCCAGCCTGGCAAACAAGGAGCTGTCATGGCTTAATCCCTAAGGCAAGTCCCCGCCTGGACAAGTGCGTGTAGGAAGCAGAAGGTTTAACCAGTGGTCAGCGAACTGCCGCTCTTTGGCCCCTTGAGTGTGGCTCTTCCACAAAATACCATGTTTTTAGCAAAGGCCAGCTTTGGAATACCCTAATTAAGTTAATAACAATATACCTACCTATTCGTTTAAATTTAAAACATTTGGCTCTCAAAAGAAATTTCAATCGTTGTACTGTTGATATTTGGCTCTGTTGACTAATGAGTTTGCCGACCACTGTACAGCACTCAGTGGAGCTCCTCCCAGATCATCTCTTAGATGTGGTTTTGGGAGGAATAGACAAGGCTACTCCCACACCAGGCAGACCCAGGAAAAGCCTGAGGCAGCCCAACCGACGGATCAAGTGACCCATTCTGCTGCCGGGGCAAAGGGTGCTTGCTTTTCCTCCCCTACATGAGGTAGTCATTGCTATGGGCCCCCAGCCCAGTGCTCAGTACTTTAGTGTTTCCTCCTTTCTAAGTGAAAGTACTTAGTGTTTTTGCTTTCATATTATAGACTGTGGTTTGAGAATGGCAGCCGTTTAGTCATGGATTGCTAAACGAGATCATGAGAAGCACATCTGGATTTGATCAAGAGGAACGGAACCACGCCCGGGAATCTTGGTCTTGGAGCTGGAGACAGTAACAGGCTCCCGTTTGAGTTATCTCCCAAGAGGGTGCCACTTTTGGTTGTCTGGAGGATCGTTCCATTTCCTTAATGGAAGATGTCTTTCTTAATAGCATGTGTGTATATATGTGTACGCGCAAAGCAGCCAAATGGTTGAAAGTAGCGGGCTGCTGTAGCTCTTTGTTGTGGTCTGCCAACATGTTTTCTGTGCCTCTTTTCCTGATGGGGATCATGTCCCCTCCTACTGCACTGCTCATGGGGTTGATCTGCCCCCAACCAATCATATGAGTAAGCCCCAAACCCTAGATAGACCAATCATCGTATCCCATCTCCTGTTAACAGTGACCCATCCAACAGAGGGTCACATCCCCTAGGAGGAAAGATGTTCCCTGAACTGAGGAACTTTCTGTTCCTACTGAAGTTGCTAAGCTGTGGTAGCTGGGGCCCATCCCTCCCCACCACATGGCTTATAGTCAAAGAAAATGGTGCCGCCTCGCACTTAGAAACAGGGCAGAGATAAGAGACAGAGAGAGAGAATCCCATGCATGGTGTTGAGTCCCAAGTCCCAGTTCCTGGAGTCCTGGGGATGCTGCTCTTGTGGGAATTCCATCAACTCCCGCCCTTAGACCCGCATTCTTTTCAGCTTTCTGCTTAAGCTACTATGCGATGGGTTTCTGTCACCTGTGACGATGTCAAAAGGAATCTCATTAACATACACCTGATGCTGCAGACTGGACAGAGAGGTGAGGACAGCACTGGTAGGCAGAAAAGGGTTTTACCTTTCACCTGAGCCCAAACTGCACAGGAGCATCTTCTCACCTATAACGGCAAACACAACAACAGGTTTAAGTAGATGGCACAAGCTGTCCGTTCTCCGAGGTTCAGCTCTTAATTTGGACTAGAACATATTACATCCAACATATTACATCTCAGCCATATGACCACCAGGTGTTCAGGGGACTGGCAAGTGACCCCAGGAATCACTTCTATAGCTTTCCCTAGATTTCAGAAAGCACATCCTGTGGGTGAACAACAGGCATGGCAATAAAGTTCATTCCCCTTGTCAGCTCTGAACAGCTGGCACTACTGATCCAGTTGTTTATGGGTCAGTGATGTTGACCTCAAGATCTTCTCAACATGAGAACGATGTTGAGAAGATTCTGAGGTCAGCAAGAAGTTTTGATGCATGTGACAGGCAAGGCTACTACTACTGGCACATAATAATACTTCGCTTATAATGATGATACTTAATCTGGCAAACACATTTGCCCAAACTGTAGCCAAGAACCAGGAAGAAAGGGAAAAGAACATGTATGGCTCGGCCTAGGTGGCTCACTGGTTGAGGGTCGACCTATGAACCAGATCACAGTTTGATTCTCAGCCAGGGCACACGCACAGGTTGCAGGCTCCATCCCAAGTAAAGGGCATGTAGGAGGCAGTCGATCAATGATTTTCTTTCATCATTGATGTTTCTCTCTCTCTCTCTCTCTCTCTCTCTCTCTCTCTCTCTCTCTCTCTTTCTCTCTCTCTCTTCACCTCTAAAGGCAATAAAAATATATTTTTAAAAACGTTTAAGATGATAAATTTTATTTTCCCACAACTAAAATTAAATATTTTTTTAAATCACTATTATAATATTCTGGAATTTGACGGTGGTGATAGTTGCACAAGCTTGTGAACACCCTAACCCTAAAAACCACGGAATTGCCTACTTTAAATGGGTAAATTATATGGTATATGAATTTTATATCAACAAAGCTGTTTAAAAATGAGAAAGTCACTACTGATTTTAATATGACTATAACACTAAAATAGTTGAAACCCCTGGGGTAAGTAGTTGTGATTCAAATATGCAAGTCCACGTATACATCTTTTCAAAGCTCATCTCCTTTAGCATCCCCCCAAAACCGGCACATGTTCCACTCAGCTGTATGAAAAGGAGGCAACAATGACATCACAGGAAAGCTTCCCATAAACTAAAATTTTTATCATAACCTCCCACTTTATCCCCTCTGTCATAGACTGAATGTTTGTCCCCCAAATTCAGCTGTTGAGCCCTCGCCCCAATGTAATGATGATTGGAGGTAGGGCCTTTGAAACGTATGGAGTTCAACCATCACAGTGTTTATTCCAGAAGATCGTCCATCCCTGGCTGGCGAATCCAGCCATTATATTTATTTATTAAGTGATGATATTCAGTTCTATGTCTCATGAAAGAACCACAACTGGGAGAGCACAGCCTTTTGAAGAACAGGGGAAACTCGAGTGAGGGCTATGCAACAGCCACAGAAGAGATGGACGTGGAGCAGGACTGAGCTTAATCTGCCCTCCCCACTGCTTCCGGGAGAACGAGGGGAGGCTGCAGGCTGGCAGGAGAACGGGGAAGGGACAAGAGATCTAGAAATTCCTCTCCAACTTGGGGCTTCCGCAATGCACTGGCAGAGGGGCATCTGTGAAGCGTCAGAGGAAGAGCCAAAACCAGATCAGCCCAAATGCAGGTCCAACCAGGGCCTCCAGGAAGTTCAGACTATCACCCTCCAAAGACCTGCCCGTCCTTTACCAAGGCCAAGTGTTCAACACATTCTTATGGTTATTATGCGCAGTGTCCATCTCAAACACTGGGAAAACAAATATCCAACCATTCAAATTTCAGGTGAAGAAGAACATAGCTCATAAGGGCTTTTAAAGAGATATACCTTATTCCATTCGCTTGTGATTCGTAATATGATGCAATAATCATTCCCTGTTTTCAAGGGTGCATTATAATATTTCCCATAGTACAGCCTGTCTCCGACAGATATCTCCATGGCATCATCTGGAACATGCCTGGCCAGTAGTTCTGCAGCCACATAGCCATCGGTGTCAGAAGTATTGCTAAAGAATGAGGTCGCCCCTTCGGAATCACAAGAAAACGTGCTTTGGAGGGCCAGGGGCACCACCAACACTTGGTAGGAACTGGAAGAAAAAAGAAAATGTCTATCAGACTCTTGCTTAGGGAGTCATTCATTCATTCATTCATTCATTCATTCATTCATAGTTGTTCAGCACTTGCTATGAGATAAGCACGTTTCTGAGTACTTGGGCTGCAACTCTGGACAGAAAAAAAAAGTCTGACTGCTCCAACAGCCAAAGGAACTCCAGTTTTGACGCTGGGAGAGGAATGTCTTTATGTTCTGGCTACCGACGGACACCAAGGACATCGTTAGCTGACAGAAGTTATTGTACACATCGCTGCCCTGGGCATGCAAGCCATAAAGTGGATCTGATCAGTGATTTTCACGTGGACAAATACAGCCCAGCCCTGGGAAGGGTTTAGTCGTCACGTGGAGGCTGGCTGCCCACAGGAATTACTGTACTAAGCCTGCAAAAGGCTCCAGGAAATCACATGGTAACCGAACATGGAACTCATATGATTTGCATTCCCTGCAGTTCACAGAAGGATAGTAAAGTTCGTGTGAAATCAATGAGAAGAAGGGTGAATCTAATCTGACAACATCCTGAAACAGCCAGACCGGCAAGATGTCACGTGTGCATTGTGAAACCGTTTCCTAACTGTGGACACAGAAACACGTTAGCCATCAGGTGTCATTTTGTCACGTGTACTCTTATGTATCCCTCCCAAATGGAAAACCTGTCAGTGAAAGGAAGTCTAAGAATAAAATGTCCCTGAGAATTAATCAGGCCTTCCTTTGCGTTCTCCTCTCAGTTTCTATCACCTGACTCCGGTATAGTCATTGTTTGAACATCTGCTTTCTCGGTCAGGCTAGAGGGCAGGGATTTGAATGATTTACTCTTACATCTTTGCAGCTCCTTATACCAGTCTTTGGCTGTGATTGACTCCCCACTAATGTTTCCTGAGTAAATTTCAGTAAAGAGAGAGAGAGAAAAAAACAAAACAGCATGCATCAGATATGATTAGGGTAATTTCCAAAAGTCATTAGGCCACATCATTCCGTTTTACCCATACATGCACGCTTCCTGTTCCACACGCGTAATGCCCCGTCTCCTGCTTGCTAAAGGCCCATGAGTCACTGGGCTGAGGAACGGGAGCCCTCCCCAACAGCAGGTGCTGGTTTGGAAAGTCTCCATTCCAAACAGCAGAGGTGTCCGCAGGGCCCTGGTTTCCACAAGGTGTTGGTTTACTCTCGGGTGAAGTGTTTTCTACGAAAGGGACAAGCTAACGCCTGCAGGGCAGTGAGCTGTCACTGTCATCACCAGTGAGCATTTACTCGGCACTCTCTGCCCACAAGGAAGCACCTGTCACACACCCTTTCCTGGGGACGTCAAGGTTTCCCGGTGAATCATGGCTGCGGGGAAGAAAGTAAAAGTGGCAGCAGCTCCATCCTGCCCAGAAGCGTATCTTCAGACCCCTCTCTTCTCTCCACATAGGTGGTGCTGCTCAAGGGCAAAGTCAAGGTTCACCTGAACTATCGGTGCATTGTCCACTGAAGGCGCCACAGTGTTCCTGTGGCAGAAAGTTAGCATGACCATAATCACCCAAGCTGCTTGATAATTGACAAATGTCTAGCCCCCATGCCAGAACTACTGGACTAAGATCTCCAGGAGTTTCCCTGGCCCTTTGCTCAGTGGGCAGAGCGTTGGCCAGCGGGCCAAAGGGTCTCAGGTTCAATTCCTAGTCAAGGGCACATACCTCAGTTGCAAGTTTGGTCCGCAGTCCTGATTGATTGGGGTGCATATAGGAGGCAACCAGTTGATGTGTCTCTCTCACATTGATGTTTCTTCTCTCTCTCTTTCTCTCTCCCCCATCCCACACCTCCATTCTCCCTCCCACTCACTCTCTAATGATCAATGGGGGGAAAAAAAAATCCTTGGGTTAAGATTAAACAAATCTCCAGGAGTTAACTGAGAATTTGTCTTGCTGCTAACATCATCCTGGTGACTCCTGTAATCTGTCAAGTGTGGGAGGCGCCACCACTGAGAGAGCCCAGGAACGGGCTGCATCATCTGCCCTAGGTCCTTTCAAGCCAAGGAAGAAAGCCTCGGTCCCAGAGCCCCTGCTCCGCCATGTGCCCCAAGCCACTGCCCTTTCTTAATAACGCACAAAGCAGGCCCAGGCCTGCCTCACATGCTGGCAGGGCTGCTACCCCCAGCTCGGATCAGACCCAGCTGTCCGGCGGAGGACACCACCCACTGGCCTGCTGGTAACTAGCCCTGATGATATCAGGGGAGCAGCTGTGGCTGTTGGAACAGGACTGTTCTGGAAGCACTTTTCCCCTCTTTCTCATCAGCACCCTCCTTTGAATGACTCACAGATCTCCACTTCCTGCTTGGAAGGCACAAGCCAGGAGGGTAGACTGTCATTTGACTTTTCTTTTTGCCTGGCATCATTGTTTGTCCCAAATATCACATTTTCTCTGGCAAACGCTCTCAGGTAGTGACGTCATGACTTCTGTTGCGTTTATAACAACAGAATTACAGTGCATCCCAGTCACTTGTCAGGAATCAAGAAACAGAACAACTCAGGCAATAGCCATCCCTGGAAAGACCTTTGAGCATTTATTGGAAATAGTAAACTAATGGGAAGACAGAAGAAGCCCAAGTTTCGTTACAAATGGACACACGTGTCCCTAGGTGTTCTTTTTTTTTTATAGTATCTCATGCTTAGACTGAACTGACAGGTCAAGAGAGATAAAGCAACGTCGGTTAGGTCAAGCCTGGCAAGGTATTGTCATCTCCTTGATTTACGCCTGTGAGGTAGTTGCTCTTCTCTCCAGGCAAACCTCTATCTTCCTCTCTTAAAAAGGGGATAATTCTGCTTTCGTGACCCTATCATGACCTTTGTAAATAAAATGCTTAATTGAACACAATGTAGTCATCCAACCGAGGTAAATTAATTCCACCCTGCTGCTATCTGGGATTCCAGAAGCAGTCATTAACTATGTGGTATTTCGCCCATAACTCAATCCACGAGTGAGTTAAAAGAATTATCCAAATGACCTTTTCAGAAGCCACCCATCCTTAAATGAAGGGAAATATGTTCTGGTTTTGATAAATGTAATGATGCTCCTGATTCATCGCCACTAACAGATATCCGTGGAGATGTGAGTGCAGGGGTTAATGCCTGACATGTCCCAGACCCCCCACCACCGCTTGTCCAATGATCAAAGAAATGGGCTTAATTTCTTGACCTACGACGCTGCCTAAATGCTGGTCTCCGGTCCTTTGGAAGTCTCTGTAGCTGTTTGGAAGGGGACCGGTTGAAATTAAGAGTCCAGTCTGCACCCAACTGTTCAAGTGCTGCCGCCCAAAGACTCCTAAGCGCTCCCTGAGGATTCCCGGGCGGCCCTGGAAGAGGGGCTGCTACTGACCTGATAGGCCCGTTGCTTTCCTTGGCTTTCCTCAGCTTCAGGCGCGGAAGAGGCCCTCCGTGCACCGTGAAAAAATCTACTTCTGGGAGGGGAGGCTCTGAAACACGTTGAAAAGAAGAAAAAAAGTATGATCAGAATAAGTAGAAGCAGGAAGAAAGGGGTCCTCGCGGGGCCATCCAAAGGGAAGGCTTAACGTAAGAAGTGATGAGCATATTCGGATGCATGCTACAACATGGATGCATCTTGAAAACATTTACCCTAAGTGAAATGAGCCGGACACACAAGGACAAATATTGTATGATTCCTCTTCTGTGAAATAGTAATAACAGCACGAATCCACAGACACAGCGAAGGAGATTAGAAGTGGCCAAGGACTGAGGAGGCTGGGACAGGGAATGTGAAGTCACTGCTTATCCGTCAACAGAGTTTCTGTTTGGGGTGATAAAAACATTTTAGAAACAGGTGCTAGGCTCCGGGTAAGGACCCGAAGAGGGGCCGGCAGTTTGCAAAGCCCCGGCCCCGGCCCCACCGGGACGTGCCCCTTCCGTTGGAGGCTTTCTGCCCCCGGCCCTCGCCTGCCGCTGAGATGCCCTTCAGTCTGTGCTGTTTCGGTGTCTGGGTAAAGTGAAGTGGTTTTTATCACACATTTCCTGTTTTCAGCCCAGAGGGAGATGAACTCTTCTATGTGAGAACCCTCAGAGGCTCTTTTCAGTTATTCCTCTGTCTGATCTTTCCGGGGATGAAAAACTCAGTCCTCCTAACCTTTTCAAACCTTTTTCTCCCTTTCTCACCGCCCTCCCCCCCCCCCCCCCCCCTCGGTAACAGCAGAACAAAGCGCTCGCTCAGCTCTGCGAAGGCGAAGGTGCAGCCACAGCTGAGCAGAAAGCCCTCCGAGGCTCGGGCCACGGCCAGGGCTGGGCCTTCAGTCCTAAATGTGCCACCACCAGCAGGCTGACCCCATCACCACGTGCTTTCTGCTGGGCCTGCGCTAGGCCTTCCCGCCTGAGCCTTCTACAGCCCGCTTCACCTCCCTAAGGGCCAAGCCTGAACTTCATCAGGTGCACTCTTCCTCAGCCACCTTTCGGGGTGAAATAACGTTAACGTCTAGCCGTATTTCCCAAGGTCCTGTTTCCCAACCCCCCAGCTGCTGTGCTTGCAGATCTGTTCTCCTTTCCGTTAGCCTCACGGCTGATTTAAACCCGACCAGATTCCAGGCAAGAAATGGGTGGTGTCTGCAGAGCGCAGTTCTTCCCTCTGGGTATGTAAGGGGGGAGGACCCAGAAGGCGACCCTCACAGCCATTCCCGGGTGTTGACAACATCCAGCCCCTCCCAGGAGCAAAGGAGAATCTGGGGCTGCCCTGTGAGAGAACTTTAAAGGGTGTGGAGGACAGCAACGAAGGAGACCTTGACCTGGAAAATAGTAAATATATTCTAAAACCACAATAATTAAAACAGTAAGGTTTAAGCACAGGGCAGGCAAAGGAATGGAAGGAGCTGAGACAATCTTGAAAAAGACCCAAATAATTGGGGGAAAATTTTTTTTTAAATAAAAAGAGACCCAAATAAACGAATGAAAATAAATAAATGTGTGACATGGAAAATAAATGAATGAAAATAAATAATGTGTGACATGAAAAATAAATGAATGAGAATAAATAATGTGTGACATGAATGGTCTTCCCAGAGGTGACAGGAAACTGGCTTATCACCTGGGGGGGTACTACCAGGTGAAGTTAGCCGTACACCATACATTCAAACCAATTCCAAACGGACCTAGGTTTACCCGGGAAAAGCAAAGATTTTAAGAAGCACTAGAAAACAAGAATTGATCTGATTTCAGCGTAGGGAAGGCTTTTCTTGGCATGACCAGAGGCAGAAACCACAAAGGAATCAATGGAATTGATCACATGAAAATTTTAAAATGTCTAAATGTCCAAAAGAATACTGAAGAGAAAACTGACGTGTAAATAACCTGGGGGTTGTGATAAGTGGAACAAAAGATTAATCTCATTCATGTAGGCAAACTATTAAAATCCATAAAGAAAAGAGGTAATGTAAGGGCAAATGCGTTAAAATTCCTCTCTAAAACCCACCAAAATGAACGAAAAGAACCAAAAAAGGAGAAACATTTATTTGTACAAAAAAAAAAACCCCACAAAAATCCCAGCATTATACTATGAAAACTTCAAGTAAATGCAAGGAATTAATACACATAAATAAATATGTATCAATAAAGACACCACAGTCATTCTTTCCTCATCCTTACCACCCCAGAGAGAGCATGCTGCCCACTCAAGGCAGGATCAATTGAAATTGATGGCAAGAGAAGAACTGGCAGCTTACACCATAAGTCATCAGCTATCACACAGCTAGCTGCATCACCCCATCGATAAAATTTATGAGACGTGGCTCCCAGCAAGAAGGAACAATTTTTTTTTTTCATCTCTATATCAGCACTTAGCCTGGGTCTGTGTACATAACCAATCAATAACTGTCGGCTGAATTAAATTGTTAAGTTGCAGCACGCCCCTCCCCCACTCCTCGGCCCCGCAGAAACCCTGGTTCTGGGTTCCTCGGAGTTCCCATCGGTGAGATTCAGTTTAATGTAAGACACTCAGAGGGAAATCCCATTCACTTTTCTTCTGGGAAGTCAGCTGCTGCATTTTCCAGGGCCAATCCCCTTCCTTGCCTGACATTTCTGGTCAAATTCAAATGTCCATGATGTTTCTGAAACAAAGCCATAGCTTCAACAACTACATGTGCCTCTAAACAACAACAACAACTATATATATATATATATATATATATATATATATATATATATATATATCAGAAGAATGAATGAATATATCTATATATATATAGATAGATAGATAGATAGATATAGATATAGATATAGATATAGATATATTCATTCATTCTTCTGATATAGAGAAACTTTCCCATTCACGTTTTCTAAAAAGCCACCGAAAGGATTTGCACCTCCCCGGCCCCTCTCACCCTCTCTCACTGCCAACACGTGCCCCTGTCCATCCGCATTCCTAGATCCTCAGACCTCTGCTGAAGTCGGCAGTACTGCAGTGTATCTGGGGCGCTAGTTTTCATTCTATTCCCATCAGCAAAAAATTTGTTTAATGTAAGACACTCAGAAGGAAAATTCACTCACTTTTCTTCTGGGAAATCAGCTGCTTTGCATTTTTCAGACCCAAATTGCTTAACATTTCTGGTAAAATTCCAAAGTTCACAATTTTACGAAAATAAAGCCACATCTTAGGCAGGCGTACCTCTTCATATCAACATATAAGGTTCCCTTTTTTCCTCTTTTATAAAAGGGATTGGGGTCTCTCCCCCCCCCCCCACCCCCCACCCCCCGCTGCTATCCTTCACCCCCTTTCTTGAGATCTTAACAGCTTGAATTTTTACACTTTTTTTTAATTGCAAATTCTTTAAAGTAGGGTAGAGTTGGAAAATATGCTGAAGATCTAGCCCTTCAAGCAGCTCACCAGTGCTCCCTGGTGGCCATAATCACAAACACAGAAGGAATTTAACCAACACCCAGGTACACACTACCCAAAATTTAACCAATGGTAACATTTTGTTTCAGATTCCTTTGTAAGAAATAAAACAGTTACACAGAGGCCCCTTAGCGCCCCTCTCCAATTCCATGTCCTTCTTCCTCTCTTTCTTAAAGTTCATCCCATAATGATAAAAAGGAATACTGTTCCTCTTTCTCCAGGCCCAGCCACAGCTCCGTGGTGACCCTGTGCATCCCAGTACCTTTACTTGACAGGTACCTGTTATCTGGGTTGTTAGGGAGATGACCTCGGGAAGGACAGAAGACCAGGCGCCAATGCTGACACTGTAGTTGGTACCGGGACGCAGGTGCAAGCACATCTCCGGAGCCTGGCTGCTGGTAGTGATGTTAAAGGTGATTTCCTGGGCAAACTCCTTCTGATACCATCTCTGGCCCTGAATGCGGAGCTAGAACACACAGAAGTTCACGGGTGAATCACAAGCTTGAAGGGCTAGATCTTTACCTTTCTCATGAACTCTCTTGCTCTTGACTCTACAGTTCCTTCAAAACGCGAAATGCAATAATAAGTAAAGATTAGAGTCGCCACACCACAAATATTGTAGTTGCAATAGTATCAGTGTAATAAATGTATTTTTTTTTATATCAAAATGCACAAAAGGTCGAGGTGCCAAACACTGGCAACTTTCTCTTTCTTGTTCTCACATCCACGATACATAGTTCAACGTGGAAGTGCATTGGCGAAAGTTTAGAAGCAAGGCCAAAGATCATTTCCCTAGAAAGACAATTGAGAATCTGACATAAGGCCCTGGCTGACGTGGCTCAGCAGTCAGAACCATCGGCCCATGGACCTGAGGGTCTCGGGATTGAGTTCTAGTCAAGGGCACTCTGGGATGCAGGTTCGATTCCAGGCCCAGGTCAGGGCCCATGAGGGAGGCAACCAATTGATGTATCTCCTCTCTCACATCAATGTCTTTGTCTCTCTCTCCCTCCCGCCCTCTCTCCTTTCCTTCCACTCTCTAAAAAAAAAATCAATGGGAAAAATATCCTCAGGTGAGGATTAACAACAATAAAAGTCTGAAGTAGGGCTTCCCCACAACAGGACGTGAATTGGGATACCCTGAGCTGGTCTGGTAAAACCTGGGGAGGATTTTTCTCCTCTGCCCACCCCTTCCTGACATTCCCTGTACTGTCCTGTAACATTCCAGTACCTGTGCCAATCTGCACGCATGCTTCCCTCTACTTAATTCCTTTTAATAACAGCTCACCCCATGACCTTTCACTTTCTGACCGACAACCACATCTAGCTCCAAGGACCCCCTGGCCTCTCTGGGCAGCACATTCAGATCCTTGTCGGGGACACTGGTGTGGAGAGACACACACATGCAAAAGCCTTTGGATGCCTCCTCGGATCTGCCTGCACATCAGCCCTGCTCCAGGCTACGTGCTCACACCCGTATCACCCCTCCTGGCTTTCTCATCCGTCCCCAAGGCCACTCTTGTCAAAAACACAGCAGAAGTGCTCATTTTATTGCTTCTGGTTGTAACTGTCACTTATAATTATCCTATTCACAATGGCAGCTAAGTAAGCAGAATTTTGGGTGCTTTGATATTTTTTTAAACCTCCCACACAACCCAAACACCCATCAATAGAGTAACTTTCAGTAACTCACTAAGTACATTTCCTTCCTGCCGGCTGTCTTCGTGTTTCTCCATCTCAAGCAGGTTTCATTAAATATTGAAGCGTTGCTGATGGTCTGTTTAACTTCAGGGAGAAAAGAAGGAGAAATCAATGGACACCCCTGTACAAAAATACTACCTTTTCATTTTCCAAGGATAAGCATTTACATGGAATGATTTCAGCAGTGTTTTAATTTACAAATGAGTGATAGTAACACACTTTTACATTTATGTAAAATCAGCCCTAATGAAAGATGTAGGATTACAAGGTGCCCAATCAGAGGATCCCTCTTAAAAATTATTTAAATCTGCCCGGCTGCTATGACTCAGTGGTTGAGCTATGAACCAGGAGGTCATGGTTCATTCCTAGTCAGGGCACATACCCTGGGTTGTGGGCTCGATCCCCAGTAGGGGGTGTGCAGGAAGCAGCCGATCAATGATTCTCTCTCTCTCCCTCTCCCTTTCTCTAAAATCAATAAAATAAAATAAGAACATATATATATATTTTAAATGTGATATTTAAAAAACACAACTATTTAAATATCTAATTATTCTGCAAACTCTCTTGGTTTACCTAAAGTTAAAACAGCAACTCCTTGTACCCACCTTGGACAACATCACTTGCACAAATAAGCAACAGGTTGCGATTCTGAGCTGAGGGCAACATTTCAGCCCAGAACTGAGAATCAAGCTCTGGGAGGGACTGAACATCCTTATCTTAAGCAGTCAGACATTGCATGATGGAAAGGGGGAAGGGGCTTGGCTTCTATTGGCTGGGCTTCCTCATCTCTTATGATCAAAGTACTTGTTGGCCTCCACTCTGCTTCATGGTAATCAGTCCAAAGTTAGTTCAGATCTAGTACAGTATAACCAAGAAGCAACCTCCACCCGCAGCTTTTTTAAAATAAAGACTACTTTTCAAAACTCTGATATCAGATGTCTACCGCCTTCAATAATTATCCCTGGCCCTAGACTGGAGGGAGGGAGGGAGGGAGGGAGGGAGGGAGGGAGGGAGGGAGAGAGAGAGAGAGAGAGAGAGAGAGAGAGAGAGAGAGAGAGAGAGAGGAGAGCGAGCAGACTTGCTATGGAGTTTCATAGGAACGCTGTGATAATGAAGAAGTGATAAAGACAACTCCCAAAGCATCTGAAAAAGAAGTCTCATGGAAGCCAAGCCTTTATGTGTAAGTCCCGGGCCAGACAGGGTCCTACAAACGAAGGCAAGTTGGTCAACGTGAGAGTTCTTTATGGATTGGGTGGCTTTGCCCAGAGGAAACCTGTCCCACAGGTCACATGCTCTCCTCTGAATGCTGTAAGACAGAGTAAGTAAGAAGGTATAGATGATTCAGGGTAACATACCTCACTTCTGGATATAGACGGTGGTTTTAGAGATAAGTAGTAATGGCCCAAGGAACCTCACACTGATGAAACATACAAAAGTGAAATAACTCCACTACTAGTTAATCAGTTCCAGACTATACAAAAAGGTGGAAAGTTTCCCAGTTCATTCACTATGACTAGATAATTACACACCCAAACGGTACAAGGATGACACAACCAATCACTGAACACACTATGCCAAACTCACTTATTACTATAAATCCAAAAATCCAAAATAAAACACTAGCGAATAGGCAGTAAATTCAAAGTACAATATATTATGATCAACAACAGAGATTTATTCTGGGAAAACAGATGATCATTATTGGGAAAGCTGTTAATAGATTAAAAGAGAAAACAGCATATGATTATTTTTATAATTACAATGATTAATACATTTAATAATTAAGATTAATACATTCCTATCTAAAATTCTTAGTAAACTAGAATTTCATTTGATAGAAACTCCTTAATTTAAAAGTGTTTATTAGAAGCCACCATGCTTATAAAACATACTCAGTAAAACAATGAAGCAATTTCTAAGTTAAGAACAATACAAGGATGCATGGTCTCATAACTATTAGTTAGCATTAGTCAGAAGATTCTAGACAATCAGAAAGAGGCAAGAAAAAAAATTAGCTATAAATACCAGTAAGAAAGAGAACAAATGACGCAAATGCCAGTAAATCTAAGAGAATCAACTGGAAAACAAATATAAAATGGTTTGAAAACGGAAAAACAAATAATAGGAGTTTGGCAAAGTGCACACAACCACAAGAACATAGAAATCTAATAGTTTCCTATATAGCTGCAAGAACAAGTATGGTAGGCTGAATAATGGCCCCCAAAGATGTCCATATTCTGGTCCCTCAAAATTATAAATGTGATTAAGATAGGGAGATTTTCCTGGATTAGTCACATGAGCCCAAAGCAGTGACAAGAGTCCTGATAAGAGGAAGATAAGAAAATCAGAGTAACTGGTTGGTGTGGCTCAGTTGGTTGAGCACCATCCTGTACACCAGAAGGTCTCCAGTTCAAATCCAGGTCAGGGCATATGTCCAGGTTTCAGACTCAATTCCCAGTAGGGGGCGTGCAAGAGACAGCCAATCAATGTTTCTCTCTCAAGTGGACTTTTCTCTCCTTCTCTCTCTCTCTCTCTCTCTCTCTCTCTCTCTCTCTCTATATATATATATATATATATATATATATATATATTTTTAATTGATTTTTTACAGAGAGGAAGGGAGAGGGATAGAGAGTTAGAAACATCGATGAGAGAGAAATATCAATTAGCTGCCTCAAGCACATCCCCCCTGGGGATGTGCCCGCAACCAAAGTACATGCCCTTGACCGGAATTGAACCTGGGACCCCTCAGTCCACAGGCTGAAGGGTCCCAGGTTCGATTCTGATCAAGGGCACATGCCCGAGTTTCAGGTTCGATCCCCAGGAGGGGGTGTGCCGGAGGCAGCCAATCAGTGATTCTCTCATCATTAATGTTTCTATCTCTCTTGCCCTGTCCCTTCTTCTCTGAAATAATTTTTTTTAATATTTTTAAAAATCTGGGTTAGAAAAAGATTTGTGGACAAAAGCAGAGGTTAAACTGATGAGCTTCAAAGATGGAGGATTCCACAGGAATGCAGGCAGGCTCCGGAAACTGGAAAGGACAAAGAAGTGGGTTTTCCCCTTCCCATAAGACAGTAGGTTTGTGTTGTTTTAAGCCACAAAATTTGCAGTAACTTATACCAGCAATCAGAAAGTAAAACACCAAATAAAAAACAATAGAAAAATTAAAAGATCCCTATTCACAAGAGAAGACACCATGAACATCCCTGGTTGGATAGTTCAATTGGTTAGAGCATCATCCCAATATACTAAGGTTGTGGATTTAATCCCCCATTCAGATTCAAGCTCTCTTTCTCTCTCTCTCTCTGAAATAAATAAATAAAGCCCTCTCCGGTTTGGCTCTACCTAGTGGGTAGAGCATCGGCCTGTGGACTAAAGGGCTCCTGGTTCGATTCCAGTCAAGGGGACATGCCCGGTTTGTGGGTTCAATCCCTAGTAGGGTGCATGCAAGGAGACAACCAATCAACGATTCTCTCTCATCATGGATGTTTCTATCTCTCTCCTTCTCCCTTCCTCTTTGACATGAATAAAATATATATTTTTAAGTATAAAAATATATTTATAAATAAATAAATAGGTAGATGAAACAGAATAGAACCCAGAAATCAATGTATCTATGCATGGGAAATTACAAACAGTGAAATTTCAAATCAGTGAGAAATAGTTATCCATAGCAATAAGATCACATTAGACTCCCACATGGTGTTGGGTATGCACACGTAATGATATGGTAGTGGTGGGTCTGTAATTCCTCCTGCTCACAGGAATGCGGGAGAGCAACTCTGGGCAAAATCAATTGTTATTGCCTCTGCATTCTCTTAGTACCTTGCAAATGCCTCAATTACAAGCACCTCATGTCATATTAACCCAATGGAACAGAGGTGCTCTGAATAAGACATAGTTTCTGCCCTTAATATGTATTTCATCTAGGAGAAGAGTTACTCCCTCTATCGGTATAACAAAAATAGAAGAGAGTGCATAACAAATGTCATAAGGTAAATTTAAGCAATAATTAACATCTGGTAGATGCTTATTGTGTATTAGGAATTGTGCTGGTTCTCCATAACTCATTCAGTCTCACAAGTCTATGAGACTCCAGAGATGAGAAAGGTAATGCTTCTGGGAAAGGAGAGAATTAAACGGAAGGACTTGGTATCCTTGGGAGACTACATGGTGATGGGGAAAAAGAACTCAGAGGGAAATGCAAGATTCTGCAAGGCAAAAGAGAATCCTTGAATAGAATACACAATTTTTCTCCACCTCTCACACAAAAAAAATAATAATAATAATAACACAACAAAAATATCCTCTAAAGAAACTGCATTTCACTCAATGACAGAAGAGGGCACTCTTAACTTAGAAATCTTATTAATCCTTTTAATTACCAATTATGACTAAGGAGTTAATAGACCTTAAGAAGAAACTTTAATCAAAACATTTCAAATAGCACCAGGCTGGTGTGGCTCGGTTGGTTGGAGCGTGGTCCTGTGCACCAAGGGGTGGCAGGTTCGATTCCCGATCAGGGCATATACCCAGGTAGTGGCTTCCATCCTTCTCTCCTCACCACCCTTTCCTCTCTCTAAAACTCCAACTTAAAGAAAGAATTAAAATGAGATTAAAAAGAAGTAAAAACATTTAATAGGCAATTGAAATGTAATATAGACAAAGATCCAACATATGTATAATTAAAGTCTCTAAAGAAGAAAAACATTGAAACAGTTAACATTTAAAACTATAATCCAGCCTTAACTGGTTTGGCTCAGTGGATAGTATCGGCCTGCAGACTCAAGGGTCCCAGGTTCGAGTCCAGTCAAGGGCATGTACCTTGGATGCGCGCACATACCCAGTATGGGGTGTGCAGGAGGCAGCTGATTGATGTTTCTCTCTCATCAATGTTTCTAACTCTCTATCCCTCTCCCTTCCTCTCTGTAAAAAATATCAATAAAAAAAATATATTTAAAAAAAAACTAATCCAGGATAACTTTACACAAATTAGAAATATAAATACTGAAAGGGCCTACCTGATACCTGAGAAATATCACCCAGAACAATCAAGCCACGAAAAACTATTAGACTTTAAAGAAAAATCCTTAGCATCTCCACTCAAAGAAATAAATAAGGAAGGAAGGAAGGAAGGAAGGAAGGAAGGAAGGAAGGAAGGAAGGAAGGGAGGGAGGGAGGGAGGGAGGGAGGGAGAGAGAGAGGGAGGGAGGGAGGGAGGGAGGGAGAGAGGGAGGGAGGAGGGAGGAAGAAAAGCATGAGAAAGGATATAATAAATATGAAAGCAAACATTAATGACTCAGAGCAGGAGTCAGCAACTTCTTTTCTACAGAGTCAGTTGGGAAATATTCCAGGCTTTCTGGGCCATCAGCTCTGTCACAACCACTCAACTCTGCCTTCGTAGCACAAAAGCAGTCACAGACAATATGTACATGAATTCTTTATTTACCCCATGAGTATGGTCCTACCTAGCTGGATATACAATATCACTATCTTTTTCTTTTTTTTAAAATTACTTTCCCTGTTTTGGACACATTATAAATGATTGGATATCCCAAGCCAGTTTCTGGCTTGATCATCTGCAAGTATGAATTTCTCAGGCTAATGGTTTGTAAGACAAGTAGGCAGACTTCAGACATAACTCTTCCAACACAGAACAGTTCTAATATTTATCATTTTGTGGGAAAATGTGAGAAACAACATTAAATTAATTGTGGCCTTTGGCTATCTTTTGTTTGGACTTCAATTCTGTAAACAAGAATCAGCCATGGGGGATATTTTATAAGGTCACCATAGAGCTCAAAGGATGCATATTCAAAACCTACATCATAAACCACCCTCAGGGTTTTCTACCAGGGAATAGAGAGAAGAATGCTCTATCCCCCCTTCTTTTGGTTTTAATTCACAGTGAATGCCTGAGCTGTGGTAAAAGAACCTGCTTTTCTTATTGTTGGGCACATTCGTAGAATGCTGTGTGTGACAGTGGCTTTCTCAACACAGATTAGGTCAGGACCTCTTGGGTGGAATGTGGATATTATCATTCTTTGTTTCCCCTTTTTAATTAATTTATATATTAAATATACTTATATCTGACAAGCAATCTTTTTTATTTCAGGATAAGGAGCAAGAGATAGAAACATCAATGATAAGCGAGAATCATTGATTGACTGCCTCCTGCACACCCCACACTGGGGATTGAGCCCACAACCTGGATATATGATCTGGCCGGGAATTGAACCATGACCACCTGGTTCAAAGGTCCATACTCAACTACTGAGCTATGCTGGCTGGGGGTTTTGTTTTCTTTTTCCTTTTAAAAAATCTTTCTTGTTGAGAATATTACAAATGTCCCCCATACCCCCACATTGCCCCACTCCACCAGGTTCCCACCCACCCTAGGCCTTCATGGCACTATTGTCTCTGCCCAAGGATTATGCCTATATGCATATAAGTTCTTTGATTAATTTCTTCCCGCTAAGAGCTGCAGTGAGTATGAGAGGGAGACCTCAGGAAGACAGGAGCAGGATCCTCTTCTCCTGTTTACCGTCCAAGGGGGCAGCCTCTCCACCCGGTTGGCCACAAATTTGTCTGGGAAACCCCAGTAGATGTAAGAACAAAAGACCTTATAGAGACTTCTGTGTCCCTTCCCACCAGGGGGAGCTGTGGAGTTGACATCCTCACAAGGCCCCAGGCCTTTCTAAGGAACCTGACCTTCATTAGGCCACTATTCTCTATGGCGGTTCCTGCGCTCACACACAGTCTGCTCAGGAGGCCTCTCCGTCCTGCCAGTGCAGACATGGTGCATCTCACGTTTCTGATCCCCTGGGAATTAGTTCTTAGCTGTCCATAATGACTACCCTTAGGGCTCAGGTTTGGGGTGAGAGTCAGGAGGCTTCAGAGAATGCTCACTCCATCACTACTGGGGAGCCCTGAGTACAACAGTCCATTCCTGGTTTGTACCCTCTGTGAGCCAGAACCGCTGTGTGGAAGGAAGGGGAGAGGTGGTAAGTTTCAGGCACCCTGGTCCCCAGACAAAGTTGGTAGTTTATTAGGACTACAAACCAAGTCTCTCGACTTCCAGACTAGCATTCTTTATGGTCCCCACATCGCACAATTTACATATTTCGCCCGTGGTCCTGAGATACAGAACAGAAAGGCATGCAGACCTACCTGTAGGTGCAGTTGTTATCGTTATTTGCACTGAGTGCTGCTCGGGCGATCCCAGCAGGGTGATATTCACCGTGTAATCAGTTGCCGGGTACAGGTCTAAACACACTACTGGAGCTCGCTCCCCCGTCGTGAAGTTAAATGACGCCGTGTGATAGAAATCACTCAGATACCACCTTCGGCCCAGAATTTTAAACTGTCACGGGATGAAAAGAACGTGTTGCATTACCTTTTCTGTTGGCTTGCAGCTATCCAGACCAGAAGCAAAATACATATAAAGCAAGAAGCGTTCTTCTATTCGCGCTGACCCCGCTGTTAGAAGGATGTTTCATGCAGCGGCATGCTCACCTGGGGAAGGACTTGGCAAAGCTGCCCTGCCTACTCTACGCAACTTCCCCCCCGAACAGCCACAGACCAAGCTTCGCATGCACAGCTTCATCTCAGGTGAGCAAGATGTCAGGCTATTCTAAGAGGATCCCTGAATGCCTACCCAGTGAAGGAGACTGCCCTAAAGCTGCTGGGCAAAATTATTTTAAATTCTTTTCATTTCTAAGGAATCCATAGATGAATCTCAAGGAACAGTTGTTGTTGGGTTTTTTTTTTGTTTTGTTTTGTTTTTTTAAAATATATTTTATTGATTTTACACAGAGAGGAATTGAGAGGGACAGAGAGTTAGAAACGTTGATGAGAGATAAACATCGACCAGCTGCCTCTTGCACACCCCCCACTGGGGATGTGCCCGCAACCAAGGTACATGCCCTCGACCGGAATCGAACCCGGGACCTTTCAGTCCGCAGGCCGATGCTCTATCCACTGAGCCAAACTGGTCCAGTTGTCAAGGAACAGTTTTTAAACTTATGAGAACTACTCCAAATTATGCATTCAAAGCAACTGTGCAATGTTATTTCACCTTTTCTTTTCTAGTTGAGCTCTGGTTAAAAAAACAACAACAACAACAAAAAACAACAACAAAAAAACACACAATCATACCTCATCCAATACCAAACTCAAGTTGCAGGTATAATATAGGGACTTACAAGGGCAAATACGTGTGAGGGTCCCGGAAGTCATGTAATGTGATTATCCCTTGAACGATCAGTGTTACTTTAACTGGGTGTTCATGTGGTTAGTGTTTCCTCTGGTGCTCATGCCATTGGCTATCCCACCCCCTATCCTTCTGCATCACTGTCATTCTTCCATAGTCATCCAACACTCTGTTACAGGACTCATGGGAGAGCCCTCTCTCCTCAATTCCCAGCATTCTCTTGTGTAATTTAAATGTTTTTATCCATAAGTCATCAAAACCTGGCCTCAGAGTATCTTGAGCTCAATGCTATGAAGTTCTTTCACTGAACTTTAGTGACTCAGAACCGCAGCCACATCTTAGACTGTGTCATCATCAGAGTTGCTCCACCAACATCTCACAACACCCTAATCGTCTGCACTGCTCACTCCCACTAGAGATGATCTCTCTCAAAAAAAACCCCCCAAATTTCCTCACTCATAATTTTCTGCCAAGCTCTAGTCGGTTTTGCTCAGTGGTCACGTGATCTATTCCAGTCAAGAGTACTTCGGTTGCAGGCTCGATCCCCAGCCCTGGTTGGGGCACATGCAGGAGGCAACCAATTGATGTGTCTCTCTCATATTGATGTTTGTCTCTCTCTCTCTCTGTCTCCCCCTCTCCTTTCCACTCTCTCTAATAATCAATGGGAAAATATCTTCAGGTATGTTTAATTGTATAGTTTGACTTTCCAGGCCCCGATACATGATATGCTTTTGGTAAATGATTAATTAATTAATTTTAATTTCATACTTAGTCTACTCATTGCCAGATGATTTTCTAGGCACCGAAAATATGGCACAAAAAACAAAAACAAATCTCAGTTCCTGCCTGAGCTTATTCATAATTTTACTTGAGATTTGTGCTGTATAAAAAGTCAAGTTAAATGAGGACCAATAGCCATGCAATAAGTTTCTTAAAAACCCACATTCAAGTGTGAACTCAATAGCAAAATAAGCTGTAATTATTAAATGCACTAAATTATAATACATGTAAAATACCAGACAAAGGAAATGATAGCACGTAACCAAATAAGGTCTTCCTTCAATTTAGTCCCTCACTTGTATCCATCTCACATCTCACATCCATCGCTAGAAACAAAAACTGTCTAGAAGTGCATTTCATGAGTGGTTTCAAACTTCGAATCCTCACTCAGAGAGCACCCAAACTTTTAAGTGACCCAATTCTTTAATAAATAACATAAGAGATCTTACTTGGTACGTTTGTTCTGATCCAACTTTCCTAGAATGCCTGTTCAGTTTCAAACAAGCTTCATTAAATAGTGAGACATTGAAAATTCCATCATCTTCTGAGAGATCATCTAAAAAATAAGAGAGAACATATGAAAAGATTGCATCACCTTAGCAAAACATATCGTGGCTAATCACAATCGAAATTCTGACATCTTAATACAGCCAATAGGGTGTTTAACAGCAAGAGCAGTGCATTTGGCTTCAAGTCCTGGCTCTACAACTTCTTAACTGCATGACCTTAGCTAACCCACTTAGCCCCTCCGAACCTGTTTCCTAATTTGTGAAATCAAGTAATCCAGTTTGCATCTCTTACATCATAGGCTATTGAGAGAACCAAATGGAAAAAAAAAATGCATTTTAAAAAAAATGCAGTAAACTAATAAAGCTGTGGTATTTTTAGAAAGTTAATCCTATCACTTGGATAGTCCATAAGTAAAATGCCATGTTTTAAGCATATCAATAGCCAGAAAAATCTGAGAATAGGAAAAAGGTGAATAAAGGCAAAGGCCATGGAACAGAACTCTCAGAATGAGTGTTTCCAACCTAGAAGATGACCAGAAAGCAGGTGACTAGTGAGATGTTTGTTCTCATAGCAGACAATACTCAGGAACCTGCTCATATGAGTCCTAGGGCAGTAAAGTAATCAGAAGCAGACTAATTTCACCCACTATTCAGAAAAAAGTAATTTCATGACTCCTGTAGTCTAATTCATTCCACCAATGCTCCATTTTCTTAATGTAATCAAGAGAAGAGGTTAGCAATGAATAAAGAACTCACAGAGTCTGGGAGGACCACAGCTAATTTTCAAGGAAAAGCAAATTTCCTACCACACAAGCCTGCGTATTTTCTCCAAGTGAGAAAAAATCTGAATGTCTATCAGAGGGAAGCTTTTCATAAACACCTTTTATGTCTATTTCTCCTGCAGGAGTCTCTGCTACCTAAGAAGTAATGATGATTACAGTAAATTATTCTACTCAAAATCAGAACTGTCCACAGAATTGTCACCATCACGGGCATTTGCAGCACAAGGCAATTAGCTGGGAGAAAATATTCTTGGTTATAAATGGAAATGTGGAAATACGGTTATGAGAGAGAATCTGAAGGCCTATCACGTGTTCTTCTTCATCTTCACAACTTTTGTGTTACAGGTTTCCTAAGGACGTTAGAAATAAAAACTGTCACATGTATGCAAATGGCTTTGAGGCGCATCGAATGTATGTTAAGAAATGTCACACGTGGTCTATGTACACCAACAGAACATAAAGCAAAACTACCATCTGCATAGTTCTCGTCTCCATATGACTTTCCCACGTACAGCCATTATCATC
Source organism: Pipistrellus hanaki (assembly GCF_964339955.1). NCBI lineage: Eukaryota > Metazoa > Chordata > Mammalia > Chiroptera > Vespertilionidae > Pipistrellus > Pipistrellus hanaki. Next base: position 15,495,500 of record NC_140513.1, on the reverse strand, counting down.
TGGAGACCTTCTAAGGGGAGGCCTAGAACCTCCAGGTTCCATCAGCCTGGCAAAAGCACAGACTTGGACTTTCCTGCCTTCATAGGCAGTAAGATCATAATGAAGCCAGGCAACGCGGAGCTGGCTCAAGAGTGACAATAATACCTATCAGAACAGCAAAATGCTCAGAAATAAAGCTCAGGGCAGTGAGTTTTCTCATAGCTGCTCCCCAAAGGACACCAGATCATCCATCTTACAGTAAATCCTTCAAGATGAGATCATTATGAGATAAGCACACAAATATTATCCAATAAAAAGTAAGGTCAAATGTAATGGCATCTGTGTGTGTGTGTGTGTGTGTGTGTGTGTGTGCAAAGTATCCCATTCCTCAGGGAGTAGAAGATAGAAATCACTGTGCAGAGAGATAAAACAGAGAAAAATGGAGAGACTTTGGTATGAAACATTAGAATGCAGTAAGGTTGAAACATATACCTGTTTAAATAATTGTTATACGTATTGTTATAAATCAATATAAAAATGAACTCTTTAAAGATGCAATACACATTAAAAGTATTTAGAAATGAGCTGGCAATAAAATGCCATGTTCAAACAATAACATCAGAAAAGCTAGAGGAGAAGAAATAAAAGGAAATAAAACATACAAATACCCACGTCTTATTCAAGGAGAAGTTAACATTATTTCCATCTTAATGCTGATAATCAGAGGAATACATATTCAAGTAGGCTGATTTTTGTTTTTTAATATGTATTGTAGAATTAAAGCAAAATCTATATTGTCTGAATCATTCAAAAAGAAACCCCGAGCAGCAAAAAGAAAACAATGAACATAACAAAGTAGCATAAAAAAGAATAAAATAAATAAGATGACAGAAGAAAGGAAAATTTTATCACAAACAACACTAATGTAAATTGCTTAACTACAAAAAAATAACACTTTTCTCAAAAAGGTTTCTCAACATATGCAGCTCCTAACACACATCCCTAACAATGTTATCCGCGGAGCTTTTAAGGAGAACAAAAGTGGGTGAAGGCGAATCAGACAAACCAAGCACAAAGAAATCAAGAAAAACAATATTACTAATCAAAGTATAATTCAAGGCAAACAATATTAAACAGGATAAAGTGAGCCATTTGTTACTAGTAAAAGTTCGACTCTACAATAAAGTTATCAGTCATGAACATAAATATCATGATATCAAAAGGCATGAAACAAAAAAATGAGAATTCCTAAGAGAGATTGAGAAAAATGGCAATCCAAGCAAGCAACAACAAAAATTAAAGATAAACAAACAGAAGATCTGGAAAATCTTATTAATAGGGTTCATTGAAACCTAGGTCTACTCTACCTACAAGAAAACACTCTACCACCCACCACCAACCACAAAATTACAAAAATTGGCCAAAATTACAAAAATTAGCCAAGAGTTAGCCCCCTCAAAATGTCAACAAATCCACTGAAAGAACGCCAAAATGTAATTAAACTAGAAATAACAATGAAGTACAAATGTCTTTAAAAATACCACTTGCATAACACATAATTAATCCTTCAATCAATGGGGAAATCAAAATGGCAATTATATAGTGCTTTGACAGTAAGGATAAAGAGAACATACATTAACAAACTCATAAATAATTCTTAAGTCAAAAGGAAAATCACAATAGCAATTATATCTTGCCATAAAAGTAAGAATAAAGAGAATAGGTATCCATCCATACCTAAGGAATTCTGCCCAAGCTCAAATTATAGATAGGAAGGAGAAAGAAGCATTAGAGACTTTTATTATCAAACAGGAAAGAATGGAAATAAGTTGGATTATGCATTCAATTCAAGAATTTGAGGATAGAACAATATAACCAATTTAAGAGAAGCAGAACAAAGTAATTAAAATAAGGGAGAAATTAATGAGGTAGAAAAAAGAAAAAACAATGGAAAAAAAAACAACACTAAATTTATTGAGGCGGTGTGTGTATGTGGGAAGGGTGGGGAACAGTAGTAAAACAGGCAATTCAAGCTAAACTAATCCATTTTTTAAAAAGAGAAAACAGCTCTAACCGGTTTGGCTCAGTGGATAAAGTGCTGGCTTGCGGACTCAAGGGTCCCAGGTTCGATTCTGGTCAAGGGCATGTACCTTGGTTTTGGGCCCATACCCAGTAGGGAGTATGCAGGAGGCAGCTGATCGATGTTTCTCTCTCATCAACGTTTCTAACACTCTGTCCCTCTCCCTTCCTCTCTGTAAAAAAATCAATAAAATGTGTTTAAAAAATAAAATTAAAATAAAAAGAGAAAACAACAAAATTAGGAATAAGAATAACCTGGGGTTATACAACTTTTAGTCCCAGAGGAGTTGTAAATAAATGTTCCAAATGACATCTGGCCAATATATTTTAAAGCTCAACAACGGGGACCCTTTTTAAGGAAAACATATATTATAAAAATTGACTCAAGAAAATGTAAGAAACAAACAAACCACAAATAATCATAGAAGAAACTGACAAAGTTATCAAAGAATTATATCCCCAAAGGGGTGAGACTTAAATAATCTTATGAACAAATGTGTCCAACTTTAAAGAAAGGGAATAATTCAAAAATTATATAAACTTTTCCGGAACATGAAAAATATGGAAAGCTTCACAATTCATTTGAAGAGAACTAGCATGATCCTGAAAATAAAATCAACAGTTAAATATACAGGATCTAGAAGGAAATGATAAATCTTTACAAAAGTGCATAACAAGGGAAGTGCATAACAAGGGAAGACAAAATCTAAGTATATACTGAGTACCTGTTTCCCACTGAGGCCACTCAATCTAATTAATCCAATTCTCACTAGATTAATTTGCAAATTTAATCCAACTCCACTTAAAATTTAAGACGGAGGAACGTGGGCTGGAGACATTAAACATGTCAGCCATGGTCACCCCACTCCTCAAGGCAGGGTGAAGATGCAAAATCAGGTCTGTCTGACCCCAAAGAACATGCTTTTCCAGTGGAGATTAACTTGAAGAAGTAATAAGATATTAGTAAAAACAGCTGACCCTGAACAGCAAACTGCCATTCTGACCGAACAATGAAAAATGAGTTTGAAGTCCTGGGATGCTCTTTTTAAAAAAAATATTCCTAATAAATCCATAGCAGTTTATTATTAATTTTGTACAAGCTTCTCTAGTTACCATACTAATTTTATAATATATTTCCTTATATGTTATTGACTTAGAAAGAAATCATTTTGTTTTAGTCATATACTAGTACAAGTACCCAAGGATCTAATTTCTATAATTTCGTAGTTGGCTTTGTATTGCTAAGATTGGCAGTCTTTTTTATTATTCTACCAAATCTCTAACACTTCCTGTTCCTAGTGGCAGCAATAACTGAAGGCTGGCATACATCTTCTTAAGTGAAAACTATCTTAACTCCCCCCAAATAAAAAAAATGACCCCAATGACTTCTCCAGGTTTGCTTACAAAGTGTTTAATTAGTCCTAATACCCTATAACTAGAATTATTTTTAAAAAACCTATAACTGTTACAATCCTCCTATATAATAAAAATCTAATATGCAAATTGTTCCCTCGACTGGGTGTTTGACTGGCGGGGGCAGGGCCGGCCAGCCCAATTGGCCCCAATTGGGGCTGGTAGGCCAGACCCCACCAGTGCATGAATTCGTGCACCGGGCCTGTAGTATTACTATAAAAATCTATGTGATAACTATATGCAATAAGGTTTATTACTACTTCTCGAAGCTTCTTCCTGCCAATATCTCTTTTCATCCAACACTTACCATCCTGCACCCTGGGACTGCCTACCCCTATCCACTCGCCCACGGCCAACATGATTACCCAGCCCGGATCAGTCCTGGGGTCAGTTCCCATTTAAGATGTAAAGCCACTAGGTTAGTGTCTCAGGCTTCTCTCGCAGACAAAAGTCGGAAATGATTTTTGTCATTTCAAAGAGCCATGTGGCCGCCTCTCTTGCCTTGGGTAACTGAGCACTGACTGCATCATCACCTCACGTTGTCTTCTTTTAAATGCCTTACCACCTCCCACTTTAATCAGACGCCCCACTGAGACAACACATTGCGCCTGGCGTCCCTAGTATAGGAATCCCTCCTGCTGGACCTTCTCCTGGCCACGGATCTCAGGGAGCAGCTCTGAACTCTCCTGCCCAGTTGATTCTGAAGCATATTTCCCCTACATCCTGTGCTTCGCATTTTCTGGGAGGAAATGAGACTTGCCTTCTACCTACCTGCTGTCTGGAACCCAATGACGGCTGGCACGGAGCGCCTGGGAGGCGCAGTGGAGATGGTCACGGTGTAGTTGGTGCCTTGGTGCAGGTCTAGGCACACGTGTGGGGTACTGCTGTCTGCGGTCAGGTTGACTGTCTCCTCATGAGCTGGTTCTATCTGGTCTGCGCGGTGTCCTTTCACGTGTATCTTTGTGAGGGGCAAAGACAAGAGAACCCACCATGACTCCAGTTAAAACGAGCAAGAGAGATTTGATGGTGCTGGATCCTTTTCTCCTACTGTCTGCTTTACACTGCACTCTCTCCTGGCTTGGGAGGTTGCGGGGTTGGGGTGGGGGGTGCAGGGGGAGAGGGAAGGGGGAGTGGGGCATGTGAAATCAGGTAAACCTCTGCTCTCAGGTATCTGATGATGAAGTCTGATCAGCCCAGTAACCAACAGGCCCTAAGAAGTGATATAAGCCGAAACCAGTTTGGCTCAGTGGCTAGTAGGGGTGTCGAACTCAATCAGAGAAGGGGCCAAAATCTAAAATCCAGCCTAAATCGCGGGCCGAATGGTTTACTGAACAGTCATAAACTGACAATGTCATAAACTGACAGCGGAGTGCAGTGATGACAGCACGGTGCGGGCTACATTGCAAGGCCTGGCGGGCTGGATTTGGCCCGCGGGCCTTGTGTTTGACACATGTGGGCTAGAGCATCGGCCTACAGACTCAAGGGTCCCAGGTTCAATTTCAGTCAAGGACACATACCTTGGTTGCGGGCACATCCCCAGTAGGGGGTGTGCAGGAGGCAGCTGATCGATGTTTCTCTCTCATTGATGTTTCTAACTCTCTATCCCTCTCCCTTCCTCTCTGTAAAAACTCAATAAAATATATATATATATATATATATTTTTTTTATTTTTAAAAAAAGAAGTGATATAAAATGAGAAGTCCTGAGTCTGAGTGCTACCCCACACACAGCTGTCCAGCCATCAACAGAGTCACAGCCTGAGACCCGCCCCCTGCCACCTGTCACAGAGTCAGCAGCCACTCCTAGGCTGACGCTGGGGGAGTGACGTGCGAGTGCTTGGAAACAAGCTCTGATACCAAATATCATCGCATCCCCACACATACACCCTGTCCACAAACACATTGAAAACAAAATGTGAAGTAAAATAATCCAGATATCTTAAAACAAACAACAACAAAAAAAAACTGTTCCCCTTTTAATGGATGATGGGATTGGAGAGCAATTAGGTTGAGAGGTTCTTCGGGAAGCAAGTCCGGCACCTCGCGTTCCCCAGGATCCCATTCCTGCCCCGGAAGGAAAAAGGCGGTCCCTTTGCTTACCACATACAGGATGCCGGAGGTCACTCTTCCCAGGTTTGTCTGCCACCTCACACAGGTGCCATTAAACACGGACACATCGTTAATTTCTGTAATTATCTCTAAAACAGAAAAAACAGACGGTCCGCTCACAAAAGGCGTCGGTGAATTTTGGAAAAATCCGAACAGCGAGCGACCGGGTTGGAGGGCATGACTTCGTTGACCTGTCCAGCGAATATCTGCTGCTCACGGTTCCTGCTCTGATTCAGAAAACCAATCAGGCAAGTCAAGCTACCCTAGGCCTATCACCCCATTTATCTTCATCATGAATGATCCTGGCCCGTGACCTGACTTGGAGGAAATTCTGACCCATACTCCTGCTTGGGTGAGTGTGGGTAAGAATTTCAACCTGTGGTCGATCCCACAGGCCACTGGCTGCCCCTGGCATGCTACCCGTGTGGGATGGAAAAGGCCCAGAGCTGGGCCGGCCTCTCCCCTGCAGCGGCACAGGTCAGATCTGGTTCTGGCTCCTATGCCCCCGGCGGATGGAGCTCGCTTATTTCCAGGCCACTGCCGCTCCCCAGAGGGAAGTGACACGCACCACCTCTCAGGACCGTCCCTAAGGAGCAGGCTGGGGTAAACCCCATGAATTCTCACAAGGTCCCTGGATACTTTTGAGACTCCTTGACCTGACGCCATTTAATCCTGACCTATCAGGAAGCCACCGATTCCTCTGAGTTGTTCTGCTTCTTTTTAAATATTCTGCATGCATTTCATGTCATGAGTTTGGCAGCGTGGGGCACCGTATTAGGGTCTTGGTTCCCTGAGGTGACACAGTTTCCAATGGCCCCAGTTACGACCTAGGAACTTGTTCAGATGGGAAGAGGGCATAGCTTTTTACCTATTTAAAATCAACCCCCCTGCAGCTAAGTAAAACCATCTCTACCAGTAGGTGACATAATCTTGTCTATATTTTAAAAAATTAAAATTAGCCCACCGGTGTGGCTCAGTGGTTGAGCATCAACCCATGAACCAGGAGGTCATGATTTTATTCCTGGTCAGGGCACATGCCCCGGATTGTGGGCTCCATCTCCAGTGGAGGGTGTGCAGGAGGCAGCGGATCAATGATTCTCTCGTTGATGTTTCTATCTCACTCTTACTCTCTCTTCCTTTCTCTGAAATCAATAAAAACGTATATTTTTTTTTTAAAAAGTAAGATGGCTGATATCCTAATATTACTCATACACTACTCCAAAGGCAATTCCCAAATGGATTATAAAACCGACTTTGTTCATGGCAGCAGCATCAAAATGAGGATATGGCTTCCCAAGGTGACTACTTTGAATAAGTGCATATTTGAATAAATTAAATGATGGGAGTTCTGCTATGTTTCCTTCCTTCCTTCCTTCTTCTTTTAATCTTTAGAATCAGAAAATAAGTAGAACTAACATGGCATAGAGTAGTGATTTCCTAAAATGCATTTATATACTTCAGGATGATTTTTTGGTTGTACTTAAATCAGTTATTGCTTTGTATTAATTTTTGTGTGTATTAGAAAAAAATAACACATTCATGATATCAAATACATTGCAAAATGCCCTTGGTCAACACATTTAAATGATAAATTTAAGTTTTAAATATAAACTGTTCTAAGAAAACTATTAAACAGATAATACTTTTGTTATAGCAAACACTGTCAGGGTGGCAAACAAAAAATTCAAGCTTGGAAAACTCTGGCACAGGAGGGAGATCATGGGCTTTCGAGGCTAATGGACCTGAGTTCAAATCCTAATTCTGCCATGTGCTGAGTGATCCTGTGGGAGCTGTTTAACTTTCACGAGTCTCAGATGCCTCATCTATGAAATGAAAATAACATACTTCATCGCACAGGGTTTTTCTGAGGACAAAATGAACTCAAGCAGTGAGGCCTCTCACTGTCAGGGTGGGTACGTTGGTATGCAGTCGAGGATGGCTTGAATGCTTGATGGTCCAAACGGTAGGCACATATTCAAACATGCCCCAGCCCTGAGGCTACTTATATAAATGAGCCCATTTATCCTGGGCGACGATTCTTTCCCATCAGAAACATGCAGAGCTGCAAGTGAGCATCACTGAGTTGAAGAGGAAGGTGGACAAAAAAACAACAACAACAACAAAGCAAAACAAGGAGCAGAGGCGACCAGGAGGCCCGGGGGCCGTTGGGAGTGGCTGCCAGAGTCAGGCTGGGGGGCTCCGAAGGAATCGCAGAGACAAACAGTCTGTGTTCCTATAGAGATATTATTACCCCTCTGAGAGCCTGGAAGGAGAGAGCATCAACCTTATAATTATTAACCCACATTCTAAACATAAAAAACCAAATGACCTGTGCAGAATGAAAGGCAGGACAGGCTTATCAAGAGTGAATCAACCTCTTTGATCTTGAGGGAAACCAACTCACTGCACATCAAGCTTCCACCTGGGGTTTTTCCAGACACAAGAGCAGTTACCTAATTCTCAGCTGTCTGGAGTTTCCAGTCCAAACCAGCCTTAAAAAAAAAAAAAAAAAAAAAAAAAGTTTATCACCTTGCTCGAGTTCACACTCCATTAGAAACATGGACAGAGGCATGCTACTGATCCAAAAAAGAGAGCTCCAAAAAGATTTTATTTATTTTTTATTTTTATCTTTTATTTTTTTATTTTTTATATATATATTTTATTGATTTTTTACAGAGAGGAAGGGATAAAGACAGAGAGCCAGAAACGTCGATGAGAGAGAAACATCGACCAGCCACCTCCTGCACACCCCCGACCGGGGATGTGCCCGCAACCAATGTACATGCCCTTGCCCGGAATCGAACCTGGGACCTTTCAGTCCGCAGACCGACGCTCTACCGCTGAGCCAAACCGGCTTCGGCTCCAAAAAGATTTTAAACTAAAAACAACTGGGGTAAAATTAAGATAGAATCTTCCCCCCAATTTGGAATGAAACATTCAGTGTAAAAAGAGGGGGAAACGGAATGAAAACAGAGAGCAGAGGAAGAGAGAAGTCAGAGGTTAGGCAGAAAAGTAGACAATGGGGGAAAAACCCAAAAGTGGCTCAATGGTTGAGCATCAACCTATGACTCAGGAGGTTATGGTTCAATTCCTGGTCAGGGCACATGCCGGGTTGCAGGCTCCATCCCCAGTCGGGGGCTTGCAGGAGGCAGCCAATAGATGATTCTCTCTCATCACTGATGTTTCTCTCTCTCTCTCTCCCTCTCCCTTCCTCTCTGAAGTGAAGACCGAGGAAGACAAACACCAAATATACAGAGGGAGCTGGGACAGAAGGGAAGGCAAAAGGAAATGGGTGAAAAACAAGGAGAAGGAAAAAAAAAATGGGGAGGGGGTAGCTGAGCAAGAGCCAGGGTAACCAGCTCCCCTCACTACCTCTCCCACCTACCCACCCCTTCTGTGATCAAGTGCAGGGCACTGTGAATCGATCAGCATGCAAATGGCCCCCTTTATCTGCGGGAAATGAATTTAGTTGCCAATCTTGATTGGGAGCTAGAGGCCTCCTCACAGAAAGATAACAGCTCTCGGGGAGAATGCCTTTTCTCTCCTTAAATCAAAGCCTGAATAACCCCATGGAAACAGCTGCAGCTGGAGCCACAGACACCGTGAAAGGTGGCAGGCTGAGGATGTAATTAAAATTAGCTGTTACATAACATGTTTGTTCTTCAAAGTGCCTACAAGCATCCGCTAATTAATAGCTTACTATGCCCCATGCAGACCCACTGGTTTTTCATGCAGTGACTAATCTTTGTACCCCCCCTTGAATTCTGAGTGGTGGAGGCCGAGCAGCCTGAGCAAGAAAGCAAATGGCTGGGTCCAGAAGCGATGCCCTGCTCTCTCACCAAGGGACTCCGTAGATAGCTCTGGGCTAGGAACGCATCCCCAGATGTTGAATTCTGCATCTCATGAGGCAGCTGCCTCACCTTCTCCAAATAACTCTTAGAGGTGCTGTTCAAAATGCTGTAATAGGCTGGAATGGCCATTAAGACTGGAACCCTGGAGTCCCTGTTGTTAGTAGTTACAGGCTTGTCTGCTTTTCTGTGCAGGTTGGGCAAGTGAGGGAGCCCTCCCCAGAGACCTCTGGGTTGTTATCCATGCCCGCCCTTCGGTGTTTCTGTGGTTGCAGTCTCCGGCCTACATCCTCCCGTGCTTGTGGTAGAGATGACTGAATGTGGGAACTGCATGCCACAGACAGGGCGTCAGCAGTGGAGCTGAGTTCTCCATCTACACCAGGGCTTCTAGAGGTCCACAGACACCTTGAATTTGTAAAACATCATATGTACGTGTGTATGTGCATCTCTTTGGAGAAAAGTCTGTTGACCCAATTGCCCCGTCAACTCCAAAGGGGCAGCATCTGGCTAAGTACCTCCTACATAGTGTATGCCACGTGGATATCTACTGAATTGACAGATTTCGTCACATTTGTGTCCCCAAACTGGTTATGAACTATTGCTCGATGGACAAATAATCACCAGCAGTTCACGCTTTGCTTTCTCTGGCTAGACTTTCCTACGGAAAACTCTGATGGGCGAGACTCGGGACATTCTATCCTAATTCTGCTGCAAGTCAAGCCAGAGACCAGGTGAAGAGATTTCCACTCTTCAAAGCTTTGTCTTTGGAGCCAAGAAAGTCAACATTTAGAAATCCATTCCCAGAGTCATCCAGCCATTTGTCACATGCCCAGACCAACCATCACAAATGGTGAGAATCATCGCCTTTTCCCACCCTGCTTCTTGGGGGCACAGGTGTGAGATAAAGCATTTGTCATTCAGGAGATCCTCCTTTCTTTAAAAAAATATATTTTATTGATTTTTTTACAGAGAGGAAGGGAGAGGGACAGAGAGCTAGAAACATCGATGAGAGAGAAACATAGACCAGCTGCCTCTTGCACACCCCCTACTGGGGATGTGCCCGCAACCAAGGTACATGCCCTTGACTGGAATCGAACCCGGGACCTTTCAATCTGTAGGCCGATGAGTTTCGGCAGGAGAGCCTCTTTAAGCAAGGTGAATAATTTCAGTAACGACCTGACACGTGCACTGTGCCTTAAACTTTTCAAACTGCTCCCCACAGATAATCTCATTTGCTTCCCCCTCAGTAACTCTTTGAAGCAGGGAGAGCAGACTGTATTTTCCCACTTTTAGAGCTGAGGAAACTCGGGGTTAGGGCAAATGATGCCTTACCAGATGGCACACAGCTTAATATGTGGCACTTCTAGAATCTGAACAGAAGTCTCAAAACCATTCGCCAGGAATTCTATTTGGAGGTATATATCCAAAAGAATTGAAAGAAGGGTCTCAAAGAGGTATTTGCACACGTATGTGCATAGCAGCATTATTCATAATAGCCAAGAGGTGGAAGCAACAATGGATAAATACAGCATAATAGATACACAAGTGGAATATTATTCCGCTTTCAAAAAAGAAGGCAATCTCATCACTTCGGACAGCATGGATGAACCTGGAGGACATTATGCTAAGTGAGATAAGCCAGTCTCAGAAGGACAAATGTTACGTGGTCTCGCTTATATGAGGTAACGAAATTAGTCAAGCTCATGGAAACGGGAAGTAGAATGGCGGTGCCAGAGTCTATGGGGAGGGCCAGTGGGGAGTCATTGCTTAACGGGCACAGAGTTTCAGTTTTGGAAGATGAAAAAGTTCTGGAGATAAGTTGCACAACAACGTGGAAATACTTAGAAAATGGGTAAGATGGTAAATTTTATGTTGTCTGTATTTTACCACCGATAAAAATAAACATTAAACACCCATTTTTCCTTACATCACCTCCTCTCTGAAAAGCTGTCAACATGGGCTAAGTGAGGACTTTCAGGGACGGCCCCCTGAGGAAACGGTTCAGAGAGAAACATTCCTTAGCCTGCCAAGCTGAGGAGGCAGGAGTCACTGTGATTTAACAGGAGCTTCGAAAGATGGCAGCGCGACATGTTCTATCCCAATCCACCCTCTAAATTTCCAGGATTTAGCTGACAAGCTTAAAGCCAGAGGCCCACCCAGGCAAAGGGCATAGCCAGGCACGCGCAGCACACAGAGGGAGGCAGCAATGGAACCGCTTTAGGTCCGTTACTCCGCTGGCCCTTCCCTTCTAGCAAACAGGACCCCCGCGGAATAAAGTCTCTACCTGTGCATGTCAAAGTGCTTTCTCTCCAGGTGCCTTCCTCGGTGCAAACGGACGTGATCTTTCCTCCGCGGCTCTCGAAGCCCTCTTGACAGGCGTAGTGAGCCACACTGCCCAGGCCGGAGCTGGGATTCCCCACCAGGTACGCGTGCTGCACTTCCGGAGGGCGGCCGCAGTTGATCTCTGCAAGGGGAGGTAGCACAGCGCTGGTCATGACCCCGAGTTCTATCCCCATAGTTCATATGGTGGGAATAAACACCTAGCAACGACAGAGGCCACCTTTGGGAAGAGAGAAAACACGAGTCCAATTGCAGGTATACAAAGTAAGATTGTTCGGAAGTACAGAAATTTAAAAACTCACGTGCATAAAAAAAAATTCCAATTATAAGATTATTTGTATTATAAAGACTTCCTTGGTCAATGAAATAATCCATCTCAGAGTTCTTTTAAATATCAAGACTTTCTGGTACCTTTTACCATGCACCTTCAAATCATTAGCTCTTAATTAGACAATAATGCAATTGTAGGAGTTTTGCTGCTAAATGAATATTAAATTTTATACATACATATATATATATATATATATATATATATATATATATACACACACACACACACATATATATATATCAACTTTTTAAAGCAAATTAATGGAGGAAGTATTTACAGGAAAAGGACATTACCAGTTTAGACCTAGCTACTTAACATAAGAGTAAAAGAAAGTCATTTTTAGATATTCTACAATTAGGGGGCGGGGGGGGGGGGAATCCATGTGTATCTTTTCTGGAAAAAAAATTCAAAGCTAACAATGTAAAAAAAAAAAAAAAAACCACAAAAACACAATTAATAATTTGAAAATGAAATTCCAAACTCTTTGGACAAAATCTGAGCAGAGAGGTGAAGGGAAGAAATAAAACATGCTACATTTCTCGTTTAGTGGGGAGCGCATAGATATACTTTTATTCAAGAAAGCATCATAAACATAAAATACAAAATAAAATGGTCTAATAATTACAAAGGTAACCAATAGTCCTAGTTATACCTAAATACAGAAAGAAAGAAAAATATGACATTTGGCACCCATTCTGATATTTCGTTTTCTCCCCAACTGTAGAAAGCCAAGTCAAGTAAGCACTCCTAATATCTAGGTTTTTAAAACATAAGTCCATTCATTGAGATAAAGCATTCAAAATAGAGAAAAATATATGATCTGTTTCCAACTCCTCATCCACTCTTCTCAGCCTTAGAATTAGGTGGCTTCTCTCAAATGAGCTCCTGACACGGAAAGGGTGGATTTAATGGAATCACACTCTTCTCCATCTCACCATGGGTGCAGAACCCAGTTATTTCCTTGAGGGAGGCCTCTCTCACCTTTTGTCATTGGAGTTATCTCAAAACCCTTCATATAACAGCTCAACCCACCTGTCCAGTGACCCGGCTCTGAGATTTTTTAAAATGAGTTAGTCTCTGGTCAGTGCAGATTCCAATAAAATCAGCGGCAGTTATGGCACCAGAATGAGGTGGTCATTTCATAAATCCTCCAACCCTATCTACCTCTCAGGTCCCATGTCTGCTCACAGAGATCTGGCTCCTTTTCATAGATGTTTACCAAACACAAGACCTCTTGGCCCTTATTATGCTTTCCCAGCATCAAGCCTCTAGACATTTATTGGCCCCAAACATTCCAAGACACGAGTATATTTGTGTGTAAATGAGCAACCAACAGAACAGGTGGTTAATGTTTCATAAGACTGCCCAGTCATTGTTGACACCTAAAACATCTTCTAGTTTAAGCCAGGGTTCAGTTACAGCAGGAAATAGATGGAGCATCAGTGAAGAGATTGAGGGTATAGGTTTAAGCAGGTCTATTGGCCTTGAAGCTGAAATTCTAAACAGCACATTGGAGATATTGGGGAGGGAACTCAGTGATAGATAGTTGGATTAGGGGAGAAGCACAGATACTAAAGGGGTAAGCGTGCAGAAGGTAAGTGCAGAGAGCGCCTGGGAAGGCACATGGGCATTTCTTTAAATTGTCAGCTGAATCCAGGGTGAAGCAAAGCAGCCTGCTGGAAGCACATTCTGCCAAAAGGCAGAAGTGCTGTCAGCTTGACCTTCATCTCTGCCCAAATGCTGGGGCATGGGGTTTATTATGTAAATCCAGCCAAGCACCAGGAATGAATATGACTAAGGCCTACCCAGAAGTGACGATTTACAAAGAAGCTACAAGAATGCACATATTCCCCTTTCCTTGTCCTTCAGTAAAACTTCCTGGTATTTGGGGTATAAAATAAACACGCTGTATTGGCTCTGGGTCCCTGTCTCTCCATCAGAAGAGGGCAGCGGTCCCTCCAGGCCCCAGCTTTTCTTTTCATTTCTGTGTCTGTCTCTTTCTTTCATTTTCTCAATCCCTAGCAGCCCCTACTCAGGAACCGGATGCTCTCTAGCCACGCTGGATGTGGAAAAGAGAGAACCCTCCATAGGTAAGCCCTAGCCAGTTTGGCTTAGTGGGTAGAGTGCCGGCCTGTGAACTGAAAGGTCCCAGGTTTGATTCTGGTCAAGGGCACATGCCCAGGTTGTGGGCTCAATCCCCAGTGGGGGACTTGCAGGAGGCAGCCAATCCATGATTCTCTCTCATCATTGATGTTTGTATATCTCTCTCCCTTTTCCTCTCCCTTCCTCTCAGAAATCAATAAAAATATATATTTTTTAAAAAGCATTCTTTCAGGGCACCCATGGCTTCTCAATCTTGACACTGCCACTTCTACTCAGACCAAAAGGTACCCGAGAAAGCAGATGACTCCTATCTATATTAATAAAAGCCTAGATGGCCCTTGCGCCTTCATGTCATCAAAAGATGGCCATCCCCACATTGTCACAAGATGGCCAGTAGGGGAGGGTAGATGGGGGCAATCAGGCTGGCAGGAGAGGACAGTTTGGGGCAATCAGGCCTGCAGGAGAGGGCAGCTGGGGGCCAATCAGACTGGCAGGGGAGTGGTTAGGGGCAATCAGGCAGGAAGGCAGGTGAGTGGTTAAGAGCCAGCAATCGTGGATTGTGAGAGGGATGTCCCTCAAGGATCCCAGATTGGAGAGGGTGCAGGCAGGGCTGAGGGACACCCCCCCCCCAGTGCACGAATTGGGTGCACTGGGCCTCTAGTTAAGAAATAATCAAAAATCAATCCAATGAGGCTGCAATAGGTAATGAAAATATAGTTCTACATGAAAACCACAGACTCTCACCCTCACAGGGAGCCCTGGCAGTTGTGGTTCAATGATTAGAGCATCAGCCTATGCACAGAAGGGTCACAGGTTCGATTCCCAGTTAAGGGAACATACCTGGGTTGCAGGTTCAAGGAGGCACGTAAAGGAGGCAACCAGTTGATGTGTCTCTCTCACGTAGATGCTTCTCTCTCTCCCCCACCCCCTTCCCACTCTCTCTAAACTCAATGAAAAAAATATCCTTGGATGAGGATTAACAAAAAAGAATAACAACAATAATAAAAAACAGTTTCTATCCAAAGGAAAGAAAATAATAAGCAGCACAAACCTTGTGCTGCATATGCATTCATTAAAGCACACGTTTGTCTGGCTAATTATATCATTAAGTAATGTTTGGAACTGCATCAGGAATACAGTCCACTAATTATGAACATGGCTGGGAATATTTCCTTACTATTCTATTATCTGTGATTTTATTCAAATGATTGACTTTAAAACAGTTCTCCCTGGGATGATGGAGGGGGGTTGTGCTGTGCCAGTTTCAAGGATCACATTTATATTGTAACTTTATTTCATATCTCGAAGATGAAAATGTTTGCCCACATGGCTAGCTTTACTACTCTACCCAAGAAAATATTCCAGAAGGAAATCTGGCATCTAATCAATGACTCACTGTATCACCAACATCACCCACAGTGCCTGCTGCTTATCATACAGTCAGCGCAATAAGGTAGCTGGTGACAGAGCACACGTAGTAATAAAAGGCTTTATCTAATACTGTTTTAGAGACCAATAAAGACTAAGCTGAGAAAGAAGAGGAAAAAGAGACCAATAAGGTCTATAAATTGAGGCAGGCATTTCGCCAACTGCTGGGGAAATAAATGATAGACCTATTTCACATACTGATCTTGACTGGAAAACACACACAACCATCCCTGACAAACTGCTAGATGAAAAGCTTTGGCAAAGGAACAGAAACAAGGATGAAAACTGAAGAAGATCCCATTAAAGTCAGTTGTCTTCTTTGCTCAGCAATAATAGAAGGAAGTCTCTAACCTTCTAAAATCAGAAGCTTTATGTAACACCTGGAAATTAGTATAATGTGGTAGGTTGTAAGAGTCTAGGTCGACTCCACGAGGATCTATATTGATCCCCTGGATCTGATAATTGAGCACTTATTACCTATACTTACTTCTCTTATTTCATTTGTAAAAATTTTCTCTTCTCCTCTTAATGGTAAGCTCTTTGTGGGCTGTGTCTATATCCAATATTTTTTCAATATCCCTGTATTCATGTGAGTAATTAATATTGTGAACATGAATCTCAGTGATATTTATATGTAAAAAATATGCTAAAGAATGGGTCAAAGTGTAACTTTATGACACAGTGTCATGCATTTTATGGCATGTTTCAAATTTGGCCAATATAGTTTGACCCTCATTCCGGGATCACTTGGGCACTAAATTACATATATCATCGATGTTGGAGGCTGAAATCTAATGTCTCAATCTGTGGCAACTTGAACTTAGCAAATGTTATCATAACCATCAAAGGAAAATGGGAGGGTTTCAGTGTGCCACAAAAGCAGATTCCCAAGAGTAGCTTATTAACTGCTGAGACTAAGCTAATGAGCTCATTAGCACCAAAAGAGTCCATTTGCCTTAGGCAGTGAAAGAAAAAATATTTTTTGATGTACTCTATATTCTAAAGTCTTCCACAAACTTAGCCTCAACTAACAAAACATTTCCTTCACATAGAGAAAGCTCATTTGGAGAAAAACAAAAGAAAAATTTCCATAACATTTATTGTCAACAAATAGTATCTGGTATGGAAATAGAATCTAAACCCTTCAGAAACTGCCACAATAGGGTTTAATACATATGAATCTTCTTTTTTTCTTTTTAAATCATTAAAATTCTTCATTTTAACATTCCAGTTGTAAATAGACTATTTGAGTCAAAAGCCAATCTATTAGGTAGTGAAAGCTGAAGAATTGTTGACCTTCCCACTTTATGATAGGAAGTTTCAGAAAGATCTTGAAATTTATTTTATTTTTGCTAATCCTCACCCAAGAATATTTTTTTCATTGATTTGTAGACAGAGTGGAAAGGAGGGGGATAAAGACAGAGAAAGAGAAACACTGATGAGAGAGACACATCAACTGGTTGCCTCCGCACATGCCCCAACTGGGGCCAGGGATCAAGCCTTCAACTGAGGTTCATGCTCTTGACAGGAATTGAATTGCCACAGGATAAACTGGGGCAGCCATGCAAGAGTCAATACCACAATGTCTGCCTTTGTCTGCACCACCTTTTGAGGAGGATTCAGGATGCATCCATAAGCAAGGAAACAGTGACTATAAAGAGCACACTGGATCACAAAGATTTAATTGACATTTATAGAACATTTCACCCCAAAACAGCAGAATATACATTCTTCTCAAGTGCGCATGGATCATTCACAAAGATAGACCACATGTTAGGACACAAAACAAGTCTCTACAAGTTCAAGAAGATTTAAGTAATATCAAGCATCTGCTCAGATCACATTGAAATGAAATTATAAATCAACTACAGTAAAAACACGCCAAAACATTAAAACACCTGAAGGCTTAATAGCATGTTATTGCACAATGAATAAGTTACTAATGAGATCAAGAAAGAAATCAAAAACTTTCTGGAAACAAATGAAAATGAACACACAACAACCCAAAATCTCTGGAACACAGCAAAAGCAGTCTTGAGAGTGAAGTACCTTAAAAAAAAACAAGAGAAATCAACAATAAATTATTTAACCCTACAACTTAGAGAACTAGAAAGAGAACAACAAGAAAAGCCCAAAGTAAGTAGAAGGAAGGAAATAATAAAGATTAGAGCAGAAATAAATAACATAGAGACTAAAAACAAAACAAACAAAAAACAAAAAAGCAATGAGCTGAAGCCAGTTTGGCTCAGTGGTAGACTGTCGGTCTGCGGACTGAAAGGTCCCAGGTTCGATTCCGGTCAAGGGCATGTACCTTGGTTGTGGGCACATCCCCGGTGGGGGGTGTACAAGAGGCAGCTGATCGATGTTTCTCTCTCATCGATGTTTCTAGCTCTCTATCTCTTTCCCTTTCTCTCTGTTAAAAATCAATAAAATACCGTTATATTAAAAACAAAAAAAACAAAAAACAATGAAACCAAAAGCTGGTTCTTCAAAAGGATAAATAAAATTGAATTGTTAACCAGACTCATCAAGAAACAGAGAGGACCCAAATAAATAAAATCAGAAACGAAAGTGGAGAAGTAACCACTGACATCACAGAAAAACAGGATGTATCCACCAGCCTCAGGTATGCCGGGCACTGTGCCAGGTGCAGGACAGAACCTGCTGAAGAAGATTACAGTGTCGCTGCGCTCCCAGATCTACAGTGCAGACTGATGTAAACCACAAAAATAATTATAATATACTTACACGTTGTGTGCTAAGAAAGAAAATAATATCAGAGATGGCATCTAAAGCTAAAAATTGAAAGATGAGAATAATGCTAAGCACAGGGAGACCTTGTCAACAGATGAATGAATAAACAGAAGGTAGTCTACACATACCATAAAATCATATTCAGCCTTTAAAAGGACTGAAGTTCTGACACATGCTACAACATGGATGCACCCTGAAAACATTATGTGATGTCAAATAAGCCCAAAAGATAAATATTGTATAAGTCCATATACATCAGGTACCTAGAATACAAATTCACAGAGCCAGAAGGTACGACAGAAGTTACCAGGGGCTACAGGGAGACAGGAATCATAAGTTATTATTTAACGGGCACGGAGTTTCTGTTTAGGATAATGAAAACGTTCTGAAAATGGTTGCACGACATGATGAACGTATTTAATGCCACTGAATTGCACACTTACAAATGGTTCAAGTTTTATATTACACGTATTTTACTATAATTAAGAAACGTAAGGAGGCTGGTATGTCAAGTAGAGGGAAAGCAGGTGCAAAGGCCCTGAAGCCAGTCAGAGTTTGGCGTGTTGGCTGGGAAAGGGTGATGGGAGATGTAACCCGCAGAAAAGACAAGCGGTCAAACCCCTGTTGACTTCTGAGTCCACGAATAAGAGCTTGGATTCTATTCTAAATGAAGTGGCCATTCCCATGTTTTTAGAAGAGTTTTAAGTTGAGGAGAGAGAATAATTCAATTTATGTTTCAAGAGATGCATTCCTGGGCAATGGGCTGGAGTGGGCAAGCCTCAAAGTGGATTCTTAAGAGAACTGTTCAGTAAGAATTCCCAGCTCGAAAGGAAGATGTGGCCCATAAGATAGGGGGCACATCTGGATGACAGATGTCCCCAGAACCCCCCCACGGTGTGCCCACACTACAAACCACCCTTCCTCCATGGACTCTCACACAGGAAGCAAACACCTCACAGGGAAGAGCACCAACATCCCCACCTCCATGGAGCCACCCCTGTCCCCATTGAAACTCTCTTCGTCTTTGCTTGTCCTCCTCACATAAATTTAGGTGTGCCCCTGGATAGCACAAGGGCTTAGCTGTCTTCTCTCCTCCCAACTCCAGACTTTCTTAGTCACAGGATCTATCGTATGTAACAGGAGAACCAGACTCCATTTTGTTGTTAATGGTAACATGGACCAAGTGATTCCCTCACCTAGCTCCTGGCTTGCTTGGTATTTAAGCTGCCACTCATAACTTGCATCTTTTTCTGAAAATTAAAAAAGTAGTAACCATAACAAAATGTAGGGAATGCAAGGTAGAAATACTATCCTTTCAGCCACATATTTCCATCAAGTCCTACCTACATGAAAGATGAGACCCCAGCCCAGCCAGTGTGGCTCAGTGGTTGAGTGTCAACCTATGAACCAGGAGATCACGGTTCGATGCCCAGTTAGGGCACATGCCAGGGTTGCAGGCTTAATCCCCAGTAGGGGGCACTCAGGAGGCAGCCGATCGATGATTCTCATCATTGATGTTTCCATCTCTCTCTCTCTCTCTCCCTTCCTCTTTGAAATCAATAAAATATACCATTTGTAATTCTTTAAACAATAAAATAAATTTTATAAATAAATAAATATATATATATTTAAAAAAAAAAATTCAAAGAAGAGGGGACCAAGGGACCTGTCCTCCTCACTTCCAGCTCTGAGGCCCGGTGGGATGGGGGACCCTTGTCACAGGCTCCCCTGCCAAGGCAGCACAGCCACCGAGGACACAGAAACTGGAAGAACGTGAACAACAGGTCCACCAACTGTACCTTCTCTGTTGGGAAAGCCTGTTCTGGGCCACAAATGCTGCCATCTGTAATCACAGCTGCTCCCTTCACAAGTACCTGCTCCTCCGCAGCATCCAAGTTCACAGACTGCTTGTGTTCCTAGTGGAATTCCCAATTCCTGTGGCTTCATAGGAGCTAAAAATACAGTGCTGGCTGGCACCTGGCCCAGATCCCAGAGGCCCCACGCAGACTGGAGGGTAAGTAAGAGGGGGTGTGCTTAGAGAGGGGCAGATACCGCTCTGAGAAGCCTCAGCCATGTGGTGGCATGGGGGAGGCGGAGGAGGGTGTCAGCAGGCAGAGAGCAGTTATTAGGGGCGGGAAAGAAGGGAAGATCTTCTAAAGAACAGTTCTCAGAGGAATATAACAAGCACGCTCTATCTATCTAACCTTCTGTATTCTCAGTCCAGTAATCCAGATGGAAATCCAATTTCCAAAGTATAATACAAATTGTTTTAGTTGGGGTTTCCTGTATAAATCTTTAGGGAGTGCTTTGATATGCATTATGACACATTTTAATCTAAGTTCTGCATTTTAATTGATTTATTGAAAGATGTTAGAGCTAAAATATACTTTTAGAATTTCTTATGCCCCAGGATGATAATTAACTATTAAAATGTGTGTAGAGCCTGAAATCACAAATCAGAGTAGCAAAAGGATTAACTCAGCCAAGCACATCACTGAGTTACTTAGCTATACAATAAATTCAATAAAAACTAGGCTTTGTTATATGTTAAAAATTCCTTCAATACAGAAAGTACATAAGATATAAAAAATCATCCAGGACCTACCCACCCGCAGTGCAAATTACCACTGTTAACATTTTTCTAAATCCTCATCCATTGATTTTTTTGAGAGAGAGAATGGAGGGGAGGGAAGAGAAATGGAGAGAGAGAAATTGATATGAGAGAGGCACATCAATGGGTCGCCTCCCATTTACACCCAACCCAGGCCAGGGATCGAGGTATGTGCCCTTGACTGGTAATCAAACACACAACCTTTCAGTCTGCTCCACTGAGCAAAACTGGCCAGGGCACCACTGTTAATATTTTGATGTATAGACTTCTAAACTTTTTCATAAGCATATATGAACTATTTCAAAAATCAGATTATATTATTCATATAATTTGCAACTTAGCAATATACTATTAATGCTTAACCTATGTCAATAAATATTTTCCCCAACATAATTTTTATTGGCTATAAAATATTCCATTTTATGTATAAGCCTTGATTTATTTAACCAATTTCCTATTGATAGATATTTGGGAGTGTATATCCTATATAATAAAAGGCTAATTTGCAAATTGTCTCCTCAATCAGGAGTTTGACCAGCAGGCAGGCCAGCTAACCGCTCATGTCCCTTCCTCCTGGCCAGGCTGGCTGGACCTCACCCATGCACAAATTCATGCACCGGGACTCTAAAAAAAAAAAAAAAAAATTCATACACACACACACACACACACACACACACACACACATACACACACACACACACACACATATATCCATATATACAGACACTGAGTGGCCAGATTATTATACGTTCAGAGATCATAATAATATGGCCACTCAGTGTACGTAGTCCTAGCCAGTATGGCTCAGTGGATAGAGCATTGGCACACGGACTGAAAGATCTCAGGTTCAACTCTGGTCAAGGGCACATATCTAGGTTGCAGGCTCAATCCCCCACCCTGGTCAGGAGCATGGAAGGGTGTGAGGGAGGCAACCGATCCATGTGTCTCTTTCTCTGTCTCTCCCCCTCCCTTCTACTCCCTCTAAAAAATCAGTGGGAAAAAATATCCTTGGGTGAAGATTAACAGCAACAATAAAGATATACATAACAACAAAAGCCAAGAGCATCAGTGAAACCACTCATGAAAGCTAGGAATAAGACAAGAATATTCAAAGTCAACACAGACATTTAAATTTTTGTTCTGAAAACACTAGCCAAGTGACCAAGAGAAAAACATAACTTTTTTAAAAGTTGAAAAATAGAAGATGGAATTATCATTATTTGCAGATGATAGAGGATACTATTCCTGGAACTAACTAAAAACCTATTGGGGGGGGGGGGAATTATTGGGTTTATTCCATTCATCCACCAGCCCAAGGAGAAATTGAAGAGAGAACTACGAAAATCTCAATATGGTATAAGCCGTGAACCCGAACCTTTGGAAAACTCACCTTGGCAGTTTAATTTGGGGGACTCCCATGTGCCCAAGGCTGTGCAGCTTGAAACTATATCTTCCGGGCCACTGAAAAACCCCTCTTTGCAAGCATAACGAACTTGGCTGCCAGGCCCAGAGGTGTAATTGCCTATAATATAGGCATCTGGGACCTCAGGAGGAGTGCCACAGTCTATTTCTGCAAATAAATGAATGTCAAATGCATTACTCTGTGAATCTCTAAAATTCATAATCTCTACCACTACCCCATTCCCCCTCCCTACACACACAGACCCCAGCCACATGCTAAATAGGCTGGTTCATTTCCACATGACTTTTGCGCATATTTCCAAGGATGATCTCTCTTCAGTCTTCTGACCTGCCATAGGTAATGGCATCTATACTTGCACAAAGCTGAACGAATTCGGCAATCAACCTTCACTAATGCAAACTAACTAAAAAGAATCCTAGTCCAGTGAAGTGAAAATTTTAGATTGCAAAACACCTTCAGATATATATATGCCTTTATCATTTTCAGGGTCACTTTTGAGATGCTGGTCCTTACCAGATCAGCCTAACATTTTACAAGCTAACCTAATGGTTACCATCAAAATATCTATTAGCTGCTAAAAATCCCCAAAGTTTAGTAATTTTAGCTTTTTAACATAACCCCTTCTATCTTCATTAGGTGATTTGGTTATCTCATAGGTTGTAATAATCTCCACCTACCTCCCCAACAGAGACCCACAGACAGAGGTGAGGGCTGCAGAAAATCACCACCAACGGGAACTCCCTTTCCGAGCGTTCTTCCGCAGAAACCCACCTGTGCATGACGTGGCATCTCTGGTCGGGTGGAAAGGCTCGGGGCCACTCTCTGGCAAGTATCCATCCATACAGTAGCATTCGAAGCTCCCATGAGTGTTCACACACCGTGCTCCCTGCCCACACAGGCCGGACACCTCACACTCATCTATGTCTTGAGACCCATCCCAAATAGGAGAGGGAGAGAAAAACAGAAAGAAGAAAAAATGAGGGAGGGGGGATGACACTGTGACCACCATTTTTCACATTCTCAGTCTACGCTTACAAATGGGTGCATTTGTGTGCAAAAGTATCATGAATTTTATTTTTACTTTCTTAAGGGGTCTTCTCGGGTATCCTTCACTCAGAGGTGCTCAGAAGTACTTGTGACCTTGTTCTGGGGATTTAGAAAAACCAACAGCCATCCATCCCCAACTGACTGAGACCAAGTCAAATGAATTAAAAAAAAAAAAAGAGTATGTTAATAAATGTCAGCCCTGGCTGGGTGGCTCAGATGGTCAGAGCATCCTTCTGTACGTCAGAAGGTGGTGTGTTGGATTCCCGGTCAGGACTAGTAGGGGAAGCAACCAATCAATGTTTCTCACTTAGGTGTTTCTCTCTCTCTCTTCCTTCTCCTCTCTCAAATCAATAAAAACATACCCTCATATAAAAAGGTGAGGATTTAAAAATTCAGTTACTATAAAATAAGAATGGCCTCAATCTCATGCTAAAAATATCTAAAGAACTACAAATATGAAATAATTTAGACAAGAGTGAAAAAATGTTTTCAAAAATGAACATAGGATAGTAAGGAGATACTTCAGAAGGATCTCACTAAATTTACCAAGATAGCAGGGCCTTAAAACAGGCTTCGAGAAAGGAAAGCCGGGCTTCTTGGCAGACTCCCCCTGACTAAGGATTATGGGAAGTAGCAAGTACAGGGGTAAGTAATCCAGAGTCTGAAAAAGATTCCTCTCTGCCAGTCAGCAGCCCCCAGCCCCACCCTGATCTGGCTGAGAGAACAAAACTGCAGACTTAAGGAATTCCCTCAGCAACACATACACCAATTTTACTTGGAGAAACAAAGCATCTTAAAGGAGGTGGCACATTTCCCAAAATCTATGCAAGAACCATAAGGGGGGCAGCATGGAGGAAGTCTGGGATTTCAGAGACCAGCCATTTTGGGAAGACTGACACTAGTATGGGGCAGCCAATATTCTATTTTGACAGAAATACGTATTTAAAAAAAAAACAAAAAAAAAAACAACTATGAGCAGCATAATTTCCTAAAAGAAGGAAGAAAATAATCTCAAAATTCTTTTACATTTGTTTGGGATTTTACTGAAATTCACTATATCCTTTTTTCTTTGTTCGTTCTTGGGTCTTAGACCAATGAATACTTCATCACCCATCGGTCATTGTTTGGGAACCAGTCATTCACTCAATTGCTGAAGGAGCCCATACAAGCTACCAATGTTTTCATAATTATTCTTGAATTTACTGGGGTGACACTGGTTAATAAAATTATCTAGATTTCAGGGGAAAAACTACCAATTCTGAGCCACCTACACATTTTGTGCTTCAAACTTTAGGGAACTCTTTGTGGGAGACTGTCTTCAAAAATGGCTGGAAACAATTTTTCTTCTGTTTCTCGCAAGTCACTCCTCCCATCACAAGTGTGTGGCTCCCTTGGGCTGGCCGTGGGACTTGCTGTGGCCAATAGGACAGGACAGAAGTCACATTGTGCCTGCTCTGGACTAACTCTGAAGACACCTGGCAGCTTCTTTCTCTTTCTTGGAATCCAGTGGCCATGCTGTTAGGAAATCCAGCTATTCTACTTGGGAGAAAGCCCACTCAGAGGGGCCCTAGGATGAGACTCCAGCTGAAGAGAGGGCCACATAGAGGAGAACTGACCATCAGCATGAGGGCCCCAGACGTGGGAGAGGCCTTCTCTTACCTACCAGCTCAGGCCAGCCACCAGCTGAATGTGTCTACACACGTGATGAAACTACCTAGCCATAGAATTGTGAGAAATAATAAAATTGCTGTTTTAAGCCACTAAATTTGGGAGTCAGGAGACTAGAATTAATGTAGTACCAGTAGTAGATAACTAAGAGATGCAGAAGTCCAAACAAGATTAGAAGAAACTGTGTCAATAAAAAAAAATAATAATAATAAAAAAAAATAGGACAGGGCAGAAGTTACATTGTGCCTGCTCTGGACCTAACTCTGAAGACTTAGAAAATTAAAAACAAAATATGAACGCCAAAAATAAAAACTCAATCCATGGAGGCACTGAATAATAGCTCAGTCAATGCTGAAAAATAAATGTGCAAATTCCAATTTGAGGAATTCTCCAAAAACATATAGAAAAATAAATTACGTGAGACAGAGTATAGTACAAAAAAACACATGAAGATAAATCCAAAATACTTAATATCCGTTTAATTTTTTTTAGATTATACTTTTTATACTGTTCCTTTTTGCCATCTCCCCACACCACCCCCATTCCACTTGGCAACCATCAGTATTCATTTAAGAGGAATTGCAGAAGAGAATGGAGTAAATGTATAAGAATTAATATTTTTAAAAATCCTCAGTTTATGTATTCAAATCCAAATAGCTTTTACAACGAACAAGTCTGAATGTTAAAAAAGAAAAAGAAAAAAAGAAAGTAATTCTGAATTTCATAGAATAAGGGAAGAAACTATTACTCTCTGAGGGAAAGGAACAGTAATATATGAGGGAAAGAGAACCCATCTGACCTAGGACTTCCTGTCTGAAACACTAAATGCTAGATAGCAAAGGAGAAATGTTGAGAGTTCTAAGAAAAATGGAGCAGAACATCATGCTATATTTAAACAAAGGAATGACCTTTCAGACCATGAGTGATACCAGGTATCATAGCATTGACATTTCTTTTCTGGAAAAGATTTTGAGAAAATATTGCAGCCAGCGAAAAACATCAGAATAAACAAAGTCAAGAAAGAGAAAGACATAATAAAACACAACAAGAAGTGCTGAGAAATGAAACAAGTAACACTTAGGGTTCAACAACTGTTGA
The DNA here is from genome assembly GCF_964339955.1 of Pipistrellus hanaki. Lineage (NCBI taxonomy): Eukaryota > Metazoa > Chordata > Mammalia > Chiroptera > Vespertilionidae > Pipistrellus > Pipistrellus hanaki. The sequence continues at coordinate 15,469,270 of NC_140513.1, read as the reverse complement.
TAATAAAACCATGATACTTTTGGCAATTGTTAAGAAAGGATTCTTAAAATAAAAATACCATCAAATAGCTCTGGCCTCAGACGGTTGAGTATGATCCGTGCACCAAAAGGTCGCCTGTTTGATGCCCAGTTAGGGCATATGCCATGTTTTGGTTTAGTCCCCAGATAAGGTGCATACAGAAGGCAATCGATCAATGTGTTTCTCTCACATCAATGTTTCTTTCTCTTTCCCTCTCCCTTCTTTTCTCTCTCTAAAATCAATAAGAACATATTTTTTTTAAAAATAAATAAGTTCATTCTCTAAGACAAATTTTAGAGATGATTTCAACACGGCAGAATACAACATGTTTCTAGATTTGATCCATCGTTTTAACTTATCAAGATTTTTTTTATCCCATTGAGGAATTTGTAAAGTGTGTACGTTTGGCTTTGTCACAGAAATGATTTTCCAGCCTGCCCACCTGCTCCAGACTCCTCAAAAGATAGTGGGAATTGATGGTTGTCTTTTTTTTCTTTTTTCTTTTTTTAAGTAGAGTTCTAAAAATAAATAGTACAAATAACTACAGGGCAAAAATGTGGCTAAGCAGCAGTGGCATGGAAAAGTCTTGGAGTTCCTAGGTACTGATCAGTGCTGAATATAAGTCACTACAGTCATTAATTAGTTTGCTTTGTGTACAGTCAACAACCTCATAACAATAATCATTATGGCCGGGACCGGTTTGGCTCAGTGGATAGAGTGTCGGCCTGCGGACTGAAAAGTCCCGGGTTCGATTCCGGGCAGGGGCATGTACCTTGGTTGCGGGCACATCCCCAGTGGGGGGTGTGCAGGAGGCAGCTGATCGATGATTCTCTCTTATCGATGTTTCTGGCTCTCTATCCCTCTCTCTTCCTCTCTGTGAAAAATGAATAAAATATATATTTTTAAAAATAATATATTTCTAAAAAAAAAACAACAAAAAAACAATAATCATTATGCCCAGATGATGTGGTTCAGTGGTTGAGCATTGACCCATGAACCAGGAGGTCATGGTTTGATTCCCAGTCAGGGCACATGCCCGGATTGTGAGCTTGATCCTTAGAAGGGAGCATACAGGAGTCAGTTGATTGATGGTTCTCTCTCATCACTGATGTTTCTCCCTCTCCCTCTCCCTCTCCGAAGTCAATAAGGACATGTTAAAAAAATAATTGTTATGATTGTTAATAACTATTCCTGCATGTCATCTTACACATACCAGGCATTGTTCTAAACTCTCATTACTTATTACTGATTATTTCCATCTTATTTCCTCTTCAAAATAACGTAGTGAGGCCGATGCTATTGTTACCCCATTTTACAGATGAAGCACCTGAAGTGGAATAATTGCACTTAAATTTGGAAGGTGAGTAGCGGGAAGCCAGGTATCTGGCTCCAGAGACCATTAAAATATATATATATATATATATATATATATATATATATATATATATATATATATTGATTTCAGAGAAGAAGGGAGAGGGAGAGAGAGAAAGAAACATCAATTTCAGAGAAGAAGGGAGAGGGAGAGAGAGAATCATTGATTGGCTGCCACCTGCACAAGCCCCACTTGGGATCAAGCCCTCAACTCAGGCATGTGCCCATGACCAGAATCGAATCCAGGATCCTTCAGTCCACAGGCCAATTATCCACTGAGCCAAACCAGCTAGGGCCAGAGACCATATTCTTAACCACTATGTAACACTGTCCCTCCCATTGCAATCTAATTGTATATAACCATCCAATCAATAATTCCCCGTCCAGAGACATTGTCAAAGATATCATCCACTGCTTTAATGAAGCCTAGATATATCCACTATGTATCACTGAGATGAATATGCATGATTTTAACTTCTAATCCCTTGTTACCTTTTATGCTCACAAACCATCCCTTTTCTCACCCATTCTAGAATCGTGGCTGGATGAACCTGTTAAGCTTATCAGAACAACTTCTCCACACACTGATAAATTCCATGGGGTCTCCAAGGCTGTACATGTTCCTTAGAAAAAGAGTTCTAAGCAACCTTATTAATATACTTAACTAATCAATGGGGGAAAATTTCCTCGGTCCTATTCTATATATTGGAATATTTAACCTTATCCGCAGCAGAACTATTTCTTGCTAGAAAGTAGCAAAACTGAACAGGACACTCTGACCTGGTCCCAGGGCCCTGGGGTTCTATATTTAGCCCTTTCAACTAATAGCATGGGTTTGAAAGTCAGAAAGACCCAGGTTTGAGAACTCCTCATGCTACTTACAAGATGTACTAATGTCTGTTCCTTAACCTTTCTAAACCACTTCTGCAAAATGAAGCTAATTATCGTGGGTTTTCTGTGGGGACTAAATAAAACGTGTGGAAAGCACTTAGCACAGTACCCAGCAGCCCATAAGTCCTCAAGACTTGTTAGTTAATACACGACTGAAGCTTGCCTCTCTACTGACTCAGATCTGCCTGGGGCACACGCCACTCCTTCATACCTAAGCCTGAGCCACGCCTGAGCCATGTGAGAGGGTCTGGGGAGTGGCCACATGGCTTGTTCCACTGGACTTGACTGCTCCAAGACGGAGCAGAAAACCCACCCGGAGGGCCCTTAGCTGGAACAAGAGGGCCAAAGAGGCAAAAGTTTAAGAAGAAGCAAGCCTGTGACTGCCCCTCCAACACAAGCCCATGTCCTGAGAAGCCTTTGAAATATGATGACTTAGCATGGACCCAACGAGAAAAATGCATTCCAGAACCTTCAGGTTCATGGACATGCTCTCAAAGCCAACTTTTCTCCATATCGACACCTAAGAACCAGACCCTCCTAACTCCAAGAAGTAAGACGAGACAAAAATTATTCCCTCACAACTTGGAAAGTGAATGCATTTGTTTTCTTTCCTGCCACCTTCCCTGCTCAAATGCCAGATTAAGCTTGGAAGCCTGTATCTTACGTGGGGAGCCACGTTAGAGGAAAACATACACCCACTTAAAATCAGGACTTTTAAACGCACACCATTTATTAATATTGTCCGGTGTTGGCAAGGATATGAAGAATTGGAACACCTTCATGAAGTGAGTAGCAGTCAGAGAGAATATTGCTGTGAACTTTCTGGAAGGCAGTCTGGCACTACGTATCGAAATGTAAAATGTGTACCCCTGGCACAGAAACCATCTTTCGGAATGTATAATAGGGAGATAATTATTTGTAAGGATGTAAGTACAAGATTGAACATTAGAGCATTTCTCACAATAGAAAAACAACAACCCCAGTAGGGATGGGGAATATCCGTTAAATAGCATAGAACAGCCATATAATAAATCCTGTACAATTAATTTAAAAGGTATTATATATCTATCCCTACTATTTCTTAAGAGATTTAGAATTTACATACAATAAACACACTGGCCTTAAGTGTTCAGGTAGTGAACTTTAGATCAAAATATAGTTACACCAAAGCTGCATCTCAAAACGTCAGAGGACTTGACTAAGTTAGCACCATTGCCCTCTTTGGGAGCCAGGGGGGCATTCCTGAGTTCTCGCTTGCAGGCTAACATTCCCCTCACTTTCTTGCTCATTACTCAAACCTTAGGATATGGATACCCCAGGTTCTTTCCCAAGGCCCCATAAGCTGGGAGATGCCAGCCCTAGGCCTTATTTCCACAGCAGTCTCCTTTCTCTCTACTTAGCCTCGTCCCACCGAAGTGAAAGCACTCTCACCCTGGAAGTGCCCCGGAGCTTCTTCCTCTGGGTGTGGCGCATGGCAAAGGTCCCATGATCCCCGGGAGTCATTCAGGGGCAGCCCTGGGGGTCAGAACATCTGTAGGCTCTCCACAACTAGAACCCCTGCACTAGAACCCGTGCACCCATTCGCCATCCGTCCTTGGTGACAGCCAAAGGGGCTACCTGCAGCCAGCCCCTGAATTTGACCTGAGCTCTGCCAAGCATGAGAAACATCTGGTCACAGGATTCTCCTAATGCAAGAGCTCTGACTCACATCCTGTGGCTCCAGGCAAACGCTGGCTAACTGCTGATACCCCAAAACTTGCTAAGCCTCTGCCCCAGCTAATATCCACAGACTGTGGCAACTGTGATTCTGACTTTCAGTATCATCAAGAGAAGTAACCCATCAGCTGACGCCAAGCGATAAGTGGAGACCTCGAGAGGAAAGGTCATGTGAATGAATGATTGTCAATGGACTTCATTGAGGGGAGATGATGGTATAAAATTTAATAGCGGTGATTGTTGCACAGCTTTGTGAATATGCTAAAAGCCACCGAACTGTATACTTCAAAAGGGTGAACTCTGTGGTATGTGTATTATATCTCAATTTTTTTTTAAGAAAGGTCACTAAATAATTAGTAGAAGTAGAATAAATAGAAGCAGGGCTGAGATCAGATTTATTATTCCAGGAGGATTGGTTCTTATTAGGCTGACAATTATTTAACCCTTGCATGAATGTTTCCCCCCCCCCCTCCTACTTTTTTAAAGTAGACTATATCCTTGAGAACTATAGTGATATAGTTATAAAAGGTTTTCCTGGTGTCCAGCTGGTGTGGCTCAGTGGTTGAGCATCGACCATGCACCGGAAGGTCACCGGTTCAATTTCCAATTTCCGGTCAGGCAGGGTTGCGGGCTCCATTAATGTATCTCACTCATATTCCTCTCTCTCTCTCTCTCTCTCCTCCACCTCCTCCTCCTCCTCCTCTCTCCCTCACCCTTCCTTTCTTTTTCTCTCTAAAATCAATAAAACATATTTTAAAACTTTTTTTTTCCTGGCAAATTCCACAACCTTGAAAACATAATTTCAGATATCATGTCCTCCAGTAAGGTTTCCATTCCCTTCCCCACTTCCCACAGTGCCCCTGTGGATTATGGCTTTCAGTAAGCACCCTTTGCTTACCTATATCATTGATACTTTATCCTGAAATTAGCTGCCTGTATCTCCTCTCACTAGCATAGCCTTAACACACAGAAGAGCATGAGATATGTGTATCGAATGAACTGAATGCCAGATCTTCATCATCTTGTAAGGTTGTTTTAAATTGGTCCTTTTTTTTTTTTAAATTGCTGCCTCTTCCCCCCCCCCCCCCCCCTATGGATTTCAGAGAGAAAGGGAGAGGGAGAGAGAGATAAAAACATCAATGATGAGAGAGAACCACTGATCGGCTGCCTTCCACACTGGGGATCGAGCCCAACACCCAGGCATGTGCCCTTCACCAGAATTGAACCCGGGACCTTTCAGTCTGCAGGCCAATGCACTATCCACTGAGCCAAATCAGCTAAGGTAATTGGTACCTGTTTTTTTAAACCCACCTAGTTTAATCCTGCAACACTGGACTTCTGCAATCATGTGGCAGGGAATTTGCTACCTAAAACAACAGGATATTATCAGATGCCTTTTCTGAAGGAATATGCTCATCTGTGACAAGAATGGATCAAATGGACCCTTGGAGGGATCTTCACCTTGGTACAGGTCAAGAGGGAGAATGAATCAGCACATCAGAACCTGTGGTTCTGGGTAAGAAGCCATGTTCTCCTCTCCCTTTCTTTTCCCTGGAAACCTTTAAATAATAAAGCTTTTAAGCAGTCATTAGGTCTGTACAAACCCATCTTAGAATCAGCAGTCCCTTCCTGCCTTTTCTCTTCATCACAATTCAAAGATTTTTCTAAGAAAACCAAAGAGCTATACTATCATGGCAGGATGTAAGTAGAGGGCAGATAATGCAGGGGCCACTGAAAATTAGGAGGATTTTGACCCACCCCATTGTATTCAACCAACGTATGCCCAGAAATCTGACCCTCTAAGCTACTGAGGTTCCAAAAGTTACTCCTCACTTACTCCTGTGGGAGGTGTATCCACGGTTCTAATAGGAGCAGTGAGTGCTCTGACTTCCTGGGAGCCAGCATCGAGGTGCCCACCCCCTGGGACCTTAGGGGACCACGTGCACAAGCTGGTGCATGCCAGAGTCACCCCAAGAACAAACAGCCCATCTGGGGTGACAGGAACCTGCAGGTGATGCACCATCTCTGAGGGCCCCTCCTTGTTATTTATTATGAAAATGTTCAAACACACAGAACAAGAAAAGAACATTACTGCCCGGAGGCATGGCTCAGTGGTTGAGCATCAACCTATGAACCAAGAAGTCACGGTTTGATTCCCAATTAAGGCACACGCCTGGGTTGCAGTCTTAATCCCCAATGTGGAGTGTGCAGGAGGCAGCTAATCAATGATTCTCTCTCATTATTGATGTTTCTACCTCTCTCTCCATCTCCCTTCCTCTATGAAATCAATAAAAATATATTTTAAAAAGCAAAAGGAACATTACACTGAACTCCCATAGACCCACACCCCCAAAAAGGAACAATTATTTATATTTAATGTACCTTACATATCTAATAAATAACACTAGGTACTTTATAATAATACCCCAGATACTTCAGCATGTCTCTCCCCAAATAAGAACATTATCCTAAATGCTACTGTTATCCTACCTAATAAAATTAACATTAATTCTCTAATACTAACTAATACTCAGGCTATGTCCAAATATCACTCATATGCCCTGGCTGGTATTGCTCAGTGGTCAGCCTGCACATTGAAGGGTCTCAGGTTTGATTCCCATTCAAGGTCACGTACCTGGGCTGCAAGTTCAATCCCTGGCCCCAGTTGGGCCATGTGCAGGAAGCAACCAATCGATGTCTCTCTCTTCCACTCCCTCTAAAAATCAATGGAAAAAAAAAAAATCCTCGGATGAGGATTAACAAAACAAAAAACAAATTTTCTTACAGGAAAGTCCCTCCCTTAAATCCTGGCCCTGCCCTCTCCCTCTCCTGAATCCTGGACTCTGTCCTGCCACCACCCAGTTGCCATGGCCACGGCCCCTTCTGAATACCTGCGCAATAGGTGCCGTCATTGGGAATGAATGTCTTGTTGTTGTTTGTGGCTCGATATCCTTCTAGGCAGATGCAATAGAAGCCTCCGAGCGTGTTGTGGCAAGATGTGTGGTTCCCACAGACCACAGTGGCCCCAAACTGGCACTCGTTTTTATCTGTTGATACATTGAGACAACATCCGGGAAAGGCCATCAGTCCATGCCACGTTCAACACCCCACTGTCCTGTGCTGTGAACTCGGGAATCAATATTCTGGGACCTTGGTCGGCAAACTGCGGCTTGCGAGCCACATGAGGCAAAAAATAATCTCAAATGCTTCTAGCTTAAAGGTCTTTACATTCTTCTAAGTCACCCAAGACTCCAAAAGGTCATAACCACACACAATATGGAGGATGGATTCTGCTCGACATGAGACTCAAAGCAATAGTATTTCATCAATTAGCCAAAAAGTCTAATAGGCAATTGTGTTGTGTGTTTTTTTCTCATGATACTAATATAAGTAGTTTTATATCAAAACAAATTAAGAAAACTCAATATTGACTTAAGTTACTAAGTTAAATTCAAGACCCGAAACACAATTCAAATTTGTAGCGGGCCAGAGAGTTTCCAGAAATTCAAGTTCAATGACCTCTAACATGAGGGATACTTTCTTGGAAACCCTAGAGACAGGATATATCCAAACACTAAAACAAAGAGTTATTATAATTGACAAAACTTCTTGTACTAAAAACAGTGAAAAAAATAACAATGTTTTCTTCCCAAGGACATCAACTCTTTAGCACTAAAGAATCTTGTTTCTTCAACTTTTCAACTCAACACAGGATTCAGCACTTACCAATACACTGAGTCCTCCCATTGCCCACAAATCCATATTTGCAAATGCACATCTTCTTCCCTTCTCTTTCCTTGCAAGTGGCATGTTCGTGGCACGTGGCACAGATGTCTAAACCTGAATCACAAATTGTATATTTCAGAAAAATGAAAATTCCATTACCTACTTTCGACGAATTGTATTTTGGGTAGTAAACATTTATGATGGAGAACCAAAATTTAAATACCAAAATTGAAAAGGAACTGACCCCTTCCTTAAAAACCTACGTTGACTACGCATTGCCCACAGAGTAAAGTACAAATTCCTCTACCTGGCTATCAAGGCTCTTAATGGCCTGACTGGAGGCTAACTCCTCCAGCTTCCCCCTTCCCAAACCCAGGCCATACACAGGATTCTCTGGGGAGAAGACCAACCCTTCTTTCCCATACATGCTATCCACTCATACTTCTATTAGAATGCCTATTCCCCCCAGCCGGCTTGGCTCAGTGGTTGAGTATCGAGCTATAAACTAGAAGGTCAGAGCACATGCGGGGTTGCATGCAAGAGGCAACCGATCAATGATTCTTTCTCATCTCTTTTACACATATATACAAACAAACAAACAAACAAACAAAAATGCCTATCCCTCCATCTCTGTCCAGCCTAGCACCTATTCCTATTTCAAGACCCAACTTCAACACCATATTCTCCCTGACATCTTCCCCATCCCCTCATTCTTAAAGAAAATTAAATGTATCTTCCTCTGTGTTTCCCTAACACCTGTATATTCTCCCATCAACCACGTTAACTTGTCATAATACTCTGTCCCAGCTCTGTCTTCCCAGCTTGGAATGATGAAATGACTACGTCATTTGCCCATATGTCTTTATTTATACAGTGTAAGCATTCTATTTGGATTGACCAACTGAAGAGAGGAACCTATAATCCTCCTTGCTATACTGCAGAAAGCAAATGGAGGGTAGGAAAACATCTCTATTACCCTATCCATTTTCCTTTCAGGGAAAAAGTGAATGTGTTTACAATGCCAGCGAGATAGCAGCAGGGTCCCCGCAGGAGGACCAGATCCCAGTTACTTAGATAAGCAGCAAAAAGGTTTGGGGCTAAAACTCCTGAAACATCCAAATCTATCAGATGGTGATATATGGCCCAAGATAAAACAAGAATTTCTACCCGGAGCTGCTGAGCTATCGTGTTGCACAATCAGTGTCTGTAATTTCAGGAGTGGCCCCGTAAGAAGAACCTTTCGCATGGAATTTCATCTCAGTCTCGGCCCCATTACTCCCTGGTAATAAAGACAGCCCTCGGGCCACTCCAGGCAGGAAATCAACCGAGACAGGGAGATTTCTCAATATTCTTAACCATGCTTGCTTGCTTTTTAAACAAAAGGTAACACGGAAACGAGACAACCCACGACTTATTACTAATACCAAGTTCACCATGGAAGTTTTTTTAAAAAAAAATTTATCAGACCCAGACCATACAGAAAAATACAACAAATTTGTAAAAAGTAGAAGTTGCAGAAGTCCTACTATCTGACTACCATGGAAGAATGTCATAAAACTACAAAATAAAACTTAAGACTAGTGCACCCATAAGAAAACCTAATTGCAACAACAGAACACTCTTCCCAAATAATTCTTGGGACACAGAGGATATAAAAATTGAAATGTTTACTACCAGATATAAAAAGTTGTCTACTCTAGAAAATTTGAGTTTTACATGTTTTTATGCTTTAAAAGAGAGAAAGCAAAGCAGACAGCTAGGGAAAACACACACCCTAGAATTTTAATGCAGGAAGCTTAACAAAGATGAAAAAACAAAATAGAGGTTTATGGGGGGAGGGTTAGGATTTAGTGAAAATAAAAAAGATGTTAAAAATTAGAAAATATATTCAAATTCATTAAAAAAAAAAAAAAAATCTTTCCCCAAAGTCAGTGCATCATAAAGGCCAATAAAGTAGTCAAACTCAAGTAAGACTGAGGAGGGAGTAAAAAAGAGTGTGCACAAACTTAAGAAAAATACATAAACATTTCTTTAAAATATGTTTTCATTGCCGAGACCGGTTTGGCTCAATGGATAGAGCGTCGGCTTGGGGACTGAAGGGCCCCGGGTTCGATTCCAGTCAAGGGCATGTACCTTGGTTGCGGGCATATCCCCAATAGAGAGTGTGCAGCAGGCAGCTGATCGATGACTCTCTCTCATCGATGCTTCTAACTCTCTATCTCTCTCCCTTCCTCTCTGTACAAAATCAATAAAATATATTTTAAATATATATATATGTTTTCATTGATTTCAGAGAAAGGAAGGGAGAGGGAGAGAGAGAATCACTGATCAGCTGCCTAAGGCATGCCCCCTACTGGGAATCATGCCCACAACCTGAGCACATGCTCCAACTGGGAATAGAACGAACCATGACCTCCTGGTTCATAGGTTGACACTCAGCTACTGAGCCACACCCGCTGGGCCATAAAACATTTTTTTTAAATTACAAATGAAAGAAAAAAGTTAAATACTACAGATTTAATACACTCTCAATCCCACCCCCATGAAATGACAACAAGGACTAGGAAGTGTGGAGCTTGGGAGGAAAGATGATAGCAGAAGATGGAAGAAGTGGACATATGGGAATTGCCTGACAGAGGAAGAACTAAAAGCCACTCCCGAAAAACTCGGGAATTAGGGTCACTGAGTACCTCCGAAGGGAGAGCCTGAAAGTTCAAGGAACTTCGTGAAAATATGTCTAAGGAGTAGCTAGATACCCAGACTCCTCTCCCTAACCCGGGCATCAGATGGAGTTTTACGACGGGGAGAAAATGGGCCAGAAAAGCTCCTGAAAACAGGGATAACAGACAAAGCCAAAGCGAGAACGAGCCTCCTACCTAAACGCACGTCAATACGGGTTAAATATATGTAAACAATGGACATTTTGACACATAATACAGTATTTTAAAACAGTTCCATAGGGAAGCTGTCAATTCATCATCACATGCAACCAAAATTCTGGAAGTACTTTTAAAATAGTGGATCCTGCCCTGGCTGGTTTGGTTCAGTGGAAGGAGCATTGGCCTGTGGACTAAAAGGTCCCGGGTTCGATTCCGGTCAAGGGCACATGCCCAGGTTGAGGGCTTTTTCTCCATTGGGGGGTATGCAGGAGGCAGCCCATCAATGATTCTCTCTCGTCATTGATGTTTCTCTCTCTCTCTCCCTCTCCCTACCTCTCTGAAATCAATAAAAATATAAGTAAATAAATAAATAAATAGATGCTGGGTCAAGTCCACAGTCCCAGTTGAGATCTACCAAAAAATGACGAACATTCTCCCCAGTGTGTGTGTACAGTACACTAATAGATATTGTACCATCTAATAAAACCAACCAAAAGAGTGGTAAAATGTTTGATTTTTTTTTCTTATATAGTATGCTTGTCATTATAAAGATGGCAGCATTTATATACATCCAGTTCCATTTGTTAATCCTCACATGAGAATATATTTTCCATTGAGTGTTAGAGAATGGGAGAGAGAAGCATCAACGTGAGAGACACATTGATTGGTTGCCTCCTACATGTGCCCTCACCAGAGCAGGGATCGAACCTGCAACCCAGGTATGTGTCCTTAACCCGAAATCGAACCCATGACCCTCCATTGTACAGGCTGATGCTGAGTCGTGCCAGCAGAGCCAGAAGCTTTTATCATGTGGAAAACGATTGCTAATATAACTGTTGAGTGAACCGAATAAACACACACAAGAAATTAAGAAACAAGTAAGTACCACCAATTCAGATAATTTAAAGGCAGTCTCATCTGAATTAGTATTTTTAAATCTAAAGTATTTTTAAATAAATGTGGTTAAGTTCAAGTTCATTCAATCGCTAGAACCAGACAAACAAAATATGGCCCCGTAGGAAGGCAGCCAGGTACAGAGGAAAGTGCTGGGCTTGAGTTGGAACTGGATCCTGAGTCCAATTCATGTGTGACCTTTAGCAAATCACTTAATCTCCCCGAGTCTCAGTTTCTTCATCTGAAAAACAAGGGCTTTGGGCTTCTCGGATTTGAAAATGCATTCAAATTACCTGGGGCTCTTGTTAAACCGCAGGCTGATTCAGTTGGTCTGGGTGGGGCCCTATAGATTGCATTTCTCCCGAGCTCCCATTTGAGCAGTTGGGTTAAATGGCCCCTGAAGTCCTTTCCCTCTAAAGTTCTGACACTCCATCCTCGGGACGCCTGTTGTAAAGACCCACTCAGAATAATTTAGAGTAAGTGTAACTCCCTGGACAGTGCCTGGTTTGTTTGGCTCAATAAAAGTTTGTTCCCTGTACTGGCAAAAAGGACAAGCTGTATGCTAGGTTACCGGGGACTTCGCAGCCATAATTATTGGGTCGGCAGCTAAGTAATTGCGGGTTTCACACATATATGGCTTCAGTTGAATTTTTAGTTTGCAGACGTAGTACAAATGTAAAACACATTTTGTTATTTGATATTTGGCTATTCAGCTGTTAATCAGTAAAAAAAGTTTTTTGATCTGTTTTGTAGTTTTCGTTTGGCGTTCGTTGAAAAATGGAAAATCAAAAGGAACATTTTCGTCATATTTTGCTTTTTTATTTCCGCAAAGGGAAAACGCATCGCAAGCTCATAAAAAGTTATGTGCTGTTTATGGTGACGAAGCCTTAAAAGAACGGCAGTGTCAAAATTGGTTTGCCAAATTTCGTTCTGGTGATTTTTCACTCAAAGATGAAAAACGCTCTGGTCGTCCAGTTGAAGTTGATGACGCCCTAATCAAAGCAATAATCAATTCAGACTGTCACAGTACAACACGTGAGATTGCAGAGAAGCTTCATGTATCACATACATGCATTGAAAATCACTTAAAACAACTTAGCTATGTTCAAAAACTCGATACATGGGTTCCTCAAGAACTGAAAGAATCACAGTTAACGCAACGCATTAGCAGCTGCAATTTGCTAAAGAAACGTAATGAAAATGATCCATTTTTAAAACGACTGATAACTGGCGATGAAAAATGGGTTGTTTACAACAATATCAAGCGGAAAAGATCGTGGAGCAGGCCAGGTGAACCAACTCAAACAACATCAAAAGCTGATATTCATCAAAAGAAGGTTTTGTTATCAGTTTGGTGGGATTACAAAGGAATTGTCTACTTTGAACTCTTACCACCCAACCGAACGATCAATTCTGATGTCTACATTGAACAACTAACGAAATTAAACAATGCAGTTGAAGAAAAGCGGCCCGAATTGACAAATCGAAAAGGTGTTGTATTCCATCATGACAATGCAAGGCCACACACATCTTTGGTCACTCGGCAAAAATTAATGGAGCTTGGTTGGGATGTTTTGCCACATCCACCATATAGTCCTGACCTTGCACCATCTGATTACTTTTTGTTTCGATCTTTACAAAACTCCTTGAATGGTAAAAATTTCAATAATGATGATGATGTCAAATCGTACCTGATTCAGTTTTTTGCTAATAAAAACCAGAAGTTTTTTGAACGTGGGATTATGATGCTGCCTGAAAGATGGCAAAAGGTCATTGATCAAAATGGGCAATACATTACAGAATAAAGTTATTTAGTTCCATGAAAAAATTGTCTTTGATTTTCTTTTAAAAATCCGCAATTACTTAGTTGCCGACCCAATAGCATAGTCTGCACAGCCTGGTAGGGGGCTCTCTGAGTTCAAGTGCTTGAAGGACCAAGTATCTTCTTGGGGGGTGGGGGGAACTTGTCCTAAAGAAAAGGGCAACCCCAGCCATCGTGGCTCAGTGGTTGAGTGTCAACCTATGAATCAGAAGGTCACGGTTCGATTCCTGGTCAGAGCACATGACTGGGCTGTGGGCTAGATCTCCGATGTGGGGCGTGCAGGAGGCAGCTGATCAATCGATGATTCTCTATCATCATTAATGTTTCTATCTCTGTCTCCCTCTGCACTTCTCTGCCTCTAAATAAAAATCAATAAAAAAGCCGAAACCAGTTTGGCTCAGTGGATAGAGCGTCAGCCTGTGGATTTAAGGGTCCCAGGTTCGATTCCGGTCAAGGGCATGTACCTTGGTTTCGGGCACATCCCCAGTAGGGGGTGTGCAAGAGGCAGCTGATCGATGTTTCTCTCTCATCAATGTTTCCAACACTTTATCTCTCTTCCTTCCTCTCTATAAAAAATCAATAAAATATATATTTTCTAAATCAATAAAAAATACATATATTTAAAAAAGAATCACCTGGAGTTAGGGTGATGAAACTATCATGGTTTTACTAAAAGTCCTGTGTCCTCGGAAACCCCTCAGTTCGGTACAAATCAAGACAGTGGGTCACCCTACCTGGAGAGCTCATTAGAACAGAATCAATCCCCAGAGATTCGGACTCAATAAGGGTGGGGTGGGGTCTGAGAATGTGCATTTCCTACAAGCTCCCAGGTGGACCACACTATGAGCTCTGCTGCAAGTCTAGCTCAACCTCAGGATGGGGATGAGAGTCCTGGGGAAGGTAACAGTTATACTGAAGAAGTCTTTCACCAAGTCTCAACTGATGCAAAGCATAGCACTGGGAGCCATGTGACAGAGAGAAGAACCCCAGGAAGAGGAACTCGCCAGGCCAACAGAAAGAGCACTATGAGTTTGCTATAACCTGATTCACTTCACTTCTCCACGGTGCAGGGACCACGCCAGTTTTATCCACATGCAACAGAGAGGCTGACACCTAGGTTGGCATCTTCTCTCTTGCTCCCTAGAGACCGCACACTGTCAGTCCTCCAGTTTGGTCTGAGATGGAGATCGTGTTGTGAGGATTAAATGAGAAATATAAATGCCCTATGATCTCTAAAGCACTAGACGGAGGTCGTTTACACAAATAGTTATGTCTCTTTCTGTAGATATTGTTATTATTGTCAGAAACAAGTCACACAAGATGCAGGGCCTGGTATTGGTCATAGTGATTAAGAGCAGGGTTAAGAGAGAGATTAGTTGGGCTACAGTCCTATTGCTGCCACTTGCTAGTCGTGGAATCCTTAATAATCCCCGGGCCTCAATTTCCCATAAATCTGTAAGGTAGGGATAATAACAAACCTGGTTGCTGTGAGAATTAGAGTAAATGAGTTAATACATGAAAAACAAATAGAAGATGTTAGCACTATTATAACAACCACTCAACAACTCTTTGTTAATGAATAAATGACAACTAGCCAATTTTACTAATGAAGAGAGTCATAAATAACTGCATTGATGCAAAAACCAAAAAAGCAATATTTTTGTGTGAACAATGCCTACCTGTTCATGGAGCTGACATTCTAGGAACCATACTATCTTACTTTAAATAAATCCCTGCCTTCCGCACATCCCCCCAATCTCCTGGGTAACACCTGACTCAGAAGTTGGAAGTTCAGCTTCCTCGGGTTTTTCTGTGCTGCTCACCCCTCCCTCCTCTCCACCGAACCCCAAGTAAACCCACGCCTGGCCAGAACGGTGGCTGCCAGCCTAAGCAAGCTCCTCTGCTCCTGATTTCAATAAATTTCAAGCAAGAATGTAAAGATACTTCTGAAATAACAGCAGGTGGACTATGACAATACAAAGGGAAGGAGGTCGTTTAAAAGCACAAATGGAGTGCTTGCATTTGACTCTTCATCTAATCCCCAGCCATTCCCAGTCAGACCAACAAATGCACAGCACCACCTCCTGAGATCCTGAATCTCAGACAGATGGAGACATGTGGAAGCCAATGAAATGACCTGAGGAAATAAGCAAAGGAGGCACCAAACTCAGGAAGAGAAAGCATCTTTCATCTTCTACAACATGGCGGAAAACTGCATTGCTCTTAAGAGACTGCATCAAATTCCAGAAAGCAAAGGAACCTCATATACTCTCCTCTCCAGCATCCCTAACAGGAACAAGTAAAAGCAAAGCCTCTGCTTTAAAATCCTCCAGAACAGAGAGCTCTCTGCTCTTCCAAGCCATGGAGTGCTTGCAGAGCAATGTGAACCAGATGGCATTTCCCTTCTCAACCCAACCCGTGCCTGACATTGCCTATAAGAACCCATCACCTCCCATAAAACAGTTATAGGGTTCTCTGTCCACTTTCCCCTTTGACCAAGGACGACTTGCAGTGGGGCTCTGAGGGAGCAGAAACTTGTTTAACATGACCCTGTCTCCTTTTTGTCCATCCACTCCTTTCCTTAACCATTAATCCCTGAGGACCTCAGATTCAGGTCCGTATCAAAATGTCTCCATAAGGAGGCCTCAGGTCTGTTAACCACAGAAACAGTTCCCTTGAAGCCAAAGGGAACATCTTGACTTCAGTTGTGTTTGAGCCCCCAGCCCCATGAAAGCAGAGCACGTCTTCATGAGACCAGACGGAACAATGCCATGGCCGACATCAAGACCTGACACAGTGAAAACCAACTACTCCCTACCCTGGCCCCAACCAACCAGGAGAGCCCAGGGCCCCAACTCTTTTACCCACCGTGATCAATGATTTCTCCCCTACATAACCCATCCCCCGGAGGTCATCAGGGAGCCAGCTCTTTGAGCACTAGCTTACTTGTGACTCCAGGCTTAGTGCCATTTTCTCAACTAATAAACCCTCACTCTCTTAGCTGCAAATTACCGTTTGAGTTTGATTGGGCTTTGATGCACGAAAGCGAACAGACCCCGTAAGTACAGTAACAGGGCCCCACCCCCGACCTCCAGACCAGGGACCAACCCCTGTTAAGTGTTCCATTTCAATGCTTCTGAGTTTTGAGGAGCCCTATATTTAGGCCACATTTCAGGTCTCTGTCCTGGTGTCACCAGGCTATATCATTCTTGAGCAGGCTATATACTTAAAAATATATATATATATATATATATATATATATATATATATATATATATACACACACACAATATATATATATATACACACACACACACTTTTATTAAGTTCAGAGAGGAAGGGAGAGAGAATGAGAGAAACATCAATGATGAGAGAGAATCATTGATTGGCTGCCTCCTGCACACCCCTCACTGGGGATTGAGCCCACAGCCTAGGCATGTACCCTGATGGGGAATCAAACTGTGATCTCTTGGTTGAAGCTCAACCACTGAGCCAAACCGGCTTGGCTACCGGTAAATACCTTTTTTTTTAATCTGGCAATTCAGTCACTGTCCCTGCAGAGCTGAGGCCAGCAGGCCACTTGCTACCTCAGGCTGCCGAGACCTCAGGAGCCCATTCTGGCATTTGACCAGAAGACTGCCCAGAACCACGTCTCTGGAGGTGGATGCCAGGCCATGGTGGCGATCTTCCTGGGCTCTCATCCTGCTCCCTTACTTGGAGCAACTGTAAGTCAGTCCAAAACAATTCACTCCATTTTTCCCTTTTCCCTTTGCTCCCCCACTCTAAAGAGTGAATATGCTGCTGTGATCCGTGATAACAGCGTGAAGGCCAAGCCGATGAAATACATGAGCAATCAAGTCAGGTGCACTTTTTACAGAACGTCTTCCCCAGCCCTCCCCACCATGGCTCCCCCAAGATTTCCAAGGCCTCTGCCCATCCTCCTCTGGCCTTCCAAACCCCAGCCAGGCCTGAGCCAACAAGTCCCCCTCGCCACTCCCACACTCAGAGCAATGCCAGAAAGAGGTTCAGAAACAGGACTGACTGGTTCCGCCCATCCTTGCCATGCCTAACCTCTCTATTCCCCTCAGGCTTGGCACCCCACCCACCCAACACCCAACACCTCCCGCTCCACCAGCCATGCTCTCACACTTTGCTCACACAGGCCATCTGACTGGCTCCCCCCGTCTCTTTTCGCTGAGTTTCTTGCCAAAACATCTTTAATAACAATGAAATGTGACTCAGTGAGAGACGGAACACACAAAGGGGCAAGCCATATATAAAAACCAAACTCTGACCCACAATCTTTAGCAATCAGCCCCGGAAGTTAAACCATGGCCTCTTTAGCAATCAGTCCCAAATGGCCAGCACTTAGTAACAGCCAACTTCCCTAATTTTTGCTCCCCTACCCTGCCCCAGCATTTCCACTTAGGACCAATCAGGGAAAGCCAAATATGCTCCCCTAACCAATCATATAAGGACTCCTGTTGGTAGTGATACTGGAAAGGGGACCTGGCCCTCAGCTGGTCTGCCTGGGGCCAGCAGGTAGCGTGTGGATCCTTGATTTTGGGTAGGGAAATTTCCATGAGTCCAGGTGGGTTTTAGAGGGTGTTTACTAAAGCTGGGGACCGTGAATCAAGGAAGGGCTAGGATCACAGGAGGGACTAGGTAGGGAAATGAGAAGTCAGACGAAGAAGTCAGAGAAAAGGGGGCCTTGGAACAAGTTTGGGGGCGGGGGGGGGGGGGGAGGGCTTGCTTGTGACAAACTGCCCCATCCGTTGCAAGCTGCCCTGGTTGCAAGCCTCATGGGGCCCTTGAGTGTTCAGGAGACGTGGGAGGGAGAGCATGTGCTGGGACCTTGGTTTTGAGGGTTTTAAAGGCTGGGAGTTTAAGGGAAGTTTTAGGGGAGGATCTCAATAGAACATTCTCAGTTTTATGCGGATGTGCCAAAATGAGATTTATTCTCTTACCTTCATTGGGTGTGACTGACAGATGGCAATGACTGGATCTCTGCTCTCTCCCTCCCTGAGCAGGGTGATTTAAGCTATTTACCCTATGGTTGGGGAGAAATGCAAACCATTTCCTCTTAAGTGTCCTTAAGTCAGGGAAGGTGGGATTTCCTAGCCCAGTGATCGGCAAACTCATTGGTCCGCAGAGCCAAATATCAACAGGACAACGATTGAAATTTCTTTGGAGAGCCAAATTTTTTAAACTTATACTCCTTCTAACGCCACTTCTTCAAAATAGACTCACCCAGGCCATGGTATTTTGTGGAAGAGCCTCACTCAAGGGGCCAAAGAGCCACATGTGGCTCGAGAGCCATGGTTTGCCGACCACTATACTAGATGGATGCAAACTGCTGTTTAACTACCTAGGTCACAGGAGGGTAGTTTCCCTATTCTGGCTTCCCAGCCTATCTCAGCAACAAGCTGCCTCCAGCTTTCCCCGGTCAACATCCAACGAGGGCACACCTGCAGACCTACCTCCCCTTTGTTCCACTCCCCGGCCTGCCTTTGGGTCTCTGACAAATATGATGGTGGCTGATTCTCTTGCTATCGTAAGCTCTGACTAGATCACTGTGCCTTTTCTCATTTGGATGGTCTTCAATTATTCCCATACCAGGTTCCTAACACAAGCCACAGCCTCTACGCACAAGGCGCTCTCAGTCTAGTTCAGCGTTTTTCAACCGCTGTTCCGTGGCACACTTGCCTGGTGTGCCGTAGGTGCAGACAAGACAAGAATTTTATAATTTTTCACTATTTTGTTTACTTAATATTTCATAATAAAGTAATTATAAAATACTTTCTTTGTGTTTATTTGATTCCTATTCAAGAGAATTACTTTATATATAGTCAATATAGGCACAGAGTTAAATTTTTTAACATTTTCTAATGGTGGTGTGCCTCGTGATTTTTTTCATGAAACAAGTGTGCCTTTGCCCAAAAAAGGTTGAAAAACACTGGTCTAGTTAACAGTTACCCTGGTGTACGTGTATAGAGGACCATAGAAATAGTGTGTGCCCCATACAAACATGGCACGGAGGCATGGGCATGGTGCTGCTGGTACTGCTAGAGGGACCACAGAACGCCAGGGGGCTTCCGGGGAGTCAGGACAGCGGGGCTGGTTTGGAAATAGGAATAGACGCACAGAGGAGACAGCTGAGGGGGGAGGGATGAGGGTTCTCCGCTCTTCTTCTGTCCCCTTCCGGAAACTAAGCTTTCTCACTCAGAGATCCACGTTGCCTATTGACCTGCTCCAGAGAACATCTTATTTATTTCTGCATCTTTATTTTCTTCCTTTCTACTAAAGAATGCCCCTGAGTCTAAAATGTTCTGGGTCTGCTTTACCCACCAAAAACATTGTTGAGCCGAAACCGGTTTGGCTCAGTGGTAGAGCATCGGTCTGCGGACTGAAAGGTCCCAGGTTCGATTCCGGTCAAGGGCATGTACATTGGTTGCGGGCACATCCCCGGTAGGGGGTGTGCAAGAGGCAGTTGGTCGATGTTTCTCTCTCATCGACGTTTCTAGCTCTCTATCTCTCTCCCTTCCTCTCTGTACAAAATCAATAAAATATATTTAAAAAAAAAAATTGTTGACCTGACCTGGCCAGCCCTACTAAATGCTCCCTTCCGTTTTCCTTCCCTTCTTTAAAGAGCATGCGCTCTGCAGCAAAGTCTCCGTACTCTCTACAGCAGGGTTTCCAACCTTTCTCGTCTTATGGCCCAGATAAACTAATTACTAAAGTTCTGCAGCACACCCAAAAATATATTTCTGGCCAATCTGACCCCAAAAATTAGGCGTAATTTTGATTCACTCCCACCAAATGGTTACTGTAGTGTTGGCTGTTGTCATTTCGTTATTGGACAATTTAAGGGAAAAGAGGTTGGTGCCCCTGACTAAATAGTCAGGTATTGCATGTTTTAAAAAGTCTTGTGGCGCACGGGTTGGAAATCACTGCTCTGGAGCCCTTTGCATCTGACTCGCACCCTCACTGCTCTGCTGGAGCTGGCTCACCTCAGACCTGAGTCAGCAAATCCAAAGCCTCTTCTTTTCCATCTCCTCCTCCTTGGAATTTCCTCCCCTGATTTCCTTGATGCTCTGCTAACCCAGCCTTCCTCCTACCTCTGTAGCTGCTGCTCTTTCTCCTCTACGGTCATCTACCACCTAAATTTGATCTCCCCCCAAAATCTGTCCTTAGTCCTCTAAGTCTTATCAACCACAGGCTCCAAGTGACCATCAAGTCTACATTATTTGAAGACATCTCCTATCAGTCTTCTGATTTAATCCAAAAGCCCTACCCTCACCTCCAGTCCAGGTTATCTAGAACAACTAGTCAGCCAGACATGAAAACTGGAGGAACCTGATGATGGCATTGCTTATTTAACTTAATCAAGCCAGGAACCACACAGCTTCCAAACTTAAGTGAGATAATAAACTGTCATATTAAAAAATATAGCCCTAACCAGTTTGGCTCAGTGGATAGAGAGTCGGCCTATGGACTGAAGGGTCCCAGGTTGGATTCCAGTCAAAGCATGTTCCTTGGTCGCAGGCACATCCCCAGTAGGGGGTGGGCAGGAGGCGGCTGATAGATGTTTCTCTCTCATCAATGTTTCTAACTCTCTATCCCTTCCTCTCTGTAAAAAAAATCAATAAATTAAATATATATATATATATATATATATATATATATATATATATATAAAAGAAATATGCTAATTAACCGGGATGCTTTAATGGCTCAACCGGACAGGAGGAGGTTGCACACGCAGTGTCGGGTGTGGGGCAGCAGGGGCCTCCACACACCTGCGCTGGGGGAGGGCCTAATCAGCAGCAGCCACGGCTGCTGTGGGGCCCAGGGAGTGAGGCAGGGCTAGACTGGCGACTCGAGGGTGGATGGCACCACGTGATTTCAAATCAAGGCTGGACTCCTAGTGCATATATAACAAAACAACTGGTCATCTCTCTTCCCAAATCTTTTTGCTCTTCCTAGAGAACCACAGATCCAAATCACCCAGGCCCCAACCCTTACTGTCATCTTTCATCTTCTGCTCCCTTGTTCCTTCATGTCTGCAGTAAGTCCTTCTGGATCCATTTCCCCCTTCCCATCTACATTCAGTCCTCTTCTCCTGCTGTCCCACCGAGAAGTTAGTCCTTAGAATTTCTAGGCCTGCTATTGCAACAACTTCCTCAGTGGCTCGATGGCTCCAGGCATACCCCACTTTGTCCATTATAAAGAAACCCGCTCTTAATAAAGTCAGATTCTCCCAGGTGGTAAATGAAGGGAGAATGCCTACATAAAGAGAGAAGGTTCAATCAAACAACCCTGACTTCTATCCCCAAAATCCATCCCACAGCCTTTAAGTACTTGCAGATGGATGACCTGAGGAAGTTACTTCGTTCAACCATCTTAGGCAACAATCCGATGAGACTACATTGGACAGTTTGCTAGTCTAGAGAGTCTTAATACAAAGATTCTAACAGGAGGAGGGGGAAATGGAAGGACATAGAAGAGGATAAAGGAAAGATAAATGGTGATGGGCAGAGTGGTGAACACAGAATGCAATATGTAGATGACACCTATATAATTTTAACTAACGTCACTCCAATAAATTCAATTAAAAATTATACAAAAAAAAAAACAAAAACAAGATTATTCTGAAATAGGCTCCAAGGATCTACAAGCTTTTACGCACTCTGCCACGGGAGACCACGTTAGGGAAGGAACTTAGAAAGCCCACCAGCGCACCTGATGTACAAAAATGGCCACTTCAGAAGGCTGAGCCATCAAAGAGAAATACCCACCAGTGATGGTCAAAGTCCCAAATAAAGAAAACTTGGAAGAGACAAGAGTCTGAGCTGCAAAGCGCCCCACCCCCCTTTTTCCTTACATAGACGTTCCTCCCATGTCAGGATCAGTGTTGGGTTTTATTAAGGATGTTAGAGGGTTTCCTTATAGCCGCGTTTCCTATCACTCTGTCCAGACTCCTGCAATGACTTCCAATGGCTCCCACTGCCGGGGAGTAACTAGGCCTAAAGGCCGCGGCCTGCCAGGTAAGGCACTCTGCCTTCTGGCTCCATCCAGTCTGCCTTTCCACCCCACTTCCCCGCCATGCCCTGCAAACCAATGGAACTGCAGGCCCCTGCTTTTGCTTCCTATCCCTGCCCCTCTGTCTGGAGTCCATCTTTCTATACATATTTGTGGAGTGCCCACTGTGCCCTCTGCCATGAGCTGGGATGCCTTTCTCTCATCTTCTCTTATCCAACTAACCAGCAATCCTTGAAGGCCTGGTTAACGGGTCACCTCACCCATGACGCCACGATTCCTCAGCTAGAAGTGACCCCTCCCTCCTCTGACCACCCCCACCTTCTCAAAGCACCTATGGCAACTGCCTCCTCTTACAGCTGTTTGGGTCAATGCCCATGCCCCTACAGGTCTGAACGCATCACTGCGTTTGAAGGTGGTGGTGAAGGAGAACTACTCCAATGGCCTGGAAATGGACTCTTTGCTTGTCTGGCACCTGCAGGAGACCAACTCGTTGAGGTCCAGCATAGAGGCCTCCTCACACCCTGTGTCTGTCTGCAGGGAAACAAAGGCCATCTGTTGAATGAATGAATGAATGAATGAATACTTTCTTCCTGTAAACTTTATACTTTATTTTCACCCTATGAGCGACTTAACCTCATCATCACGGTGAAAAAAATTAAAAGGTAGAAAGAAAATAGCTTTTAGGGTTTTGTCGTGCAAAAGCTACCGCAGAGCCAGCAGCCTGACAGCGAAGCCCTGGCCGGGCGGCTCACCCTGGGGCGCCCCTCCGCCCCCGGGGGCGCGGGCCAGGCCCTCTCCAAACAGGTCCGTCTCCCCAGCGGCTCTGGGACGGGGCGGGAAGGCCGGGCGGGGAGCCCCTCCCGCTTCTTCGAGCCCCGCCTTCCCGATCCCCAACGGCCCGGGCAGCCCCACCTGCGCCCCAGCCCAGCCCGCGCGGCCCGGCCCAAGGGCGGGGAACGGGCCTCGCGGAGGCCCCGCCGGCGCCCCGGGGGCCCCAGCAGCGCGCCCCGGCCCCACTCACCGTCCGCGCCCCGCGCTCCGGCCGCGCCGCGGGCCAGGCCGAGCAGCAGCAGCAGCAGCAGCGGCAGCAGCAGCGACCGCCGGCGGCGAGGCGGGTGGCCCGCGCCCCGGGGCCCCGGGCCCATGGCCGCCGCGTCCCTCCCGGCGCCCGCGTCTCCTCCTGGGCCGGAGCCGCCGAGATAAGGCGGCGGCGCCGCGGGGAGGGGGCCGCCCGGCTGCTTCCGGCCGGCGCGGCGGAGCGGGGAGCCGCGGGGTCCCGGGGCGGCGGCCCGGCCTGCGCCCTGCGTCCTCCGCGGACGCTCATTCATTCATTCATTCATTCATTCGTTCACTCGCTCCTTCTGTCCTCCGGGCACCGGCCCGGCGCGCGGTGGTCCCGTGGACACGCAGGGGCAGAGCCGGGGGCCGGCCCTCGGGGCTAGCAGGTCCCCAAAGTGGGAGCAGCTCGGGGCAGAGACCCCCCCTAAGAGAGGCACAGCGGAGCGGAGGGAACGGCCACCGCGCATCCAAGCCGGTGGGGGACTCAGGGGGGCACCCCGGGGTGGCACAGGGAGTTTAAGGACCAGAAGGAGCAGGAATCTTGTGGGAAGTGGAAGGCCGGTTGAGCGGCTGGAGCTCAAGGGCGAGAGTGTGTGGTGCAAACGCACAACCAAGGGCGAGAAGCCGCTGGCCCCGGCGAGTTAGCGGTCACAGCGCTGAGACAAGGCCTTAGAGGGCGACAGGGTGGTGGTGGGAGAGGGGCTGGCAGGGGATCCTTTTGCTCCGGGAAGTGAGCTAAACCCCTGAGGGTGAGGGAAACGTGGGAGCGGAAACTAAGCAGGTGAGAAAGGCACATGCAGAGACGGTGGCAGAATATTCTTCCAGATGCTTGGAGAGAGGCATCAAGATGCAAACAAAGAAGACCTCATAAGCCCAGTGAAGGGGGTTGCCAAGACGCTGTGACTCGATTTTAAGCTGAGTGGCGGCGTCTTCAGGAAGGTCTCCCAGAGTCTGCTCTGCAGGGCCGGGATTGGGGGTGGGGAGGCAGGGATCTAGCCCGGCCCGGCCGCAGGAACCCTGGTCCAGGCTCCTAGGAGCAGGCACTGGCCTCGAGCAGGGAGAGAAGTGGCCATTGAGATGGTAGGGAGTGTTGTGCACTGGATTTTACGAGCAGTAAGAGTGGAGGAGAAGGAAAGAGGAAGAGCAGGTGTCACCTCCATTTCTGGTTTGGGCAACTGCGTTGATGGCGGTGGGAGTCACTGAGACAGATCCAAAAGGCGTTGTTATAAGTCCGGGTGGGGAGAGGCCACAGCGGGAGAAGAATAAGTTCCATTTTGAAGGCTTTGGACTTGTGATGTCTGTGGGTCTCTCCAAGAGCAAGGGTGATGGGTGGAGTGATGAACACAAAATACAATACGTAGAAGATGTATTATAGATTGTACACCCCACTGCTTCACCCTTATCCTCACTTGCTTTCTCTCTCTCTCTCTCTACCGTGAGCCTGATCTAAATCTAACCACCCGTGAACACACCCATATAAGGGCTAAACTGTTGTGCAGCCTTAGAAAGAGGTAGTTAAAAATAAACTTCCTGGCCTCCTTTGTAGCAGGCTTTCTTATTCATTATTTTGTTGCAGTTGTTCAGCGAAGATAAGAGTCTGCGTGGAGGAGTAAGAGACGGGCAGTGCCTGTATGGTAGCCTGTGTCCTGTTATTTAGACAAATTTTTTGTTAAACTCGGTTCTCCATGAACTTGAAATCATGTAATTATTTTCAACAACAATAAAAAAAATACACTAATTTAATAAATTTGTAAACCAACCCATATCTCTTCTTTCCTGTCATGCCCTCCTGCAGAATAAATAAATTTGAATGTATTTGTGAGGGTGCGTATTAAGTGGTAATGTTAGGAAAAGTTGTCCAAAATTTAGAAGTGGCAGTGGGCAAACGAGGTTATTTGCGTGTCTTTTCAGTGGGTGCTGGGTGTTGTCTAGAAGCTTTTCTGGAGGTTAGCTGATTCTGCTGATTCTATAGGGCAGAGTGCCTTGGATGGACTGTCTGTGGATGAGGCTATTTTATAAAGTTATAAAATAGGTAGAAGTTAACGTGTGGAAAGTTGATGATAACACAGAAGTTTCTTGTCCGTAGCCATGCAAATTCATCTTTTCAAATAGAGATATAAATTAGTTCTGCCAGGTAAAAATAAGATGTGTCTAATAATTAGATTTTGTCCTATATAGTATTAACCAGTTGATCAATTTTGCATCTATTGGCTAATTTACTTTATCATTCCTGACGGAATATATATACTCATTTGAGGTACTTAGGGTAGTCAAATTCATAGACAGAAAGTAGAGGGAAGGTTGCCAGGGGCTGGAGAGAGAAGAGAATGAGTAGAGAGTTTCAGTTTTAAATATATATGGTATTTATTTTTTGCAGGGAGGAAGGGAGAGGGATAGAGAGTTAGAAATATCGATGGGAGAGAAACATCCATCAGCTGCCTCCTGCACACCTCCCACTGGGGATGTGCCTGCAACCAAGATACATGCCCCTGACCAGAATCGAACCTGGGACCCTTCAGTCTACAGGCCTTTGCTCTATCCACTGAGCCAAACCAATCAGGGTGAGAGTTTCAGTTTTGCCAGATGAAAAGAATCCTGGGGATGGATGGTGTTGATGGCTACAAAATAATGTGAATTTACTTAATGCCACTAAACTGTACACTTAAAAATAGTTAAATGGTAATAATAATAATAATAATAATAATAATAATAATAAAATAAATCAACACCAACAACAAAAAAAGTTAGGTGCCAATTTTTATTTTTGCCACACTGGCACTAATATATAGGACTTTCCAAACCAGTTTTGGATCCTGGCCAATCAGAATTACAGAAAAGTTCCCTTGGAAAGTCCCATCCCCCAACCCCTGAGACTAAGTGGAGAGATCCTCAGAGAGCCCTTGGTGGGCTGTGAGGCAACCAGGGGTGGGGAGGGAGAGGAAGACTAAGAGGAAGGGAAACACTAGCCCCAGGATCACCAGGCTTTCCCCCCAGGCGGCCCTTCTGTGTCTGCTTACAGTGTAAAGTGTGGGGTTGTTCCCACGTGGACATAAGGCCGGAAGAAAAAGGGAACAAGAGATCTGGATACCAAATACCCTGGAACTTTCCTGGCAAAATCCCTAGCAGGTCATTGCACTCCTGACCAGAAATGACGTGCAGCTTTTCCCAGAGGACGGCTTGAGAATACTACTAGCAGGCTTACCAATTGTAAATAAATCGCTTATATGTGGGTATTTCAGGAATGGCTTGCATATCTCATTGTGATGAATTTGATATGCTCTGGTATTGAACGCATGGCTTGAAGTTCGCATTAAGAGGAATGATGTAAATGTTTGAAACCCTTGAAAACATAATAAAAAGTGTTTTAAAGTCGGGGGAAACATGTTTGAAGCCTTTGAATCATGTTGGTTGAAAAACTGAGGGTTTGATAAAAGTGAATCTCTCTGTGTCATATGCCACTCCATGCTCACACACCTCTGTTCCCTGGTTGACATAAAAGGACCACATTGACCCATAATGGAATCTTCATCTCGAGCAGATTTATCCACACTGGCCTAAGGACCCGTCTCCACAGAGAAAGGCCCCACTGAAGACCGTCTCTAAGTCAAGCGAAGGTGTGCTTCTCACTCTTAGATGCTCAGTGACTCCCTGACATGTGTGGCCTTTTCTAACATGCCTCTCCCGCCTGGAGTTTGTTTGCAGAACTTGGGTAGCAGATACATTCTTGGCTGTGCTCCAAGCAGTGCTATCCACATTTAGCCCACCCAAAACACCAGTGTTCTCAGCAAAGTAAAGCAAACACGGATGGGAAGTGGCAGCTCAGTAGAGCAGGAAAGACCCCCAGCCCTCCCCACTTCCTCAGTAATGCCTTCCCTCCTCACAGATATACCCTCTGCTCCCACCAGCAGAAACTGGAAGAACAAAAGATTTGGATTTGGGAGCAAATTTCAGACACTCCAACAGACTCAGGTTCAGCGAGCAGCTGGCTCAGTTCTCTCCCTTACCCCAGGAGGTGGGAACACCAAGTGAGACTAAGGCTCTGTCACCCAGTTTGACACACACACACACACACACACACACACACACACACACACAGTCACTTGACTCACTTGAGGAAACCTCAGCTGTTGGCCTGTTTGTTCCACAAACTCTAAAAGGAAGCCTTGCTGACAGCCCATTTCCGGACCCACAAACAACTCAAGGACCCTTGCCGCTACCCGCAGGCCCGAGGAGAAATGGGGCACACCCAGCAATGACCGACACAATTGCTGAGGAATCCCACAACAGCTGTGAAGGCTGGTTGACCTAGACTTTCCTTGGTAAATACTAGCTGACAGCGAAGACCCATATTATTGACCTTAGCAAACAGTGCAATCTTCAAAATATACTTTACTCGGCTATTTTACACTGGAACGTAGCTATAGGTTGTATTGGTTTCTTTGCTTGTGGCTGGTTTTGTGTGTGTGTGTGTGTGTGTGTGTGTGTTCTCCTCCTTCCCCTTTTCCTCTTCCTTCATCTTTTTCTGATACATCTTTAAGTATCTCAGAAAGTATGTCTGGATGATAAACTTCCAAATTTTGCATCTCCAAATATATCTTGCATTTGCTCTCATAATTTAATTGTAGATTGAGAATAGAATTCTGAATTTAAAATAATTAAAGGATAGGTTAATGGAGTCTAGATTTCTGGGTCCAAAATAATTTTCTTTCTGGATGTTGTGGTCCAGCACTGGAGTTACAGATGCGGATCACAGGCTCATTTGGTTATAAATTCCTTTCCGGCAATGTGAGTCCCATGCTTCCCACATCAAGCTTTGGGGATTTTCTCTTTCTCCTTGGAATTCAGAAATTTCATGAGAATATCATTTTTCATTATTCTTGCCCAATTGGTCTCTTTCAATTTGCAGATTTGAGCTTTTCTTCAGCAGACTTTTTTCCCTTTTGGCTCTTTGATAATCTCATTCTCTCAATTCTTTCCATTTTTTACTTCCAGAACTTATGAATGGCAGTTCCTAAAAATTTGCCTCTTGTCTTCCTGATTCAATATTTATCTTATTCCCTTCTTTGCCTTTATTCACTGAATGTGGGAAGACTTCCCTAACTTGATCTTCCTGTTCACTAATGTACTCTTCATCTGTACCTACTACTCTGCTCTTCCATCTGTTGGGAAATCACGCTTTTAATTTCCAAGAATTCTGATTCTTTTATAGAATTCTTTTTGTTTCTGTAGATGTGATAAATTCTTGAATTCCTCTGAGCATGCCAACTATTGCATTTCAAAGTTCTTTCCTCTCCTGCTCATCAGAAGGTTAATCATTTATTTATAGAATTTTATGAGTCTTCTGCTGATTTTCTTTGGGTGTTTCATGATTGTTGACTGCCTATTCTTATTTTTTACACGAAAGTCCTGTATGTTTAGAATTTGTAGTTAGAATTTGTAGTTTGGATATATTTCCTCCGCCCAGATGAAAATCCCTATTTTCTTAGGAGTAAATTTGGTGACACTGGTTCTAGCTCCAATCACTTTGGGGCTGGGAGGGAGAAACTGAATTGTGGCTATTCCACTTCAATGCCTTCTCTGAGAGCTTCTTGTGTCATGATTCTCATCTTAATTGAAAGCAGCAACCTTACTTAAAATTTTCAGTTCAGGAAAAATTCATATCTAGCCACTTCTAAAGCAGAACATGTGTGCAGAGAACATGCTTTCCCCTCATGAATTAATTACCAATTCACTATCAACAGTACCTTCTTTCTGTTTCTGCTGTCTCTGAACTTGAGGTTATTCTGGAGTTCTAGTTAGAAAGTTCACTTTGTTGTAGATACTCTCTGCTTTAGCTCTTTTTTGAAATCTGATTACACTTGCTTTGTCTCTCCCACACATCATCTCTATTTTAGTGCTCTGAGAAGAATACCCTGCCTGAATTTCCAGTACTGCCTTCAAGAGATTCTTTTTTCTTCCTATTTTTAAAAACCGAGGAATAATTTACATACAGTGACGTACACAAACACTAAGTGTACATTTCTCCTTCCAAAGTACCCCCACAAATTCCTTTTAGCGCTTTCTGGTCTGTCTTTCCCATTAGACTGTTAGTTGCTCAAGGTCATGGTCAGTGCCACATTAGCCAACCCATCACCAAGACCTGGCAAAACTCCAGGTACCTAGTAAGTGTTCTGCCTATTTGGGGAAGGAAGAACGGAACGGAGTCAGTCACTGACAATCCTAGGTTACCAGTGGGCGTTAATATTCAGTTCGGCTGCACATCTTTGGAGCAAGCTGATGTAGAAAAGCTTCAGATTAGTCATCTCCCTACTTGTCTTACTTCCTGTTCATTTAAGGGCTTGGTGGCTACCAGATGCCATGTCCCCAGATGACTGTCTCCCTCACACTGCCTCCGGGACTCTGATGATGCTCCACAGTGTCCTAACTTGCTCACGCAGTTGTTTTAAAATGAATATGAGAGAGAGACTTTGACTCTGTGCCAAAGAGGCAATAGGAAAGGGAGCAAGCACGTATTATTAGCCAGTTCAAAGGCTTTCTTGTGCTTTGATTTTCTCTGGCAGGTTTGTAGAATAAACCTTAAGCACTCAAGGGTAATTTTTAAATCAAATTATTCTTTCCCATCATCATAGCCACTTTAAAAAAAAATGTTTTTATTGATTTTAGAGAGAGAAGAAGGGAGATAGAGAAACAGAAACATCAGTGAAAGAGAGAGAGAGAGAGATCGTCCAATGGCTGCTTCCTACATGTCACCTACTAAGGAAAGAGCCTGAAACCTGTACATGTGCTCTGACTGGGAATTGAGCCTGTGACCTCTTGGTTCATGGGTCTACACTCAATCATTGAGATACGCTGCTTCTTAAATACAATTTACCAATGTCAGCCACAATACCAGTCTGACAGGCCACAAACCTTAGATGCTCATAAAACACACATTGTCACACGTCACCTAAAACAAGCCACTTGCCCCTCCAGAAAGACTAGCTCTCCACCTTACCAGCTCACCAGCTGCTCTCAAAATCCCTCTCCTTCATAGCCCTGCTGTGTACCACTTAGGAGATATTTGGTTCTCAGTGACTTAAAATGATCCAAAATGTTGAAAGCAAAACTGGAATGTATTGGTCCTACAACTGAAAGGTTCCCCAACAGATGTGACTTATGGTGTGACGTGACCTAAGACAAACAGTGTGTGGCCCCCAGTTTCTTCTCTTAGCTCTGCTTGCTCCCGCCTCAGACTTCCCCTCATGGTGAGAAGAGAGGCTGCAGTGTCCTCTCAGCTTCAGACTCAGAGGACAGAGAAAGCTTCTCATCCCCAAGAGTGACACAAAAGCCTTGAGCCTATTTGTCCCTGGGGACACTCTACCCACTAAGCCAAACCAGTCAGGGCCCCACTACACTTTACACTGTCAATGCAGTCTACTGCCTGTGCCCGCTGGTCTTTTAGAACATGATGATTCCAGGATGCACTATAAGTGGCCTTCTGGACAGCAACTCTCATCCCTTTCCATCCCCTCCTCCCCCGGAATAATGAGCTTGAAGTCACCTTGGGCTAGCTCCCAGGACCCCTCTAGGGTGGTCTGAAAGGGGAAGTAAGTACTGGGCAAGGAGACTCCATGGCTTCCGTATACCACACAGTACACTGTGGCCTCTGCAAAGATGTAGGAAGGACTGTGCATCTAGAAAAACCTGGTTTTTAAGAAGCATTTCTGTCTGGCTTAAACAGAGACCAATGAGGCCTTAGAAAAGGGCCTTCCAGCTGCCCAGATAAGGACAGTTATCATTAAGGAAGAGGCCTAAAGATGGATAGGTTTTCAACAGGTGAAAATGGGGACCCAATAGGGAACACACAAAGCTAGAAAAAGTCTTCTCTCTGACAAACTGGTGCATACATGAATTTGCTAATGGACGGAGGTGTTCAGTTTGCATTGGGCACTCAGGGAAGAAAGTCAGAAATGAAGTTAAAGGGAGAATCCTGCTGTGCCCAGGCCTAAGCCTCCATGCTTCCCCAGGAAAAGTCTCTAAGCCAGAATGCTCTCTAACTGTAGCGAGAGGAGCCCCTTCCCCAACCCCACTTTTCAGAGGGCCCTGCATATTACAATATTCTTCTTTCTTTTTAATAAAAACATATGTTTAATTTTTTTTTTAAGGGAGAAAGGAAGGGAGTGAGAGAGAGAGAGAAACATCAATGTGAGAGTGAGACATTGATAGGCTGCCTCCTGCACAACCCCTATCGGGGATTCAGTCTGCAACCTAGGCATGTGCCCTGACTGGAATTGAACCCACAGTGCACAAGATGTCGCCCAACCAACTGAGCCACAAAGGCCAGGGCTATAGACATATTCTTAAATATATTTTATTGATTTTTTACAGAGAGGAATAGAGAGTTAGAAACATCGATGAGAGAGAATCATCGATCAGCTGCCTCTTGCACACCCCCTACTGGGGATGTGCCAGCAACCAAGGTACATGCCCTTGTCCGGAATCCAACCCGGGACCCTTCAGTCCGCAGACCGACGTTCTACCACTGAGCCAAACCAGTTTCAGCTATAGACATATTCTTAAAAATAAATGTTATTTATGCACAAAGTAGCACAACCACCATCTGCAGGCCCAGCAGTACCTGCTTGGCCATGACGGGCTGCAGGGGCAGGGAGATTGCTGGCTGGGCCACTGAGCACCAGGAACTGCCCCTCTCCAGCATCAGCTGGGAGAGTGGAATGTTTTAATACAGAAACATTATAAAGAAGAAAAGACGGCATAAACATAAAAATTCCGTAATTAAAAACCACACAAGTGCCCCGTCACTCAGGATTCTATCCTTAGCATTGGCATAGCAACCTGTCGCTCTACAGCTACTGCCAGGGTTAACCCATCCAGGCTCAGGAGGTGTGTCTGACCCATATTCTGGAAATGAGAGGTGGCTGCTTCCGAGTGCCCGGGAAGCATCTCATTACGTCACTGCTCACAGCAGAGGTGGGTGCTTCAAACATACGGAGGTCTGAGAAGTGAAAGCCCATGAACAGAGAGAAGACCGATTGGTTGGTGAAATAAATCCCTTCTCTGTGATAGTATGCATGGAGCGGATTCTTGGATGATGAAGTACATTTCCCAGCAGGGCAGTGTGTCCACTTCCTGTTTTTCTTCATGTTCTATCTATCTCAGAGCTCTAGGTTTTTACAACTGGGATGGCTTTTGCAATCATTACTCACGACAGCTAAAGAACGTCGACAACATTAACAATTCACGTGACTCTTGAATTTGTGAATACATAGGTGTACATCGAATGCGGAGGAAGCAGAATACCAGTTCTTGGTGTTGGGGGTGGGGGGGGGGGATGAGTCCTCAAGCTAAAATTGTGAACAGATTTATTTTTATTAAAATATTTAATAAGATTTGCTCTTGACAAAATTCTATTAAAATTCAGCTCTGTTGAAATGATTTTGACTTAAAATGTTAATATTAACTAAGTATAATGTGCATTCTACTCATCATTTTAGCAGAAGGTTTTGAATATTTTAGAAGACTTCTTGAAAGTGTACCTACATAATTAAATTTTGGGTTTTGATGTACTGTTTTGGATAAAAGATGTTTCAAGTGTTGTGCCCTGTGGACACACATTTTATTTTTAATCATGCACAATCAAATCTGGCCCACCACCGGACACGTGCATAATAATTGAATTCAGTCACCTTTAATAGCCTTCAAATTTCAGCCATATGAGCTCTTCACATCGTTTTTATTTTTGTATTTCGGAAGGTGTATTTTTTTTTTTTTTAATAGGAGGTATGCTTACTCTTGTTCCAGGCTCTGCAAATATGGGGGCAGGCCTGCCAGTATGTGCCCTGAAATGTGCCAATGTCCTGCCAGGGTGAGGGCTGGAGAGATGGTCTCTATGCCCTGCTTCAGGCTGGGTGGCCACGAGGACAGCTGGGCAGACGCAGTGCCTGGAAGGACTGGCTTTGGCCCCAGAAGGCCATGCGAAGGCCAACGCGTGTGGGAAGCTCTGGCCTTGGGAAGAGTTCCCAAGGGACTCTCCACGCAGAGATGGCTCTCCTGGCCGCCCAGGCTGCCCTGCGTCCCCTCCAGCAGCTGTGGTCTTCCGGCCACTGCCCGGGCTCTGCTCGGCCCTCCCCCATGGAACCCACATGCCACCAAGTGCCTATGGTGGCCGTGCAGCTCAAAACCTCAGGTCCCATCCATCTCGGCTGCTGGCGGTGGCAACCGTTTACAAAATGTCAGATAAGCTTTCCTTAACTGTTGCCAGATTTGGTGAATAAAATTACAGATGCCCTATTAAATCTGAATTTCAGATGCACAACAACTGCTGTTTCACTATAACTAATCATGCAATTACATTGCATAATATGCCCCATGTGTCACATCTCAGATGAGGCGTTAAGTAACAGGGACATTTAAGAATCATTGCTCTTTCCCTGCTGAGGAGACTTGGAAGCCATGTGTTTTAGATGATACAACTAAAAAATGCGAGATACTTGCCCCACCCATAGGAATGAAATTTTATTCCTTGTTGGAAGCTGTAGTTAGGGTTTATCTGTTGCCACAGCATCACCCAGACTCTCCTATTACGTCATCCAAAACCTGCCTGGACTTCACTCTGGCTCCTTCCTTCTGCTGTGCTCCTCTGGTATTTTCAGAAACCCCCTCTTACAGTGCTTTATAAATGCTTATTCATTTATTTTTCTCTCTCTAACCAAGTTTAGAGCCAGGACTTAGCTTCAAATTCGCCTTAAATACCAAGCAAAATAGAGACTCAAAGAGAGCAGGCAGACAGCTCTGAGGGGGGCAAAGAGGCGGGGGGGAGATGGGGTGGTGGTGGTGGTGCTGTGATTGAGCAAAGAAGATTTATAAAAAAGAGAGAGAAAACATATGGACATGAACAATACTGTGGTGATTGCAAGGGAGAGGAGGTAGAAGGGGGCATAGAGGGGGGTAAACGGTGATAAAAACAAAAACAAAAAAACCGCAAGACAAATTCATCTCCCCAAGGATGCCAGCCCTCCAGGTTCTATGTCTGCTATTCCTTAAATACAGGATGGCCTCCCTTTCAATAGGCCTGCAATCTTGGGAAATTCAATTACACGTAGCTGTGTTGTTTAGGTACTGGCTGGGAATGAGAAGAGCAGGAGATTGTGGGTGATGACATTCATTCTGAGTCACAAATCAGAAGGGAAACAGGACAATGGCATTTCCACTGCGAGAGAAAAGGTCGCCTGGCATCACAGGCCTCATCGCAAGGCTGCGTTTGCCTTCTAATCGACGGCACTTCCCCGAAGTCTTGCCCTGAGGCAGAGTCTGGGTCACAGTCCACGTTGGAGAAAGAAGGGATGACCATGTCCCACAGTGTTTACTCCAGATTGGTGATTCCCAACCGAAGGTGGGAAGGCCACATATCGAATCTCAGAATGGGGGAAAGCATGGAAAACAAGTATTTTTTATTTTAAAACCTCATTTCCCTAATACAAGGTACAGAGATTCAAGTGTGACATGCCGGGCTGATGGGCTTGTGGAGAACATGGATCAGGAAAGCATTCAGAACAAGCCGCCGAACCAATGTGGCACTCAGTACGCACTTGCCAGAGTGTTGTTTGTACTGCGTGCTTGGCACCATCTGTGCCACCGCTCCTCCTGCAGACACAAAGCGGGTGTTCTTGGTTTTTATTGAAAAGTAAGTTCTGATTTTGAGTTCTTTTATTTTATTTTTATATCTTTTCATTGATTTCAGAAAGGAAGGTAGGGGAGATAGAAGCATCAGTGATGAGAGAGGATCATTGATTGGCTGCCTCCTGCATGCCCCACACTGGGGATCAAGCCAGCAACTCGGACATGTGCCCTGACTGGGAATCAAACCCAGGACCTTCAAGTCCATAGGCTGATGATCTATCCACTAAGCCCGTGGTCGGCAAACTGCGGCCCGCGAGCCACATGTGGCTCTTTGGCCCCTTGAGTGTGGCTCTTCCACAAAATACCATGGCCTGGGCGAGTCTATTTTGAAGAAGTGGCGTTAGAAGAAGTTTAAGTTTAAAAAATGTGGCTCTCCAAAGAAATTTCAATCGTTGTACTGTTGATATTTGGCTCTGTTGACTAATGAGTTTGCCGACCACTGCACTAAGCCAATACCAGCTAGGGCTGATTTTGAGTTCTTTGAAGAGTGTAGAAGATGAGGCAGCAGAGACAATTCTGTTTGGCAGTTTGGCTGTGAACGGGGAAGATAAGAAATATAAAGGTAGGCTAAGAAGCCTTGGGGATTTCATTCCTTGTTTTAAGATTGGAGAGACTTGAGCATGTTTAAAAGGCTGATAGTAAAACTCAGTAGAACAGGCAAGGCGGAAGCAGCAGGAGAGGACAGACAAGAGAGATAATGGCTGGTGGACAGAGTGAGATCTCTGGAGGGGACGAGAACCTGAACACCGGAGGGAAGGAGGGGAACAGGAGAAATAGTCCGAGTGGCTGCACTAAGTTCAGATTCGCCAAGACAATTAGGGCCTGGCTAGGAAATCAGGTTTATTTGCCCATTTTTATGAATATCTGAACACTGATACCAAATTTGTACAAGTTTCTTCAGTTCCATCCTGAAGTTTGTGGGTGGCCAAAGAGACATTTATTTGGCGCAAATACCAACCTTATTTGCTTCTTTAAGCATCTGTAACAAAAATCCACCTCTAGATCCTTCATGCCGACATTAAAATGTCATTTCATTTGCTCATCTTGATGATGCTCTAAAGGACGGATCTTGAGACTGGTTTCCAAGAAAAACCAATTCCAATCTAGTCCAGCTGCAGGATGAATTCAGGCTAACTTTTCCTATGTCGCGGGAGGAGGGGGTGGAGACCCAAATTTCCGCTGTGAAACTCTGAGGGGAAACTTCTTCCTTCCTGATATTCATTCTTTGCCAGGGGAAGAGGAAAAAAAAAAAAGAAGAAGCTTCAAAAAGGGTTTAAGTGACAGAATTTTGAGTCAGTTGCATAAGAAAACATTTTTCTATAGAAAAGCACATTGGAGAATTTAGGAATGGAGCAGTTAGTCCCCTGTGTGTCGAAGAAGAGACCTGGTTCTGTACACAGCCCTATCATTCATCCATGTCCACTGTCAAGCTGATCTGTCTGCACCTCTGGCTCGTAAGCTGAGCAGTGCGGCCCTGCCTTAGAAACTGTGGTGCCATGCACACGGCATGAGACACAAGGCTCACTGTGGCAACTAGTACACTCAGTGTCACACGGATAATGCCTTAAGAAGGCTAAACACATGGATTTTTAAAAGATGAAAATATATCTGTTCACAAAAAATGCCATTGCTTTGTTTTTAGCCATGATTGTTTACATTATTAGAAATCTTCTCAAGGCCCTCACAGAGGGGGGCAATCATGTTTGTAACTTTATTAAAGGAGAGTCAAGAAGGGTTAAGAAAAACCTCTTTAGATGGAAAAATAATAGCGCTGAGAATGAAGACGGTGGAAAAGAGATGAAGAAGAGCTATCTGGGCACAGAGGCTTCGTCATGCTGGCAACAGGCAACACCCTATTTCATTCACATTCCTGCTTTTGGGGGAGGGATAACTCACTTTCTGTCTATGGAAGAGGACCTTTAAAAGGGTAATCAAGTCTTAGCCCATTTGGCTCAGTGGATAGAGCGTCGGCCTGCAGACTGAAGGGTCCTAGGTTCTATTCTGGTCAAGGGCCCATGCCTGGGGTTGTGGGTTCGATCCCCAGTTAGGGGGCGTGCAGGAGGCAGCCGACCAATGAATCTCTCTCATCATTGATGTTTCTATCTCTCTTTCTCTCTCCCTTCCTCTCTGAAATCAATATTAAAAAAAAAAAAAAAAAAAGGAGAGATTAGGACACACACACACACACACACACACACACACACACACACGACTGTGAGGAGACTGAAGGCATCTATCTACAAGTCAAGGGAGAAGAAAAGAAAAACCAAACCTGCCAACACCTTGATTGTAGACATTTAGCTTCCAGAACTTGGAGGATATAAATTTCTGCTGTTTAAGCCACCCAGTTTGTGGCCCTTTGCTATGCGGTTCTAGCAAACTAATACACTGTACAGAGGAATATTTTGGCTCCTTTGGGATTGACCATAACCAGGAAATCTGTTTTTAGAGGCATCATGGAAAATTTACTCTCAAAATGTATATAGGTCAGAGGCAATAGTTCCAGGAAGGGTAGGGATCTCGAATACACTCTCAAAGATAGTTGTGCCAATGGGCCTGGCCAGGCCGGCATGGCTCCGTGGTTGAGTGTTGACCTATGAACCAGGAGGTCATAGTTGGATTCCCTCTCGGGGCGCGTTGCCCCGTTTGTGGGCTGGATCCCCACCCAGTAAGGGGGCGTGCAAGAGGCAGTCGATCAAATGATTCTCTCTCGTCATTGATATTTCCACCTCTCTCTCCTTCTCCCTTCCCCTTTGAAAGCAATGAAAATATATTTAAAAAAAAAATAAATATTAGATAGCTGTGCCATTGGAATTGGTCACCCAATTTCCAAAGCCCTAAAGCAGAGCAGAAAGTAGGTTGTTTTTGTAGGTTGGGACAGAGCCTCTATTTACTTCTGTGAGCACTCACTCGGCTCCCTGTGTACTTCTCGGATCAGCTTGCAGCTTGGTTTAGACCAGGGGTTGCTCTGTAATAACCAGTTTGCTGCCCACAGTCACTGGAGGCAACAGGGTTCCATCTTTAATGTCTCAGCAGTTTCACTCCCAGGGTGGAGGAGGGGACGACCCAGCGGAACAACTGGGCCTGGTTCCACCAGAAGCTCCTACCAGCTGCAAGGAAACGGCAACTCTTCATCTCTTTAACAGATAATGTACTGTGTGCTGGTCTCTGCATGAGTGCTTTACTTCCTAAGGAAAGACGGCTGCTCAGGGAACATTAGAACGTATTCATCAGAACCCCGGGAACTCTAGTCTTTATGCCTTTGTTTGTGAGACTTTAGATTAGTCTAACGTTGTCATTCACCAAGCACAAAAGCTAATAGGTTACTCTTTAGCTCTAAAAACTTTTTCTTTAAATAAATATGATAAATATCTTATGAGGAAAAAACAAACTAGAAGCAGAATCTTAAAATTAAAGATACTACGCAGCCCAGCCAGTGTGGCTCGGTGATTAAGTGTCGCCCTGTGAACCAGGTCATGGTTCTCCCAGTAAGAGCACATGCCTGTACCTCGGAGTAACCAATAGTGAGCCAGTCAGAGAAAGTCAAGTGCCATGTGATTTCACTAATACATGGAATCTAGTGCACACAATAAGCTAACAAACAAAACAGAAAGACTCATGGGTACAGAGAACAGCCTGACAGCTGTCAGGGGAACAGGGGTAGGTGAACAAGGTAAAGACTTTAAGCAAAGCGGGGGGGGGGGGGGGGGGAACCTCAGAGACACAGACAGCACTATGGTGATTACCAGAGGGAAAAGGGGTGGAGGAGGGGAAGAAGGTAAAGGAATCAATAGTGATTGAAGGAGACTTGAGTTGGGGTGGTAAACACACAATACAACATACAGATGAATTATAGAATTGTATATTTGAAGCCTATATAACTTTACTAACCAATGTCACCCAACAAGTTTAATAAAAAAGAAGTTGCCGAAACCAGTTTGGCTCAGTGGATAGAGCGTCAGTCTGCGGACTGAAAGGTCCCGGGTTCGAATCCGGTCAAGGGCATGTACCTTGGTTGCGGGCACATCCCCAGTAGGAGGTGTGCAAGAGGCAGCTGATCGATGTGTCTCTCTCTCATCGATGTTTCTAACTCTCTATCCCTCTCTTCCTCTCTGTAAAAAATCAATAAAATATATTTAAAAAATAAAAAAATAAAAAGAAGTTTCTCTTATTTTATAAGTAATCCAAATAATACATGCAAAAGGAATGTTAGAACTTCATCACTTTGCTAATCCTAAAAATGAATGGATCTAAGCAATGATCATCAATGGCTACTACCATCACAACAAGATACATAAGGTAAGTGCCTAATGCCATCTACAAAGGATTCTTAAAATCTGAGGTGGGGGAAACATTAAATAAATAACATCATGGAGGCATAATGAGTGACATCCAGGCTGTTGGGAATTTTTACAGAGCAAATAGCTCATTTTCTGAAAGGGCTAAAGGGGTTTGGGGGAGGGGGGATGCAAAGGGAAGCTATATAGAAAAAGGCTTTATCAACAATTGCAGTTATGGACTTAAACATACTGAAGTGTTTGTAGATGAACTCATGACTAGGATTTGTTTCTAAATAACCCAGGGAAAGAGAAAGAACAGATTAAACAAGATTGGCCCCTAGTTGCATTTGGGTATTGGGTACCTGGAAATTCATTACATTATAATTAGTATATGTTTAAGAATCTTAATGACAAGAAGTTTCACTATGCCTTTTGTTTAAAAGTCTCCTTTTAAGATGCTAGAGATCTAAATAGGTCTTTCTGGCTTTTCTTTTTAAATATGTTTTTATTGATTTGTGAGAGAGGAAGGGAGATAGAAACATCAAAGACAGCGAATCATTGATCAACTGCCTCCTGCACATCCCTCACTGGGGACACAGCCATATGCCCTGGCCGGGAATCAGACCGTAACTTCCCGATTCATGGTTCAACGCTCAACCACAAGCTTTCTGCCTTTTCTTGATGAAAATATATAAGGGGTCAGACATCAAAGAGCCCACCAAGATGAGGCTGAGAGGCTGATAGCTGCAAACACAAAGCTAGTATGTACATTTGACCCTTGAACAATGCAGGGTTAGGGGCACCAACCTTCTGCACAAAAATCAGAGTATAGTTTTTATTCCCCCAAAGCTGGTCTGCAGTCATCCCTTGATGTCTGGGAAGGGGTGGGGGGTGGGGGGGTGCAGTAGGAGATTGGTTCCAGAACCCCTTGCAGATAACACAATCCGGGATGATCAAGCCCCTTATGTAAACAAAATGGCACACAACAATGAATAGTTGGCTCTCCATGTCCATGGATTACCAACCACAGCTCAAAAATACTGTTCCCAATCTGCCGCTGGTCGAACCTGCATCCACACATAAGTGGATCCGCACAGTAAAAACCCATGTTGTTCAAGGGTCACCTCTATTAATAAATTATTTTTTGAATTTAGTTGGTTTTAAAACTGTTTAAAAATATAGATTTAAGTGGAAAATCGTTTTTGTTTTGTTAGGGAAACATGTTCCCTGTAGGTATGCTGTGGTTAGAGAAATGCAATACTGTAACATATGATACATGTGTCGGAGAGTTTCACGGTGAAGCTCAGTCTATGGTATCTTCAATACTTTGTAACAAGGACTAAGTAGAATAATCAGCTGATTTGCCAAGTGTGGACAACAGTGTGGTGACTGCCCCGGTGGGGGCGAGAGATCTAAATAGGGGAAGAGGGGAGAGCGAGGTAGATGGTGGAGGGTAAAGGGAGATGAACGATGATAAAAGGAGACTTGACTTGGGGTAGTGAACACACAATTCAGTGTACAGAGGGTGTGCTGTACAATTGTGCATCAGAAACTTGTGTAATTTTGTTAACCAATGTCACTCAAAACATTAAGCAAAAATGAAAAAAAAGGAGGATGGATTATTGCACCTCGTTCAATTATAACCAGTTTTCAAAAACGAAACATAAATGAAGTAGAGCACACAGATAAATGCACAAATTCTTACTGTACAAGCTCAATGAATTACCAGAAAGTAAATAGTCCTGGGTAATTGGTACAAAGGTTAGGAAATAAAACATTAACTACACAGTAAAAACTTCTCTTCATACCCTCCAACTACTACTTCCTTATCCAAGGTAACCACTATCCTATTTTTTAATTTGATGCAAATAGAATTATACATTATGTATCCTTTTGTGTATGGCTTCCTTTGTTTTATGAATGTGATTCTGACAAAATTGTTATTAGAATCGTATCACATCACATCTGTGAATTCTTCCATGTAGCTTCATTGTGTTCACTTACATAGTTATAAAGTATTTTACTACATAAATATCATTATACAATCTCTTTATCTCTACCAATACCCGTTGCCTAAAAGTGTACTTTGTCTAATATTATTACCAGTTTTCATTTGGTTAAAGATAATTAACAGGTCAGAACCTGATATATGTATTCTCTAGGAGCAAGGATTTAGCAGATAATTAACCTTGGGCGTAGTTTACTTAATCCAAGGGCAATTTATTTCAACAGAACCAGTGAATTTTCCCCATTACCCTGACTATATTTTTGGACTATAGGAATAAAAGAAAATAGATACACAAATCTTCATGAAACCTTAGTATCATTAACTTTTCCTGGCTAACTATACTTTCTTTATACTAGTAAAACTGGAAGGTCTATATCCAAATCCAATAGTTTATGAATGCAGTGATTCCGACAAAATTATTAGAATCGTATCAGTTCAGCATAAATTTTGATAGAAACACACAGTGACAAATTTTCATTATAAGTTGAAATAGGACAACAGGAAAAAAAAAATCACTGATGTAGGAACAATCAGACAAATTGTAAGCACAGTGGACTTAACACTTAAATATTCCTGACCCAGCAGCCCAGTTCACTTATCAACAAATGTTGAGCATTGAAAATTGGGTACAGCTCGCTTGGTGGATGTCTTCTTGATTATCCTGCACTGTTCCAAGTTATGGAATATGTCTTAGAAGTGATCATTGCTGAAATAGCTTATTTCTAAGAGTGGAGTAGAAAATTATTCAACAGTGTGTATTCCTACATTAATTAGCTATATGATAGCGCTGGCCATATACTAGCATATTCTGACTCGAATTGCCTAGAGACCTCATGATAACATTTTGGGGGCTTCCTATTAAAGGCAAGAGTTCAAGACTATTTGATTTATGGATTTAGATGGAAATTTCTAATATATAACATATTTCTAAGAGGCAAGTCAACATATTCTTAACTCTTTATATCTTTCCCAGTACCTAGCTCAATTGCTGGTACAATCAGTACTAGGGGAGCCAAGAGAATAATTTTTATTAGTGTTATGGGCTAAATTGTGTCCCCCCAAAATTCTTATTGAAGTCCAAAACTCTTCTATCTCAGAATGTGACTATATTTGGGGATAGTGTCTTTATTTTTTTATTATTTTTAAAATATTTATTTATTTATTTATTTTTAAAATACATTTTTATTGCTTTCAGAGAGGAAGAAACATCCATGATGATGAGAGAGAACCATGGACTGGCTGCCTCCTGCATGCTCCCTACTAGGGATGGAGCCTAGAACCCGGGCTTGTGTCCTTGCCCGGGAATCGAACCTGGGACTTCCTGGTTCCTAGGTGGACGCTCAACCACTGAGCCACGCAGGCCGGGCAGGGATAGTGTCTTTAAAGAGGTAATGATGATAAAATGAGGTCAGATGGGTGGGCCCTAATCCAGTATGACTGGTGTATCGTATTAGGACACAGCTACAAAGAGAAGAGGCCGTGTGCAGACACCGGGAGAGAAGGGCCATGTATAAGCCAAGGAAAGAGGCCTCAGAAGAAACCAACCCTGCTGGCACCTTGATTTTGAACTTCTAGTCTCTAGAACTGTTAAGAAAATAAATTCTGGTTATTTAAACTGCCTAGTCTGGAATATCTGTTACGTCAGCCCCAGCAAACTCAGACAAATAATAATTACATTTTTTAAAGTCAGTTTTCTCAAATGCACAACTTGAAATTACTTTCATTTGAAATATTCAGAAGTAGGCGGGCATTTTTAACCTTTAGTAGAAACACCACCACCAGTCTTTCGATTGGTTATGCTAGTATAAACACCCCATTTCCATGTACAGACCTTTAAGGTCGTAACCCTTGCAGCCCAATACCGGGGTGTGACGGAGGGTAGTGGATAATCTCAAGGAGATCTGGTTTCTAGTCCAGACGTGGCAATGAACTGGCACGTGGCCTGGGGCCAGTCACCTCCTTCTCTGCGCCACTTACCTGGAAAAAGCAGAAACTGAACTAGGTGAGCTTAGACCCATTTAGCCTAAAAAAATGCATGATTCTTAAGTGATGGTTATAAGCAATGTACTGTATAAATAGCATTCATTGTCAAGTAAGTTTGTAAATCCTCACTTGGCCATAGGGTCACTTTACCATTTCCTGATAAAAACGTCTCTTATGCTTTAAAAAAATTTCTGATCTAGTTACATTTATAGAGATAACAGAGCTTATAGGCGAGCCAGCAAAGATCACTAAGGTTCACCTATTTTTCTAACCCATTAAAAATAAATTTTCTTCCAAAAGATTCTAGACTCCTACAATCCAGTATTTCTTTAAAGAACCCAGACATAAAACATTTATCTAAGGACAAGCAATATGTAGGCAGCTGATAACTGTATTATTCTTTAATTAAAAAGGACACAAACATGATTTGAGATCACACCTCCTGCCTCAAAATTTATGGATACTAATCCCACAGGGAAGCCAAAAGCTGGACTAGACTAGAAAAAGTGTTCCAACTCTTTGTTTGGCATTGCACATAAAGCAAGTGTGTGTGTGTGTGTGTGTGTGTGTGTGTGTGTGTGTGTGTGTGAGAGAGAGAGAGAGAGAGAGAGAGAGAGAGAGAGAGAGAGAGAGAGAGGGAGAGAGAGAGAGAGGAAGGGAGGGAGAGAGAGAGAAAGAACTCAAGCAAGTGTGCCAATGTGCACCTTACTAAAGGGGGAAGCCACAGAGAATGTTGCACTACAGAACAATTAGAAAAGCAGTTTGCTCCTCAAATGAGAATTGTTCCTTAATTTTATTTATTTTTTATCCTCACCAGAGAATATTTTTCCATTGCCTTTTTTTGACAGAGTGGAAGAGAGAGGAAAACACAGAGAGAAACATCAATATGAGAGAAATAATTGATTGGTTTCCTCCTGCACGAGAGCGCTGACCAGGGCCTGGGCCAGGAAGGAGCCTGCAACAGAGGTACGTGCCCTTGACTGGAATAGAACCTGGGACCTTTTGATCCCGCAGGCCAACGCTCTAGCTACTGAGCCAAACCGGCTAGGGCACTGTTCCTTAATTTTAAAAGGTGGTTAGCAGACTTAAGGTTTTTCAGTTTTTGAAGTTCTATAGATATGTGCTTGCTA
This sequence comes from Pipistrellus hanaki, assembly GCF_964339955.1. Taxonomy (NCBI): domain Eukaryota; kingdom Metazoa; phylum Chordata; class Mammalia; order Chiroptera; family Vespertilionidae; genus Pipistrellus; species Pipistrellus hanaki. The sequence continues at coordinate 15,424,769 of NC_140513.1, read as the reverse complement.
GTCTCTAAATATGACAAGTTTAGATGGATGGCTAGGAAAATTTTTAAAGAATGTAACATCATTAGAATTACAGGTAAGACAAGGGGAAACCCAAAGTACAGACAAGAACACAGAAAAAACTTTAAGAGCGTACAGATGTCATGACATTTATTAAAAGGCATGCTACAATGCTATACTTGTTAGGAAAAGAGATTAGAGATATCAAGTAATAGTTGTCAAACATACAAACTGAACGAGAATGGAATAAACTGTAGTGTACAGAAGCTTGAATTAACCATGCACGACGCATTTAGAAAATATGTTTTTTTAATATTTTATCTTCTCTTTGCATTTATAACATAGTTCACGTCAACAATAACAGAATCCTTTTTTTCCCCCAAAGCCACAAACTGTTACAAATGAAGCTGGTACTGCTGCTTATCAAAATATACAAGATAATCGATGTTTTATATAAAACCACTTTATATGTTAACTTGTTCCCCAAACCCCCCCCCTTTTTTTTCTTTTCTTTTTTTTTTTTTTTTGGCCTGGTTAAAAAAAACACACGTTGTTACAAATATTTACAGCATCTTCTTCTGTTAGATGAACATTCTTAGAAACTGAAAAAGGGAATCTTATGAACAGACCACGCAAAACACGAGACAATGTCATAGGCTCCTAGCTGTGCTATTTTTTTTTTCTTAAGTACAGTACTGAAAATGCCCATCCAACCCTTGTCATCCTAACCCACTCTGTTCACATTTAAACTCCCCTTTTCTCTCAGTCATATCAAGTAGTCTATTCACCAACAGGAAACAGGAAGTAAAGGCCGCTCTGCGCTGGGTCCTCTTTCGGAAAGGAGCTTGGGGGGAAACGCTTACTAGAAAGGAGTTACAACCAGAAGTCAGTCTTTGGTCAGAGCAATGAGGTGACATTTCGATGCAAAACTTTGCTTGGTCAGCGATCTTCACAATTAGTACTTTCTGGATGTGGGATGCATTTTTTTAAATACCCGGGTAACAATGGGAAGGGGGGGGGGGGGGAGAAGGCCAGAGTCTGACATCAAAAATAGCTATTTAAATATTTGTTAGTACAGCTACTTTATAGATTCAAAAACTGAAAAGAACACAAGAACAAAAATCTGTGTACAGTGCTGAACGAGCTTGCCGTAAGCAGCTTTCAATGGTGACTTAGTATCATCACCAAGGCCACTGGGCCAGACAAACATCCCTGTTCTCTGGAACACCTGCCTCAGGTTACAGAAACGAAGATGGCTGCCACAAAGATCTAGAGCGAGCAGTTCTGTTCTTGAACCGGCACACGGCTATATAATAAATACTATGCAACAAAGGCAAACGTGTAACCGAGGCTTCATTCACACAGTTACCATTCTCCGCTTGTATGACTAGCCTGTGGGATAACATTCTTGTAAAACTCTATAGTACATACTTCCTGAAAGCCAGAATACTGATCCTACCTCAGTCTTGAATAGGAAGAAAAGGTCAATTAAGACTACCGAAGAAGGCACATAAACTTTGGTCCCGTTTAGTTTTTTCCTCCCTCTACAAAACCCCTAAAACTAATATTTTAGTAATTTTCTATTTTTTTTTTAAACAACTCACAACTAACTGTTAGAATTTGCTCTGAAAAAAGACTGCAAATAGATAACAACACAGCTCTCTTAAAAGACGGCTGAGTTCTATTGTCTTTATCGTGTGATCTAAACTGTATTTCTTTGAGGACAATAGTAGAATATTTTAAGTCTGGCAGTATTCTTGTTAACAACAGATTAAGACAAAGGAAAGGCTAAGAAAAATGCTTTTACGCATAGTCATGCTGTCTTTTTGGTTTTAAAAATAGCAGTACACATTAAGCTTTCTAAGAGATAGGCTAAGACCGTGTTTCCCCGAAAATAAAACATCCTCCGAAAATAAGACCTAGCGCATGGAAAGATGAGACATCCCCTGAAAATAAGACCTAGCATAACTTTGGGAGAAAAAATTAATATAAGACACTGTCTTATTTTCGGGGAAACAGGGTAGTTTGGCAAACTTCAGGTTTTTTAAGTGACTCATTGGGGGAAGAGGGGCACATACCTTTGAGCTTGTTATCTTTTGCCCAAAAATATTTAGTGGGAACAGAAGAGAAATTACATGATAATTTACTCAATGTATATATAAACTTCCCTGCCTAAGGACATGGAAGCTTTGAAACGTTTACATGAAATTGAACAGAGACATTCATGAGAGTTACTTCTAACCAACTGAGGCAGAACCTACATTACTATTGTAGGTGGAGCCAAAGAAGGCATTGCCCTGCTCCCATAAGGAATTAGGCAAGCAGAAAGAATTTGTCTCTAAAAATGGTGATATCTGCATCTTCTGGCCAAAAATATCAGAAATATTATTACTACAAATAAAAGATGACAATATTCAGTCTTAAAGGATTATGGCATTCTATAGGAGCTATTGGGTAAAAAGCTGATATTCTTAATTGGTAAGTTATCAATTAAGTTACTGAGTCAATTTTTCTATTTGTATTTCACACAAAACACATCTTTCTGCTTGCAACTTACTTAACTCTCAAAGAAAAACTTTTTGGCATAAACTGCTACTGTTAAACATGTACTGCTATTTTTTTTTAAAGTCCTGAATATATGTATTTTGTGTAAAAGTAAAGATGCTCCCAAAAGTGATAAGACATACTCCTTAAAATAAAGTAAATAAGCTTAAAAATAGAATGTCAGCGGAACAGCGAAAACATGACTTAGAAGATATCTTATAAATGCATGCCAAAATAAAAATACAAAGATCTAATTTTCCCACTACCTTGATATTTTAAAATCTTTTTACATAAACTATGCCAACACAAACACTGCAGACTTCTAGAAGTCAAACAGCAAATAGCCCAGTATGGATAACATCTCTGTGCTACAGCTAACTTTAGACACAAATCGATGGTTTCAAACACACTACTTTAAATAAGAATATCTCACTTTTCCAAATCTTAATTTGATTTTCTTTGTCAATAAATTAAAAGGTATCTAATGTGTATATGTATGTACAATATCAGAAGTGTATGTGTGTGTGTATGTATATATGTATATACACACACATACACACTTATCTATACACACCCATACACAAATCCCTGAAAAGGATTCAAACGTTCTCTCAGATTTAAAGGCCATGCTCTATTTCAAAATTACATTCAACACCCTTATGATCTCCCTCCTGCTACACTTTTGCTATACTTACACACTGAATATTATGAGAATCATGACTTCAAACTACACAGAAATTCTTAACTCAAAGCAAATGAAAGAATCAGATTTAACATGTCACTGAAAACTTTAATAGTGCCTGTATGGAGGGAAAAAGGAAGTAAAATTTGGGAGATGTCGCAAATACATTTTCCCCCTTACCCTTTGCTCAGTGTTTAGCGAAAATTATATCTCATAAGTGAAAAATATAAAACATCTGATAAGTGACTATATCTATCAGCCAATGATAAATTGGTGCACCCAAAAGGTCTCAATTTAATGTTCCCTTTCCAATCCCATCTACCTTCTGTTGCTGAGTGTTGAGTGAATTCTGCTTTTTAACAACCTATAATATCTCCCATGTCTGCAATTTTTTGTAAAATTTCTTTTGTAGAACCTTTCCTGTGTTCAAATAAATGGCTGGGATGTAGCAAAGAGATTGAGATATTCCTCTTACAGGTGAGATGAGCCACTCTGAGAATCTGAGAAATGTAAAAGTGGTGGACAAAAATGTCCCTCTTGACAAATTCTGCTTTTAAAAAATCTGATCAAGCACTGAAAGAGTAATAAACAAAAGCAAAGTTTCTCATTAAAAAGAAACAATTTACATTATACAATCACTGAAGCCACATTAAAATGCACTCTTACATTCAACCAAAAAAGGGAATGGGACTGAGAATGAGAAGGAACCTACTCCGCCATACTCTACATATGTGGGCACTCAGTAATAAAGCTACATTAACAAAGAAAAGCAAGTTCTGCGTAAGTACTGAGAGAAATCAAGTAATCCTGAGACAAAAATCTGATGAATGATAAACATTTGACAGGATCTAGAAACTGAGATTGCATTTCATAGCTCCAAATCAGTATGCTGTAACGGCAATGACTGCTATTGGTCACAATGTGAAGAGGCCTACATGTGTACACTGAACCATTTACCCTACCCCACTCCATCTCTGCACCAAAGCACCATAAATTTGGATAAAAATGATTACTTATTGAAAATCACTTAAAATAGCAATGAAAAAAAACAACCTTTAGAATCCTTACCAAAATATGAAAAGAAAAGGCAAACACTCACCAAGCCCACAATATAGCTTTCAAGATACTTAGATAAAACTCTAACCTATTGTATCATAAGCACATAATAAGGCACATAATTAGAAATTAAGTAAATACACAGTAATTCTGAATAAGTATTACAGATTATAGTGGTACAAAAACCCTTGAGATTAATTTTTTTTCTAAAAGAAGACCTTACCAAAAATAACTTTTAAAAATCTGTCAAACCATATGATAGACCTGAATATTTTCCTTAAGACTGTAAACTTTTTCTGAAAACAATTATAAAAAAGTAGTTTATAAGTAGAATTTTTTTTTTTTTTAGTTTTCTAAGATCATATTATATTACTCAGCAAATGTATCATTTTGAAATTTAAAACATGATTTTTTCCTAAGAAAATTACTGATTATTCTGACACTTTAATTGATCCTGGTTGGATTCCACTTAATTTTCTTGGGACAGTTGAGATGCTTCATTTCTCCAAATACTCTTAAAAAATTAAAGATATGCAATATTCATAGGAGTATCTTACCAGTGGGGAAGGGGGAACTGAAAGAAAACCATAAAGTTTATAAATCTGCTTCCAACACAAACCAATTTGTTTATGTATAACCATCAATATATGCCAAATAATTGATGTAATTTATACATGAACAAATTCTGAATCATCAAGTTAAAAACTTGGTTGTAAGAAATTGAAATTACTTATATCAAGTAATTTTAAAAGTTGTCACATTTAATTTTTTAAAGTACAAAGGAGTTTAGAAATGTATAAGGCTGATCTGGTCCCAAACTAAAAGAGTCTGTCCTTTTGAAATCCAATTTAATATGGGGATTTAAATTACTGGAAAAAAAATTTTTCCCCCTGAAGATTATTTTTATAGGAACTATGATATAAAGGAAAAACACCCCTTTGATCACAGATTGGCAGGGGGGAAAACATTCCTTAATTTTTTGAATATACTTAAACAGCAAACTCAGAAAAAAACTCATTTTTGTAAAAGAGGCAGAATTGGTCTTGAGTTGCTTCAGTCTATGTCTGAACATTTTACTGCTATAATGGTCCAGTCTTAGAAGAAAAATTCACAGAAAATCAGATTGTAGATTTTGAGAAGGAAACTCTGAGGTGGTGATTCTCTCCAAGGTCATGGTTATGAAGCTCAATGAGGGCCTGGATGGCTTCTTCCACAGATCCCAACTGAATAAGGGCCATTTTGCGGTCTTTCCTAAAAATGGGATAAGAAATATAAAAAGGGGATAGAATTAATTTTGTCTCTAAACTTTCTCTCCAACCCTAGAAGACTTCTTGAAATGACCCTAACATTTGCATACCATATTAAAAATAAGGTTAACGTGTTTCTTAAAAGCAAGGACTTACTGAAAGAATTTAAAAGCCTTCACTGAACATCCAGCTTCTGTGAAAAGGTTCTTCAGATCATCCATTGTAACGGAAGGTCTGTGAAAACATCAGAGTCCATCAAATATCTTAGAGCCCTAATTCTCAAATAAAGCAAAGATTAACTTGCAATCGTTAAATCTCCAGTGTAGCTCACATTTCATAGAGACTAAAGCCATGCAATGAAAACATGAGTTGGAACTTCCCTGAAGATGTTCGAGGTTGACACATACCACATATATATCCTCAAACAACAGAATTTAGTCTCAAATCTTTTGCAAACAATGTGGACAGGTACATGAAGACCAAGAAAAATCTATCTATATAGGGGCAGGCAAAAGTAGGTTTACAGCTGTGAGTAGCGGCCAGTGAACTGCCACACGTCCAAAACGGAATCCATCCTTGAGTCTAGAGATGCTTATGGCGTACAAAGGACTAGAAAGTTTATTCTTGTTTTATTATTAACTATTGTATTACAACTATAAACCTACTTTTGCCCACCTCTGTACTTATTCTTTCAAAGGATTTAGTACTCATTCAACAGACTTCAGTAATTAACTCTAGTACTTCCAAAGCTAGTTCTGACTTATCAACTGTAGTCCAGAGTTCTGCATTTTATTTTTTTTAAATTCACACCCAAGGACATGCGTGGGGCGGGGGTGGGGGTGGGGGCGGCGGGTGAGAGAGAGATGGGTTGCCAAATGGGGACCAAACCTGCACCCAAAAGGTGCCCTGCCTAGAAATCGAACTGGCAACCTTTCAGTGCCCCAGACGACATCCAACCGAGCCACGCCAGCTGGCCAGCATTCTCCATATTGAACTGCTTTCAGGGTGATTATAAGTATGTGTAATTGCCAGGCTCTTGGGTGGCCCCCAATTACTCTCACTTCTTAGAATTCACGCCCTCAAATATACCCTTGCCACACTGAACAGGGATGCCCTCCGTAACCTTGAAAGGTACTGTAGAAATGACACACGTAACTGCAGTGCCCACCACACCTTCTATTTAATCATTAGCTTTGGAGGAACCAGCTGCTATTTCATGAGGACACTAAAGCAGCCACATGGAGAGACCCTGGTGACAAGCAACTGAGGGTCTCCTGTCAAAAACTAGGCACATGAATGAGCCACTTTGGAAGCCAGTCCTCCAGCCCCAGTTACATCTTCAGATGCAGCCTTATGGTAGACTCTCAGCCAAAACCACCCAGGTAAGCAATGTCTGGATTCTTGACTTGCAGCTACAGTATGAGATAATGAACGCTTATTATTGTGTTCCGTTTTGGGGTGATCCTTCTGAAGCAGATGACCAAGACAGCGAGTGGCCTATCGCTCCAGAGTCAACTGACTAAAAGCAGACTCACTTCACAACGGCCAGCGAGGCTGGTGTGGCAGAAAAGTCACCGGCTCTGCAGGGAGACAGGTCTGTCTAGTTCTTATTCACTTGGTATGTCTCTTGAAGTAAGTTACTTAACCCGAGCCTCTCAGTTTCATTGATAAAATGAAACTCATTTCCTCATTTCAAAGGTTATCTATGGATAAACTGATAGGCAAAAAGTAGAATACAGTAGTCCCCCCCTTACAGTTTCACTTTCTACAGTTTCAGCTACCAGTAGTTTAAAAAATTAAATGGAAAATTCCAGAAATAAACAATTCCTAAGTTTTAAATTGGATGCCATTCTGAGTGGTGTGATGAAATCTGCCATCCTGCTCCACTGTGCCTAAGAAATGAATCACTGATCAGCTGCTTCCTGCACGCCCCCCCCCCCCCCCCACTGGCTACCGAGCCCACAACCTGGGCATGTGCCCTTGACCGGAATCCAACCTGGGCCCCCTCAGTCCCCAGGCTGATGTTCTATCTACTGAGCTAAACCAGCTAAGGGCTAATTTCAGAGTTTTTGCCTCTCCTAAAATACACTGTTTATAATAATAATTATATTAATTATTAACCAGCAGTAGGATAATAACTAATTAGGTACATACGGGATGTTGGAGAGATGCAGCGTGGCTGACGGTGGGAAAATATTCTGGAAGTTTTTAGAGCCAGGCTTTTTAAAGCGATGCAAAGGACTATTACTAAAATCCTTAGTCAGACCTTGGTCTTCTTGTCCCTCTCGAGGAAGCTGGACGGACTGATGTTTGGACAGTGTAGCACGGAGCACTTTGCCATAAAGTCTCTGACCGTTCAGATGGTTCATTGCTGGTGCACAGGAAGAAAATAAGGAAAGTTTGGGTATTAAGATAGAGCCTCTATAAAATTTGTCTCAATTATCATAAAATCTTTTTATTTAGTTATTTACAATTTTTAATTATATTGTCAGTTTGTGGGTTAGAATGGTTTTAAATTTTAAAACTCTTCCATATATTGTAGAAATGTATTAGATGATTTATTTTACAATAACAAAAAGAAAAACAGTCAAACAAAAAACAATTATCTTCCTAGGAAGTTCCAGAGTGCCTGGAACATAACAAGTGTTCAGGAAATGGCTATTGAATAAGTTAGTTTAATCTCAAGCAAAGCATTTTTTACAACAGTTCCGAGTGGTAACATTTTGTATAGCCACTATAACAACGAACAGAGAGGCCACCGAATGACACTGTCATGCGCCGTCATCGTGATGCTTGCCCAAACTTTTATGCCAAGCAACAGTTCTAGAAAACTTAATTAGGAACGAAAGCAAATAAATAGTCGAATATAATAAAATTAAACAAAGCAAGTGATGTTTAATAGATTAAACTTAGAGAAAAGCCCTAGAATCAAAGTTCTAAATAGCAATAAGTAGAAAACAAACTTTGAAGAGTAATAAATATTTTTAATTTTTATAAAATACAAACAAGTCCAAATAATGAAGATAGTACCACAAAGAGGTACTTTTCGGGAAAGTATATTTCTATTAGCTATAAGTTTGCTCATTTTGTAGGAAAATACACATAAAAAGGGGAAGGTCACCACAGTTATAACTATTAATCATCAGTACCTAGCTGAGCTTGATTTGCATCTGCCATCTGAACCAAAGCATTTTCTTTCTTATTAAACATAATCTTCACTCGATGTACATCACCATAGACTCCTAATTAGAAAGACAAAACAATTTTTAATGTCTGTGTTGTATTTATTAATACATTTAAAGAAGATTTCTTTTTCCATATTATACAGGGTGGGGCAAAAGTAAGTTCAGTTTTGAGTACATGAAACACAGTTTATTCTTATATTAATTATTGTATTATTTTTCATATGAACAACTATAAACCTACTTTTGCCCAATCCTGTATATATTCTCTGAGGTATTCCATATACATGCTCCCAAATTTGTATCCCTTCTATGTTCCAGATCTCCCCTTTCCTCTTCCAACTTCAGTGTTCACAAACTCGGTTCGCAGTTATTATCATTATCCGAATACTTGCTCTAGTCAGACACTTGGGATTCAGTTTTTTTACTTCCTTTTCTTAAATTCTTTTTTTTAATAAAAATATTTTTAATGATTTCAGAGAGGAAAGGAGAGGGAGAGAGAGATAGAAACATCAATGTTGAGGGAGAATCATTGATCAGCTGCCTCTTGCATGCCCTACATTAGGGATCAAGCCCACAACCTGGACCTGTGCCCTGACCGGGAATTGAACCGTGGTCTCCTGGTTCATAGGTTGATGCTCAACCACTGACCCATGCCGGCCAGGCCTTTCCTTAGATTCTTACATCCAATCCACCTTCAGCACTGATTGATTTTATGGCCTAAATATCTCTCACATTTGCCTACTTCCTCCCATCCTCATTACCATCCAAGCTATCATCACAACAGCCTCCTAATTGATCTTTCACATCCAAGTTTTCTACACTGGGGTTCGCCATAGTGGGTCCTACATCCCAAAGGACAGGCAAAATGACTCATTAGGGTGTGGGAGGAAAGTAATTAGACTTTTTTAAACACTGGTTTGTTAAAAACACCAATGTGAAACACGACATTTTACAAATTTTTAGCATATATATATAAAATTACAGGCAGAAATTTCTATAATAAGGGCATTTTCTCCTTTTTGTCATTCCGCATATTAAAATATACTGCAGTTTATGTGCTAATAGGTATCACCAATGTTACAAAAATAAGACTCTGAGGTAGTTGCATCATTACCATACTTTGTAATGTGATGAAAATTTTCAAGGCACACAAAGGAGTGCTGATTATCTTGTGGGCAAGCACCTAAGAGCAACTGAACTTAGCAATGAATGGTACTTTTAAAGTTTAAAACAAAAAGACAAGTATTCTAAATTTTCTGTTCTTTTCAAAAATGACAAGTGGCTGAAATAGATATTATTTTTTTTTTAAAACAAACCCCCACACACAATTTGTTCTTCAAGCTGAGAGTGTAATTTTTTTAAATGAGAAATTAACTACTTTTAGAAACAAATGTGTTTGGACAAAGAGATATAAAAATTTACCAATAATACATGATTTCATTACTGAAAACTAACAGAAATGTGTCATCAATAAAAACTTTTATTGTAAATGAGCATGGAAGATCTCTGTGGGATGATCAAAATGTTCTAAAACTCGGCTTTGAAAATAATGCACAATTCCGTATTGTTGTGTACCTATAAATGACACCTTAAAAACACAGCTTAAAACACCTATTATCCACTCAAAAAATTTAAAACAATTTTTTATAGTATTAAAAATTCTTCTAAATGAAGTGAGTTTCAACTCCATTTGTTAAAAATATTCTCACGCAATAGTTTCAAGATCAACTAATTTAACAAGAGAAAAAATTTAATTTTTCAAAGTACAACAAAAAATAGTGAATTAAACTGAAAAAATTAGTATCATAATTAGGTGTAGCAACAATGAAACACTTCCATTTATACTGCATATATTTGTGAGGTTTCTTTTTCAGTTTGATAACCATTAAGATCAAGTACTAAAATAAAGTGAATTTAGAATCAGACCTTAGAATACTGAATGAAAAATATTTCTGACAATAATGAAGCATATTATATCATACTAGAGGCCTGGTGCATGAAATTTGTGCGGGAAGGGGGGGGGGGCGCGTCCCTCAGTCCAGCCTGCAACCTCTCCAATATGGGACCCCTCGAGGGATGGCTGACTGCCAGCTTAGGCCTGATCCAGAAGCACTTCCCGGCTCCAGAAGCTCTCTCACTGCTAATGCCTGTGAAAGGTATTTGCCCTCCTTTTCCTGCCTGGTTAATGCTTACTGATTTTTCACAAGTTAGTTTTAACTATAATTTCTCTTGGCATACCATCTCTGATTCCCTCAGCTAGGTTAGGACTCCCAGCCATACATTCCCTTTTTAAATAAAATTTTATTGTACTTACTTACTAATACTCTATCCTCAGTGTCAAACTTGGCAAATAAGAGACAGTCAATAAATATTACTGAATGATGAAATGTATTCAATTCTTATCATAGATAATATTAAAAATACCAAAAAAAAAGAGAAACTTACCAAATAGGATAAACAGCCCATGGGGTGTGATAAGCTGAAAAAGGATAATACAAAATATAGATGTCTGACTAATATAAGTAAAAATTTTAAAATAAGTTTACTTGTAGTAATAACAGTTGACTTTGTTTAAAGCATTTATTTTATATATTTCCTCTATATATACTAGTGATGAACTTTAATAAAAATTCTTAAAATAAACTTAAATTTTTTATTTGAATACAACTCTTGATCAGAAGCTACTGTAGGCCTCCTTCTGAAAGACTATGTTACAATGCTTTCCGACTCACATCAGGATTGAGATTGGTGACAAGCAGAACAGAATTTCCTGGTATACCACCAGCCCCAGGAATGGCCATTCTTCCAGTGACAGCAGAGGAGGTGAGGGCCAGAGGACCAAGAGCTCCAGGAATACCTGGCACTGACAGACCTTTTTAAAAACATCAAGAGCATTTCGTATTTTAGTTATCTGAAGGTTACAACAGTTGATAAATAAATTAATTAAGACAAAAAGAAAAAATAAATAAAGAAGAAAATGTGTCAGGGCATATACAGAAGGCAATCTATCAATGTTTCTTTCCCTCTCCCTCCCGTTTGACACCCTTCTCCCCCTGTTCCCTTCCACTCTATAAAAAATATAGGACATCAGAAAAAATCATTTCAAAGTGAACTTTGAAAAAGATCACCTGTAGCTTGAGGAAATCCAATGGCTGGACCAAATCCAGCAGCCCCTGCATATGGTGAGGACATTATACCTGGTGCACCTAATGGAAAAGAGAAGCTAAAATAAACATATTGCCTTCTATAAGTATGGTTATCAAAGCAATATAAAATGGCTGTAAGGGCATATTACTGATAAAGAATTCTATTGTGAAGTAAAAATTTATTCAATAGGTGATCGCTATTGTAGAGTCTCTGCCACTTTCAGAAGCTAACCCCTTCCAGCTGAGCTCAAGGTGAAGAGTACAGCTTAGCTGTTATTTAGTTTTGAGTTATTAGTTTGTTATTTAGGTTGAAATTCTTGCCCTTATTTAAAGGATTGTTTCTATGTAAAAGTCATTAAATACTTATTAGGTTGCATACCTGTGGGGCACTGCATTGATAAAAAGGAAATATGAAATAAAAATCCTTGCCTCGCCAAAACCGGTTTGGCTCAGTGGATAGAGCGTCGGCCTGCGGACTGAAAGGTCCCGGGTTCGATTCCGGTCAAGGGCATGTACCTTGGTTGCGGGCTCATCCCCAGTAGGGGGTGTGCAAGAGGCAGCTGATCGATGATTCTCTCTCATCGATATTTCTAACTCTCCATCCCTCTCTCTTCCTCTCTGTAAAATATCAATAAAATATATTTTTTTTAAAAAAATCCTTGCCTCTGAGAGGTTTACAAACAAATTAAACATATAATTAGAGGAGAGAGAATCCAAGATGGCTGCTCGGGTAGGCACCTAGCCGCAGCCGCACGCAACAATTTCAATAAAATACAACTAAAATATAAAATGGACATTACCCAGAACCACAGGAAAGTCAACTGACTGGAAATTCTACAACGAGAAGCAAGGAGAAAACCAGAAGAAAGCGCGGAGGAGCTGTAAAAGCCCAAGGTACGGAGACAGGCGGCGCACGCGGAGAGGACGGAGCCGGAGAGGAGGGAGGCCGAGTGCCTGGCGGGCGTTCCCTAGCGGGAAGGAGATAAACACTCCGACTGTGCTGGGCCCCCAACTGCTCTGAACCCCCGTTCTAGGCCAGACCCCGGGGACCCAGGCTCATCCAGAGGGAGCTGGGCTGTAAGGCGGCGAAAGGAGGTCCCAGAGGCGCACACACAGCGCGCAGAGAAGGGCCGGCCGGCTGTGCCGTAGGGCTGCCCTGGCGGGAAGGAGACAGGCTCCAGACTGCTCTGAACGCCACCTCCAACTCCACTTCCAACTGAACTGAACCCCAGTTTCGGGCCCATTGCGGGAGAGCTTACACTGTTTGGTAGCAGGCGAAAATCGAGGGCACCTTTCTCTCAGAGGTGCTTGCAACAAGTACTGAAGGACCCTGAGTCTCAGGAGTCGCATAGGGCGGGGCTGACGGAAGCCAAGGCTGTAGGCTCCACCCTGAAACCCCACCCCATCAGAAAAGCTGCCTGCGAAAATGCCTAAACCAAATAGATCACAAAGGAAAGAAATGGAGGACAAAAAGCGACTGGATATAGAGTTCAAAACCACACTTATAGGGTTTTTCAAGAGACTCCTAGAAAAGGCCGATAAAATAAATGAGACCTATGAGGATATGAAAAGGGATCAACAAGAAATGCTAAGGGATCAACAAGAAATAAAGAATACATTGTCTGAAATAAAAAATATGATACAGAGTCCTAAAAACAGAATAGAAGATCGCAAGAATCAAGTCAAAGATTTGGAACATAAAGAGCCAGAAGACACTCCTCTGCAGAAGCTAGAAGGCAAGAGAATCCAGAAAATTGAAGATAATGTAAGAAACCTCTGGGACAACTTCAAACGATCCAACATCAGAATCATGGGGGTCCCAGAAGATGAGAGAGAGCAAGATATCGAAAACATACTGAAAGAAATAGTGACAGAAAACTTCCCCCACCTGGGGAAAGAATTGGACTTACAAGTCCAGGAAGCACACAGAACTCCAAATAAGAGGAATCCAAAGAGGACCACACCAAGACAAATCATAATTAAGATTCCAAGAGCAAAGGACAAAGAGAGAATATTAAAAGCAGCAAGAGCTAAGCAGGTGGTTACCTATAAAGGAGCACCTATACGATTGTCAGCTGATTTCTCAACAGAAACCATGCAGGCCAGACGGGAATGGCAAGAAATATTCAAGGTGATGAATAGCAAGAACCTACAGCCAAAAATACTCTACCCAGCAAAGCTATCACTCAGAATCGAAGGTCAGATAAAGAGCTTCACTAATAAAAAAAAGCTAAAGGAGTTCATCACCACCAAACCAGAATTATATGAATTGCTGAAGGGGGTTCTTTCAGAAGAGAAAGTAAATAAAGATAAAAATTATGAACAACAAATACGTAACTATCAACAAGTGAATCTAAAAACCAAGGAAATTAAAAAAAAAAATCTGATGAACAATATTAACTGTTGAATATAATAGAATCAGAGGTATGGAAGGGGAGTGAACTGATGATTCTTGGGGAAAAGGGGAGAGGGGAATGTGGGAAGAGACTGAACATAAACTGTGCACCTATGGATGAGGACAATGGGGAGTGGGGAAAGGGCAGAGGGTAGGGTGGGAAGGGGGGGAAAGGAACACTTGTAATAATATGAACAATAAAAATTTATTAAAAAAAAATAATAAAATAAAATAAAATGTGAAAAAAAAACAAAACATATAATTAGAGGAGATTCATATGCTGAGGATCTAGTGGTTTAAGTATAAATGCACTACAAGTGGTCTAAGAAGGAGGGACCACAGAGGACTCACTGTGATTTTTTGGAGTAGGTTTCTCAGGGGGTAAAACTTGAGCAGCTAGGCATTATGCATTGAAAAGCACAGTGGTTAGTGTGCACTAGATGCTAAACTAATGCTGGTACTCTTCCTTTCCTTTCAGAAACCTGGTGACCATGCATCATCAACAAAAAACAGGACTTAGTTCCAATGGAGGAGTCAGTATTAATAGGAAAACAATTTGGTTTTGGACATGTGAAGGTGGAGGTAAAGACCTTCAAATGGAAATGCCCAAGAGTGGAAATGAGGGGGCCAACTCAAAATAACAATAAGACAGAGATTTATAAATCATCTATGTAGAAATAAATGAAGCTGAATGAATGAGAGTGCCACCAGAAAGGGCACGCGACAAGAAACTTAAAGAGCTAAAAACAAAACCTGGGAATATCAATTGGTATACTTAAACAGTAGAGGAAAGAAGAGGAACATTCTAAAAGAGAAAGAAAAAGTCTTAGAAATAGGAAAAAAAAGTGAATTCTAGTTCTTCAGGACCTAGAGAATCAAAGTTATTTTGGAGAAGAAGTTCAATAGAGATTAAAAAGAATGAGAAATGTGAAAGATAAAAAATAGTTTTAGAGCAGCAGAGAAAAGTTAGATTGTAAGAGTCAAAGGGAGGGTTTTGTTTTTTAATAATAGGGTGATGAATATATTTATAGAAGAAGAATATAGGCTGCATTTTCCAGAGGAGTTAAAAGCTTATGTAAGTTTATTCTCTTCATGAAAGACATTTAACAGAATTAGTTAAATATATAGCTGTGATTTATTAAAATAATTCAAGAAAATATATAGTCATTGAGACTTCAGAGGTAGAGCTAGCAGAGAGAACTAGAAACACAAAATAAATGACAGAATAACTGATGTAATTAGAAGGGAGGCATATTTACTGTAAGCATATTTTGAGCCAAGCCTATCTAGCGCTAAGGAAGTACTAAACAAAGCAGACAAGAATCTCTGTCCTTGCTAAACTTACATTCCAGTCAACCGAAGATCATAGTTAAATGACTCATTTTTACAAAGAATAACTATAGTTAAGGCATAAAGAAAGACAACAAAGGGACTTCAATATGGATATGAGTAATTATAAAAATGTACAATACGAAGTTAATCATAAGAAGAAGTATGGTCCATTTTATTACTGTTGCCAAATATTCACTTGCCCCTTTCATGTGACTTGCAGTGACTCCTGTGGGAGGAGCGTGCATTTCTATGCAATTCCCACTGCATATGATCATGTCATAGGAACACACAGACAGACGTGCTGCCTCTGTACAGAAGTTTTAAGAGGTATGAGAGTGTAAATCAGCTCTCTTATTTTTACTTTCTGCCATAAGAATGCATGTCTCCAATGGAGTGAGTGACATCTTCAGCCTAAGCCCTGATCACAAAGGTGTATGAATGAAGGTTACAAAAGCAGATTCACAGCTGCCTAAGTGTTGATGCCATGAAATGAATAAATGTTAACTGCTGTAAACCCAGAGATTTGGGG
This sequence comes from Pipistrellus hanaki, assembly GCF_964339955.1. Classification (NCBI taxonomy): domain Eukaryota; kingdom Metazoa; phylum Chordata; class Mammalia; order Chiroptera; family Vespertilionidae; genus Pipistrellus; species Pipistrellus hanaki. Next base: position 15,408,656 of record NC_140513.1, on the reverse strand, counting down.
GGACAAAAGAGATTCTCTTTAAACACAACAAAGTGACCAACCAGTATAGATGTCTACTGAGAGAGGTATGAGTCAGATCAGCAGTAGGTTTTAGAAAAATGAGGAAAATTTTGAGATATCACAGAACATAAATTAGTGATAAATACAAGAACTGGCAACCAATCATCAGGGTCAAATTTTTAATAATTGTTTCCCAGTAGGATATAATGATTAATAAGGATATCTGTTAAAATTTGAAAAAAGATTTATTTACTAAGTTTCCATAAATCTTTGCTCCTCAAATAAGCAGAAACAAAAAACATTTTAGCAAAGTAACCTGGTAAGCAATAGGTTAGTATCTTTATGAAAAGATTATACAAACCTTTAAGGAAAAAGTCTAAGATTTGAATGATTAAGAATAGATATTTTGCATTTGGAAAATGCAGAACCAAAATAGCAATTAAGGCCAGATAAATTAATAGACAGCATTGAAACCAGTTTATCATTGTTATTTATAATAACAAAAACCAAAAGAAACCTGTCAGAAACCACTTTAATAAGTGCTTGTAGGGATTCAGAATGAGTCACCTCAAGACATGCCTCTATGGTATGCAGATTATTTTGAGATCAAGGCAACAGAGACCCTGAAGACTCAAGAGAAACTTCTGCCACCATTGAACTCCCTAGAAAAATTTAAATTAGAGGCCTTGTATATAATAAGAATTATCATCAGAAATAACATTTTATGATCTATATGGCAGGGCAAACTACTAGTTACTGAATCCATATCTGCTCTTATCGCCCTGTGATGACCTTCCTCCTTTCTGAAGCCCCAATGCAGAATGCCATATTGCCTCATTTGTTAATATGTACCTCATTTTCTCTTTCTGTCTTTGAACCTCTCATGTATGTGGGGGTCTCTCTCTCTCTCACAAATGTGGGGCTCCCCTGTGTACGTATGCACTTACAGCTGGCTGTTTTTTTCTTGCTAATTTGCCTTATGTAGGTTTGATTCTTAGACCAGCTGAAAGGACCTTGAGGGAAAAGGAAAGTTTCTTCCTCCCTCGTATGATCAAAGTTCCTATCACCAAGAACAGAAAAAACCGGCAGCGTGTGTCTCTTGACATCATAAATTGAGAAAGACATATTATTTCAGCAAAAAACCCCCCCACAAACTCATATTGAGAGACATTCTACACAATACCTGACTTGAACTCTTAAAAAAATGAAAAGGTCATGCAAGACAAAGAATAAAGACAAATAAATTAGGCCTGATACTGGTTTGGATCTTTTCCAGAAAAAATTCTCTTATAAAAGAATATTGTTTCACAACTGTCAAAATTTTAAAAGTTTTATGGATTAGATAATAGTAGTGCATGAATGTTAATTTCCTGGTTTTGATAACTGTATTTAGTTAAGAATGACCTCGTTCTTAGAAAATACACAATGAGTATTTAGAAGTAAAGGGGCATCATGCCTGCAACTTACTCTCCAGTGACTCAGGGGGATAAAAAACTTACCTACCTACTTACACACACACTCACACACTCAGAGAGATGATAAAGTACATGTGGCATGATGTTTATAATTGAGGAATCTGGACGAATGATATAAGGCAATTCTTTGTACTATTCTTACAACTTAAATTATTTCAAAACAGTTACTAAAATACTATAAATTTTAGAATATATATATATATATATATATATATATATATATATATATATATATATATAGCTTTACGATGTCAGGGCAACAAAAAGATTTCTTAAACAACACACAAAAAAAACACAAACATAAAGAAAACGGCAAATAAATTTGACTACACAAAAGTACTATAAAGCCAAAAATGAAAGAAATGCATATAGCTAACACATATAACAAAAAAAGTGTTTTGAGCCGAAACCGGTTTGGCTCAGTGGTAGAGCTTCGGTCTGCGGACTGAAAGGTCCCGGGTTCGATTCCGGTCAAGGGCACGTATCTTGGTTGTGGCACATCCCCGGTAGTAGGTGTGCAAGAGGCAACTGGTCGATGTTTCTCTCTCACCGACGTTTCTAGCTTTCTATCTCTCTCCCTTCCTCTCTGTAAAAAATCAATAAAATATATTTTAAAAAAAAAAAAGTGTTTTGAGAGATTAAAAAAAAAATACGACAAATAAACAAGGAAAAGCAATAAACCACACGCAAAATTAGGCAAAAGAGATAGACAAATTCAGAAGAACGACCAATAAACAAATAAAAAATATGTTCAACCTTCTTAATTAGGAGCAGCACTGGTCATAATGGCCTCAAACTAAAATAACCCAAATGTCTATCCACAATAGAATGGATAAACACAACTGTGGTATATTTACATAATGGGAATCTATACACTTGACAGTATTGAGAATGAATAAGCAACAGTCACATACATAAATATGAATGTCTCACAAGTCACACAAAAAAACAAGTAACATAATTCCATTTATGTAAGATTCTAAAGATAGGGAAAAAATTTTTTAAATTAGCACTTAGGGCTGTATAATACATGGTAAAAACAACAACAAATTAAAAATAAAAAGCTAAAAAAGCAAAAGAATGATTATCACCAAATTTGAGACTGATTATCTTTTAAGTGGGAGAATTAATTAATGAGAAGGGTACAAAGAGTACTTCCTTGGAATGTATAAATATTTGATTTTTTAACCTAGGTAACTATTACCTAGGTATTAAAATATATTTACATGTTTCATAAGCTTTTCTATTGATATAATACAAGGTGGGGCAAAAATAGGTTTACAGTTGTGAGTACACAAAACAGTTTATGCTTGTATTACTACTTATTAATTATTCAATTATTTTCCATATGAACAACTGTAAACCCACCTTTGCACCACCCTGTATGTATCACTAAAAACTGGGACAAAGTGCTTAAAACGTAACCCTAGAAATTTTCAATGTCGACCTTTAAAAAAGAGAAAGAACACACTGAGGTAGGAAAAAGGTCACGAGTGTGGTGTTTCAGAAGCTTAGAGAAAAAAGGGAATAGTGAACGTTCACACATACATAAAAAAGCATTGTTCTCTGATGAATCACTTATCTTAGGATGTAGCATCACTTTGCAACAACTATGAATTTATTAACACAATGAAAAAGGATGTTAACATTCTGACACTTTATATTCAGAAACCAAAATTCTTAACTGTATTTTTTGAAATGTCCCCTTTACATGATGCAGAACATTAATTACACTGACACTATATATTCAGTTATTGGAGTAAGTGTTGTACTGCATTTGACAGCCAGTTTTGGCAAACTTGAATGATAGCCTCAATTTCTATCATGTTACTGAAACAGTAATTACAAAGACCTTTGGCTCTGCAGAATCAGACATGTAAGTAAAAGCTGGTAACAAATAAAACACAAAAATTGATCAGACCGAAACAGAATCTTCAACAACTTTAGGAATGAGAACTTAACAGTTCAATAGACTTTTTCAGTTATAAAGAACAAAAAGCTTTGATACTTGAAAAACAAAGTTACAAAGTATTTTCTTGAGAATTTTAGACAATTATTTGGCTAAGGATTTTTTTTTCTCATTGTGAAATGAAGATAGACTAAATATCACTTAAGGTCTCAATAAACAATATTTTATGGTGTCATTTGGGAAAATAATGAATCAAAAAGGGTAATACAATTATTACTTTATCTAAATATAAATCACACTTTCAAGAGTTGCAAAACCAAAAAGTACACATTAACCTAGTGACATATCCAACGGGGCCATCTACTGCTTTTTCCTTAACATAAAGTTTTATTTAAAAAGCATGTATAAATGTATTGAGAACTAGTTTTCAATAAAAGAAGGAAGCCCTTCAGAGCAACATTTTCAGATAATTCAGAAGACTACCTTTATTAATGTAAAAATGCAACTTCCCACAAACTTAAGTTTAAAGATGGAAGTTCTGATGTTTAAAAAACAAAACAAAATAAAATAAATACTCTTGTTTGAATAAAGGGAAAACATACCACTAATTTAGATCCTTGTTTTAACATATCACTACTTAAAAAAGGATTTCTCTCAGGAGCACTTAAGCCAATATTCTGTTGGTTATAAACCAACATATTTAAATTAATGTTAATATGTAAAAGACTATTAATCTGAAACTATTGTATGGCTGATAAAGAATAATATTAATGTTAGAAAATAAATCTGTAATTCTCAATGTCAGATATTCACTTATTTTGCCAACTAATAGAACCTACAAATATTAAGATTGAATTAATGGACTAATTTTGTTCTATGATCCTTGCTATCCTTTAGAACACCTGAGAGAATATAAGAAGAAAAAGGCTAACTGACATAACATGGATTAATAAATGAAATGTGTAATTTCAGAAAACTTGCTTTGTGACCCAAAACAGAACTACTCACCAAAAGCAGCAGCCATAGGGGATTCAAGGGATGGATGGCCATCACCAGTAGGAAGATCTAAGCGAGTGAAGTCTCTGCTTTTGTCATTATTATATTTCACATTAAGGCTGGTAAGCTTGGAGAAGTCAATATGCAGAGTGCAGCATGCATTATAGATATTCTGGCCATCCAGTGCCTAAAGCATGTAAGAAAGGGACTGATGTTTTGCAAGACAACAACACTGATAAATCAAGTAGTCTCTACGTTGACACAGAATGGCTATCAGGTATAAAGCAGAGAGCACTGGATTAGAAGCCAAAGACCTTTATTTACTTCTACCTCTGTCACTATGTGCACCTAAGAGAGAAAAAGAAAATGTCTAACTGTAGTTTTTTCATCTGTAAAACAAGGATAATAATCCCTATCTTGTCTCTGGTAAAGATCAAATTAGAGAGGAGAATGTAAAGGCTTGGAAAACTATACTGCATTACTGTACATTATATAAGCTGTTATTATGATTATTTATCCACAAAAATGTTTACAAATATGTTTACACTTCATTTTAATTCTTTTTAAAGAATGAGTATAGTTTAGTTTATACAGGTTAAGATGAAATAAAGCCTTTCTAAATGGTACTTACTAGAAAAGTAATACATGAAATATTATCTACCATTTTTTCTTCTCTTATAAATTTATTTTTTAGCACTTTGAGTAATAAGCTGAGGGCCCTACACAGTTTGGCTCAGAGGTTAGAGTATCCATCCACTCAAGGACGGAAGGGTCTCAGGTTCCATTCCAGGTTAAGGATATGTACCTCATGCCGAAGCCGGTTTGGCTCAGTGGTAGAGCGTCGGTCTGCGGACTGAAAGGTCCCAGGTTCGATTCCAGTCAAGGGCATGTACATTGGTTGTGGGCACATCCCTGCTAGGGGGTGTGCAAGAGGCAGCTGGTCGATGTTTCTCTCTCATTGACGTTTCTAGCTCTCTATCTCTCTCCCTTCCTCTCTGTAAAAAAATCAATAAAATAAAAAAAATTAAAAAAAAAAAGGATATGTACCTCAGTTGCAGGCTAGACCCCTGGCCCCAGGCAAGGAGCGAACATGAGGCAACCAATGGGTGTGTCTCCCACAGAGATGCTTCTTTCTCTGTCTCTCTCCCTCTCTTCCACTCCACTAAAAATCAATGGGAAAAATACAATTATTACTTATTGTAATAATTATACAATTATACAATTTTGCTCAGTGGATAGAGCGTCGGCCTGCAGACTGAAGAGTCCCAGGTTTGATTCCGGTCAAGGGCACATGCCTGGGTTGTGGGCTTGATCCCCAGTGGGGGGTGTGCAGGAGGCAGCCAGTCAATGATTCTCTCTCATTAATGATGTTTCTATCTCTTTGTCCCTCTCCCTTCTCCTTTCTGAAATCAATAAAAATATATATTAAAAATAAATAAAATAAAAATCAATGGGAAAAAATATCCCTGGGTGAGGATTAACAAAATAAGTAAATAAATAAAAATAAATAAATAATAAGCTGAGGGAAATTTGAAGTCAGTTCTGGAACAAGCCTATTAATCAGTAATCCCTCCCCCTTCATAGTAATAAAAACTTACCAAAGGAATATTTGTAGTCACTTATGACTTCCACAAATGTCCAAATTTATCAAAATAAATATCAGATACCAAGTCAAAAATATACAAAAAACCCTGACTTGTAATAGTTTATTGATGAGTATGCCACTATAAAGGCACAAAATTATACATATGTGGAGGTAGAGGGAACAAATATAAAGGCTATATTCCTATTCAAGAGGTAGACACTGTGTAGTACACAAAAGTAAAACTAACTTTATCCCTATCTTTGAAAAGAATTCGGAAACAATTCAGACACCGATGTAAGATAGAATTCTGGTTACAGATAGGTCTTAATAGGAGATGGGTCAAATATAACCCAACCGTGAAATTTTATATCTTGTCAACAATCAAGCACTCATGAACTTAAAAAAAAAAAAGACTATAAGTTGACACAGCAAGTTTCCTAAGATTTAATGTATTCATCAATTCAGAGCTCATAAGATTCAACTAGGAGTATGGTTGTAAAAATAGTGAAATTAATCTTTGGAGAATTTGATAGAATAAATGAAGGCACAAGGGCACAGATAATTTTACTTTATTAGTTAGATTATATCAGGAGCACTGTGCTCAATGCTAGACTTCAAATATGACAAACTGAAATGGGTCCCAGAGGTCTTGAGATATAATAGGTGCTTTGAAACCATTTCATATGAACAAAGTAATTTTTAGCTTATTATAAAAAAAAGAGCATATGAAACAGTATATTTGAAAATGATAATTTTTATATTATGTTTATCTTACTACAATTAAAAAACACATGGTAAGTGGGAACAAGGGAGAAGACATGAAGGCTTCCTTGGGTAACACTGAAGTGACTGATTAACAACTGAAAAATGAAAAAAAAGTTAATAATTACCATTTTGGCATACTGTGCATTCATTGGGTCAGCATACTGAAGCAAGGCTTGAAACTGATTATTCTTTGTAAAGGTGATAATTTTCAAGACTGTGCCAAATTTAGAAAATATCTGAAAAAAAGTTCACATTGGGTTAAATCTAAGGAAAAAAATTAAACTAACATATCTTTATAAATACAGCTTGATTCATGAATACCATTTTTAATGAAAATAATTTCCTCTGTTAAAATTGTTGGTACCAAAATAACTTAAATCAAACCTAAGATGTTAAAGTTTCAACACCCATGCATGGCTTATAACAGTGCCTAACCCAAAAGGCACGCAAATATTTAATCTACTTTATAGTGTGTCATAAGTGACACAATACTAAAACAGGAGTCTACAATAGAAATTAATTGATATTATAAGATAATGGGGTGAAAAGTATATGAATGGAAGTGAAAGAGTCACATTGATCAACTATTTCACTCTGAGAATTAGCCTCTAACTTTTTGAGATTTTAGAGACAAACTACAAGACAAACTACAAATTAATAGAGATTGCTCTATTAATTCAAAGACTCACAGAGTCCTGTTCTAAGCACTGGAAAGTCAGCAGTGAACAAAACAGAGACAAGAGCCTCTGACCTTATGAGAAAAGACATGATAACTAAGCAAATAAATAACAATGTCCAGTTGTAAAAAAAGGTTATGAATTAAAAAAAAAAAAAAAAAAGGAATGAGAGAAAATGAGAATTAAAGTTGGAGATGTCCAAGAGTGGTCAAGGAAGGCCCCCCTTAAGTGGTATCAGAGAAGAGGAATAAACAAGAGGGCGGGGAAGGTTTCCTGACAGATCTCTGGTTATCAATGCTCTCACCATACTGTTCTACTTCACCAAAACAAAGGTTCATGGCCAAGGTCACTACAACGCATTTTGTTTTCCTCTGACATCCCATTTTAAATGTGGATCTTACTGACCCAGAAACTTGTCATTATAAGAATAAAAAGGTAGTATTCCCTAAGTTGGTAAAAATTTCCCATTATTGAATATTATGTCTTGAGTATTGTTAATAGGGCAAATGGCTCTGCTTCCTAATTATCAGAAAGAATATTCTAAAGCAGAGGCAACAAAAGAAAAAAATAGACAAATTCGACTACATCACAATTAAAAACTGTTGATGTCTCCTATACATTGTTTTCTTTTGGACTTTAAAATGAGACTAAAGAAATATTGAAGTTAAAATTCTGGTAAAATTAATCTTCAGGGTGATATTTATACAGGTAGAACTTGCCAGAAACTAAAAATGTTCACTAGTATTCATATAAAATGTATATTCATCTTAGAACTTTAAAAAATATCAGGCACACCGAACACAACTTGTTTGTAATCGTTTTTGTAGCTAACAAAATAGTAAGACTTAAGAACCAGAATTTTATATTACTAGTATTAATTTTTTATATAATATCTTAATAATTGATTTTGCAAGTTATTTATCTTTATTCTGCAATTCAAAAAGATCAGTCCTTTATCCTAGGCCAGTGGTCTGCAAACTCATTAGTCAACAGAGCCAAATATGAACAGTATAACGATTGAAATTTCTTTTGAGAGCCAAATTTTTTAAACTTAAACTATATAGGTAGGTACATTGTTATTAACTTAATGAGGGTACTACTAAGCTGGCCTTTGCTAAAAACTCAAGGGGCCAAAGAGCCACTGTCCTAGGTCAGTGTTTTGCAACCTTTTTTGGGCAAAGACACACTTGTTTCATGAAAAAAATCACGAGGCACACCACCATTAGAAAATGTTAAAAAAATTTAACTCTGTGCCTATATTGACTATATATAAAGTAATTCTCTTGAATAGGAATCAAATAAACACAAAGAAAGTATTTTATAATTACTTTATTATGAAATATTAAGTAAACAAAATAGTGAAAAATTATAAAATTCTTGTCTTGTCTGCACCTACGGCACACCACAACACTAGTGTGCCGCGGAACAGCGGTTGAAAAACGCTGTCCTAGGTGATGCCAAACAATCCAATGGACTTAAATGACCACCCATAAGCTGATGTTCCAGCCCAGAGTTCTTATGCCAATGTAGGTTTATTTGCCAAATGTCTATTCAATATCTCCTGCTTCAATGTTTAATAGATCTATTAAACTTAACATGTCCAAAAACACACTCTTGATTCCTGCCCTACCTTCCACCCCTGTCCCAAATTTTTATTCCCCTCAGTCTTTACTATTTTAATATACGATAGCTCTATTTTACCATTTCACAGATGAAATCTGAAAGACATTCTTGATACTCTTTCTCTTCAAAACCTACACCTACTCAACCCATCAGCAAATCCTTCCAAATATATCCATAATCACTACTTCCAGGGCCCACAACCTTATCCCAGTCTCCACCCTCCCTTACATGGTTATGACAAGAGCCTTCACTTATGCCTACAGCTTAATCATTTTTTTTTAATCTTTACTGTTGAAAGTATTACATATGTCCCTTTTTTTTTTCATTGACGCCTTTCACCCAGCTCCCACCCCATCCCCAGGCCTTCACTGTTTTATTGTCTGAAGTCTTATAACAGCAACGAGACTGATTCTGTTAAAACATAAATGTGTCCCAAAATCCTCCAATGGTTGTCCATCTTACTTACATGTAAGATAAAAAAGGTTTTATTTACATAATTTGGCTCCTAACTGCTTCTCTGACCCTCTTAGTTACTACGTTCCTACTTTATTATATTCCACTGACATAGCCTTATTTCTGATATTTGAACACAGTAAGCACACCTTCATGTTCAAGACTTCGCTCTTGCTGCTTTTTCTGATTGGATGATCATTCTACCTCGTACACACAACTTACACCTTAACATCCATCAAGCCTCTGCTCAAATGTCATATTGGTAACATCTTTCTTAATGTCCATAATCTGAAATGGCACCATTCCCATCTCAATCCCTTTGCCATGAGCTAAAGGATCAACCACAAGCTTCTACAGATATTAGAGAGCAGTTTAGTTAATGTTAACTCTTCAGCAAAGAATATAAAACAATCCTCTAATTAATTATAACAGGTGCAAGCAACTCCACACTTCCATGTATGATCCAATCTCAATATTTATTGCATTATGCGATTACTTATGAAATTACATCTTACCCACAAGACTATAAAAGCAAGGATCATTTCCTTACAGTGAAATTTACTAACATCTGATAATTACAGATAAAATTTCTTGAGCACTTAATATGTAGCAGGCACTGTTCTAAGTGCTTTAAGTGCATTAACTCATATAAACCTCACAATGAAGGTATGAAAAACCATCTTAATTCATCTCCATTATGTACTAGTAAAAGGCATAGATGAGGTAAGTTAGTTGCCCAGGATTACAGAGGTAGTAAGTGGTAGAGCCAGGATTCAAACCAGCTCCAAACCCTGTATCCTTAATCCTTAGGCTACACTACACTTTGGTTGGTTAATGAGACAGGATACCAGACGGAGAGGGCTTAGTTAATGTAATTAGAGAAAGACTCTCTGAGGAGGTGAAAATCCAATTATGTAAAATCCAGTTCAGTGACTATCTCAGTGAAGAGTATTCCAAGCTTAAATAATAGAAAACAGAAATGGCAGGGATAAACTGGAGGGGAGGGAAGATCAATGGACCAAAAGTTAGGGTGCTAAATAAGCAGAGAAGTGTTAGAAAAGGGGTTAAAGAGATGGGGAGAGGTCTGCATGTGGGGACCTAAGGGGCTTGGAAAAGAGTTTGTTTTGATTTCAACAACAATGGGAAGGAGCATGAAACAAGGGAGTGCTGTAACTGAAGGCTGCGAGTCCGACCCTGAAAGTTACTATTGAGGATTCTGTTACTACTCTTCACCGGAAGGACCCCATGATCTTTTGGGAAAGAAACAAGGATTGTAACTGCTGTCCTGAAGATGATAAATGGAACGACAGGACCGAACCACATGACCCTGGCTAACCTCACCATGACAGATGGCTATGTTGAGCCACAGGACCAAGAATATCCTTTGAAACACAGTGTACATTAGCAGTAGCTACAGGGTTACAATACCAAAAACAAGCACACACTGCTGATGGATCACAGCGTGCTCAGTACCATTTTGTGGGATAAACAGAAGAGAAGAAAATCCACCAGAACAAAAAAAGCAATCACCTGGGCAATTCTGGAACCCTTTCAGGGAACAGAAGTGGCTATGGGTACCTCTGTGAAAGCCCGCCCTAGGACATGCTTTAAAAATGCACGTTTAAGAAAATGGTCCTCGGAAAACTACCACAGGGATCACAGGGGGCCTAGTAAATGGTACACTTTGATATTTATATGCATGGCACAGGAACTGCATTAGGCGTGTATCCATGCTCTATCACCAGTTAGCACAGTGACTGTGGAAACCTAGCATAACTTCTAAAGGAGGCCTCTGTTTTCTTATTTGTAAAATGTGGGAATAGAATAAGAGCATTTCAATTCGTAAATATACATACACATACATACACCTCTATCACCCTTCACTTTTAGTACAAATACAAAGATCAGAAAAGCAGTTAAATAATCCTGGACTGACCTGGTTCTAGACTGGTAATATATATTGAGATATAAATATGAAAATAAGCAAATAATGTTTTAGTTATTTTAATACATGGATTGACAAGTATAATGAAATCAATAGGCAGCTAAAAGGGACAAAACTAACTGAAGTTGTTGGACTAGATGCCAAATATTTATGTAGACAGATTACCAAATAACTACATGTTAAATTTAATACTGCATGTTAATCCTTAGGCTACACTATGCACTACACTTTGATGGTTATTAAATATAACAAGCATGCCAAATACTCTGGACTTCACGTTAGGAGGCTTGAGTTCCAATTGGCTCTTCAATTACTCTACAATGCGTCAAGTATCTGAGTTTCAGTTTTATTCACTATAAAATTATACAATAAGGTGACCTCCCAATCTTTAAATTCTATATATGCATAGTAGGCCAAAAGATGGTAGAATGACTTTTATCAAGACAGGTTAGGCATACTACTGGGTTGTCAATGAAAGCTACAATGGGCATCAGTCAGCACTTAACATGATACTTCCATGTTACATGTAAAAGAGTTGTTGTATACCTTCCTTTCAGAGTTTTTAAAAGAAAAATACTTAAATGTAAAGAGTCAACAGGAATAAATTAGTTATTTTCTATACCAATCTTACTTTCTCAGGAATAACTACTACCAGTGCTTTTTATACAATAGATTCTATACTTTACTCATTTTCATGCTTAGATATTAAAAAAAAGAAAAGAAAAAAAAGAATGTCATACACATCTTTTAAAATCAAGTACTTAAGTTAGGAAACGGGGTATCAAAATTATCTCAAATTGATATTACTTCTTGCATGAAACAGGGTAAAGTTTTTTAAAATTTAAAGAAATACATCAGACAAAACCAGCAACCCAAAAAACTAAAGATATAAAACATCTAAAGTTACAGAGGACACATTTGACTCTGCTTTCTGAAGAAGGTCCTTCCTTACCTGGTGAAGAACTTCCAGGGTCACAGGGTAAAAGAGGTTTTCAATAATTATCCGGAGCACAGGGCTCTGCCCGGGTAGCATTGTGCCTTCACTGCTGGGAGCGCCAGGAAGGGCCAGGCTTCCTGACTGGATAGCACTGACAGCCTGCAGTGCCGCTTGGGCTCGCTATAAAACAATCCAAAATGAGAACTTTAATTACACAGAAGCATACATGAATCCTAAAAAATTAGTTGATGTAAAGTGAATCTGATGATAAAAAACTATGACATAGAATGTTCTGCAACACTCTCTCTAGAATGGTTACACTAACTATAAATAAAGGAAATAGCAGCAGTATGAAACCAACAGATTTTTATTGAGGCATGGGAGAGAAAATGTAGTTCATGTAAAATTCAAACATGCTTAGATTCTGTGAAGGCATTGTGAAATTGAGATGGAAATGAATATACATAAAAATGCAGAGATTAAAAAAAAAAAAAAAAGCAGAGGTTTTAAGTGTCCAGTTTGATGAATTTTTAGAGAAAAATCTTCCTATGGCCACCTCTTTGTGGATTTATAAACTTCCACATACAGGGAAAAGAAAAACTGTCTATACAATAATTGACTGCTATTACACAACGATTTCTCAAATGCTCTACCTTAAAATATGACAATTTTTTTAGCTATAATTTTAATTTAAGTCAAGGGACAAAAATACTTGATATTCACCTGACTCTTTGGCAAGTATGTCCATAAACTAGAAAAGAAGTTATGTGCATGTTTTGGAATATATTGATTCAGAAAACAAAAGAGAATGAAACAGTTAATTTATCAGCTTCCCAGATCTGCCAAAATAAAAGTTATTTAATACATTTTATATATGCAAACAGGTACCTTGAATTTTGAGTTCAGCTTTGGTATATAACTTTGAATAAAAGAAAAATTATTGTATTTTATGAAACATCAATGCATAAAAACTGCACAAAATTAGCAAAATAGAAAGGATATTGGGAAGAAATCAAGGCTATCGAAGAATAAACTAGGTCATTTGGGCTGGCTTTGGTTGCCAAGCAACTGGGATTTCTCATTGTTTCCCTTTAGAATAATCCATCTTTAAGAGTCTTAATAAATTGTTTATTTCTTCTTCAAGACATACTAATATATTTAGGAATCACACTAATGAGAAAATTTACATAAAGGAAAATTAAAAGATCTACTCAAAGCCAGTAAACAAAATATAATTTCCTCTTTAAAGGATCAGTGAGCAATAGAAATACATTAATTATCTTTAAATTAATCTATAAAATAAAGTTCAATTCCAATTGTGTCTTTGGGGGTATAAGTTACCAAAATAATTCTAATATATTTGGAGAAATAAAATATATTAAGTTAAATAACAAAGGTGAAACTGGTCACTGGGAGTAAAATAAAGATTAAAACCTAACCCTTACTCCACACTCCAAAAATACTTAATAAAATAAAGATTTATATATTAAAATACAAACAACTAAAATGTAAAAGTAGGAAAATTTTTAAAATTTTGCTTAGCTAGGTCTTTATGAGTATGGTATCAAAATCAGGAACTTTAATACAATCTTAGGAGGTAGGACTGTTGTATGAAAATATTTAAAAAACTATATTACCAAAGCAGGCAAAACTTATAAAAGACAGAGAGTGAAACGGCAGTTGCCAGGGTCTGAGGGGAGAGGGAAATGGGAGTTAGTGTTTAATGTGCAGTTTCAGTTTGGGAAGAGGAACATCTGGAGATGGATGTTGGTGATAGGTTGCAAGATGTGAATGTACTTAATATCCACTGAACTGCATACTTTAAAATGGTGAAAATGGTGAATTTTACATTATATACATTTTACCGCAATTTTTAAAATGGGGGTTTTGGAAACCCACACTAACAGAAATTGCTATAAATATTTTACGAGTAACCAAACAAAAATCAGTAAACAATACGGTATAATTTCTCGTCTATCATATTAACAAAGACAAGAAAATTGCTCATACATTATCAGTCACATCCCAAGTGGGAGCATAATCTTTACAGAAAGCAATAATACAGGATATATCAAAATATAAAATAAGCTTATGCTCAGTCCCAGCAATTTCACTGCCAGAAATACAAACTAATAAGATAATGTTGCAAGTGTGCTAAGATATATAATGTAAGCATGTTACTATAGTATTATTTGTAAAAGCATAAAATTGGAAACAATCTCAATGTCTGTAATAAAGAAACTGGACAGCCCAGCCAGTGTGGCTCAATGGTAGGCCCAGGAAGCCATTCCTATTCAGGACCCTCTCCAGGTTGCGGGCTCGATCCCCAGTAGGGGGCATGCAGGAAGCCGCCGATCAACTGATGTTTTTCTCTCTCCCTTTCCCTTCCCTTCCTCTCTCTGTAAAAATCAATAAAAACATATTTGGGGAAAAAGAAGAAGCAGGATAAATTATTTGTCCTATAGAAGGGAATACGACGCAGTCATTTAAAAATTATAAAGCAATTCTATAATTGTTCTCATGGAAGAAGGTCTGACATATTATAGTAGAAAATAATAGCTTTCAAAACATTAGAGTCCCATTTTTGTAAAATTACATTCAGAGACAATAACATACATGAATAAAGATGGGGCACACACAAGAATGTTAGAAAAATGCTAGTTATCTCTGAGTAACTAAATTCCAGTAACCAATATTCCAGGCTATTGACTTAATAATATATATATATATATATATATATATATATATATATATATATAGATTAGTATCTCTTAGAACAAATTAAGGATTGTATATAGGAAATATCAGTTTTTAATAATGTGGAAAACTATAATTTAAATTCAACAGCTTACATTATAAATAACTTTCAACACAGAATCAAGAGCTAGAGGGGTTCTTTTTGCCTAGAGCAAAAGCATAAGGGCCAAACATGATGCACTTAACATAATAAAAAACCTTGAAATTACTATTTTAATTACTTAGAAATCAACCTGGAGAGACACAAAAGATTCAACATGAACTACAACCAAATAAAAAGTGGAAAATGTTGATATTCTACGATGCACATTCATCTTGAAGTCATAAACCATTTACTAAACGTATCTATACAAATTCTTATTAACATCTTAAATTCAGTTTACGTAACATCACAACAGAAACATCACTCAATTTTTCAATGCCTTTGTTATATATTCTGTAAAAGAAAGGACTGACTTCTAAAATTCCATTAGATCTGAGATTTTAAGAGATGCATAACAATTTTTCCTTTTTTTTCTCATAAAAACAGTTTCATGAGAAAACTAAATATCTGCCACTTTTAACACTATAACTTTAAACTTCAAACATGGCTTCACTTTATGTTTAAGCTAAGATGGATTAAAAAGTACATTTTTGTTTTTCCTCTGAAACAGAAAATTAACCTTAAGCTATTATACCATATGTGCTTATAGCTATTTTAAAAAATGCCTTTAATACTTACAGCTTGATTAGGTAGATTGTCAGTCTTAAGTTCTCTGTGATTGGAATACTGGATAAAGATAGGCTGGCTTCGAAGATGAGGGGTCACAGGAGTGTAATAGTTCACCATGGTAATAGCAGCTTCCTCAGAAGCCATTTCTAAGAAAGCCTGCAATAAACACAAGAAGATAAAGTGAAAGCTCACGGCTTCTGAAAGATAGCTAAGAACTATTTTGTCATTCTGGCTTGCTCTAAACTCATGCATTGTCAACCTAAATAAAATTATATACATAGACAATAATACATCTGAATAAAGAAGGAGCACACACCAAAATGTTTTTAGCAAAATGTTCGTTAGTTATCTCTGGGTAACTAAGTTGTTCTACACAGACTAGTAGGTATCCTGTACTTACCAATCCATCTCTGCCCCTCACACATACATAGCCCCACCTTGTATCAATCCAAGCCACTCACCACAAAGCAAGGACCAGGCCAAAAAAACAAAAGGAAATAAGTAACTCTCATATATATATATATTTATATATCTGTGCATATATATAGTAATTGTATATTTATTCTCATGAAAGAAGGGAATGGAAAGATTTTTTTTTCTTTTGCTTCAATGTGATGAAGAGAATGAAAAGACTTTTGATTCAATGTGTATTGCTGATATTAATTGGGAACATATTTGAAAAGCTAAATTCAGTAAAGGATTTGGGATTGAGAAATTGCCAGTTGATTAGATGATTTATGTAGTTTTGTTGTTTTTTCTTATTTTTGTTTCTCCTAAATCCAGAAGTAATTAAAAAGGTAAAAGTAAATGTGTGGACTGGTGAGTGTGGCTCAGTGGTTGAGCATTGGCCTCTGTACCAGGAGGTCTTGGAACATGCTCAGGTTGGCTCATTCGCCAGTAGGGGGTATGCAGGAGGCAGGTGATCAATGATTCACTCTCATAGTTGATGTTTCTACCGTTCTCTCCCTTTCTCTTCCTTTCTGAAATTAGACATGGCTATGTTGGCTCTTTTCAAACCATGCAAACTTTGTATTCTCAACAAAGGCAGCTGTGTTAAAATAAAGATCTAAGTACATGTACTATCTCCAAATTTTTTTTTTAATGTATGCATCACCACATCACCAACAAATGGATGCTTTCAGGAGTTGAGATTTAACAGTTCTTTCCTAAAACATTCTCAGAGATGGGGCATGACAATCTATTTTTCTTTACCCTTTTACTAAACAGTTTATGAATACAATTAAATAGAGCATTCAGGTGTATAGGGTCAACTGTTCAAATTCCCATACTAAGTCAAGTCATTCAAGAAACATTTTTAAAATCTGTAATCATTGTACTAATAAATATTTGCAGAGTAACATAGAATGAATTAAGATGGAAGACACACCTTGGTATTGATATCTTATTCTATATATGGCTTCTTCTGATTATAAGGACCCCTGTAACTTGTATGACAAAGCTTAACTTGTATGACAAAGTAAAACCTGCCACCTATCTTAATGGTTCATTAGAAAAATAAAATATAGACATATACTAACCACTCTGAACCCTCAGAACCACCGTACGAACATCTTAAACTTAAAATGCATTTTATTTATTTAAAAAATATTTTATTTATTTTTTACAGAGAGGAAAGGAAAGGTATAGAGAGCTAGAAACATCAATCAGCTGCTTCCTGCACACCCCACATTAGGGATGTGCCTGCAACCAAGGTACATGACCTTGACTGAAATAGAACCTGGGACCCTTCAGTCCGCAGGCTGACGCTCTATCTACTGAGCCAAATGGGTTTCAGCTTAAAATACATTTTAAATCAATGCAAATTTCTAGTTAGACAACTCAATTAATTTTTTACTACAATAAAGCATTTAATTAGCAATTCAAATTATATATAAAACAGTTTAATTTATTTATAAAATACATATTTAACAACAAAATTTATTGAACACAGGAAATGGCAAGTATCTATAGATTTAACTTTGTTACTTACTTGGCAAGTGTTTCCATTTGGCAAATATTCCAGGCTATTGACTTAATAAATGTTAAATATGATGCTTGACTGAATTAATCAAATGTCACAACTGAATTGATTAAATGAACTAAAAACATTCTATTAAATAGTAATGCTAGCTACACAACAGTGGATCAAATACCATTAATTAACTGACCCACAATAAACAAATAAAATTCCTCCATTTTCAAGAAATAAAATAGACTTTGAGTCATTTATGCCATCTAAAAGGTATAAAAATCCACAATACACTTTAAATTCACTATCCAGTTGTATCAGTAATATGCTTTTCCTAGTACTTCTTAAAAAAGGATAAAATTATCAAGGTAAAAATAGCTATGGCAGTATCTCCTATCTTGTTTGCAATGATCTTTTCCACACAAAAAAAACTGTACAAACTGTAGTCTTTTAATAATATTCACTATATGGGGGAGAAGGTGTTTTCTACCAACTCTTTGCTACATATTAAGGATTAACCCAATGTTTAACACCAGTCACACAAAGGAAAAACTAAACAATGTATTTGGAATAGTAATGATTCTTGTCATAAGAAGTTTTTTCCTGAAAGCATATAAAACCTAAGAATTCATATTTAAAAACATGTTCCACATGGTTGTCCAGTAAAGGTTTCATTTCTGTTTTTCTAAAGTATCCAGTCCAAAGGATAAATTTTCATAATATGGGTGAAAAGAAAATCAAGTTACTACCCACAGAAAGACTGGTGAAAATAATCCCCTTTATGCCCTCAACACCCTACTTCCAAGTACCACAGGAAAGATCCCGCGTAAAAGTAGTTCTAGTGACTCACATCTGAATCTCCTGCTAAAGTATACCACCGACAAGAAATTTTTCACATAGTACTTATAAACAGAAAACAAGCAATCAACGTAAGTCAATTAGCACTACTAACCCCAGAACCAACAGTTGCGACAGAGGAAAGTATGTGTTGCCTGCTGCCTCTCGCAGCCATCTGACATAATATACAGGATATACTACTGAAATATGATAATATACGTGATACATGGCTGTTAGACATCTCACAACCATTAGACATGGCCGTGTTGGCTCTTTTCAAACCATGCAAACCTAGTATTCTCAACAAAGGCAACTATGTTAAAATAAAGATCTAAGTACATGTACTACCTCCAAGAGGTCTATGTATGTAGACACAACAAGGACTACCACCTTATTTAACTTCTACAGATCTTAATAATCTTATCCACATTAAAAAGGCATGTTAGTTTATAGCTTACTAAAAGGTATGGGCATAATTCAGACGTCATCATCCAGCCTCTAGCAAGTCTACTGCTAATCAAGTTACTTATTTATAAATACATTTAAAATCAGCTTCTTAGCCCTAACTGGTTTGGCTCAATGGATAGAGTGTCAGCTTGCGGACTCAAGGGTCCCAGGTTTGATTTTGGTCAAGGGCAGGTACCTTGGTTGCAGGTACACCCCCAGTAGCGGGAGTGAGGAGGCAGCTGATTGATGTTTCTCTCTCATCGATGTTTCTAGCTCTCTATCCCTCTCCCTTCCTCTTTGTAAAAAAAA
This sequence comes from Pipistrellus hanaki, assembly GCF_964339955.1. Taxonomy (NCBI): domain Eukaryota; kingdom Metazoa; phylum Chordata; class Mammalia; order Chiroptera; family Vespertilionidae; genus Pipistrellus; species Pipistrellus hanaki. The sequence goes on along the minus strand of NC_140513.1, from coordinate 15,389,260 downwards.
AAAAAAAAAAAAAAAAAATCAATAAAATATATTTAAAAATAAATAAAATGTGTTTCAAAAACTTATTCATGAGAATTGTGAGAAACATAGAGACATATCCCAATGTACTACACAATGTCTAGGGCCTAGCTCAATTTGTTGTCCTCTTCTTTGCAACAATGCTCAATGTAAAAGAGAACTAGGAGAGAACTAAAAAATTCATCCCAGTGCCATCTGACATGGAACAAGAAAGCAAGCAATCAATATGACATGTATTATATTTTTTGTCATGATCACCACAAAAAGCATATTCATCTTAAGAAAAACCTATTAACTTCTGAAATTACCAAAGAAGCTACTTATTAATTCTATAACTAAAATATACAGATTTTGGAAAACTTATATGTCCTGTAATTTGCCAAATGAGGTATAATTTATATCTTCTGTTTTTCTGTTGGGGTCTTTTGGTAATCAGGATATTTTCATAAGCCATTTTGAAATTAAAAATATAATTTTTTTTTATTAAGAGGAAAAAAAAACAGTCAATGTTAACATTTTTGTCTGTTGTTTCTTGTCTCATACACACAAAATTATAATTTAAAAACTACTTTATGTAAATAAGATGAAATTTAGAAAATGCAATTTAGAAAAGTTCAAAAAAATAAAAATCATCTTTAACATTAATACCCAGAACTATAACGATGGATCAATCTTTAAACATTACATACCTGGCTTTTTCCTTTCAACATCAAAAGATTAGTTACTTTGCCAAATGGTAAACCTAATGATATGACCTCTGCTTCGGTGACATCATTTGGAATTTTGCGAAGATGGAGAACACGGGAAGGCGAACAGGGAGGTCTATCTCCTTTAAATTTCTTGTTGTCATTCCCATTAGCTAAAAAATAAGATTAAAAAAAAATTACTGAAACTAATTTGGGTTAACAGACTATATTAATCATATGTATTGTGACAATACTGATCCTCCAAGAGTTTCATTTTTTGAAATTTGGGGGGTAATGGGACAGATGGGTAAAAGGAAAGAAGGACCATTAATCTTTTGGTGAAGAGGTTTTTAGGTTATATAAAATCTTTAAAAATGTAAGCATATTTAACCTCAAGGAAATTACTGGGTAAGTTTAATTACATATTTAGAAGCACCAAATACCTCTAAATAGTCAACTATTTGTTGTGAATAGAGAACATTTATAATGTCCTTATAGTATTTTAAAATATGTTTTTCTAATTTGTTCTGTTGCTAAATAAGTAAGAATAATAGCTTTTAGGGAACACTATAACAAACATTTTATATTTATTACACCCTAAGGGGACTTGTATTTGAGTTGTATGCTTATGAAAATTAAGTCTAGTTCTTAGAAGTTATATATATTTTAAAGTTATTTTTTTTTAGGCTAAATTGTTGTTTCTGAGGATAATCTTAGTCCTTATAATATAAGGACAGTAGTTCTTAACATAGGCATGATCACCTTGCTAAAAATGCAAATTTTCAGCTCTACTCTAGATCTACACAGGCGGGACCCAGCAACCTGTGCCTTAACAAGTTCTCCAGATGATTCTGATGCAACCTTAAAGTTTGACAACCACTGCTGTGAAATAAATTATCCCAGTTCACAGACAAATTTCATTTAAATCCTATTATTTTAGCCTTGATAATAACTAGACTGACAAGTCTGTAACAAATACTCAAATTTATGTATGTAAGATCCAGAAATGCTCCCCTGCCCCCCAAATATAGTACTGTATAAAACTGAATGCAAATTATCTGAAAGCCAAATGTTTCACTACAGTTTTGTGTGTTTTTTTCTTAAATACTAAATGCCATACTTAGCACTATTAGAAAGGAAATATCATCTTTCAAAAGGCCTAAAATGATCGTTTTCCCAAATACTAACGGAACTTTACAATCAGATGTCTGTGCTCCTAAATAAATGAGTATCACATAAAAATTATGGTAATATTTTATACCCATATTTGTGGCATGGAACTTTACTTGCTTACAGGTGAGTAAGTTGATTTATTAACCAAACCAGCATTTTCTCCCAAATTCTCTATGTTCATGAGTGCAGGCAGCATCCTACACAGAGCCAAAAGACTAGCAATTCTTAGAAGTCCTGACAATTCTGTGAGTATAGCAAATGCTTAGGCCAGATTGTGAAAAATAATTGGCAGTCAGATATTGATAATCTGGTTGGCAAGATATTCTTTCTTTTCTCTCTTCTTTCTCATCAATCACCACGAAATAAACTTTCCCTCCAAAATAACTAGTTACATTTTTCATCTTCACTCTCAATGTCACCACCTTCACCAACGTGACCTTCAAACTTGTTCCTTTACTTCTCTAGTCTCATTCCCCTCTTGCCCTGCCTCAGATCCTACATTATCAATCTAATAAAATAGTGTTATCATGTCATCTTCCTGCTCTAAAGACTCTGTCCATTCATTTCTAGTTTTCACACTGTTTTCATTTATACTGCCCTATTTGAATTGACACAGAAAAATATACTCAGTTAAATCTTATTAAATTTAACACATGAAGAGATGGAGGTTCAGAGATGATTTATTTCTGTAAATGGCTAACAGGTGAAAAATGCATTATTCAAACTAAAATTTAAATGTGACCTTTTAAAAATCTTCACCCAAGGATATATTTGTGGCTTTTTAATCAAGTTTTTTTTTCTTTTTTTTTTCTCCTTAGAGAGGAAGGGAGAAACATCCATCAGTTGCCTCCCATATGCACTACAACCATAGTCAAACTCACAACCTAGTATGTGCCCTTACAGGAAATCAAACCTGCCACCTTTTAGTGTATACTGAGCCACCCAACTAGGGCTAAATCTCAATGCATTTGTCTTATCATTCCTAAAAATAAGCAAGCAAATTTACATTATAAATGTAATGCCTCATGGCCTCCAAAGTTCTTCATGAGAAATCTGCTCTTATTCTTACTGAGGATCCCTTGTATGTGACGAGTTGATTCTTTCTTGTTGCTTTCAAGATTCTTTTGAAAGTCTTTTGAAAGTCTGATTATAATGTGTCTCAGTGTGGGTCTCAATGAGTTAATATTACCTGGAGTTCATTATACTTCTTGGATATTTATACTCACGGTTTTCATCAAATTTGGGAATGTGATAACTCTGAAAATCAGATTCTTCCCCTTCCACGAGGGTTTCTGGGTTCTGGATTATTTTTATTTATTGTCTCTCTTTTTTATTATTATTATTATAGGCTGTCTCTGGGCCAACGATGAGCCTGCTGTGTAAACTAAGGTCTTCTCAGGTTTCACCAGATTGTTTTCCTGTATGACCACTTTTTAATGTTCCCTGTAGATACAGTTATTTTTTTTAATGTTTGGTCCCCAAAAGGAAATAAACAGGAAAATGAAGTGAGGGAAGGAGAAGAGCACTGGCCCTTTAAATCTCATGGTAGTCACTTGTGGGAGTCGGGCCTGGCTTGCAACAAAGCAGGAGAGGCAAGAACAATGGTTGCCTGCCTCTTTCCAAGTGTGCGATCAGATGAAGCAATCACCCATCAGAGCACAGATCCCCAAAGGTTAAAGGACAAGGTCTTTTTTGACCATCCTAGCTCCCACAAGCTGTTGTAAGCTACTCCTGAAACAGGGGTACAGCTGCCTCCATGTGACTGGGGGTGGGGGACAGATAGCAGCTACTGTGCTAAGATCTGAAAATTAACCATAATTTACCTTCCAAGTCTCCCCCCCTGAAACTTGCAAGTCTTCAACAGACTCAAGAGTTTAAAATTAGTTACCGATTCAGGCAGTGCAATTGGAGTCTAGGTAGGCAGTTAAGATTCCTGATGCTTCTTATTATGCCATCTTCCCAGAATCCTCCCTCAATTATCTTTTAAATTAACTAAAAAAAAAAAAAAAAAAGGTGGGGGGGTGGGGGGAGAAAGTCATGTGTCCACATAATTATCGCTTAGACACAAGTTTCCACCTGGTATCATTTTCCTCAAGTCTGAAGGATTTCCTTTACCATTTCATAAAACGGAAATCCAGAAGGAAGGAGGCAATTAGTCTCCAGCAATGGTCCTCAACTCCAGCTGTACAAATCATATATATATATATATATATATATATATATATATATATATATATATATAAATAAAATCACCTAAGAAGCTTTAAAAATCCCTATCCCCTGCCCCACAGAGATTTTAAAATGGTGTTGGGTAAGTCAAGCCATCTGACTTGTCTTCAAAGCTTCTTAAGCTATTTTATTGAGCATCCAGGGTTGAGAACCTGTGATGCATATTTAGACGTAGTGAAACCACGGAACAAAAATAAAGAGAAAAAAAATTAAGAATAACTACAGAGAATACTACTATCTACAAAATAATAACATAGACTGACAATTGACTTTTCAACAACAGAAGCCAAAAGAGTAAAATAGTACATTCAAAGTGCTGAGAGTAATAACTATCAACCTAGAATTCTAAATAGCTATCATTCAATAGCAATAGTGAAGTGGACATATTTAATCAGTGTCAGAGGTTACCATTTACAGAGCTTTGCTGAAACAGCTACTAAAGAGGATGCGCTTCAGGAAAAGAAACAATGTACTTAGGAAATGGGATACAAAAAGAAATTCAAAATATAAAAACAAAACTGCTGCCGCCTGCTAAAGTCAGATCTCCTACTTCTTTCTTTTCCTAAGTAATCAATCAACCAAGACCAAACAAACTACCTGACCTTAATTTTTAAAATAAGAACAAACATATGGGCCCTATCTTCGATATACTATAACTCTGGGGAGTAAGGGCAGAATATTTTTTAAAGCCCACCGGATCAAAAGGTTTAAGAACTTCATATTCTAGCTTTTCCTTTATTCAGTAGTTCTCAGACTATGGTTCCTCAAATGGCAGTATCACCTTTACCTGGGAACTTGCAGAAATGCAAACTATCAGGACCCATCCTTGATCTAATAAATTAAAAATTCTAGGGATGAACTCAGCAATCAGGCTTTATTGAACTAGGTGATTTGGATGCTAGCTCAAGTTTGAGAAAGCTGCTTTAGTCTCATGACCATATTACGTGGTCCATACTTCTATATGAACAAATCCTATGCTGTTGCTCTTCCTACAAAATCTTTCCATTTAGTCCTCTTAGAGTAGTGGTTGGCAAACTCATTAGTCAACAGAGCCAAATATCAACAGTACAACGATTGAAATTTCTTTTGAGAGCCAAATTTTTTAAACTTAAACTATATAAGTAGGTACATTGTTATTAACTTCATTAGGGTACCCATAAGCTGGCCTTTGCTAAAAACTCAAGGGGCCAAAGAGCCACATGTGGCTCGCAAGCTGCAGTTTGCTGCCCACTGCTCACTATGAGTTTGACATGCTTCCTCCAGAGCAATATATCATGGCTGAACAATTTCCATACATTTTTTATTTCTTCATTCAATTTTCTTTTCATCTTTTTCCTTAAATAAATTTGGTCCACCTCTCTCAGTGTGTCCTCACATAAAGGCTGTTCACTTTCCCAAACTCCATGTAACTTAGGGTCCTGAAATAGAGGTCCACTTGTTCTCTAACTCCCTATAACTACAAAAACATCTAGATAAAAACCTCACCTTTTCTGAGACTCTCCATTATCATGGCTTCAGCTGCCAATGTGTATGATATTCACTTCCAAATATCTCTCACAATGCTGAGACCAGATGAACTCACTATCTACCTGACACTTCCATCTGGATGTTCCAGAGAAACTCAAACTCAATATATAAAAATGAGAACTTCCTATGTTGTCCAATTCTATTCTTCCTACATTTTCTAATATAGAGTGGCACCACAATCTATTCAACTTTCCAAGTCCAAAACCTGGAAAGCATCAATGCAATCTCTTATTCAAACAGTAATCACCGACAACTATCAATTTCACCTTCTGCAAGTTCTTTAATTCTCTCTGTCACAACTGTTACTGCTACTGTATAAATAGCCTCTTAATGGCTCACTCTCCCTCCAGTGTTACACTTTCCCAACATGTTTTACAGTCTCCAAATTTCAAAAATATTTTTAAATCAAGTGGTATCTTATGGGATGTGAATTATATATATATATCTCCCATTTTCCTTCCCTTTACCCCCCTTCCCAGGCTCTCCTCTCCCCTCCCCACAAGGTATGTTTCAATTTTTAAAAATCATGTTGTCATCTTAAAATTTTAACACTCCTATTCTAAATCCATCATCAATACTACAAGAATTTGATCCTAATACTTCTTTTACTCAATTGTGAAGGGTCACCAACTTATTGATAGTTTTATCACAACTGTGTAGCACACAGAACATCAAACTAAAAAGGAATTATCAAATTAAACCCAAATTAATCCTTAAAATTTACAAGAACTATATAACTCTTAATTTCATGTATATGAACTTCACTGCAATAAATTTTAGTTTTTGTTTTACATAAACTAGAGGCTCAGTGCACGAAATTTGTGCACAAGTAGGGACCCTAGGCCTGGCTGGCAATCAGGGCCAACTGGGGCCTTCCTTTGTTCTACACCACCCCCTGGTTTTCAGTGCACGTCATAGCGAGCAATCAAACACCTGGTCTCCTGGTTGAACTCCCAAGGGGATACGTGGCATATTAGTCTTTTATATATATAGAAAGTGGAACTTCAACATGTTTATAAGATGAGCAAAATAAGAACACTATAAAAAAATTGGAGAGGAAACCCATGGATAAAAAAGCATTTCAGATTTTGAAGAAAAAAGAAAGAAAGAAAGGAAGGAAGGAAGGAAGGAAGGAAGGAAGGAAGGAAGGAAGGAAGGAAGAAAACTTACCATATACACCTATAGGAGGACTAGAATTGTTCATGGTAAAAGGTCCGTTAATGATGCCAGAAGAAAGAAGCTCATCAGATCCCCGCTGAAAAGCAAGAGTAATATTCTGTTAATAAAACAAATATCAAATAATGATCCATATTTACTACTAAAAACATAAAAGTCGGTATATTACTTCACCAGAATATCAAGGCATTTAAGGAGAAGTACTTAAGAATTACAAAAACTAAAGGTTGGAAATGTACTTTATAGAAAAGAAAAATTACTGAATATCTACATGACAGTTATTAAAAAACAGAATGGCCATCACAAAACTGGAGGCATAATCCTGAACCTTTTTTGATTAAACCCAATCCTCTGACATGCTACATATGAAGTACCATAAACCATTTTTAGGATTTGCATCCTGACATTGTTTCAGTAGTATATTTTTAATTACACTTAACATACTTAATATACTCTCTCTTTCCACCTCCCTTCCCTTCTCTCTAAAAAATGAATGGAAAAATATCCTTAGGGCAGGATTTACAACAGCAACAACAACTTAGTATATTAAGTTTTTGTAATATATGTGCATGCAAATATTTTGTGCAGCACTCCCTAAGAATTCTGCTTTTCGATACCTTCTTTTTTAGGTTGAACACAAAGATGTAATTTCTTTCTATATTGGCCAAGTCCTTTTATTCACTGCTCATTTTTTCCACCCATTAATCTTTAAAATTATCTTTAATGTGTACTATTTCTTAAACCACTATTTAAATAAATACTCTATTTTTCAGGTAAGAGTTTTGACCAATTCCAAACCTAAGTGGTTGTCGGCGTTGGTGGTATAGTGGTGAGCATAGCTGCCTTCCAAACCTAAATGGTCAATGCCAAAGGAAAAGTCAGACAGACTTTCATTATAACCCTAAATTCTATTACCAAGATTTAAGTTTCCATTTAAGAACGATAATAAATACTATGCTCAGCCCTAGCCAGTTTGGCTCAGTGGACAGAACATTGGTCCACAGACTGAAGGGTCCAGGGTTCAGTTTCGGTCAAGGGCATGTACCTCAGATGCAGGCGGCAACCAATAGATGTGTTTCTCTAACATTGATGTTTCATCTCTCTCTTTCCACCTCCCTTCCCTTCTCTCTAAAAATCAATGGAAAAATATCCTTAGGTCAGGATTAACAACAACAACAAAAATACTGTGCACAAGTGTAAAAATTAACCTATTTTGTAAAATGTTAGTATTTGCTTAACTTAGTCAATTTTTAAGAACAAATATTTTGGTCTATTAGATGATAAAACTTAATCCCCAAACTACCCTATAGATATTAGAGTAGCAATGGTACCACAACAGATATTTAATGTTTAGATGTAAGTACCTCTTCTGCAAGGAACAACTTCAGTCTTTGATGAAGAAAGTCAAACTACTAATGTGTTTGTTTAATAGAAATACAATTATTTAAACAATTTCTGTACTACACGTTTAGAAATTATTCCCTTCGGTTCTTTCACTAGAAGTTTATAGAGGCAGCTTGGGACAAGAGAAAGAAATTAAGTAAGCTTGTAAGATGAAATAAAACTGAAACTCTTAAATTTCAGAAAGATGAAATTATAGCCTCACTTAAAGCATAGGTGTTGCTGATAACATCTGAGAAATAGTGATATTGGAAGCCAAAGATAGTTGTTTACTGACTACCTACAGATACGAAAAGGTGAATTTTTGCAGTTTTAAATGTAGTAAAAATTTTAAACATGCCCAACATGTTTTTATATTAGGAAACAGATATACCTTCTACACATATGTGAATTTAGTATCAATGTTTCTATATGTAAATTGAGTTAATTTGATCTTAGAAACCACTTAAGAGGTCATGTTAGCTCTTTTCTAGACTTAAAGGAGTATGTTAAAATGTCAACTAAACAGTAATTCTAGGTGGTTTACAAATTGAAATGTAAAAAGCAAAATGATAAAGACTCTAAAGAATAATGAAAATAGCTCTCTCCATAATATTGGAGTAGGGAAAGATTTATTAAACAAGAAATAAAAACACAATTATAAAGGAAAATATCAGTAAACTAGACAACAATGAAATTCAGAATTTCGTTACAATATACAAATATTGAATACCTAATCTGAAACTAAAATGTCAAATATATCTCAACTTTAAAAAACTTTATTTAACAAAAGACATCATTAGCAGATTAAAAAGGCAAGTCATAGAGAATAAAGGTCTTCACTATATATATAACCAACAATGGACTTATATCCACAATTTACTAAGAAAAAGAAAAAAGGAGGAAAAACTCCCCACAAGGAATTAATAAGAAATAGTCAAGAATAACAGAACATAACAAGAAAATTGAACAAGCACCTCAGAAATAAGATGGTAGACTTTATTACTACTCCAGAGTATTTATGCCCTCTGCTTGTTCTGTGAAAAAAATATTCATCCCCAACTATGGTCATGAGACTTTTAATGCCTCCTGCGAAGGGAGGACACCTCCCTGGTCTACTGACACTGAGTGTGGTTTTAGGATATACTTGAAACCTATGGAATATGAATGTGCATGACCTACACTAAATCCAAACAGAATCTTCAAAATATATTAGTACTTTTCTACTAGTTTTCCCCCTTTCCTTCTAAAACAAGAATATATCCTAAGCAGGGGCTGCTCTTTCAGCATGATTCCTAGAACAAAAACATGTATAGCTACATAAAGACCATCAACAGGGTAAGTAAATAAATGTATTTTTTCAGCCACATCAACATGACTAATACCATATCCAAAATCGTATGCCAAAAAAATGCCTAACCTCTTTGGTCATTAGGGAAATGCAAGTTTAAACCACAATGAAATACTAGGATATTAAAAGACTGAAATATCAAGTGTTCAGAATATATAAATTCTTGAAACTCAATAATTAAGACAACCCAATTTTTAAAAAGGCAACAATTTGAACAGATATTTCTCCAAAGCACGATTTGCAAATGTCCAATAAGCATATTAAAAGATGAGTATTATTAGTCATTAAAGGATATGCAAATTAAAACCACAAAAAGATCACTTCAAATGAAAATTAAGATCATGATAGCACCATATCACCACATACTTAATCCATTAAAATTAAAAATGACTATCAAATGTAGGCAGGGATATGCAAGAAACTGGATTTCTCATGTATTACTGATAGAAATGTAAAATAACACTGCAGATTCATGGTTTAAAAAAAAACTAAACTACAGTATGTTGTACACCTGATTGAAACTACCTAATACAAAATAATATTAAATGTAAACTGCAATTGAAATGTAAAGAAACACAACAAACCTATTTGTATATATCAATATCAATAGATCATATGCTCAAAACAAAAACATGTTCTATGACTGCATTTATATAACATTCTCAAAATAATAAATTATAGATAATAAATAGACCAATGGTTGCCACAGGGCAGAGATGACTGTGGGAGAATGGGTATGTGATTATAAAAGAGTACCATTAGGGAGATATTTGTGGTAATGAATTAGTTCTGTATCTTAATTGTGGTGACAGTTACATGAATCTACACAAGCAATGAGATGAAACAGAATTATACAAAGGCACTGAACCAATGTCAATATGATTGTTTTGATAGTGTATCATAATTAAGACTAGTGGCCTGGTGCATGAAATTTGTGCATGGAGCTCAGCCCAGCCTGTACCCTCTCCAATCAGGGACACCTTGGGGGATGTCTGACTGCTAGTTTAGGCCCGATCCCACAGGGGAGATCCCTCTCACAATCTGGGACCGCTCGCCTGCCTGCCTGCCTGATTGCCAGTAACCCCTATGCCTGCCTGCCTGTCTGACTGCCCTAACCTCTCCGCCTTTCTGCCTGCCTACCTCATCGCCCCTAACCCCCCTCCCCTGCCTGTCTGATCTAGCCCCCAAGTGCTCTCCCCCATCGGCCTGATCTTGCTCCCAACTGCCTCTGCCTGCCTGATCACCCCTAAATGCTCTTCCCTAGCTGGCCTGATCTCACCCCCAACTGCCCTCCCATGCTGGCCTGATCTTGCTCCCAAATGCCCTCCCATGCCAGCCTGGTTGCCCCCAACTACTCTCCCCTGTGGGCCTTATTGCCCCCAATTGCTTCTGTTTGCCTGGTCATCCCTAACTGCCCTCTCCTGCCAGCCTAATCTTATCCCCAACTGCCCTCCCCTGCCAACCTGATCTCGCCCCCAAATACTCTCCTCTGCCAGCCTGATAACCCCTAACTGCCTCTGCCTGCCTTATCTCACCCCAAACTGCCCTCCATTGATGACCAATTTGATTCTGATTGGTTGGTTTCCATGCCAGTCAGCATCAAAAGCTATTGGCTCCTAGGAAGCTATTGGCTCCTCACAGTTCACCCAGACTTGGTTCTGAATGGTCGGTTTCTATGCCAGTCAGGGTCTCTGGGCCTATGTCCAGGCCTGATCAGAAAGGTGGGGCTGATTAGCAGCCCCCTGGGGGGCCCGGAGAGAAACAGAGGCGTGGTTGCTGGCAAAGCAGGGAGAGAGAGAGAGAGGCAAGAGCTAATCAACACCTGCCACAAAGGGCTGTGGAACAGACCCTGCTTCTCTCTTCGGGCCTCTCTCTGGGCCTGATCCACAGCCCCCTCCGTAGTCAGTGCTGGGTCGCCATGCCTGAACCAGCGGCAGTCAGTGCTGAATTGCCATGGCAATCCAGCATTGACTTCAGGACTGACTTCCAGTCGGTCAAGCCTAAGGTCATTTTACACGTAACGGACTCTGGGTTTTTATATATTAGGATGTAACCATTTTAACTGGGGGAAATGATGAACAGTACACAATACTTTCCTATATAGTATCTTTACAACTTGCTGTGAAACTCTTATTTTTTCAAAATAAAAGTAAAAAAAAAAAAGCAAAAAAAAAACCAAACAAAAAACAACACACACACACACACACACACACACACATACACACACACAACCATAATGGGATAGATCATTCTGAGCCAGAGGGTTCCTTGAGAGATTTCTTGCTAACCTAGAACAGTCATTACCATCACCTATGTTCAATCCTCAAGAGCAGAAAAGCTTGATAAAGCTGTCAAATACGTACCAAAGTTCATTCTTAGGCCTCATCCCTATCTTACACTATCACTTCTCACTGTTCTTCTATACAATGGTGGACCAGAAGGCATCCCTTCAAAGATAAGCAAAAAGTGTCTAAAAGGTAATTTTCCATTATAGTACAGGAAGAGCAATGCAGACCTAGGTAAAGTTAAGTACCTCTCTCCTAAATCTGCTGTAAGTATAAAAGATGGAAGATAAGCAGAATGAAATCATTAAAAAAAAAAAAAAAGAGCCATAACCGGTTGGGCTCAGTGGATAGAACATCGGCCTGCAGACTGAAAGGTCCCAGCTTCAATTCCAGCCAAGGGCATGCACCTTGGTTGCGAGCACATCTCCAGTAGAGGGCGTGTGCAGGAGGCAGCTGGTCAATGTTTCTTTCTCATTGATGTTCCTAACTCTCTATCCCTCTCCTTTCCTCTCTGTAAAAAAATCAATAAAATATATATATTTAAAAACGAAAAGCTTGTTGGATGAGTGACTGTAGATGACCAAGAGAAGGAAATTGTTAAAAAGAGAGAGAGAAAAAAAACTGTATTACAGGTCAACAAATTAGCATTATATAAAAAGCTTTAACAAGCCAAATAATAAAGACATCATGGGGATGGGGGTGAGAGGGAAAGTGCATGAACAATGCTGGGTCAACAGTCTCCTTAGAAACATGCCGTAAATTTACACAAGGACAGCAGTTGTTCTGTGGACATGTTAGCTCTCTGGCTAAATCAACACACCAATCAGCTTCACTGCCTCAAGTATCAATTATTGAAGCTCTCTCCTGCTGAAGAATAATTAAATATACAGGGCCAACAAAGCAAAGAAATACTGTAATTAAGCAGCACAAATAAAGCGTTTCATTATCAAATTTGATGGGAAGTGGTTTTATTTAACATTAAAGTGAGATTATTAATATGATAAAAGGCAATCCATACAACTGAGAAATAGCTACTAAAATAACATGTAAGAAAGATTCTGAAAATAAACCATTAACTCATGGTTAAATTTCAGATCATACCTAAAATGGACATAAAACTCAAGAATATGATCATTTGTCTTAGTCTATCAAGATACTGTAAGTATAAAAAAGAGATTATCAAAAATACTTGATAATTTTTTTTTCAAAATAGATTTTTATTGAGTTCAGAGAGGAAGGTAGAAGAACAGAGAGATAGAAACATCAATGATGAGAGAGAATCACTGATCAGCTGCCTCCTATACACCCCCTACCAGGGGTCAAGCCTGTAACACAGGCATATGCCTTTGACTGGAATCGAACCAGGGACCCTCCAGACGGCAGGCTGACATTCTAGCCACTGAGCCAAATCAGCTAGGGCAATACTTCACAATCCTATATAATAAAAGGCTAATATGCAAATAGACCGAACAGTGGAATGACCAGTCACTATGATGTGCATTAACCACCAGGGGGCAGACATTCAACGCAGGAGCTGCCCCTTGGTGGTCAGTGTGTTCATACAGGGAAGTGCTGCTTAGCCAGAAGTCGGACTCACAGCTGGCGAGCACAGTGGCAGTGGTGGGAGCATCTCCTGCCTCCACTGTAGCACTAAGTATGTCCAAATGACGGCCATTAGTCAGACATCTTCCTAGGGCTCCTGGATTGTTAGAAGGTGCAGGTCAGGCTGAGGAATCCTTCCGAGTGCATGAATCTCATGCACTGAGCCTCTGGTTTTCCATGATCCTATAACTAAAATTTTTTTAAAAGAAAAGTATCTTAAACACTGAAATTTAAACCAAGATAGTTTGCCTCCTCTATAATTCTAGCATATAGTCTAGTGAATCTCTGAACACTTCCAGGATAAAAAACATGTTCATCCTGCTGTTATCTATGTTTTTCCATAAACAGAAATAAAAATGATACTACACAGTTTCACCATACTACATAATTTGATTATGGTCTCCTAATTATTCAGCTTTATATCCTCCTTTATAGAACCTACTACAATGTTTTTCAATGTTCAAAGGGTTCTTCTGCTTAAAAAATAAATAACTATAGCCCAGCCAGCACGGCTCATTGGTGGAGCAATGACCTATGAACCAGGAGGTTGCGGTTCAATTCCCCATCAGGGTACATGCCCAGATTGCAGGGCAGGAGGCATCCGGTCAATAATTCTCTCATCATTGATGTTTCTCTCTCTCTCTCTCTCTCTCTCTCCCTTCTCCTCCTCTCTGAAATCAATAAAAATTTTAAAGAATTATAAAGCTAAGGGAATAAACCAGGGTGTACAGAAAATAGACCATGGGCTTTGGAAACAAACATTTATTTAAATCTAGCCCCATCACTTATCACCTGCTTGGCCTAGGGAATTAGGTTAGATATCCTGCAAAATTGGTCTAATGTTACGATGCACGAAAATCATGCAGGAGTAGGCCTCCCTTCCCCTGGCTACTGGCACCGGATTTCCTCTGGCACCCAGGACCCTCTCAGTCCCAGCTTCATTCAGAAGGTCCTCCAGAAGGGCATCTGAAAGGATGTCCAGTCTAATTAGCACATTATACTTTTATTATTATAGATATGCAGTTTCCTTTTAAAATAACTTCCTGTATACTGATACCTAGCAGGATATGGGTAAAATCCACCCCCCCCCCTTTTTTTTTTAAATCTGGAGCGGAGCTGGTGAACAGAATGTTGATGTTCTGTCTACTTATTCTATGAATAACTGAGAAATGTGTTGAAACCTATGACTATTTATTTGGCTGTTTCTTCTTTCACCCAAGAAAAAAATGTCTTATTTTCTTAAGCAAAAGCTCTTTCTTGAATAACAAATTCTGAAATCTCAGGAGTGCTAACTTAGTCTAAAAGGTTGATTCTCTTCAGCTACTACTGCTCTTTGGCTGTTGATGCTATTGCTCCAACATGTCATCACTAGCAGTACAGCTGCTGAGTGAAGTTCCGATCTGCAATAGTAACTGAGTAGAAACCAGTTAATCTGCCAGTATTTCCTCTGCATGTAAAGAAGAAAACTCTCCTCTCCTGTTAGTCCCAGCTACTGTGGCTCCTGACCTCCCAAAGTTCTCATATTCTGTATACTTTCATTCATTCTCTCCTCTCCCCACTGCTTCATATGCACAGACACATCACCTAATGCCCAAATCATAACAAACATGTTAGTGTCAGTGACTAGAATTAGTCTAAAGACCACCACCAGGTTCAATAATTCTCTAAAAAGCACTCTCAGAACCTAGTTCTCAGACTTATCACAGTGGAAGGATACAAAGCTAACTCAGTAAAAGAGAAAGGCCTATGGGGGAAGTCAGAGGAAACCAGGTATAAGCTTCTACGAGTTCTCTCCCAGGAAACATGGGATAACTTAATTTCTCTAGCAATTACTTGTGATAACACATGTGGAAATGATATCTACTAGAAAAGGTCATTGGAGACTCACTGCCCAGGGTTTTTATTGGGGGCTGGTCACATAAGACACTCCCTGCCAAGCATGTACCAAAATTTCCAGACTCCTAGAAAGTATAAACCACACTATTTACACAGTCTAAGCACAATGAGCCATTCTTACTTATCATTGTAAGAAACTGTATTCCAACCGGTGGCCTGGGCCTCCCTCTGTGGGGCAACTGATTGCGGGGTCCCCAGATCGATCACCCAGCAGAGGGAGGCCCCACTCACCTGCCATAGCACCACCAGCCAGGTGGCCTGGGCCTCCCTCCATGGCCACCAGCCGGGAGTCCCTGGGCCTCCATCTTTGGGCCAATCAATTGGGGGGGGGGGGGAGCCCTCCGCCATCAATCGCCCAGTAGAGGGAGGCCCTGCCCACCTTGCCAGGGCTCCAAGATCTATCACCACGCAGAGGGTGCCCTCCCTCTGTGGGGCAGTCTATCACAGAACCCCCCCCCCCCTTCCCCATGGATCACCTCACAGAGGCAATCATGGGGTGATGGCAGGGCCCCCCTGACCAATCGCATCGCACCCGCCTTGGCTTGCCTGGCACCAGTGCATGTCACAGCATGGTCATCCAGAAGGTTGTCGGACAATCATTCTGCTGTTCAGTCAGTTTGCATATTATATTTTATTTATTATAGACCATTGAACTTTAAATACTATACTTATAGTTCATAGCTTATTTTGTCAATATGAAATTATTTCTTGATTCTCCATTTTGAAGGACAAAACTATTAGTGCTAGTTATCTGTTCTCTACTTTTGTCTCTCCTCCCTCTGGGATTTTATTTCTTTATGGTTATTACATTCTGCCCTGTAACAACAGTATTCTGGGTTTTGTCCATCTGTATCCTGTCCAAAGGTTGACTCAAAGTGGAAAACTAATAAACATTTACATTGTTATCGCTATGTAAGGAAATGTAATCCTGACATACTTCATTTTTTACTCTATGGTCTGTCACAGCCTTAGGACCACTTGAAAAAGATTGTTCCTAGAATCAAGATCAAATGAATTCTTTCAATTTCCTTTATTTAATGTTTATATTGATTTTTAGAGAGGGAGAGGGAAACACTGATCAGTTGCCTCTTGTACACACCCCAATTAGGGACTGAACCTTTCACCTGGGCTTATGCCTGGATATAAAATCAAACCAATGAATGACCTTTTGGGTGAATGAATGAGGCTCAACAAACAGAGCTACCCTGGCCAGGGCTGTATTCTATCAATGATTTCTTAACATCATGCCAAATTCTAATTTCATTCCTAGTTAGACCATGATTTTTTTTCAGTTTCGCTTTCCATGAGATTTTTAAAAAAATATATTTTATTGATTTTGTACGGAGAGGAAGGGAGAGAGATAGTTAGAAACATCGATGAGAGAGAGTCATCGATCAGCTGCCTCTTGCACACCCCCTACTGGGGATATGCCAGCAACCAAGGTACATGCCCTTGACCGGAATCAAACCCGGGACCCTTCAGTCCCTAAGCCGACTCTCTATCCATTGAGCCAAACCGGTTTCGGCTTCCATGAGATTTTCAACTGCCGTTACTTTCCTCACACTATTGTCCTTTATTATGTCATTAAATTTTACCCAAAATCTTCATGACACCATTCATTCAATCTGGTTCCTAATTTTCTTCCCAAGATCTCCTTTCTAAACCCTCTTTCCTCCTGTGTCAATCTAGAATGCTTTCTAGGCCTTCAGAACAGCTGTTGAGTCATCTTTTCATTATTATTCTGGATTGGCTCAAATTTTTTTTTTTCCTTTAAGTTCTGTCTTTCTTGTTCTTAGTTCACAGGAGTACATCCTTAAAACAACTACCTAAATGATGGTAAACAGAATGTAAACATTCTAGGGCTATGCATGTCTAAAAATTCTATCTTCATCAATTACCTTCATAATTAATCCTTTGACTTAGTAAATAATTCTGCCATAGCCATCTGAGTGAGCTTGGAAGTAGATTTCATCCCCAGAAGATGACTGCAACATCTACTAATACCTTGATAGCAGCCTTAGCCCCAGAGCCAGAGGACCCAGCTATGGCAGGCCCATATTCCTGACTCACAGAAAACGTTAGCTAAATCTTAACAATAATAAATGTTGTTTTAGGCTGTAAAACAAACAAACAAAAAATTCAAGTCAAGAAAAACAAATTAATGCCCTGACCGGTTTGGCTCAGTCCCAGGTTTGATTCCAGTGGGGGGCGTGCAAGAGGCAGCTGATTGATGTTTCTCTCTCATTGATATTTCTAACTCTCTATCCCTCTCCCCCCCTCTCTGTAAAAAAATCAATAAACTATATATATATATTTTTTTAAAGAGAAAAAAACACACATATTAAACCCAACATAAATAGGCAGGAAATAATAAAGAGTGAAACTGATTAAATAGAAGAATCAACCAAAATACAGAAGTAAAACCAAAAGTTGGCTTTTAAAGAGATCAGTAATATTTAAAAGCCTCTAGGTAGAACCAATGGGTGGTGGGAGGCAGGGAACTATACACATTACCAATATCAGGACTAAAAATAAAGAATCATTCCAGATCAAAGGGAAATTAAAAATAAAGAAATATTGTGAACAACTTTATGCCCATAACGACTTAGGTAAAATATACAAATCTTGAGAGATCCAAATTCAACATCCATTCATGATACCCAAAAATAGCAAATGAGATATAGAAAAGAATTTTCTGAACCTGAAAAAAGGCATCTAAGAAAAATGTACAACTAACAAAGACTACTTTCCCTTCAAAGCAGGAATGAGATTAAGGATGTTATCATCTCTATCAGCATTATACTGGAGGTCCTAAATAGTGCATTAAGGCAAGAAATAAAATATCTCATTCAGATTGATAAGGAACAAGTAAAATAATATTCATAGATGCATGATCATATACATAAAAATTCTAAGGAATTAAGAAAACTAATAACATAGCTATATCGTAAGTTACAAAGTCAATATGCAATGTATTGTACATATTGACAATAAAATACCAGTTACATAGCGGAGAAAAATGGGATACATTTTTGTGTGCCCACCTTGCTCATACTTGATATTGCCAGTCTTACCAAGGTGAACTTTGGATGGTGGGCACAGAGTGCAATACTACACAGATCTTGTATTGAGTTGTAAACTTGAAACATATATGACCCTATTAACCAATGTCACTCCAATAAAATTTAAATTTATTTAAAGCATATTATTCAAATTTCAGGAACCCAAAAACAAGGAGAAAAGTCTTGGGGGAGAAAAACCACCATATCTATAGAGGAATACAGATAAGAATTATACATGTTTCTCTCTCATCAGAAACCATACAAGCAGGAAGAAAGTGGAGTGAAATATTTAAAGTTAATTTTAAGGGAGAACCTCCCCCCCCCCCCAAAAAAAAAAAACCCACCATCCTAGAATCTATATAAAAAGTGTCCTTCAAACAAAAGCAGATCCAGAGACAGGGAAGCATGATCAGACTGTCAAACTTCAGAGGAAAGGTAGGGGAGGGTGAGGATAAGGGGGAGAGATCAACCTAGTTCTCAGACTTATCACAGTGGAAGGATACAAAGCTAACTCAGTAAAAGAGAAAGGCCTATGGGGGAAGTCAGAGGAAACCAGGTATAAGCTTCTACGAGTTCTCTCCCAGGAAACATGGGATAACTTAATTTCTCTAGCAATTACTTGTGATAACACATGTGGAAATGATATGCGTGCATATAAGCCTAACTAGTGGACAAAGACATCAAGGGGTGAAGGCATAAGGTGGGGGGAGGGTGATTGGGAAGGTAATGGGGGGATGAGGACAAATATGTAATACCTCAATCAATAAGGAAATTAAAATGAAAAAAAAAGTAAAGGAGGAATAAAGACTTTCTCAGACAAAAACCAAGGGAATTTATTGTCAGTAGATTCTGCAAGACACATTTTAAAAAATTCTTTGGAGAAAAGCAAAATTATATAAATCAAAAACTTGGACCTACATAAGGAAAAAAAGACTATTGAATAAGAAATAAATGAAGGTAAAATAAATTATTTTACACTTATTCCTAAATGATCTAAAAGATAACTTCATTTAATGCAATAATATTAAACACTGTATTGGGTGATTATTGCATATGATTAAGTGAAATGATGAATAACAATGTCATAAAGGACAATAAGAAGACATTGGTTATGTTCTAAAGTATTGTACCTACACTACACACAAAGCAATATAGTGTTATTTCTTGAAAATGGACTTAAATGAGTTGTAAATGTATATTGCAACCACTAAAATGTAAAGGATCACCACTAAACAATGCTTAAAGGAAGTATAATTAATATGCTAAGAGAGGATAAAAAAAATCATACAAAATACTCAATAAAAAACAGAAGGCAAAAAAATAATAGGAGGAAGAAAATAAAAACAAGTCAATAAATAGAAAAGTTATGTAAAAAAGGTAAATATTAATCCAACCAAATTAATCATACCCTGAAGCATGGTCTACAAATACCAACTAAAAGAGATTGTCAGAGTGGCTTAAAAAAGACCTACCTATATGTTATCTACAAGAAACCTACTTGAAAAGAATAGGCAAAAGACTTAACATTCACAGAAAAATGGTAAGTGAATGGCTAATGATCATATGAAAGGGTTCAAGCACGAAAGGTCAATGCAAATTCGAGTTAAACCCACTAGAATGGCTAATGTAAAAGACTGGCAATATCAAGTATGAGCAAGGATCCCAAACTCTTGACCCCTATGAAGCAACATATGGAATCCACTCTTGGCATTAGCTAAAACTATTTGTTTAGCCATTATAGTCAGACAGCAAATAGAGGAAGATAAATAACCAGCATTTTAAAAGACTTATTTAAATTCACTAATTTTGGTATATATCCTATGTAATAAAAGGCTAATATGCAGATTGGTCAGAACAACTGGTCGCTATGACACGCACTTACCACCAGGGGGCAGGTGCTCAATGCAGGAGTTGCCCCGTTGTGGTCAGTGCGCTCCCACAGGGAGAGCGACACTCAGCCAGAATCCCTGAGCTGGGCTCACAGCAGGCAAGTGCAGGGGCAGGGGTGGGCCTCATGGCAGTCAGTACTCCCAGAGGGCTCCTGAACTGCAAAAGGCACAGGCTAGGCTGAGGGACTCCTAACCTCAGTGCACTAATTTCATGCACCAGGCCTCTAGTAATCTAGATAAAATATGAGTCTTACTGGCCTATTACTTGGTAACTAAACTTTCTTAGATGGGAACCAAGGAAATAGAATATCTTATGAGAAATCTCTCTCTATATGAAATCTTTTTTATTCAAAGCACCATGCCTTAAACACAAATTTTCTGAACCTATTTTATAGTATTTAATGCTATAGAAGTATAGACTGCCTAGTGAATCAACTAATCAACTTATCTTTTCTTCAGAGTAGGATCTGATCTTTGTTTTTAAAGTGCTTGCTGCAAAAAAAGGTAGTCAGAAATCCAAATCATGTATTCAAATCCAGTTCCTGTGCCTAACATTCAAATTTTTCTTTTAGTTATCATCAAAATATATTTTTCTCCACAAGAAAATAGGCATGACAATCCTTCAAGCATAATTCCTCAATCCAAAATGATTAAGTTTTTAAAATGCCTCATGTATTCATTTTTTACCAAATTCTAGAATCGTTAATGTTACATTTCTGATAAGACCAAAACAACATTGGTCTTTAAATATTCCTTCCTGCTATTTCTAATCTCTATCATCCCCAAATGAGAAAATGACTTAAGTATATCAGAAAAAAACATCTCACCAAAGAGCTCCTCCATTTATTTTCAAGTTATAAAATATGTTCAAAATTTGCCAAAGCAAATAACTCCATCAACTTTGAAAGATAATATAAGCAATAGTTCCCAATTATGTAATCTTTGACATAGTATTGTTAATCTCAAATGCGATATGCTGTACTAATGCTTATTTTTTAAGGTTTTAAGAATATAAACACCACTAACAGACCCAATAAATGCCAATGGGAGTGTGGAAACTGCTAGTGAGATGACAGATAAAAAGTATTGTAACAATGTTATATAAAATACATATAATAAAACCATGAATTATTTCTTCCTATTTTCTACACTGATCTGAACTGTAAGTGGCTTCTAGAACCAAGTTCTCTACTCAACTATACCAAACACCAAACTGCTAAAGGGAACCTTAAAATGCCCATTTATACTGTAAAAGCCTCATGTTGTTGAAATCTGCTTATTTGATTTATTCTATAGAATCAAATAAATAAGAAGACTTTAATAAAACTAAAATGACTTATAACTTAGGAGTGTTACTGTGAAATATTAATTATCCAGCTCTCATGCCCTTCACCTTTAAGACAGAATCCGCAATCCTCATTATTGGCAGCTAGATATAATGGGGGGGGGTTTGGGGGGGGGGGGGGGAAGCCAGGAGGACATGGGTTTAAACTCTGGTGCACTATGCCTTGAATACAAATTTTCTGAATCTACTTTTTCATCTCTAAAATGGGAATATTAATACCTACCTTGAAGAACTGTTATAATAATTAGTGAAAATACATGTAAAGCAGCTGGTACATAGTATAAATTGAAGATACTTCAGCTGCTGTTACAATTGTATTACTTATAAGCATACCCAAGAGAAGATATATAAAAAAAAAAACAACACATGATAGCAAAATTAATCTGAACCTAGGTTACATTTAACTGCTAAAACAAAACAAAATACACAACCACTATGATGGTTCAAGTGAAACTTTGGGCTAAACTTTTTGTTCACATTTTAGATACACAAGATAATATTGTGGCCTCTCTTAATAAATATATAAAATCCAAAAATAACTATAAGAGCACTTAGTATGGAGCTACGTGAAAATAAGAGATTGTTATCATACAGCAAAACATATCATTTTATGAATAGGTGAGATGATTTCACCATTGGAAAAAAGAATGCCAAAACTAAAATTAAAAAATGCTTATTAAAGGATAGTAAAAGATTCCTACCTTTAAACCGACTGCTATAAGATCTGTAACAACACTGTATGGAAAAAGTAAAAGAGAAAATGGAAAACAAAGTTAGAGAACAAGTTTTTAAAAGACAGATAATAAGATTAAAGAAAAAAAAAAAAAAAGAAAAGGCATCGTAATAAAAATAACAAAAATAAGAACGCATGAGTTGTGAAATGTTAATATAAAGAAAAGTGACGGGACAGCCTAGCAAAAGCATGACGTAAAAGCAAAGCTTCAACAGAAGTGTGAGAAACAACGAATAAATCAAATTCTCTTTTAGTGCTTAGGAGAGTATAGTTGTGCTTTAATAAAATGATTATGTTTACCCATTTACCTCTTTTTAATAGATCCAAACCAAAACTTAAAAATCACCAAAATTCATTCTCTTAAATCACTGGTATAAATGACCAGTCTAAATTTTAAATGAAACAAAACCAGTGAGTGGACTTACAGAAATAGTAGCTATTTAGCAAATTGGCATATACCACCCAAAGAGCTCATCAAAATTCAGCTAAGATAGTCTCTCAGAACACATCAAATTTCAAAGATCAAACTTTTCAAAGACTGGCTTTTAAATAAAATCTACAACATCAAATCTGTGTTGGAGGATCACTTTGTAAATTACATAATTGTCTAACCACTATGATATACACCTAAGACAAATATAAAATTTTAAGAATAGTAACAGTTAATTTAACTTAAAATAAACTGTATATTTAAATAAAAGTTAACTAGGAAAAAACTTTAAAAATAAATTACCTCAAGAGGAAAGTAACACACACGTAGAGACAGACAGACACACACACACACACACACACACACACACACACACACACGACAGTGGGATTTGAGGAGGAACTAGAAAGATGTTGACTGGTGGTTTGTTTTTTTCTAACTATTCAAAATAACGAAAGAGGATCTTTTTCAGGCTGTGGGAAGATGTAGAAATTTAATTACCCTCCTGAAAGCCAAAATTCACTGTGTCAAAACCACATTCCTTAACACCAAGGTGTAAAAACCCCTATAAAGTTCTGCTGAACAAAAATCCATCTCTTCTAACTCCAAAGAAACTGTCTTCACTTGTTTGTCTACATATCTCTTAAAAGTAAACTGTAAGTTCTATATATTGTTAATGACCCATAATATCATTACATAATAAAAGTAAATTTATGACTCTGGACTGTTTAATGATGCAAATTTAATTGTTTTAAACAATAACCATGTAGACTTATTTTTCCTTATAGACTTTTGAAATTTGAAATTCATTTCTCTAAATTTTAAATGTGATAAATAACTGATGTTTGTGCATAAAAAAGAGACTATGTAATATACTGTGGTACTGGTCCTGTTACAAAGTAAATGAACTTACCTTTTAGTACCTTATTGCCCTTATTTAAATCATTAAACTCATTCTTAGCTCTAAAACCACATATAGAGTGGACAGAACTTAAAACACTGTCCAAAATAGTAAGCTTACAGGTCATGTTGTCCAAGAATTTAACAGCCAAAATGCATAACCTAACAGTCCTCTATATTATCCTCTATTTTAAATTTTCCAATACAAAAAGCTAACCTACTTTCATATCTCAAGTCAAACCGCTTTACAATTCACTATACATAATGAAACACTAACTTCACCGCCTTCCCAACTGAAACCAGTGGCATCATGACACAAAATAGCAAATTGTTGCACACATACAAAGTGTAATTGAATGAGGTGATGCGAAATGAATTTTCAACAAATCTCCCAGAGAAGCTCCAATTAAACAATAAAGTTAATCAATTAAATAAAAAATACTTGAAAGAACACCCAACCATAAGTGAAATGTAAAACTGAACTTTGTCTAATGTCTGTGGCAGTGCACAATATGCATTCAAATGAGTTGACCCACTATATCATTTAGTAGACTTCATATTACGAAACTAGGATAAATGAGATCTAATGAAGGTAAAAATTGTCCTAAGATCCCACCGTCTTTACACAGCATTGACAATCATCGACTATATGGCAATATGTACAGGCTTTTACTGTTTCAAACTATGTTTCAAAATATGTTCCTACATATTCTACAACCGAGGGGTTTACAGACATCGTATCCTCAAAAGCACCTAAGAGTCCTAACAAAGCTTCGAATGCCTACATAAGTGATCTGCAGGTGCTAACCGAGCTGGAAAATTTTTTAAAAAGTGCTTCATGTACATATTCTACAACCTCCAATTCACGAAGATCCTCATCCAGCTGTTTCCTTTTAAACATTAAAATATCTGTCAGGTTCCCACCCCGTGTCACTGACTCCCCCAGAGGACTATTGATGTCGGTAATTCTGTATCTTTTTTTACTTCGATCGCAGACCTCGTTCACTCCGCGTTTGAAGGCTCCCCGGAAATTGCACTTATACAATTATT
The DNA here is from genome assembly GCF_964339955.1 of Pipistrellus hanaki. Lineage (NCBI taxonomy): Eukaryota > Metazoa > Chordata > Mammalia > Chiroptera > Vespertilionidae > Pipistrellus > Pipistrellus hanaki. The sequence goes on along the minus strand of NC_140513.1, from coordinate 15,364,528 downwards.
TTGCATACATGGCAGGGAATTCATCAAGTTTCCCGAGGGGGGGGGGGGTGGGAGAGAGAGGAGGCGTCCCCGGTTCTCCAAACGCCCCGGTAGACAGCGATCAATGAACACACACGGCTCCCAGCCAGCCGTCGGGGGCCGCTGCCGGGTCCCCCCTTCCCCCGCACGCCGGGTCCCCCCCGCGCGCCGATCCCCGCGTGGGGCCCTGGCTCCGGGGCCGGGTCGCCGCCCAGACGTGTCCCGACACGCGCCCTCGCCCGTCCGCCTCGCTCCCCGCGGCCGCTCGCCCGCCTCCCCGCCCGGGGAAGCAGCCCCGGCGCCCGCCCCGCCTCGCCGGTAAACAGCGACTCCCCGAGCGAGCGAGCGAGCGAGCGAGCAGGAGGGCGCCCGCCCCGAGCGCCGCCTCCCTCCGCCTCCCCCGGCGCCGCGCACCATTTTCAGAGAGGAAGTGTCGAGAGAGGCCGGGCAGGGCTCCCCGATCCCCGATCCCCGATCCCCGGTCCCCGGCCGGCGGCTCCCCCGGGGTTTTCTCCACTTCCCGGTGTGCGGGGCGGATGTCACGGGGGCGCCCCCGGGTGGGGGGGAAGGCGAGGCTGGGGCGGACCGCCCCTCCGCAACCCGAGCTCCCCTAGGAGGCGCCCGGAAGCCCGGCCGTCCGTCGGGCTCGGCCGGCCGGGGCCGCTCCTCCGATCGCCGCCGCCGGTGCCGCACCCAGCTCCCCCGGCCTCGGCGCGCCCGGACCCGGAGCCCCAAGGAAGCGGGACGAGCCAGCGCAGCCCCCCGCACGACCCTCCGCGCCGCGCCGCCCGGCACTTACCCATCCATGGCCCAGACGGGGGAGCGCACAGCGCGGAGACGGCCGGGCAGCTCACCGCGAGCGAAGCGGAGGGAGGAAGCGGCGGCAGCAGGGCGGCTCCGGGGGGCCGGGTCAGCCGAGCCTGTCCACAGCCCCGGCGATCGGAGGTGGAAGGAGAGTGGGAAACAGGGGCGGAAACCAGGGACGCTCCCGCCACCGCCGCGCCCCCGCCTTCCCCACCCCGCAAGCGCGTCCCCGCCTCGCCCCGCCCCGCCCCGCCCCCTAGCGCTGACGCCCTCCCCCCCCCACTGGCCACGCCCCCTGTCGGCCTGCATCCCGGCTCCAGGGCGCCCTCTGCCGGCGGGCTTGCGAAGACCCCGCCTCCCGTCCCCGGTCCCGGCGCGCGCGTGCGCCCCGCCCGCCTGCCCACCCCGGTCTCCCTCCAGCGTCCGCGGGGGCGCGCGCCTTGTGCCTCCCGCTCGCCGCCCCGCCCTCCCGCCCGCTGCTGCGAGTTCGGCCGTCTGGCTCGGGCTACCTCCCTCTACCGGCGGGGAAAACCTGGGAACCCGACCTCGGAGAGAAGGTGAGGATGTCCCGCGAGAAGCTCCGAACTGCGGCGTGATGGTCCCGGGTGGGCGAGGCTGTCGGTGGCTCGGCCCTGGCCGGGCGCGGAGGCCGGGCGCGGGCTGTGGTCCCCGGAGGGAGGCCCGGGCTCCCCGGGACCCCAGCGGGGCTCCAGCCGGGGCGGGCCCCGCCGGTGTGCCCGCTGGGAGTCGACTGTGGGGACCCCCCCACCGGGCCGCCAGGTGTGGCTGCGATGAAGGTGAATGAGTTTGAAGGGACCACCGAATTGGGGAACGTTTGATTTTTATTTTATTTTTTTTGTAGTTTTAGTCTCGGGGGGGCTTTTCGACCGCACCGTCTGAGATTTAATTTAAGACTTTCATTGCACAATATGGAATGACCACCCCAATGCCAGCATTTTATAAAAGTTTTCCTTTTTTTTTCTCCATGTAATAAACAAAAAACCAACAAAAAATATATGAGAGAGTGATTTCCGTTTTTAAGATAAAGGTTTAGACCCGAATATGGCGATTTGCCCATATCCACAGCCACCAGAGCCTTTTCCTCTAGTTGGAGCAAAATTATGTATCTCTATCATTTTATGTATATTATATGTAATTTTATGGAATATTGTTATATATGTAATTTTCCCTCATTTATTCTGTCTAGTTCTGAAATTGAATGATGTTTTCAAGTCACAGTTCACCAAAACTCTGCCCTGGACCAAATTCCTAGCCTAAGCAGAAAGGAGGGCTGCTCCCTCTGCCTCCTCGTTTGAAAAGCAAGTGACAAGAAGCTCAAGTACTAACAGGTATGCTTTTATTTTTTTATTTATTCAAAAATTTAAAATTGATTTTAGAGAGAGAAGAAGGGTGATAGAAATACAGATTGAGGTATAAAGATGAGAGAGAAATGTCGCCCAGGTATGCTTTTAAATAAATGGGTGCTACTAAAAAGATGTAAGCTGTCTATTTACCCGTCATTCAGCCAATGCTTATTGACTATTTGCTGTGTGTCAAGCACTGCAGGGGTACCCAGAAAATCAGGTTCTAGCCTTCATGGTTGAATGGATTCTGTGGTTCAGTTTATTTATTTACTTATTGGCCAAAAACAATTTTCAGATATCTCAGATACCTTTAAAGTACTGTATCTGATCTCGGCCCCTCATTCCAAAAGGTCAAATATATTTTGTTTTGTATGTTAAACCCAAATATTAAGTTGCAGTTTGTAAATTGCCAGATGGATATTAAAAATATCAGCAAGGTAAGTAGCTGATACAGTTTTGCTGTTGTTGTATGGGGGATAGATTCTGTTGATTACACAAAAAACATAATAAGAACCCTGGCTGGTGTGGCTCAGTTGTTTGAGCACCCTCCTGTACACAAAAATATCCCCGATTCCATTCAGGTCAGGGCATATGCCCAGGTCTCCGACTTCATCCCTGTTTTTCTCTCACATCGATATTTCTCTCTCTCTCCTCCCTCTCTCTCTAAAGGCAATGAAAATATATTTAATCATATATAATAAAGAGGTAATATGTAAATTGATCCTCACACCCTCACAAGATGGCTGCCTATGACCAGGACAGCAGGGGGGGTTAGTGAGGGACAACCAAACGACTAAACAACCAGGGGGAGTTTAGTGAGGGATGACCAAATGACTGAACAAGCAGGTTGCATAGGGTGACCAGGCCAGCAGGGGGGCAAGTTGGGAGTGTCCAGGCTGGCAGGGGGGGGTAGTTGGGAGCGATTAGGCTGGAAGGGGGGTATAGTGAGGGGTGACTAGGCCGGCAGGGGGGAGGAGGGGCAGTTGGAGGTGACCAGGCCAGCAGAGGTGGTCTGTTGAAGGGCGACCCGGCCGGCCGGTTGGGAGGGGGGACAGTAAAAGGTGACCAGGCCGGTGGGGGTGGGGGGGACAGTTAGGAGTGACCAGGCTGGCAGGGAGGGGGCAGTTGGGGGCGACCTGGCTGGTAGTGAGGGGCATTTAGGGGTAACCAAGCAGGCAGTCAGGTGATCAATTAGGAGCCAGCAGTCCAGGATTATGAGAGGGGATGCAGGCTGGGCTGAGGGCACCCCGCTCCCCCTTATCACTCCCACCCCTCCCCCTGTGCACGAATCAGGCCTCTAGTATGTATATAATTATCCATTCTCATTTTGAAAAGTTCAAAGTATTAAATATTAAAAAATTATAACTATTTTTTCTTCACAGGCCACCTCTTGCCCATGATAACCATATAACAATTCTCTATTCATCGTTCCAAACCCTCACCATTTTTCATTTGCTCTTTTCACTTGTAATTTTGGAGATTTTTTTTCACATCAGTATTTTTCATCCACTTCATTCTTTTTTTTTTTTTTTTATAATATATTTTATTGATTTTACACAGAGAGGAATTGAGAGGGACAGAGAGTTAGAAATGTCGATGAGAGAGAAACATCGACCAGCTGCCTCTTGCACACCCCCCACTGGGGATGTGCCCGCAACCAAGGTACATGCCCTTGACCGGAATCGAACCTGGGACCTTTCAGTCCGCAGGCCGACGCTCTACCACTGAGCCAAACCGGTTTCGGCCCACTTCATTCTTTTTTACTCTTGCATGGTATTTCATAGTTTCATGTACCACAATTTAACATTTTACAAAACAGTGGAAATTTTCATTGCTTCTAATTATTTAAAATAACTAACAAAGTTGCAAAGAGTATCACATATGTATGAACATCTTTGTATACATATGATTGTATTTGAAAAATAGATTCCTAGAAGTTGAATTGCAGAACAGAGTATAAGCATTTTCAAATATGATAAATATTGCCAAAATGATTCCCAAAAGGCTGTGTCAATTTATACTTTACTTAAAAAACAAAATTTGTCGTTCTCTTAGCTCTACTCCTTAAGATAGCTAACAAATTTCGATATTAAAAAATAAATGTTGCCCTAGCTGGTTTGGCTCAGTGAATCAAGTGTCTACCCACTGACGGAAGGGTTCCATGTTCATTTCTTGTCAAGGACATACCTTGGTTGCAGGCTCAATCCCCAGCCTGCTTGAGGCATGAGGGGGAGGCAATCAATTGATGTGCCACACATTGATGTTTCTCTCTTTCTCTCTCCCTCCCTCCCACTCTCTTTAAGAATCAATGGAAAAATATCCTCGAATGAGGATTAACAAAAATAAAAACAAATAAATCCGAGTCTGTCTGAAATTCGTTGTCCTTATTATTAACAATAACTCTGAAAAGTCTCCAATGTAAAGACAATGTACCTGACTAAAATGAACAAAACTGTACATTTCCTAACCACTTAGCATGTAGTTTTAACAATAGAAGGCTAGATACAAGAAAACAAAAAGGTGAAACCTTTCTCTCCCCTAATTCTTGGTCATAAATTCAAGACTTCTCATGGCCTGAGCTCCTTAAGTTTGTGAGTCCGTCTGATTCAAAAACAGGGGAAAGAATGGAATTTAGGTCTTCTAAGACTACTTTTAGAATCCTGGCTATTCCCAGAATTCAGAAGGCATGGAAAAAACCATGTCCTCAGTAAGCTTCTGAGTTTCTGACTGATCAAATATCACTCACATGACCTAATGTGGCATGAAAGCTTTATGTTCTATATACTACTGGTTTCTTAATGGTGAAAAAGGTAGCATTCTGTATTGCTAACTGCTTTATACTTTTTAAATGTAAGACAGCCTGGCCGGTGGGTGTAGCTCAGCAGTTGAGCATGGATCCAGGAACCAAGAGGCCACTGGTTCAATTCCTGGTCAAGGCACATGCCCAGGTTTCGGGCTCCATTGACTCCCAGTATGGGGCGTGCAGTTGGCAGCCGATCAATGATTCTCATCATTGATATTTCTATCTCTTCCCCACTCCCTTCCTCTCTGAAATCAATAAAAACATTAAAAAAAAAAAACTTATATAAGACAGTCATAATAATTTAGTTTATAAATTGTCTAACATGTTGCCTTCCTTGTGTTTTTATTCTAATTTGTCTAAGAAATTCCTCTGCAACACCTTTATCTGATAAAAGTTACCCCCCACATTTATGATGTTTGGACAAAATACAACCTTTGAACTTTTACCTTAAGGTATTCCAGTATGCAGTGGTAGTTAATATTTAATTAACATTACCCTATTTATATTTACAGTTAGGACTTCTTGAGACAAAAAAGCAATGTAAAAATATCAATATAGGTCACTTTCTGCAGCCCATGCACTAAGAGTTGGATCCTTAGTATATGTTTATTGCTAAATCAAAGGTAGAATATATTCCCATATATACTTATTTATTTATTTATTTATTTTTTACAATTAGAACAAGGCCTTCACTGTGTTCGTTAATTCAAATCTTCCCTCTAATTTTTTTGACATAAGTACTTAACCAAATATATTGGTTAGGATATATTTATTTTCTTTTTCTTTATTTGTCCTTTGTTGAAACCATAGCCTTATGCAAAAAGCAGATCATTGTCTACAAAGTCAGTGGAAAGGTTCCAGGGATGCCAGACAACTGGGTAGAGCTGTTATCCCTCCCCAACATGATTCTAAAAAATGTTTACTGTAACTGATGAGCCCACAGGGAAGGGAAGTATCTAACCTTGAACAGGCAAATAAGCAAAAGGTCAGTCACAGAAAAACAAAACTAAAGAACAATCTGGAACATTTCTCTATGAGAAGATGTTATTAATGTAACTAGAAAAGCACATCTCCTCCCCAATCCTACCCCCACACATGGAGGAAGAGGATTGCTGTGTCAGAGGGTCCTCAGTCTTCATGTAGACTCTTCAACAGGAGCAGTGGGAGTGTGAAACCTTAATCAAAAATTTAATTTAGTGGGGAAAGAGAAGGGACAGCTGTAATACTTTCAACAATAAAATTTAATTTAGGGAAGGTTAGTAGGAGGATGACACCTTCAAGAATAATTTGGCACAGAGTAAAGACATGGGGGTAATTCCAGAGCTTGGTCTTTGTATAGCAGAGTAGTGGCCATTAAGAGGTGGCTCAATCATGGACCTGATTCTTAAGCTAACTTTGAATGCCGTTTTTTAAATTCTTTTTTTTTAAATGCCTGGTAGTAGGAAGAGTTTGAAAGCTTAGAAGATAAAAGAGAACTGGCATTGTCCTGCAAAATAAAATGCTACTTTTATTTATTTTATTTTTTTATTCTATTTATTTACTTATTAGTTTAAATATATTTTTATTGATTTCAGAGGGGAAGGGGAAGGGACAGAAAGAGAGACAGAAACATCAATGAGAGAGAATCATTGATTGGCTGGCCTTCTGCACACCCCCTACTGAGGATCGAGCCCACACCCAGCATAAGCCCTTGATCGGAATCGAACCCGGGATTCTTCAGTCTACAGGCCAATGCTCTATCCACTGAGTCAAACCAGCTAGGGCTAAAGTGCTATTTTTATAGTGAGCAGAGATGAAGCTACACTGATGATAGAAGAGTCAAATGTTTCTTTCTCAGCATGGAAAGAGTTCATGTACTCTAAGTGGAGTACTGTGTCTCAGAATTAATGCCCGACTTCGGGCGATGTGGGTGTGTTTGACATGATAGTTTACTAAGTGAGGACCCCAGGAAGAATTAGGTGGAAATATCTCCAAGGGAACTGGGCTTCGAAACCACACCCACCTTGGACTGTCTTGCTAAAGTCATACTCTAAATAGAATGAATAATTCAGCCTTAACGATTTGGCTCAGTGAATAGAGCATCGGACCTGTGGACCAAAGCATCCCAGGTTCGATTTGGGTCAAGGGCACTTACCTTCATTGCAGGCTCCTCCCCGGCTTGGGCCCTGGTTGGGACTCCAATCGATGTGTGAGTAGGGCATGGGATCTCCTGAAGGGAGTGGAGATTTTAAAGAAGGAAATTTGAACAGAATTCATGCTCTCAGGCATGAAAGCAGAGATGAACGCAGATATGAAGCCAGAGCAAAGTTGGGATGTGGGTATGTTCAGGAGCGACCCCTGCAATGGTTTATATAATTTTTTATACTTTTGCCTTGAGGATCATTAAGTGTTAGATTGTGATACATATAGCAGAAAACGAAAAATAATAGTGCCTTAAATTAGGTAAAATTTTATTTCTCATGCAAAATTCTAGAAGTAGTGGTTTCAGGGTTGTTATGGCATTCCATGTTCATCAAAGATGCCAATCTCTTTTTGTTCCATTAGGTGAGCTTATGGCAATATTGTTGTTTAATGGCTTTCATTCTTAAGCTCACAAAATGGTTAGAAGCTTTTTTAAAGAAGCTTCCCTAGAAGTCCAAAATCTTCCACTTATGTCTCAAGAGCCATAATTTGGTCACATGGTCATTCCTAGTTGCAAGAAAGGCGGGGAGATGCAGTGTTTTTACTGGGCATAGTGCCACCTCTAATAATAGACATTGGTAAGAAGTGAAGAATGTGTAATGGGCAGGCAAATAGTAGTCTCTCACATAGCAGTTGTCACATAAAGTTAATTTTTATATCTATAGCAGCAATTTTCAACCCTTTTTATCCCTTGACACACATAAACTAATAATTAAAATTCTACGGCATAACAAAAATATATTTTTGTCCATCCAACAACAAAAAAGGTATAATTTTAAAAATATATATTATTATTGATTTTTTACAGAGAGGAAGGGAGAGGGATAGAAAGCTAGAAACATCGATGAGAGAGAAACATCGACCAGCTGCCTCCTGCTCACCCCCTACTGAGGATGTGCCCACAGCCAATGTACACGCCCTTGACCGGAATAGAACCAGGGACCTTTCAGTCCGCAGACCGACGCTCTATCCACTGAACCAAACCGGTTTCGGCAAAAAGAGATATAATTTTGATTAGTTCACACCGGGCAGCTATTGTGTTGACTGTTGTCATTTTTTTATTTGACAATCTAAGGGGAAAGAAGTCAGTGCCCCTAACTAAATAGTCAGGTATCGTATGTTTTAAAAGTTCTTGCAGCACAATGATTTAAAAATCAGTGATGTATACTAATTCACTTTTGTAAGCAGGCCTCAACTCAACTCATTGGCAAAGAGTTGTGTGGGAATGGTGTAGTAAATAAACCAAGAGCAGAAAAAGGGAAACCTGGCATGGTCCACACACCCACTCCACTGCGACCTCATGCAAGGGATTGGTTTGTCTCCTGAGGGAAATGTTTCCTGGAATTCTAAGATATGGCCAGCCTCAAAGTGAGGAAAACCCAGTGTACCTTGGAGCGGTGAGTACATTAGAAAACTAGCAGGAGGGTTCTGAGACAACTGCCTCCACCCCCATCCTTTCCTTCATGTATATTATAGGAGAAAGTTTACATTTGAAGGAGCTTTAAGAAAGGGGAAAGCTACTTTCTCTTATGGTCGCAGAATAGATACAGCAGTTCCTAGCATTATATCCAGAAATAACATCTAGAAGGTCTTTCTTAAAAGTAAGAAAACTTTCCCCAGCATTTGTCACATTGGATAATATGCCCACTCTGAACAAGGCATTGACAAGGGGAATGAAATTACATTGACCAAGATCAGTGATTCTCAGTCTTGGCTGAGTATTAGAACTACCTGGGAGTTTGCTTCCTATTTAATTAGAATGCCTAGTAGGAAGATCCAGGCATCAGAATTTTTTAAAGATCCCTAAGTGATTCCAATTTGCAAGCAAGGCTGGGCACTTTTGGCCAACACCTTTTTGCGCCCCATCCAACAGCATTCACAATACCAGGAAACTTGTTGGAAATACAAATTCTTCAACTCTGTTGTCCAGGACCTAGTGAATCAGAAATTCCAGAGGTTGGGCCCATTAATCCATTTTTTGCAAAGCTCTTCTGGTGATTCTGGTACACACTGAAGTTTGAGACCCACTGACCTAGACTAATTAATATGTTATTCGGAGCGGTAGTTATGGTTACCTTTTCTGAAGCATTGATGAACAAGAACGACTAGTTGCTATGATGTGCACTGACCACCAGGGGGAAGACACTCAATGCAGGAGCTTTGTGCATATATCACTCTTCACTAACCATTTCCTTAGAATTTCCTGGTGGAATTTTCTTAGTCATTTCCTACTGGCCTCTGACCATTAGTGATTTTATATTTGACTGGAGAGGACTAGGATATCTTAAAAGGCAAGTTCAAAAATTACAACACACTAAAGCAATGTTTGTTTGTTTGAAATATAATATTGATTTCAGAAAGGAGAGAAACATCAATGATGAGAATCATTGATTGGCTGCCTCCTGCACACCCCTCCTGGTTCATAGGTGGATGCTCAACTACTGAGCCAAGCCAGCTGGGCTAAAGCAATACTTTCCAAAGGGTAGGTTATGATCCATTAATGAGTCATCAAAATAATTTACTAGGTTATGGTCAATTTTAAAAGAACAGGATAAGATATAATAGATTAAAATAGAATCAAAAACTGGACTTTGGGTCTGGATAAAAATTTATTTCCTTATGTGGGTTATGGTCAACAAATGTGATGTTATTTCATTATACACTTAAAAAGTATACTTTTATACAAGGGGCCAGGGTTAGAAGAGTTTTTCTTCTATAAGAATCCTTTTTCGATAATTTAATATTAAAGTTCTCAATGTTTTACCTTTTGATATTTCAATTTAAGTTGGTATTTTCAATTTCCTGTGTATCTGAGAATTACTTTTTAATATTGAAGAATTAAACTTAATAGACTTTAGAAGTCATAAAGTGAAGGTAAGCTTGACTATTTTACGATAATTTAAATAATATAAAAATGAATTAGAGTAATATGTACTATTTTAATGATGCAGTTTTAAGGAATTTCAAATGTATGCCTCTTTTAACTTCCCCTTTATGGGAGTCCTACAGACAACTTCATGCTATTTTTGCCTTAATCCGAGTCAGGGTATAATTTATCACAATTTTGTTAATAGATTAGCATTTTGTGGTATTTTATTTTAAATATTTAACAGTGCCATCTGGTGGTTTTTCTGAATGTTTTCATTTCTTGTGTGTGCATTTAAAAATGTAATTGCATGTGAATATCCAGTAGCTGGTAACAAATGTTTAACTTTTGAGGAATTGCAAAGTTGTTTTCCAAAGTACTGTGCCATTTTACATCCCCATCAGCCATGTAAGATGGTTCCAATTTCTCTACATCCTGAACACTTATTTCCTTTTTTTTTTTTTTTTTTTTTTTTTTTTTTTTTTAGTGAAATCTCATTTTGGATTTGATTTGAATTTCCCTAATAATTTATGATGTTGAGCATTTTTTAATGTACTTGCTGGCCATTGATACGACTTCTTTGGAGAAAAGTCTGGCTGGGATTGGTTTGGCTCAGTGGATAGAGTGTCGGCCTGCGGACTGAAAGGTCCCGGGTTCGATTCTGATCAAGGGCATGTACCTTGGTTGTGGGCACATCCCCAGTAGGGGGTGTGCAAAAGGCTGCTGATCGATGATTCTCTCTCATCGATGTTTCTAACTCTCTATCCCTCTTTCTTCCTCTCTGTGAAAAATCAATAAAATATATTTTTAAAAAAGAGAGAGAAAAGGCTGCTCAGATCCTTTGTTCATTTTTCAATTGGGTTCATCTTTTTGTTGCTGAGTTAAGAATTCTTTATATATTCTGGATACTAGACTTTATCAGATATTTGATTTCAAAATATTTTCTCCGTTCTATAGTTGCCTTTCACTTTCTTGAGTATAGTTTTTGTTTTTTGTTTTTAAATAACAGCCCCTATGAATAATCTCTCTCTAAAACACTTCATATTTACAACTTCAGGCCCATTGCATGAAATTCGTGCACGGGAAGGGTCCCTAGGCCTGGCAGGCGATCAGGGCTGATCTGTGGGGAGACTTGTGGGTGATGGGTGTGATGCGCTCCCCCCTACCCCCCTCGCTGGCACTCACTTTCAGCGCTAGTCGCCTCCCTCTGTGGGGCAATCGATGGAATGATTGGGGGGGAGCCCACTCACACCCACCTTGGCTGGCTTGGGGCCTGTGAGCTGTGGGCAGCTCCTGCATTGAGCATCTGCCCCCTGGTGGTCAGTGCATGATATAGTGACCAGTCATTCACCAGTTGTTCCACTGTCCTGGTCAATTTTCATAGTAGGCTTTTATTATATAGGATATAGGATAGTCTAAAGTACACTTTAGACTACTCCTCATTCCTCCCGCATAGACAGATACCTTTGTCTTTTTTGCCCTGCCTGTAGCTCCAGTGAACACCAGCAAATAGCAGGAGCTAAGCTAATATCAGCTGAATAATAAAATTCCTCCTGAGTATCTAAACACTATATCACAGATCCTAAATTCAAATGTCTATAGGGGACTGGCAAGTGACATTCATGAGTAAATAGAGCTCTTTAGGGAGTCTCCAAGCTGGTTTCTCTAGTCCCAGAAAGAACATCCTGTTCTACCACTTCTCAATACAAAGCAATTTCTTCATGTCTACCTAAACATATGCCAGTGTTTAGTTTATTAGGGTAGCTGGGCCATATCCAAAAACAATATTGGATCAGAGAATTAACCTTATTTAGTCACTAAATTTGGAGATTGCCTCGCTGAGCTATCGGCTAAGAGTAAAACAATCAGAGTTAACTGAAATCTTCGGTGTGACTATTGCAAAGAGCTCTGATCCAGAAGCTGCCCCTCACCAGTGCCATCCACAGCCCCGCGAGGTCAGACAGGCTTTAGTCCAGATTCCGTGGGAATCAAAATGCGACCCTGGGCTTCGGAACTAAAGTACATATCTGCGAGGAAAATCGCTCCTGAGGGCAGCCTCCGAGGGAGGGCGTGCAGCGGGACAGATGCCCAGGTTTGCGCGTGGCTGGAGATTAGTCAAAGCCTTCCCAGGGCAGAGTCAAGGTCCTTAAACACCACTCAAACGGAGACCCCGCTGACAAAGGAACGCAGCCTATGCCCTGGAATCCTCAATGGGCCGTGAAAAGGCGCACGCAGCTGGTGACGCGCCCAGTGATCTACACGCGGGCTGGAGACCGATTGTCACTGTAGATTCCCGCGAGGGGGCGGGGCAGAGCTGTCTCTCCTACAGCGCCTGCGCAGAGAGCCGGTTTCCACCGCCCGGTAAGGGGAAGTAGGAACTAGCGCCGAGCGCCGGGGGCGGGCCCACTGCGTGCGCAAGCGCACTCGGCAACGTCCGGCTTCCGGCCCCCTGTCCTCGCAGACCTCGGGGCGGGGCCTCGGACGGGGCCTGGGGCGGGACTAAGTGCGGAGGAAAGGACAGCTTGTCACTGTACACTCGCTGTCGCTGCCGTAGCTGTCGCCCCCGATTCCGAACTGCGAAAGTCATGTTACCCAATACCGGGTAAGGGGATCGGGGAGCCGCGGGGAAAGGCCGGGCCGCGCGGAGTGAGCCCGAGTGGATGGCCCGCGGGGGCCGGCGGCGGCGGCGGCGGTGGGAGGGTGTGTGAAGCTGCCCGTCGCGCTCCGGAATGCTGGATCGGAATGCTGGATCGCGCTGGACTCAGTGCTCCTAGAATTGTGATAACTCATGAAAAGTAACCCAAAGTTGTAATCTCAGGGTGGCAGCCATGTATAAACTTCTTCCACAGGGAAAGGGTCCTGAGGGGGTTACCCCGCCGCCCGTAGGGCCGGCCCCGGCTTGGCGTGAGCCCATAGCTGAAGGCACGAAAGTTCTAGGTGAAAGGTCACTGAACACTTGTGCACCCAGTGCCTTGTTCTCTGGGGCAGAATGCTCGATTCTGGAAAAATAAAATAATGGAATATTTAAAAAGTGACTTTCAAGTTAGTAACTAATAAAACTAACCTTATAGATATTTTTGACGGGATTGTTTTCGCTTTGAAATATTTTTAATTGTGGTAAAATACACAATTTGCCATCTTAACCATTTTTAAGTGTATAGTTCAGTAGTAAGTATATTCAGCCCTAGCCGGTTTGGCTCAGTGGATTGATCGTCCCACCGTGGACTCAAGTATCCCATTTTCTATTTCAGTTAAGGGCTTGTAGTTGGGTTGCAAGTTGGAACCCCTGGCCTTGTAGGGACTCCTAGAAGAGGCAATTCCATCTGCTGCTTTCTCTCTGTCTCTACTCCCTTCCACTCTCTAAAATTCAATGGAAAAATATCTCGGGTGAGGATTAATAACATCATATACGAAAAGCATATTCACACGGTTGTGCAACCAATCTTTGAAACTTTTTCAACTTAGAAAACTCAATATCCGTTTAAACAACTTCCCTCCTTCCTCAGCTCCTGGCAACCCACCTTTCTGCTTTGTTTCTGTAAAGTATGGGTGTATTGAGCTAAGTAGCATGGGCATTATGTAATTTGCTTGAAACATGCAAACACATGGCCAAAAGATTTAAACAGCTCAAAAGTGAGTTTTTGTCATCCCTAACTAACAATTCTGTTACTCTCTGGTATTTTTCCAAAAATATTCTGAGCATTTATAAATCTACTAGAGGCCTGGGGCACAGCATTTGTACACTGGAGGGGGTGGTGGCTCAGTCTGTTGCACCCTTTCCCTGTCAGAGAACCCTCGGGGATGTCTGCCTCAGCTGGCAGTTGGACATCCTTAGTGCTGCTGTAGAGGTGGGAGAAGCTCCCACCACCACCATTGTGCTCACCAGCCATCAGCCCAGCTTCTGGCTGGGCAGCTTCTGGCTGGGCAGCTCCTGCTTTGAACATCTACACCCTGGTGGTCAGTGCACCTCATAGCGAATGGTCGTTCCGCTGTTCCTTCGATTTGCATATTACCCTTTTATTATATAGGGTAGGATAGAATTTTGTATATCACCCTATCCACACACACACACCCCACATTTTTAAAAATTATTAAATTTATTGGGTTGACATTGGCTAATAAGATTATAAGTTTCAAGTGTACTGTTCTATAATATATCCTCTGTAGATTGCATTGCATATGCCACTTTTAATGGTATCAAACGCTCTTCTGTACCTATATGTCTAAGGACACACATTTTCAATACATCTAATTCTTCTTTCCTTTTTTTTTTTTTTTTTTTAGTATATTTTTATTGGTTTTAGAGAGAGGAATGGAGGAAAGGGATATAGAAATATTAATGATGAGAGGGAATCATCAATTGGTTGCCTCCTGCATGCTCCCCACTGGGGATTGAGCCCACAACCTGGGCATGTGCCCTGATTGGGAATTGAACCATGATCTGGTTTATAGGCCGATGCTCAACCACTGAGCCACACCTGCCTCATGGGAATGAGTAATATTTAAAGTAGTTGTTACTTTGTGTGCAAAACCTTTTAAATTTGATGTCCCATTTGTTTATTTTTGCTTTGAAACGAACAAAAAACAAAAACAAAACCACAAACCTAAAAAGGTATCCTACCAACTGGGAGAAGATATTTGCAAATGATATACTTGATAAGGGGTTAATATCCAAAATATATAAAGAACTCATACAACTCAACAAACATAAAAAAAAAACACCAAAAAGTCAATTAAAAAATGAGCAGAGCAACTGAATAAATATTTCTTCAAAGAAGACATGCAAATGGAAATGCAAATCAAAACCATGATCAAATATCACCTCACACCTGTCAGAGTGGCTATTATCCAAAAAGCAACATATAATAAGTATTGGCAAACATGTAGAGAAAAAAGAACCCTTGTGCACTGTTGGTGGGGTTGTAAGTTGGTGCATTTTCTATGAAAAACAGTATGAAGGTTCCTCAAAAAATTGAAAATAGAATAACCGTAGGATCCAGCAATACCACTTCTTGGTATATATTCAAAGAAAATAAAAACACTAATTTAAAAAATATATGCATCCCTGTGTATATTGCAGCATTTTTTACAATAGGTAAGATATGGAAACACCCTAGGTGTCCATCAAAAGATAAATGAAGAAAATATACAATGGAATATTATTCAGCCACAAAAATAATGAAATCTTGCCCTAACCGGCTTGGCTTAGTGGATAGAGCGTTGGCCTGCAGACTGAAAGGTCTCAGATTCAAGGGCATATACTTGGTTGCAGCCACATCCCAGTAGGAGGTATGCAGAGGCAGCTGATTGATGTTTCTCTCTCATCAGTGTTCCTAACTTTCTATCCCTCTCCCTTCCTCTCTGTAAAAAAAATCAATAAAATATGTATTTTTAAAAATAATGAAATCTTAACATTTGTGATAGCATGGCTGGGCCCAAGGAGTATTATGCTAAGTGTGCTAAGCGCAGTAACTCAGAGAAAGAAAAATAATGCCTGATTTAATTTATATGTGGAATCCAAGAAACAAACACAACAAAAAAGAAACAGACTTATAGATACATAGAACAAACTGAGGTTGCCAGAAAGGAGGAATATAGGGGAATGGGCAAGAAGATGAAGGGGATTAAGAAGTACAAACTTGTAAGTAAATCATAGGGATATAATGTACAGCATAGGGGATGTAGTCAATATCTTTACTTTATATGATGACAGATGGTTACCAGACTTACCATGGTCATCCTATCTAATAAAGAGGGAATATACTAATCACTGTCACGCCCTCACAAAGATGGTGGTGCCCAGAGCCAATAAGGAGGGAATATGCTAATTGACTGTCACGCCCTCAAAGATGGCAGTGCCTCCAGCCACAAGATGGTGGCAACCAGTCCGCTCTGCCCTGCCAGGGCAGCAGGCACACGGCACAGCTGGGCCTGCCACCAGGAAGGTCCAACTGCTCCGCGTGCCTGCCTCCAGTCCCCTCAGCCCCTAAGCTGCCCAGGGCTGGTTCGAGGTACAGGCAAGCCTCGGATATTAGCCGCCCAGCTGCACAGGGCCACTCAAGTCTCAAGTAACCAGGGCTGGCTGAGGCTTGCGCTGCTGGCAGTGGCAGCAGCAGAGGTGTGATGCGGGCGTTGCCTTCCCTTGATTGCTGAGTCACCTTCTACCCCCGAGGTCTCCCAGACTGTGAGAGGGGGCAGGCCGGGCTGAGGGACCCTCCCCTCCAGTGCATGAATTTTCATGCACTGGGCCTCTAGTAAGCTATATGTCAAATCATTACATTGTACACCTGAAACTAATATAATATTGTATGTCAACTGTTCTTTTAAAATGTAAAAAATAAAATAGTTGTTACTATTTTAATAGGTGGGGAGGAAGGAGGAGTATAGAGTTAGGAATAGACAGGCAGTTTCTGGGGTATTAGTAATGTTCTGTTTTTGCTTCTTGGTATTCATTTTATTTTGTTCTTTAAACTGTATACTTTGGTTTATATGCTTTTTTGTATGTTTATATACTTCACTGAAAATAGTTGCCACCTCTCTGTTTCTTCCTCACTGCTCCACTCCCCTTCTTGGTTAAACCCTTCTCACAATATCTCTGATCACGCCTCCAGATCTTGGCAAGAGTCTTATGTTCTTTTGTTAACATGCCTGCTTATATATTACTCCTGTCTCTGGTTACTGTCCCTCTTCTCTTTGTCATTGTTGTCACTTTTGCTGTCCTCTCTTAATTTTTCTTAAAAATCCTTTATTTTTAAGTAAACAAGAAAGTGGGTTTCCTTCCCTGTCATCTGACTTTATTTTTGATATTTTCTTCTCACCTAACAGCTGAGTAAGTACGATGTTTAAAATTAAGGTGGATGAATATAAAAAGTGAATAGCTCAGATAACTTTCCTCAGTACATTTGGATTAGAGAGTCTTTTGATCAGTACTTGAGCTCTTTGCCAGTTTTCTAAGTTTGTATGTTTAACAGCTTTATTGAGATGTAATTCACATACCACACAATTCACTCACTTAAAGTATACAATTCAGCCAGCCAGCATGACTCAGTGGTTGACCATGGACTCATGAACCAGGAGGTCATGATTTGATTCCTGGTCAGGGCACATGCCAGGGTTGCTGGCTTGATCCCCAGTGTGGGGCATGCAGGAGGCAGCTAATCAATGATTCTCTCTCATCATTGCTGTTTCTCTCCTCTTCCTTTCTCTCTGAAATCAATAAAAACATATTTTTTAAAATATACAATTTGGTGACTTTTAGTATATTCACCAAGTTGTGTAGCCATCACCATAATCAATTTTAAAATATTTTTATCACCCCTAAAAGAAAACCCACTCCTCTCAGCTATCAATCTCCAACTTCCCCACCCCCAGGCCTAGGCAACCAGTAATTTTTGTTTCTCTGTAGATTTGTCAATTCTGGAAATTCTATATAATAAACGGCTTATATGCAAATCGACCAAATGGTAGAATGACCAGTTGCTATAAGACGCACTGACCACCAGGGGGAAGATGCTCAATGCAGGAGCTTCCTCCTGGTGGTCAGTGTGCTCCCACAGGGGGAGCACCACTCAATAAGAAGCCGCCAGCCAGGCTCATAGCTAGCAAGTGCAGCGTTGGTGGTGGGAGCCTCTCCCGCCTCTGTGGCAGCATTAAGGATGAGTGAGGGAGCAGGCTTAACCCGTCAGTCAGTCATCACCCAAGGGCTCCTGGACTGCGAGAGGGCACAAGGCAGGCTGAGGCCGCCCCTTTGCCCCCTGAATGCACAATTTTGTTCCCTGGGCCTTTAGTGTCATATAAATGGAATCACCCAACACATGGTTCTTCATAACTGGTTTTTTTTTTTTCAGTTAGCATAATATTTTCAAGGTTCTTTCATGTTGCAGCTTGGATCAGTACATCATTCATTTCTATTGCTGAATATATTCCACTGTATGGATATACCATATTTTATTTATCCATTCATTTGTTGATGGACATTTACAGTGTTCCCATTCTGGCTAGTATGAACAAAGATGGTCATCCATTGAACAATTATTTGCTTTTAGGTCATTTCTTTTAAGTGGTATGTAGACAATATGAAAAATCCCAAAGAATATAAAGAACATAATCAAATTTATTCATAACCCCACCACTCATTTATAAGCTTTGTTAACACTTCTTTGTGGGAGAAAAATACATATTTATGTAGTTTATTAACTCCTTGTTTCTCTTTAAAGACTTATTTTTCATTTGAGCAGAGTTTGTTTGCCAAAGCACTGCAAGATTGGCCAACTGAAGTTGTAATAAATAATTGTTGTGCAATGCGAGTACAGTATAGTTATTAGCTAATCATATGGGGAGGGAGGAGGGTTTAGAGAAAGTTTCACAGAGGAGAAAACATTACAAGTAGATAGATAGATAGATAGATAATTAGATAGATATAGATATACATACGTTCTTCATACTGGTAAGTAAATACAGCATTGAGGTTTCTAATAAAGTCACATTTGTTCTGTTGTAGGAAATTGGCAGGATGTACAGTTTTTATCACAGGAGCAAGCCGTGGTATTGGCAAAGCTATTGCATTGAAAGCAGCAAAGGACGGAGCAAATATTGTCATTGCTGCAAAGACCACTCAAGCACACCCCAAACTCCCAGGCACAATCTATACTGCTGCTGAAGAAAGTGAGTGTGACAATGCCATTTCATGAAATATTCTCATCATGGTTGCAATACATAGATAATTTACTGGAGCGTTTAATTATAGCTCTTTGAAAGCTACCCTAAAAATAAGTTTATCTGCTTAAAAGTATTTTGTCACCTTAGAGCAGTGATTGGGATCTGTTTTTTCTCCTCTAACACTTGGAGTGATATGAGAGACTCCCATTAAAAATTGTATCTCGCCGAAACTGGTTTGGCTCAGTGGATAGAGCGTCAGCCTGCAGACTCAAGGGTCCCAGGTTCGATTCTGGTCAAGGGCATGTACCTTGGTTTCAGGCACATCCCCAGTAGGGGGTGTGCAAGAGGATGCTGATCGGTGATTCTCTCTCATCAATGTTTCTAACTCTCTATCCCTCTCTCTTCCTCTCTGTAAAAAATCAATAAAATATATATATGTTTTAAAAATTGTGTCACATGAGGGCAGTTGTTCTTGGATCTGAGTGGAGAATGGGAGAGTGGAAACAGAGAATTTGAGAGGTGGATGAAGTGAACACTTTGAAAAAGCTTTCCATGTTATTTATTTTCTGCACCATTTTCAGGTTATTATTTTAACACTTTCAGTCCACAAATAATTACTAAGTGCTTATATTCAAGGCATTGTGCCAAGCACAGTGCCAGGAGGGAGAGCTTAAAAATTCAAGTTCACCTGAGGTTGTTGGTTTTGTTAGTTATTTTAATAGCACTGTGGTTATGTTAAGAGAATACGTATCAAATACTGATGAATGAAGTGATAGCTGGGATTTGTTTTAAAATATACCAGCAGCCCTAGCTAGTTTGGCTCAGTGCATAAAGTGTTGGCCTATGGACCTGAAAAATCCCGGTTTCAATCAAGGTCAAGGGCACGTACCTCAGTTTCAGGCTCCTCCCCAGCCTAGGCCCTCGCCAGGGCATGTGCAGAAGGCAATCAATTGATGTGTTTCTCTCACATAGATGTTTCTCTATGTCTTTCCCTCTCTCTCCCACCCTCCCTAAAAATCAATGGAAAAATATCTTCGAGTAAGGAGAAAAAAAAAAAATACACCAGCAAAAAACAAAATGAGGTTGGATGTAGATAAATTGTACTGGCTAAATATTAACAATCATTGAAGACTAGAGGCCCAATGCAAGGGTTCATGCACCGGTGGGGTCCCTCTGCCTGGCCTGTGGGGATCAGGCTGAAACTGGCTCTCTGGCATCCCCAAAGGGTCCCGGATTGCGAGAGGACAGTGTTTGGGTGGCGCACTCTGGAACGGGGCTCCCTCCCCTCTGGTTCCAGGTGTATCACCTGAGAACCGCAGCTGCCAACTTCCCGCAGCTCAGCAGTTCCCGCATTGAGGGTCTGCCCCTTGGTGGTCAGTGCATGTCATAGCTACTGGTTGGATGGTTGAATGGTCACTTAGGCTTTTATATATAAAAAGATAGGTGATAGATTCATGGTAGTTTATTATACTGTTCTTTATATTTTTTGAAAATTTTCATAATGGTGTTTTGTTTTGTTTTTTAAAATCCTCACTCAAGGATATTTTCTCCATTGATCCCTAGAGAGAGAGTAAAAGGGAGGGAGAGAAAGAGAAACATTGTGAGAGACACATCGACTGGTTGCCTCCCGCGTGAGCCCCTACCAGAGATGGGGATCAGACACACAGCTGAGGTACATGCCTGTGGTGTCCTTCGTTAGGAATTGAGCCCACCACCATTTAGTCCTAAGGCTGATGATGATCAACCATTGAGCCAAACTGGCCAGGGCTCATAATAGTTTTTTAAGATTACCTTCCTTTTTTGGCTTTTTAATAGAATTTTAAAATTCCTCTTTGTTTTTTAATGGAACTAGTCTATCTAGTTTGAGGCTGGATATGGGCCAATCTTTCCTATTGTTGTGGTTATAAGACATAGCTATTTATATTGATTTTCTGAAGATGGGGTTCTTATTTCTTTTGACTCATATCAGAATGAAAGGTTTAATATTTACATGCTTTATAATGCTCTTTTTGTTTCTTTATTCTTCATAGTTGAAGCCGCTGGAGGAAAGGCCTTGCCATGTATTGTTGATGTGAGAGATGAACAGCAAATCAGTAATGCAGTGGAGAAAGCAGTTGAGAAATTTGGAGGTAGTGCCATAATTCTGAAATAATTACTGAATTTTGATAAAATATAGGTGTAACTATAACTTTAATTAAAAATTTTTGAGTCTTTGGAGTATAATAAAAAATGAGTATTGTTCATATAGAAATGTAGCTTAAAACCTAATGAGGATTGTTGTTTTTTTTTATTTGGCAAGAATTATTTTGAATACTATAACACATTTACCATCCAGTATAAGGTTAGGATCTTGACAATAACATACATCTAACCAAAAGTAGTTCCTTAGATCCCATTCCACTTTCTTGCCTCTCTTCAATTACTATAGCCATGTATTATATATGCAGTGGCTAGGGATGGAAGACTGGATATAAGATACAGCAATAATCATTATTCTAGATTCATTTTATTTTAGAAATGAGTTACCAAAGCACACTTGATCTTTGATGATTTGCCTGGAATCGAAACTCTGGTCCCAGTCCCCAAGACCAGAAAGAGCCTTAGAAGGGAGGGAGGTCTGTATGCTTGGAAGGAGGACGGCCTTTGGAAAGATGCTAGAGAAGAGGGAAAATTTTAAAGAAGTTAATCTTAAATTCCTGGAGACAAGGAGGGATGACCAGGACATAAGACAACAGATACAAATGGAAGCTACAAACCACCAAGGACTAAGCCTCCTTGTAGTTTCACGTGGATCTCTGGTGATGGCCTGTCTCCATTGTGCTAGTGAAAATTATTTGGGTATTTTGACACAGCTACTTAGTTTTATATTGGTGTATTGATTAGTTAATTTATCTATAAGAAGTATTTGTGAACCAACTTAGGTTCAACTACACAGAGTAAATGTTTTTATTTTTTTTTAATTAAGTTTAAGTTACATTAATAGGAAGTTCATTATTTGAAAACAGGAATTGATGTCTTGGTGAATAATGCCAGTGCTATTAGCTTGACCAACACATTGGAAACACCTACGAAGAGGGTGGATTTGATGATGAGTGTCAACACCAGAGGCACCTACCTTACGTAAGTTAAAGAATTGTCGAGGAGACCCCTAGCCGATTTGGCTCAGTGGATAGAGCGTTAGCCTGTGGACTGAAGGGTCCTGGGTTCAATTCTAGTCAGGGCACATGCCCAAGTTATGGGCTTGATCCCTAGTGTGGGGATGCAGGAGGCAGCCAATTGATGATTCTCTCTCATCATTGATGTTTCTATTTCTCTCTCCCTCTCCCTTTCTCTCTGAAACTAATAAAAATATATTTTTTAAAAACTTACCCTACTGTAGAAATGTTCCACAGATGTGCAGAAATTAAGTTTGTTCATTGTATTGCTCACTAAATACAAAGATACAGCCGAAACCGGTTTGGCTCAGTGGATAGAGCGTCGGCCTGCGGACTCAAGGGTCCCGGGTTTGATTCCGGTCAAGGGCATGTACCTTGGTTGCGGGCACATCCCCGGTAGGGGGTGTGCAAGAGGCAGCTGGTCGATGATTCTCTCTCATCGATGTTTCTAACTCTCTATCCCTCTCTCTTCCTCTCTGTAAAAAATCAATAAAATATATTTTAAAAAAATAAAAAATAAAAAAAATAAATAAATACAAAGATACAAAAAGTGCCTTGCTGAAAAGTAAAAAAATGGACTATGTTATGAAGTCTAAGTACTAAATACACCTCCATGATTTGAAACAGATAGATCAGTGCTTTACTCATGTTGAATACAAACATGATCATCTACTGTATGGCAAGATTGTGTGCCCAGTGTATTGTTGAGAAAAATTGACTCTCTTTGCCACATAAGAGAGAATTCTCAGTTCAGTTCCCAAACAAAGAATGGGTCAAAGGCTTGGCTTTTTTAGGTGACATTATGATTTATGTAAACACAAATGCATGGTTCTCATTGTTCATTCCTTGTGAAATTATGTCTTTGGAAACCCATTTGGCAAGAACAATTTGGACCCTTATCTATTCTGAGGTCATTTTCTAAAAATGAAAATGATGGCCTAACCTATATTCCTTTGAATGCGAAATATGGTCTTATACCTGGATTAGATTTAGTTTGTTTCATATTGATGTTTTAAGGTGCAGTTCACTGTTTTAATCACTATCAGCTAATAATATTGGTTGCCTCTCCCCACCTCACCCCCATAAAAGTGAAGCACCTTTGGGAAGGAATAATATATATAAAAATCCTTTAGTGATATTGATTGTAATTGGTTTATAAACTTGAAAAGACATTGCTGATGGTTCCAAGAATCTATAATAATAAAAGCATAATATGCTAATTAGACTAGACAGCCAAACAACTTTCCCGACAAAGCAAGGGCTGCAAGGGCTGAGCTCCTTGCGTGAATTTTGTGCATCGGTCCTCTAGTATTGTATTAAGAAAACTGACTTGAAAGAAGAGTGGACAAGTTCAAAGTTCTAGAAGTTATTGAATGTGAAATAAAATGAAAAGTTATAAAATTATTAAGCTACAATATTTAACATGGTATAGCTTAATGATGAAAAAAATTTAAATATTGTGCTTGAGTCTCCTGTAAAATAAATTGCCTACCTTTGTAAACAGTACTATTTAAAAAAACCAAAAACTTAATATTGCTCCCAAAGGCATATTGCATTGCATACTGGTGCAAATTAACTTTGGAAATGTATTGGGAGTTATGTTATTAAATTACAATTTCAGCATAGTAAGAATATCATATTTACTAAAGATGAAATAAGTCAACCTATATAATAGTAATGATAGCAGTAGTTTATTTCATGGGTTTAGCATATGTACTGTTTTAAATATCTCATATATATCATCTCATTTTAATCCCTTGGTCAACCCTAGATGGTAGCAGGGATTACCAACATTTACCAATGAGAACACTGAGAAGTAGAATGCTATATATTTTCCCCAGGATCACACAAGGAAGGGGCAGAAGGAGGATTTGAACCAAGGTGTGTCTGACTGGAATACCTATGTTCTTTGCACAGTACAAGTTGTGCTGGCTGACAATTACATTATCTGTTACTGAAAAGTGTGTGTGTTTGTGTGTGTGTGTGTGTGTGTGTGTTGGGGAGGGAGAATTTTGAAGGATGTAGTTAAGGATAACCACAGTTGGATTTAAGGCTAATGTGCCCAAGGATTTTTATTATCATCACCAAGTATTATCATTTTGACAGGCCATTGAGCAAAGTTTCAAAGTTGAAAAATTAGTTGTTTTTCCCATGTTCATTCTAGAAGAGTAAAAAATAAACAAACAACAAAAGTACCCTATAGCCCTAACCGGTTTGGCTCAGTGGATAGAGCGTCAGCCTGCGGACTGAAGGGTCCCAGGTTTGATTCTGGTCAAGGGCATGTATCTTGGTTGCGGGCACATCCCCAGTAGGAGGTGTGCAGGAGGCAGCTGATTGATGTTTCTCTCTCATCGATGTTTCTAGTTCTTTCCCTCTCCCTTCCTTTCTGTAAAAAATAAATTATATATGTATATTAAAAAGTACTCTATGGATTACTGAACAAATTCAGTTTCTCTGTAGAAGTAAATTAAAATAAAACTTTTAAAAGTGGGATAATTGCCGAAACCGGTTTGGCTCAGTGGTAGAGCATTGGTCTGCGGACTGAAAGGTCCCGGGTTCGATTCTGGTCAAGGGCATGTACGTTGGCTGTGGGCACATCCCTGGTGGGGGATGTGCAGGAGGCGGCTGGTTGATGTTTCTCTCTCATCTACGTTTCTGGCTCTCTATCTCTCTCTCTTCCTCTCTGTAAAAATCAATAAAAAATAAATAAATTAAAAAGTGGGTTAATTGTTAGAAAACTATTCATTTGACTTGTGTTTTCTTTCACTTTTAGGTCTAAAGCATGTATTCCTCATTTGAAAAAGAGTAAAATTGCTCATATTCTCAATCTCAGCCCACCACTGAACCTAAATCCACTGTGGTTCAAACAGCACTGTGGTAGGTGGTAGGATGAGGGGATGGTTTGTTTATTTGTTTTGCATTAAATCAATGCATCTATTATGTAATCACAATTTACATACACATTCAGCATTACATTTTCTATGCAGAATCAGTAGCATTTTAGAAAGTAGATTCTTAAACTTTTGTCTGTAATTATAGAATTTAAGTATAATATATATTCATTAAAATGCACAGATCTTAATGGTTCAGTTTGATGAGTTTTGACAAATATATCCACCTGTAAAGCCAATATCTAAATCAAGATATGCATTTCCATCATCCCAGAAAGCTCCCTCAAGTCCCAATGAGTGTGTTTTATTGAATGTAACTTATCTATAACAAAAGCATAATATGCTAATTAGACCAGACGTCCTTCAAGATGACCTTCTGGACGAAGCCACTGAGGCAGGGGCTGAGGCAGAGGCAGCCGCTGCAGCAGGCGGGGGCCAAGCCCCTTTCACAAATTTCGTGCATCGGGCCTCTAGTTCTTCAATAAAGTTGGTTAAAAGCTATCTATGAAATACTTTACCTTCCACAGCAAACTAATGATTCAAAGTATGTTAAATAACAAGATTTATGTGTAAGTACCTCCTTTAAAATAGTTGTATCAGAGACTTGGTCCTTATTTCACAAAGCAAACTAAAAGAAGTTCTGTTTTCATTGACAAGGATAATAAGTTTGTAGCCTTTAGTTCTTATTATTTTACTAGCAGTAGTTTTCCTTTAAATGATCACTTTCATTCTTTACAAAGGGAAAAAAAAAACCAGATTAAGAAACAGTAGTGTCACTCCAATAATAGTAAGGGAAATTAAAGTTTATTATTGTGTCTTTTCTTTAAATAAAATATTAGGATGTAAATACATAAAGAAGCTCTTCCTGTTCAGATACCTCCATAAAAACTGTTTTTTTAAAGAGTGTGTTTTAAAAATCATGTTTTGTATTTATTATATTATTAAAGAATTCTAAAAAATGTATCAGGAAAAAATAGTAATAGAAAGAAATTAATTTATTTATTAATTATTATTTCTTGTGTTTCCTTTCAGCTTATACCATTGCTAAGTATGGTATGTCTATGTGTGTGCTTGGAATGGCAGAAGAATTTAAAGGTGAAATTGCAGTCAATGCATTATGGCCTAAAACAGGTATGTACTAAAAAATATTTTTTAATTCTCATTTATTGTTCTTTTAAAAAAATTGTTGATTGATTTCAGAGAAAGAGAAGAAGGGGGAGAGAGAGCAAAAGAATCATTGATTTGTTGCTCCACTTATTTATGCATTCATTAGTTGCTTCTTGTCTGTGCCCTGACTGGGGATTGAACCTATAACTTTGGTATATTGGGACAATGCTTTAACCAACTGAGTTACCCGGTTAGGACTCATTTATTGTTCAAGATAAATCTTGGGTGAGCAGGGTGGGGTAGGAATGAGTAGATGTCAAAGGTAACCTCGGTCTGTCTGTTGGGAAACAAGTTAAACTCTTTATTGTACATATAAGACATTTTCCAGCTTTCACTTGGACTCTATGACTGACTCTTAAGCAGATGGCTATCCTGGAAACACTGAACACTGGAACATTTGAAGAGTTTCATTTAAAGCCAACAGGAAGCCAGCTGTGCTTCCCTAACCTTTTCTCCTTCCTCATGTTTGATACCTTACTAAATTCTGCAGATTCTCATGCTGTTGTTTTATACTCATACAACCCAACAAATATTTCTTCTGTTTCTTATATTCTTACTACCTTTGTCTTTTTCCACTATAAAAAGCTGACTTATCTGTTACTTTCACATGAATCCTGAGCTCACAGAGTGCCTAGACCCCCTTGAGGTGACAAGAACCTACATATGGTTGGATTTTGTATGCAACGTTAGGATTTATGTACGGCATTGTTTTATTTATTTCCATCACTCCACAAATACCTACTGGACAGTTATCATGGGGTGACCACTGTAGGGTACTGGGATACTTTTTTGGCCTTTTCACCTAGTAGATGCCTAGGTCAGTAGAAATTGACTATTAAAAGCACATTTAATTTAGTATTTTTATGAAGTACTGTAGCCTTACAGGTGCTCTTGAACTGAACTGCCACAAATGGCAGTGTGAAATATACCCAGAATTCTAGTTTAGGAACAGATGAAGGATTTCTTTTCTCTTTGCTTCCCATCTGCTGTGCAGTGGGTGAAGGGATTTTCTCAGCTCCAACCAGTTGGGAGAGGTCTAATGATCCACAGTGTGGAAGCTGAGGAAACAAGGTGCTATGGGTAAGAATTTATGGAACACGGGCATGTTGCTGATGTAACTTAGGAAAATAGTTTTTGCAGCCAGCTCTCTAGTTGCCTTCTTTATTCTAAGGACTCAAAGAATCAACTTAAAAATTGCTATCTTCTGTAATTTGACCAAGATTCCTTTACTTACTAGCCCATTGTGGGATCAGAATCATGTTTTATTGTTTCTTTGTATCTCTTACGTTTCTGTGTCAGACACAGTTCTTTTAAAATTTTCTGGAAAGCAATATTCTTTGCAATGGGGTAAAAGGTGAGTGTGAAAAAAGTGCATCTACAACATTTTTCAAACTACATGTCAAGACTCATTGGTGAGTCATGAAATCTATCTAGTGAGGCATAAAATCAACTTAGTGGATTGTGAAATTGATTTAGTAAGCAGCAGCCAGAATTTTTTGTTGTTTTGTTTTATTTCTAATGGAATAAAATAGAAAATATTAGGTAGTACTGCACATAGTAAGGATCAGTATTATTTCATAAACTTTTGTTTCCTATATAAATGAATAAAATATATTAGTGAGTGTGTATGTGTATGTATTATATATTCTTAGTCGTCATGTTAGTAAAATGTGTTACTTATTGTGGATCACAGTCAAAGACTTTAAAATTTACACTTTACTGTGACTCTTTTATACTTCCTTTTCTTCTCAATCTCCTCCCCCCACATTAAGCATTGCTGTTACTAAAGTTAAAAGATAATGAGATTCAGGCAGTTTGTTAGAAAGGAAGGTCTCCAAGATAACAAAAGTCCCAACATAATATTTTCCCTCTTTGTACTCCTGGTATGTAACTTTCTATTCATTAATCTTCCGAACATTTTTATATTCCAGGCACAGTGCTCTGTACTATTTATTAAGTGTCATATAATTTATTAAGTGTCTTCTCTGTACACGGTATTAGGAGGTATTAAGGTGAATGTGATGCAGTCCTTACCTTCAAAATCAATGCCTCTCTCTCACATCAGTGTTTCTCTCTGTCTCTTCATCTCCCTTCCACACTCTCTAAAAATCACTGGGAAAAATAACCTTGGGTGAGGATTAAAAAAAAATATGATTCCTAATCCTAGACTGTATAGAGTGGCTCTCTTTCTATGTCTGCAAAAGCTGAATAATCTCCCGACATTATTGCCCTGTAAGGAAAAGGAGATTTACTGCACTTAATGGAATGGATATAGTGTAACATTTATTATCAGTAATCAAAGCAGTGTCCTGGTCCACTCGCTGTTTGTCCTCTCTGGCTTGGTGTGCCTTCTCTACACCAGCTACATGAGCCCTTCTGGGTCTAGATCTTTGACCACACCAAATTCAACACATTCAGAGGAGATCAGTGAGCAGGCCGCTATTAGTTTCACAGCATGTGGCTCTCAAGCCCCCAGAAAGATCACCTTTAAAAATATAATTTTTTTCTTTTTATAAAATCCACTTCATAGTTTCTGCTGAAATGAAGGGCGGGAGGAGAAGAGGTACAAGGGCTACTATTCACAATGTCTACTGCTTCTTACCTCTTGACTGGTCAGAACAACGGTGGTAGAAGAAGAAGGTCCACTTGGAATAGACTTCATGTGGGTTGGGGTGAGGAGTCTGGAAATGCAGCTACTGATCTTGGTGTTGACCACAGAGAGGAAGATAAAAGTATCACAACAGCTTCAGTCCTCTATCACCTGGACCGCATTGCAGATGGACATGGGAGCTCAGCTCACCAGGGAGGCCAATGTGACAAGGTGGCAACTGGCTTCTCTGGTGCTAGAAACAAAAACTAGTGTTTATTTCGAAGGACCTACTTTCCAACTTGTTCTCATGGCAGTGTTTACCATATTTCATTGATACTGAGATGCCCAGGCTTTTACATTTTTACATCTTTGATATTAGAATGCTCTTACAATTGATGATATACCACAGTTTAATTGGGAGGGTTTTTTTTCCTTAGTGATACGCTTTGTAAGTCATATCTTTGGTTCATTGAACACACCGAAGAATATGTGTGTGTGTGCTTGGTAGGGGCCGGCAGGTGTTAAAGAGGTGAGATAAACTCTTTTCCTAGAGAAGGAGACTCAAAGGCAATGCTGATGTTTTAAACCTGATAGGTACTGCATACATTTATGTGAAAGGAAATCTTCCATTGATTTTAAGACTCTTGTTACTGTCTGTTTTGAGCAAGCTGTAACCAGAAGAATCAATCCAAAGCTTTCCCCGTTATTCCTTTAATTAGATTCAAATTGTAGGGTCACCTTTAGGAATCTTGTGATCCAAGGTTTATCAGCTTTCATTACAAATATTGCTTATTTTCCTTTCCAAAAATCATCACTGAATGTTATGTGATGGATCTTATTGTTAACTTGTACTTACCCTGTTTCCCCAAAAATAAGACAGTGTCTTATATTAATTTTTGCTCCCGAAGATACGCTAGGTCTTATTTTCAGGGGATGTCTTATTTTTCCATGAAGAAGAATACAGTACACATTTACTGTTAAATGAAAATAAAGAAAATTTATTACCTGTATACGGTACGGTAGTATGGTAGTTGTCAACACAAACCAGACAAACTGTGAATCCTACAGTATCAAGAATTTACTCATTTATTCAATGACAATCATGTCATCATCTTCTGGAACATCATTATAACAAACCAATTCCTGAATTTCCTGGTGAATTTCTTGTGACTCCATTTCTTTCAGAATCAGTGGAGCAAATCTCTCATGTTTAGCCTAGGGGGGGCCTTATTTTCAGGGGGATGCCTTATATTTCACTCAGAAGGAAACCTGTAAGTAGGTCTTATTTTCGGGGAAACACGGTAGTAAGTGCTTATGGTGTGCTTGTCATTGTTTTGGGCATCGGGCATACAGTGATGAAGAATAAAAACAAGGTCTCCACATTCTAGTAGAGAGGAAATAGAGACAATAGACTTAAGAGAGGAGCTCATATTTAGAAACAACAAACTGAGGCCCAAAGGTGGTAGTGGCTTGCCCAAAATAGCATAGTTGGTATAAAAATCTCACCTTACAGCTCAGTGCTCTTGCTATTATACCTTACTGGCTTCTTAACTCTTAAGAATGGTATGCAAATTCTTAAGTATTCTGAATCAGAAAAGTCTAATTGAATTTTGCTGTGAGTCTCATGAAGAAGTTCTATACACTGAGTGGCCAGATTATTATGATCTAATATATATATTAGAGGCCTGGTACATGAATTCATGCATGGGTGGGGTCTGCCCAGCCTGGTCAGGGGCAGGGGATATGGGTGGTTGGCCTGCCTGCCTGCTGGTCGAACTCCTGGTCGAGGGGACAATTTGCATATTAGCTTTTTATTATATAGGATATACACTGATTATTATGCGTTCAGAGATCATAATAATCTGCCCACTCAGTGTATAAGGCAGTGTTTTGTAGAGCAAGGAATATATGTTTTCTATCCAGTTAATGTCAATAAAACATTTAGCAAATGCTTTAAACTCTCTGGATTTTATTTTCATCACCTGAGAAATTGACTGTCTTGCTGTTGCTTTCATAATCCTACTGTTTGATTTGGAGTTATGGATGCTTATGTTTTCTCTACAGCCATACACACGGCTGCTATGGATATGCTGGGAGGATCTGGTATTGAAAGCCAGTGT
Organism: Pipistrellus hanaki; assembly: GCF_964339955.1. Lineage (NCBI taxonomy): Eukaryota > Metazoa > Chordata > Mammalia > Chiroptera > Vespertilionidae > Pipistrellus > Pipistrellus hanaki. The sequence continues at coordinate 15,333,911 of NC_140513.1, read as the reverse complement.
AGAAAAGTTGACATCATTGCAGATGCTGCGTATTCTATTTTAAAAAAGCCTAAAAGTTTTACTGGTAACTTTATTATTGATGAAAATATCTTAAAAGAAGAAGGAATAAAAGATTTTGATGTCTATGCAATTAAACCAGGTAATGCTTATTATTGTTAAACACAGTGATGCATTTTCCCACATTTTCTGCAAGGAATACACATCTCTTTTGTGTGTGTGGTTTTGTGATTATAAAATTAATATGCTCTTTTAAAAGGTGTCTTCCCAATAAAGGGAAAATCTCATGCCAACACATCTTAAAGAGGAAATGAAAAATAGAAGTGAGTTAAGGAATATACAGATGCAGAAGGTCACATTAACTATTAACCATTTCCAAATCTTGAAACCAAATATGAAAATTAGTTTTAAAGTTGGACTTAAAATCACAGAGTAAAGATTTTATTCAAGGATACGATAACAGAAGATATTGTAGTGGTTTTTTTCACAAAAACTTTTTAAGATTATGGGCTTTTTCTAAAAGTTTATCTCTGAGGTGCAATCTCTTAGAGTAGCTTAATGGTGAATGGTGAAGGTGAGTGAGCAGAGTCGGTCCCATGTACAGGGGTGTGATGTGAAAAGTTCTCAGCACTCCCCTTGTTCACAAATCATTCTTCCTCTCTGAAATTGCAGATGATGATCATGATGATAATGCATTTTACTTTATGTATAAAATATAACATATATTAAATAAGAAATATTTAATATACACTTAGTGGCCAAATTATTATGATCTCTGAACACATAATTGACCACTCAGTGTGTGTGTGTGTATACACACGCACACACACACACACATATATACATATATACATATATATATATATATATATATATATACATACATATATACATGCACGAATTCATACACCAAACCTCTAATATATGTGTGTGTGTGTGTCACACACACACACACATATATTAAGAGGTTTGGTGCATGAATTCGTGCATGGGTGGTATCCGGCCAGCCTGGTGGGGTGGGGGGGGGGGGCAGATGGGACATGGGCAGTTGGCCAGCCTGCCTGCTGGTTGAACTCCTGGTTGAGGGGATAATTTGCATATTAGCCTTTTATTATATAGGATAGACAGAGTGGCCAGATTATTATGCATCCAGAGATCATAATAATCTGGCCACTCAATGTATGTTATATTTAGCTTATTTGTGCTAAAGTATATTTTAAGTATTATTCATTAGGTTGAATGTTTATATTTGTATCATCCCTGTTTCTTCAGTTTGAACTGAATCGAATTAAATAGCTCTTCACAATTTTACAAAGCACTTTTATATACATTGTCTAGCTAGTCTCATGGTAATCCTATGAAGGAAGCAGTATTGTTTAGTGAGTAAGAACATGGAGTTTGGGAAAAGACAACTCAGGTTCAGATCCCAGTTCAGCTGCACTTTAGGTGAGTCACCCACTTTCTCTGAGCTTCACTTTTCTTACTGGTAAAATACTATAATGATACCTCCCACACTGGGTTTTGGTAAGAACAAAATGCAATAATATATATAATGTTCTTGGCACAGTGCCTGACATATGGTGTAATCACTGTATTCAGTAGTTAATATTTACAGTAGAAAAACAGGTCCAAAGAGATTATTAAGCCTTTGTCTAGGAGTAATAGCTAGTAAGTGGCAGAACCTGAATCAGATCCAGGTCTCTGGGACCTGGTATAGTGTAATTATCACTTCAGGTGTTAAAGATATAGTGTCTTTATGCACAAAATTTTAAATTTGATTTAAATTAAAAACCCTATTTTAGATTTGAGAGTGTTGAGAACTTAATATGATTAGGTACTGTGGTAACTGTTAGGATAAAACAAACCTAGTGCATTTCTGCGATCCAGTTTTGTTTTGTTTTTAATCTGAGAGGGAGGAGCAGACATATAGAGACAAAGATGGGCACAAGTCCTTTTTTAATGAGGGACTCCCTTCTCTTAGGGGCCAGTGAAAGAAATGATTCCTCAGCACCTTGGAGGGATGTAGGCAGAAAGGTTTCATGGATAGATGAGAAGGGGGTAAGGCTCCTGGGAGATCAGTTAAGGGCTTAATATGTGACTCTTCGGTTAGATCTTAGAGATGAAATTTGCCATAGGAAAGGAGGATAATTGGGTTAGGGGAAAGTATTTTAGCTTAATGGTCAGGTAGTTTAGCATTCTCATGGGGGTCTTTGCATTGTACCATTTTTTTAAAAAAATATATTTTATTGATTTTGTACAGAGAGGAAGGGAGAGAGATAGAGAGCCAGAAACATCGATGAGAGAGAGTCATCGATCAGCTGCCTCTTGCACACCCCCTACTGGGGATATGCCCGCAACCAAGGTACATGCCCTTGACCGGAATCGAACCCGGGACCCTTCAGTCCCCAAGCCGACGCTCTATCCATTGAGCCAAACCGGTCCCGGCTGCATTGTACCATTTAAATAAAAACAGATATAATGTTTATTAAAAAGGTGTTAAAATCTTAATATATTGAAGTTCTTACAGTAACCTGATTATTTTGGGGTCATTTTTTCAGGCCATCCTTTGTTACCAGATTTCTTCTTAGATGAATACCCGGATACAATTACCAAGAAAATGGAATCACATGGTAAGATATAGGCCATATTTTATGTAGGAAAATAAAGATATTTATATGTTTTTTCCAAAATAGAGAATTGGACATTTCTGTCTTCTGCTAGTGCTGTGTGCAGGGCTGACATGGGGCCTTCTGTTACCTCCTCTGCTTAAAAACTACTCTCTTCAGCATGCTGAGATGCCAGGGTTCTTCCCTTCCCCATCTTTATCAGTCGTGTTTTGGGTGGCGTGTTCTTCCCAGGATGAACCACCTTTAGGACCTCGCCTTCTGTCTGCTTCTCTGGTATTTGGGAGCTTTGAAATTGGATTGAAATATGGGGCACCCTGGCCGGTGTGGCTCAGTTGGTTGGAGTGTAGTCTTATACACCAAAAGGTGGTGTGTTTGATTCCTGGTCAGGGCACATCTCCAGGTTTCAGGTTCCATTCCCAGTTGGGGCGTGTGTGGGAGGCGACCAATAGATGTTTCTCTCTCACTCTTTCTTTCCCTCTCAAACTCAATAAGTAAATTTTAAAAATAAAAATAAAAAAGATCCCTACTTTAAAAAGAAGAAGAAATGTGGGGATTTCTTGAAATCAGTATTCTAAAACAGATGGATAGATTTTAGTCTAAGATCAGAGTCTGATCCAGTGGTTTAAAGATGTGAGAACCTTTCTTCTTTGTTCAGGTAAGCAGAGCTGTTCTTCTATTGAGATCTTTTATGAGGTGTGAAGCACATGCAGTCCTGTGTTTCTGAGGCTGGCTTCATTTACCTTAGAATTATTGACCTTTTTTCCTAGATCCTGACAGTAAATGGTGTGTCAGTCTAGGATGTTTAGTATTTGTCGTCGTTTTCTTCTTCTTCTTCTTCTTCTTCTTCTTCTTCTTCTTCTTCTTCTTCTTCTTCTTCTTCTTCTTCTTCTTCTTCTTCTTTTTTGTACATTTAAAAAAATTATATATATATATATATATATATATATAATTTCAGAGAGGAAGGGAGAGGGAGAGATAGAAACAGCAGTGATGATAGAGAATGATCGATCGACTGCCTTTTGCACAATCCGGGATGGGGTCTGCAACACCTGGGCATATGCCCTGACCGGGAATCCTGTGACCTCCTGGTTCATAGGTTGATGCTCAACCATTGAGCTACTGAAGCCTAGCTTGTACATTTTTATATTTATTTAGTGTTAAGTTAGGAGAAGTTATGTTGGGGCTGCTAGCTGTATGTTTTTTTGTTTTTTTAAGTAATTGAGATAACTCTAAATGTATCTTCCCGTTAAAGCTTACAGAGTTGTAGTCTACTGACTCTACTGACTATGATCTCCAATTCAGCTCCACTCAGTACACAGCTGATATCGCCATCTTTCTGACTTTGGTGCATTCTTTTTTTATTTGGTTTTAGAATTCAGAGCGGATAATACAGGAGTGATTAATTAATACCTCCTAAAATTCCAATAGTTTGTTTAGGTCCATTTATTATAAGCACTGTATACTTTAGTAGTGCTTTGCTTTTATTAAATCTAACATGAGAATCAGCCTTTTACTTGGAGAGTAAAAATTGATATGCTTGGCTGTTATTTCATTAGTTTGATTTATGCTTTCAGATGCCACTGAATATATTTAAGGTCACTTTGGCCAAACAGGTATAATTGGTAGCAAGTGTATTCTGTTAATTTTGTGTGTGGCCTTATATTGCCTAGCCTTTAAAGCCATTTTCATCAACAATATTTTGTAGGTGCTGGTACACAGTTGAAAGAAGAGCAGCAGCCACCATCAAAACCACCTTCTGGAGCTGTGAAAGAAACATTCAAAATTGTTAAGGCCTCTCTCAATGAAGACCTTGTTAAAGCCACTCAGGCAGTTTATCAGTTTGAACTCTCGGGTAAGGATTACAGCTGGTTATCTGAGTGTTTCAGGAAACAAAAGAGGCTATTTCCCTTGGACAGAAATCAGCCTCCAGGAATCACCTATCTAGTTGACGGTATGGAGGACCCTTACCCTAGAATGTAGCCATTTCAGAATAACCAATAGCTACTGATATGTATTTTTTAAGTTAATATCAGTGTATAGGAACATATATAAAAATAAAATTTTGTTCCAAATACTTCCACTGTTAAGTAATTGAGAGGAATCCTACTTAGAAGGGCATGTGGATCAAGACAGGTGATATAATATAGTAATTTGTCATCTACCGTGGGCACTTGCCATTTTTATTTTTAAGATGATTCAAGTCAGTCTGAAAGTAGTCAGCTTTAGCTGAAACCGGTTTGGCTCAGTGGATAGAGCGTCGGGCTACGGACTGAAAGTAGTCAGCTTTTTAAAACCTCTCAATATTTTTCTTCTCAATATAGTACTAATATGTTAATGAAAGTTTTAAGAATAGCTACTTCATTCCTTCTGTATGGAAGCTTAGACATTATCAGATCTTTTATTTTTTTTTCTCCTCAGATTTTACCTTAATTTATCTGTACCTTCCTGTTTTTACTTGCTTTTCTTTGTTTTTGTTTTTTTGAAATATATTTATATTGATTTCAGAAAGGAAGGGAGAGTGAGAGAGAGAGAGAGAGAGAGAGAAAACATCAATGATGAGAGAGAATCATTGAATCACACCACCCAGAGGATCTGTACCAGTAGAAATTCATCATCAGCCTCCTTTACTGGGGTCTAAGCAGCACCTCAGAATTCTGTGTTTCTGTGATAGCTTACTACCTCATTTTCCACAGTGACTGTTTTAAACCTCAGTGTTCCTCAAATCTTCCATCTCTCCTTCACCACTTCTCTGCCGGTTTCAGTGGATAATCCCATCTCCTCTTTTACAGAGATAATATAAGCCTACAGATAAATTGCTTCAGCTTCCTTTCATTTAATATTAAATTAACCAAAGAGAGGCATCATCCTCTATTCTCCTCCCAAAAGAATAGAGCTCAACTCCAGATCAGTGCATCTCAAGCTTTAAAATTCATGCTAATTACCTGGTTTCAGGCTAAAATGCAGAATTTGATTCAGTAAGCAGGTCTGAGGTAGGATCTGAATTCTGTATTTCTGATAGGTGGTGACAGTATTCAGTCCATGAATCCTGCTTTGAGTAGCAAAGACCTAGATTCTGTTTCCTCTGGCTTCTTCAGGGACTTTGTGCTATTAATTGTGCCCTCTCTTCCACCTGTTCATCCTGCAGCCTCCTTCCCAAATGTACTTTAACATTCTCAGTCTGTTCTATCATTTTAAACAAACACAATAAGTAAAACTTATTTTTATCTGCGATTCACTCTGCAGTGGTATCATTTTTCTTCATTCTCTGAACTTTTTTTCACCAAGGTCCTTGGTGGCTTCGTGTCACCAGTGGGCATTTGTCATTCTTACCTTGTCACAGCTTTGGAATATTTGATGGTGTTGACCACGGTTTCCTTCTGGAAATCCTCCCTTTTCTTGGCTTCTTTGACAAGAGCTTTCCTTCTCTATCTGTAATCATGCCCTCTCAGTATCCTGTGTTAGATGCTTCTCCTTTGTCCTTTAAGGATGTTCTTTAGATCACTGTCTTAGCACTCCACAGACTTGCACTAGGAAACTCCAACCACTCACAAGACTTCAATGACCATATGAACAGATTACTTATATATCTATATTTCCAATCTAGTAAGACTTCATTTGACATACTCACTTGGCTAGCACAAAGATGCCTCAGTTTGAAAATGTCCAAAGCAACTCACCATTCCCAATGCCAATATCCACTCTCTTTCTATCTTCTGATCTTACTATTTTATTTATTTATTTATTTATTTATTTATTTATTTATTTATTTATTCAGTTTCTTATCTAGCTAATTCTTACTTAACTTTAAAATCTCAGTTTCAGTTGGGATTTCCTGGCTCCACATCACCATCCAATTCCTCTTTTGTAAGAACTAGCTTATGCAGAGTCTTCAAAGCCTAGCCTAGTGCCAGGTACAAAATAAATATTTAATAAATATTTGCTGAAAATGATAGAGTCCTTAGGATTTTAGCCTGGGAAACAGCAGTATATAAGATTATTGTAATTGTAATGGTTATTATGTTGAAGAAAAACAGGGCTTCTTTGGCATTTATTTCTATGTTTTTACCTTCGATGTAGGTGAAGATGGTGGAACATGGTTTCTTGATCTTAAAAACAAGGAGGGGAATGCCGGATATGGAGAGCCATCTGATCAGGCAGATGTGGTGATGAATATGTCTACTGATGATTTTGTAAAAATGTTTTCAGGTGAGTTTTCAATTTCCTCAATTTATCAATAAATTTATCAATAAATCAACAAACAACAAGTACATTGTTAGTGGGATTGCAGATTGGTGCAGCCACTATGGAAAACAGTACAGAGGTTCCTAAAAAAATTAAAAATAGAACTACCTATGACTTAGCAATTTTATTTCTGAATATTTATCAGAAGAAATCCAAAACACACATTCGAAAAGATATATGCACCCCTATGTTCATTGCGGCATTATTTACAATGATCAAGATATGAAAGCAACCTGAGTGTCCATCACAAGTAGATAAAGAAGATATGATGGAATACTACTTGGCCAGAAGGAATGAAATTTTAACATTTGCAACAACATGGATGGAACTAGAGTATTATGCTAAGTGAAATAAGTCAGAGAAAGACAAATATTTTATTATTTCATTTATATGTGGGATCTAAAAAACAAAATAAATGAACAAACAATAGAAACCGAATCATAGATACAGAGAAAAAAACTGATGTTTGCCAGACTGGGGTGGGTGAAAAAGGTGGAAGGATTAAAAAATATAAATTGCATAGTTACAAAATAGTCATGGGGGTATAAAACACAGCATAGGGAAGATAATAATATTGTAATAACTGGTTCCAGGTGGGTACTAGACTTATTGAGGGGACCACTTCATTCTATATAATAAAAGCCTAATAAGCTAAGTGTCTGGTCAACTGGTAGGCCATTCAACCAATCAAAGCATAACATGCTAATGATATGTTAAGGCCGCTCAACCACTCACTATAATGTGCACTTACCACCAGGGGGCAGACAGTTGACTGGTTGACCAGTTGCTATGACATGCACTGACCAACAAGGGGCAGATGCTCCAACTGGTATGTTAGCTTACTGCTGGGGTCCGTGTTCCTCCCCAGCCCCAATTGTGCACCAGTGGGGTCCCTCAGCCTAGGTTACGCCCTCTCACAATCCGGGATCCCTAAGGGGATGTTGGAGAGCTGGTTTCAGCCCAACCACACAGGCCAGGCCGAGGGACCTCACTGGTGCTTGAATTCGTGCACGAGGCCTCTAATAAATTATATAACTATCTAACTACTATGCTGTATATCTGAAACTAATATAAAATAATATTGAAGGTCAACTGTAATTTAAAAACAAAAAAGAGCACATCTTGGGAAATAATTACTGTTACTTTTACTGCCCCTTCTACTTGAAGCAGCAAATGGGGAGATGTCAGAGTTTCCTTTTTTGTGTGACTGATAAAAAGATAATGTTGGGGACAGAGAGATAGTTCAAAAGGACTCCTAGGTGTCCTTTCTACTAGTTGGACTAAGATATCCTATCTAATAAAGAGGGAATATGCTAATTGACCATCACGCCCTCAAAGATGGCAGCACCCACAGCCACAAGATGGTGATGCCCAGTCCCCTCAGCCCCGCCGGGGCGGCAGGTACATGGCCGGGTCCACCCCCAGGCGGGTCAGGCCATTCTACATGCCTGCTTCCAGAGTCCCTCAGTCCTCTCAGTCCCCCAGCTGCCCAGGGATGGCCTGAGGCACAGGCAAGCCTCATATGTCATGCAAATATCACCTCAATTTTAAAAGTGAGTTTGGCCTTTTTTCCATTCTACTCCGAGGTAATTTATCTTCAGGTCTTTTTGATATTCCTTTCTATATGTAACTATATTTTTCAATGTTTTCATATTTCTCAATGTTATATTTATAATATTTATACTATTTTCTTTAGATTTACTAATCTAAAGACCGATAGGTAAGATTGAAATTCTTTTATAGCACCTTGATTCTGCTTTACCTCCTTCTTATCCTCCCAATTTAATTATTTTATAATTTTTGCTTAAATTAATACTCTATGTTTAAGTAATGATGATTCTGGCATAGTTTGCTGCTGAGTCAAATAGTATATTATTATTATGTTTCCCCATAAGAAAGAACTTTTATTTTTCCTGGACAAAAATAATTGCCCTATTTTCCCCCCATTAAAATACTGATAAAGAAACTAAGCAGCCGAAACCGGTTTGGCTCAGTGGTAGAGCATCGGTCTGCAGACTGAAAGGTCCCAGGTTTGATTCTGGTCAAGGGCATGTACATTGGTTGCGGTCACATCCCCGGTAGGGGATGTGCAGGGGGCAGCTGGTTGATGTTTCTCTCTCATCGACGTTTCTAGCTCTCTATCCCTCTCTCCTCCTCTCTGTAAAAAATCAATAAAATATATTTTTTTAAAAAGAAAGAAAGAAACTAAGCAAAATTCTCCTATACTTTTCTCACAACCTCTTGATAAAATTTCTACTCTGCCAAATGTGTCAAATTACCTGTCAGTCTGCTTTTTTTCCTGGAACCCTTTGTCTTCTTGTTAAATTCTGAACAGGTAACTCATTATAATAGCCTGCTACACAGCTGTGATCCTAGAAATTTCTTTAACTCTCTCCTGCATTAAATCTCCTATTTCTGTATCCCATGCCTTCTCTCTTGGTTCGCATCCTCATTTTGGTGGCACAGATTCTCCAATAGCTTCATGAGAAAGGATACAAAAGAGTAATTTTAGTAAGTGTCTAAAACTACTTGTATTGTACCAATTCATTATTTGCCTGGGTAGAGATTTCTGGGTTGATACTATTCTTCTTCTTAATCTTTTATTTCTACTCTCTTTCTGAAAGCTTCAGAATCAAAATGATCTCTTTCTCTGTAGTGTACTGAAATGTCACAATTATATAAGGTGGTGTAGTCTTTTTTCCTTCATTTCCTGGGTAATTGATGGGCCTCTTGGGAATGTATCTTACGTTATTTCTTAGATAGTTCTCTTGGCTTTCTCAGTTCACACATTTTGGAGAAAACATTAGCTCTCTGATTTAATCACCTTATTTGTAAGAGATTGGCTCACCTTATTCTTCTCTTTTGTTTTGCTAATCTTCACCCGAGGATATTTTTCCACTGGTTTTTAGGAGAGTAAAAGAGAGAGAGGCCGGGACCGGTTTGGCTCAGTGGATAGAGCTTCGGCCTGTGGTCGATTCTGGTCAAGGGCATGTACCTTGGTTGCGAGCACATCCCCAGTAGGGGGTGTGCAAGAGGCAGCTGATCGATGTTTCTCTCTCATGGATGTTTCTAACTCTCTATCCCTCCTTCTTCCTCTCCTTGAAAAATCAATAAAATATATTTAAAAAAAAGAGAGAGAGAGAGGGAAAGACTGGGAGAAACATAGATATGAGAGAAACACATCAATTGGTTGCTTCCTCCTTCCTCTTCACTCTATCCAATTCCATTCCTCTTTTTCTTTAGCTTCTCCGTGTTCCTCTCCTTCCTCTCCCTCCCCACCCCTTTTCATCCTGTCCTTTTCTTCTCCCTTTTTCCTATGCTTTCCTCTTCCCCCTTTCTCTTCCAGCATCCTGTCCTTGCTGCACTGGTGTTATATCTTCTCTTATCAATAAGGATATGAATTATAGAATTTTATAACTTGTTTGTTATTCATTTATTTTGTTTCAGTTTTCTTCTGTGCTACATTCTCTGTTTCTTCCAAATTGCTGTTATTTATTTTTTGTTTTTGGGTTTTTTTTTTTTTTTGTTTTTTTTTGTCTCCTTTTGATGTCCATTCATCTTTATGGGCAAAGCTCTATAGAGCTGATTGGACCTCTGTGTGCATGAGTAGACTGGTAGGCTTGTGGACTGGTGGCTTTCACTGTAGAATGACAAGAGTAGGGAGTCAGTTTTGTGGCTGAAGGGTATCTGAATATTAGTGTTTGTAAATTCTTGGAGGAGTTGTTCTGTTCCTTCAAAGAATAAAGATCTTCCAGTATCTTCCATGTGTATTAAAAATTATCCCTTAATCTATTATTTGTGAATGTAGGTATTTTAGTACCACATTTCCTTGGACTAGTGCACAGTTCAGTTTATTTATTAAAAATGAAAGAATAGACTTGATCCTTTCTATCCATAATCAATCTATAAATGCTTTGCTACAACTCCTATATAGAATAATTTAAAGGTATCTAATAACTCAATATGTATACAATATATTGACCCACACATTTTTTCTACAAGTAGCCTGTACATGGCCCAGTGAAAGTTGACCTAGGCACCAGATACATATTGTGCCCTCTAGAGATATGACCTATATATAAATTGGCATAATATAGCCCAGAAACTAAATGAGAATAAGTCACATAAGAACGTGAATTGCAGTATCATCACATATAAGCAGTGTGCCGTACAGAAAGTCCAAATCGTCTCTCAGCCTCAGTTTCCTTATGAATTTTTCTGTCAGACTCTATACTAGCACTGCAATGAGCGTCGCAAATAAAAACAAAGTTTCCTCCCTTGGTGAGCTTCGATTTATTATATGTTGTTATTGGCTATAATTATGTTTTAAAGCTTGCACTTTATATCCTGGCATTTCTATAGTTAAAATCATGCTAACATACACTTATGGCCATTCCTGTACTTTTAATTATTATTTCTTAAGAATATTATATGCATTTAGATTTTTTAAAATGTTCCAAAATAATAGATTGGAACATAAAATAGATAATATTTGTTGGCCTCAAGTCATTTGCGAGCCATGTATCCTTGAGAGTACTGTACAGGTTTATAAATGTTGTATCTTCAGCTTTTTGCTATAATCTTTTACTGATTATTGTCTTTAATTATCTCATATTATAAGATATTGTTAACACCTAACTCTATGGATTGGGATTCCATGGATACTGATTTTAAAAATGCTGTAATAGAAATTTCTGTTTCACAGACTTACAGAACTCTAGAATATTCTTTTCATAATGCATGTTCTTGAAGCAGTATTTCCTAAGGATACTAATGGATGCTTTTCCCTCTCTCAATTTCTTGTTTTAGGAAAACTGAAACCAACAATGGCCTTCATGTCAGGAAAATTGAAGATTAAAGGAAATATGGCACTAGCAATCAAATTGGAGAAGCTAATGACTCAGATGCAAGCCAAGCTGTGAAGGAGAAAAAAACATGTCGATGTCTAAGCTCAGAAAAGTAAATGGGCTCAATAGTTAAAATCTAATGTTTGTTTTCTTCCCTATTGTATTATAAGGTATGTGTGTCCTGGAAGAAATATTAATTTCTGTATCTATAAGACTTGAAATTATAATTAAAATAGTTAGCAAAAACATAAGCTTCATTAAGTAAATTCTAAGACATTCTTTTTTTATATTTTCTAAGATTTGCCCTCGGAACTATAAACCATTTACCATCTTCTTCTAGGAAAAGTACTATGAGCAACCAATCAAGGTCAAGTAGTAAAGTAACATTAGCTCTTTTCAAAGCTTTTTCCCATGGAAAATATGGTCAGTCAGTTCTAAATTTTTTAATTGGGGGTTGTATACCAATGAAAATCTTAATGATATTTTAGATTTTTATATGCTTACTTTAAGGAAGATAGTCTATAATACATTTTCACATGAATCATATAATAAACTACTTAATAAATATTATTTTGAAGACTAATGAAACAAAAACAGAGTTTTTCATTTTGTTACCTAACTTTCCAGGTATAAGTCATCTAGAGGAAAATATTATTAATGTAATTCAACTAATATATATTCTATTTTAAATTATGTAAAAGTGAGATAAAATAAAATAATTTCTCCCCAGCAGTATGCACTTGTTAACAATTTTTTGAAATGAGAACATTAGAATAGATGGGTGTTATAGGCTTAAATGTCTGCCCCCCAAATTTTTATGTTGAAGAACTAATTTCTAGTATCTCAGCATATGACTTTTTTGAGATAACACCTTTGAAAGGTGATTAAATAGAAATTAGGCTTTTAGGGTCGGTCCTAAACCAATCTGACTGATGTCATTATAAGAGGGGAAATTTGGGCACAAAAGAGAGACCAGGGATGCGCACAGAGAGGAAAGACCACGTGAGAACATGGCGACAAGGTGGTCATCTGCAAGTCAAGGAGAGAGGCCTCAGAAAAAAACAAATTTTGCCGAGACCGGTTTGGCTCAGTGGATAGAGCGTCGGCCTGCGGATTGAAAGGTCCCGGGTTCGATTCCCTTCGGGGGCACGTACCTTAGTTGTGAGCACATCCCCATTGGGGGGTGCAAGAGGCATCGATGTTTCTCATCGACGTTTCTAGCTCTCTATCCCTCCCAATTCCTCTCTGTGTAAAAATCAATAAAATATATTTAAAAAAAAAAGAAAAAAAGAAAAGAAAAACCAAATCTTCTCACACCTTAATCTTAGACTTCTCCAGAAATGTAAGAAATTTTTGTTGGATTAGCCACCCAGACTGTGGTATTTTATCCTGGCAGCCCTAGGAAACTAATACAACGGTTGGTTTGTCGTCGTCGTCTTCTTCTTTTTTTTTTTTTTTTTTTTTTTTTAAAGCTAAACTTTAAAAAAGCCCTTACTTTCATTTTAATCAGTAAAAAAATACTTGCTGAGTGTAATACTTTTACTTTCTCATATTCAGCTCTCTAATATTGTGTTATTAAGCAACTTAGCTAATTCTGACATTTTATATAGAATCATAATGATAAGGGATTTAATGTGTATTTTATAAATGAGGAAACAGCCAAAACCGGTTTGGCTCAATGGATAGAGCATCGGCCTGCGGACTGAAAGGTCCCAGGTTCGATTCCGGTCCAGGGCATGTACCTTGGTTGCAGGCACATCCCCAGTAGGGGGTTTGCAAGAGGCAGCTGATCGATGATTCTCTCTCATCGATGTTTCTGACTCTGTCCCTCTCTCTTCCTCTCTGTAAAAAATCAATAAAATATATTTTATAAATGAGGAAACAGAATCAGAAATGGGAAGGACTGGCCCAAGGCCAAAATTAACAAGTCCTATCCAACAAAAACTTCCCAGTGCATTGGCCTTGAATAGAACTTGAAGGCTCCCCTCCCCCTCCATGAAGCCCAGATGGATTGACTTTGAATAGTAGCCTTACAACACCATTGACATCTCCCAGGCATTTCTAGCCACATGAGGATCCTGGTCATGTGATGTTGCCAACTGGCTCCTTTTCTATTGATGTTTTCTAAAGACTTCTCCCCTTTCTCTGCATTCTCCAAATGGTCTCAAAGCTTTGGGAAATAAAAATTAGAAAATATTCTTTTATAAAAGTAAAATATTGTGAGGTAAGATGTCTGGGTTCTGGTCGCTGAAACACATGAACTTGGGGGGGAAAAAATCTTTCCACAGGACCCTAGTTTTCACCTTAGTAATTGAGGGAATTGGATGAGGGTCATCTGTAGCCCCTTTGTGCTCATTATTAGGAAGAACTAATCAATCTGCGCTATTCTATCAGAAGTTAAGGTAGTGACACCTACATTCCTAAAGCCTTCCCTCTTGCCACATCCCTCGACTGATTTAATGAGATCATATGTATTCCCCTTATTTGGATCTGTCCATTAACTATGCTGAAGTTGTAGATCCTTCCAGAAGCTTTGAATGACTATTTTGTGTGTTGTCCAATAGCTAATTGAGCCGTTTCTGAAACAGTGGTATGGAGGGATTGCTGGCTGGTGTGGCTCAGTTGGTTGAGCATCATCCCATGAACCAAAAGGTTATTGGTTCAATTTCTGTGGGGCCCATCCCTAGTAGGGGGTGTGTAGGAGGCAGCTGATCAACGTTTCTTTCTCACATTTAATATTTCTTTCCCTCTTCCTCTCTAAAATCAATAAAAATATTTTTAAATATATAACAATAATAAGGAATGGTATGGAGGGAAATCGTGATTTCCCTCCATACCATTCTTTATTATTATTTAGATATTATTTAAGATAGTTTGTTGCTAGTAATCTTATATTTCAACAAAGCCTCTTATATAATACCATGTAATCTCCTTAAAGGGTAAAAAAGTTTTTCCCCTTTACCTATTTAAGTTCTTATACTAACAAAAGATAAACAAAAGAAAAATATAATTTATTAACATGTGAATTACATACACACACACACACACACACACACACACACGTGCATCCAGACATGAGTCAAAGGGATGATTAGAACTTGAGCTTATATATCATCTTAACAAAATAAATTTTTAAAAATAAATATTTAGAGAAGTAACACAAAGAAAAAGGACTTTGAGTTTCTAATGTGCAAATTGTGTGAAGGAGAATATATACACTGTATAGTAATAGCATGTTCAGTTTTGTAAGAAATTGCCAAACTGCCTTCCAAAGTGGTTGTACCATTTTGCATTCCCACCACCAATGAACCTGTCTTCCTGTTATTCCACATCCTTGTCGGCATTTGTCATTGTCAGTGTTGTGGACTTTGGTGACCTTAACAGGTATGTAGTGGTATCTCATTTTAATTTGTAATTTCCTAATGACATAAGATGTCGATCATCTTTTCATATGATTACTTGCCTTTCTATATTCTTTGGTGAAGTATCTGTTCAGGTATTTGGCCCATTTTAAAAAATCAGGTTGATTTTGCTGTGTTTTAAGAATTATTTGTATATTTTGTAAAGCAAGTCTTTTGTCAGATAGACATATATATTTTTTGCAAATATTTTTCTCCTAGTCCACGACTTGTTTTCTCATTCTTTTGACATTGTCTGTTGCAGAGCAATTTTTCACTGTAATTATGTTCAGCTTATCAATTATTTCTTTAATGTATCATGCCTTGTTTTGTATCTAAAAAGTCATTGCCATACCCAAGGTCATCTCGCTTCTATCATCTTATTTTGTAGGCGTTTTATAATTTTTCATTTTACATTTAGATCTATGACCCATTTTGAGTAAATTAATTCTTGTGAAAGGAGTAAAGTCTTTGCTTAGATTCTTTTTTTTTTTTTTAATGTAGTTACCTAGTTTTCCAGTATCATTTGTTGAAAAGACTATATTTTTGTTCCTTTTTCAAAGATCAGTTGACTATCAGTCTATTTCTGGGCTGTCTCTTCTGTCTCATTGATCAATTGTTTATTCTTTCACCAATATCACATTAATTGGTTAGTATAGCTTTATAGTAAGTCTTGAAGTCAGGCAATGTAAGTCCTCCAACTTTGTTTTTTTTCTTCAATATTGAGTTAGCTATGTTGGGTCTTTTGCCTCTTCATATAAACTTTAGAATCATTTTGTTGATCTGCACAAAATAATTTGCTTAGATTTTTATTGTCATTGCACTAAATGTGTAATAGTTTGGGACAAATAGATGTCTTGACAATATTGAGTCTTCATATCCATTAACATGAAATATCTCTTTATTAAGTTGTTCTTTGATCTTTCATTTGAACGTTTCTTCTGTATAGAACATGCACATATTTTGTATATTTCATTTTTTGGTTGATAATGTAAATGGTAATGTGTCCTAAATTTCAAATTTCACTTGTTCATTGCTGGTATATAGGAAAGTGATTGACTTTTGTATATTAACCTTATATTCTGCCACTTTGCTATAATCACTTATTTAGTTCCAGGAGGGCTGGCTTGCTTTCTTTCTTTCTTTCTTTCTTTCTTTCTTTCTTTCTTTCTTTCTTTTTTTGTCAATTGTTTCAGATTTTCTACAGAGACAATTACGTCATCTATGAACACAGTTTTATTTTTTCCTTCCCAATCTTTATAACTTTTATTCCCTTTTCTTGTGTTATTGCGTTGGCTAGGGCTTCCGGTATGATATTGAAAAGGAGTAATGAGAGGGTACATCTTTGATCATGGTCTTAGTGGAAAAGCTTTAACATTCATTTATATTTTAGCAGATGACTTCATTTCTTTTCTTAAGGCTGAATCATTTTCTATTGTATGTACATAGCACATTTTGTTTATCCATCCATCCATGGACATTTGTGCTGCTTCCACTTCTTGGCTATTGAGAATAATGCTGCAGTGAGCATGGGTGTGTAAATGTCTCTTCAAGTTCCTGCTTTAAATTCTTTTGGCTCTAATTTCTCCACAGGATTACATATTTGAAATATGTAGTAATTTAACTGGTGTGTTTTTTAAACAGACATCATTTTTTTGTCAAAAATGTTTGCATACTTTTTTTTTTTTTTTTTAAATCAGCCTAGACCAGGAGAAATGCTGATAGTCAGGTGTTAAGAATTCTTCCTCATTGTTCGAGTAGTCTCTTTCTCTGCCTCAGTTCTATATATAGTTGGGATGAGGCCAAGATGTGAGCCCCACCTATGGCTAATCAGATAGGCTCTAAATGTTGTTAACATTATTATTATTATTTTTTTTTAGATGCTCAATGCTGTAAGTAAACAGGGAGTTAAGAACATGTACTCTGCAGTCAGACTGTCTGGTATGAATCTTGGTTCCTCTAGCCACTGAAGCATAGTAATGATCCTTCCTTTGGGAAAACTGCTGTTTGAAACTGCTATTTTGAAGTTCTCTGCAATTTCTTGCTAGTCTTTTGTTCCATAGTCAACTCGGTTATTCGGTTATTTTTAGATGGTCTCTTATTCTGTAAAAATAACTTTTGGTTTTTAGCTTGAATAAAAGAAAAGATAAACTTAACTGTCTGACCTTGCAAGCTAGCCATCTAAAAAGGCTGATATGCTAATACTGATAATTCCCATATTCTTATGCCAAGTGTTTGTTCATTATGTATCCAAGGTTACAGGTGTTTGTATAGATATGATATGTACTCAAGGTTTCAAGTTGTCTGTATAGATATGAAAGGTGTTAGATATGATATATACTCATTACAAGCTGTCTGCAAAAATAACTTACACAAAGACCTAGGATATAAAAAAGGGAATACTCCTTCCTTTGTTCAGAATTTGACAGAGAGATTCTGCTCTGAACCCGCGGGTAATAAAGATGACTCCTAACGAATTGGCTCATTAAGGCGTCTGATATCTAGCTCGCTGATTTACGATACAACACTACCATGTGATCTTGGGCAGATTTCTTTATTTCTATGTGCCCCGCTTATATAATATGGCAATGCTAACATCTACTTCATAGTTTTTAGGATTAAATTAATATTCGCGAAGCACTTAATGTAAACCCCGAGCATGCAGTAAATGCTCTGAAAGTGCTGGGTAAACTAAGGTGGAGGGTGCCTGGTAACACGTTAGCATGAGCGGAGCGCTATCCGGGTGTTATTGTACCCCGGTCTCAGAGCGTTTTAGGTGTTTTTAAGCGGCCCCACTCCTTCCATGGGAAGGATGCGTGGATTGCCGCCCCATTAGGAATCCCACGGAGCACAGGTGACTGTGGGTTGTACGTCTGTTGGTCAGAGGTGTTCTTACACACGTCTGGGTGTAAAGATTACTACTTAGTGCATTAAGACAGGTGCCACACACCTGCCACACACGGAGTATGGTCCTGTAATGAGGTCTGCTCCTAGCGTTTAGGTGGAGTTGTAAGGAGAGGCAGGGGGGACCGCGGTCCCGTGCGTGAAGCCAGAGGGGGGCGTGCCGCCCACCTCAGAACAAACCAGGAATTGTGGGCTGCACACCAGTCGGGGTGCGGAGCCCGAGACCGTGGGCGCGTGCGGAGTGGGAGGGTCGGGCCACAACCCCCGGGGCAGCGAGAGCTGCGAGCTCGGCGCGCGTCGTAGGAGGTGTCGTTACTCACTTCCTGTGGGTCTCGCGGACCACGGCGCGCTTCCGGTGCCGGCTGGAGCCCGGGGTCCGAGCCCCCGCCCCGCGCGCCGGCCCCGCCCCGCCCGCGCCCCGCCCCCCGCCGCGCTCCGAGCCCGGCGCGCGGAGCCCGGGGCGCACGGAGCGGCGCGCGCTGGTCGGCAGAGCCAGGCTGGCGCCCCCGCACCCCGCCCCGCGCCCGCCCGCCGCCCGCCCGGCGCCTTCCCCGCGCCACTTGCCCGCGCTCCCCGGCCCTCCGGCCGCTCTGCCTCCCTCCCGGCCCTCCGTCCCGTCCCGCCCGGGCAGCCCGGCCCCCGCAGGCCCCCCGCCGCCCGCGTTCCTATGGACAGACGCACAGACACCTGCAGGTGGGTGAGCGCCGCGCGTGGGCGGGGACGAGCGCGCCGACGCCGCGGCCCGGGCCGGCGGCCCTTTGTGTGGGGGGCGGCCGCCCGGGGTCTCCTCCGCCTCCACCCCCGGCGGCCGCGCGGTGACCCGGCTGAACCCTCCTTTTGTCTCCTCTGGGGGCGGGGGGGAGAGGTCGAGAGTCCGGGCCGGGAGCCGCGCGGCTGGATGTCGCCGCCCGCGACGGGCTGGGGGGCGTGAGGGGCGGAGACCCTGGCGGCCGCGGCCGCTCGGTCCGCCTCCCGGGCACCGGCCCGCCGCCCGGCATCTCCCGTGGCGGCGGCGGGCGCGCTGCGGGGTCTCCTCGCCTCCCCCGGTGTGGGGTCTGTGCGGGGGAGGAGGGCGGGAAGGGAAGATGAGATCTGCCCTCGTAGTTTCCCAGTCTGGAGGGGGTTGTGGACACAGCGGAGAGGGGGTTCTGGGCTTTGCCCGACTTGGGTGCCTCCTGGGAGGCGCGCCGAGGTGCGTTCCGGCGGGTGTGAAGGAACGCGCGCCGCCTGCGCCCTTATTTATTGTTTCTAACGGAGGAGAGCCTTCCCCCGTCTGAGGCTGCGCGCAGTGATTGGTGTTTGTTATCAAACACATCCAGAAATGTATCTCCCTGGATGGAGGGAGGCTGGGCTCACCAAAACAAACCCCAGTGCAAGAAGGGCTGTGGTTCTCTCTCTCTCTCTCTCTCTCTCTCTCTCTCTCTCTCTCTCTCTCTCTCTCTCTCTCTCTCTCTCTCTCTCTCATACATACTTAAGTGCAATAAATAAGAGATGAACATGACTGTGATTTTTACTTTTTCTTAATATATGTATATGTTAAAGTTTGGGGGTAAAGTTTTGTTGTTTCCCAGACTCCTTGGGATTAGCAAGACAGAATCTCTGACCTATTAAATTAACAGTTAACAAGCGAGCCAGGTAGGGACAGCTTCCATGGTGGAGGTTAAATTAGAGTGCAGTAAATATCTGTCTTTCCATCCACGCTAAAACCTTTATTTCTTATTTTTCTCATTGGAGACAGGAGATCTTTTTGGGGATAACGTGAATGTTACCACTGAGATCTTCCTCCTCCCCCGTGTGTATTCCTTGACTGTAACCCATCCGTAATATACAGGAGCGGGCAAAAGTAGGTTTACAGTTGTTGGTATGGAAAAACACACGCAGGTCATGATGATTACAATGGCTTTAGTAACTGTGCTTCCTATGTTCACAACTGTACACCTACCTTTGCCTGCCTGGAGTTAGTGGATACGGTGTTTTGACAGTTACTGTGATATTTCTGATTTGTATTTTCTTTCTGGCTATGTGTCTTATAAACAAGTTGCTGTGTATTCGGATACTCAAATAATAAATCATGTTGAGTAAGGACCCAGAAAATTAATTTTTACAGATTCAGATTTTTTATACAGGTGATAGCTTTGTATTAACTGCAATCTGCTGCTCACTTCTGGAGACTTTTACTTAGTATTTTGCCTATTGTGTGAGAATCCATACTGACAATCTTGAATCTTACACTTACCAAGCATATTATAAAAACTGTTTGAGGGCACTCAGACAGTTATATGTACAACTTTATGTAGCAAATGGAGGCTTTCTTAAAAAGAGTCACTGTGTAATAATTTTTAAAAAAAGCATTATCTAGACTTGAAGGAAAATCATGGTGGAAAAAATATTAAAATTTTCATCAAGATGTAGAAATTCATCGGAAAACAATATACACTTTAATGCAGATTTAATTA
This sequence comes from Pipistrellus hanaki, assembly GCF_964339955.1. NCBI lineage: Eukaryota > Metazoa > Chordata > Mammalia > Chiroptera > Vespertilionidae > Pipistrellus > Pipistrellus hanaki. The sequence goes on along the minus strand of NC_140513.1, from coordinate 15,313,440 downwards.
GGCAAGCTGATTTTTGTCGTTACAAAGAAGAGACAGATAGGTATACCTAAATATTGTCTTTTTTCTAGAAGACAAATTTACCCTAGATTCTTGCCCTAGTTACATTCACAGATGGAATATCATTGCATGCCTAATTTTGTAAATGCCTGGAGTGTATATTTTTGTACACTTAAGACCTAGAAGAGGCGACATCTAACAATAATCACGCCAGTGAGTTGATCAAATTTTATTAGTTCCTGCTCTAACTTCCGGTCGAGATTAGATAAAATGAATTTAAAGTCTGCACAAAGGCACAGAGCTCAGTGTTAAAGTTGCAGGTAAGCCCTTGAGCAGGTCCTCCTTCCTTTTCTATTAAGGGCGGCCCAAAGAGGCAGGTATTAAAGTTTGTTCAGGTGTGTCCTGAATGGTGGGATAGAGCTCTAAAACACTCCCTGAGCCCTCATTGGTTTGGCTCAGTGGGTAGAGCATTGGCCTTCAGACTAAAGGGACCCAGGTTCTATTCCAGTCAAGGGCATGTACCTTGGTTGCAGGCACATCCCCAGTAGGGGGTGTGCAGGAGGCAGCTGATCTTCCCCTCTCATTGATGTTTCTAACTCTATATCCTTCTCCCTTTCTCTCTGTAAAAAAATCAACAAAGCCGAAACTGGTTTGGCTCAATGGATAGAGCGTCTGCCTGCGGACTGAAAGGTCCTGGGTTCAATTCCAGTCAAGGGCATGTGCCCTAGTTGCCGGCACATCCTCAGTAGGGGATGTGCAAGAGGCAGCTGATCGATATTTCTCTCTCATCGATGTTTCTAACTCTCTATCCCTCTCTCTTCCTCTCTGTAAAAAAATCAATAAAATATATATTTTAAAAATCAATAAAATATATATTTAAAAAAAATAAAACACCCCAGAGTTTTCAGCTCGTAGATGTATACTTTTCATCAGCTCTTAGAAGTATTAAAAAGGATTAACAAAATTGAATTGCTTGTTTATACCTTTATTTACAAGGCTGTCATGTCAGTCTTAGCAATAAGATTTAACAAAGACTCACTGTGTAAGCTAAGCAGTAAGAGAGTGTGGCCTGTGTTGAGAATTGCTTGGCAAAGTTGTAGTTGTGCTCAATAGTTTTCTGGGATCGGCAGAGCAGAATCTTTATGTGGCTGGCTATTTTTTGTTGTTTTGTTTTTAGACTATGATTTGTAGATGTTAATGTTTTTATTTATGTGTAATTTAACCATAATATTTTGCTGTAATCACACGCATTCCAGAGAATGTTATATGCTGTCAACTGATTTTCTTCTGGTATGTTGTTGTTTAGGAAGGCATAAATTATTTTTCATTTTTCATGGTTGACTTTTTTTCCTACTCCTTTTGTTGTTGTGACAAATCAGTGCTGCTTTAAGAAATTTTAAATTTGTGTAAAGTTGAATTTTAAATGTAGCTGAGGAGTATAAACTGACATTTACCAGCTTTTTTTTTTTTTTTTTTTTTTTAAAAACACACACACAAAAAAACTAAGCTGCCCATAGTTAAATTTGATAGGCTTAAAAACCCATAGACTTCTCTAGCCTTTTCCTGTTTGTTAATTCTCATGTAGGACCTTTAAAAGAAACTCAAAATGGCCACTTTATGTTAACTGGAACCCTCAAATGACTAGCATTATTAGTAATAATCAAGTGGAAAACTAAAAAGTAACAATTTTATTTTTTTAAAATAGATTTATGACTTTCAAGTCATTTTTCATGCAGTTTTTTGTAGCCTGGTCGGGAAGCAGGTCTGACTGAGAGGTGTGGACAGTGACCTCTTATTCCAGCCTTAATGGTCCTGCGTTGAGAATAGTGCAAACTCTTGCTGCTTGAAGAAAATGGAGAATTTATTCTTGGATTAATATTCTGCTACCAGATGTATGAGGCTGGCTCTAAAGAAGCATTTGCTCTTAAATACTGTCAAAAATAGAGAAGCTGAAGATTGGAGAGAAGCCATTTATTTTGAACAGTTTATTTTCTGACAGTTTGTGTTTGTAAAGAAACCTGTTCATAAAATTTGCTTAAGAGATCTACATAGTTGTGAGAAGAAACCCCACAGGTTTCTTTTTTTTTTTCCTTTTCTTTTAAAAAAGTTCCATCAGGTTTAACTGTTACATATACTTTTTTACTTTGCTTTACATTAGTTGATTTATGGACTTTATTTACTAGCATGATGGGAGAATTCTTTTGCTATCCTGAAATTGCCCTCTGCCTGTGCGCTGGTCTGTTTCCTAGGTAACAAGTGCATTGCATAGATTCCATAATGAGGATTGTGGTTGGCTAGTTACAGTGTAAATTCTGTTGTTTGGTAAGCTTAGTCTCAAATTCAAATAAAGGTCAAGAATCCAAAAGTACTGAAAATGCAAATTTTTGAATTTTATCTTATATTCAGTGTCAACAAAGTTTAAAATACTGGAGAAAGGCAAATTATACAACAGTATTCAAGCTTGTTTTGCAAAGTTTTAAATAGTTGGAAAGCTTTTTGCCTTTTTCACATTGGTAATACCGGTGGCTCTAGTGACAAAGATGTATTTCAGGAACACTTTATCACAATTAAAATAATATAGGAAGCGAAGGGATGGTGTTTAGGACATCAGTATTGGTCCTTTTGTACAGAGAGAAAAACATTATATATGTCTCAAAAGATAAACTGCAGCTTTGTGTGAAATGTATCTTTAAAAAACTTTAAGAAGACATTCAAACACTTAAACTTTTAAACACATTAAAAGTCTTACCATAAAATTACACATTTTACTCCAGCACTTTTCCTTCTGTTCAGTTAACTTTGTCTCAGCACCAAGGAGCAGGTCTTCCTTAGAGAGTAGCTTTCCCTGTCACTTTACTCTTGAAATCTATGGTCTCTGTAATTCCATATGCAGGGCAAGAAGTAATATGTGTGCAGTTGCTAGTAATTATTACCTGTTTGTTTAAAAAAAAAAAAAAAACTTGCAAAGAATCAGAATTTCTTTTTTAAAAATGTCTTTATTGATTTTAGAGAAAGAGGGATGCAGAGAGAGGGAGGAAGGGAGGAAGGAGACAGACAGACAGACAGACAGACAGACATCAGTATGAGAGAAACAGATCAGCTGCCTCTTTGACTCACCCTGAACGGAGATCAAACCTTCAACCAGGGTGAATCAGAATTTCATTAATACCCATCGCAAATATCTTTTCACTTGATACCTGAAAATGTTTCTTGTTTATTAATCATCAACGACTCTGTTAGCTGAAGTATTTAAAAAAAAATTTTTTTCCCTTGAATTCTAGAGACATCCAAAGTTGTCTCTGTTACTTTTCTTTGCTTAAATGGATTGCTTTTTATTATTTACCCTTTAAAAAAAAAAATGTGTTTTTATTAATTTCAAAAAGAGGGAGAGAGAAATAGAAACATCAATGATAAGAGAATCATCAACTGGCTGCCTCCTGCATGCCCCCGGGCACTGGGGAAATCGATCCCACAACCCTGGCTTGTGCTCTGACCAGGAATCAAACTGTGACCTGGTTCATGGGTACAGCCATTCTTTGTAGCTACAATGGCAGTTTGTGATAGAAACCTTGCAAAGCAGGAAGTTTTTACTATCTGACCCTTACCAGAAAATGCTTGCTGACCCTGCATTAGAGCATTATGTGGAATAGTGAAAGATTGGCAATAACCAATATACCCATTTAAGATGATTATAGAGATTATTCATCCAGCCAATATTTATTGGGCATTTGCTATGCATTAAATACTTTTCTAGTTGCTGGGAAAACAATATACAAAAAAATATATCCTCATAGAACTTTTATTTTAGTAGAAAAGATGGAGACTAAACAAGACACATATATAAAATAACATGAAAGGGATAAGTGCTGAGATTTAAAAAAAAGAAAAAGCAGGCTTGACAATTTAGATATGCAACGAGGTCTTACCAAGCAAATGTGCTGTTGTAGCATGAATATTGTACACCCTGTATAGCATCAAATCTTTAATTTTGGAGAAAATGCTGTTTATTTTTATTTCAATAGGAGAAGCACCGTGACTTTGGTGAATGGCGTTGGTGGGTCATATGATGAACCATGGGGCGGATGAGGGGTGAAAAGCATTCAGCCAACTCTGGGAAGGATGGCCTGTTTATTAGAGCATGCAGGAACTTTGCTCTGTGATTATATAGGTCAAGGCAGTAAAGAACTCTAAACAGATACACGGTGGTGAAAGGGGATCATCTAGAGAGTGATGAGTGAGAATGTAATCTGGTCCTCTGCAGTGTGCCATCAAAATTCTAGTATTTGAATATCCCCTCTTCAGAGAGGCTGAAGATCACTAAACTCGCATCTATAATAATAAAAGCATAATATGCTAATTACACCGGACAGCCTAACGGCCTTCTGGACGTCATTCTGGACTAAGCTGCAGAGGCAGAAGGGGTTAGGGGTGATCAGGCAGACAAGGCAGGTAAGCAAGCAGTTAGAGGTCAGGGGGTTCCAAATTGCAAGAGGGATGTCCGACTGCCAGTTTAGTGGGATCGATCCCAAACCAGCAGTCAGACATCCCCAGAGAGGTCCTGGATTGCGAGAGGATGCAGGCAGGGCTGAGGGGGACCCCCCCACCACTCCCGGTGGATGAATTTTATGCACCTGGCCTCTAATAATGGAAATAGTTAAGAATTAACTTAAATTTTTTTTTTTCCTAGAAAGTGACTTACTTTGGGGGAAAGCTTTTGATAAAAATTGAAGTATGGGAAAAATGAAATTTTAGAGTCCTATGACATTTTGTGAAAAAAATAATAGATCCCTTTTTGTTGTATTTATTTTAGTTAAAGATAATTTTATATGCACAGTGTGTCCTGATGTGTTTTCTATTTGTGACTATTTGGGAATTGCATAAGATTCTGTTACTTTATACTGAGAGAAATCTGAAATCTTTTTGCAATGATAATTTTGTTTTCTTCGGTACTAAATCTTCCTAAGTTATATTTGCTCAGGCTGCTGCTTTTTTTGTTTTAAACGTAGCTGGATAATTGAGGATATGGTCAGCCCTATGTCTGCCACACTAGCTTTGTAGGAAAGTTTCTGCCTTCCTTGCAGAATCGTGGGTTGTAACTTAGGGTGCCTGTGGGCCCATTAATTCTCAATAGAACCTGGGGATTGTGCTTATTAGCTAGAAGTGTGGCAGTTTGGGCAGTAAGTTCCTCCCAGGACTCGGGCACTTCCATGCTTAGTGGTGTGTGGCTGTTGCAGTAGTTGTGGTATTTAATTGAACCTAAAGCTCCCTTGGACTTTTCCTCGTCCATTAGAGTAAAGTGACTGGAAAGACCTCTGAGAACATTTTAAAAAAAATGCAGTTTAGTATTTCTGATTTAGTTAATAGTTAAGCTAAGGATGTTTAGGAGCATTTGAGGGTGGAAGGGAGGGAAGCTATGTTTACAGAAACCTTCATGAAACATGAAATTGTGACACCGACTCGGCCTGTTTTTCCCAGCTCTGTGCTGATACACCAGGCTCCGGTCCAAGGAGTAGCGTGACTGGATTCCCCCTGAACACCTTGGGCAGTTACTCTTTTCAGGACGTAGGCTGATACATCAGATGCACATAATCTGGAGTGCTCAGGAAGGATGTGCAGATTTCTCTTAGATTTTAAGAAATGACTATGATGGAATGTTCTAGTTTGATTTCTTTGAGTGGGAATTTTTGTTCTGTGTGAGAAATGTTCGGTAGTAGCACTGGGACATCAATCAAATTTTCTGTACCTATAAGATGAAAGTATGACTGAGATACTGTGTCATTTGTCTTTATTCGGTAATTCTTAATCTTTTTTTTTTTTTTTTTGTGGTGGATTTATGGCCCCAGAGAGAATCGGATAAAAAATTTGGATTCTCATAAAATGCACATTTGCACAGACAACATACTGTTTTGTATACATTTTAGGAAATATGTGGATCCCCAATGCATTGTGCTAACAATTTCTATTTTGTGTATTTACATTTTAGCATGTGCTATTCTTCTAAGACTAGAAACCTTAAGAGTTTGAGGTAAGGATTTAGGTGAGTGAGCTTACGGACCTCCAGGGGAAATTTACTTTGTTGATGAGCAGAGGATAACATGGCATTTTCCAACAGAAATTCATATAAACGGTTGTATTAGTAGTGTGCATCTGGTTAAATCCTTCTCTGCACTATAGGTTATGAAGACATAGTATCTCATTACTGGTACATTTACAAAGTCAGTCTAGCAAGGAAAAATTAAAAAGTTTAAATTTTCATTCTCATTTCTACAGGAATTAAAAGAGAGAGAATTTATTATGTCAAGCATTACAAATAAACATGTATTAAAGCAGCTACATATGATGAAGCACATTGTTGGAACACCCCATGAAAGATAATTTGCATGGAAAATGATTATTTAATACGACTTTAATTTACAAGAAACATTTCACCATTTAATTGAACCCTTTTACACACATTGCTTCGCTCCAGTGGATTGCATTTGCTCCCTGCATATGTACAATGCCATAAGGGTGGTTAAAATCCGATTCAGTCTAGCTGGAAGGTGAAACAACAGCTGAAAGTCATGTCATAAAAACATACATTATTAAACATTGAGAATTGTTTTTGAAATCATTTTTCTGTTGGCTGGTTTGTACCATAAAGCTGATTGTCTAATTTTTTTTTCTAGTAAGATTTGTATAAAATTATTTGGCCCTGCTGGCCACGAATTAAACCATATTGTTCAGTTTAAAAATCTTTCACCTTCATAGGCCATTCACCTATATTGTGCTTCTACAAAATGAGCAATAGCCTGCATTCATAGTCATTATAGAAAGGAAATTATGAGGTGGATAAAGAAGACACTAAAATAAGCATTTCAACAAAAGCTGACTTGTGATTAAAATGCGTAGAAAGATAATATATGGTTTAAAGAGTAATGTAGGTATGTCTAAGATCTTCTCTGTTTATATTAGCAGAATATAGTGTATGTGTATTATCCATACACTATATTAGTATAGTGTATGGATAAACTTTTTCTCAGAGAAGGAATTTGGGATGAGCTTGGGACTGACTCTGTGGATGTTCCATCGCTGAGACATTTAAAATAAGCAGTGTTAGAAGCCAGACCCATTCTTAACGGGGAACACGGAAAGTACGTCAAATGAGGAAAACACTGAAGGCCTGCAGGTTAAGGATGTCTGTTATCACCATTGTTTTGGAGGTCCCAGTCACTGTAGAAAAAGGGATACAGGCGTTATAAAGGAAGCCCTACAGTTATTACCATTTGCAGAAATAGTGATGGGATAGAGGAAAATAACATTCCTGAGAATGAGATAAAAGTTCAAAATGGTGGGATGGGGAACTGAAATATTTTCTGTTTGGTACCTTCTATGGTTTTGGTGAATGAAGGCTTTCTGCTAAAAGTGGAGGGCCTGAGGGTAGAATTGGGTTATCTAAGAAGAATGGGAAGAAAGGATGTGGAGTAGCAGGTGTGATGAAAAAATATTTGGGATAGCTTTAAGATTTCCACTGGGGGCGAATTGATATGAAACACTGTGGAGTCAGTCAACAGCAGTTGGTTGCTGTGAGTCAGGATCACTTCTGGATGCTCCGAGCATAAGCAATTGATTACCTGTGAGGGCAGCTTCCTAGCCACCTGAGGTGGTAAATAGGTGGTTCAGTCCCTTGCACAAAATTTTCAAAAATATATATATATATTAGTGATTTTTTTACAGAGAGGAAGGAAGAGAGAGAGAGAGAGCCAGAAACATCGATGAGAGAGAAACATCGATCAGCTGCCTCCTGTACATCCCCCACTGGAGATGTGCCCACAACCAAGGTACATGCCCCTGACCAGAATCGAACCCGCAGGCTGACGCTCTATCCACTCTGCCAAACTGGTTTTGGCCCCTTGCACAAAAAATTTGCTCCTGAAATCTGACATTTGATTGCATGAAATCCTGACGTTGGAGGTCTTACAAGATCAGTTATAGGTAAGGCAAGGGAGAAAGGAAGGATGGGACTGGGAGGAAAAGCCTGTATTTTATTTTTGTAATGGACAGATCTGTCAGTAGGTGGTCAATGATTATGTGCAGAAAGGCCTAGAAGATAATTCCTACTTCCTAGCAGTGTTGTGGAGATCCACTAAATTAGATGTGACAGTGGATATGAACTCTTTCCCTCAGTGCCCTGCATATAATAAACTCTTAGTAGATACCTGTTTTAAAAACAAAAGCAAAAATTCTATGTTGTGTGAACCTATTATGTCCAGATATTGAACTAATCTTGTCTCCCATACATCCTTTCAATTCTCAGCATTCTTAAACCTGTCCTGGCCTCTATTCCTTTAGCCTTTCCTTTGCAAAATTCTTATAGTTACAGCTGGTCCCCGATATTCTCTTTCTGCTCCTAAAAATACTGCTTTCAACAGGTGCTGTTTGTATTTTACTCTCACACCTAATTTGCCAAAAATTGTGGGCTCAGCCTTTAGAAGATTCATTTTACAGATCATAAATGTTCTAAATGTTTATTCTTAACCTCAAAATGCAGCCTGAATTCCAGGGCTGAGTTTTGCTTCTATTGAAGGTTATCTCTCTCTCCACCATCTCCAGCTATGTGCCTGCAGATGAGATTCTGGGCGGGGAGGGGAGAGGGGTGGCGGGGGGCTGTCACTCTGTGTCTGGACTTGGTAAGAAAAACCTTAGGAATGTTTCATTTCTCTGGACATAAAGCTGCTTTGTGCACAAATGTCCTGTATTGCTGGGGCACACCGTTACCCATGGGACAGAAAGAAGGGCAAAGAGAAACAATAAAAAGACTAGCAGCCAAAAGTGTAGTTATTTGCTAAGGTCAATGTTAGGATTAGGGAAGATTACAAAATATGTCAATGGCAGAAGATAAAAATTGTTCATGTACTATTTCCTGACATTAAAATGGGAGAGAAGGAAGGAAGGAAGGAAAGAAGGAAGAAAAGAAGGAAGGGAGGGATTGGGATAGTGAAAGCATGAAAGGATCAATTGATCCTTAGGTCCCAGTGGGTCCAAGACTAGGTCAGTGAAAGAATTTCTGATACAGATCTGATTGATCCCGAATTTCAGGTATTTTTACTTCAGCCACAGGTCTTCATAATAAGTGCTTCCTGACTTTAGAATTGTATATCAGAGCAAATAATTTTGAGTCAAAAGTTTTGAGTTCAAGTCTTGCCTTTATTGTTATCTTGCCTTGGGTAAGTCACTTAATTTCTTTGAACCAGTTCCAAAATCTGTACAGTGGAATGAAAAGTACCCAACAGCCGAAACCGGTTTGGCTCAGCCGAAACCGGTTTGGCTCAGTGGATAGAGTGTTGGCTTGGGGACTGAAGGGACCCGGGTTCGATTCCAGTCAAGGGCATGTACCTTGGTTGCGGGCATATCCCCAGTAGGGGGTGTGCAAGAGGCAGCTGATCGATGACTCTCTCTCATCGATGTTTCTAACTCTCTATCTCTCTCCCTTCCTCTCTGTACAAAATCAATAAAATATATATATTTTTTTAAAGTACCCAACAGCTCAGCCTCACAAGTTGTTCAGAATATGAAATGGGAGACAAATGTATGAAAATGTTTTTGTAAAATACGGAGTCCCATTTCCTAGTCTGTGTCCTTCATTCTTTTCAACAGGCTTCCTCCCCTTCTGTATCCTATATTTTGATCACATAGTGCAAAGAGCCTCGCCTCATGGCTGTGATAAAAGTATGACTCTTGTAGAAAAGTAATAAAAGAAGTATTCATGACTGTTGTTGTAATTACTTGCCTTGTAATAAAATATTGTCTTAATACATTAAACTTATATTTCTGGTCACTATGGAGTAACTGAGAACTGATTTATCATTCCACCTGCAGAAACAGAACTAATAGGAAGGATGTGTATGTGTATCTACATCTACACACACACACACACACACACACCACACCACACACACACACACACACACACACACACACGCACACACACACACAAAGAGATTTATTATAAGGAATCGGGTCACACAAGTATGGAGGCTGAGAACTCCCAAGTTCTGCAGCTAATAAGTTGGAGACCTAGGTGAGCCAGTGTATATAGCTCCAGAGTCTGAAGGCCTGAGAGCTAGGAGAGCCACTGGTGTGAATTCTAGTCAAAGCCAACAGCCTCAAGACCCAGCGGAGCCCATGTTTTAGTGTGAGTCCGAAGGCAGGAAGACCAATGACTCAGTTCAGCAGGTGGGCAGGAGGAGTTCCTTCTTACTGAGCCTTTTTGTTCTCTTAAGGTTTTCCATTGATTGCATGAAGCCCCATTAGTGAGTGCAGTCTGCTCTGCTCAGTCTACTACTGATGAGGTAGTATTAATCTTAACCAGAAACACCCTCATAGACTCTCCCAGAATAATGTCGATAAAATGTCTGGGTCCCCAGTGGCCCAGTCAAGTTGACAAATAAAACTAACAATCACAACACCTGAAACAAGGAGTAAACAAGACAAAAATATATTAAACAGTGATTTTTAAGACATTGGATATGAGGCAGTGAAAGTGCAGTGACCTCCGAGAGGTGAGAACCCAATGATTGCCCCAGTTTACCACCCGAAAAGGGTTTCCAGGCTGTAGTGCAAGGGGGAACCCAGGTGGAGGCTGCCAGGATCCCTGAGGTGAGAAGATGGGGCTGGGAGTCTGAGGAGGCCAAGGCGACTAGACTTCACAGGAAAAATAAAACTGTCTCTTTTCTCAGTAACATGCTCCTATGTGTAGAAAATCCCAAGGAATCTACAAGAAAGCTACTAGAGCTAATAAATGAATTCAGTAAACTTGAAGGTACAAAAGTCAGTTGTATTTCTACACATAAGCAATGATCAATTTGCAAATGAAATTGAAAAAGTATTTACAATAGCATCTAAAAGAATAAAATAACTAGCAGTAAATTTAACCAAGGAGGCAAAAGACTGGTACACTGAAAATTATAAAACGATGTGGAAATAAATTCAAGACAACCTAAATAAATATATCCTGGGTTCATAGGTAGGAAGACTTATTGTTAATATGTCAATATCATCCAGATATAATTCCTATCAAAATTCCAACAGACTATTTTTTTTTTACAAAAATGAAGAAGCTAATCCTTAAATTCGTTTGAAATTGACAGAGGTGCCAAGAAGCCAAAACAACTTTGAAAAACAACAAAGTTGGAGAACTCACTTCCTGATTTCAGAAATTATTACAAAGCTGTGGTAATCAGAACAGTGTGATATTGTAATAAGGATAGAAATATAGACCAATAGTCCAGAAATATATCCATATACCTATGGCTAATTGATTTTTAGCAAGGGTGCTCAGTTCATTCAATGAGAAAAGAATAGTCTCTTCAACAGATGGGATAATTATATTTCTATACACGAAGGAATGAAGCTGGACTCTTGCCTCATACCATATACAAGAAAATTAATTCAAAATGGATCATCAACAACAAATTAGAAGAGTTAAAACCATAAGACTCCTAGAATAAAATATGGACAGCCAAAGAAAGCAGGAGATATATCATTCTTTGCTGATTTTAGTTTGTGGTTTCTCTGTTGATGGCTCAATAAAACATGTGCCTTTTTACTAATCTATGTTATTATCTTTACTAACTTGAGATTTAACACAAATTAGATGTTTCTTTATGATGTCTGAATTTGTGCTCATAGCATCCCAAACTGTTCAGAACCCATTTGTAAGTTTCATGATTTAGTTTTCAAGTATTGAATATCACGAAGACATCACATTCTGGTATTTAAATGTAATTTCATGATAGTAAAAACCTTACCAAAGACAAATATTGGTGACTTTTAGACTTTTAGGGATTCTTTTTTAATCCTCACGGAGAGTATGTTTAGAGAGAAGAAGAAGGTAGGAAGCATCAATGAGAGAGAGAAACATCCATCAGTTGCCTCCTCCATGGACCCTAACCAGGCATCAAACCCACAACCTAGGTATGTGCCCTGACCAGAAATTGAACCTGCAACATTTTTGGTATATGGGACGACATTCCAACCAGTGGAGCCACTTGTCTGGCGCCTGGGCAGCAATTTTTTTATTTTGAATTATCTTTATGACTCTTCTGAACATTTCCATCACTGCTCAGAGATATTTGTTGAATGAGTAAATACTGTGTAAGGTGTAGTTAGTGATCATGAAAATAAATTCCAAATCCTTCTGTTCTTTGAGGCATTTCCAGCATATTTTTGCTACAACTAATAACAGTGAGAAATGCTCGTGTACCTTTTGGAGTTCAAAGGCATTTTTGCACTAACTTGTTTCTGATAAAACAGTAATTATATGGGAATAATATGATCCCCTTGGATTATGTTCACGTAGTTGTTGGATTATTAAAGCATTTAATTAGTATTTCAGTAAGTGCTGATATAAATACATCACCTTGTCTCTTGTTCCTAATTGTACAATATTGCAGGAAGTGGACCAGTATAATAGAAGAAAGGTGATTCAGTTCCCTCAGTTCTACATCATCTTACGATCAAGGAGTTCTTGAGTTTTGTGTGTTTGTGCAAATGGCAAGGGCAAACAATTTTTGCCATTTTACACGGCTTGATTGATTAGATTGACTAGTAGAGAGGAAGCAGCAAATTAAATTGGTTTTATATTTTTAAAATACAATGGCAAACAGAAAAGACAGAGGTAGATAAACATACTACATGTGTATTACTTCTAAGGAAATTTAATTCAGTCTTTAGCAGTGGCTTTGAGTAAAAGTACTACCTTCATTTGCAGATAAGGTAATGCATGCGGTATAGACTCAAGTAACTGGAGACAGAATGAAATTGATATTTTGCATTAGTTGTGCATTATTTATCATGTTTGATAAAGCAACAGCATATGCCTGATGCTTTTACCTTACATGCCCTTAAATGAAGTTGGGTTTTTTGTTTTGTCTGCACACTTAAATGATCACTGCTAGGCATAGAATTTTGGTTTTTAAAGAGTTTTTCCCTAAGAAACTACAGGCCATCTTTGTTGTCTTTAGTATTTCATGCTGCAGATAAGCTATCTCATTCTCTTTTTGTGCTGTATCCCTAATTTTGCTCCCCAAATACAGCCACCCAAGTCTTAACCTCATCCTGTTTCTTTACTATTAATATCTCTACTGCCTCAAAGTAGCTCTAAGTCTACTTTCCTTTCACTTGAATCACATTTGATATCTATCTACTCTATGTTCTTCATACACCCATCTTAGCTCCTGGTACCTTTGAAAGAGCCAGGATTCCCTCCTTCCTGGTTCCACACCATGAATATGATTGGCTTGACCGGTGCAATCATTCACATTGCTGGTTTTGATCTTGGACACTGACCCTGACACTGCTTTGGCCAGGTTGGGGCCAGTTTCCTTATTTCCACCTGTCAGATCTTTTTATGTGGCTTGATCCTTGGTTATTGCAGGAACAAATACCCCCCTTACTCAACCGTGTGAGTCTATAGCTGGGCAAGGTGCATATGCTAATTCCGAAGAACTTGGCTCCGCCTGGAGTGGAACAGCTGCCACGGGAACCAGCACAGGAGCTTATTCTCATTGTGGGGACCTAACATCCTGCATCTGCCTGTTGGTCACAATAGGTAGAATGGAAATTTGAAACCATGTGGTACAAATTGCTTGTAGAGTCAGGTGGATGGTGGGACTACCTCCAACTTAACAGGTGTGGGTGGCCTGAACTAGCAAGGTGCAGGGTTATGTGACAACAATTGGATAATATCTTTTCTATCCACAACACAGCCACCTAGCATTGTAGCCACCTTCATCACAGCTGCCCATTAGGAATTGATTTTTTTTTGTCCTCATGACTTCTAATTTGAGAAGTAACATGAGAATCAGACGCTAAGGATGGAGAGTGGGCCTGGCAGGATGCTGAGACTTTTCAGATCCCTGCATAGTTGTATGTATTGATTTTAAAGGAGCAGTAGATGTGCTGTTTTAAAAGCTTTGCCCTGGATGACATGAAATTTAGGCTATTTTTCAGATCTGCTCTCTGGCCTGGAATTTCTACACCTTGTTGTATAGGCTTTTTGAAAGTCCTGGGGAAGATAGTTTAGAATTTTGTAGTGAAATATTTTTCTGAAAATGAGTAGAAGTGAACAAAAGTAAACCTATGTACAAATCTTTCTGGAAGGTATGTCTATGAGCATGTACTCCAGTGTCATTTTTAGCTTAGGTAGTTCTATAACTTCTAGTCTAAACTTGTGTGGAACTGGTCTCGGTATGACCAGGCACCGATATATCAGCTATAGGAGGGCCCAGCTACCAACCAACTGGAGAGGGGTGGGGGCATCGGCTGGCTGTAGAGTATGCTCTGAGATGTCATAATTAGTGAATACATGGGGTTAGTGAATCTGCAAATTAGAGGTGAGGTCAGGTGACAGAGCTGGTGTGGATGAGGAATGTACCACTTCTAATAAGTAATAGCTACCATTCATGGAGAACAGACTGGAGCTGAGTTGAGAGCTGAATATACAGCAAAACCAGGAAGGCAGTTAGCTGAACTGGGTGGCAGCAACTCTGCAGAGAGGAGTTTATTTTTTTCAATTTATTTAACATATTTGTATTGATTTCAGAGAGAAAGGGAGAGGGAGAAAGAGGGAGGAACATCAATGATGAGAATCATTCATTGGCTGCCTCCTGCACGCTCCCTACTGGGGATTGAGCCCACAACCTGGGCATGTGCCCTGACTAGATTTGAACCTCAACCTTCTGGTTCATAGGTCAACGCTCAACCACTAAGCCTCGCTGGCCAGGCGATTATATTTTAATTATTTTCAGTTTAAATAGCCACAGTAGAAAAGGATTAGTAAGCCTTTAATGACCTGGATGCTACTCTGGCACCTTAGGGTTGTTGCAGGGTAGAGCTTTGATGCCTTGAAGGGAATCAGGGCTTGCACCTGGGTAATTAGGATTGCCTTTTCTTATAGAAATAATAATAATAATTCTATTGTCTGTGTCATGTAGTAGTATTAATTCTTTACTTCTGGTTAGCAGAATGGGCTAAATGAGATTTTTGTGGGTGGCCTGAGAGCCTAATTACTTCATGTATAGAATTGTTTTTATAACATCCACATTTGTATTCTAAACCGATTTATCTACCATCTTTGGACCTCAGTCTTTTTATGTAAAGGGACTTGCTTGTGTTTTACATTTTATTTCTCCAGAATTCTCTCCACAGAGGATTACAGCACATTGTATATAAGGCTCAGTACATGTTGACTCTTTAACTGGTGTGTCAGTTGGTTTCTTCAATGAAGGCATTTGGGTAGGTGTTCTATATACTGAATAATTAGAGGACATTTTGCTGTGCTGGCTATGAGTTGACATTTGACACAATTCCTTTTCTCCTTTGCTCAGTTTCAATCAGTTCCTCATTGCCCATCCTCTCAGGACCATAGACGCTAGAAATACATTCTCTCCTGGAATCCACAGCAGTTGACCTCCTTATAAGCATACAAATCTTGAGAAAATGAGCATTTCCTGTGGTTTTCATTTATTCATAATGGTATGTTCCCAGTAATGTTGAAGTAGACCTATTCTGGGCACCATCAGTGGTCTGCTCATTGCCTGAATTATTTGGCTGTTGTTAATGATGCCATTACTCCTGCTTTATTTGTGTTTATTGCTGCAATTATTCATATGTAAAAGTAATTTTGCCGAGTACCTATTATATGAAGGGGAATTTATTACATATTTCTTTTTTATGTAATTTTCGAGTCCTCCTAGGATTCCACGGTTTTTACCTCCTCATCTGAGAGAAGCCACATTGTGTCCTTTATTATTATTGCTGTTTTGCAGTCTTATTACACTTGCATAGCTAAAATACAAACAAATAGACCGTCAACTTACTGAATCTGGGTGAGCACAGAAGAGAAGGAATAGGACAAAGGGATTCGTGGGCTGTTCCTAGGAACCTTGGGAGTGGGAAAAGTTGGAAAGCTCCTTTTAAGCTTTTTGTTCTGATGTGTCCCCATCTATGAGTTCTCCCAGTGCCATCCTAATCATTGGCTGTCAGGGGTCTTGGAGTCCATATATGTCTGCGTTGTTCTACAAAGTTTAAAGAATGGAATCCCCTTGGTATATCTCTTGGAGGTGCTAAACAGGTTGAGATCAGCGCTACTGCAAGCCTGGGAGGTGTTTGCAATCATCTCACTCAGGCACTAACATGTTTACCTACCAACCTTTTCATCTCAACTTCTGTATAAATGGTATTGTCGAGGCATTAAGACACTTTCCTACTTCATCCTCTTTACACTTACTGTTCTCGTTGCCCTCAATCCCCTTCTCTTTCCCAGCACACCCACTCCTTCACATGACTTGCTCCTTCGGATCTCTCAGTACTCAGCTTAAGAATCACCTTTTCAGAAAGGCCTTCCCTGACCCCCTTCATTAGGTCTCCCCTATAATTCTCTGTCATTGCATCTTATTAGAATCATTTTCCAGCATTTGCCACATCTCTGGTTATTTACCATATCTTCTTTATCTAAAGCTTCTCCTCTGATTGACCTTCAGGTTTATGTATCTACCTCCCTGTTGGACATTTATACTTTTATTTAGTCAATCATTTATTTATATCAATATGGATTCACGGATATTATGTTTATTTGTTTTTTAAAATATATTTTTTGTTGATTTCAGAGAGAGGACAGGAGAGGGAGAGCTAGAAACATCAATTATGAGAGAGAATCATTGATCAGCTGCCTCCTGCCCGCCCTACTCACTGGGTATGTGCCCTGACCAGGAATCCAACCATGACCTCCTGCTCAACCAGTGAGCCACACCAGCTGGACTGGATATTTATTTTATACTTTGGTATAAAATCCAGTACTATTTTATTTACTTTGCTGCTCAAATTGTCCTAGCCTTGGCCATTGGGAGCTCTATGAGTTGGCTCCTTGGTTCCTTTGGCATACTCCATCAGTTTGCTTTTGAGTACTTCCTTAATTCCTGGTTCTGTAGGAGTACTCTAGTATCTTTTTTGAAAATTTAAGAATTTCCCATCAGTGATTTTTGTATAGAATTTGAAAATAATTTGATGTGTGTTTATATGAACTCAGGCTATTAAGTAGATTAAAATATTTTTAGTATTGATTGGTTTTATTTTTGTGATGATTTATAATGCTACTTCTCATAGGGAAAATGTTTATGAGTATGACTTTTCTCAGGGTAAATATTGTGTTTATGGCCAGTTTTTATACTTCAGTTTATTCAGATATAGATTTCACTTTGCAATTCATATTAGAGAAGTTTTACATTTCTCTGGTTTTCAGGGACATTTATGGTTGCCAGCAGCTGAACAGATACCATTATGCTGGAAGTATTTCAGTGATTATATATGCTGAGTGGTAAGATTGCTTATTCTAAAAAAAGGACTCCATAATATTTGGTTTTGGTTATAATTAGTAGTATGTTTGCCAGAAATTAAGTTTAGCTTTTAGAAGCCTGGAATTCTTCATATGTTTATCTTTAAATATTTCAGAGACTGTTATGAAACTGTCAGTAATTCCAATGTATATTATATGTTCAGCTTATTCTTTTAGAGCTGATGGAATAACATCTAGCAAGTAATTGTACAACATGGGGAACGTTCAAGATAACAGGATGTAAATAGTAATACTTTAATTACAACTTTGTTTAAGAGGAAACTAACTGGCCCTGGCGGGTGTTGCCCAGTGGTTAGAGGGTCAGCCTGTGTACTGAAGGGTCTCTGGTTCAATTCCCAGTCAAGGGCAAGTACCTGAGTTGCAGGTTCATCCCTGGCCCTGGTCAGGGCATGTGAAGGAGGCAAGTAATCAATGGAAAAAATATCCTCTAGTGAGGATTAACAAAACAAAAAGCAAAAGAAAAAGGGAACTAACTGATTCCAAGTACAAATAAAAGACCAGAAGGGAAAGACCAAAATGTTAACAGTGAATATCTGTTATGTAGTGTGACATAGCTTTTCTGTAATTTTCCAATTAAAAAAAAAATTGGCATGCATTATTGTTTAATGAGGAAATGAGGGATTTTTTTTTAATTTGGGAAAAAACTTTCTGCAAAGATTTATATTGAGTGCTTATTTGTTACATTCTTGATACTGAGAGATAAAAAGCTTTTAAAAAAAACTTTCATAACTCAGATTGTTTTTCTCTACCGATGATTTGGTGAGATGTTATAATGTTTTTATAACATTAGCACTTTACAGTTTATAAAAATCTACACTGCCGAACCTGTTTGGCTCAGTGGATAGAGTGTAGGCCTGCGGACTGAAAGGTCTCAGGTTTAATTCCGGTCAAGGGCATGTACCTTGGTTGCAGGCACATCCCCAGTAAGGGGTGTGCATGAGGCAGCTAACGATGTTTCTCTCTCATCGATGTTTCTAACTCTCTATCCCTCTCTCTTCCTCTCTGTAAAAAAAATCAATAAAACATATATTTTAAAAAAACTACACTAATAAAAGAGAAACATGCAAATTGACCACACCTCTGCTATGACCACAAGCCACGCCCACCACCCAATCAGGAACAAGTATGCAAGTTAACCCATCCAAGATGGCTGTAGCCACAGAGTGAGCAGGAGGCTTGGGTTTCCTGGGCAATGGAGGAAGCCAAGCTCCTCACAGCCCTGGCCTCTGCTCAAGGCTACAAAGTTTCAATTATAGAAGATAAATAAATCCCAGATACCAGGGCCTCCTCTTGGGTTGCTAAGGGATGTAGCCAGCCTGCAAACCACCATCGGCCCCTTGCCCACACCCCAAGGCAACCTTGACCCTGATCCGGTACACCCTTGAGGGCAAACCAGCTGGCCTCCACCCGTGCACTAGGCCTCTAGCCTATCTAATAAAAGAGTGATATGCAAACTGACCATCACTCCAACACACAAGATGGGTGCCCCC
Source organism: Pipistrellus hanaki (assembly GCF_964339955.1). Lineage (NCBI taxonomy): Eukaryota > Metazoa > Chordata > Mammalia > Chiroptera > Vespertilionidae > Pipistrellus > Pipistrellus hanaki. The sequence continues at coordinate 15,294,558 of NC_140513.1, read as the reverse complement.
ATGTAGATACAAGATGGCTGCCGCAAGATGGCCTGCAGGGGAGAGCAGTTGGGAGGGACCAGACCTGCAAGGGAGGGCAGTTGGGGGTGATCAAGCCTACAGGAGAGGGCAGTTAGGGGTGACTAGGCCGGCAGAGGAGGAAAGTTGGGGGTGACTGGGTCTTCAGGGAAGGGCAGTTGGGGGGCACCCAGACCTGCAGGGGAGGGCAGTTAGGGACAATCAGGCTGGCAGGGGAGTAGTTAGGGAGTGATCAGGCTGGCAGGCAGAAGCAGTTAGGGGCAATCAGGAAGGCAAGCAGGTGAGCAGTTGGGAGTCAGCAGTCCTGGATTGTGAGAGGGATGTCCCACATTTGGAGAGGGTGCAGGCTGGGCTGAGGGACCACCACCACACCACATCTATCCTCCTTCTGCCCCCCATGCTGAATTTCATGCACTGGGCCTCTAGTTTAATATATTCTTTCATTCTAAAAAATCTGCATCAGATGGATTTTTACTTCATTTATATGCACAAATGGAAAGTGCAAAGGTTAGCACTCAGTGTTGTGTTGAAACTGTAACTTCATTAATGTCTGCTCTGTGGAGCGGAGTTGGGAGACCAAGGGCCCTGAAGGCTGCAGAGCAAAGCCTGGCCTTTGCCAGGGCTACTAACAGACCACATTTTGTGGGACAGCCTCAGTTCCTCTCAGGAGACTGATGGCCTAAATAGATACCTTGGGGAGCCTCCTTGGATTAAAAATACCTAGCATTTTCCGGCTGATTTGAATTTTTTTTTAGCGGTGAGGTGTAGGTGTGATTTGAGGCTTGGAAGTGACAGAGTAGCTTTAGCTACTGTCTCTGGATATCCTCAGGATGGGGCTTAGACAGAAGATTATAGTTTACAGATTTTATAGTTTATAGATGATAGTTTATAGATTTTATAGATTATATGTTCCAGTCTTCACAAAATTTGCAAAGGTACCACAATTAAAGGCAGGTGCATTTTAAATTGATTTTCTTTTTGTAAAGCCCTTTTTAAAAAAACTAAAAACTATACTTTTCTTTCTCACTTAACATTTAGAAATACACTCAAAGGGGCTTTTTGTTGTTGTTCTTAAGCCAGAAGAAAATTACTTTGTAATATGACCCTGTCCCTAACGGCCATTGCCCAACCTCCTATTCTGTCTGTCACTGGGAAATACATGCAAAGGAATAGGGATGCAAGTGGTCCTTTCCCTGCTTGCCTCCTGAGGGTTAGTCTGTTTTAATAGAAGGTTCTGATGTATGTATAAAACAGTGGCAGGATTACCAAAGTATTTGGTAGCCCAGCTCTGGAATCAGGAAAGCAACATAAAAAACTAGGGCTCCAAGTATTATGCTAAGCGAAGTCAGAGAAAGACAAGTATCACGTGATCTCACTCATGTGGAATCTAATGAACAAAATAAACTGATGAACAAAATAGATCCAGAGACATAGAGGCATAGGTGGGGTGTGAGAAGTGATCAACCAAAGAACTTGTATGCATATATGAATAACTCCCCCATGGGAGTGCACTGATCACCAGGGGCAGCTCTTGCATTGAGCATCTACCCCCTGGTGGTCAGTGCGCACCATAGAAACCGGTCATTCTGCTGTTAGGTTGATTTGCATTTATTACCCTTTTATTCTATAGGATTTTAATGTTAGAAGGAAACACCCTTAATGCAATAAATACTTATATAAAAAAATCATAAAATCTTAAACTGGAACAAAAGATTGCCATTAAAAAGAAGGATGCTTACTAGTCATGAGCATTCAAAACTGTTCTAATAAATGTGTTGACCCATGCAATTAGACGTGTTAGTTCTGTATATGTTCCAAATCTCTGTGTTAAGAGTAAAGTAAGCACAACAGAGAGATGTTAACAGAGCCTGTGAGATCTGAAATACTGGGACAGCACTGGTGCATGCCCAAATGAATCTCCCTGGCTAACCCCTGGGGCTCATGTGTGCTTGTAGATAAAAGCCCATAGAAGGAAGTATGCCAGTTCCCCTGTAAAAACAAACATATTCTTATTAACACTATTTTAAGGAATGGTCATTTTGTCAAAGATTCAAATTATTGGATGAGTTAGTTACCTTGTGCATATATTCTTGAATATACACAATGAATATGATTGTATTCTTATGAATATATTTTTAATGAATCTATTGATATTCATTACATTTTAAATTGAGCTCAAAATTTCCTGCATGTAAATGGAGCTCAAAATATGATCAACAGTACAGGGCATGAATATGAATATCTGCTGTTGAAAATATGAATATAGTCTTAATGAATATGTTGATATTCATTAAATTTTAAACCAGGTTCAAAAATGACCCAATGTGAAGAACATAGCTCATGAATATGAATATAAACTTATGAAAATGTTCATGAATATATTGATATTCATTAATTTAAAACTGCATTAAAATGTTTTCCCTGTAGGGCAGAGAAGAATATATTCATGAATATATTCATAAGGAGGATATATTCATGAATATAATCATCATAAAGAATATATTCACATTTATTGAATATATTCATGACGAATATATTCATAAGAAAATTTAAACCATTCTACAAATCTTTGCTTTTTACAAATTAAATAGTTCTTAAAATGCTGCTATGAAGCAAATACTAAAATTTTATAGAAATCTTCAATACATGAAAAAGTATAAACTTGGCATAATCAGTGAATTGATCTATTTACAAATTGTCTCCTAGTGAATAAATTTTGGCAGATTAATTTGAAGTCCACTCTCTCAACATGAGATGAACCATTATTACAGCATCTGTTCTGGGAAAACCAAGACTAGAAAGAGAGGATGTTGAAACTGCTGGGGTTTCTGAATACTCAGAGAGGATCGATTAATGACACTTAGAAAATGATAGTACCTGTTAGAAATGATGGCACTGCATGACATCCAAGGAGCGAAATACTCCAGTAAATGAGACTGACATGTCAGGCAGTGGATTCAGCCAGACATTGTTATTTCAAGCTCCTGTTCATCTCCCTTGGGTTTACATTCTTGAGGCTGTACAGTGAGGTAAATGAGTGATTTCTGGGGTTGAACCACCTACATTTGGAAACCAGACTCCACTGTACTGTCTCTAGTACAGTGGAGTCTGGTTTCTCTGTGATATTTATTTATTAATAAATATCACAAAGGCTGCTCTGTGATATTTATTAATAGCTTTTAGTTTAGATACAGAAGGGGAAAGTTGGAATTGGGCTTTCCAGGCCTTGGAGGGATCTGGGTCTTTTCTTCTATCAGTAGATGAGTGGATAAAAAAGCTGTGTTACATTTACAACTTTGAGTGTGTTGTGTTTTTTTTTAAAATATATAACTTAATTATATATATATATATATATTTAAATATATAATTAAAATGCACAAATCTTTCAAGTATATAGATTGATAAATTCTTATATATGTATATGCCATATAAATACCAACTAAAATGTAAATCAATTTCATCACCCTTGTGCTCCTTAATCCTCTAAGGAAAACCACTATTCTGACTAGTATCACTATAGATTGTTTTGCCTGGGCCTGAAATTCATATACATGGAATGCACAATAAATATTATGATGTGCCTGGCTTCTTTCACTGAGCATAATATTTCTGAAGTTTATTCATTATCGTTGTATGTATCATTAGTATATTCTTTTTTATTGCTGTCCATAGTATGACTATACAGCAAATTCTTAATCCATTCTTCTGATTTTGGGTTGGTTCCAGTTTGGGGCTATTAGGAATAAGACTTCTATTTATATTTTTGTGCTTTTTGTGGACACACACACTCATTTCTTCAAAGACTTACTCGATGAAAGGATTATCGATTGTAGTATTAGGCAGCACATCTGCTCTGCTTTAAGACAAATATATTGATTAAAAAGGAAGTTTTAGCAGTAAAATACAAAATAACTAAATATGAATATAACTAAAAAGGCTGCTCTGTGATATTTATTAATAGCTTTTAGTTTAGATACAGAAGGGGAAAGTTGGAATTGGGCTTTCCAGGCCTTGGAGGGATCTGGGTCTTTTCTTCTATCAGTAGATGAGTGGATAAAAAAGCTGTGTTACATTTACACAATAGAATACTATTTGGCTGTAAAAAAGAAGGAAATCTTGCCTTTTATGATAGCATGGATGGACCTGGAAAGTACTATTCTAAGTGAAATAAACCAGAGAGAGACAAATACCATGTGATTTCACTTATATACCTAATCTAATGAACAAAGTAAGCTAAACAAACAAAATAGAAACATACTCATAGATACAGAGAATATAAACTGACAGCTGTTAGAGGGGAGGGGTGTTGGAAGGCTGTGTGAAAAAAGTGAAGGGACTAAGCAAAATAACAACTCATAGGCAGACAAATAGTATGGTGATTACCAGAGGGTAAAGGGGTGAGGGGAGGAAAAGAGGGGGAAGAGGAGATAAATGGTAACTTAAGGACACTTGACTTTGGGTGGTGAACACACAATACAATGAACGGATAATGAATTATAGAATTGTCCACCTGAAACATGTGCCCTCACTGAGAATTGGACCCGACACCTTTTGGTGTACAGGACGATGCTCCAACCAGCTGAGCCATATCAGCCAGGACTAACTAGACACTGTTCTGAAGTACATTTCTTTTTTATGCTACACGATGACCACAGTTCAAGGAACTTGAAGTAATTGGACTATGGAAATATCTTGGGTAATAATGGCTTCTTGTTTTGATTATTTCCCTTTAGGAAAGACACTGCTGATCCTGTAACATGGAGGATTGCCTTCATACCTCTTCTGAGAATCTGTCCAAATTGGTCAGCTGGGCCCACAGCCATGGGACTATTTGCAGCCTCATTCCTAACCTGAAGCACTTGCTCTCGGAAGGTTCTCATGGGAACCTGACAGCAATGTGGGGCTGCAGTGCTGGCCATGCTTATCACTGGCCACTGACAGCGACTTGCAGAGCTGGCTCCCAGGAGAGGGTCTGTTTCCAGGATAACAGAAGTTTTAACTCGGATAGCCCCAGTATAATTGGAATGCCCTCTGAGACACAAACCAGCCCAGTTGAAAGGTACCCTGGGAGACCAGTGAAAGCGAAGCTTGACTGTAATCGGACCAGAGACTCTTGTGACTTCTCTTATTGCAGTGAGCCCTCTGAACTGGATGAAGCTGTCGAGGAATACGAAGATGAAAACACCCTGTTTGACATGGTGTGTGAGTCTTCCGTTACCGATGAGGATAGTGACTTTGAACCCCAACCCCAAAGGCCTCAGAGCATTGCTCGAAAAAGGCCTGGCATACTCCCGTCTTCTCTCCACTCAAGCTCCCAGGCTCACATGGTTGATGAGTGCAGCAGTGATGTCATCATCAAGAAGATCAAACAAGAGATTCCTGAAGATTATTACATTGTGGCCAATGCAGAGCTGACTGGCGGAGTCGATGGACCAACCCTATCGTTGACACAGATGGCAAAACCCAAGCCTCAGACTCATGCCGGCCCCTCTTGCGTAGGGTCTGCTAAGCTAATCCCCCACGTATCCTCTGCCATCAGCACAGAGCTAGACACACATTGTGTGTCCGCATCCCCCTCCGTGATGTCCAGACCAATCGTCCAGAAGACCACCAGGGCATCTCTGGCTTCACCAAACAGAGGACCCTCTGGTACCCACGGCACCAGCCAGCAAGTGGCCATGCAGACGCCCGTGAGCACATCCCATCCTCACAAACAGATCAGCATCCCTCTGTCCGCCCTGCAGCTGCCTGGACAGGAGGAGCAAGTAGCTTCCGAAGAGTTCCTGCCCCACCTGCCCAGCCAGGCCTCCTCCTGCGAGGTAGCCCTTTCTCCTTCGGTTAACACAGAGCCGGAAGTGAGCTCCAGTCAGCAGCAGCCCCAAGTCGCTCCAACCATAACCACCGAGGCCATGGCACAGTGCATACCAGGTATGGCATGTGAGGTGACCGTGAGTCCCTCGTCCACGTACCTCAGAGAATTCTGCGCCGTCAGCACTTCTAAAGCCAGAGGCCCCGTTGGGTAGAATTCGGGCCTTTAATATTCTCAGAAAGATAGAAGTAGTGAAATGTGTTATATCTAGGTGATGCTATAAAGGAAATTCTGAATTAAGGCCATCCATCCAGTTGATGTACCTCAGGACTGAGAGGACAGCCATAGGATTATGCTGTTGAAAACACGTGGCTAGATTTAAGGTTTGTATCTGATCTTAAGTTGAATTTTTATGTAGTTATTTAAAAAAAAACCAAAAAACGTATGCTGTCCTATTAGTACCAAGGTATTTGGTTGCTGTTTGAAGACAAAATGATGTTGGGTTAGGCATATAATGACAATAGACCTAATGCTTTACCATTATTATTTATTTGTCTGCACCAGCTGGTGCATTTCTGTTTATTTTAGTTGATGTGGCAGTTTAAAACAAGTTTTTTAAAAAACAAAAACAAAACAAAAAACAAGCATTTCTCAAGTACTTAACCTCTCCTCTCAAAATTTAAAAGAATCAGATAGCTTGCATTTCTGTAATACTTGGTGTCTAACAGGAATGGATTGAGAGGAGAGGGAAATAATTATCTGTAATTCGAACATCTCTTTTTGTAATTTTAATATTCAGTACCTACTTAATCTGGGTTATTATTATATGAAGGGGGTTTGGACATCATGCTGTGAGGTTCATGCTTCAAATCTAATGGACCAGAGTTAGAAACATGGAGAAGGATGAACAGACATGCAAAGGCTAGAGGGAGCAGAAATTCGTGGCACATTTTGGTTTCATTTTAGTCTCTCTCAAGAAAGTCATGAACTTTATGAAAAGCTTCCTAGCAGCCTGAGGTACCTGTGCCTTTAACTTAAAACTTCCTAGAATTAAGTTGCTTTATAAAAAGCTGTCCCAAAGTGAGTGTCAACTTTAAGATTCCCAAAGGAAACCTTTGATGTATGATTTTTTTTTTTTTTAACACAGTCATGGTATAATAAAATGTACCATTGAAAATATTTGTATCTTGATTCAAAATTATGCTTTTGTTTATTTTTCCTTCATTTTAAAATAATAGCTTTCTTGAGCTATAGTTTATATACTATAAAATTCACTCTTTTGATGTATGCAATTCAGTGATTTTTGGTATTCTCCAGACGTGTGCACCCATCACCGCTAGCTAATCCCATATCCACTAGCAGACAATGTTTCCTTCCTCCACGCTACTGTCAACCACTAACTTTTCTGTCTCTGTGGATTTGCCTATTTTGCACATTTCATATAAATGGAGTCAGTATGTAATCTCTTGAGATGGCCTTCTTGCACTTAGCATAATTTTTTCCCTTTTTTATTTATTTATTAAGGTATCACCCATGTGTCCTTATCCCTCCATTTCCCCCCTCCCCCCTCTGTTCATGCCCTCACCCCCCTGGTGTCTGTGTCCATTGGTTATGCTTATATGCACTTAGCATAATTTTTAAAAAGATTAATCTATGTTGTAGCGAATGTCAGCATTTATTTTCTTTTTATTGCCAAATAGTATTTCATTGTGTGGATGATACCATGTTTTCTTTACTTTATCAGTTGATGGGCATTTAGGTTGTTTCCATTTTTTGGCTATTGTGGATAATGCTATTTATTAATAACATTTGTGTACAGGATTTTGTGTGGACATATATTTTCATCTCACTTGGGCAACTACCTAGAAGTGGAATTGCTGGGTTATGTGGTAACTCTGCGTTTCTGAGGAGCTGCCAAACCGTTTCCCAGAGCGACTCCACCATTTTACCGTCTCACCAGCAGTCTAAAAGGTTCCTGTTTCTCCACATGTTCCCCAATACTGGTTATTTTCTATGTTAAAAATATAGTTGTTCTATTTAAGTAGTATCTCATTGTGGTTTTGCTTTGTGCTGCCCTCCTGGCTAGTGCTGTTGAACTTTTTTTCATGTGGTTATTGGCCATTTGTATATCTTCTTTTGAGATATTCAGATTCTTTGCCCATTTTCTAATTAGATTGTCTTTTTATTGGTGAGTTGTAAGAGCTGCTTATACATTCTGATTATAAGTCCCTCATCAGATAGATGATTTGTAAATATTTTCTTCCAATTCCATGAGTTGTCTCTTCCTTCGTCCCTCCCTTCTTTTTGTTTATTTTACTTCAACCATTTATTAACAATATGGTTTTTTGCTGATCCTCATATCATTAGACACAGTGTTATCTTTATTAGGTTGAGAAAGTCTTAGTACTAGGAAATCTGACTCTTAATAGATATAGGATATAAGTAATATTTTTTCACTTAAATAGTTGTGGGTCTGATTTATTTGTTTCTCACCACCACCACCTTTTCTTTTTCTTTTTCTTTTTCTTTTTGTAAAATAGGAGGCTTAGCCTGACAGAATTTTCTGAGTTCTCAATTTATATATTGGAGAGTAGAATTGTATTTTACAGAATGGATCAGTATCCCAAAACTATGAAATTGAGAGGGGAAAAAACAACAACCAAGAAAATGTAATCTTATGAGAGCTATAAAAGGCAAACAGGGCCAAGGATAGCACATAACATATATAATCATAAACTATGATTTGGCTTTACTCTCAAAGGAAAGATTAGTTTAGCTTGGAATTGAACCTTCAAGAAAAAACAGTCTGAAGAACGTGATAGGAATTTTTAAGGAATGATCCTGATGTTTTGATCCATTGTTCTGTGGAAGGATATTATATTGCTAAGATGTTATTAGCTTTAGAGAAACACTGTTTGGATTGGAAACATCAATGGGACAGATAAATATCTGGGATTTTTCAATTGGACAAGAAGTAGAAAGTCAACTTATAATTTATCTTGTTCCACAGAGCCCAAATTATTTTTTGTGCTGTAAAAGTTTTACTTATTTGGTTTTGTATATTTATAGTAAATAGTTGTACTATAAATGTTTTACTTATTTGTTTTTGTATATTTATTTATAAATAGTCTTCATTCTAAATATAGGTGTTTTGTTTTTTTAAAAAAATTAGAATCCAGCACATCCAAACATATGTGAATAAATATGTACAGATGGCCCTAGCTGGTTTGGCTCAATGGATAGAGTGTTGGCCTATGGAGTGAAAGGTTCTGGGTTTGATTCTGGTCAAGCGCACATACCTGTGTTGTGGGCTCGATCTCCAGTAGGGGGCGTACAGGAGGCAGCCAATCAATGATTCACTCTCATCATTGATGTTTCTATCTCTCCCTCTCTATTCCTCTCTGAAATAAATAAATATTTTTAAAAAATATGTACAGATGGACCTTACAAGGTTAATATATAAAGCATTACGTGGAACTAAGCAAGGAGGAGAGGTTCAAAAAGAACTAGCTGAAAGCAGAAACAGGTATTTTTAGTGTGTGTGTGTGTGTGTGTGTGTGTGTGTGTGTCTTCACAAAAATGTTTATTTTCTCAGCAGCCGTGCTTATAATAGTAAAAAAATGGAAACAATCCAAATATGTCAGCTGGTGAATGGATAAACAAAAAGATATATCTATGCCATGGACTACTGTTTAGCAATATAAAGGAGCAAAGGATACATGTTACAATGAGGTGGAATCCTGAAAACATATTGAGTGAAAGAAGCCAGACTTTAAAAAGCCACATATTATATGATTCCATCTAAATGAAATGTTCAGAAAAGGTAAGTCTATAGAGACAGAAAGCAGATTAGTGATTTCCTGAATCATTACTGCAAACAGCAAGAGAGATCTTTTTGGAGAGCAGAATCAGGTGCTTTTAAAGTGGATATTGTATAGGCTTGAGTCTTTATTAAAGTCACTGTAGGAATACCGTGTGTCATTGAATAATATTTTTTAAATAAATATTTTGAGTCAGTCAGAAACAAAGATAAATTGTCCCACTTTGTTTAGTTTCTCAGATGCCATTTAAATTCATTTCCCTTATTGGAAAATCATTCTTGCTTTTGTTCAGAGCTAACCTCACAAACTTACAATATTTTTAACCAGGTTGTGGATAAACATTTTTCACATCAGTGCTGTCATACTGCTCAACCCAAATATTAGCAAATTGTAATGAGTAAAGAAGACACACATCATTAGAAGAATTCTTGGCTATCTCCCATTAGCTTAGATTCTGTTAACTTTTGAGGTTTTTAATCTAGACATCTGTCATAAATTTAAATCTCTATTACATCATGAGTTGAGAAGCAGCGCTCCAGGGAATGCAGGGTCCACACTCTGGGGCACATGGTTATTTCATCTGGGTGCCCCGTAAATTCGAACCTGTCCTGTGTGTGAGAATTCCCACCTTTGTGCATCTCTACTTCCCCTTTGGAGGAGCCAGGAACTTGCTTTCCAAGCTCATATTTCAGTGAGGGCTGTCCTGTGACCTTAGGCACATCAGACTAAGCAGAAGGACCTGGAAGAGGCTGTTCTGGCCAATCCAGTCACTCTGTAGAGGCAGCGGGAGCAACATTCCAGCAGCAGTTCCCGTGTTTGAGGCCCACGCTGGAGTGTTGGTGGCTGGGTCGTCCCCACCAAGGCACATCTGTCAGGGCCTGGTTTGTAGACAGCTCCAAGCCTGACTTAGTGACGGTCCAGGAAATGCTGTGTGTGCGTGTGGCCTTCATTAAATTACCTCTCTGCCGAAAGCCAGCTAGACTGGGATTCCATTGGTTTAAACAAAGAATCTGGAGGAATACCACCTGGAAACCTAGGAAAGATATTAACCTCTCCCAAGTGTTGCGTGAAAAAGAACATAATTTTCCTTTTGCCACTACGTTTGTATTTTCATCTAAAACATATGACATCCCCGTGGTAAATAGTCACTGGTACCATGATGCCCCTTATTGTGTGCTATCTTGCTGTACAAATTGTGATGGCGACCCGTGGGGTGGTAGAGAGAGCTACTTCTCACATTGAACCATCCCTCCTTTCCCAGTGGGAGTTTCCACTGAAATGTGTCCTTTGAGAGGACAGCTCCTTGTAACATATTCTCTGAACCTAGAATGGAAGGAGGTACTTGTTAAGCCTTTGCTTTTGGAGCAGGGCTTTAAGGGCATAATGGGAAATAGGAGAAATCCCATCTTGAATATTATTTAAAGTCAGTTTTGAATTATTGGTTTTCCCGTAGGTATACCTTTTTTTTTTCATGCCAATTCACATGATACTATTTCCTGAACTGATCTATTTTATTTCTTTACCATTTTTTCAATTCCATCCCTTGTGGAATGATACTGTATTGCTAAGAGGGATTCAACAGCAAAATCACCGAGAGGGATCCCAAATCAGGAGGAAATTAGGAATCCGGACATTGACATTTTATATGGTCTCATATGTTTCATTTCTCTTCTTCCTTTTTCTTCACCTTCCATTTCATTGTCTCCTTGCATAATTTCCTTGCCTTGCCATCGGGAGTGGTGGTAAACGTGGGGAGTTTGGTAAAGTCTGGTGAAGGGGAGAGAGCTTTATTTCTTTAGGCCTCCTAGGAGAAAGTTAATGGACTAGATGCTTACCTAAGTTATTCATGTTAATACCGAGGAGGCTTTAATGGAACTGGAAGCCTTAATGGAACTACACAGCACTCTCCTCTTCAATCCCTGGGTCTTCCACGGAGTACACATGTGGCCATTGTGTTGATAAATAATTGATGACTGAGAATGTATCTTAGGGGAAAATTATGTACCGGATCCTGGGAGTTTCTGGGTCTTACTGCTTAATGTTAGCCACATCGGCTAAAAGCAATAACCTTGTTTCATTCCTCACTCGCCTGAATGGCAGTGAAGAAATCAGCCCTCTCCCCCGGTAAGATATGGGACTGCGTGTCCATGGAAGAGAGAGTACGTGTAAACCTGGATGAAGTTACAGACCCCTAATAAGTTGCTGAACACTGTGAACCTTTTCAGATCCGTACTGTCAGCACCCCTTTCCATATCCTTCCCCGGCTTCCTTCCACCCCTCTGCTGAGCATCACAAGGCCTCATTGTTTCTCGACTTGAAGATCACCAGTATTGACCCTCCTACTTGAGCCCCTAAGTATTGCAAAGCCCTTCCTCCTCAATCAGAGTGGTGGTGGGGGTTCTGTTAGGTTTTACCAGGTATAGTAGAAAGACAGTAGCCATGATGCATGTAAGGATCTAGGATGGTCATCTCCCACCCCTGATCTCTGAGCACTCCCTTCCTTCCTTCCTTCCTGCAATGCAGTCCTCAGAAAACAGCTTTAAAATGAGCAGTTTTTACCCTGTTTTCTACTCTGGGAGAGAGATGTGGAAAGGGAATATGTACAATAGCTAAATGCAGTCATTCTGTTGAAAAAGAATTCACTAAAAAATTAAATAAAAAGAATTTACCATATTGTAATGTATTTTCAAAGTATTTAGGCTTTTACAAAGGCAGTTTTACAAAAAATAAAAACCCATTATAACTTATATAACATCTGCTATGTAACTTATACACACCTTATTATAAAACTGTAGTAATTTAAATGGAATGGTCTGACACAAAGCTAGACTAATAGGAACAGAACAGACTGATAACCCAGAAACATGCCTACGCATGCATATATGGGATCTTTGTGTGAAAGAGATGTCTTCATAAATCAGGAAAAGGGATGGACCAGTCAATGAGTAGTTTTGGACAGTTGGTCACCCATGTGGAACAAAATCGAATTAGTTCCTTAGCTCACATCAGACATGAAATAAATCCCATCAGAAGATCTAAATGTGGATATATAATACTTAAAATGTGTGATGGAAATCTTGCAAAATGGCTTTGGTGTCAGAATGAGTTTTTTAAAACATGACACAAAAAGCACAAACCATGAAGGAAAAAATTGAAAATGCTGACAGTCTTAAAATAAAAAATCCCAGCTGAAACAGGGGTATCATAAACAAACTTAAAAGACAAGCAACAGTCTGTGAGATTATTTCAAGTTCATAACCAAAAATATTCTAATACAGAATATATAAAGAATTGCCACAAATCAGTAAGAAAAATGTCAAATAATCCAGTAGGGAAATAAAGAAGCATTTTTAAAAAAATATATTTTATTGATTTTTCACAGAGAAGAGGAGAGAGGGATAGAGAGTTAGAAACATCGATGAGAGAGAATCATCTATCAGTTGCCTCTTGCACACCCCCTACTGGGGATGTGCCCGCAACCAAGGTATATGCCCTTGCCCGGAATCAAACCCGGGACCTTTCAGTCCGCAGGCCGATGCTCTATCCACTGAGCCAAACTGGTCCCGGCGTAAAGAAGCATTTCTAATAAGATGAAACCTATATAGTTAATAAATATATGAGAAAGGCTCAACCTCAATTGTAATCAGGGGGATGCAAATTAAAACAACAGTGAGGAACCGACAGAAAGGCAAAACTTATTAATTTTAACTATCCTAAGTGTTGAAAGTATGGGAAAACAAGGACATGCGGGTGGGCATATGAATTGGAACAATCACTTTGGAGAGCAGTTAACAATTTCTAATAAAGTTAAAGATGTGCATATTATTCAACCTAGGAATTCAATTTCTAGAGATATACTCAAAAAGAAAAATGAAATATTGTGTATCTTGCAACTTTGAGATATCTTCTCAACCTCTATCTGTAGATACTATTGTAATGTCGTTTTCAATGGAATATATGCATTAGCTAGATCTGCATTTATTAATGTATATAAATCTTGAAAACAAAGTTGCAGGATAATATTTAAAACATATCTTTTAAAAAAATTATTAGATATTGCTGTGTGTTACACACACACGCACACCCACACGCACAAAACACATAATTAATTATGAAACACAGCGTGTAAAGCAATTCCCCAGATACGTGATAGTGCTTACCCTTGGGAGGAGGTGGTATAAGAATGGGTGCACAGGAAACTTGAACTGTATCTGTAACATTTTCTTTTTAAAATGATTTATTTATTTATTTATTTATTTATTTATTTTAGAGAGGAAGGGAGAGGGTGTAGAGAGAGAGAAATATTGATGAGAGATATTGATTGGCCGCCTCCTGCACGCCTCCTACTGGGGATAGAGCCTGCAACCAGGAATCAGACCAGGGACCTCTTAGTTCACAGATCAGTGCTCAACCACTGAGCAATACTGGCTGGGCTATAACATTTTCTTTTAAAAACATGCAAAAGAAATATAACAAAATAGTAATGTGTTAAATCTGAATGACAGGAACATGAATTTGTGTTATACAAGAGGCAATGTAAGCACAGGGCTTAATTATGGAAATCCAGACACAGATTGCCTGGGTTCATATTCCAGCTCTGCTACTCGTTTTGTGGGTAACTTTGGCAAGCTATTTAACCTCTCTGTAGCTTAGCTTTATCATGAGTAAAATGAAGAAAATAATATATCTATGTTATAGGGTTGACATGGGATTAAATTTTTAAAAAGCTTTCTGATCTATGTTAAGCATACTTTAATATTATTCTGTATGCTTTTCTGTATATTTTAAATGTGATCACTTATTTTTTTTCAGCTTATTTTTATTTTAAAAAACGATTTTAAATATGTTATATGCAATGAACCTTAATATTTCAAGAAAAGCTATTTTAAATATAATAATGTTACATGCAATAAACATTACTATCTCAAGAAAAATGATTTTAAATATAATGTTACATGCAATAGACATCAATTATTCAAGAAAAGTGATCTTACATATAATAATATTACATGCAATGAACATTAATATTTTAAGAATAAAAGAATTTTAAGTATAAAATATTACCAAAACTACTAACATAGTATATTAGCACAAAAATTGTAGGAAATATTAAAAATCTGAAAATAACAGGATTACTTCTATTATAATCTAGAATATTTTCCCCTCTGGCTTTATTTTTGTTCATCAGTTTATGATGTTCATTATATTCCTCAAATGACAGATCATATGATATTTATCTTTCTCCAACTTGCTTATTTCACTTAGCATGATGCTTTTAAAGTCTATTTTGTCAGATATGAGTATTGCTACTACAGCTTTTCTTTTCTTTTCCATTTGCTTGGAAAAATTTTTTCCACCCCTTCACTTTCATTCTGTGTGTGTCTTTTGTTTTGAGGTAGGTCTCTTGTAGACAGCATATAGTTGGGTCATGTTTTTGTATCCATTCAGCTACTCTACACCTTTTGATTGGATCATTTTATCCATTTACATTTAGGGTTATTATTGAGAGATACTTATTTATAGCAATTTTAATTCTATATGGCTAAGTTTCTCTCTCGGTTTCTTCTTCTCAGCAATCCCTTTAGCATTTCTTATAATGCTGGCTTGGTGGTGGTGAACTCCTTTAGCCTTTTGTTTTGTCTGGGGAGCTCTTTATTTGACTGTCTATTTTGAATGATAGCCTTGCTGGATATAGTAATCTTGGTCTCAGATCCTTGCTTTTCATTATCTTGAGTACTTCATGCTATTCCCTTCTGGCCTATAGAGTTTCTGATGTGAAATCAGATGTCAGCCTTTATGGGAACTCCTTTGTAGGTAACATTTTCTTTTCTCTTGCTGCCTTTAAGATTCTCTCTGTCTTTAATTTTTGGCATTTTAATTATGATGTGTCTGGGCTTGGGTCTGTTTGGGTTCTTCTTGTTTCGATTTCTCTGTGCCTCTTCAACTTGTGTGACTTTTTCCTTTACCAGGCTAGGGAATTTTTCTAACACCTCCTCTATTCCTTTCTGCCTCTTCTGGCACACCTGCTAGTCTAATATGTTACTTTTCACCTTGTCCCACAGCTCCCTTAAGCTGTCTTCCTGTTTTTTAATTGTTTTTTTCTTTTTGGTTCTCTGATTGACTTATATTTTCAATTCTGTCTTCTAATTCAATTTGATCCTCAGCTTTCCCTAATCTGCTATGTATTCCTTCCAATGGGTTCTTTATTTTGTGTTATGTCATTCTTTATCTCAGGCTGTTCTTTTTTATAGTTACTGCTAGAGGCTTGGTGCATGAAATTCTTGCCCAGAGTGGAAGTAACCTCAGCCCAGCCTGCAACCTCTCCAATCCGGGACCTTCGGGATATGTATGACTGCTGGCCTGGTTACCCCTCATGCTCCCCTTCTCCCCCTCTGGCTGGGTCGCCCCATGCAGCCTGCTGTTCAGTCATTTGGTCAGCCCTCACTAATCCCACTGCCAGCCTGGTTGTTCCACACAGCCTGCTTGTTCAGTCATTTGGTCATCACCCAATAACCCCCCTGCCAATCTGGTCGTAGGCCAGCTACCTTGTGAGGATGCAATGGTCAATTTGCATATTACCTCCTTAATATATGGGATATCTTTTTTCATACTGTTGAGCATTTTTAACATCATTACTCTGAACTCTGTTTCAGATAAATTTCTTATCTCTGCTTCATTTATCTCTTCTTCTGGAGAATTCACTATTACTTTTATTTGGGGTTTGTTTCTTTGTTTCCTCATTTTGGTTGTCTGTTAGGGTTTGTGACTATGTTTTAGGTAGATCCTCTGTACGTACCTCACAATCTCTAGTGCAGGACATTGTTGAAGGCTGTTTCTGACTAATTGGATCAGGCAACGACTCAAATCCTTCAGAGACTCTGACTTGAATTGCCCCCAGGCAGTAGTCTTCAGGTATGGTGAGAGTTTTTCCCCCCATCAGGGTGGGGCAGTTGCTTTTGCCTGGAGGCTAATTGTTACTTTTAATCTTTTAAGTGGCCTCAGGGCAAGGTATTTTCCAGTACGGTGTGTCAACTGTCTTCTCCCAGTCAAGGCAGCTGTCTATATGAAAAAGTATGATTCATCCCAGGAAACTCAGGGTGTCTGCCTTCTGAGCTCTATTCCCTAAGTCCCCAGTCCTGGGATCTCCTCTCACAGCTCCAGTCCACTTCACCCTCCTGCCAGAGCACAAGGAAGGTGGCTCCACAGGGAATTTTTGTGCAGTGGCCCTTCCTGAACTTTCAGCTGCCACTCTCTGGCAGACAGCATCCCATTGCTTTTCATAGGGTACCCTCCTCAGTTTGGTGCTATCCCAGCTTCAAGATTAGATCTCAGAGTTCTCAGTGGCACCTCTCCCCACAGCTGAGTTATCTCTCTTGGACTTCAGTTGCTGTCTGTGGGTGTCCAGCCAGCCCTTCCGTGCCTCTGCCCCTCCTACCAGTCTCTTTGCGGTCCACCCTTGAGTATTAGGGTTCTCTCCTGCGAATTTTCCATTGATTATTGAGGAAGCTTTCTGCATTTCAGTTGTAATTCCATCTTGTTTCTGAGAACATGTCCATGCTCATTAGTGTGATTACCTTTAAATATTGACTGTGAAGCATAAATAAAATTGTGGAATGATGAGGGTATTTTGACATTGTTATTGTTGTTACTGAATATAGAGGGATATTTTGGTAAGAAAGTAAAATTTTAATATATCTTCTAGTATACTTGTTTATGGACAAAAGATCTAAGAATTATTCTTCTAAAGTTCAGTGCTATAGCTTTCCTCCTATGACTATAATGGTATGCTGTCATGCAGGATTTTATTAAGTTCTTCTGCTGGAACAAATTAAAAAAAAAAAAGCCCACAGTAACAAAATGTCCTCTATTACATACCTAACACTTTTATTTCCAGGATCAACATTACCTGAATTCCATGAAGAAAAGTTGTTTTTTTGTTTTCTTGATGGGAAATGAGGCACAGAATAACTAGGTGATTTACTTGGAGTCACAGTCAGAAGAGACTTGGTCTCCTACTTTTAACTGAGAGGGATGGAGTCCCTGCTCGGCAGCATGGTCCCTACCTCTGCTTGTCCAGGTGTGGGAATAGCTTTAACCTTGGATGGTGTCCCCTTCCCCTTGCATTTTCAGGTCATGCCTATTACTTTTCCAAAGTTTAGCCTGCTAGAGTATACCCTAAAAAGATCATCTTTTTTCCCCTGAGAATACTATTTAAAAGGATTTATTGTACCAGAAATAGCGAGACATGTGTCTTGGTCTCTTTTTCTACTGTGCATCTGGACATATCACTTGCACTTCAACTTATCAAATATTTTTTAGGATCATCTACTAGGGGTGTCGAACTCAATCAGAGAAGGGGCCAAAATCTAAAATCCAGCCTAAATTGCGGGCCGAATGGTTTACTGAACAGTCATAAACTGACAATGTCATAAACTGACAGCGGAGTGCAGTGATGACAGCGCGGTGCGGGCCACATTGCAAGGCCTGGCGGGCTGGATTTGGCCCGCGGGCCTTGTGTTTGACACATGTGATAAGACTAATGAAAATACAAGATGAATGTCAAATTTCCCGCTCCTGGAATGCATTGTTGAGTAAAGGAGGCAGGCAAACCAACAATCCCAACTCCAAGTGTATAGAAAGTCTATAAAATGCAGTGAAACATAGTAAGGAGCAGCTGTCTTATGGGACATAGGCAATGATATTTCAGGTAGATGGAGAACAGGAGCAAAGACATTAGGCATGAACTAGTGCAGACTACTTAGGGAAGCGAGGCTTTGAGTAGATGTCAAAGGAGTCAGGAGAGTGGCTGGCTGGAAAGTCAGGCTGGAGCCATTGTGAAAGGCTGCACGTGTGATGTCACAAATGCCCTGGGAGGGAGCCGAGGGACACAGTTTGTTATCTTAGAAGACCACACTGAGAGCAGTGGGAAAGTAGAGACTGGTATACAAGAGCCATTTTACAGGGTATTACTGTAATCTAGATGGGAGATGCCCTTGCCAGTTTGGCTCAATGGATAGAGCATTGGCCTGTGGGCCAAAAGGTTCCCAGGTTCAATTCTGATCAAGGGCACATACCTTGGTTGCAGGCTCCTCCCCAGCCTGGGCCTTGGTTGGGGCTCATGCAGGAGGCAACCAATCCATGTGTTTCTCTGACATTGATGTTTCTCTCTGTCTTTCCTTCTCTCCCAAAAAGACATTAGAAAAATATCCTCTGGTGAGGATGAACAAAAAATTAAACAAATAAACAAATGGGAGATGGTAGTAAGTGCTCAAATGAGGTGACAATAGGGGCATTGAAGGGGAGGAAACAGGTTGATTCCAGAGTTAGAGAATACAGACCTGGATGACCTCTGAGTATTTGGCCTCATGGGATCTCTGTTGCCACCATGTATTCTCTGTCAAAAAGCACATCTCTGTTGTAGGCAACACTGAAAGGTCTTCAGGCCACAGATATCTACAATGAAGTCACCCTTCTCTGTGTGTAGGACAAAACAGTCATGACCAATCAGTCATCCTTTCATTCAACAAACACCGATTGGAAGACTAGAAATTGCCAAGCTCAAGTTGGCTATCAGAGTAAAGCAACATAAGGACAAAAACATTGTTCTTGTTTTCATACTGCCTACTCTAATGAGAGAGAGACATCCTAATGCTTGCCCTTTCAAAACATCCCTGATTAAAACAACAACATAAAATAAAAATAAAATAAAAAATAAAAAAACGGAGCCAAGATGCTATTCAACTGTGAATGATTTTGTAAGACTAAATTGATTGCCTTTAGATAATACATTTATTAAGGCTGTTTCAAGGATGATATATGACTGAAAGTGGTTAAATGAATAATTAAGCCAGTATGATAAATGAAAGGCAAGTCTTTCTTAGCTGAAAATTAAATATGCAGAGGCTACAGGCAGCCCATTCTACATCATAATTTATTTGAAACAACTTTTACTCAGCTAAAAATAACAGGAGCCTCGTTATATTAAAATTACAATATTGCTTGTTTTTGCAAACAACTAGTGACCTATATAAGAATTAAAAATAAGATGTTTGCTAGTTTTCTAAAGGGCAAAATAGAAAATCAAGCTAATTTCTCTCTGTTGCACAATTGCATACTTTTCTGAGAAATTATCAGTTTTATCAGCTTTTTCTCCAATGCTTGCACATGCTTAGTGTCACTTGTTTTAATATTTCACAAGGAAGTCTTCCTAATTAAATGTTTATTTCTTAAAAATAAAGGCATTTTTCCATTACACAAATGAAGTAAAAACTCTCATTTATACGCGTTTAGAAACTCACCTAAAGACAATTGAGATTTCCAAATATGAAAAATGTACCGAAATACAGCAGACTAACAAATAGCTATAAACCTCAGAATGTAATTTTCCTTCAGTGAAATTGGGTTTGACTGGGACTGCTAGGAAGTCAGAAAGCAATTCAGAATTGAAGAGGCATTGACTTTTATTTTCTAGCCTTGGTCTTCATTCCCATGGTCTGAAAAGATGAAATAATGTATGACTCAGGGCAGATAGGTTGGTCTCAGCCTCTGTGTCCCACATCGCTGTTTCTCTTCCCACAGTCTGAGCTGCCTAACGATCTTGGGTCTCAGCTGGGATGGGCAGAGTACAGGTGATCTGCTGTGTTTCAGGCCCAGCAATAACCTCTTTCAGTCTAGATCTCATTTATGTAACTAATGGCATGTGTTCCCAAGAGTGTGTGAGACCCAGAAGAAGTATTTTTATAACCTGGCAAAAGTGATAAACAATGCTTCTATGGCCACAAGATGATTTTAAGCTTTATTTTAGGTGAGAACAGTGTTCAGATTTACAATCACGCAAACCTGACTTATGTACCTTAGTTGGTTTATTGATTTGAGTTATACACCCATCAAGCTGATTTTTCAGTGCTGCCTTACAACTATAGGGTAGCTTTTTTTAGACAAAAACAATAATACTTACTGCCTTTTTTCAATTTTCTTCGTTTTTATCAAGATAATACATGTATGTGGCAATCAATAAAATGATATTGCTAAACAATAATAGTCTCACCTCAGTCTCATCATCTCATAATCCCACTCTTCAGAGGAAACCTCTTTTGAGCCTTTCCATTCAATTCTTCCACAATTCTAAACAAATTGTGGAAGAATTAAAACAAATTCTTTTCTTTGTTTTTTTCTTGATTTATCAATTTAAAAAATAACTACAGTGTCCTTGTTATAAATGATGAAGATTTAATTCATTTTCATTACTCTTTGAAAAAAAATTTGATTTTATGCTATTACAGTATACAAGCAACCAATAGAAAATTTGAAAATAAGAGAAATAAATATGCTTTCTCAACCTCAGGGTGAAGATATTAGTGTTTCCTATCCTTCCTTCTGTTCTTCTCTCCCTTTTTCTTACCATCTTCTTCTCTTCACACGATCATCAATATTTTCATTCTCTTTTGTGGCTATAACTGTCTTTTCTTATTTTATCCTCAGGTTGACTCTAAACATTAAAAGCTGAAAACATCATTTATATTATTTAGACAGTGTAAATATTGTTCATAGCTTTTAGTGTTCTAAGATGGAATTTCTTTCCATCCTGATGAATTTCACAGCCTCTGGGGATAAATGACTTAATCCATGTAAAGGGTTTTAGAGCAATTTCTGGTGCAGAGTCCTCAATAAGTATGTCCCGGCATTATTATTACTGTTACTATATTTCATTGCATCTGCAATGTCATTGATTGTAAGACGTACTATTATTTTATGTTCCACAAAGAAAAAAAAGCAGTTGACCAATTAAACTATAATCACCAAGGATTTTGAGGCAGATTTCAGAGATATTTAAAATGTGAAGTGCACCTTATACTCAATGAAACATGCTACTGTTCTGATTTTAGTATTTTTATGTATGTTTTCCAAAATTTTTTGGTGGCATTTCTTGACAGAATAGCAGAGTGGTCCTCCCCAAATTACCATTTTGGGTCTTACGTCTTCCTGCTTCAATTTGATCTATTAATGTAATGTAAGCCTGAGGTGACCCTCCCACCCTGAGGTTTCCTCTGGGTCGTATCCACTGTTCCAAAGATTTTATGTATTCCCCTATTTTTTCCCTCATTTTGCTGGAGTCCATCAAATAATTTCCCAAGAATGGATATGTGGAAAGAAAACTTTGAAACTTTATCCCAAGTAGGGGGCCTGCAGGAGGCAACCGATCAATGTTCTGCTCTCACATAGATGTTTCTCTTTCTCCCTCTCCCTTCCTCTCTCTCTAAAAAGCAATAAAAAAAATATTTTTAAAAAACTTTGAATCTTTAAATTGCTAAAATTTGCCTATAATGTGATTTTTTAAAAAGTTTTCCTTTATTACTTGTTCCTTTGAAAGGATTATATGTATTAATTAATCCCTCAACTCTTCGAGAATTAAAAAAGCATGTATCTTTTGTCCTTGAATTATCTTTTCCTCAGCTTTCCTGTTCCTTCATCTTTATCCTTCTCTTTAAAGTTGCTACTTCTCTTGATGCCTAGTGTGATTGTTTGTTCACATTTAAGAACACAGGACAGAAACCTGGTGTTGGTTTCTTCTGCACCTTTATACAGTTACAGTTACTGCTGCTAAATTATTATTCTGTATAATGGAAAGCAGCCATTTTATTGTTGAGAAAAAAGCTTTATTTTCCTGTTTTGCATGTACTTATAAATACAAAGCTAATCTATATAAGGAAGATAATTTAATTTTTATTTTAGTGTGAACTTTTAAAAAAATATGGTTTATTATCCACTGAAGTTAACATCCTTCAAGCCATTATGCAACTTCTTCTCGGGTGGAATTTAATGAATATTAATAGCCCAACTCAGAAAAGAAGGAGGTAATTTATTAGAATTTTGTGCATTTCCATTTTTATGTTATCTGTTTTCCTTGGCTTTATGTGCCATACATCTTTTGTTTCAAGTTGATTAATAATTCCTTTGTGTGTTTTTCTATATTATGCATTTTCAGTAAGAGGTGCCTTCACATTTTGATCCTCACTAATTAAGATATGCAGTTGTGAACATCGAATTTTATTTAAGGGAAGAAATGGTTTCTTATCGAAAGTTTGTTATAGCTATTTCTGTTGTGGTAAGAGCATTTCATCTCTTAAATTCACGGACCGTGCTTGGGTTTGTTCTATCACTGGAGCTGCAGGATTTTGGCAAACTCGTGAAAAGTGCTTCTCAGATACTCCATTCTGACTGACACACTGATGAACCGCTAACAAATGCTGACGACTGATTTTACTTCCAAACTGCCCTTCAGCGGGCAGGACCCTGTGCTGCTAGCGCCCTTTGATTGCTTTATGCCAGACAGCAGTAAAATAGTCAGTGTTTGCAGAGTGCTTATTATTTCACTTAATTACTTATGGAACTGAGTTCCCACAGCCCTATGCAGTTGGGACTATAATTAACTCCATTTTACAGGTACAGAACTGTCGCTCAAATGGTTGACCGTGCTGGAGACCAGACAGTGATAGTGTGGGAGAGCTGAGATTCTGACCCCGGCAGTCTGGCGTCCAAGCTCATGCCTTAACCGGTTGGCTCACTTGCCAAGGTGACGCTGTCTGACACATTTCAGCGTCCTACCACCTCACACTTAAACGCCCCTCGGTTTTCTTTATTTCTTCGGAAACTTGATTGCCAAAACTCACAGTTTTTATTCTTCCTTTTCTAGTCCCAATCTCCACCTACTGTTACTGTCTCATTGTTTCCCCCCCAAGGAGAGAATAGAAGTGTTCAACAGTTGAGGAGACTTATACAGCTGTGCCTGAAACAGTGTCTGCCAGGTCGGCAGTGCTGAATATATTTGTTGTATTTCTGTTGAATGTTGAAACAACTATGCACATAGGAAATTTTGTAGAAAGAAAAGGATATCTCATTTCCTCT
Source organism: Pipistrellus hanaki (assembly GCF_964339955.1). Lineage (NCBI taxonomy): Eukaryota > Metazoa > Chordata > Mammalia > Chiroptera > Vespertilionidae > Pipistrellus > Pipistrellus hanaki. The sequence goes on along the minus strand of NC_140513.1, from coordinate 15,271,005 downwards.
GCTTCCTTTGGGGAAACTCAGGCTGCAGTTTGAATGGGAGGAAGAGTGGACATAGGTAATTGTTAGGAGCCAAGAAAGGAACTTCTGTGTTGCCAATAGATAATAAATCCAATGCCAAGTTCTTATTCAAGTCTTAAAATCTATAATTTTAGATGATCAAAAGGAATATGTCAGAAATAGTAACTTAGCCAGGCATTACTGTGTTACCAATAATTTTCCTCTTGGACATAAGACAGAGCAAATTTGAAGAGAGGGGAAAAAAGAAAATCCCAAAACTGAAGTGTATAGTTAAAATATAACTCTTTAATCACCACAAGTCTAGTGGTGATTAAAGAGTCATATTTTAAAATAAAATTTTAAATCAACTATACAGCAAAATGTAGCCAATGGCTATCTATGGATGATGGATTTTTAGGCAGTTTTACTTTCTTCTTTATGCCTTTATATGGGGAAAATTTTTATATTAAACATATATTTTTATGATAAAATGAATAAAATAATTTATCAGGGGAAATATATATTTTCCGCTTGTGAATAGTTATCCTTCAACCATATGTTTTTCAAAACTTCAGACATTTCTAAATTACAAGATATTTATGCAAAGCATAGTTAAAGATATGTAAACTCGCTGAGATGAATTGTGGTTATTGCTGAATTCCTGAACTGAACAAGGGCTAATTTTTACTTTTTAAAATTAATTTTTACTTTTGAAAATGATGTACTATTCAATAAAATTTTTCTTAAAGGATCTAGATGTTGGAAAACAATGAAAGAGCACATATAGGCCAATGAAAAATGCCTGTTTAACAGTATCCTGTGCTATGTAGCACTGGAATCATAGAATTAATTTGGAAAGTGAGACACGTGTGCAATGCTATGGTCTCATGACTGAAACTGGAAAATGTAAATGTCACATCTATAATGAAGCCATGTATCTTAAACAACTGCCCTAAACAGAAAAGTGAGAATTAAAAACAAGTTTCTTTTTAAAAATTGGATGTGATGTTTTGTATATCAAATTCTGATGGCAGCAGCCCACTACCTATTTTATGTATTATATCAGCAGCAGATATTTCAGACATCCTAGAAGGTACTCTTGATTCAGTGACTCTGGCTATATAATAAAAAAGTGGGGGCGAAACCTCTCTGCAGTCTCAAATAAGCAGTGTGTCAATGAGTACTGTCAGATTGTGTAGGAAATTCCACAGAATGATTTATTACATTAATTACAGTCATGTGGGTTTCATGCCGCTAAGACTGAAAATGCAGCCACATTCTAAGGTTGATTTAAAATATATTTTGGCCAAGATGAAAGTGCTTCTTATTGTGATTAATGGAGTACAATATTTACTCTCTTGTTCTATTCTTTTGCCTTTGGAATGCTTAATTTCTTTCCTGTGACTTGAAATTAAGTTGGAGATTTGAGAAGCTTCATCTAGCTTTTATTCACTCCTGTCATCTGGCCTCCTTTTTTGTTGTCACTGAATGAAGCATCTCCTTTATGTGTGAAGCCTGTTTGAATTCCCTCTTTCTAAGCAAATATGGCTAGGCTACCGCTGTCCCTGGCTGGCAGAATGGACCACAGGGCTCATTAAGTCCCACCTGGGATGTACAGCTCTTTTTTGAGGGGAGGTTGCAATTGAGGAGAACCCCTCCTTTACTTCATTTAAAAAACACAGTGTTCTTAGAGGGGGGAATTGCATGATTTTACCCTCAGTCCTGTACTGAATTCATATAGTCACATTATGTCTCTTCTTATAGTGACACAATAAGCTTGTCCAATCCCAGGATTCTAGGTCATGTGGAACGGAAGGTCTCCTGACAGTTGTTTTAGATATAGATATTAACTCCAGCTGATTATATATGTCTGTGGCAGGATATGCCTAACATTGGTGACTTTCATAGATTGGAAGACGTAGCATATATTTGCTACACATTGAAGCATCAATAGAGGAGGGACTCAGTTGAACTAAGTGGAAAAACTTTGATTTCCTGAGTTGAAATACATTTCTTTACATATATTTAAATTTATTTCAGAGAGGAAGGGGGAGGGAGAGAGAGAGAAACATCAATGATGAGAATCATTGATCGGCTACCTCCTGCATGCCCCACACTGGAGATCAAGCCCACAAACCAGGTGTATTCCCTGACTAGGAAATTGAACCATGACCTCCTGGTTCATAGGCCGTTGCTCAACCTCTGAGCCACACCGGCATAGCTAGGACATATCTTTAAGCAGTGAGATGTTTAAAGATTTGAACCAGATGCTTTATGTGCCCAGTGCTGAGCTAAGTGATTTGCTTTCCTATCGTATGCCATACTCATACAATGCTTATGAGTACAATTATTACTGTGTATACCCATTTTACAACTGAAGAAATTGAGGTGTAAGTTAAAAAACTCATACAGATTCACATAGCTGGCCAAGCAGCAGAGCTGGGATTTGAACTGCATTCTTACTGACAAAGTTAGAGACATTAACCACTTGCTATACTACCCATGTTAAATGCCCTGAAAGGGACCAAGTAAGATTAGATTGGAAAAACTGTTTTTGGCAATTAGGGAAACAGGGTTGAATTTAGTAATTTCAGAAAAGTTACATAAACAAATTTACGAATCCAGTGGGTCTCTGAGGGAAGTAATTGTTGAAGTCATATGTTATCTTGTCAAATTATAATACCACTTCGTCCAGTATGATTTTTGATAGTATTTGTCACTGAAGCAGAAATCACTTAAACGCTTATTACTCATTTATTTATGAAACAATGGTCCTGCCATTGGGAATGGCAAACTTTTTTTTTTTTCAGATCAGAAAATCTGCTTTTCCCTCAGGATGGCAAGTGCTGTAACAGGCGGGCTGGGGCTGAGGCTTATTTGAAGGAGCCATTTTCCAGGCATTCTAGGGGCAGAGGGGGGATACGGCACTATTGGACCACACCTACATTAGAATCATCTGAGAACTTGTTAAAAATCAAACTCCTGCCCTAGCAGGTGTGGCTCTGTTGGTAGGAGCATCGTCCCACCCCATACCCTAAAAAAGGTAGTGGGTTCGATTCCTGGTCAGGACACATACCTAGGTTTCAGATTCCATCCCCCATCTGGGCATGTGGGGGGAGGCAGCTCCCTCCCCTCCCTCCCCCCCTCCCTCCCTTCCTCCTCTCTGAAATCAGTTGTTTTCAATCTTCACCTGAGGTTATTTTCCCATTGATTTTTAGAGAGAGGGAAAAACAGAGAGTAATATCGATGTGAGAGAAATACATTCATTAGTTGCATCCTGCACGAGTTCAGACCAGGGCCCAGGCCAGAGAGGAGCCTCTAACAGAGGTATGTGCCCTTGACCGGCATCAAACCCAGGCGGGACCCTTCTGTCCTCAAGCCGACTCTATCCACTGAGCCAAATCTGCTAGGCTGAAATCAGTTATGTGTGTTTTTTCAAATGCAGACTCCTCTCTCTGAAATAAAAAATAAAATAAAATTAAATTAAATTAAAATAAAAGCAGACTCATTCCTGCACCCTCTAGGCCATAAATTAATTCCTTGTGAGGATCTACAAGGTCCAGTGTCTAATCTCCTGTACCCATGCAGTGTCTTACCCCACCTTCTAACACAGCTCCTTGGCCTGATTCAGCTCATAGATAGAGGTAACAGAGAATATGCATGGGAGGAGAAGGGTTTATTTTTAATTTATTTTTTTAAAGAGAGAGAGCATGGGAAACATCAGCTGGCTGCTTCCTGCACGCCCCCTACACGGGGATCGAACCCACAACCCAGGCATGTGCCCTGGCCGGGAATCAAACCGAAACCTTTTGGTGCCTACGATGAAACCCAACCAACTGAGCCACGCCAGCCAGGACGGAGAAAGGCGGCGGTGGTGGTGGTTTTCCTGTACTTTATTTGTTTAATAATACTAGTAATTTTCGTGCTCTATTTGATTGCTAAATTTCTGTTAAGGTGAAATTTTTCCAGATGCTTTAGAGTCACATAACATACAACGAGGAGAAATGAGCAGATGACTAATGTTTGTTTAAGTGATTTCTGCTTCAGTGAAAACCACCATCAAGAATCATACTGCACTAACTGGTACTATTGTTCTGAATTTTCATGCTCCTGAATGTTTATGTAGGAAATGTGTTTTATGCCCACTGTTGGAAAAGATTAATGGAGCATAAAAATAATTTACTGGCCAGATAGCTATAATAGCATGCAAGTCTGGCTTCAATTAGCGACGTTAACAATCCTAGAAAGTAGCCTGTGTTTTAAAGTTTAGGAGAAAATATAAAAATGTGCAAGGAGGTGTGTGTTTAAAGGAGAAAGAAGACACTGATTTCTAAGTGTGTTTTATAAGGTTTATATATCAAGTTGTTTTTCTCTTTTAAAGTAAATCTAGCTCATTATTTTTTTCAGTAAATTGTAGGGGTTAGGAACTATTGCTGTTCTAAAAAATGAAATAAGAATGTTGGCAAATACAATTTTTGTAACCCCAGATGAATAAAATCGAAGCTTCTGACACAGCTCCTGAGATGACCAACCAGGATTGTTGTGTGTGTGTTTTTAAATACCAAGATTATTTTCTTTGAACCTAGAAAGAGTCATAAGAAAACATCTTTCAAATGAATATATGTATGGAAGAAATAATTACCCAATAGATGACACCATATTGTCAGTATAATCTCTTTTTATTTGTTTTTTTAATAGTTTAAAAAATATTTTTATTGATTTCAGAGAGAGGAAGGGAGAATAGAGAGACACATCAATGATGATGAGAGAGAATCATTGATCAGTGGCCTCCTGCAGGCCCCCTCCTGAGGATGGAGCCCACTACCCAGCATGTGCCCTGACCAAGAATCAAACCCTGACCTCCTGGTTCATGGGTCAGTGCTCAACCACTGAGCCACATCAGCCAGACAGTATAATCTCTTTTTAAGGTGGAGGTCGGGATTGGGGGTAGGGAGCTATCCCTTAATTTTATGGATATATTAATTCTAGTATGGACTTTTATTAAAGTATTAGAGGCCTGGTGCACGAAATTTGTGCATGGGGATGGGTGTCCCTAAGCCCAGCCTGCACCCTCTCCAATCTGGGACATCCCTCTCACAATCTAGGACTGCTGGCTCCCAAATGCTCATCTGCTTGCCTTCCTGATTGCCCCTAACCGTTTCTGCTTGCCAGCCTGAACACTCCCTAACCACTCCCCTGACAGCCTGATTGATGCCTAACTGCTTTCCTGCCAGCCTGTTTGCCCCTTACTGCTCTCCCCTGCAAGCCTAGGTCCCCCCCAACTGCCCTTCCCTACAAGCCCGGTTGCCCCCAACTTCCTTCCTTTGCTGGCCTGGTCACCCCTAACTGCCCTCCCCTGCTGGCCATCTTGTGGTGGCCATCTTGTGTGTTGGAGTGATGGTCAATTTGCATATTACTCTTTTATTAGATAGGATTATTTTTTTCCTCATCTTAAGAGTAAGATAAAGATATTGTCTTGGAGCAGTTTGTGCAAATGCCGATAAGTCTTTATTTGCTGGGGAATTACCCAGCAAAAAGGTTCCAGTGGCCTCATAAGTCATTCTGTACTGTTGTTATAGATGTCCACATCACCTGCCCTGACCACAGGCAGCTCTCAGAAGAGCCTTAGCGAAGTGACTGAGATTATGTTTGTGAGTCCCAAAGTTTGATTTTATGCCACTGGTTTTTGTTTAATCCTTTCTAAATGCAGTCCTTTCTAAATGGCCTAAAGTGAATTGTGTAATTATACACACAGAGTTATCCCAATAACTTTCCTGTCAGCTTTTGTGTTAATTCAGTAGACACATTTCTAATGAATGCTACATTCTCGAGTGTTTTTCCATACTTTGGGAATAAAGCAATTTAGTCCTGGCTCCTACGGAGCTCACAGCCCACTCGGGAGACAATATGCTAAGCAGGCTATCAAATAAACATGTCAAGTATGTCAGATGGAAGTAGATATGTGGAAGAAAATAACAGAATAAGGGGAATAAAGAATGTCTAAGGTAGAGAATTGGGGTACTGACCCCCCCCCCCCAAAAAAAAAAATCAGCTTTTTCATGGCATTTAGAGGTTCTTTGCACTAAAATTATTCAGTCCCCTCTCTTTGGTGTTATATTTATAATGACAATATACAACTCTCAGTGGTTGCTTTACTGATCTAGCTTTATTCCCCGCTCCAGCCCTTCTCCCACCCCCAAACCAGGATCGGGGGTTTTACAGCCTTCATGAGCAGAAGCCAGACTCCTTCCCATCTCTTTCCCTCTGCTCATGCAGTTTCTTCCTGGGATGTTCTGCCTTCCTATTCTATTAACCTAATGGTACTCATCACTTAATACATTGCTCAAGCTCTATTTGACTTCTCTCTTTTTTCTTTCTGAATTCCCATAAGCTCTAGAGCCACAAACTCTATTCCTAATTATACAGCTGTGTACAGTCTTTTTTAAAATTAGTTTTATGTGTAATAGTCTTCTCGTCTAGTTATGATGGAATCTATAGAACCATCAGGGACTTACCCTTGAACTACACCCCACAGGTCTTCTTGAAATGCTAGGAGGCAACATGGGTACCCACATAATGTGGATGAAATATTCATTCCAGCTGCAGCTTCGTAAATGTAAATCTACTCACCAGATTTCTTTTTACCTTTTCTTTTGCTTTCCAGAGTTAAAATATATTTTATTTAATAAGCGGATGGAGTTATCATTCAGTGATTTATAAGGAGAACTTGAATATCATTTGTTTTCTGCATCGAGTGAGAGGACAAAATACTCAAAAATAATAAATAAGTTAAATATCGAGATATGTGTTTTATTGCTTCAGATGTATTACTTTCATAAAATCATAAAAGGAGTGTGATAGCTGAGTTTATTTTTTGTTGAGGGCTATAGCAATAGAAGCAAATGGATCTGAATTTAAATCTAACATAAATCTAAAAAAAAAAAAATCTAACATAAATCTCATAGTGAGAACACAAGATACCGCTCTTATTATGTTTTCCCATCCCATCTCCTAACAAGGGAGGTAATAGTTGGATTAATGGGTCATGAAGACTATGTAACTAAGTACAGGAAATTGGTCTGTAAAAACCTTGAGTTTCTGAGCTAGTTTTGGGGCTCCTTGTGGAGCCCCCCCTTCAGGTGACAGACCCATGGGTTTTTGCAGACCCATTTCACCGTGCATGTTTCTCCCATAGAGCATTCCAATAAAGATTGTCTTAAACCGAAATGGCACATAGAGTGAATCAACACTTACCATGGACTTATATGTCCTTATTTCGTTGACCACGATTGAAGATCTTAATTTATGCCTCGTCTCATGCTCATCATTTCAACCCTACAAGCTCTCTTGGCTTTTCTTATACCTTAGGACACACCTTGCTAACGGATGCACAGAATAAATGGAGATACACAGCGCCGATGCTCTCAGACACAGTTCAGTGCTGTGGGGCTGGATGCTGAGATGCTGGGTCTGGGTCCCAGGGAAGGAGCTTGGTGGGACGACTCTTATCTGTTTGGAGTTTGTGCTGCTTCTGAAACAGCTCATTGCAAAACCAACACTGAATGCTACTTTTGCGAAAATCCTCTTCAGATTTATTTTTGTTAGCAAAATAGGTGCTACTAATGTAGGTCTTTTGCAAAAGAGAAGTGGCATGCAGACTTTCAAAAATGGGGACATACCTATATTAGATTTTATGGATGGCTTCTCCTTTTGAAAAGCCTAGAGTTAGATTTAATAAATATTAAGGTCCTTGTGGATGGTACAGCAAGAAATAAGTGACCACTCGTTCAAAGAACCAAGGTCTCTCATCCTTTCTACTTAGAGGATACCAACTAATGATGCTTACGTTCAACAGACTTAAATTCTTTTATTCGAATACCCTTGAAAAGAACTTTGATGAACTGAATACCACTCACTCATTCTTAAATGGACACCCTAAGGTTTTCAGTGTTAGGTTTAATTCAAGTATTTTTGTACAAAGTGTGTAGAAAATATTGAATGCTACATAAAATGGAGATTGACCGCAAATAGGATCAGTATTTCATGTGATTAATAGATTCAACCTCACTGGCCTAAAAATAGCCCCTTTGAAAAGTCCTGAATTCAGAACACAGTTTAGGCCCAGTTACCCTGCTTCTCGTGGTATGGTTAGACTGTATTAGGATACGGATAAGACAGAGGACAAGAAACATTGCGAATTTGATCACCAAGTTATAAATCGTGTTTGGCCTCGCTAAGTCTTTTACACCCCAGAGTAGGTACCATGGTAGATTTGAGATAGCAACATGTGCAAACAGCCACGTTTTAGAAAGGATTCCGTGGGAAAGTTGAGGAACTGGATATTTTATTCCCCAAAGTTGTCTGTGAGTGTTTCTGTCTTAGAAAGTCTTTATTTGAAGTTCGAAGACTGCTGTGATAGATATTTGAACAAGTAGCCAAAACAAACAGATGTGCTGGCCCCTTTGGCTATACATGCAAACAGTAAAGGAAGCCAGCATGCTAAAGGTTGCATGTAACCTGTGGCTTCCATCTCTTTGATGGGAAGAGACATGTTTTTGTACACATCTTCACTGTTGATATAGAAACAATTTCAAATGGAATTAACATAACTAAAAGCTCAGTCCAATGAAGCATAAAATATACTGTACATGTTTGAATTTTGGAAATATCTCAAAAATGTGCCTATAAAAAGTCTCATTTGCTAGTTTAGTGAATTTTAATTTATTTCATTTTATAAAGTTATGAGGATTTGGGCAATTATACCTTAGGATTGTCATTTTAAAATAACATGATCGTTTATAAATGTGTACAGTAACACAAAAAGGAGTGTGTTTTGCGAATAAAATTTTATTTGTTAGAAAATTTCTTTTTACTGTTGTATGTGGTTATTCCAAAGACTTCCCTTCGCTGAGCAACCTTACAAATTCAAGTTTTCCTAAATGTCACACATTTTTCCTAAAACAAAGGCAGCCTCTGATCTCACTCTTTCCACAAACCTTCACGCACTAAGCTATGTGCTAATGATGCGAGATGCTCATTGGCAAAGGGCCACCATACCTTTGTCTAGCACATCATTTGTAAATATAGCAAATTGGCTATTACAATGCCACAGGTATATAAATAACATTTATCAGTCATCACTGTAAAATTGATTCCTTCTTTCCCTTTTCATTATAAAAGGAAACTTTATTTCAGAGTAGAAAGTGCATTGTCTGAACTCATCAACACCCTCTCTATCCCTCCCCTCCCCAATTTGTTGCAGACCAGGATGAAAGAGCAGCTGAGCTCAGCAGAGAGCAGAATGAGAAAACCATCCGGAGCACGCAGACCGCGCTCCGCAATTTCCGCGAGTTCCTCATCTCCAAGTACCCTTCGGAGACAAGAGAGATCTATGTCATCCCTTGCAAGGAGTTGGATGCCTACCTTGCCTCTTTCTTTGTAGATGCCAGGCAGAAGGACGGATCCGAATATGAGCCCAACAGCTTGGCCAACTACCAGTGTGGGCTTGAACGGTATCTAAAAGAGCACAGGTACGGCTACAGCATCACCAGGGACAAGGAATTCAAGCGTTCCCAGGAGGCCCTGAAGCAGAAGCAGATCGAACTCCGCTGCAAAGGAAAGGGAAATAAGCCACACAAGTCCATGAAGCTCACCTTCGCCGATGAGCTCATCCTGCGGAAAAGGGGGCTGCTGAGCCGCTATAACCCCGAGGGTCTGCTCAACCTCGTCTGGCTCAACAACACCAAGGCTTTCGGGCATTGCACAGGCTTCCATGGGTCGACCTTGAAGTGGGGTGACATCCGGCTGCGGGTCACAGAAACGGGGCTGGAATACTTAGAGTGGATGGGTCAGGACACCGGCGGCGACCTGAATGCCAAGACCAAGAGAGGGGGCACGGACTCCCGCGTGTATGCCACCCAGCACGCCCCCCAGACCTGCCCCGTCCAGGACTACAAGGAGTACGCCCAGCGGCGGCCCCCGGCCATGCGCTACGAGGACGCCCCTTTCTACCTGTCCATCAAGCCGGTCGTGAACTTGGCGGCTCTGCATTGGTACAACTGCCAGGCCCTCGGCAAGAACAAGCTGGCCAAGATGGTGAAGACCATGTGTGAGAAGGGCAACATCCCCGGCAGGAAAACCAACTTCAGCGTGTATCAGAGCTGCAGCACCCTGTCCGAGGCCCAGAGCAACCAGCTGGTGCTGATCTGTAACAGTCTGAGCCAGCAGGCCGCCCAGTCCGTGGCCGGGCACTCCAGCAGCAGCAATTTCATCGTCTCGGCCTCCTACGACTCCTCCTCAGACACTGCTTGACCAGGTGGCCTGAGCTAGACCCCGGTGTGGTTACTGGGACCAGAGAAACTGTGACTGTGCACTGCTTCTCCTCCCTTTTCCTCTGCCCTCAGTGTTAACTTTATAAAAATACATAATATATTTTTCTTTTTACAAGTAAGCAAGGGAGATAGTTTAGTATGACTAACATAGTATTTATAGGCTCGAAACAAATGTACCTGTGGGTGATTACATGTTATTACTGTTAACAGAACTTTACAAAACCATAGTGGTTCTCAGGCAACACAAAGTAGAGAAGGAATGAATGTTTTTCAAAAAACTGTCGAAAAGGAAACAGAGTCATCCTAGACGCTTGTGTCCTCAACTCCTGCTTCCGCACCCCCACCCCCACCGCTCATTGTTAGTCTCCTTAATAAATGACTTTATTTTTTTATTTTTCAATATTCTCTATTAATCAGGAGGAGATAACACTAACTTTACTGCTTACACAAAATTGCATTCAGTCAGATGCAGAATATGAAAGTGTTGATAATAAACTCAACATTAAATTATTTATATACTTTTTTTATTTTTATTTTTTGCTTAATTAGAATTTTAGTTTCTGTGCCTCTTTTTTTTGCAGTGTATGAAAACTTAGAAGCTTAGCTAACATTTTTTTCCTTTGGGGGAGCAAGGGGAATAGAAGGAGGGAATAAAGGTGCCATTCATTTTGGAACATATATAATTTTAAAATAATATGCAAAATCTAATATTGCAGCAAAAAAGACTGTTACATGGCTCATTTTTACTGTTATGCTTCAGCCTGGATAGGATCTTTTTGTTCCCTAGGAAATCAGTGTAAATGAAATTTGATGATCAGATTTAGACTCAATTTAAAACGACCGAAGCTTTGACAACGTTCCCAAGTATTATATTGTATATCAAGCATAAGGAGAAGGTAGAGAGTGGGAAAGTCTTACTAAAGATCTAGAAGCCCTAGTTAAGATAACTACAACAACAACAAAAAAAAACAACCCTTATTCTCTTCAAAGCTCAAATCCCTCTTGAATTATTTATTTATAAGCATTAAACTTCACTATTTTTTCCGTAGGGAATTACTGTACTCTGTAGCTGAGATCAAAGGAATATCCACACTCATTTTAGGTACAGATTTAGCTGAATTCAAAGCATTCTTGAAAATGTGCAAAATTTCTTCTACAGTAAATACAAATGCATTTATCTGCAATGTCCTGCAATTATAATAATAACAATTTTGGTTAAACAGTTCTTTGTGGTAGTTTTTCCAAGATCTTTATTTTCAAGTCTTGAAGCCTGTGGTAAATAACTAGGTACTTCAAAAATAAAATCAATTTAAACAGTAAAGTTGAACTAGGTTTCTATCCTATATAATTACTAACATTAAAAAACAAACAAAAAAAAACACATCCAAATCTTAATTGCTTTGTTGGATCTGGAAATGCTATTAGGGAGTATTTGTTCTTTGAGGCAACCTTCTAATTCAGTTAGCTGGGAAGATAGGTGGTATTTTATGCATTAATTTATTGTATGACCAGGACAAATCTCGTTTTGATTTGCTTTGCTGAGCTTTCCCATGGTTAGACAGCTCTTTCCAGCGCTAAGTCACAAGCACGTGAAGGTCCACCCATTCCTCCAAACTGACCTCTCCATGGGCTCAGGAGCGGGAAGTCTGTCATCAACTTCTTTTCCTCCCCAGAGAGGCATCCAAAAACAAGAAGGGCAGATGATGCCTTGCTTTGTTTTTTTGTATTAATAATGCTGATAGGCACCCATTTTAATTAATCCATCATGTGTGCCAGCACTGTGCTAAGTGACTTGTGTGCATCCGTCACACAAGAAATAGTTACTCATTCTATGAAAATTAGGAAATACAGATATGCATTTTATATCTATCTGTATAGTCTGCTAGCCAAAAGTAATCACTGTTAACATTTTTGGTAAATATTTCCTTAGACATTTCAACAGAAGCATATTTATTTGTATGTTTATTATCTTAATCCTTGCAACAGCTTTGAAAGGTAGGTGAGTTTGCTTCATTTTATGTTGCGATCAAGACAAGTCAGTTAGATGATTGCTAAGGAAATGGTACTGTCTGTCACCGGACTCTAGAGTTTTTCCGTTTACCTTTTTTAGTTCCAACTCTTCGTTTCCAGTGACTTGAGTCAGACATGGGGACACAGTGTCTTCCCAGCCTCTACGAGTGCTGAGTTACCTTTCCAGGAGGCATGCTCTGGTCCCTCCTCTTCCGTCCCCTGGTCCCTCCTCTTCCGTTCGTTTTGAACCTCAGGTCTCTTTCTCCCAGTTCCCTTTACAAAACAGTTATTCTATAGCTGGTCCATAAACACAACAGGACAGCCTACTGTAAAATAACTTTTTAAAAAATACGGATATTTTTACATAGGGTGCTCCTCATATTTAAGGAAATGTTTTCTGTAAAGAACAGTTAAAATGTGATTGCACATCTTATTTTTGCATTGACATATTTTTTAAAAATTCTTGATCTGTTTTAGACAGCAAAGTAAGTTTGTCACGAGAAGAAGGGGTGGTCAGGATCCATTGAGAAAACAGAACTAGGAAATTTCAATTTTCTATTTGTGTTGATTGAGGTATTAATATTAAAATCTCTCTCTTGTTTAATCCTATTGTGTTTGCATTTAGGAGAACGCAGTTAAATGGAGAATGTCAGTTGGTTTTTTTTAAATTTATGTTTGCTTTGATAACTGAAACCAAATAGGGATTTTGTGGCAGGTTTAGAAGACTGTTTTCAGAAGAACGGCTTAATAGACATAGAGCCGAAGTAGTATCTTGGCTATAGGGCTGGTCTGAATATGACTCATAGATTCACATCATAATCTGAGTTAAATTATGAAAAATTATCTGCAACTACCTCTACATTTTATGCTTTTGTATAAATAATACTGAGGACATAACACTGCCAGGTGCCATTTTTATTGTTACTGTTACTTAAAAAAAATTATATCCATACTGTGACATTTCAGCCAAAATAGTTTATGTGCTTTAGCAAAAGTGCAGCTATCCAGCAGGTATTCACTACAATAGAGCATGCTGCTTTGCAGGTGATCCCATGGTTCATATAAAGACATTAAAACTTTATTTGCGACGTTTACATTTTAAGGTCAGTGTAATATCATATAAGAAATTTTCCAGTCCCTCTCACATGAGTCTAACAAATATGCCACGCCCACCTGTCAGTTTGGATGACATAGCTGCCTAATTCATTTTTCTATATTCATGTGAGTGATGGGCTATTAAAAACAATAGGTGGTAGCAAGTATTTTTTGTTTGTTTGTTTGTTTTTAATTATAAATCTCAGCAAGGGAGGAACATGGATGTGAGAAAGAAGCATTGATCTGTTGCCTTCTGTACATGCCTGACAGGGGATTGAACCTGCAGCCTGGGTATGTTCCCCAACCAGAAATCAAACTTAAGACCTTTTGATGCCCAAGATGGTGCTCCAACCAACTGAGCCACACTGGTCAGGGCTGTAGCAAATTAACGAGTTCTTAATTATTTTAATGTATTTTTAAATATGTAAGATATATCTGTGCACATTCACTACATGGTGTGATACAGATAGTTACTTATTAAGAAACACACCACTTCCAATCTTCAATTAAGACATCTTCAATTGTGTTGTGTGCTTTTTCTTAATTCATGTTATTCAAACATTGCTTCTCCCCACTAGGATCTGACTGAGATGATACGAATATGTAGCTCTTGTAGAATATGTAGAACCTTAGGATGATTTTAAGAGATCCTTGCCATAGAATATAACCTGGGATGAAGAAATACACTGCTTATGTCATCCTGTTGGTGTATTTCTAACGATAGAAAAACAGAAGAAGAGAGGATATGGTAAATTGCCAACAACTCAGATTTCACTCTTCTAAACAGGGGAAAGAAAGATAATAAACATTTCTTCTTATGGTCCTACCTGTAACTTGACCAATTGAGTCTGCCAAAGCTAAGGAAAAGACCTGGTTATTTTTTAAAAAGGTTGCACTTTAATACATTTAAATTGAGTTCCTATGTAAACCAGGAACTAGTTGAATTACACTCAAGAGTATTGATTAGTCAAAGTACTAAGTTGATCAGAAAATTAATTAGGCCAGAGTATTAGAAACATCTAAATTAATCCAGCCCTCTTCTTTTGCAGAAGCAGGAAACAGCCCTAGAGTCATTAGCAGAAGGCCCAGGTGCACACACCTGGCTGGGATCAGAGCCACAACTGGAACCCAAGGGAACCCAGGCATCCTGACTTCCAGTTCATAAACAGAGTTTAGGGAAGAAAAACAGCCCTATATTTTCGCTAAGTTAAGAAAGGACATCCTTGTTTTCAAAACTAAAGATTTATATTAGAAGCACCTTCAAGCTGCCAGTTTTCAAATAGTCTCTTTTTTTTCCCTGTGTATTTTCACTTTTCATTGTGTAGTACATCTTAATTTTAGCCATTTTTGAAATTTGATGAGATAATCTCTAAATGAAATCACTTACCTTTGTATTTTAATGAACATCTCTTAGCCTATCCCATTTATAATTAGCTTTCATTTATGGAGGGGAAACATGATAATTTTTAGTAACAAGACTTCTATAATGATTATAATCTATAACGATAATAAACTAAAAAGTAACTTTTTTAGAAAAACTTGGTATTCATTTGAATATCCAACTATATAGCATCGATATTACTGATTTGGAAGGCAGTCTTCTACAGTATAGCCTTTTTTAGTCTATGAAAAGTTTTAAAAATCATCTTGAAATTTTGGGACATATCTTCAATCAAAATGATCAAATTTCTACCAACATAATTAGAATGTTTCTGAGGTTAATTTATTTAGAGGTAGGAAGCGGGGGAAATGGGAACTGTGAAAGACACTTCACAGCAGGAAGGTGAAGAAAATACAAAGTATTTGTAAATTCTCATATTAACCTGCTTACTCTTCTAAAAGGAAATTCAAGAATAAATTAAAAAAAACATTTACAAATTTCTATTTTACTAATTATATTTACTAAATCATAGTTGAAGAAAAAACATGAAATTCTGGGATGTTAAAAAAAGTACAATGAAATTTTGTCTTTTGAATGCAGTGTTGAATTTTGCTAGACTTCTAATGTTCTTTGTATTACACTGGAATAAGCATTTTTTTTTTACCATTATACATTCATTTCAAAGAGCTTTGAAAATGTTTGGCATAATTTATTTATTTGTGGTTGGTAGAATTAGGAAGGCATCAGCAATATAGAATCTGAACAGTAATTGTGCATACTGTATTTAAGTGATTTTTATGCCTGTTTACTTTCTGTTACTTCTTATATTTTATAAATCAAATACCTTAGTATACTTCCACTAGAATTAATTTATAATGATTATTTATACTGGATGAAGTAGCAGGTAGGTCATTTTAGTATTAATCTACTCAGAGTAACTTTATCAAACTGAACTTTTATAACTACAGTCCATTATATTACAACTTTTTAAATAGCATTTATAACAAAATAATTTTTGTTTTATAAAAATATTTGTTACAAAAAAAAATTTGCCAAAAACCGTTACAATTTCTATGCATTGTGTAATATTCAGTGCCGTCTTTGTTGAGATTTTGCATGTTGTAGTAGGGTGCTCTTCCACATGTGTGTTTGTGGTGTTTATGTAGAATTGTTAACCATTGCTGCTATCACTTATTGTAGTTAATCTGAAAACCTGTGCTAACAGGCTGTACCAGTCGACATTGTGTGTGTGACTTGTGAACGTACGTATTTAGCTGTTTAATATTTTGAGCCAGCACTTAGGAGCCTCTAACAGAAGGAAATATTGTAGTTGTCAAGTGGTGCCAACTTCAAAATGTTTTGTGTGTGTAACTCCAGGTCAGCTTTTCTTCCACAGTCTCCCCGACTCTTTGAAAGGGAAATGTTTGCAAAAAGAAAGCAAGAATTCTGAACTTTCTCAGTACTCCCCACCCCAACGTAAACCTTTTCTTTCTGATACTTGAGCCTCTTACAGAGAAATCCAATAGAATGACAATTTAGAAATCCAGCAGGTTGACAATATTCTATTGACAATCCTTTAGAATGACAATTTCTCTTGATCTGGATTTTTTTGGTTGAACAATGTAATAACTGAGGTGTGTGCATTATTTTTGTTTGGAGTCATAGCTTATTGTTTGAATTGCATTTAATGAGAATATTTGTTTTTTCAATTTTATTTATAAGTGACTGTGGAAACCTTAGAGTTCCCAAATATTAACTTTTATATTCAGCATTTGCATGGACTTATTTGACATACTTGTTGCCTCACATTCATGCCCACTTGTAGTTGGTTGGTTCCTAATAGTTCCATTTTGTATCAGCGATTCCTTACAAACTGACAGTAAAAAGAAAAATATTTCAAATGGTCTATTTATACTATACTGCTTATCAGAAGTCAAGGAGATATCATTATACTTTTTAAAAAAATATGTTTATACTCTTAAAATGGAAGAAACTGCCAACATTCCTGTCAGTGCATTGTGTCATTCTGTCTGTTCAGTGGCTTGTCGTTATAAGATTCCTTTACCAAAGGGATAATCAATCCCCTGGACTGTGCAGAGGCTTTTTGTATGACTATCAGACGCATGTTGACAGCCAGTGCTGCGTTTGAAAACTTTGCTGCTGAAATGGCTGATTTAAATTCTGAGAATTTAACAACAAATTATTTGCTTAAAGGAAAAGAAAGGTAGGTTGTAATAGTGAGCCTTTTCTCCAGAATATGCTTTCAACATTTGCCCTCCAAGGGAGGTAGTAAAAGCATAAAAGGAAATCTCATCATGCATATTCTAAAGAAGTTCGGCCCTCAAGAAGTTTCTGGATTTCTGCCTTGGGGATGTTCAGGCAGGACCTTTGCTTTTGAATTTCCTTGTATATTTTGGATACCAAAGATCACGGCATGATATATATATCCTGACGATTAACAATAGATAGCAGTGGGCACATTTACTCGAATCCTACTCTTGGATGTATTTACCCCCTTTGGGTTTTCTGTACATTTTGTATGTCTGTCCTGAGGCCCTTATGCCAAGGACAAATTTTAAATCAAATAATACATACATATTTATTAAGTTTCTAATTTATGGGGCTATGTTTCCACATGATTAAACTTTTTTTTTTTTTTTTTTTTTTTTTTTTTTTTTTTTTACTGCTAACATTAGGCATAAATTTGCCCCATGGTGAGCAATAGCTTGTACCTCTTCCATTTATAATCTGAAGATGTAACTAACCCTGTAGGCTGGAACCTGGTGAAAGAATGACTGGAAGCATTTTGGATTCAACAGAATCATTGTAAATGACTCATCTGTTGAAATAAAGAACTTTGGTGGTTTAGTAGAATGGATGCTGTATGCAACTTAAATAAGGTCTTCCATCTTTCTTACAAATTAATAAGAATGATTTTAAGATTCCTTTTACTCTACCACTTAGATGTTAATTGGGATAAAGGTAGACATCAATTTAGTATAATTTAAGTCCAGGCATTTGTTTAGAAATACAGCCACTCAATTAATACTTGGAAATTTTCATGAACCAGTAGATCTATTCTTAGAAGATGTATTTACTTTCCGCCCTATTTTGATAGATTATCATTTTTTATGTATTTTCTGGCCACTTGGCTTTTAACGGATATTACATGAAAAAAAGCACACATGTGCCTATTCACTCTAATATTTAAAAATTATCATCTTAAGCTGCTACAGTTATAATTTGTAAAAGAAAGAAGAGAAAGGTGAATTGAAATGGACAGAAACTTCTGTTAATATGTTAAAATGTGTGACTGTGATAGTCTTGGTTAATATTCGGCCAGTTGGCATTTGTAATATGATAGAACTTTTTTATTAATAAGTGTATACTCTCAGTTTCATTTTTATTTTGCTGGTCACAGATCTTTTACATTAAGATGTTTTCATCTTTATCGACCCACTGTTTTTGCTTCATATTTGTCTGTGTACTTGTGTGCTAAGTAAAATTCTAGTTTTATGTTCCAGTAACTTATTCCATTGTGTGTATAATGTTTGCCTCTAATGTAATAGTGAAATATTCTATTGTTTTCAGTATTTGTCGGTACAGCCTAAACTTATGGAAATAAAAACAATCCAATAAAATCAGCTAATGTCTCTATAATGAGAGCATGTTTTTAATCATAGTATTGTGTCTGTATTTGGGTATGACTAGTCTTTATTAATGTTGTTTTTTTTTTGTTTTTGTTTTTGTTTTTGTTTTTGCAATGCTGGCTGACTTTTGTAGCTATAACCATTTAAAAACAAGTTAAACCAAATTATGAAAAACTGGTCACTATGCATTAGCCTCAGATAGTCAATGCACTATAAGCCAAGCATTCCATGTCAAGTGTTTCTAACCCCTGAGGAGGGAGAAATTGTGGAAGGAGAAGCATTTCCATATGTGAGTGCTTAGAAACAGCCCATGGGGAGGGGAAGACACTTCAAGAAGGCATCTGCAGCTGAATTAACCATATGCTTCCCAGAACCCCAGGCCCCCGAATCCTGTTTTGGAGTAAAAGGTTCTACTCAAACTCACTCTCTTTCTGTGGATCTTTGTCAGCCAACTATGCAAAGTTATACCAAGCTAAGTAGATGTCAGCTTCCAACTTCCTCATCTTTGGGGAAAATCTTTGGTCAGATAGAATTCTGTATATGCTGTTGGTTGCATTTAGCACATTTGACAATGTTCTTTGAACAGAATAGGAATGGTTATTCAAAATTATAACTGCTAACTTCAGATTTCTTGATTATGTCACTAAAATTATTTGAGAAAAGAATATTAAAAGGCCAGAAAATATAATGTTCTCACAGAAATGCAGGTATAGTTCTTTCATATATATGAATAATCCACCAAAGTCTTTACTCAGAAAGTTGAATATTACAAATAGAAATAACTTCTTTTGAATGATAGTATTTTTAATGATATTAAAATTACTTTATAGATCACCAACTTACACCATACACAAAAACAAACTCAAAGTGGCTAAAGGACTTAAATGTAAGACGGGAAACCATAAAAATCCTACAAGACTTCATAGGCAGCAAAATAGCAGACATATGTCATAGCAATATCTTTACTAACACTGCTCCTAGGGCAATGGAGGCTAAGGAGAAAATAAACAAATAGGGCCACATCAAAATAAAAAGCTGCTGCACAGCAAAAGAAACCATCAACAAAACAAGAAAGCCCACTGCATGGGAGAACGTATTTGCCAATGGTATTTGAGATAGGAGTTTAATCTCCAAAATTTACAGTTTAACAAAAGGAAGATAAACGATCCAATAAAAAAATGAGCCAGGGACCTAAATAGACATTTTTCAGAAGAGGACTTACAGAAGGCCAAGAGACATGAAAACATGCTCAAAGTCACTAATCATCCAAGAGATGCAAATCAAAACAACAATGAGATACCATCTCACACCTATCAGAATGGCTATCATCAACAAATCAACAAACGACAAGTGCTGGTGAGGATATGGAAAAAAAGGAACCCTTGTGCAAAAAAAGGAACTGCTGGTGGGAATGCAGACTGGTGCAGCCACTGTGGAAGACAGTATAGAGTTTCCTCCAAAAATTAAAAATGAAACTTCCATTTGATACAGTAATTTCACTTCTAGGATTATATCCCAAGAAACCAGAAACACCAATCAGAAAGGATATATGTACCCCTATGTTCATAGCAGCACAATTTACAAGCTAAGATTTGGGTACAACCTAAGTGCCCATCAGCAGATGAATGGATTAAAAAACTGTGGTACATCTACACAATGGAATACTACACTGCTATAAAAAAGAAGGAACTTTTCCCATTTGCAACAGCATGGATGGACATGGAAAACATTATGCTAAGTGAAATAAGCCAGTCAGAGAAAGATAAATATCACATGATCTCATGTGGGATTAATGATCAACATAATTTGATGAACAAGAATAGATCCAGAGACAAATGGCAGGATGGGAGGTACAGTTAGAGAGCAACCAAAGGACTTGTATGCATGCATATTAGCATAACCAATGGACACAGACACTGGGGCAGTGTGGGCTTGCCCAGGGGGAAGGGGGTCAATTGGGGGAAAAAGACATACGTAAAACTTTAGACAATAAAAGAATTAAAAAATTTATAGTTGTAATTTAATTTTTTGTTTTCCTAGTACTTTAAGAAACAAATAATATATTTAAAATGTGACAAATTCTATTTCCCTGATAGGAAAAGAATATTAGAATTCAAGTTGAGTAATATTTAACCTACAAGTCAGGAAATGTTTTCTATTTTGAAGTTTTATTTATTTATTTTAAATAATTATTCAGAATAATCTTTTCTAAGATTTCAAGTGACTAAAATGGCTAATATGTTGAGCATACCTAATGTTGGTTAAAATATATAATCTGAAAATGTTGGTTATACCATTGAATTTGGTGGCAAATATTTTAAGACCAAACTATTGTGGGTTTTTAAAGTATTTTTAATTAAAATTGATAATGTTTTTAAAATGTTAAGGCAATAAATAAATATTGTGAATAATTCAGCAAATATTAATAAATATAATAAAATAGGAAATTAAAGTCACAGGAATCTTATTACCCATAAATAACAATTTTTAACACTGGTGTTTTATTTCAGAATTTTTAAAGTATGAATGCCACTTGACCTTTGAACAACAAGGGGTTAGGAGTGCTGACTCTCCATGCAGTTGAAAATCTGAATATAGCTTTTGATTCCCCTCGAAATTTAACCACTACTACCCTCCTGTTAATCTACTGATAACATAAACAGTCGATTAAGCCGAAGCCGGTTTGGCTCAGTGGTAGAGCGTAGGTCGATTCCGGTCAAGGGCATGTACGTTGGTTGCGGGCATATCCCCTGTATGGGGTGTGCAAGAGGCAGCTGGTCGATGTTTCTCTCTCATCGACGTTTCTAGCTCTCTATCTCTCTCGCTTCCTCTCTAAAAAATCAATAAAATATATTTAAAAAAATAAAAAATAAATAGTCGATTAACACATATTGTGTATGTAACATGTATTATATTCTGTGTTCTTACAAGTAAGTAAGCTACAGAAAAGAAACTGTTACTTAGGAAATCATCAAGAAGAGAAAGTGCATTTACCACACTATATGTATTTATTGAAAATAATCCATTTATTTGTGGATCCACCCAGTTCAAACTCATGTTGGTCAATTATACTTTTAAAAATTATGGTTGCCCTGGCTGGTGTGGCTCAATTGATTACCGAAGGGTTGCTGGTTCTATTCACTATCAGGGCACATATCCAGGTTGAGGGTTCTATCCCTGGTTGGGGTGCATACAGGAGGCATCTGATCAATGTTTCTCCCACATCGATGTTTCTCTCCCTCTCTCTCTAGAATCAATGAAAAACATATCCTCAGGTGAGAATTAAAATTGTAGTCAAACTATAGTTACTGTTTTGTACCACTATAAAAGAACGTGATTATTATATAGCTACATAGTTTCCCATTGCATAGTATTGATAGTACAAAAATCTATTTTAGAATGCTTTTGCTGGATTGAGTTTGCTTCCAGCTTTCACTTTTATTAACTATGCCTAAAGAACACCAGGGAGTATACTTTTTATACATATTTCTGATTATGCCTTTAGGATAAATTTCTAAGAGAGGAATTCCTCTTTTATTAAAAAGAACATTTTATTTCATTAAAAAGAACATTTTATTTTTCCTATGTATATATTTCCAAAGTCCTAGTAATGTTTATAACTTGCAAAAAGTAATATATATATTCATATTGTAAAACTTAGAAGAACCACAGAGATATACTAACCAATGTGATGTGTATCCTTCCAAGTTTTTTCTATACTAGTTCAAGTTCCCCCACCACCCCAGTGTCCATGTCCATTGGTTATGCTAATATGCATGCATACAAATCCTTTGGTTGATCTCTTAACTTCTCCCTCACCACCCACCCCCACCTTCTCTCTGAGGTTGGACAGTCTGATCAGTGTTTCTTAGTCTCTGGATATATTTTTGTTCATTTGTTTATGTTGTTCACTATATCCCACATATGAGTGAGATCATGTGATATTTTTCTTTCTCCAGCTGGCTTATTTTGCTTAGCATAATGTTCTCCAGGTCCTTCCATGATGTTGCAAATGGCAAAAATTCCTTATTTTTTATAGCAGCATGTAGATGTACCATGCTTTTTTAATCCACTCATCTGCTGATAGGCACATTGTTTCCAAATCTTAGCTATGGTAAATTGTGCTGCTATGAACATACGGGTTCATGTGTCACCTTTCTGATTGGAGTTTCTGGTTTCTTTGGATATATTCCCAGAAGTGGGATTACAGGATCGAATGGGAGTTCCATTTTTAACTTTTTGAGAAATGTCCATACTGTTCTCCACAGTGGCTGCACCCATCTGCATTCCCACCAGCAGTGCACGAGGGTTCCTTTTCCTCCACACCCTCTCCAGCACTTGTTGTTTGCTGATGATAGCCATTCTGACAGGTGTGAGATGGTACCTCGATGTTTTGATTTGCATTTTGATTAGTGACTTTGATCGTGTTTTCATATGTCTCTTAGCCTTTGGTATGTCCTCTTTGGAAAGGGGCTGTTTTTTTTTCTTTTTATTATTTTTTTTCTATTTATTATTTTCTTTTTATTATTGTTTATCTTCCTTTTGTTAAGTTGTATGAGTTCTCTGTAAATTTTGGAGATTAAATCCTTACCTGAGATAGTACTGGCAAATATGTTCTCTCATGCATTGGGCTTGTTGTTTTGTTGATGATTTCTTTTCTTTTGCTGTGCAGAAGTTTTTTATTTTGATGTAGTCACATTTGTTTATTTTCTTTTTAGTATCCATAGCCCTATGAGCTGTATCTGTAAAGATATTGCTATGACATATGTCTGCTATTTTGCTGCCTATGGAGTCAAGATTTTTGTGTTTTCCCATCTTACATTTAAGTCCTTTATCCATTTTTAGTTTTTTGTTTTGTTTTGTTTTGTTTTGTGTGTGTGTGTCTGTGTGTGTGTGTATGGTGTAAGTTGATGGTCTAGTTTCATTTTTTTTTGCATGTATCTGACCAATTTTCCCAGCACCATTTGTTGAAGAGACTGTCTTGACTCCATTGTATGCTCTTGCCTCCTTTTTTTTTAACCTTAGAATAGACTTGCATTTTTATTTTATTTTACTCATTTAATGAACATTTATTGATATTTTTTATTTAAATTCTTTATTGTTTAATGTATTACATATGTCTCCTTTTCCCCCCATCAATTTCTCCCCAGCTTCCCAGTTATTCTTTTCAAAATTGCCTCCATTTTCTTGTGCATGTAGGCTTCTAGATAAACTTTCGAATCAACAAGTAGCAACAAAAAGGAGGATTTTCATTATAATTACATTGCATAGAAGATTACTTGAAAAAAATAAACACTTTATAATATTAAGCCTTCCCACGCAGGTACATGGTATAACTCTTCGTTTATTGGGTTTGTATGTAGATACATTTTTAAGGCTTTTGGGAAAGTTTTCTTAGTGGCATTATACAGACAACTTCTTCCTCCCCTTTTTTATTTTCATGAACTATTCAGTTTCAAAGCTTTTAGTGAGGAGAGCAAAGTAGACACTTGTCCTGGAATCTGTGTGCATTGAAGGAGCTGTCATGGCCTATAGAGCAAGGTGTGAAGCCTGAAAAGGGTGGGGAAGGCATCTGCATAGGACAGCGGGCGCCGTGAGGGGTGAGGAAGCTGACCAGGTGCAGGAAGCAAGAACTGGACTTCAGAGGGAGGGCAATCTGGCAAGTAGTAACAGATAGAATTGGGAGAGAAAAGCATCCCACAGAGAGGTAGCCAGGTATGTGGTGTGGCAGCTGAGCCGGGTGAGCAGGGCATCCACACAGCAGGGGGAGAATTGGGGAGAAACCCTCTGGGGAAAGTCAGAGCCTTCCTGAAGCGAGGAGGGCTTCCACGCATGGGTAAGTGTGACCAAGGCTCCCATGTGCAAGGGCTTCCCGCTCAGACGGTGAGTGGAGAAAGGTGTCCGTGTTTGGGGCATGGCCCAGAGCAGGGAGCCATATGTGAGCGGATTAGGACATCTGCGTGTGTGTGAGAGGCAGATCACATCAGGTGTCAGAGCACAAGCAGGCGAGGAAAACCAATAAAAGTCCGAGAAACTGGACGTAACTAAACACAATATACCTATGATGCTGAATTGGATCCTTTCCCAATCAGAATATTATTGGGCCAATTGGGAAAACTTCATAGGAACAGAGGTTCCCATTTTCAGTGTACAGTCTGTCCTGTGATTAAAATGAAATTATTTAAGATTACGTCGTCATGTAACAATAATTAAACTTATTATCCTATCTCGCAGTGTCTCTTCTATACTAATGCTGTAATGAAGTGATGGGGACTGGGCTGTGTTGCAAAGAACGCCATTGTTTGTTGTATTAAAAAAAAATCTACATAGGGTTTTGTCCAAATAAATCAGACTTTGTTTTTCTTGCCGAAGATTAATCTGAGTAAATTTTGGGGGGAAGGGCAGCATATACTTTTTATACATGGCTAATATTTAAATTGCATTCTTCACTGAGAACTTAATCCCTGGAGTTTCTGATTCCAGAGCATAGAGTCAGCGGGACCCAGGTCCAAACCCTGACTCTCACTTACTAACCCCATGACTTGGGACAGCTCAGGGCCTGGCACAGAGAGAGTATCAGTAAATATTGTATGAGTGATGTATGAAGCTATTAAGTGTATGAGGTTTCGTTTCCTTATTTGTAACATAGGTTACTTAAAGCTTACAGATAATTGACGTAACTCTTGGCATATAGTAAATAATGAGTTAGTGCTAGATATTATAATAATACATTTTATACTAGAATCCTTTCATTAATATCAAGTGAGTCCCAGAAAATACACGTTATCTCAGTTTATGTGG
Source organism: Pipistrellus hanaki (assembly GCF_964339955.1). Taxonomy (NCBI): domain Eukaryota; kingdom Metazoa; phylum Chordata; class Mammalia; order Chiroptera; family Vespertilionidae; genus Pipistrellus; species Pipistrellus hanaki. The sequence goes on along the minus strand of NC_140513.1, from coordinate 15,245,740 downwards.
ATGACGAGAGAAATATAACTCCATGACTCAGTTGCTACAGATAGCTTTTCTAGCACTGGAATAAAGCAAATGTGAGACATACTGGAGGAGAGAATAAGGAAGTACGTAGAATTGAGCTTGGATTGGAAATGTAAAAAGGACACTTTTGATTGGTACAAAGACCCTGGGAGAGGTCTCTGGCTCAGTGTGGGGAAGGTGTGGTGTGAGTTCCTGGGCATAGGCAGATGCTGGGACAGCAGAGGCTGGTGGCCAGGAGTTCCTCAGTGGGAGGCGTGAAAGTTGAGGCAAGTTAGGCAATTTGCAGGTCACCTTGCTAGTTGAGTTAACTCTTCATTTTGCTATTTCTGAGCCTTTAGTTCCTTGTATGAATATATAAGCATTGTAGAGAAAGTCAGAACCATTAGACATGAAGTACTAGCTGGCATTGTTTTTACTTTGAGGTGGTCTACCTTATCTGTTTGTTTTTAGCCAAAGATCACAAATTGAACAGTTTAATCCTGGTTTTAGTAGATCACCGAGTATGAGGAAGGGCCCAATAATGGTTATGGACTTGTCTCTTTGGCAACCAATACTTAGGTGGTTACATGGAAGAAAACCGGTTTTCATCTAAAGCAATTTGGCAATTGCAACTTTTTCTGCTCCTTTTTTCTGAAACGATGTGAGCTTCTCTGGAGTATCCCTCTACCTTCCCCTAATATTTTACTCCCTTGACCTTGAATTCTGATTTTAAGCTAGCTGATGAGTAAAGTTTCAGATATCTCTCTCTTTATTAATTTGTGAGAAGAATTAAAGAAATATGCTATCATTATTTAATTCAAGTCTGCCCAGGATGGCACAAAAAACATTTGAGACTAGATAGCACAGGGAAATAACAGCTCTTCATATGCAGAGGGTAAGGAGAGAGGAAGTTGGCTTATTTTTGCTGTTGTTGTTAATAGTAATACTGTTGTTTTTCCAGTGAAAATTTTAGATAGAGAATTCTTTGTTTCTCTGCATTCATTCCCCACTCCCCCCCCCCCTTTTTTTTTAAATTTATTGGAATGCCTTCATTAGTGCATCAGTTAGTATATATGGCAAAATTGACGGGATTAAATGCAAGGTTGCTGCATTGATTTCATGCTAGAAATATTGTCCTCTATTATATTTATCCTAATATATGTGTACTTGATAGACATTTCAGATTTTGAAAGTGTCATCTCTTAAGAGTTTTCTGTTATTTAGCATGATCCCCAGACATAATTTTCTAAAGAAGGGAGTGGCAAATTATTTTAATACCTTTTGTTTTTTCTGTTTCTAGCCTATTCTACTAAGCTCAACAAATTTCCTGTATTTAATATTAATGATGACTTGAATGATCTGTGCACCAGTGCAGTAAGCCCAAATACTACCAAAGCCACGCGGTATGCCCTGAATGTGTGGCGCTACTGGTGCATGACCAATGGGCTCAAAGACCACACGGACATCACCAAGGTAAGGAACTCATTCATTTACTTCTCCGGGCCAACTTTCCTGAGCCTCCACGTGCCAGGCACTGTGCTGAGCATGGTGGCTAACACAGAACAGCTGCTTTCTGCCTGGAGACACTTTGAAAGAACATAAAATAGAATGAAAAATGTCTGCAGTACAAAGCAGAATTTAATAAGTGTTCTATGAATGTATAGATCAGAAATGCCTTCCCCCCCCCACCCCACCCAAATCAGTTAGATAAATTCATTTCAACATGATGACACTAGTAAAAGCATTGGTAGTTAAGCTGTATTAATGGTGGAGAGGTAGAACTTCAATAGGATTGAATAAAAACAGATGTCTTCTGGGTAAGATCTGGAGGATTAGACTCACTTGCCTATAGCAGAGGCTTCATACATGGAAAAAATGGTCTATAAAGCTAGATTTTGATAGCTCTAGCTACACTCTTGTGGCCATTGGGAAATCATTGAAGTTCTCTTTTGCTTTTGTTTGAAAGGAGAGATTTTATTTGAAGGATTATTGCAGGGGCCGTGGGGAAGGGACTATTGTAATAGGGAGAATTCTCTCACCCTAAGAGTCTTAAGTGTCAAGGTTTAGGCAAAAGGGAAACCATTGAAGGTTTTTAAATGGGGAGGAACATAATGAGAGTGCTACTGTAGAGAAATTAATTGGAAGTGATGAACAAAAATGTAGTTCATATATTTGGTCCTTATTTTCTTTTCCCCAATGGTAAAATGAGTTCTGAAAATCTCTTCCAACTTGAAATGTTTGGAGTTTGTGAATGGAAGGAAAAATCCTTGGATAGGAAGAGACAGAAGACAAAGATGTTGCATTTCTATTTGGATCTATTGAGTGTACATCAGACAGATGTTCAGATGGACATGTCCAATAAGCAGTTGGGAATCTGGGATTTCCAACAGGGGGAAATGCTAAATCTAGAAGGGTAGACTTAAAGGTCTTGCAAATAGAGGTTATAATTGAAGGGCAAGTTTGGGTGATGGTGGTCCTTGAGGTCTGAAAGGTTGGCAACCGCTGATGTAGGGCACCAACAAGAGATGAATAGGAAATCCAGGTTTCTGCTTATGACAGCCTGGTGCATTGGACACAGCGGGGGGCCTTCCTGCTGTACCTGCAGAGAAACAGGGCCCATCACACGGCCAACAAAAGGGACAGCTGAGGGTGGAGCAGTGAGCACATCTGAAAGGCAGGACTCTGCCTGAGCACATACGTTGACAACGTTATTAAGGAAGAGAAGAGACAGGTAGGTGAACTGAAGAATCCTTCATTGAAGAGAGGATGCTGAAAAGGGCTTGAGAGGTTCTAAGTGAGTAGTAGACCCTGGCTCCTCACAGGGTTACAGGGTAACCATCTTTGAAGGGAAATGTTCCTTCAAAGTAGATGCTCAGGTTTGTTTGTTTTTGCAGATTAAAACCAACTAAATATGTGCTCCTTTTTTAAAAAAAATCACAAGCCACTCAAGGAAAACAAACAACAGATTTAGACCTCCAGGATTTTAGATGATAGATTGTAGGCTAAGAATGTATGAAATGTTTACAGAAATGAAGAGAATTACAGTTGACCCTTGAACAACATCGGGGTTAGGGGTGCTGACCCCTGCAGAGTTGAAATCTGCATATGTGGATTCCAACTGTGGATCGAAAATATTGTATAGAAATGTACAAGCAATAACAAACTAATCAAAATGAGCAGATTTGAAAACAAATGGTAATTTCCACTTGCAGTCAGAAGGGAATGAAAAGATCTAGATTCATCTTCCTGCTGCGACAATTAGAAAAACTGGGCACAGTGCATGAAACAGCCATTTTCAGACATGACAGGTAGCACAGGACTTGATCCCTAAGAGAAAGGTAACAAATGAGATGAGCGCTACCAGGTCTCAGGCTTTCTTCCTGGAGGCAGTTTCTGAGCTGCAATAAAGGCAGGGAAACCCAAGCAGAGCCTGGGAATAAAACTTGTTGAGTTGAGGGGAGACAGAAATCAGGGTTTGGAGAGGCCAAGGACATGAGGATACTAGAAAGAAGTCCCAACATCCATTGACACGTATGGCAAACCCAGAATTCAACAATTTCTAGCATCCAATCAAACATTACCACTCATAGGAAGAAGTGGGAACATGTGACCCATACCCGGGAGAAAAATCAGTTCAGTCGTTCACTTCTAGCCAATTTGGAGAGCCAGATTTATCCGCCTGCCTGAAACAACCAAAATACAGACATGGATTTTAAAATTAGCAGACAAGGGCATTGAACAGTTATTGTAAAGAAGATAAGCAAGCGGCCTGTAAGCACGTGAAAAGATGCTCAGCTTCATTAGAGATCAGGGAAATAAATGCAAGTCAGAGCACATGAGATTCCTCTTCACATCCAGTAGAAAGGAAGGACTGGAATTTTAAAAAGACGCAACGCATGCTAACGTGTGTTGATGAGGATGTAGAGAAACTGAATCTTCTTATGCTTCTGGTGGGAATGTAAAATAATGCAGCCTCTTTGGAAACAGTCTCAAAGTTCCCCAAAAGTTAAATATATAGTTACTCTGTCACCCAGCAATTCCACTCCCAGGCAAATACCCAAAATATGAAAAACATATATTATACAAAAAATTGTACACAAATATTCATTATAGCATTATTTACAATAGCCAAAAATGTAGAAACAACCCAAAAGTCAGGTGAATGAATAAACAAAATGTGGCATATCCATACAATGGAATTTTATTTAGCAGTAAAAAGAAGTGGAGTACTAATACATGCTACAATGTGGATGAACCTTGAAAATGTTACGCTAAGTGAAATAAGTCAGACACAAAAGGACAAATATGTATGATTCCATTTATGTAAGGCGCCTGGAATAGGTAAGTTCATAGAGTCAGAAAGTAGAATGGAGACTACCAGGGGCTGGAGGGAGGAGGAGAAGTGGGGTTATTGTTTAATGATAATGTAACAGTGTCTAATTGTAATAAATAAAAGGTCTGGAAATGAATAGTGGTGATGGTTATACAACATTGTCAGGGTACTTAATGCCACTGAATTTTACATTTTTAAATGTTTAAGATTGAAAACACACACACACACATGTATTATGACAATTAAATAAATAAATAAAATGTAACTTTCACCTTTAAATTCTCAGAGATCCCCATTACCGGTTCTTCATCCTCACTAACCTTAACTTTTTCTAGACCAGAGGTCAGTGAGGTGATTATGAAGACAGTTGTCTGTTACTGGGTTACTTTCTATTTCCATTCAGGAATCCATGAAAAGAGTTTCATTTCTCCATACCCTCCATGGCTTAGATAATATATGCATCCCAGGTGATGAAAACGTTCAGTAGAGTGCACCTGCCACCACTTCTCTAGGTACTAGTGCTTCTTCATTCCCCCTGTGTTGTCTGGAAGAATATGGGTGAAGAAGATGACATATTTCAATCCTCTGTAATCTACTCACATGGGTCACTGAAATACTTTTAATAATTAATGCTTAAGAAAGAGGTCAATATCTTAGAGAGTTTATCCAATATTTAGTTAAAAGAAAGAACTGAGGCATCCCTAGCCCATATTTTTTAATCTCACTTTCTTGGTCTCAATGGAAGATATTTTTATTCTAGATGTGTCTTAAAGATAGATGTAACTGGCAGCAGACAAAGTAGGTAACGCCTCTTGATCATGATTCGGCAGCTGGTGAGTCTCAAATTTGTTTGTTTAATAAAGAAAGTAAGCCCTAACCGATTTGGCTCAATGGATAGAGCATTGGCCTGCAGACTCAAGGGTCCCAGGTTCAATTCTAGTCAAGGGCATGTACCCAGTAGGGGTGTGCAGGAGGCAGCTGATTGATGTTTCTTTCTCATCAATGTTTCTGACTCTCTCTCCCTCTCCCTTCCTCTCTGTAAAAAATAAATAAAATGTATTTAAAAAGAAAGAAAGCAGGGAACCTAATGAGATTTCAACATCTCATCTATATAAATAGAAAATACTTTCTCATTCTGTGATCATTCTTTGATCTACTGTATTTAATTTAGTATTTTTTTAATATAGGTGTGACCCAATCCTTACTGATCCATCTCCCTCAAGGTTGCTATGTCATTGATTTCTGTATTCCTTAAACTCACTCAGGAAATAGAGCACCTTGACGCTCTATACTTACCTTTCTGAACAAAGTAAAATTTGGTAACTGCAAAAGCAAAGTCATTTTGTTTACCATTAATGATGTAGTCCATAGGCATTTCCCCACTTCTCCCCCTTAGACAAGATTACCACAAAGGGAAGTTTGAGGCACTCTCCTAAAAGTAACTCTTACTTTTTACTTGTCTTATAACTGTCAGGTTTCAAGGTTTGCTGTGTAGGAATTTGCCTAACATGTCAGGTTTTGTGTGTTTTTTTTCTTCCCCATCTGAAACCATCAGCCCCAGGACTGAGCTCTTTTTGTTTTTCATTTTTTCATCAAGGGAGCCAAATTTATAATCCAGGGTGAATTTTGAGATGGTAAATCTATTCACAGTGGCTAATAAGGGAAGTAATTTTTTGCAATATCTTTGTAACAAATTGAAGACCTTGGTAATCTGGTGGAATAATCCCCAACCAAAACTCAGTCCAAGGAGAATCCAAGATGGCTGTACAGGTGAACACCTAGCCGTAACCACACACAACAATTTCAATAAAATACAACTAAAATATAAAATGGGCATTACCCAGAACTACAGGAAAGTTGACTGACTGGAAATTCTACAACAGGAAGCAAGGAGAAAACCAGAGGGAAGAGTGGAGGAGCTGTAAAAGCCTAAGGTACGGAGACACACAGCGTGCGCAGAGAGGACGGAGCCGGAGAGGAGGGGCGGCTGAGTGCCTGGCTGGCATTCCCTAGCAGAAAGGAGATAAAAGCTCCGACTGTGCTGGGCCCCAGTTCCGACTGCTCTGAACCCCAGTTCTAGGCCAGACCCCGGGGACCCAGGCTCAAACAGAGGGAGCTGGGCTGCGAGGCAGAACCCCGGGGGAGCGGCGAAAGGAGGTCCTGGAGGCGCGCACATTGTGTGCAGAGAAGGGACGGTTGGCTGTGCCATGGGATTGCCCTGGCGGGAAGGAGACTGGGGCTCGAGACTGCTCTGAATGCCACCTCCAATCCCACTTCCAACTGAACTGAACCCCAGTTCCGGGCACATTGGGGGAGAGCCTAGACTGTTGGGTAGCAGGCGAAAATCGAGGGCACCTTTCTCTCAGAGGTGCTTGCAGCGAGTACTGAAGGACCCTGAGACTCAGGAGCCGCATAGGGCGGGGCTGACGGAAGCCAAGACTGTTGGCTCCACCCTGAAACTCCGCCCCAGCAGGGAAGCTGCGAAAATGCGACAACGAAATAGATCACAAACGAAAGAAATGGAGGACAAAAAACGACTGGATATAGAGTTCAAATCTACGCTTATAAGGTTTTTCAAGAATTTCCTAGGAAAAGTCGATAAGACCTATGAGGATATGAAAAGGGATCAACTAGAATTAATAAGGAATCAACGAGAAATGATAAGGGATCGACAACAAATAAAAAATACATTGTCTGAAATAAAAAATATTATACAGAGTCCTAAAAACAGAATGGAAAATCGCAAGAATCAAGTCAAAGATTTGGAACATAAAGAGCCAGAAGATACTCCTCCGCAGAAGCAAGAAGACAAGAGAATCCAGAAAATTGAAGATAATGTAAGAAACCTCTGGGACAACTTCAAGCGAACCAACATCAGAATTATGGGGGTCCCAGAAGATGAGAGAGAGCAAGATATCGAAAACATACTGAAAGAAATAGTGACAGAAAACTTCCCCCACCTGGTGAAAGAATTAGACTTACAAGTCCAGGAAGCACACAGAACTCCAAACAAAAGGAATCCATTAAAACAAATCATCATTAAAATGCCAAGAGCAAAAGACAAAGAGAGAATATTAAAAGCAGCAAGAGCAAAGCAGGTAGTTACCTATAAAGGAGCACCTATACGATTGTCAGCTGATTTCTCAACAGAAACCATGCAGGCCAGATGGGAATGGCAAGAAATATTCAAGGTGATGAATAGTAAGAACCTACAGCCAAAGATAATCTACCCAGCAAAGCTATCACTCAGAATTGAAGACCAGATAAAGAGCTTCACTAATAAAAAAAAACTAAAGGAGTTCATCACCACCAAACCAGAATTATATGAATTGCTGAAGGGGATTCTTTCGGAAGAGAAAGTAAATAAAGATAAAAATTATGAACAACAAATACGTAACTATCAACAAGTGAATCTAAAAACCAAGGAAATTAAAAAAAAATCTGATGAACAATATTAACTGGTGAATATAATAGAATCAGAGGTATGGAAGGGGAGTGAACTGACGATTCTTGGGGAAAAGGGGAGAGGGGGGTGTGGGAAGAGACTGAACATAAACTGTGCACCTATGGATGAGGACAGTGGGGGGTGGGGAAAGTGCAGAGAGTGGGATGGGAACCTGGTGGAGGAGAGCAATGGAGGGGGGGGGGGAGGAACATTTGTAATAATATGAATAATAAAAATTTATTAAAAAATAATAAAAAAAATAAAAGTCACAATTCTTTATAAAATGGGGAGAGAAAAAAAACACCTCAGTCCAAGAAAACTAAGGAGGCAGCCAACACAGGCCAGAATGAATGGTTTCTTGTGTGCAGATAACATAAATTTTGTGATCTGACATTTCTTCAAGAATTGATTTTGCTGTGATTTTACTTTGAAACGTGTTATTCAAAGGACTTGTTTGCACGCATATAAGCATAAGCAATGGACACAGACACTAGGGGGGTGAGGGCATGAGTGAGGAGCAATGGAAGATAAAGACACACGTGTAATCAATAAAGAATTTTTAGAAAGAAAGAAACTTGTGGTATTCTGTGTAAGCCAGAAAAATGTTCTGTATTGTAAGTCACCTTGGTTCTCCTGACTCCAAGGTTAATTCATTGATTTAACCCATGTTTATCAGTACCTTGGGCATCAATGATATGGTTCAGGCCTTCCAGTATGTAATGAAGACCCAGTCATGTATAAGATGCAGTGGACTTTTTAAAAATATATATTTTATTGATTTTTTTACGGAGAGGAACGGCAAGGTATAGAGAATTAGAAACATTAATGAGAGAGAAACATTAATCAGCTGCCTCCTGCACACTCCCAAGGTTCATGCCCTTGACTGAAATTGAACCTGGGTCCCTTGAGTCCACAGGCCAACACAATATCCACTGAGCCAAACCAGTTAGGGCAGATGCAGTGGACTTTCAGTCCATTTTGAGACAAAGACATATAAATAGATAAAAGTCTGTGCGACGTGGAGAGATCCATAATAAAATTTAACTGCCATGGTATCCCAGGTGAGAGAGTAACTTTGCTTAGGGAAGCTGGAGAAGCCTTTATCTGGACAGCAGAATTTGAGCTAGATCTGAAATGATGCATTGGAATTTTTCCAAACAGAGAAAGTTAGTAGAAAAAAAACATTCTAGGCAGAGGAGGTAACACGTGCAAAGAAATAGATGCAGGAAAGGGCCTTGTGGTTTCTATCAATGACACAAAGTTCGGGGAGGCTAGAAATATAGCACCAGGAGAACAGATGAGGGGGCTAGAGAAATACAGTGTGTACCAGCTACCTATCGCTGCCTAACAGACCACCCCACAACTCAGTGGTATCACACAGCATCCATTTTACCTGCTCATGATTCTTTCTACAGGTTGTGCTGGGTGGTTCTTCTACTGGGTTCAGTTTGGGGTACACATGTGGACGCAGTCATGTGATATTAGAAGACAGACAGCTTGTCTCTACTTCACATGTTCTTGTGGTCTAACAGGGCTTTCTCATAAGGCAACATCGTACTAAGATAATGAAAGCAGACCTTGTAAGAACCTGTAAGACAAAAACAGATGAAAGCAGAATCTCTTGAGGCCTCAGCTTAAAATTCACACATTGTCATATGTTATATGTTATTGATCAGAATAAGTCACAGCCAGCCCAGGTTCCCAGGGTGGGAAAGTAGATCCTACCTCTTGATGAGAGGAACAGTAAAGTCATGTAGCCAAAGGGTATAGGAATAGGGAGGGGAGGAATTGTTGTGGCTGTTTTTACAAAGAATCTACCACAGAGTGGAGCCAGATTGTGAAGAAGTGCAGACAAGGTAAACAGTTTGGAATTTATCCTAAGGCAACGGTAAGCTGTCAGAATTTGTTTTGTTTTTAAGCACTAAGGTAATAAGTAAGATTTTCTGCTCAAACTTCTTATTTAGGAGCCATTTCTCTCCTATAATTCCCATGGTTATTGCAGAAGCCATCATGTTAGTACTGTGGCCCATTTTTTGCTCAATTTTTTGGATCAAGAATGGGCCAATCAGAAACCTTCCTTTGGGTTTTGGGTTTTGTTTGTTTGTTTGTTTGTTTTTCTGCTGATAATGAGAGTTGGTCTCTTGCCAATACCTGAAGTCATCAGATATAAACCAAGTACATTTTTCTTATCTGTGGAACATATATTGATATCTAAACCCTATGCATCATTGATCCAGAGACACTTCCAAACCTATCCTGATAAATTCAAGTGACAATTCAAAGATTATTAACCTGCTCTGCCAACTGGTCATATCAGTCGTCTCTCCCTACAGCACTCTGTTGGGGGCCAGCAGTACCAAATATTATGTGCAGATATTAAGGAAATTAATGTTGGAATGATTCAGAGTTTGATAAGTTTAGTTCAGGAATTCTTTAGAGAGGATGGTTGCATTTTTTAAAAAACAATATTAACATGTTACTTTGATTGTAAAAATGAATTATTAAATCTCCAATGCATCTATTAACAAGAAGTTAGTGGGGGTTTTTTTAATCTTTATTTTTGAAAGTATTACATATGTCCTCTTTCTCTCCCATTGACCCCTTGTAGGCTGCCCCTCCCCCAGGCCGCCATCCCTCTATTGTCTGTGTCCATGGGTTATGCATGTATGCATACAAGTTCTTTGGTTGATCTCTTCCCACCCACCCACCCTGAATGGTTGAATTTTATTGAAGGGGTGGGAAGAAAGGGATTTTCTAGAAAAGAGAAGAAAGGAGTTTCCAGAGAGAAATAGTAAAAGTTACAAAGGCCAATAGTAATGATATCGTGTGTGTGTGTGTGTGTGTGTGTGTGTGTGTGTGTTCATTACTATTTATAAACCCTTTCAAGTCCACTTCTTTAAGCATTGTAGTAATTCTTTGAGGAGGTGTTGATTATCGTCCCGTTTTACAGCTTAGAACACTGAGGTTTAAAGAGGTAAAATGGAGCCAAGTATGGAACCTAGAGCTTGGAGTCCACTGTTCTTTCCACTATATCATGCACCCACGCTTTAGAGGTCTTGTCTACACTACCGCCCCTCATGAGGATTGGGAGCAGGAAGGAGGGATCTGGCTTATGTGGTGTCTTCACATGTGTAACCTTCGTGTTTGTCTTATTTGAGATCCCTGCAGCGAAGTTGAACGAGCTGCTTGAGAACTTTTACGTCACCGTGAAGAAGAGCGATGGCTCGGACTTCCTGGCCACCTCGCTGCACGCCATCCGCCGGGGCCTGGACCGCATCCTGAAGAACGCAGGCGTGGGCTTCTCCATCACCAGCAGCACCTTCAGTTCGTCCACCAAGAAACTCAAGGAGAAGCTGTGGGTCCTGAGTAAGGCGGGGATGTCAGGCGCCCGTTCTCGCAACATCATCTACTTCTCCCTCTCCGACGAGGAGGAGATGTGGCAGGCGGGGTGCCTCGGGGACGACAGCCCCATCACTCTCCTGTCCACCGTGGTCAAGTACAACAGCCAATACCTGAACATGCGGACCCTGCAGGAGCACGCGGACCTGATGTACGGGGACATCGAGCTGCTCAAAGACGCGCAGAACCAGCCCTACTTTGCGCGGACGGACAGCGTCAAGCGGGAGAGCCGGAGCGCCTCCACGCGCATATGCCACGGGAAGATCTACCACGAGCATTCCCGGGGGCACAAGCAGTGCCCGTACTGCCTGCTCTACAAGTACATGTACATCCACCGGCCGCCCACCCAGATGGAGGCCAGGTCCCCCTTCTACCTGACCGCCAGGAAGGAGGCCGTGGACGTGGGCAGCGTGTGGTACGAGGAGCAGAGGATGGGGCTTCGGTCCCTCCGGGGAATTGTCCCCAACTTAGCCAAGAAGGTCAAGCTAGAAAACTGCGAGAACTTCACCTTCGTCTCCTTCACTCAGGTCTCCAGGAGGCTCGGCTCCCACAGCTGCTGCCAGTGAGCCGGGCCCAGGCCGTGAGGCAGGCGGCCGGGGACGACCGTGACCTCATGGCCGGACTGGCCTCTGTCAGTCAGTGTGACCTGCTGTTTCTTTGACTTTGGACTTTTTCACGGAAAGTAGATGCTTCTGAATGCTTAGGATGTTTCATCCAAATGTGTGTCACCTTTGTTAAATTATGGGAATCTAACACAATGTGTAATTGCTACATACACAGGAACAAGGAAGTTCATTTTTTTCTAGTGCCTTTTTAGCACAGATTTTCTAAAAAAAAAAAAAAAAAACAAGAAGAAAACATTGGTGATTTTTTTTTTTTTTTTTTTCAAAAATCCCAGTAGCCTAGTAGCTTTGGAATGTTTTGAAGACTACATACACTTGGTTGAATTACACTCACAAAAGGAACCAGAAAGAGAGAGGCAGGCATTCGCTGTTTCCAGAAGAAAAATTGCACTTGACACTCCTCTTTAGAGGGTGCTGATGGGTAACCGAGTTCTGCAGACTAAGCAGCCTTGCTTGGTGGAAGGTGGTGGAGACACACTCAGCGAAGGCAGTTTCCCGGGAAAAGATGAATGTGCCAGAAGCTGCTTGTGGGAGCAAAGTTTCCAGCACACTAGACGGCGTGCACCATGAGGGAATCGCCAGGAAAAGAAGTGGCTTGGAAGAGCGATCTGTGATCAAAATGTGAAGACCTCCTGAAGCAGAAGTGCCTATGTCCTGTTTCTCAGCACCACGTGAAAGCTCTTTTCATTTGAATCTTTTTTTAGAGTTTTGTGGGTTTTTTTAATCCTTTAATCTGTTCTTTGTGTCATACTGTTGTTCTGTCAGTGCACAGCCCTGGATCTGTAAAAGAACTAAAGGTAATTTTGAGGCTGAGCCTGGAAAACCCAACCAAACTACCGTGTTTCCCCGAAAATAAGACCTAGCGCATGGAAAGATAAGACATCCCCTGAAAATAAGACCTAGCGCAATTTTGGGAGAAAAAAATTAATATAAGGCACTGTCTTATTTTCGGGGAAACAGGGTAGTTGCAAAGGGGACAAATTGGGAAACGTGTTTATTAAAGTGCTTTGAAATATTTTGGTCAAAGTATGACTTTTTCAGCCACCGCAGATAACCACCATTTTTGGTTGGCACCCCTTTGGGGGACATAGTGCTATAGGCAGCCGACCAGGTACGCAAACCCAGCAGCAGTCAGGACCTCGTTGTAAAAATCCAAGCACGATGATAGGTTTTTAGTTTAAAACCATTTCACTCGGGTGACATCCAACCTGACCCCTTGCGATGGAAACATCAGCAGAGTTTTCTAATAACTTCAAATGAGAAGTAGAAAAGGAGGCCCCAAGAGTGCTTATTAATAATAATAATTTCCTGGGATCTCTATTTTGTATCTGAGGGTAAGACTGGTACAGCTTTGTACCATTGTGTTCCTTGTGGATGCTTTCTAATTCAAAATTAAAATTACAGTGTAAGTTGGAATAGCAGGAGTCCTAAAATCAGCCCTATTCCTTTTTTTTTTTTTTTTCAAAAATATTAGTTTAGCATTTATTTTAATTAATTGTTTTTAAAAACCATTCATTGGTCTCTGAAATAGGTAATGCTTCCTTTCCCAGAGAAGACTCAACCAATGCTGCCTTAACAGTTCACATTGTTCCCTCTTTAGTTCCTGCACATTTGTAATGTTGTTAACTCGTTGCTCTTTCCTGAATACAGTTTCATTTTGGTATGTCTCCATCTGTATTTGAATAGCAGGTAACGTTTAAACCTCAGTGTTATGACGCGGTAGTACAAATTGTTCTAGTATGGTTTTCTTATAGTGATCTTAGGGTTTTAATTAAAAAGAGACACGAAGCATCAGGTACAGTTTCCTTTCGTTTGCTAAGCACCCAAAGGATATTTTGTTTGTGGAAAGCAGATGGTCATTTCTTTTTTTCTTGTCAGTTCTGCACTTCAACATAGAACCCGTGTGAATTATTGGTCAGCGCCTGCAGCCTCATTAAGTAAAATCTCCATTTGTATTTTAAATAGATTCAAGAAGAAATTGCCATTAGAATCACTGGGACCTTTTCAGGTTTTACGTTCCCAGAAGTAGCAATAACTGATCCAGAGGTTGAAATCTTTCTGTTGACCGTAGCTTTTCATCAGCTGAATAGCCATCTCTGCCTCAGATTTGTTGCTTATTACCCATTTGGTGTCGTGTAAATCCCCAGAATTCTGAAGGGTGTGATTATAACAAAAAAATCAGGAGGTGGAATCGTCAGTGATAGCCGATGGAATGAAAGAACTGCCTGAGCATCTTGGATGCCGTTTGTGATATGACGCGCCTCCCTGGGGAATAGGAGTGAGAAAGAAAACACATTTATCAAGTGCTGTTCTGTGCCACCTGTTGTACCGAGTGCTTTGTCTGCTTGGTAACGGTGTGGAGAGGTGACTGTATGCACACACACACTTTACATCTATATGTGGTAACGGCTAGGAAACCTAAAATGGTAAAGCACCTATCCACCTACTGGTATAAGACTGCGCCTGTCTTCAGAGGACCTGAAGGGGGCAGGGTAGCTAGTTCTAAGACGGTGGTTCTCTTTCCAGCCCTCTCTACACCATACCCACTGGGGATGCCATGATTTTCTGTTCTCCTCCTAAGCCAGGAACAAGGGGAATCCCAAGAGAAGGAAGTGGGGGAAGTTAAGAGTGTTTCTCTCCCCCCCTCCCGCCTTTATTTGTTTCTGTTTGTGTGTTTGTTGTTGCTCAAAAGTGTGAATGAATATCAGGAATTTCCAAGTTCACCTCTGGCTCTATGTCAGGGATGGTGGTGCTGTGGGTGTGACAAGAGACCTACAGAGTCCCTTGGGTGAGCTCTCGCCCTCCACACCTCTGCATCTGCTCCAAAATGAGCCCTGCTTCCTCAGCACCTCGTCCCAGAATCCATTGGGTCTCCCCTAGGAAGTTTATTCTGCCAGAGTTAATAGGGCGTCAGCTTGAAGGATATGAGTCAATGAAATAGAAAGCGTTTAGCACAGCCCTAGGCACATAGTAAGCATGCAATAAATATTAGCTATTTCAGTTACAGCTTTTGATAATAGTGATAACTATTATTATTCAACTGATCTGTATTTACCGCTTATTTCTTCCATTCTGGAGATTCTCTCCTTCAAACTGTTGCACTTGAAGAAGCAACCAAACCTTGTAATCTGGTCGCATTTATGCCCATCAATTCTACCTCCAACACAGCCACGCCCTGATACCTCAGATAATGAGCAAAACTAAGTGAAGAATGGAGAAATGTTAAGGGGCTTTTTATAAGACAGGTTTTCCATGTTTAGTGTGTCTGCAAAGTTAACCAAAGTTGTGAAAGAAGGGGTCTCCTTGGTCATGTGGCATTTTTCTGCCTGGCTTGGATTATATGTAGACTGTGTTCCTCTTCCTGACTGATGAAACGGTGTTTGAAGAAATGTGGGATACTGTCACCTTGATTTTGATTTTGATTCAGCCTTAATAAAAGCATCAAGCACCACTCCACTCTCTCAGCGTGTTCTTAGGGAGAATCTGGACAAGATAATCCCCTCGAGGAAGCTGGAGCCTCTTGTAGTGAGAAGATGACTGGAGCCCCTTCACTCTCACCTGGCGAAGGCTGGTCTCCCTCTCCTCAGCTAGAACGTGGGCTCATTGGAGTGGATCATCCCACAGTGAATGCTCCCCTCCTGCAATTCTGCAAAACCCCATCAGTAGGAAGGGGCAAAACTAGGAAGCAAAATTCCTCATTCCTCAAGGTCATAGCGTGAATCTTCTAAGTGAGTGCTTCTCACTAGACTGAAATGCTTTCTGTAGGAATAACAGTTTTCTTAAATTTTCATGTTTCACAACTTCTAAAATTATTTTGCTATCTTTAGGCAGCAGGATGTTGATTATTTTTCGGTTTAGGCTAACACTGACCACATGCTACTACTTAAATAAAGTAAACCATGTTTATTATGCTTAACCCAGCATGCATCACTGTGCTTTTATTGAAATCTGGGTTGCTAAACAGTTTCTAGCTACCGTGTTTCCCTGAAAATAAGACATCCCCTGAAAATAAGACCTAGCACAACTTTGGGAGAAAAACTTAATATAAGACACTGTCTTCTTTTTGGGGAAACAGGGTAGCAACCAGTTGCGTTGGCAGGGCTTGTCCTGCAGCAGTGCAGCAGATTCCCGCCCGATGGAGGGAATCTCTTCTGGACAGAGTCCACGGGCAGCCTTTCCCAGGGTCTCCCCTGCCTGGCTGCGACTGACTAAAGTCTGTTCGTTTCAACTCCTCAAATAAAAAACACACGGCTTGTACTTAATATTTTTCTGTGTGGCTGTACGTTCCCAATGAGAGCCACAAAACTGTCTGACCGTTTGCACTGTTCTGGATATGTTTTGTGGTGCGTGTGCTTGAGTTTTGTTTTGGTTTGTTTTTTAATGTAGAAGAGGGTACTCCTAATTTCTTAACACTGGAAACATCATTTTAAATGATACAGGAAATGGTCGGTTACTTGAATGATTTTATTGAACCATTTTCAGCTTTTTCTTTCTTCCCCGGTGAGGCCTGCACGGGCACACACATGCATGTGGCCCTGGAGCATACGAGCGGGGAGCACGTGTGGCGTCTGTTTCCTGTCCCAGTGTCCGAGTCGGAAGGGGTTTTCTTGTTCCTCTAATCCAGCTCCTAGTTGGTAGTTGAGTCTGTTAACAATTTGCAAGGTTCTGGGGTTTTTTAAGTTGTTGTTATTGTTTGGTTTGGTTTATGTATATTGCAGCTTGACTAACTCAGATTTTTTAAAATAAAAATAAAAAATGTTAATGTATATTTTATGTCTGCTTTATTAAAATAACTTAGTTTAACTTCACCAGCCAGTATGCATGGTTTCTGAGTGTTCGTTGTTTTCGTATCACATTCCTGGAAGTCGTGTTTTCCTTTGTAATTTGGAAACTGTTAGGGCATCTTGAGCAGTTCTTTACCCGTAATTCCTTTTTTTAGTATGTTTTAAAATTGATTTTTAGAGAGACAGGAAGGGAGGGAGATAGAAACATTGATGCTTCAACATCGTCTGCCTCCTGCACGCCCCTGCTGGGAAGTGGTCCTGCAACTCTGGCGTGTGCCCTGATGGGGGAATCGAACCACTGACCTCTTGGTTCATGGATCGATGCTCACCCACTGATCCACACCAGCCCCGTATTCTCAATGTTTCTGAGCTAATGCTCTGGGTGAAATAGTTCTGACTGACTCTCCGTCCAGGTTTCTGACTTGGATGTAGTCACTGGGCAAGCTGAGAGCCCATTTGGAGATCAGTCCACTTACTGATAGTATATGGACTATTGGGCACATGACACTAATTCATGTTTTCCTGCTCTTTTAATTTGTTCTTTTCCACTTTTGCAGAGATTAATCCTAAAAGCTTTTAAAGTAGTAGTTTACTGCTCTATATTTACAACAGCTAAAACCATTCCTAAGAAATTTCTGAGAAATATATACTTTCGAATGAGAATGGTGGTGACAATTTTATTGACAGTTACTGACCTTCAGGAAAATTGACTCCTCTATTCTCATTGTTCTAGTTAGAGCAGTAATTTTTAGAAATTTTAGACTCCCGAACCAGTTAAAAAATTGATGAAAGCTATGGACCAATTTCTCAGGAAAATGCATATATGCATGAAACATCTTATATACATATAGCCAGACTTAAAAACTCTTGCACTAGATTTTTAAGAGTTGTTTTTCTAAGATATACTTTAAAACATTTAGGAATTTGCTTCAAAATAATCCAGAGGGAGAGAGTAGTACAGCTGTAGATGTAGATACAAATGGATATTGAGTAGATAACTGTTAAAGCAACGCAATGGACACATGGGAGTTTGTTATACTATTCTCTGTTCTTTTGCATATGTTTGAAATTTTCTGGGGCAGAGTTTAAATACACACACACACACACACACACACACACTCACACTCCCATTGTAAAGATTCCATAACTCCTCATCAGTTTCATAGATCTCAGAATCTTCATGCTGAAAGGAAGGACCTGAGGTGAGATGAGAGTATTGACCCTGATGAACACAGTTGAGACACCCCACCCCCACCCCACCCCCACCTCACCGCCCCAGATAAAACCAAAGGTAGATTCTCAGGTGAGAATGCTGGGTTGTAGCAGTAATGGCAAGAACTAGGGAAATTTGAATTATTACCGTTAACATGACTTCTTTTGTACCTACCAGATGGGGACACATTTTGTTCTCTCCCTTTAATTCAGAAAGTAGACCTGTGAAAACCTTCGTGGTGGATTTACGACATACAGGCTGAGCTGTGACCCAGTACAGCCCAAAGTACTGTAAGACTGGAGCTCTGAGCCAGGAAGTCCGAGGGCCTGGCCAGCACACAGCCTTGTAGGCCTTGAGGACAGAAACTGAGTGCTACCGAAACCTTGAGAGGAGAGGCCCTCCAGGCGATCACCAGCCAGGGATGCTGGGTGGTAGATGCACCAGTGGCCTGGTGCCTGCCCACTCTCACTGAGGTGCCAAGCCATCATTTCCAAGTGCTTGAGGGGGTCTCTTATCACCAGTACTTTTTGGGTGATTTCAGTCTATTCCATCTCCTTCTTCTTGCCTTCTCCCAGATTAAGACCTGGAGCCCCAGAAGGCACACCCATCTTTCCCAAGACATTTCCTTTTCCTTCTCTTCCTTTCAGTTTCCCTGTTTTATTTCTTTCTTTACTTGGGAGCATTTTTATGACTAGTTTTGCTGGGAACAAACCAGGGATGGGCATGAAAGACACTAAACAAGATATATTTCAGCAATAAACAAGATTCTTGTATTTCTCATGGGATCGCAAAGAAATGAGGATGGGAAATAAAAATTCCTGCTGGAGTATTTACAGTGTGCTCAGCTGTTGAAATGTTTAAAATGCAATCATGGAGGGTAATTTAGCACTTTTCTAATACAATTAAGGATGGTAATAATGTTGAAGCATTTGGTCAAATTTAAAGAACCCAGTGAGTCTTTGAGGACATGAATAAAGACTCTAACCCCCACAAGAACAAAGACATTTTGCTAGTTAATAATTAGTACAGTATTTGTTGTCTGTCCCTATGATAGTGGCCCAGATTTGAAAGAATACAGTTTAGCCTTCCCCTAGGCAGGGAATGGTATGATCCAGATGTTCCTTTTTGCCCTACCTTCTCAGGCATGTGTAGACTATGGATACCCCACTGTCATGTATTTCTCTGCTCTCATTACTTCTCAATGGAACTCTCCAGCATTCTTTCCCAAGTGTCAGTCATCCCTATGCCTCCTCCACAATTTTTGTGAAAGCTGAGTCTACTTCTCCTAGTCTTTATTCTTTTTTTAAACTTACATTTATGTTAAAGCAAAAAATAAATACTTTAAAAAAAAAAAAAAAAAAAAAGCAGGATTCGTTGAAACCACTTGGGTTCAAATTCCAGCTCTGCCTCTTACTAGTTCTATGACCTTGGGCAAATTATTTGATATCTCTGTATCTCAATTTCTTCATCATTGAATGAAGATAACAGTGTCTACCTTGTAGGGTTGTGTGTGAGGATTGGGTAAGATGTCAATACATATAAAGCATGTAAAACAATGGCTGACAAATAGTAACTGTCAAAAAATAACTCTTCGCTGTGGTTGCTTCTATTCCTGTACAGATGCTGTATTACTTGCAATAAATAGATATAAATATGTAACTATTAAAACTAAAAAGGGTTGTTCCAATAATCACCTCTAGCATCCCCAGTGGCACAATAACCACAGGGAAAACGGCATTAACCCATTCTCTTTTTTATTTTATTTTATTATATATTTTATTGACTTCTTACAGAGAGGAAGGAAGAGGGATAGAGAATTAGAAACATTTATCAGCTGCCTCCTGCACACCCCCTACTGGGGAAGTGCCCAAAACCAAGGTACATACCCTTGACCTGAACCAAATCTGGGACTCTTGAGTCAGCAGGCCAACACTCTATCCACTGAGCCAAACCAGTTAGGGCTACCCATTCTCTCTTTTTTTTTTAAATGATCTCTTTTGCTTCCATGAGAATGTAAGGTGTCCCTGACTCCTGCTTTTCCCATTGCGTCTCTAGATTCTCTTTCTCAGGTTCCTCATCCATTGATTCTCTCTTTTATAGATTCAATTGTATTCATTTTCTCAAGGCAGTTTCACCCCCTCCCATGGCCTTAGCATAGGCACACCCACATTTAACCTTTCTCCACTGGGGGCCTTTACCTGAACCATACAACGCAGGAAATGACTCAAGTGCCTATTTTCCTCAATTCCTCTTAGGACAGAACTACTACCACCATTCTAGGCACAGGGGAGAGATGTTCGTTGTTCCAGACAATGGCGGCCTTACAGCATCAGGGCTGGCTTCTCCAGTGCAAACCCAGTGGAGAAAGGCTCTTCAACCCCAGGTCCCCACCCTTATTTCTTCCTAAGGAAATGGGCACCTGTATTCACTTTGTTGCTCAAGCCAGAAACCTGAGTTATTCTAGGACCTCCCACCTCGCTCTCCCTGTTCCTCTTTCATCCTTCACAATCAGCTTCCATTATCTGATAATTCTACCTCAATACCCTTGAATCTTTTCACTGCACTAACGTGATCAGCCCCTATCATTTGGCCCTAGAATCACTTCACAGCAACCTCCACCAGCCCATCCTCCACTGCTTCCTAGGAAATTCTCACTAAGTACAGCCTCATTCTAGCATTTCCTCTTTAACGGCTCTCTAATAAAGCTCCAAACCCTCTGCGTGGATTGCTGGCGCCTACTGTTACACCCACCCCTTCCCTCTCTGCTTGGGGTGCCCTCTTCCTTCCACCTGCTCCTCACCACGACCCCTTCCTTTTGTAAGTCTTACTCATTCTTTAGTTCTCTTCCGGCATGCTGTACATGGGCACTCCTTCTCGAAGGAGGAGCCAGTCCTCTTGGATTCTGCAGCCTGAGAAGTCAGCAATGTTGAAGAGCCTACAGGCCGACCACTGGCACCTGCAGGCCCTCTCCATTCCCTTAGGAGCCTAGCGGATCAAAGGGAGCAGCTGGGCTTCTGTCTCACAAAGTGGCTAACCTGGGAGAACTCAGTTCCCTAAAAGTCTGTGTGTCCCTGGTCGGAGAGCTGAGCTCCTGCTTGTTGCTGCTCAGAGCCTGTAATTTTCACTGTTGGATGCTTTCCTAAGAGAACTTGAATTAATAGCTCCATAATGAGAATGAGGGGCTGGCACCCACTCCTGTTTTCTTAACAGAACTATGGCTGCCAGCTTCACTGTAGTTGCTACAACATTGCAAGGCTCCGATCTCCCTGATGGTAGGAACAGCTGTGGCCTCAAGAAGAGTTCCAAAAGATGGCACTGGAGAAGCATGTGAGGGGTTCGCAGTTCCTTTTTAAAAAAAAATATTTTTTTTATTGATTTCAGGGAGGGAGAGAGAGAGATAGAAACATCATTGATGAGTTCATTGATCTACTGCCTCCTGCTCACCCCCTACTGGGGATCAAGCCAGCAACCCAGGCATGTGCCCTGACCAGGAATCAAACTGGTGACCTCTTGGTGCATGGGATGACGCTCAACCAACGGAGCCTCAGCAACCAGGGCCATGTGTCTTACATTCTTAAAGTATCACTCTGGCTGCTGTATTGAATATTATCAACTTTGCAGGGCAGGGGACAAATGTGGAAAAGGAAGACCAGTATGGCTACTGCAGTATAGTGGCTTGGAGCAAAATGATGGTAGAGGAACTGGTGAGAATTCATGGGACTATGGAGCTGATAGACTGAAAGAGGAGTGTGAGAAAGGTGACTACAGCTGTGCAAGTAGCCTTTTACTGGGTGGGAAATGCTGGGAGGGTGAGAGATCAAGAGTCCGATTTTGGACGCTTCCAAGTAGAGATGCCATGTTGGCAATGCATTTGGGAGTTTGGAGATTAAGAGTGTTCCCGTTATTTTTTGCTGCATTATGAACTACGCCAGATGTAGAGGTTTAAAACAGCAACAATTTATTATTTCTTACAATCCTGTGGAAATTCTGCTCAGCTGGGCAATTCTGCTCCGGATGGCATCAATTGGGTCCCTCGCTTGGCTGCATTTAGCTGGTGGCTGGGCTAAGAAGGTCCAAAGTGGCTTCACTAACATGTCTGGCACCTCAGTGCTCCACCGTATGGCCTCTCCACGTGCTCAGCCTGGGCTTCCTTGCAGCATGGCGGTCATAGGGAGTCAGTTCCAGTCAGGCACACGATCATGAGGGCAAAGAAACAGTACTCGGCAGTGCACTGTATTGTCAGCGTGTTTTAGATGTTGTGGTCTCAGCATGTTCAAGGTAGGCTGGACTAAGGTATGCTATTTAGTAGGTTGGCTATATTAAATGTATTTTCTACTTAAAATTTTCAACTTACGATGGGGTTTATTGGCACGTAACCCCATGGTAAGCGGAGCAGCATAAGTATACACATGCACTTCCTTTACAGATCTAGAGTGAAAGAAACCTTTTGGGTAGTGTTCTCAGAAATGTGAGAACATTTTACATAAATCCAACAATCCTTTCCTGGAGTCTCATTTGGGTTGAATGTGGGAAACACGTGCAATGCTGAACCAGCTCCTGATGTCTGTGAGATACCATGTGCTGACCAGCTGTGGCAAAAGGAAATGAATTCCCTGACTGGTCAGGAGCATGTAAGGCCCACTCCTGTTGCTGGGCGGTCAGCTTCCCCTGAAGCATGTTGGTTGTACTGGGGAGGGGGCAAAGGAGAATGAATGCTGAGTAGATGACTGAGAGATTCTGTTGCTAAAGTGAAGCAAAGAACTGAGACAACTTAATGAGACAGCTTATAGATGGTTCAGGAAAAAAATATCTGCCTTTGAAATTGTGTCATTTCAGTTTTTATTCCAGAATCATACAAAGCACTATCATCTGTATTATGTAGCAGTGGCTTTCAAAACGTTATTACCATGACACACAGTAAAAAAACCCCACACACAATACCCTTTACATCACCACCGAGGTCATATATAGTCTGTCCTTCCTTTCTCCCTTCAATAAGTAGGTACTGACAGTCTACTATCTGCCAAATGCCATTCTAAGCACAATACAGTAGTAAACAAAGAGGGAGGGAGAGAAACAAAAACTCTTGCCTTCAGAGATCTTATCTACTGATGGAACATACAATCAACACCATAAGACACATACACAAACACACAGCAACAAGATTCAAGGAACAAAACCTCCTATTATTACATCCTGTCACTCTAATGAAGTAGACAAAGTGTGTTCTCTTCCTATATTGCAGATGGAGTGACATGTAAAAGAGTGATTAGGCAAGTGAGGCAAATTCACCCATAATCCAAGGGAAGCAATAATGAAACTTCATCTCAGGGCTTCGGATGGAGTCCACTGCTGCCCTTTCCCGCGTCCTCTGTAGTCCTCGCAAGTGCCTTCATTCCTGCTCCTCTGATTATGAAATCTTGACCTGGGACAGCTCTTCCTTGCCTTGCCAGATAAAATCACGCCAGTACTTCTAGGTCTATCTATTATAGAATGCTGCAGGCTCCAGGATGCTTTCTCGTGTCACTCACTGCATTCTGACTTCCGTTAGCATTACTGCTGCACCAGAGTAGGCTCTGCCACTGTCAAGTCTTCAAGAGCAGGTATCACTCATCACCCACCCCTCCCCACCACGAAGCACAGTGTTTTACAGACTAGATATTAATCAAAACATATGGAATTGAGTTGAATTTGAAAATGATTTAAGGGAGCAGGGGGGAAAGTGTTAACTAGCCAGGAGTGCATGATTTAAGCAACATCTATTTAGAAGGCTAGGACACTAAAAAGGGTCTCTTTAACCTAAGTTATAAAAGTCACACATTAGGTAGAGGCTTTGATGGTATAAAAACTACAATCCAAATTTCCTATCTCCCTAGTATCAAGTAGATAGATTTAGAAACATGGATATAGGTCGTGTATCACAAAGAACAGATACTTAGTCACATTAAAAAAAAGTGAGGACCCCTCAAGGAAGCTGGCGAGACCTGAGGCAGATCAGGAGCCCAAGCCCCCAGGGAGCTCAGCAGCAGGCGTACGTACGGGCACCTTTGCCGCAATGGTGACCGTTACAATGGGGACAGCTGCCAACTCACCCAAATGAAGAAAACCAATTCAGATTTTCAAGAGAAAGCATCTAAACGGCACAGCCAATCCTTTTGCCCACTTCTGCTTTAATTAGTTTGGGCAAGATGGGGCTATGTGGTTGGTGCAAATGTCTAGGGAAGGAGAAGAAACTTTTTGAAAAGAGAGATGAACTTGGATTAAATATTGGCCCAGGCTGGAAATTTAAGTTTAAATTTTATCCTACTACTAGAGAGGATGGGGACTCAAGGCCAAGATGAGGTCTGTTATAAACAGTGTATGAAATACTGAACCTGTGATATAGTATAAAATAATTTGAGTCCTATTAGAAGTAAAAAATAATGGAGAGTTTAGCTAAATGATCTCTAAGTTTCAGAGACCTACAAATCTATGAATTTATAAACATATATCATGAAAACTGAATTCTCCAGCCCATGGTTTTCAGACTTTGTTTTGAATTAAGAGATTTCTGATTCTGTAGGACTAGAGTAAGGCTGTAGGGAATGCATATTTAAACAAGCACTCCAGATTCCATTAAAGATGTGTCATATTGAAAACCCAACGCCATTCCCTTTGAAGGAATTAAAAAGAGGCCCAGCTGGCACACGCTTCTAATTAGAACAAAAACGGACAATAAAACCATGCAGGTACACCACTGTAGGAACACTAAATAAGAGCATGTATAAGATTTAAAACCACCACATTTCATACATTTATTTTAATAGTATTCTGTCACCTAATTTATAGTGGCATAGATTTATAAGTGATGTTTCATTTAGTAACTTAATCTTGGATTTTCTTTTAAAATTGAAAAGAAACCAGTTATGAGTTAAAGAATATTTCAGGATGATATGTTGACTATAAACTCAAAAGGTACACTGATACCAATTCTATACACAGCAAATATGAATGTAACTTATTTTAACCTTTTGGTTCACATTTTAAAAAGCACCCTCATTTCTTTACTGTAAATGGCTTTTAAAAGTCTCTTGTGGACATGATGGACTCAATCCAACTATTTGGGGGCTTGGGGGTGGGGAGTAAGTTTATGTGACCATCTAATTGTGAGTCTGATTTAGCCTTAAAATCAAACTGCATTACAAATAAGTTACAGTCACAGTAGCATAATCAGTCCTCGGATAATACAGCTTCCAAAGCTCTCATCATCATCCTGGTTACCTTTTTTTTTTTTTCTTTCACTTACACATACCTTTCTTTTAAGGAAGTAAAAAATATAAGTCCACCGATTCTGAAAGTCACAGCTTGTATAGCACTGAACGATAGTAGCTTTGGCGTTTGATATTACAAAGTCAATGTCATTACAAATAATTTCTTCATTCTGGGTCCAGGCGAGGTAAAACAGGAAGAATAAGATTTCCAAATGCGGAGTCTTGAGTTATGAAGTATCCAGATGAATGGGCATGTGCATGCTGGGAAAGAGTTTTAAAAAAAGGCAAGTAAGCTATTAAGAGTCATAATTCTTCAGCCAAGGCATTAAAATTAATTATCTTTTCTGAGTGCTTGAGATCAATTTTTTTTTTCCTTTTTCTTTTTTTGAGACCAAATTTATTTTAACAATCAGTGCCTATGCTAATTTTGTTAAAATACCCAGGAGATGGACAATAATAAAGAATTCATATTAACAAGTTGCACCAGGTACTCATCTATCATACATACTTTCTCCCCAATGATTCTTTTCAGTCAATAAATGAGTCAAAAGCACAAATGACATACTTTGTTCCTTGAAATGGAGAGAAACTAGTAATAATGGTCCCAAAGTACTCTGCTTTTGATCAACAAAGCAGGAGCTCGAGAAAGAAGGGCAGTAGTTGGAAGGAGGAGGGGAAAAAGGCAGATGAATGCTGGAATATAAATAACAGAAAACCACCAGTGACTCCCAGTGTCACTAAATGAAGGACTGCTTTTATGTCGTCTAAAGTGAGATTATCTCCCCGTCTAAAGTGGTTCACGGAGCGTCTACCCAGGAACCACGACCTTGGCAACTAGTAGATCTCCTGTTTAGCTCAGTGGAGAGAGCACTGTGGCTGCGGACTGAAGGGTCTCGGGTTCGATTCCAGTCAAGGGCACATACCTCAGTTGCAGGCTTGCTCACTGGCCCCGGTCAGGGCATGTGTGGGAGGCAACCAACCAATGTGTCTCCCTCACATCGATGTTTCTCTCTCTGTCTCTCTCCTTCCCTTGCACTCTTTAAAAATCAATGGAAAAATATCCTCGGGTGAGGATTAACAACAACAAAAAAAGTGAGATGATCTCTAATGTTGCTTCCAGTTCTGAAATTCTGAGGTTTAAAAGCACATATAATGATGTCTCTGGGAATCTTAAATTATCGAAGATCAGAGTAGTAGTGAAACTGTTTATTACTATGAGGAAAATATTTTTTTGAACTGATGTATTATTATTTTCCTATAATAAGAGGATGCTTTAAACATTTCCTGTAACACAGCCATGCAGACATTACAAAAAGAACTCACACAAAAATAAACCAGTAAGACCATCAAAAGTTCTTATTTTAAAAAAATATATGAATATACTAGCCAGTTCAGCTTTTAAGATCATTTTGTCCACCCAAATATCCTAAACTCT
Source organism: Pipistrellus hanaki (assembly GCF_964339955.1). Classification (NCBI taxonomy): domain Eukaryota; kingdom Metazoa; phylum Chordata; class Mammalia; order Chiroptera; family Vespertilionidae; genus Pipistrellus; species Pipistrellus hanaki. The sequence continues at coordinate 15,219,261 of NC_140513.1, read as the reverse complement.
CGTGTGCAAGCAATCCCTTGCGAGGTACAGCACAGAATCAATCATGACCGAGTCGACACCATAAAAGATATTTTCATTACTGCTGTTTTGGTCCTTCAAATCCTCTGGGCACCATTGAACATCAGCAAACCACTGCAATTATGTGTGGAACATTTTTATTGATATTGCTCCACTGAAATACAAAACAGGAATTGTGCTGGCTTCCAAGACCCAGGGCTCTCCAGGGACAAGAATGTCAGTTGCACTTTGCTCACCTGCAACGCCGCCTTCTGCTGGGCGGCGATGTGCTGCTGCTCGGCGTGGTCCCGGAAGTCCTTATTGAGAGAGGGTCTCGAAAGTGCGATGCTGAAACAGGAATCTTAGTTATGGGGCTGTTTCACATACAGGTTTCCTTACTTCTGAATCACATTTTTTCATTACATCATCTATTAGGATAGAAAAAGACCTTCCAGAATATGCTTTCCTTCTCTCACTGTCTACATTAATATACACAAAGGAAGCCTGTTAATTAGTAGGGCTTCAAATTATGTCCTTTTTATGGATGAATTATGGTCCCTTACTTTCAAACGGATTTGAGGTATTCCAATCTACCATAGGTTACATTTATGATGAAAACTGAAGACTTGAATGTTCTGAGCAGAAGGTATGGCCTGGGAAAGGACCCAGAGCAGCAGGGCTTGACGTGTTTTAAGAACTCAGTTTGGTAGGACTGGATGTCGGGGTTGGGGAAGGGTCAAGAAGGTTGGCAAAAAATGGGGCTGGAGGGGAAGGTAGATGCCAGGACATGAAGAGCTTTGTGAGAGAAATGAAGAAATGTAGACCTTATCCCAGCAGTACAGGGAGACTTCCAAAGAGGAGCGATGTGATCAGAAGTGCCACACGGCAATTCAGAAAGAACACTGCACTGGCAGACAGCGCCAGTCCCCTCCTCAACAGCTGTTTCTCTTCTTGCTAATGGAACCGAACTTAGTTCAATTATCAGTGATTTCATGCTTCCGGGCAGGCCACGCTCATCCCTCAGGGGAGAATTTTGGTGTGAGACAATGCCATCCCCTTTGCTGGTTTCTGGCTTATGCAAGAGAAAGATACACCATTTTGAGCAACTAGATTTGATGGGTAGTCTGTTGGAAGGCTCCTGAGAATATATTCCTCACTCTTACAAAAGGAACATGGGGTAGGAACCTCCTGGCCTTTGCCTCTCCAGGTGGCTTGGTGTAGAGGAGAGGTCTAGGAAATCGCAGTCACATTTTGACCCTAAGGAGCTGCTGACTCATGGAGAAAGGAAAGATGAGAGGAAGCTGGATCACTGCTGACACAGTTGTGCCACCGCATTAATCTGCTCTGAACCACCTGATCTTCACATTCCCCATTAACATGTATCCTAATGTGTATGGAAACTGTTGTTTTTTTGTTAATTTCCAGATACACATTTCCAAGTGTAAACCTAAGAGAATGGTAAATGCTTGGAAACAGTAATTAAATGATAAACAATTAAAATTCGAATTTCTGACTTTGGTAACTAGTAGATCTGTACCTCTCACTGAGACAAAACACACAATAATATTAAGTGGTCAGTTAAAGGAAGGGAAGATGAGTTCGGTTTGGGGACTACTAGTTTAAAATGCCAAAGGACATCAAAATGGAGATGGTCAGGAGGCAGCCTGGTGCTGGGGAGAAAGGACTAGGCTAAAAATGCAAATGTGTCCAAGTTATCCGCACATAATTAACAGGCTGTGGAAGTGGATGCAACTGTCTGGTGAAAAGATGTAGACTGAGAAACGGCCTAGAACAGAACCCTGAGGAACATCAACATACAAGACGCATGCAGTGGAGAAATGTCTGCAAAAGAAAGCAAGGTAGTGTAACAGTGAGTGAATGGAAGCCAACCAAAGAGTATTTTTAAGGAGAGAGTGATCAGTGGGGTCAAATAATGCTAAGGTCTCTAACTAGAAAAGGACTTTTGTCTAGCAGCTTTAGCCACAAGGTGGTTACAAGTGAATTAGGCTCAAACCCATTCTAGGAGACACCTGGTAGTGGGTTGAGGTGTAAATAAGTAAGAAAGGAAAGGTGAGTGTAAACAACTCTATAAGAGGTCTGGCTAGAAAAGATGGGACAGTTAGGGCAGTGGCTGGATGGGATACTCTGAGGGAAGAGATTTAAGATGGCACAAATTGAATCAAGGACATTAAGCTATCTAAATTTACCTACTTTGCAGAATGCTTAAAAAAGTGGGACACTGGAGTCCAACCAGCATAGCTCAGTGTTTGAGCATCTACCCATGAACCAGGAGGTCATGGTTTAATTCCCAATTGGGGCAGATGCCTGGGTTGCAGGCTTGATCCCCAGTGTGGGACATGCAGGGGGCAGCTGATCAATGATTCTCTCTCATCATTGATGTTTCTATCTTTCCCTCCCTCTCCCTTCCTCTCTGAAATCAATAAAAATATATTTTTTAAAAAGTGGGACACTGGAATAATTTAAGTTATAAACAAAACTCATATAAAATCCCTTTTCATAAAAATAGGCTGTAGGGAAAATTAAATATTCTAATTAGAATTAAAATATTTAAAATAGAGTCAATTAAATTTTTTTTTCCCCAAATCTAGCTAGGAAACAAAATATAATGTAAATTCCAATATTAAAAAAACCATTGCCAACCAACTTGAATTATTTTGTCCAAGATATCTTTTAAATCACTGAACTTAAAAATCACATTATTCTTCGGTACCTAGCTCCAGGATGATTTGTTGAAGATTGGTTCTGCATTAGTAGTTTTCTTTTCTCTTTGTCCAATTCTGCCAAGATTGCAACTCTATTTTTGTTTTGAAAACCTAAAAAAAAAAGAAGAAAGTTGGGAGAAGAAAAAGTGAAAGAAAAAAACATTTTAGAGCTATTTTAGGCCACCCAGAAACCCAGGCAGCAAAATTCTCTTCTTTAACATGATAATGAACTCACTAATAAGTAGTCTCTTTAGACAGTTACCGTTCCCTACTGCTATTTCCCAGCAACTGTAACAGCTTAATACATGGACATATGCAAAGATAATGCTGACCAAGGACTTTTAAGACTCAATTCTAAAGAATTTTGATCACCAAGGTATAGGAAACAACATTGTTTTTTAACAAAATCGCTGAGGCCCCAATACTGCATGGACTAACCTCTATCCTGCGCAGTCAACCTCTGGGAGTGGAGATTTTCTTAGTTCTCACTTTTAGGCCTCTTTATGAAAGTCTCTTTCATGGAAGAATAAAGCATTAGACATACTTAGATCAAAACAATGTTTCTTTTTCTCAACTGCTTTCATTCAGAAATGACACAATCTTTCAAGAAGTAAGTCAAAGAATTGCAGCTGATTAGAAAGCAATTCTGAGAAAGAAATGGAGCATAATTGACAGGGTACAAAAGAGTATGTTCTTTAACGATACTTAATGATGGGCTTGATCTTACAAAAGATCTTGGCCCAGAAGCAGTAACAAACAATGTTTTAGAAATCTGAATTCAATTCCAACATGTACAGACAAAATATCTCGTGCCATCCACTCCATCCTGCGAGGGATGTGAATCACCCCTTTGTCCAGTGTATCCGTGCTGCACGTACAGTACAGTAAGATATGTTCAGAGAGACCACATCCACATAGCTTTTATTACAGTGTATTGTTATAACTATTCTATTTTATCATTAGTTGTGGTTGTTAATTTGTTACTAGGCCTAATGTAGAAATTAAACTTTCTCATAGGTATTATGCATAGGAAAGACATACTATACATAGGGTGCAGTACAATCTGAGGTTTCCGGTACCCAGGGGGTCTTGGAATACTCTCCTCATGAATAAGGGGGAGCTACCACAGCTTTAGACCTTTACTTTAACTAATACCAAAGCAACTGATCGCCAAGGCAATCTGCCAAAGGGGTTTAAAAAGAAGGTGCTGCCGAAACCAGTTTGGCTCAGTGGACAGAGCGTCGGCCTGCGGACTGAAAGGTCCCGGGTTTGATTCGGGTCAAGGGCATGTACCTTGGTTGCGGGCACATCCCCAGTAGGGGGTGTGCAAGAGGCAGCTGATCGATGTTTCTCTCTCATCGATGTTTCTGGCTCTCTATCCCTCTCTCTTCCTCTCTATAAAAACTCAATAAAATATATTTTAAAAATTAAAATAAAAATAAAAAAATAAAAAATAAAAAGGTGCTATACAAATAAAGGCCAAAAAAAATATTTTTAACAGTTAAATAACTACTTACAAATTTAGACCTCTAATAAGGCTGGCCATCACAAACCATAAATATCAACTCATCTTTATACAACTAGGAATATTACATAAACATCATAACCACTATAAGAGAACTTTGAATTTATGTATTAAGTTAAATTTATTAAACTGCCTATATCTGATCATTTTTTACTTACAAAAACAACAACTGCATATAATTCACCAACTTCTCATAAAAAAACATGTCTTTCTTGGCCTGGTTAAGAAAGAATAGCCTCCTTAAAGAAATCCATGCATGTTTCACAGTCAGAGCACAGGTTGCTAGTTAACACCATGGAAATCAGGTGTGAAAATTAGTAACTATAGGCTCAAAATTAATATATAATTTCTAAATTAATAGAGTTTCTTTGTAAGTGTTCTTAGTTTACTAAGAACGGCTAAGAACACTTTGTAAGTGTTCTTCATTTACTACCTCATGGTTGGCCTGTTATCCAAATAAACAAATAAATGTGTATAAATGATGTGATAATATATTCGATGGGAAATTCAGAATATGAGTATTATTGATTTTATACACTAAAAACTTCCCTAAAAATGATGTAATACAAATTAAGGTAAGATATTTATGGAGGAATAGGTATATACTGGAATGTGTTCTTTAAGGGAATTCTAAAGTGAGTTATTTGTAAAGTGGGAATGCTTTCAATGGAAAGAAAAGTGGGGCCTAGCCAGAGTGGCTCAGTTGGTTGAGCATCGTCCCAAGAGGCTGCCAGTTCAGGACACATGCCCCGGTTTCAGGCTTAATCCCTGATGGGGGCCCTGCAGGAGGCATCTGATCAATGTTTCTCTCTCTCAAATCAGCTTTTCAAAAAAAGGGGGAAAACTGGTACTCTCCCATGTATGTATGTATATGTATGTGTGTGTATATATATATATATGAAGCTGCATATATTTAAAGCAAGTTACACCACCAGCTATATTTTCAACTATAGTACAAGGTTGTACCTTTGTACTATAGTACCCCTTTTTTTTCAGAAGAGCCTGTTGTATTTTTAGAAACAAATTATATAGTTACATCTTTTTAGATTTAGAGGTACTATAAATATAAAATAAAAAATTTTTGAAAAGGAAAGTAAAAAATCCAAGAGTGTTTAAATTATATGATGAGCAAAATAAGTTACCACATTGGAAAGAACTGAAGTGCTGTTTAGAGAAATATAAATTCCCTAAAGATTAATTTGTTCACAAGAAAATATTTCATACTATCCTCCATTAAAAGGAACCAGGGTTCTTGGGGAGTACTAGTTCCATGTCAGAGGGAAGGAAAATAATCAAGTGGGCCTGGAATATCTTGTCAGAAAGCAAGAAGTGTTTTGTTTTATTTTTAAAGGCTCAGGATATGCTCAAAGAAGAAAGAAGCTAGTTTGAGATTAGCCAGGCTGACACAATCGGAACATTAAAGAGAATAATAAATATAGCTAGATGGAACAAATCAAATCTGTGAGCCATGAATTCACAAAAGGCAAGTTAAAGTACATAAATAAACAGCTGTAAAGAGAGGGTGGAAATAATAGTTACTATGTTAATAATTAAGTTAGTGTTAACATTTAGGTGTTTTGTTTCTACTAGTAAGTATATATCTGTTTATAAAGCATCGCTGTGTACTTTTTCCTTTAGGTTCAGGAGGAAGGGGTAGATACAGGGAACTCAAGCTAAGCTAAAATGTTCCAGAAAACCAAATTATGCACCAGAACAAACTCTAAATTCAAAAGTAGAATACTCAGCACAAGCCAGAAGGGTGAACTTGCTTTCTTCTGGACCATAGGTGGTTTAGGAAGACTTCTACTTGGGTCAGAGGTCAACCAAGACAACCTCCCAGGAGTGAAGCCACCCACTTCCTACAGAGCACCCAAAAATCACAGCTCAGAGCAACAGACTGCCCCCTAGCCAACAGTTTCCACCACTTGATCTGCAGGGTCTATAGATATTTTCTACAAGCATTTTGAGATCATTATAAAATAATGAAAGAGAAGAATTCACATTCTTTACTCAGTATTTCACCAGGATTCTCAGGTTAGACCAGTCCAACTACCACCACCTGATTACAGGACCTTGATACAGTAAGACCAATAATGAAAGACTCTTGCACAAGAATGGTACCTTGGACAAAGTCCAGTCTGAGGATCTGCCTTTATATATTAAAATTCTCAAAATGTTACTTCAACCTAAGAATAATGTTCCACACTACAGTGGATGCTAAGAAGAATATGAGAAATCAGTAACTGTCTGCCAAGAGCTTATGAAATTCAGCAGACCTGATACTAGTACAAGATGATAGAAGGCTAGATCTGAAAGAGGGGTTAGAGGGCACAATGGGATTCTGTCCCTTACACCAGAGACATTAACATACTATAATGTATGGGTCAAGAATTGTTTAGTCATGCTGAAACCGGTTTGGCTCAGTGGTAGAGTGTCGGTCTGCGGACTGAAAGGTCCCAGGTTCGATTCCGGTCAAGGGCATGTACATTGGTTGTGGGCACATCCCCGGTGGGGGGTGTGCAGGAGGCAGCTGGTCGATGTTTCTCTCTCATTGACATTTCTGGCTCTCTATCTCTCTCCCTTCCTCTCTGTAAAAAATCAATAAAATATATTTAAAAAAAGAAAAAAAAAATTGTTTAGTCATTGTTCTTTCAGTTATCACTATAATTATGGCACTTGACATTCAATCCCCATAATAAGTAGTCCCCATACTCATAAACAGTGCAGAAATATTTAATAAAGTAAAATGTAATAGATCCAAATAAATAAGAGTTTAATATTTTCATCGAGAGTCTGGGAGTCTGTAGAACATGACGTGGTCTCCCTCTGCTGGTGGCTGATAACAGCAGTTCCATGACGCCAACAAAATCGCTGACAAAACAGTAACAAGAGCCAAAGTGGTCGTCACTGTGTTTCATAGTGGATCTGACTATGGATCAATCAAAGGCCGCACTAAAAATGATTGTGTTTTATTACAACCGCTAAAAAATGAGTAGCCAGAGAATTGTAAATCTCGTGTATTTGTGTTCCTAGAATAGAGATAATTTAAAATTTTATTTTCACTAGGGCTGCATTGCATTAGCACATTTTCTTTTCAAATTAGACTTCTGTTAGCTTTCATTTTTGTTGAATTTCAATTATTTTCAATATGAGTCCTTATAACTTGGAAAAGAAGAGGTCAAAGACCACAGGGGAATACCGACCTGTGATTTGCGAGAACAGAACAGCACTAGCTGGTTACAGCTGGGTAAAGCTATGACTGCAACTAGCGTTTTACTACACTTTGATAAAACTCATGTAACCTTTAGTTTACCCAAAATCCAACTAATATACTAAAATAGATTCAGCGGGCTTCCAACTTCCAGGAATGGCAGAGCAATTTGGTTACAGCAACCCTATTATTTGAAGGCATGAGGAACTGACCAAAATTGGGCAGAAAGTGAAACTGGTGAGATTTGGGAATCTGTGGCCTTTGCCTGGAGCACTCCTCAGTCCACAAACAGCTTGGACAGCTCACCTTACCGATTTGAGGCATCAGAGGACAGAGTTCAGGGCTGCCAAATATTAGGGGAGGGACTTAAGAGGGAAAGGCAGGAAGGAGTAAAGCCCAAAACATGCCTAGGAAACCCACCCACAGTTTTTGCTTTAAGTAAACTGCACACATCTGGGGAGAGCCCAGGGGGCCCAGCAATAAAGCAGCAGCTGAAATCTAAGGGAGACAATCCGGAGTAAGAGTTGAACCAAGCCATCTGAGGGGAATACAACAGAACCCAGGAGCTCTACAATTATTAGAATATCCCGTATCCAATAACAAATCACTCAGTAGAGGAAGAAAAAGTAAACTGTGACCTATACTAAAAAAAAGTGCAGTCAACAGAAACCAACTCCAAGATGATCCAGATAATGTAGTTAGCAACGACAAAGGACTAGTGTCCAGACTCTTAAAAAACTTCAAAATAAAAATAACCCAGCTTTTAAAAAGAACAGAAGACACGAACAAACACTTCACAACGAGGATTTACAAAGGCCAATAAGCACGTGAACAAGTGCTCCACATTGGTCACAGAGGAAATGCAAGTTCCTACTACAATGACATGACACTTCACACCCCAAATGCCTCCCCCAGAAAAGACCAACAGCCAGGGCTATATACGTGGAGCAACCAGAATTCTCACACTTGGCTGGAGTGAATGCAAATGGTACAAGCACTTTGGGAAAACGTTTGCCCATTTTTTATAAAGTTGACTATACACTGAGCGGCTCCATTCCTAGATGTTTATCCAAATATCTGCAAAAAGGCTTACAGCAAATACTCAAAGTGGTTTATTCTTAATGGCCAAAACTCAGAAAACACCAATGCCTCCAAACAGGAGAATGATTCAATGAATTGTGATAAATTAATACAATGGAACTCCGAAATAAAAAGCACGACATGGGTACATCTCACGCAGTGAAAGAAGCTAGAAACAAACAAGTGCACACTTTACGATTCCATTTATATTAAGACTAAGATAACACAAAACTACCCTAGCCCGGGTTGCTCAGTGGACAGAGCATGGGCCTGCAGCCTGAAGGGTCCCAGGTTCGGTTCCAGTCAAGGGCACATGCCCCGGTCGCAAACTAAATACACAGTGGGGGCATGCAGGAGGCAGCTGGTCAGTGATTCTCTCTCATCATTTATGTTTCTCTCCCTCTCTGAAATCAGTTAAAAAAAAAAAAAAAAAAAAAAAAAGAGAGAGAGAGAGAGAGAGACAAAACTAAGATTTAAAAAAATTGGAACAAGTCATACCAAAGATGAGTAACAAAAAAAATATAGTGGGTCAAATAGGAATTTAAACTTGATATGGAAAAGAAATAGAAGTTTGCTTTGAGTTTTTGAAGCAGGAAACTACTTACACAGTAAGATTTAATACTTTAAATAAAAACTTCTTTAGGATGTGTCTAACTTGATTTGCCTTAGAGAGCTAGCTTAATACAGGTGAAATGTGTAATAAAAATTTTAGAGCAAATAAAGATAAAGGTATGGATATAGTCTGGTGACAATATAACTTCTTTAAAAGTGGTTCTGATTTCAAGTAAAGAGCAAGAAAACAGATGTTAGAGGAGGACCTAAGGTTTACAATGTGAATAATCTTAGCACAGATTAAAAGATAGGATTAATATCTAGTAAGGATATTATCGATATATATCTGATACAATGTTGGACTTGCTTTAAATATGGGGTTTTACTTTGCTGTTTATTTTTTATTCTGGCTACAGTAACTGCCCTATGCCAAAGTTTCTATTAAGTTTAAATTTCTATTAAAAGTTTAAGTTTCTATTACATTTCTATTAAAATATGTTTACTTGTGGGGGGAAATTTCCTAGTAATAAAATAAGTTCCAGCATGCATTACCTTGTCCTGAAGGGTTTGCTGCCATCTTCCTATTTTGTTTCAACTATGTTCTGTGGCAACTGGTCAGCACTTTGCAATCACCTGTAAAAAATGTATACATGCATACAAAATGCACCATACTTTAATAACAAAGGAAAAGGTGTCGGGAGCAGCTAGCCTTCCTACAATGAAACGTTTGCCATTATCTTCATCTCTTCAGAAACATAAATCTGAAAAGCACACAGACTCTGCAAGCTCAAGTTTTCAATTAGAGCGTGAAGGTTCAATCTCTCTTCTTGCAGATGTTGATGTCAACACTAAGCACTGCTGTCTTTAACATGTCATCAGGTTGTTTACCAAGTATCACCAAATGTATCAATCACTTGATACATTTGGTGATACGGTCACAATAGAAGGAAGAAAAATCACTCATCTACGGTGCCTCCCGTTTCACTTACTACAAAATGTAGTCAGCAACAATTGTATGCACTGAAAGCTAAAAAGGAGATCTCAAAAATAAGCGACATCCTACTCCTGCCCTCTAGGAACACACAATCGGAGGGAAAATATAGTCTCATTCAAGAAATCATGCTAAAAAAAAGGTTAACAAACGCGCTCTTTAAAAGGCGTCAACACTGCTCAGGAAGCAGAGAGCGACTGGTTCTGCCGGCGTGAAGAGGATGCCTTCCGGGGAGCCCGGGAAAGTACAAGCGCTGGCACACACAAGTCGGTTTGGAACAGAACATGGTTAGGTGTCTCCGCGGCTGGTGCGCAGAGCTAGCGGAACCCCGTTAGGAAGGCACATCTGCAGAAGGGAAACGTCAATCAGGGAGGTGACGGGGCTGGACCAGCACCGCAGAAGGGTCCCTGCCTGCAGTCTTGGAAAGCAGGCTGGGCGGGGACAGTGGCGGAGACCAAGGAGAGGAGGGATGAGCAACTTTGGAAGGCGAGGGAAGCCGAGAGGCCACTGCCCAGTGGCATCAGAGACAACAGCAGCAAGTCAGCACCGGAGCTATACACCGCCCTCGCCCGGAGCCGCCGGGCGGCCCTACTTACCGGGGACGCGAGGGCGCCGGGGACCGCCTCGCCCGTGGGATCGCGCTCTCCAAGGGGGCGCGACCACTTAAACACCGGCAAACCCAGCGCGGCGTGCAGCTCTACAACCTTCCCGCCCCCGCTGCACTTCCGCCTCCTGGTGACGTCACCCGAGAGCGGAAGTCCCGCCCCCGCCCGGGCCCAACAGCCGCTGGCCACGCCGATTGGTGCTCTAACTGCCGCCTCAGCGTAGATGTCACTTTTCTTCCGAAAACTGACAGCCGAAGAGGCTCATGGGAGATGCAGGCTGCGCTTCAGCGGCCCGGGGCCGAGAGGGGCGGATCGCAGTGACCTAGCGGCCGGCTCAACGAGGCAGGGGCGGGTCGGAGGCCGGCCGGGTCCCTAGTACCTTTCAGCGGCCCCTGTCGTTGTCCAGGTCGCTGGCCGGAGAAGAGCCGCCGCCGAGCCGGCGGGAATCCTCTGAGCCTGGGACTGAGTCTAAGAGGGCGCGTCTTCCTAGGCTGGGTTCGCTTTCGAACTATAACTCCCATCTCGGTTGCACGTTCACACACACACAAATCTCAGGAATATTTCTCTTTTATATAGTTTGTGTAATGGTACACATAAGAAAAGAACTAGCCACGGAGAAGTTTTCAGTACTGTTCAGTCATCTGTGTCTGAGAAATGGCTGAGCCACCTCTCAGAACCTCTAGTGGGATTCCCACGTTTACAATAAAAGCTAACCTTCTATGGAGGTGCGCCGCCTGGTCTGTGGCCGTTAATCCGGTATGCATCTCTTTTAGAATTTGAACATATGTTCTTCATAATGGATGTTTTCTCAGCAGTGAATGTTTATGATGCGCTGTTTTGCTGTGCATGGACCCGTGACTAAAGCAATAAGGCTACCAAGCATTTATCGAGGGTCGGGAGCGTGCTAGGTGCTTCCTGCGCGTCAGCTCCAGGCTTGTCATCTCTGGTCTGCATGAGGCTGAGAAATGTTGAGTTATTTATTCCATGCTAAGCAGCCAGCAGTTTCAAAAGACTAACGAGTCTGCCAGAAACTAAGGCCCAGGTTCTTTTTTATTTTTATTGATTTTTACAGAGATGAAGGGAGAGGGATAGAGAGTTAGAATCATCCATGAGAGAGAGAAACAACGATCCGCTGCCTCCTGCACCCCCCCCCCCCCACACACACACACACACATGAACTGGGGATGTGCCCACAACCAAGGTACATGCCCTTGACCAGAATCGAACCTGGGACCTTTCAGTCCGCAGGCCGACGCTCTATCCAATGAGTTAAACTGGTTCTTAAATCTCACACCTAACTTCTCCTCTGAGGGAAGGAATTCCTTTGAGACCAGCTCTTGCTGACTAATCTAGATATAGTGTAACATAGCGATTTGGTGGTTGGCCAGGAGCCCTTTTCAGTTGAAAGCATCTTTTATTCCTGGCGTGATTAAAAAGATGATCAAGATATACCGTATATGCTGATAGAACCGTAGGAGAACCTTTTGGAGTTAGGTTGCCTGAGTAGACAAACAGAAACCAGGGCATAAGAAAGCTCCCAAAAAAGTTCCAAATGGACCTTCTGAACAAAGCTTATTTAAGGAGGAAAGGTTCTACCTCCAGAACAGCATTTTGCAACTTCCCACCCAGCAAGTTCATCCTCCCAGGGTTGGGAGGCTATTACAAGGAGAAAGATCGATTAACTTGCTGCTAATCATTTTGCCCTTTACTGATGGGTGTTAACCCTTAAATTTTCTGTCTTCTTCTTCTTGAGAGATTTTTGTAATTTCTGCCTCACAAGAATTTTAACATATTGGTTAATAGTAGGTCAGTTTCCTAGAGTTCAAATTCCAGCTCTGGCATTTAAATGTTGAGCCCTTGTTTAACTTTTTGGTGCTTCTGTCATCTGTAAAAGGGAAATAAAAATAAATGAGGAACCACTTCACAACCATGAGATGGTTACTATTTAAAAAAAGACAACACAGAAAATAACAAGTGTTGAAAATGAAACCCTTGTGCACTGTTGGTGGGAATGGTACAGCTGCTGTGGAATAGTATGGCGGTTACTCCAAAAATTAAAAATAGAATCACTATATGATCCAGCAATTTCATTCCTGGGTATATACCCAAAAGAATTGAAAGCAGGGCCTTGAAGAGATAGTTGCACACCCATATTCATAGCAGCACCATTCATAACACCCAAGAGGTGGAAGCAACCTAAGTGTTCAGATGAATGGATAAACAAAATGCGGTATATATATATATATATATATATATATATATATACACACACACACACAATAAAATACTACTCAGCCTTTAAAAAGTGCATTCTGATATGTTATAGCACACATGAACCTTGAGGGCATTATGCTAAGTGACATAAGCTAGTCACAAAAAGACAAATACTGAGCTCGCAGCTCTAGAAACCTTGGGTGTTTCCCAAGCGTTGAGAGTGATAGAGGCGTCTTTTGTTTTGTTCATAGAGTGGTCTTTGGGAAGCACCTCCAGGTGGGGGCTGTTTGCCAGGGGAGCCAACCAAGGTTGGGAGCGTTCAGTCCCACCCCAGACTTCCTGGGATGGGGCAAGGAGCTGGAGATTGAATTCAGTCACCAACTGCCAATGATTTAATCAATCATGCTTATATAATGAAGCCTTTATAAAAACCTAAAGAGAGTGTTGGGAGAGCTTCCAAGTTGGGGAGCTAGAAGGCTTCCATGTGCTCCAGTGCGGGCCCCAAGTTCCATGAGGACAGAAGCTCATTTGTTTGGGACTTCTCCCTACGTATCTCTTCATCTGGCTGCTGATGCATATCCTTCAATATCCTTTGTAACAAATCAGTAATCTAGTGAGTAAACAGATTTTTCTCCTGAGCTCTGTGAGCCATCCTAGCCAATTAATTGAACCCAAGGAGGGGGTCTTTGGAACCTTCGATCTGTGGCCAGTCAGTCAGAAGCACAGGTAACCTGAGCTTGTGTCTGGCATCTGAAGTGTGTGTGTTGGGGAATGGAAGTCTTATAGGACTGACCCCTTAACCTGTAGAATCTGATGCTTTGGAATTGGGTTCAGGAACTCTATTTACTGTGTGATTCCATTCACAGGAAGTACTTAGAGTTGTCAAAATCATAGGGACAGAAATCAGATTGGTGATTGCCAGGGGCAGGGGGGAAGAGAAAAGTGGAGAATTGTTTAATAGTTATAAAGTTTCAGTTTTACAAAATGGAAAGAATTCTGGGGATAGATTGTGGTGACGGCAGCAACTATGAAAGATCTGTGTTTTACTGGATATCTTGGTAGTTGGTCAGTAGGTCTTAGCACCTTCGTATCTACCAGGGGCAAGTCCAGGATAAAGGAATGAATGTTACAGTCCTATGGCTCTGTCAAATGATAAGGAAACTTGAGGAGGTAGCAGTGTGTGAATTACTTCATCCTGAGCCATTATGTTTATTTCAGACTTTCAGTATCAAAACGGAGCTGATAAGAGTCCTCAGTTTCCAATTGAAGCCACCCTAATCCTCTTTTGCTATTCTGTGATAAAATGTTTATAGGAAATGCATTAGGCTAGACAGCCTTTAAAATCAAGTGTGGAGAGCCCTGGCCGTGTGGCTCAGTTGGTTGGAACATCCATCTACACCAAAAGATTGTGGGTTTGAATCCTGGTCAGGGCACATACCCAGGTTTCGGGTTTGATCCCCAGTTGGGACACCTACAGGAAGCAATCAACAGATGTTTCTCTCACATCAATGTTTCTCTCTCTCCCTTCCTCTCTGTCTAAAAATCAATTTTTTTAAAATTAAGTGTGTAGAAATTTGAGACAATTACAGAATTAGTTACCTATTGCTTATAACAAATTATTCCAAAAGTTCTTGGTTTAAAACAACAAATACATATTTTCTTACCGTTTCTGAAGGACTTGAATCTAGGCAGTGGGATCTTTAGCTTGGGATCTTTTCTGAGATTGCAGTCAAGATGCCACCTGGAGCTATATGGTCGTTGGGAAGCTCAGCTGGATGGAAGGATCTGCTTGTAAAACTCACTCACGTGGCTAATGGCAGGAGGTTTCAATCCCTCATCACACAGGCCTTTCCATACGGTTGCTCATGATGTGGCAACTCACAGCCAGAGCAAGTAATGTAAGAATTAAAGAGAGTGCCCAAAAAAGGTAGAAGTCACAGTGTCTTTTATAGCCTGAGTGTGGAAGTGACATTGCTTCTGCCATATACTGTTGATCACACAGACCAACCTTGATACAGTGTGAAAGGGGACTGCAAAGCTGCGAATAACGGAGGTGGGATCTTTGGGGACTGTTTTAGTCCATTCAGGCTGCTATAACAGAATACCATAGACTGGGCATCTTATATACAACAGCATTTTATTTATCACAGTTCTGGAGGCTGGGAAGTCCAAGATCAAGGTGCCAGCGAGACATTGAGGATGCACTTCCTGGTTCATAGATGGCTATTTCTTTTATAAAGCCACTAATCCCTTTTATAAGAGCTCTGCCCTCCTGATCTAATCACCTGCCAGCAGGTGCAGATTCAGACCCAGTGTGGAGTCAGGTCTTAGCCACAGTTTGCAAACCCAGTCTGTGTGGCCCAGACACCAAAGCACGAAGTCACTCTGCCTCTTTCCCCATGGAGGGAGGTAAAGGGGTGCCTCCTGTCGAACATAACAAGAAAGAATCGGGAGGCTTTGGCTACAAATAAAAATGACAAAGATTTATTCAGGGGTCTTAGAGTTGGCAAGCTGTATACACAGCTCGAGGAAACCCAGAAGTGTTCCACAGAACAAAGAAGAAGTATGCATTTTTATAATATAACTGTATCACAAGAGAGAAAGGAGCCCTGCAATCTTAGCTATTTGACCGGTTCATTGTGATGGTTTCTGCCTTATGGATCATTAAGATGATGAATTTCGGGTGGTCATCCAGAGGCAGTGTGGGCACATAGAGGTTTTCTTTGAGGAGGCCTTACACTGGACTGGAATCCAGGCCCATCCATGAATACTGCACTGATGATGGTCTGTATCATGCCTAACACAGGATTGGAGAGTTACAGAAAAGTTTAAAAGTTCAAAAGTCAAAGATCAAACACTAGAACAAAAGAATTCTTCTACTTATCACTTAGGAATTTACAAGGGTTTCAGGAGCTCTGTGCCAGGAATGGGGGTGGGAGGGGAGCGGGGCAAAGACCAATGTATATTTTCTCTATGATATCACAAGGTCAGAAATGGACACATTTTTTTTGGTGCAGGGAATAGGTGAGAAAAAAAACAAATTATTAACTTCCAAATACTTCCTCTGAGATTAGATGAATTCAATAAACTCTTACAAAGCAATAATCAATTCTGGCTAGTGCTGAATGTCCATTCTTTGGCTTTTTTTTTTTTTCTCTATCATTTGTGATTCTGGAGTTGTTATTGAATTATTAGAGTATCCACAACAGTTGTGCTTTTGGCTGAGGAACATTTCTGCAATGTTAAGGAATTGATAGTCTTATATTCCTTTTGTATGTTGGTTGATAGGTACCATGTGTTAAACAACAAAAATTCAATTGAGTAAATGTAAAGATTATATTAGCTTTATTCAACCATTCATGAATCTGGCAGCATCCTATTTAGCAAACAGAAAGGAGCACCAAAAAGCTGCAGGAAAGGAAAGGTTTTTAAAGGCAGGAGGAGAGGGGAACAAGGAAGAAAAGGATTATTTCAGGTAAGGTCACCTTCTTTTGGGGGGACAAAAAGGATCCAGTAGGTGGTTACCCCACTGGTGCTGAACAGGAAATTTTGGACTGACCGATTCAGATTATATTCATAGGGAAGGTCGAAACTGATATTAAGTTAGGAATTAAGTTTTGCTTCAGAGATGTGGGCTTAGCAAAAGTGATTCTATTTGGGGTCTGTTGTTTCTTAACACATGAGTGAAGCAAGACAGATTATTTGCTGTATGACTCTAGATACTACTTTAAGGGATGGTAAAAATTGCCTTCTAAGTGATAATTTAGGGTAAAATTAAAATATAAACGAATATTCTGAGATAATGATTTATCATATGCATTACCATTTCAATGTGGTTTTATTGTTGTTATTAACCACCCGAGGATATTTTCCCCTTGATTGTAAGAGAAAGTGGAAGTGAGGGGAAGCGAAAGAGAGAGAGAAACATTAATGTGAAAGAGACACATCGATTGGTTATTCCCCTGCACCTGCCCTGACTAGGGCTGGAGATCAAGCCTGCAATGGAGGTATGTGCCCTTGACCTTAATCGAAACTGGTTGATGGTCCCCGATTGTGAGAGGGTGCAGGCCAAGCTTAGGGACCCCACTAGTGCACAATCGGGGCCGAGGAGGGACACGAGAGGTTGGCCAGTCCCGGAGGGACCACAGAAGGGTCCCAGGTCATGTCCAGCCCATCTCACTCGGTCTCAATCAGCCGGACCTCAGAAGCAAGCTAACTACCAGTCAGAGCGTCTGCCCCTTGGTGGTCAGTGCATGTCATAGCGAGTGGTTGAGTGGCCTTAACATATCATTATCATATTACACTTTGATCGGTTGAATGGATGACCAGACAACCAGACACTTAGCATATTAGGCTTTTATTTTATCGGATAATAATGTAAATATTATTTTGCTCCTGTAAAAACAGAAAAAGACATTTTATAAACTGTTTATGTATTGATTTTATTATTCATATCAAATATCAACAGACCACCTAGACATGAAACATAATAAATAAGGTGTCTTTGATATTTAGCCAACTTTCAATCATTTCGAAGGCATAGCTTTACACACATTTGTAGCTTGATTTATAACTTTCAAATATTTAGACAGATGGAATGTGAGCCTGCATCTGTAGTCTTGCTGCAGGTCCCACAGATGCTCAGATGGGCCTGACTAGATATACATTTATTTGTGCTAAGCCTGTTACTGTACTTTCATCAAAAGCTTAAGAAAATTAAAGTCAAAATATTTGTGTGGTTTTTTTAAATCTTAAATATAAATGTGGGCACTAACACCTATTTCATTAGTCATTTAAATAGTGTTACCCAGATGGCTCATCATTTGCTATGTTATATTTTATATTCAGAATGTAGTCAGAATATTAAGAAAACTTTTAAGATCATCTTCAAAATAAAGATGCTGAGGACATCCAGCTCCAGTTAAAAACATTATGTATAAAGTTAATAGCAAAGAGACATAATTCTGAAGCAGGAAAAATTCTAATAAGTAAAATTGAAGTTTTTTAAAAATGGGAAATAATTCTGCAGTACACCTCAAATTGTAGACATGAATTCAGCCTTGCTTGTTAACACCTCTCACATCTGATGAAGGTGAGGTAGGACACAGAGAAACATGTCTGTCAGTGGAAGAGAGGGTTATAAGGTGGAAGGAAGCCTAGGACTGTGCCTGGAGGTGTCCGTGGTGCTGTTGAGTAGTGTATACTTTTAATTTGAAATAGAAAGCCATACCTGTCATAAGAGGGTTTTTTTTGTGTGTGTTTTTTTTTTAATGCTATGCACTTTTAATTGGGGTATAAAAGGGATTTCTTACTGTTCTTTTTATAGTTATATCAATTTAGGAGTGAAAAAAGACAAGCAAGAGGTCGACTGACACAAGTAACATTGCTTAGCTTTGGAAAAGAAGTAGGGGGCATTGTAAATATTTAACTCAGATGTTTCATGTTTTGATTTAAAAAAATTTTCTTATTAGAATTTTTGAATTACAAAAGAAATAAATGCTCATTGTAATGTGTGAAAGTAAACATTATGAAGTTATAGAAAGAAAATGGTAATCTGATCCCTGGCTGCCCTGCTGGTCCCTCACCCCAAGTTAAGACCCTTAACAGCCTGGTCCATATTCTATCATGCGTTTTCTGTTCTCATGTAAACATATACTAGTACACATATACATTCACTCATATACAGTAACCCCAGTATATATATTACTTCAGCACTTGCCTTTTTATTTTATTTTTTAAATTTTTTTTTTTGCACTTGCCGTTTTAATTTATCATAGACCTCCCGACACATAGAGCTCTAATTCATTTTTTATTGCTGCATTATATAGTGTGGATGTTAATAGTAATGTCCCAGTGTTGCTCTTTAGTTGTGACAAATGTACCATAATGATCTAGGGTGTTAACTCTGGGTGAGGAGCATATGAGGACACGGTACTATCTTTGCAACTTTTCAGTAAACCTAAAAGCATTCTAAAATAAAAAGTTTAAATTAAGAGGGAGGGGAAGATCCCTTTGCTGGCCGCATTCTTCCTGAGGGAGCATATCTAGGCCAAGGAAGCATCCTGTCTTCTGACAATGAGTTGCTTACTTTGAACAAATTATGTAGGTGGGTCAGAGAGGAATTCTGAAAAGTCATTTCCCCTGTCCAAATCCCCCCAGCAAGCTCAGAGAAGCCTTCCAGAACAGCAGATTCTGACTGTCCTGACCATTCCATGCATCCACCCCAGCAAGCACACTGGTTCACAGTGGCACTCCCGATCCTCTCCTGCCTCAGACACTGCTCAGGATCACCAGAGGGCTTCTTTGCTGGACATGTTGTCCTGGTTCTTGAACCCTGGCTCTTTTCCTCACCACTGACACTTGCTTTGACCACCCTCCCCTTGCTTTAGTGACCAATTCAGAACCTTTACCCTGTTTTGTTTTGTTTTTAAATTTTTTATTTTTAAATCTTGGCTCCCCACTCAACTCTGCACAATCTCTATTTATTTGTGTGTTTATTATTGACTAGTGGCCCAGTGCACGAAATTTGTGCACTGAAGGGGGGGTCCTGCAGCCCAGCCTGCGACCTCTCACAGTCTGGGAGCCCTCAGGGGATGTCCAATTGACGGCTTAGGGCAACTTCCCCCTTCCCCGGGGACATTTTTAGTGCTGCATGGAGGTGGGAGAGGCTCCAACCACCACTGCTGTGCTTGCCAGCTGTGAGCCCTGATTCTGGCTGAGCAGCGCTCCCCCTGTGGGAGTGCACTGACCACCAGGGGGAAGCTCCTGTGTTGAGTGTCTGCCCCCTGGTAATCACTGTGCATCATAGCGACCAGTTGTTTTGCTGTTCGGTTGATTTGCATATTAGCCTTTTATTATATAGGATTTGAGAGAGAGAGAGAGAGAGAGAGAAAGAGAGAGAGAGAGAGAGAGAGGAATGGAGAGAAACCTTAATTTGTTCTACTTATCTATGCATTCATTGGTTGATTCTTGTATGTGCCCTGACCACGAATTGAACCTGAAGCCTTGTCATATTGGGACAACAGTCTAACCAACTGAGCTACCTGACCAACTGCACTGTCTCTTGATTTCTGTACCACCTGAAGCTGTACTGGTAGATGAGAGATATTCTTTCCACTGCCTTTCACTGCCCAACTAGCCAAAGGCCCCCCTGGGTCTCATTTGGAAGGAGTGGACAGTGTGTAGCTTCTCTTATCCATGTGATGGGATGCCATCAGCAGCAATATCTCTACTTTAATAAAAATACAGGAGCTGTACAGACAAGAGTAGCTTTAAAGAGACAGTATTCTCTTTTATTAATTACACACATTATGATTTTTGTAGCATATGTTCCATTTTGTAAAGAGAGCAGTGACATGCTTTAGTTTCTGGTGTCCTCTTCAGTTTCTTGATCCTCAGACAGTACTGGCCATGTACCAGTATTTCAACACTCCACAGGGTTCTAGGTAGCACTGGGGCTAATGGATGGGACCACGTCAACAGAGCAGAACTTAATTCTGAGGCTGGACAGAAACCCAGTGGCCGCGGTGAACCTAGAACTCTGCTCTCATTCAGTGTTTAATTACTTGTATCATCAATCACTTCCTAAGATCCCACTCCAAGGGATTAAATGTGTGGCTTTTCCTAGGAAGAACTTGGGTCTGCCCTGCTTGATGACAAGAAGCAGTTGAATGAGACTAACAACCATATAAGGAGGGATATTGACCTGGAGGAGCCAAGAAACACCATAAGCACTAGAAATTTGGAGTTGAATGAACCTTCATTCTAGTGCAGGACAGCATGGTTTAAGAAGTCTTGTAGAGGACTGAGTTTGATTTTGTAGAAAATGAGCATTCCAACAACTAAAACTTCTAGAAGTTCCCGGGGTGTTTTGGCCTAAGCCCAAAGGCTACTATTCTCACAAGCAGAGAAAATCAGATCAATGGGTGTGTAGCGAGCGCAGCTTCCTAAATCAACCATTTTCTTCATGAGTGATGGCGACAGTGTGCTGCCTGCCATATCATAAGAGGCCTGAGTGGGGCCACAGAAAACCAATCAGAGAATCCTGAAGCTTCAGCATAATTAATTACCTCAGGCAGCCGGGGTTGGGGGAAGCCCTACCTTTAGCAAGTCACCTCACCTGGATCTATAACATGGGGACTGAGTATACTTTTCTTTCTGTGGCCCCAGCACCATCTTGCTACACTGCCCACAGGTTATACAGGTCAAGGCCTTGTGCCTGCAGCCTCACTACCTCTGTGTGACTAGGATGAGCCTATGGGCAGTGTAGCACAGGTCACCTGGTTTACAAAATGCAGGAGGGGCTGGCAGAGCAGGCTTGGCTGGAGCTGCCACAGTGGTGCAACCTGGGGCAAAGGTGTGGGAAGAGCTGGTGGAATTCAGAGGCAGGAGCTCTGTTCCTCTTCTTACACTTTTTCTGCATCTTAGAGAGCAGTGTTTCCCACTGGGGAAAAGTTGATTTAGGTTTACATTTTCCCTAATGAGAAAAAGTAAATACTAAGACATAAGATTTTGGCAGGTAACTTTGGAGGGCCACAAGCCATTGTAATATCTGAGTGTCTTGCCCTACCCCATCCCGAGAATCAATTTCCCCTTTTGAGAATGCATGTGATAGAAGGATGGTTCTGCTGCTGAGAACAGTACTGCCCACAAGGGGAAGCTCGCTTCTTAGCCTCTCTCCTGCCTGCTTGCATCCTCGTCTTCTGAATCTCTAAGGATGAATTCAGCTGCCTGTTACAGGGATTCCAATTAAACTGTCTGAGACCACAGTGGTGTTTATGGTTTGCTTAAGACGTCTGGGTTAGATGCAGAGGCTCACTGAGGCCCTCAGAACACAGGCTCTCATCCACTCCGCTATCATCAGGGTATCGGGTATATCTCCACTCTTGGCCACAAGATGGCTGTAGCAGCTCCAGGCATCAGAACCTCACAAAACTGCATTTGTAGGGAGAGGGAGGAAGAGACAGGACAACAGTGAAAAGGGGCAGATGACTGGTCGGCAAATAAAAGTTGCTGAGCTCTCTCTTTTTCCATTTTAAATCCTCACCTCTCCAAGCTTAGAGAGGAATGGAGACCGAAACATTGATGTGAGATAGAAACAGATCGGTTGCCTTCCTTACGCACCCCAACTGTTGCACAGGCGACACTCAACAAACTGAACCACTCCAGCTGGGCCTCTTTCTTTCTTCACTCCTTTACCTTTTGGCTTTATCTAAACTAGTATTCCCCAAACCCACACATGGACACTGTGCATCCACTCGGAAGTGTGCACTAGCAATCGCACTCGCTGGTTGGCCTTGAACAAGTTACTTAATATCTCTGGGCCTCAGCTTCCTCATTTATGAAGTTAGGATCGTGCACTAGAAGCCTGATTATGGAAACGTATAAAGAGTGCTGATGTGGAGATTCTTGAGCCCATCTTTTGATGAATATACACATGCATTTCTGTTGTGCTCTGGGAATGAAACTGCTGGGTCATATAATATCTGAATGTTCCTCTTCTAGATGTTAAGGATCATTCCTAGTAACGGACCCAAACACTGTCATGGAGCACATAGCCAATAAATAGGTGCTTCTATCTTATCCAAAAATTCACGGTCAATAAGGTTCAGTGCCAGGGCTTGTCAGCGCAGGATTTTCTCCAGCCCAGCCCCTGCTGGGTAGCCACACAAAAGGACACATGCACATCCCCACACTCCAGAGCCTGCTTGTGAAGAAAGCCAGGTAGCAGGGGGCCCTTGTGATGCGGGTGTATTGCAATTCTCTGGCCAGATGAGGCCCTTGTTACTAGGAGCCCACATGGCCAGCCAAAAGAAGTTTCTGGAGCTCTGGAAAATATTCACTCCATCATGAGGCACCTCAGAGCCAGCACTAAAAAATGAATGTCAACAGATAATTTAGTCCATCTGAGCCCCTCTGTACTTGAAGCATCTGGTAGATCCTCAATAAAAATAACCATCAAAGTATAGGGTAAAGTTCGCTGCCATAGCATTTTGTAAGAGAAATTTGTGTTTTAAGCACTTTTCAGGAAACAGGAAATTTCTCCAAAGTAAGCACTTAAAATACTGTATACAAAAGGAGGCTTGGAATGTCAGCTTCTGGGTTAGAGAAATGGGTGGAGCTCTAAGAGCAGTGTCTGTCAAAGTGCAGCCTATAGACCAGCATTAACATGAGCACCAGTTGTTAATAAAAGACTTAGATTTCAGCCCCACCCCAGAGTCAGAATCGCGTAGGTGGGGTCTAGAAGTTGGCGTGTGAACAAACTCACAGGTAGGTGATCCTTAGGCACCGAGCCTATTATCTGTGCTGCATTACCCACTGCAAAGGGTCTCCGTGTTTTAGGGGGCCAGGCACTTCAATATAGAA
Source organism: Pipistrellus hanaki (assembly GCF_964339955.1). Lineage (NCBI taxonomy): Eukaryota > Metazoa > Chordata > Mammalia > Chiroptera > Vespertilionidae > Pipistrellus > Pipistrellus hanaki. The sequence goes on along the minus strand of NC_140513.1, from coordinate 15,195,998 downwards.
AGATAAATGTCCTATCATTTACCTGTAAGCATCTCTGCTGGTTCTGGGGCAAGTCCAATTTCTTGTTTGCCTAGCCTCAAGTGGACCTGCCGGCTTTTGCTTTTTCCTGGGATGCCATTGGCTGGATTAAATCACACAATTTTGCCTCTGTTGGTGACAGCGCCTTCTCAGCTGTCCCTCTCCCTTGAGCCAGCCCTCTGTGGCTTTGTCCATGTCACTTCTGAATGCTCTCTGAAAACCTCCTTTGTCCTCATCAGCCGTCCACTTCACAAGTGCTGGTGTTATTTGGAGGCAGGGCTTGGGATGCCATGTAGCATAAAGCCATGATTGTATTAAAAACCAGAAGAGGGTGAGCAGCTAACACAAACACGAATACAGCCTAAGCACATGCTGTACCAGGGGAGAGAAAGAGAATGCTCTGTTGTGGCTCTGCTTTGTTTCTGAGGTCTGGGTGCTCATGTAAAGTCCTCGCAGACTTGCTAGTGAGATTTTCAGGATTCCAGCTTGGCAAGCGTGCCCATTTTGAAGCCCAAGGCCCTGGGCCCTGCAAGGCGCAAGCCTAAATGCCTAGGATTCCCTATGGATGCGGGAAGGCCCCAGGCTCAGTTCTTGGGTTCTGGTGGCATCTCCCCTGTGCCCCCAAACACACATATCTAGTTGTTCTTCCTCAGAGCTCAGCCCTCCACAAATTCCACCAAACAATCATTTTCTGTTCTGATATATAAAATTTTCAGGCCCTGGCCAAGTAGCTCAGTTAGTTGGTGTCACCCAGATGCACCAAGGCTGTGGGGTCGATCCTGGTCAGGGCCTGAAAGAATCAACCAATGAAGGCATAAATGGGAGGAACAACAAATCGATGTTTCTCTCTCCCCCTTCCTCTCTGTCTCTCAAAACCAATCAATAAGAAATAAAATAAAATCTCATAAAAACTTCTCATTTCCTCCTTGGCACCATGTTGCTTTGAGAACCTTTAGTAAAAGCATAGTCATCTACTTTGGGACACTTAACATTATTTCACTGTCAGTTTTCCTCCACAAGGAACACTGCAATAAAACAGGAAATGGTGAAGACGAATAGGCGGTCCTGGGCTAAAAATGAATGGTGGAAACTTTTACCAAAATGTTTTCCACCGAAGTTCACTTTCTTTAGTTTTGATGACTACCCACTGGGTCATTGTGGCCAGATGCCACTGACCAACCAGGAAATTGAAAAATAAATAAATAAACTGTTTCAGTTTTGAATTCAGCCTTTCAGGAACTCTAGTTTTATGTTTTTGTTTGGTTTTAGAGGTTTTTTTTTTTTTTTTTGGCGGGATGGGAACATAGAAAATGGTACTCTGACCCCAACTGAGCAAATAGAGGAGTTTGGAGTGCAGCATGTTTAATTATGAAAACGTTGGGATTTTCACTTCATAAGAGTAGCAGAGAAAACTTGACAGGGAGGGAAAGGAAGGGAGCTCAATGCCACACCAATATTTAAAAAAATATATATTTTATTAATTTTTTTACAGAGAGGAAGGGAGAGGGATAGAGAGTCAGAAACATCATGAGAGAGAAACGTTGATCAGCTGCCTCCTGCACACCCCCGACTGGGGATGTGCCCGAAACCAAGGTACATGCCCTTGACCGGAATCGAACCTGGGACCCTTCAGTCTGTAGGCCGACGCTCTATCCACTGAGCCAAACTGGTTAGGGCCACACTAGTATTTGGCTAGGAATACAATTTCATTCTCACAACACTACCTTGCTCCCTGTAGGTTAGAAAACAGGTTCATTAAGGTTAGGCAACTTGCTCAGGAATTCTAATGTCGATCATGTTTTACTCTTCTTTGGTGTCCTCAAAGAGAAAGTTGTGTGGAGTCTTAATAAAATCCCCACTATGGTATGGCAGCCTGGTTGCTAAAATAAATATCACCATTCAATGAGAAATCCCTATGCTATACATCTATAGAACCCTCATTTCTAGTTATTATATATTCATATTGTTCATTTTAATGCCAATCAGAAGAACCGTGAATGGGGCCTGTAGTAGCTGTCAAGATGCTGTTGAATATACAGTGTTAATTTTACCCAGTTCCAAGAGGACCAGACATTGGCGTTCCTGTGAAGATGCAGCACTTACAATTGTCCCCAGTGCCCTCTGAGCCCTAGTCTCCCCACAAGGCAGACACCTGCGGAGGAGACAAAAGATGATAATTGAAGACTAAGGCCCAGTGAATCACACTGGGAAGAAGAAGGAAGGTCTTTGAAGCTCATTGAGTGATACTTTGGGTCAGCTTGAACTTTCTGCATTCTCCTCCTGCCAAAACATCACTTGTTTCTAGATTAAAGTGTGGTGTAGACCACAGTGAATCCCAGCTTCAGGATTTGTGTGAAACGGGACAAACCTAGAGTTTGGGAACAGATAGGGGAAAAAAAGGTCTCCCTCACAATAAGCCACCCTACCTGTTACATTGTTCGTATTGATTCCTTCTGGCCTGAACTGACTTGGCCTAAGAGCAAACGCTGCAGAGGCAGGTAAGGTGGGAAAGGAAGTGAACTTCCACCCCACGTGGCTGAAGCGATGCCTGCCTATCTCCACTCTGCTAGCCAAGGAAGCTGAGGATCCAGCTCAGCCAAAGGCCTGGAAGAAAGCACAAAAGCATGAATAGGAGCTTAAATCTCACTGTTCTTTCAAAAAGCTTCAATTCAGTCAAGGTGTGAGTTTAAATATATTTTATTGATATTTTACAGAGAGGAGGACGGGAGAGAGAGAGCTAGAAACGTCGATGAGAGAGAAACATCGACCAGCTGCCTCTTGCACAATCCCTTTAGGGGATGTGCCTGCAACCAATGTACATGCCCTTGACCGGAATTGAACCTGGGACCTTTCAGTTCGCAGACCAACGCTCTACCACTGAGCCAAACCGGTTTCGGCAAGGTGCGAGTTTAAAAGTCGTATCATTGGTAGCACTCCCTCTCTTTACTTACAGATGCTCACTCATGAGGTTTAACCTTACATAAACCCAGCTTAGCTGCAGAAGCAAGATGGCACGGGGGTCTCATTTGAAGAAACCCCAGATCATCTCCTTCAATTGTTTGTTCTCTCCTTCGAGCCTAATAATGGTCCTTTATGCCATTCCTACTGTGGCTTCTAATTCCTTCCATTTTGGGTTAAAGGCCAGAAGACCCCGACCCACGTGCGTGCTCCAAAGCCCCCATCTCCAAGCCTGGCTGCCCGTGGGCGCACCAGTAAACGCGGTGGAATGGAACGTCTCTTCCAGCCCCGATTTCCGTTAAACATCCGCGCCGGGCACAGCGCGCAGCCTCCACGGGCCGGGCTCTCGGGGGCCAGCTCGGAGGCCAGGAGGGCCGAGGCCGCGGGCTCCGGGCGCACTTCCTGCGGGGCGGAGCTGCCGCCTCCCGTCCTCCCTCCTCCGGCTCCCCGTGTCCCCTCCCCTCCTTCCCGGGTGGGTGGCCCGGCGCCGCGGGGCGGGGCGCGGGCGGGCTGGGCGGCGTGGCGGAGCTGGCCGGCCGCCAGCGGCCAAGGTGCGAGCGGCCGCGGGGCTCGGCGCGGAGCGGGGGCGCGCAGCGGAGCACCGGCCCGGCCCGGCCCCGCGGCGGAGAGGCGGCGGCGGCGGCGGCGGCGGCGGGTGCAGGGCCTGTGCCAGAGCTGCAGCCGAGCGGGGCCTCGGCCGCGCGTCCCGGGCGCTGCTCGCCATGTCGGGCGGGCTCCCCAAGGCCCTGCCGTCCACGGGGCCCCACTCCCTGCGCGACATGCCGCACCCGCTGGCCGGCTCCAGCAGCGAGGAGGCCGTGGGCGGCGACAGCACGCCCAGCCCGGACCTGCTGACGGCCCGCAGCTTCGGCGACAAGGTGGGGCGCGCTGAGCGGGCGATCGGGAGGGTCGTGGCTCTTCCAGAGGGGGTGGTGGGCACCAGCTCCCCTGGGCACCGGGCCGCGCCCCCCCTGGTGCCCTCTCCCTGGGGACGGGGAGGCGGAGGGGCACGGCCGGACCCTCGCCCCCCAGAGCCTGTCCTTTAGAAAAGGCGTTTCCTCTCCGCCGCCCCCGTGGGGTCGCAGCTGCGGGGGAAGCGGGCGGAGAGCACGGGCTTGCCAGGCTGGTGAGGGCTGGTGGGAGGGGTCCTGCCTGCCGGTAGGGCCCGGAGGCTTGCGGGCAGGGCTCGGCGCCTGTGCCCTGGGATGGGGTCCCGAGTTCCTCCCGGTGCATCCCCGAAAGCTGAGCTGCAAAGTAACTTGGAGGTCCCCCCTGCTGGCGGGGGCTGCCAAGACGTACGAGCTAATGGTTTTCTGCAGCAGGTCCGGGCAGCTTCGCTCTCTGCGCCCGTCCTCTCCCCACGCCTGTCATGTGGGCAGGATCTTTGTTTAGGTTTGTTGTGTGCCCTGCGAAGTCACCTGACTCAGACCCCAGCGGCGGGAGGAGACCCAGCTGTGGTTTTCTGTCTGGGCTCCCTTCACCTCTGACGGCCTCCCACACTATTTAGATTTGGCAGACGCTGGTTTTGTGGTCGAGGGAAAGAAAGCCCGCCCTTTGACCTTCTTTGTGCAGAGAGAGGCTCCTGATTTTTCTCTGAGCAGCGCAGCCCTCCCGCTGCTTCGAGAGACAGCAGAGTGGAGCGGCGGGTGAGGGGCCGCAGTCCCCCTCCCCCATCGCCATTGCAGCTGTGACCAGGGCTGGAGCCGCGATTGTACCAGCGTTAAGGTTGACATGTATTACTAGTTGCAGAAATTAGAATTGTTCTCAACGCTTGTGACCAGGATTTCCTCCTCCTAAGTAAAATATGAAATGGATTCCTTCTTGTTCTACTACTAAGTGAAATCAGGGACCTAACTTTCTTTCCCCGTTAGACCGGAGGGCATGTGGTACAATTAAAAGGAGCATGCCTGCACTGAGTACTCAGAATATCCAGGGCGGGTGTTTGACATACCTTCTTGAGAGGGTTTGCAAAAGCAAAGAGCGGGGAGTCAGGGGAAAAGCATTGGGAGCAAGAAGACTTAAAAAGCTCATGAAGCCAGTGGATTGAGCAACTTGAGGTGTGTGTGAATGGCTCTTTGTCTTTCTTTATTTTATAGATTATAAACTATACGAAGGCTTATTATGTAGGTTGGAAATACCTTCCTCGTATTTACCACTCAATAAGAAATGGTTGAAATGACTGAATCATTTGTTGCTTTCTCGTGGAAAGAGTAATTGTGCTATTTGTATGTTGGTTAGGAACTGAGGTTACATCTTTTGATTTCCATCTCGGGTCCACGTAGGATAGCGAATTAATGTATCTGTTGCTGTGTAATGAACTACCCCAACATTTAGCACCTGAAAATAGTTCCTGTGGGTCAAAAATCAGGGAGCAGTGTAGCTGGCTGGTTCTGACTCAGGTCTCTCATGAGGTTCCCACCAAGCTGTTGAGCGTTGTGTCATCTGAAGACTGGAATGGGGAGTGAACATCCATTGGGCATAGCAACTGGTCTCTTCCAGCAAGTGATTCCAGCAAGCAAGAGAGCCCAAGACTCAATCCCCAATCTTGTATAAGCTAATCCTGGAAGTGACATATAGGCCTCTGCCACATTCTGTTGGTCACATAGACCAATGCCGGTACAGTGTGGGAAGAGGGTATGAATGAATATAGGCACTCTTGTTTATATAATTAGCAGTGGCTTCATGATATGTAGTTTCACTTAAAGTCACAGAACTGATGGGTAACATTAACTTAGGGGTCCTAGGGGCCATCTTGGCAGATGGCTACTCCAGGTGGCTATTTTAAATACTTGCTTAATGGTCCACTCTTGGAGGACACCTGACCCAGAGGTGTGGGCATTTCACTAATAAGTACTGGGAGGACATATGCCCTGTACGACCAAGATCTTGTTGATGGACAGGAGGTCAGGATCAAGTTCAATTTCTGCTGGCTGCTTTTACGGAGACAGTTATATGGGAGAGACAGTCTTGAAGGCCTTATTATTAAGTATTGATTTTTTTGGTTGATCTTTACCCCAGGATATTTTTTCCATTGATTCTTTAAAAAATTTTTTAAATTGATTTTTAGAGAGAAAAAGGGAGAGAGAAAAACAGAGAGAAGCATCAATTGCATGTCCCATGGGGATGGAGCCACAACCCATGTGCCCTTACTAGAAATCAAACTAATGATGTCTTGGTGCATGGGATGATGCTCAACCAACTGAGCCACACTAGCCTGGCTCCATTAATTTTTTTTTTTTTTTTTTTTTTTTTTTTTTTTTTTTTTTAGAAAGAGTAGAGGGGGGAGAGGGCGGGAGTGAGAGAGAGAGGAAACACATCGATTGGGCCAGGGATCAAACCTGCAACCTAGGCACGTGCCTTTTACCAGGAATTGAACCTGACACCCTGGCCGACACTCGAAGCACTGAGAACAATGGCCAGGGATACTTATTGAATACTTAATAAGTTTCCTTAGAGCTGTGAGGAACACCAAAATGACATCATTCCCAAGGGTCTGATGTATAGTAACTCACTTTTCCTTAGAGGATAGGCAATATGATTTGTTTCTCTGGGAGTAACATTTTCCTTGAATCTTGGCATGTGCACAGATGTTTTCATAACTCCGGGGACATTTCTGCAGAGAGAAGTTGACAAGCATCAAAGGTGAATCAGGCCCAGTGGAAGGCGGGCTTGCTTCCCTTTGCCCTGCTTTTTCCTGCTCGGGCAGCATGCAGGGCAGGTAGGAACACTGAGTGCTCCGCTTTGTCTTTAAAAAGAAGTCTGTTCTGCCCTGGCCGGTTTGGCTCAGTGGGATAGAGCGTTGGCATGCGGATCGAAGGGTCCTGGCTTTCATTCCGGTCGAGGGCACGCACCTGGGTTCCTGGCCCTGGTCGGGGTGCATGCAGAAGGCAACCAATGGGTATGTCTTTCTCACGTTGATCTTTCTCTCTCCGTCTCTCCACCTCCCTTCCACTCTCTCTAAAAATCAATGAAAAAATATCATCGGGTGAAGATAAATAAACAAGAAAAAAAGAAGCCTGTTCTCTCGGCTCTTTGGATATGAGGGTTGTGATCCTGGATGCCTGCTTCAGAGTCAGCGCTGGGCTTGGAGAATGAGGATCGGACAGGCTGCGTACAGTGCAGGGTTATGACATTGCGTGAGGGGATTGGTTTCTGTGGTGCCAGGGGCAGGGATGCCGTGTGTCCCAGTCCAGCAGGCAGGTCTGAATGGCCCCTGGGGTACGACCATGGCCTCTCCACCCACAAATCTAAAATCTTTCAAACCATGGAGTAATGGGAGGAACCCTTTCTACCAAGAGTTGCTAAGACTAAGTCTTTTAAAGCTAGCTTAGCTCACCAGGCCTTCTATCACTACATCCTTCTAACACCTAAAATGTAAGCAAACCACTGGTCCTTCTCTCCCCCTCTCTCTCTCTCTCTCTCTCTCTCTCTCTCTCTCTCTCTCTCTCTTTCTTGTTTTTTTTTTTTTTTCTTTTTTTTACTTTCATCTGCAAACTTCTCTGGGCTGCTTCTCCCCTGACTCGGTCTTCAACTCCCCTGTGCCTCCCCAAACTTCACATCAATCCCTCTTAAGCCCCAATGGTGGTTAACACCCCTGCCCACATCCTCAACCTCTTTACTGAACTCTTCCACCACCTTCCACCCCTTAGGTCCCTGCTTCCCCCAAAGTCTTTGAAGTGGAGGTGTCTTCCTCCCGTACTCCACGCACATCATGTTTAGGAGGTAAAACTCGGTGTCCTTTCTCTCCACGAGCCCAGTTCTGCCCCTTGGAGACTTATGCCTTTTTATTTGTTCACTCAGTAAATATGTGAGGGCCTGCTAAGAGTCAGACGCTATTCTAGGAACTTGAGATGAATCAGCCAGTTGCCTCCCGCCCTCGTTGGGTCCATCCGCTGTACCGTGTAATAAGTGCTGTGGAAGGAAGAAGCAGCGGGCAGGGAGGGGAGTGTCCAGGGTCACTGGCCGTGGGGGTGGGGAGGCAGGTATAAGCCTTATTGAGAATCGGAGATCTGAGCAGAGACGTGAAAAAAGTGAGGCAGTTTGTGAGTGGATGTCTGGGGGAGTGTCGAGGTGGAGGGAACAGCCAAAGCAGGGGCCTGAAGGCACATTTTCGGGGTGTCATATAGCCCAGAGGCCTGGTGTGTCTAGAGCGGAGTGAGCAATGGAAAGTCACAGGCTGACGGTGCGGTGCGATGGGGGCAGACTGGGTAGGGCCTGGTAGGCCACCCCGAGAACTTGAGGCTTTACTTTGAGAGACATTGCAGGGTCTTGAGCAGGGGGAGTGCATGGTTTGGCTTATGTGTTGAAAAGGATCATACAGGCTGTTGAATTGAGACTATCCCTTTATTTGACTAGACTACTGGGTTAGGTTTCTTTTTAATTAAAATGCCATACACCGAAGGCCCATTGGCTCATGTTGTCGAAGAGCCCCAGGTATGTGGCTTCAGGGACGGCTGGAACTAGGCGTTCAGGTGATGTCCGGGATCTGCCACCTTCCTGTTGTCTCCGCGTTCTTCTGTGTTAGCTTTATCCTTGGGGAAGGGAGATGTTGTACAAACAAGCTTCACGGCTACGGCAGAAAGCGAACACCTCTTTCCTGACAGTTCCAGCGAAAGCTTGGCCTGGTGTCTCATGGACCCAAACTGGGTCAGGCGCCGAAGCCAATCTTTGTAACTCGGCTGGCTCAGACCTGACCCTTATCTTCAGAGCGTGGAGAAAGGAAGTTTTAGTATGTTCGTTTGAACTGTGAAATCTATATCCAAAGTATATAAAAGGCACCTCTTTAATCTAAAGAATAAAATGTATCTATATGGCTTAGAAAATCATAACATGAACACTCAGGTTCTTCTGTTCCAGGTTAAACTATAGAATATCATGAATATTTTGGAAGTCCTCTCGGGGCCTGAGGAGGAAAGAGGTGGCCTCAAAAGCAAAGTGAAGATGCTGTTATTAGAAATAGGACCGCTGGATATTGGACAAGCAGGAACAACCAAGGTCCACTGCAGACCTTCCACTACCTTTTTCTTCCCACTCCTATTTGTTAAACTCTTTTAGACCACTCCTTTTAGTCTTCTCAAATCATGCCCTCACCTCACGGAACTCTATCCAAAATTCTCAGGATTTAAAAAAAAAAAAATTATTTTAGTGTGCATGTTTGTTTTTTTTACCCTATTTCCAGTCACCTTCACTCCTTTTTTTGAAATCAGCTGCCCTCTCCCATGGCCGCACCCTTGTACTATAACATCAAAACTGTTGCTGCTTGGAGATAATGCTATCACATGCCATCTTTTCTCGCCTTATCCTCTCCTCAGTCAGTAATAACTGACTGCACCTGTTCTCTGTCCGCCTTCGTTCGCCTACCTCCTGTATAGCCCCTGGCTCATCGGGTCAGTTGCTCCTGCCACTGTCTTTTACTCAGTTTCTTTGCTTTCCTTCTCTTACACCTAATCTGGGCCATCCCATTTGGCCAGGTCCTTTGCCTACACTTCGGGCTGAAGATAACTTGAGAATTCCTGCCTGTGTAAAACCACAAATCCCAGCTACACTTGGGGCCTCTGGCTGGGGACTCCTGTCTTCCCACAGTACGTCCCCATGCAGCACCGTGGCTGATCTCAAGCTTTTCTCTGCTCCTCACACCCTTTACCACTCTGCTCCACCCTTCCTTCTGCTACTGGCCTCGTTCTCTAGCTCAGAAAAGATAGAAGCCAGAGTAAAACAACTTCCCCCAAAATACAGCATGTTCTGAATCTGCAGCCATCTTTGCTTTCTGCCCCCTGTTGCCCTAGAAGAGACTCTGAGTGGATCCTGGACTATATAGCTGCCCCGCTGGCCTCTGGGAGACCTGACCCTGCTCTGCTGTCCTCCTGCCTCAGGATTTCAGACTCCCCTCTCAACTGGCTCCATCCCGTCAGTATTCAAACATTCAAGATGCTGTCGTTTCTAAAACAGAGCAGGAGTGAAGAAAGCTCTGCGTCTCTTCCATCTCCTGTCTGATTTTGTGCTTCCTCTTCAGAGCCAGACTTCCCGAAAGAAAGGTTTGCTCCTCTTGTCTCTGCTTCCTAACCTCTGGCTCACTGGCCAGCCTCATGCTGTCTGGTCTCTGACTTTCCTGTTCCGGGCTCCTCGTGACTTCCCTATTGCTAAATCCAGTCGACGCCTCGCGGCCCTTATCTCACCTGACCTCTCGGTTGCACTTGACCCTGTAGAGTGCCTGCCTGCTCGAAACACTGCGCCGGGCTTCGTGTTTTGGAGGGAGGGTGCACTCTGGAGCCAGGTTGTCTGGATTTGAGTCCCCGTTCCACTGCTTGCCGTCTTTGGAACAGCAGATTATTTCACCTCTCTGAGCCTCAGTTTCCTCATGTTAAAAGGGGGATAACAAAGGTACATACATCACAGGGTTGCTATGGTAACCCATTGGGTTTATTGCAAAAACACACTACCATGAGAGTGTCTGGTATATAGTGAGCCTTTCATAAATGTGAGATGGCGGTGGTTGTTTTTAGTCCTAGCTTGCTTTTTTTTTTTTTTTTTTTTGCCTAGTCGTTTGTCAATTTCTGTATTAGTTGTAATCCAGTCAGGAAATAAAAACCACTGTAAGACTATAATGCAGGGAATTAGTTACGTAAGTGATGGAAAACATGAGAAATCTGGCAGAGGACAGAGCCGTAACCTGGAGAGCAGCAGTAGCAGATTGGGAAGCAAGTGGGAGCCAGAGGTGTCAAGATGACTAGGATGCAGTTTGAAGTCAGGAATTCAGGACAGAGTTGCCCGAACCCTGCAGTTGAAAGCCCAGGGAAACATCAAGGCCTAGCACAAATGGTGCCTCAGGGAAGCCCTTCTTTATTACATACTAGAGGCCCAGCGCGCACGAAAACGTGTGCTAGTAGCTCGCACCCGCCCCACCCGCTGCTAGAGCGGCTGCTCGTTCGGTCCTGACGGCGTTACGGCGTGACGGCCTCGGGCTTTTTATATAAGAGATGCATAACTCCAATAGATCTAAATAGAGACGTGGGTGGAAGGTGCAGAGATCGAGGTCAGAATGTAGACCTAGTAGATATTGACAGTCACGTGGAGGGAGGAGGTCATAGCAGTTTAGAGGCTTAGGGGGAAAGACTGATTTGAGGGAAGACTGGGGGCAGGAGTAAAGAAAACACAACAGTTTGGTGGCTTAGGGGGAAAGACTGATTTCAGGTTAAGGGAGAATTGAGTGTTAGTGGAGTTTATGGGCAAGAAGCCACGTTCTATGATAACTAAGAGTCTCTCCAATGAAAATAAGGACATAAATAACAGCTTGGCAAAAGTGTACTGATTCATGTGTGAGCAACTGGGTTTGTTTGCTTGATATTAGAGGGGTCATATGCTGTCTGACATCTGCTTTGCCCCAGATGTGAGAATTCCTTGTTATGACTGCCAAAGCAAGGATCGGGAATTCTTGTCCCGTGTGTGTGTGTGTGTGTGTGTGTGTGTGTGTGTGTGTGTGATAAGGGGGAGGGGGGAGGTGAGTGGACAAGGGTAAGAGGGATGCACAGAACAAGTGTTTCAGGGCTCCTATTTGCGAAAAGGCACAGAGGAAGGAAAAGCACACAGCATGTTTGAGTAGCAAAGTGCAGTTACTCTTCAAAACCCATATTTCTTGAGCATCTGCTACATGCTTGGTTCTCTGCTAGATGCTGGGAATGTAGAAAAAGATTTTAAAAAGGTCTCCCTTGAGAGGGTCATGGTCCAATGGAGAAGAATGAAACGTACACAGATGGTTGTAATAGAATGTGAAAGAAGCTAAATATATTTACTAGCTCTATGGCAGTGGGTGAGTCTCTGAACCTTGTACAGAAGTCCTCACCCCTTATGTGAAGCTTTGCTTTTCACAGTTCATTACCCATGGTCACTGCAGTCTGAAAATACTGAAATTTCTCAGCCATCAACATCTACTCCTGGCATATAACCTATTGACACTGTCATGGCACCCAAAGCAGCTGATCCTCCTCCTGATCTGACATGATCAGGAGGTCAGTATAGCCCAGTGGTCGGCAAGCCACGGCTCACGAGCCACGTGTGGCTCTTTGGCCCCTTGAGTGTGGCTCAGTGTTAGAACCACTTCTTCAAAATAGACTCGCCCAGGCCGAAAACCGACTTCTGTGCATGGGCCACGAAGTTTCAATCGCACTGTACGAGCGCACCCGCACGTGTTATTTTGTGGAAGAGCCAAACTCCAGGAGCCAAAGAGCCGCATGTGGCTCGTGAGCCTCGGTTTGCTGACCACTGGTATAGCCTAATGCTATCCCCATGCCTATGTCATTCACGTCACTTCATCTCATCACGTAAGCAATTTATCTCATATCATCACAAGAAGGGTGAGTGTTGTCCTAACCGGTTTGGCTCAGTGGATAGAGCGTCAGCCTGCGGACTGAAAGGTCCCAGGTTCGATTCCGGTCAAGGGCATGTACCTTAGTTGCGGGCACGTCCCCAGTAGGGGGTGTGCAGGAGGCAGCTGATTGATGTTTCTCTCTCATAGATGTTTCTAACTCTCTATCCCTCTCCCTTCCTCTCTGTAAAAAAAAAAAAATCAATAAAATATATTTTTTTAAAAAAGAAAGAGGATGAGCACCGTGCAAAAGGATACTTTAAGAGAAAGACCATAGTCTCAACTTTTATTACAGTATATTGTTGTAATTATTCTATCCTATTAGTTATTGTTAATCTCTTAGTGTGCCTAAACATTATCATACGTAAGTATCTATAGGAAGCAACAGAGTATATACTAATGCAGGTTTCCGGCGTCCCCTGGGGGTCTTGCGTCTTATCCCCTGCAGAGAAGGGGGGACTGCCATAATGCCCAACGTCCACTAAAATTTGGATTATTTTTCAGGGGTGCTCTGAAGATTAAATGAGTGTTTAAGATAGTGTGTGGCGCACAGTAAAGACTGTGGGAATACCAGGTGTTATTACCTCCGAAGCAGGCCCAGGGAAAACATTTAACTGCCGGTAGTTTGAGGGGTGAAGGGGTGAGGTGGGGAAGGGAAGGCAACCAGTGAAAGGGGTTCTAGAGCCGGTGCTCACTGAGCAGAGCTGGAGCTGTACCCCCCTGGAACCCCTGGGAGCCTGTGTAGACGTGCACCTTGGTTATTATCCCAACCCCTGGTCAGGGGGCTGGGGTTCAAACAGCAACCCTATGGGTCGTTGGTTGCGCACTGCCAGGTGGGGGTGTTTGGGCATGAATCCCCGAGCACGTTCCATCCTGCCGCCGCCTGAGTGAGCAAAGCAGGTTCCGCAGCCAGAGGAAGCAGTCAGGCCAAGAAATGCAGGTGCTGGCAGCTGGCAGTGAGGACAGCGGGCACTGAACGGGCCAGGCCGAGAGGATATGACCCAGACATTGTCTACTGCAGTTGTGAAAATAGTACACAGGGGAAGAAGGGAGGAGTGACCGCGCTGAGGAGGATGGTGGCTTTTCCAAAGGAGATGACGTTTGAGTTGGAGAATGAAGAAGTAGAGGTTTTTACAGACAGGCAGGGGAGGAAGAATATCTTGAGCAGAAAAACCAGCAGGTGCAAAGCTTGGCAGTGTCAGGTTGCACGAGAGTGTGTGGGGCAGTGGGCAGGTGAGCGATGTGGCTGGAAGGGGAGGTGGCGGGCAGGTTGTAGTCTGAAAGGGCAGTCGTAAAGGCTTTATCCTGCGTGACTGGGAGGCCAGTTGTGTTTTCAGCACGGAAGGTGCAGGGCCATGCTTGTGACTGGACAGGTCACTGGCTGAGCCCCTCGCCAGGGTTGGGTGGGCAGGGCCAGTAGGCAAGGACTCCAGGAAGAAGCTGTTGCAGCAGAAAGTCAGGGAAGACAGTTTCACCAGGGCTGAGATTACTGGACTCAGGGAGTGGAGTTTGGTGTGCAAGTGATAGAAATCCAGTGGCGCTGCATTGTTCACAAGGGTCACCAATTGTTGTGGCATGTGACAAAATTTTCTTCTTCTTAAAGACTGAAAAATACTCCATTATGTGTGTATATATATTTTCTTTATCCACTCATCTGTTGATTGGCTATTGTGAATAATGCTGCATGAACCTGGGTATGGAAATACCTCTGCCAGATCCTGTTTTAGTACATATATATATATATATATATATATATATATATATACATACATACACACACACACACACACACACACATATACATACATACACACACACACATACCCAGAAGCGGATTGCTGGATCATATAGTAAATCTTTTTTTAAGAATTTTTATTGATTGGTTTGAGAGAGAAAGAGAGAGAAACACAAATTTGTTGTTCCACACATCCGTTCATTCATTGGTTGATCGAACCTGCAACCTTGGTGTGTCGGGATGATGTTCTAAGTAACTGAGCTGGCAGGGCCCAGCAATTCTCTTTTACTTTTTTGAGTATTGTTTTTTATTGTGACTGCACAATGAAAATTTTACAGTCCCGCCAACAGTGCATGAGGACTCCCATTCATTCTCACCAACCCTTGTTCTTTTCTAGGCTTTTGATTGTGGCATTTTAATGGATGTGAAGTTTTACAAAGTTTTGTGACCTTTGCACAAAACTTTGAAAGTTTGATGTAGACCTGTTTGTCCTGTTTTTGCTTTTGTTGCCTATATTTTTGGTGTCATAGCCAAGAAATAACTGGCAAGTCCAATGTCCTGAAGCTTTTCCCTTGTTTTTTTGTTTTGTTGTTTTTCCCCCAGGAGATTCATAGTTTCCGGTCTTAGGTTTAGGTCTTTAATCCATTTTGAATTAATTATTCTAAGTGGTGTAAGATGAGGGTCCAAATTCATTGTTTTGCATGTGGAGATCCAATTTTCCCACTTCCACTTGCTGAAAAGACTGTCCTTTCCCCATTGAGGGTGTATATACTTTTATTTATTTATTTATTTATTTATTTATTTATTTTTAAATATATTTTATTGATTTTTTTTACAGAGAGGAAGGGAGAGAGATAGATAGTCAGAAACATCGCTGAGAGAGAAACATTGATCAGCTGCCTCCTGAGGCACACCCCCTACTGGGGATGTGCCCGCAACCAAGGTACATGCCCTTGACCAGAGTCGAACCCGGGACCTTTTGGTCCGCAGGCTGAGGTTCTATCCACTGAGCCAAACCGGTTTCAGCAAGGGTGTATATACTTTTAAAGCTCATTTCTTATTAATATTAATAAACCATGTTATGTTAATATTTGAAGTACTAAGTGTATGAGGAACTTCTCTGTACTGTGCACTGTATAGGCCTTATTTTTCTTGAAAGTTAATATACCCAAATTCCGGAATATATATATCCTGGGTATATGTATAAAAATTAGCCTGGGACAGGTCAGATCTCAGATATTCAGATAAAGGATACCTTCTTGTAATTAGAACAAAAGTGGTTATGGGATGGTGGTGGTGTTGCAGAAATGGAAGCCTAGGCCTTCTTTAGAGCTATTTAAGTAGGGCAGAGGTATGTTCTAAGGATCAGGCTTGTCATTCTGCTGGCATCGGCTTCTATGCTGCAAAAATGCAGTATCGCAGCCTTTCTCTGCTCCATCCGGGCAAGAGAATCTGGTTTATTTAATGACTCACATCAGCAGTTGTGAAGGACACTTGGTCTTTCCCTTCCTTCCTCGGAGATTTATGTGGGCCTATCGTGTCCTATGCCCGAAGGATACATAGATGCACAAGATGACCTCACCTTCCAGGCACCTGAGATCCAGGAAGGGAGACAGAAGAGGTACAAGTGAATAATTGCGCTTTAACATGACAGTTAGGGTATATTATGCAAAATGCCATGGTGGTAATCAGAGTGATTACTTTGCGTTAAAGAAATTCTAGAATGAAGCATGTTTGAAGGAGCCCTTCGGTTCTCTATAGTAGGCAATAGCTACCTTTGGTCTTTTAAATTAATGGTCAGGGTAGGATTTACAATGACAATTTGAATAATTGTTTTCTGGTCTGATTATAATGGGAAATTCTTTACTACCCAGCCCTCAGATTTTATTCTATGTGTGTTAATCCAATGAATGTTCTTTACCAGTATATCCAGAGTTGGTTACAACATTTGTGGGGCCCAGCACAGATATAAAATGCTTGTCCCCTTGTTAAAAAAGAATTAAGTAGCAGCAGTAGCCCATGTGATCACACAAATTGCACAACCGTGAGCTTGGCCTGGAGAGTATCTTTGGAGGTTCTGGCTTTTCAAGTCCAGTTAAAATCACCCCTCATCCATTTGGTGTTCTCCTTCAGGACTGTTCTCATTCTCTGGGTTTGCTTGCAATGCGTCGGGGGGGGGGGGGGGGGGGGGAGGGGGTCACAGGGCTTCTCCCCCCTCACCCCCCCCCCCCCATTCTGGATCGACCTGGAGCTTCCTGGGAATACCCATCCTCTGTCAACATTCTAGCAGTTCCTGTTTCTAGAAAAACTTACTGTGGTCTCCTCTACGCTCATGTTGTCATGTTTAACATGTGCTTGGGACTGCTTTTCATTTTTCTAATTGTCGCTGCTTCTCTTTTCCTTCGTTCCGGTCTCTCCCTCATTCAGGGTGTTCAGCCCATGGTCCTTCAGTTACCGCCACTGTGTACTCATTACTGACATTTACGGAACACTTCCTTTGGCTGGGAGCACTCTCCTGTGGTGCAGCTACTATCTCGCTCCCCTTTGACAGCTGAGAAATGTAGGCTCTGAGAGGTGAAGTATCTTGTTCAGGCTCCCAGAGCTCAAAGACAGTAAGGCTGGGATTTGAACTTGGGTCTTTGTAACTTCAGAGCCCACTCTCTCCACCATCACTGCTCCAGAACTGTCATCCTTTCCCTAACCCCTCCCTCCTTTTTTTTTTTTTTTTAAACATTATTATTATTATTATTATTATTCGCACTTAAGTGCATTCATTAGGCACTGTCCTATACAGAAAGCACAGTCCTCAGCCAACAGGGAGGAAACCAGCCTCCACTGTATCTTAGCCCGTGTCTCTTCCCTTATTTCAGTTTCTAGCCTTTTCAGCCGCTTCCTCCTCACTGTGTCAGTCTGCCTTGAGAGAGAAGTGTCCTAAGACTCTCTGCCCTCTGCCCGCTCCCTCTTCCCATCCCCGCCAGGCTTCTCTGGCGAGAGGCCTCACCATCTGCCCGCCTCCTGCCTCAGCATCCAGCAAGCCCCCTGGTCCAGGTTCTGCCCCTACCACTCACTGCTCACAGGCAGCCGCAGTGGCTGTTTCTCTGCTGTGGAAACCCAGGCCCTTAGCACCTGTGGAAATGATCATTGGACTTTCCTGCACTAATCTTTTAATAGAATTAGTTGATTTCTTAACATGGAACCATACTTATGTTTGCAAGTCCTATTAGGTTTGCTAATGTTCTATGTAGAATTTTAGCTTTATTCTGTATTTCCTGTTTATTATGCTATTTTTTTCCCTCCCCTTTCTCCATTTCCTAACTTTGGGTGGATTGATCAAGTGTGCTTTGCTCAATTTGATTTTCCTCCAAGTTCTATTTCCTGTTTCTATTTGACTAATGCTTATAATTCTATTTTTCTCCATAGGCATGATTTAATTAGTGTCTGTAACTTTCTCCAGAACAAGAAGAGGCCTTGGGCTTGCTTTTACTTCCGCTTCTTTGAAATCACTCAGAATTGGAGGGCCTGATTATGATCCCTCTTTTTAAAAAAATTAATGCCCCTTTTATTACATGAAATCTTTCTTAGCAGTTGTGTCAAACTTCACAGTAATGTCAGTGCTCCATTAAACTGTTTCTTAAACAGCTTTATTCCGACTTAGTTTTCAGTGTGCTATATTATGCCTGTGAATAACATAAGGGAAGTAGAAACCCTGGATTATATACATTACATAACAGCACTGAGTTGTATGCATTATTCTTTCATTGTCTGAATGGCAGTTTGTCTAAGTCCCCACTCCTCCCCCTTTTAAGGCTAAATTATATTGTATGTATATACTATACAGACTTTGTTTTTTTTGGGGGGGGGAAAGGAATAAAAATGTTTTAATTTTGAATTATATCAGTAAGTTGAGTAATTTACATTGTAGTACTATGTGGATACACATGATCATTATCAAGTTAAGAACTTTCCAAATACCCCACTAACCCTCACTCACAAGTCCTTGAAAATAGTATAGAATTAACTTAATGATATGCGTGGTTGCAGGAAGGTAGAATGGGGAGACACAGTGGCTAGAAGTATTTGACGTTATATAAGCCTTTGACTAAAGAAAATAGAACGTTAGTAAAAAATGTGTATATGGCATGCAAATTTCAGTGGTTTATTTAAAAATATTCAATGTGTTGGGGGCGGTGACGGCCGGCAGCCCATCTGAGCCACTGGCCAGGGAAGAGGTGGAGGTGGAGGGTATTTCATCCCAGTGGGAGGCTGGCAGGGGGTTTGGGTATCTTTGGAGGGATTGGGGGTTCCCTGTGGGGCCTGCCCCCCTCCTGCCAGGGGTAGGAACCACCACATATATATTCTTATTTAGAATTCTTGGTATATTCTGTATAGAAGGCCTTGTCAGATAGATGCATTTTCTCCCAGTGTGTGTGTGTGTGTGTGTGTGTGTGTGTGTGTGTAACAGGGAGATAGAGAGGGTGGGAGGGAGATTTTTTTGGGTGTGAGCAGTGTATTCACCTGGCACAGAATTCAGAAGAAACACACACTCATCTGTGTGTTCCTTTCGCCCTTCCTCTAGCAGCAGGTGTCCCTCCCAGAGGCCACCACTGTTACCCGCTTCTGAAGAAACTTCCGAGGATATATGTTATGCATAAGTATGAAAAGGCAGAAATGTAGTCTTTAAAAAAAACTCCTGTTCCCTTGTACAGTGTTTTTTGCCCAGCCATAGATCTTGAAGACTGTTGCATATTGGTCCCGAAAAATCTTCCTCCCCTGCCACTCCCTTCCTTTTTAACGATTGCATCATTTTTCTTTGTTTCAGTTACTTCAGCACCACAGTCCCAGATGAGAAGTCTGTGCCAGTGATTTTTTTCCTTCTTTATATCCTTCCACATATGCCTTGATTTTTCTTCTTAAATTCAGAGAGCTCACCAGCCTGCTGGTATTTAGGTGTATATTTTCCTTAGGTATTTCCGCTGAAACCCTTTCAGTTTTACTTGCTGTGTCTATATTCTGTTCATACTTCATTCCCTTTTTCTGGAGAAAAGACTTCTTATGGATATTTGGGTGTTAGTCTCTCCTTTTGTTTGGAGGGCTCATTTATTGCGTTATATTTTCATTCTGTATATTGGGAGAATTCCTTGACTTGATCTTCTGGATGGTGGATTTATTTTTCGTTCCATTCCATTCCAATATTTCTACTTTTCTACTTAATTGTCATTTAACCTCATGTGATAAGTTTAGCAATTATATTTTTGGACCTGCTTTCCAGAATGTGATGTCCAAGATGGTGATCTTAACTTAGGGCGGGAATTGACCACCTGCCTGGTGACCTGGACTCAAGAGCCGCAACTTTCTAGTCTGCACATGTGGGGCTCTGTCGCCTCTACCTTCTCAGAGAGGCACAAGCTGCTGCTCCCAGCAATGAGACTTGTTTTTGTGCCACCACTGGGTACATGCCTGTGTACACGCAAGCATGTATGTACATGTGCTCAAAGACTACAGTTAGTCGACCTTTGTCCTGACTGAAGTTTGGACTGATTTGGGGTAGGGGCAAGCCCAACCATAGCCCTAACCTCCTTTGGTTAAAAAAAACGTTCTGAAAGAAGTTCTGGAGATGGGTTGTACACAGTGTGAATGTACTTAACACTATTGAGTTGTACACTGTGTACACGAAAGGGGCCACATGCTGAACAGAGGAAGTAGGAAAAGAGCTGCCCTGCAGATGGAGGATTTCACAGCTGATCCAAAATGCTCTTCCTCTTTTGTTATCAAGTTGCAATCAAAACTCAGTGTTTGCTTCTGTTCTCAGCCACTGTCCCTCCAGACCCTTCCCATGGCCAGCATTCTCTCTGTGGGCCATTAGGTCTTGGTTGCTCAGCTCTGGCTGCATTTGATTTTGATTTTTAATTTTAAATTTGATCCTATCTGCTGTATCTCTTCCCGAAATTCTTCATAATTTTTTTATTTTTTATTGAAGGACAGGAGCTGCCCCTGTTTTCTGGCCTTTTAAAAATGGATTTATTCTCATTTTGATATTTCTTTAGTCATTTCCTTGGAATTTGGAGTGACACAAGAGGCGAACCCAGGGCTCAGTCCGTCACCGTGTGGACTTAGTGTCCCTCCTTCCTGTCTCTGGCAGGGCTGGAGCTGCCTCTTTAGCCAGTCTCTCTCCTCATCTGTGCCCCTTCCACGTGACTTTAATAATGGCAGCGGCTGCGAAATGGAGTGTTTGCTCTGGGCCGTCTATCATGTCAGAACTGATTGAATTGCTCTTTCATTTTGTACCCGCTGTGTTCCGGGCAGATGTTGTTCTATTTGTGCATTGCCGCTTAGCAAGCCTCTCCCAAATGAAATGGGTTAAAGCACACATTTATTCACATGTCTTGTGATTCTGTGCGTTGCCTCAGCTGTGTGGTTCTCGCTCGGAGTCTTCATGTGGTCTTAGAGGGCTCAGCTGGCCTGGATGCCTAAGATGATGCCCTCATGGCCGGCACTGGACTCAAGTGACATCCCCATGTGGCTCAGGCTGCCCAGAGCATGGCGGAGGGTCCCTAGAGGACGTGTCCCGAGAATGAGCATCCCAAGAGACAGGAAGTGGACGCTGCTGGGCCACTCGAGGGCTCTGCCCAGAATTGGCACAGCATCACTTCTGCGTTACTCTTTTGGCCAAAGCACTCTCAGGACCTGCCCAGATTCAACAGGGCGAATTGATACCTCGTCCCTTGATGGGCAGGCAGTCCCGTCACATTGATGGCATGTTCCATAGGGGATATTGTTATGGTTGTCCTTTAAAAATTACAGGCTGACATAGACACCATGCTGGGGAGAGAAAGGTAACTGATACCAGGTCCATAGCACCTCGTACCGTATGTTTCGGTGGCAAAGGCAGGTAGGTAAACAGGCAATGGTAGTGCAAATGATAAGTATTAGGAAAGCGCTAGGCACAGGGGCCTGATGAGAGCATTGTAGGGGATAACTAACCCACACTCCACAGGTGTTGGCAGGCTGGGGGTGGAGAGGTCTTCTGAGAAGGAAGGCATCTTAGTGGGGATACTTGGAGCTGAGTCTTGAAGCACAAATGGGCAGTAACTAGGTGAACAAGGAGGAAGAAGGCATCTCAGAGCTTCCACTTCCTCATCTGTAAAACAGGGATAACATCTGCCTGCCTCAGAGAGGAAGTGAGGGGAAATGGGTAAAATGCTCAGTCAAGTCCTGTGCAGTGAGTAGGTTCTTCAACTCTCGCTCCCATCCATCTCTTCCCTTGTCTGACCTTTCCTTCAACAATGAACATAGTAACCCTTTTCTACATGCTCATTTGTGCTACAGATGGAGAAACAAAGGCTAGGATAAGTAACAGCAGGGGAAAGAATGATGGAGAATGGACAAAGTCCAGGGAAGGATCCCCAAAATGGAGCTGATGAGGCTTGTTTTGCTACCATCCCCTAAAGCAGCCCATCCATCACTCCATCACTTCTAAGGAGCACCCTACGAGCACACTGATACAGAACCAACTGAGGGCCCTCAGAGGCCAAGCCAAGATTTCACAGAATCCGAAGGCAGACCCTACTTTTGCTAGAGTTTCACCTCTCAGCACATGGGCCAGCAGCAACTAGTTCCTTGCCAGACCTCACTCTCCCAGCAATGCCCCCGAACCCCCATCATGTCTTTGTTGAAAGTATTACATATGTAGCCCTCCCTTGTTGGCCTCCTGTCCCCTCCCCACACCTTCCTTGCACTATTGTTTGTCCATGGGCTGTGCATATATGCATATAAATTCTTTGGTTAATCTCTTCCCACCTCCCTCTAAACTCTTTACTTGCACTTTTGGAAGCTGTTATTTTCACACCAAAACCCTAGAAGAATTGGTTTCCTGCCTTTTGTGTATGGACCCCTCCCTTGGTGTGGTAACACCATTGTGTTTAGGATTAAGCACAGCGCTTGGCTGACAGCCATTTGTGTCTTCCCTTCCTTGGGTGATTTTGAGGACTCTGCTTTCCTGGGGCTTGAATTTCATAGTAAGACGAAATTCACTGGGTATAAATATTACCATCTGCTCTTAGTCACAGCCGACAGAGGGAAGCGCTTGGGTCATTGAAGACAAATGGTGATATCTCCTGCATTTTTGTCCTTGGCATTGACATTGATGACACTTCAACATGGATGAAGATGGAGGGAGAGACACCGGTTCTACTATCAACATTTTCTCTTTAGCTAAGGTTGATCAACCAGTCACAGAGTCCCCTAACTACAGTTTTGTTATCCAGCCCACATTCTCTTCTGGGTTACAAAGTCCTTCCTTGTTCTTTTGGATCTGAACACAGCTTTGAAAAAGCCATTTTGTTTGGTTTTGTTTTTCTAAATATTTTTAGTATGGTAGAGTAGAAACAGTGGCTATAGAATGAGAGGTAATCTTTTTAATCTTTGCCAATTTGATGGGAGAAGTTTTCATTTTGTTGTTTACTATTGATGTTGAACAATTATTGTTTATTGGCTATTTTTATATCATTTGTCCATTTATGTATCAAACTTTTTAAACATTATGTATCAAAACCTTTATTATATTAAAGCAATCAACTTATATTTGTTCAAATCCTTTTCCCAGTTTGCTGCTATCTTTTCATTTTTATTTAATTGTATCTTTTTGACATAGAGAAAAAAATTGTTAAAACGGTTAGTCTTTTTTTCTGTATGGATTCTACTTTTTGTTTTGGGTTTATAAAATCCATCCTAAATACAGGATATTATATACTATTCATGTAAATCAGGAATCATCAAACGAAGGCCAAGAGGTCAAATCTAGCCAGCCAGTGGTTTTGTACAGCCCATGAGTTAATAATTTTTAAAACTTTTCATTTTGAAATAATTATACATTTATAGGATGTTATAAAAAAAAAAATGTGACTAAGAAGGTCCCAGGGGCCTTTTAGCCAGTTTCCTCCAATAGTAACATATTGTATAACAATACCAGGAAATTGATTTTAATGCAACCCACAGAACCCATTCAGATTTCTTCGGTTCTACGCGCACTCATTGTGTTTGGGTGCATGTGTGTATTTCGTTCTGTGCACTTCTGTCACATGTGTAGGTTTCTGTATCCAGCACCACCACAAACAAGGTACAGTCTGTCCCCATCACTACAAGACAAATGGAGATGTTAATGGCTTCTGGTCCTTTATGTTGGCTCTTCCCTGGAGCTGGCGGGCTCTGGAAATCCCGTGAGTGAAGCAGCTTGATTTATTTCTCTGACACTGGCACAGCAGGAATTGTTTGAAGAGATACATGAAGGATTGCTCATGACCAGGTGCTGGTGAAGATGAAAGATGAATGTGGCGGGTGGGGGTCTCCTGTCTGGTAGGTGCCTAGTTAATGAAATCCCCTGTGACAAGGGGGCAGGTGGTGGAAGGCCACTGGCCTCTGCTCTGGACTCTTGGGGTGAGCCTCTGCCTGGCCACCGTCTAACCTCCCTAGGTCTGTTCTCTTGTAGAAAAACAGGGATAATAAAGGTCATCTCCTTTAACCTCCCCCACCTTCGAGTTCTTTGAAGGGTTAAATGAGACGCAATGTGTAATGCTTGCCCAATGCCTGGCTAGAGAGTGAGAGCTAAAACCATTAATTTCTTTTATCTTCCATGACTTAGAGGTTTGCTGTGAAAAGTATGGGCTTTGTCTCCAAATCCTTTAGCACTTCTTAGCCCCAGTAGTTTGCTTTTTATTTGGGGTTGTACTGTGTTTTTGAGTTAACTTAGAACCCAGGCTCCCAGGGCGCTCAGCTGGCCATCTTTGCTCTCTGATCTGCGGGTCATTTGTTCAGATGATCCAAGGAGGACCCTCTGGCCATGTCAGTCAGGCCGTGATGACAGCTGGTGGGCTGTTTTGTCCTCTGGCCTCCTTAAACGGGCTATGGTGCAAAATTCCCCATGCGAGTTCCCACAGTGAGGGTTGCTGGCTTGTGACAGTGGAAAAATGACTTAATTCAGGTGTCAACGAAGTGGATGACGGAAGGTGTAGGAGGAATCCGCTCAGGGAGGCAGCTCCCACCTGGGTACGCGGTGGCCTTGCTTTAGGCCTTTGCGGAACACGGTCACTCTGACAGGACTTCCCTCTTGTCCTAACCTCGGGCTCTGTGGATTTCAGGACGAGCACATAGGGCTGTTGAACTTGGGTTTACTTGGTTTTGTTAGCACTGCAATACTTCTATTCCTCTGTAATTTACCTGTGTTTGAAACAGATTCCCTGGTATGGCCAGACTTTGTTTTTTCCTACCTAAAAAAAATTCCTTAGAGTTTCTCAAGCCATTTGACATTAATGCTGACCACACTTCTCATCCGTCCTTTCCTCCTCAGGTCCCATGGGGGAGGAGGGGGTTGAAAGAGCTAATGATAATAGCTCCCTTAAAGGATCCCTCTCTTATCTCTAATCTCTCCTCTTTTTATTTGTTCTGTGTGCTTTTTCTAAGCTCTTTTAATCAGATGTATATGTAATTGCCACTTACTTGCTGAAAAGCTAGCCATTGTCCAGGAGCTCCACCTCAAATTCTTAAGATCCTCAGAGTCTGGAGCTAATTCCCGGTGGCTCCAGGTCTGTGGGGACGGCGCTCTCCAGCTGTGCCCGCCGCGCGTCTGGGACAGTTTTGCTGGTGCAGTTGCACGCCAGGATCGCCTTTCTCTCCCAGGAGAGCTAGTCTCTGTGGGCTTTCACAGACACACTCCAGAATCTCCACACAGCCTGCCTCGCCACCTGCCCAGTGCTCTTGGCATTAGACAGCGAACATTGGCGTGTTCCTTCACCCTGTACACATTCTGTTTTCTTTTTTCTTTTTTAAAAAAATATATTTTATTGATGTTTTACAAAGAGGAAGGAATAGGAATAGAGAGTTAGAAACATTGATGAGAGAGAAAGATCGGTCAGCTGCCTCCTGCACACCCCCCACTGGGGATGTGCCCGCAACCAGCAACCAAAGGGTATGTGCCCTTGGCCGGAATGGAACCTGGGACCTTTCAGTCCGCAGGCCGATGCTCTATCCACTGAGCAAACCGGCTAGGGCCACATTCTGTTTCCTTATGGCTGCAGAGCTGGTAGGAGAGCTGGAATTTAAACCCAGGCCTCTGCCATTCTATGAAGTCTTCCTCCCAGGGCAGACTTTCTCTAGACTCCGGCACAGCAGGTTTCTCCTTATGCATGTATTTATCACTTCATATCACGTTGCTGTTTGTCCTGGGTGAGTGCCACACCCCTAATACTTGATTCCTCCAGTGAATTCCTTATCAGCTTGCATTCCCCTGCTTCTAGAATAGTACCTGGCCCTCAGTGGGAACTGGATCGGTGTTTGTTTAGATGAATGGGCGAATGAATAGATCCCCCACCCCCCATATCCTCCAATTTGTGGTTTGTGGGAATATAGCGTCCTGGTAATGAAACTTCTTAAATCTCCCATTTGTTGGGAAACATCTGTCTTTTGTTCTAATAGAATAAATAGAAAGTGATCATTACTTTATCACATTTCCTCCGCCATCTCAGAGACATGATTAGGTTTTTTCATTACTTGGAGAAAGGTGCTTAAAACATGTACTTATGTATATTATAGAAATGTTTTTAGAATATTCCTATATATTTTTCAATATATGTATTATTCCTTTCAGCTAAATTTTGTCAAACCGACAGCTAAACCCAGGAGTGGCTTTGAGGAAAGTTAGATCTCCTCCCACCATAGCAGCCTTAACTGAAAAATAATAATAAAAAATAATAATATCCTTCACTTTGGACAGCTGACATTTTCCTCTCATGTGAAGTGTAAATAAAAGCATCTTGAGAAAGGCTTGCTGCTTACTGATCTCTTGCTTATTGGCTTCAAAACAGGCCTCCACCCTCCCCACATGAATTTGGGCAGCTCATGGAATTGAAGTGTGTATCTGTTACCCAGAGCCACCTCCTTTCTGACTCTGTTTTATCCTCATAGTTTATAGGCAAATAAGTTTGTAAGATTTTTTTCCCCTTCATTCATTCATTCCTTGACTATCTGTTTCTGTCCCTCTGCCACCTGTACTTGGTCTGAAATCCTTCCACTTGCCCTTAGTCACAGGGCTCATTTCTGCCTTTGAGCTCAGGTGAGAGATCAGACAGCATTAAGTGTAAGGCCTTTTCCTTTCATGTCCTGTTCTTCCTGCCTCTTTTCTGCTTTCCCTGTCTGGTTACTTGTTGTGAAACTCTTTTGAGCAGTTCTGTTCTAGAATGCCCTAGTCCTGTTTTTTCTTTTACTTTTTACTGTTTAGACTATGATCAGACTCTTGCTTGTTGAGGGCCTCCTCTCCCCCAACTCCGCCTCCTCACCCTTTCCACCCCAGCCCCTCCCCATTCCCTCACCCCGGAAGGAATCAAGTAACCATGGAAATAAAAAGGAGTCCCCACATCCAGTCTGAGCCATGCCAGTAGTAATGTGGGAATTTGATAGCCAGGTAGCCAGATGGATCTTGAGCCTGGAAACCCATCTGCACTGTGGGCGGGAGGCAGGTGCGCCTCAGGCTGCTGAAAAGGATGCCCTGGGGAGACTGTCTCAGGCTTTGAGGGGTTCCACGGGACAACATCTTTGTGGTAAGGCGCAGAATCCAGAATCAATACAACAGTGTTTAATGCCACAAAGCTGGTGTTGGGAGAACCCGATGCATCCGGTAGGAGGGGAAAATGAAGGGACATATTTCTTCAAGCAAGTGTAACCTATTGGGATATAGTCACATATCTCCTTCTAATTTAATAGGTTCTCAGCTCCGGTTAGTTTTAGGTTTGGGTTGAGGGTTTAAGGACATCCCCACCCCCAAAGGTAGGGTGCATGTGTCACAAATGAGGGAATGGGAGAGTATTCTAGAGGGAACTTTGGATTTGGGCAGCTCATGGAATCGAAGCGTATATCTGTTTCCTCTTTTTAGTTTAGAGAGATGGTTCGAATCTGCAGTGTCTAACTTTCTTTCCTTGCGGGCATTTTTAGGATTCTAAAATGACAGGTTCTCTCTGAAGGAAGATTCAAACTCGCATGCTCACATGCAGAATGTGCATATTATCCTGATGGGAGGTGCCCACGGACCCCGGGGGAAGAGGCCCTGTTGCAGAGGCGCTTCGGGTGATTTTGAGGCCAGGACACCTTCCGTCTTGCTAAGCGCACCAGGCTCCTTTGAAGCACAGATGAGTGGTGTGGGACTTGCTATTGGCAGTTGCTATTTGTGGTCGAGTCCTGCCCTATTCTGTTCCTCACTTGAGTGGTTCCTGTTTCTGAAAAGGTTTGGACTGGGGTGATGATTCATCAACAGGCACTTGATCACCTCGTACACATTCAGCTTTGTATAGTACAGTCTTTTGCCTTGGTCTTGGTTCTGAACACCAACAATGTCCTTTCCTTCAATTCTTAAAAAATATTTTATATTGTTTTATTTTGTTTTAATCCTGGCACCCAGACTACATCCCAGACCATTTAAATCAGGGTGGAGCCCAGGCATCAGGATTTTTTTAAAACGATTTTTTAAATTGGTTTTAGAAAGAGGGAGGCAGCGGGAGAGGGAGGTTGGGGGGAGAGAGACATTGATGTGAGAGAGCAACATCGATCAGTTGCCTTCTGTATGTACCCCAACGGAGGACTGGACTCACAACCTGGGCATGTGCCCCGATTGAACCAGTGACCTTTCAGTGCAAAATAGATACTCAACTGAGCCACACCGGCCAGAGCCTTCCCTTTAATTTTTCATTGGCATCTTATTTCATCCAACACTGAGTATGTTTTGTATATTTAGGACAGTGTCAGATGGCAGCACAAAAACATGTAAACTAAGACCAGGTATTGTGAGGTGAACTAGTAAGAGGTATCAGAGACACATTCTCCTTGAATGTGTGCTTTTTGGGGAGGTTTAACCCGCCTCTTTAGAAAGCTGTTCGCTTGGGGTTTTGAGTCCCCTAGGTAGCATACTTAACCAGCCATAGAGGCACAAACCATGTGTTGTGGGTCTTGGTTACCATGCAGTTAGGGACAAACATTTGGTGGCAGTGATTTCTCATCCTGGGATATTCATGCCATGGTCTCTGCCTTGCTTTTCCATGTGGCAAACTTACTTCTTCTTCTCAAGATGCCCAGAATCCTTTGCTTGCTTCCTGCATTGTGCCTTCTGTGTTGCACCATCGTTAGAGGTTTTTGTGTCCACCTGCCCGGCTAGGTTGAGTTATTTAGACACAGATGTCATACCTCTTTTTGTTTGGTAGCCATGCGTCGGCTCTTTGGCTGACGTGTATTAGGTGATCCATATGTGCTTGAAATAGTGGGTTCTCCTTAGAAGGGATGGGAAGGGGTCATGTGTAAGTTCAGCTGAGATGGGGGGGCGGGATCTCTGCTCACAGGAATCACAAGAATGTCTTGAGAAGCGATTGCTAATCTGGAGATTCTTAGAAAAAGCTAGGAACAGACACTGAGGGACACTTAGCTGAGAAATGTGAACTTGTGCTCTTTCATCTGGACCTCCTGTGATCTCATCGGAGGTGTTGTTTTACATCGGGCCGATGAGTGGATTTTACTTGAATGGCAGGTTTACTAATAGAAAAGCTAGGAAAACATTTTCTGTTCCAAACAACTTTGTTAACTTATGAACAAAGCTTTAAAACACGTGGTCTCTTAACCCGGGTCTAAAGAAGAGTCCTCACCTCATAAGAAATGGTCCAGAATCTAAAGCAGGAGAATACGATTTTTCAGGGAAGATGCTAGAAACCACAGACTGCTCAGCCTTGGGAACTTTTTATTCTTCCACTGTCTTTTAACTTAACTTACTTATTTTTAAATGGAAGTACAATGTAGATGTAGCCTAAAGTATTCTATTTCATGGGATAAATCTTTTTCAAATGTTATATATATATATATATATATATATATATATATATATATATATATATATACGCTCTTGAGGACTATGCATCTTTCTTCATATTTTGGTTTTCTTGGGTCTGAATGATGAGATAGTGCAGCTGGATGTATTTTTCGGTTTACTTGTGTCTGATGAGGTGTAATGTAGGTCTGTGAGTTGCCTCCCATCAGAACAAGCAAATCATTGGGTCCCCTGTGTTTCTACTGGATCTTAGAATTGTCTCCTCGGATCTGAGGTTGAGTTGAGTAATCAGCTGACAGATGGGTAGAATGATTTTTCAGTGGGGAAAGGAGTCAGAAGAAAGCATACCAAGGTCCTGGACAGTTGGTCAAGGAAACTGGGCCTGGTTCCTCTCTGTTGGACCCAGTGTAGCCTGGCTTCCTTCTTGTTCTAGGTGCTCTCTCCATCTGCGCAGAGACCACCCCTTCAGGATGCGCAGTCTCGCCTGCTCTGCGCTTGGTGGACCTGAGTAGGGCAGCTGACCCAGTTGCTCTGATCTTTGTTACATCTCTGCCCACGATGGTTAGATGAAGCCATGTGGGCAGGGTGCCCTCTGCTGGTGGACCTCACATGGTGTATCTGCCTGTGCTTGACATCCCCTTGCTGATAGTGAGACACTTGGGTGGTCTTGCTCTGCCCTACTGTCGGCCCTTCCGCTCTCCCTAGGCAGTTGCATTTACAAATTAGAGTGGATGTGAGGAGTTCATGTCATTTGCTGCTACTTAGGCAACCTTGCTAATGTACGTAACCTCTGTGCCACGGGTTAAAGATACCTCTTGGTTCTTTTCTCAGTTATGTCCCAATCATATCCAGTAGAAAATCTTTGAAAGTTTTGGATTCCACTCTTTTCTAGTTTCCAGTCTGGTACAATTCCAGCCACTGTTTCTCTCTTTCTTTTCCTCCCTCCCTCCCTCCCTCCCTCCCTCCCTCCCTCCCTTCCTTCCTTTCTTCCCTCCTATTTTCTAGGTTGTTAGGTTAGGACCTGGAAGGTGGAAAGAGAGAGAAAGCAAAGGCTTGTGCCCAATTCACTGACTTTATCTAGACCAGAGTATAAACTTGTGATTTTGAGTGTGTATCATTCTAGTTGGTAAACACAATCATTTCCTGGTCATTGTGCCATTGGGGTTTTTCCAGAGCTCACTCTGTGTTCTTTGCTGTCAGGAACATCTTTGAACAAACATTTTTGGGATTTTTCCTTTGAATTTATTCTCCAAAGTGGGCCTAACTATAAAACTTTACGATGAAGTCAGCAATCAAGAATGTTCTGTTCAGCTCAACCAGTGTTGCTCAGTGGTTGAGCGTTGACCTATGAACCAGGAGGTCATGGTTCAATTCCAGTGTTGCCGGCTCAATCCCCAGTGTAGGGCATGCAGGAGGCAGCCGATCAATGCTTCTCTCTCATTATTGATGTTTCTATCTCTCTCCCTTCCTCTCTGGAGCCAATAAAAGTATATTTTTTAAAAATAAAAAAGAATGCTTTGTTCAGTTTGTGTAAGATATATTCATTCTTCAAGCATCTGTCTGTGCTGGCAGGAGCTGGGTGGGGGAGGGGTGGAGAAAGTGAGGGAAGTCAGATATAGTCTGCACATTCAGAGACCACTCGTCCTCCATAAGGATGCCTTCAGAGGCTTTTCAAGCTCTTCTGAAGTTATTTTCTTATGATGAGAACTTTTAAGATCTACTCTCTTTACAGATTTTGAATATGCAATACAGAGTCATTAACTATATTCAACAATGATTAACCTTTTTCAAAGGGCACTCTGGCTGCAGTGGGAGGACTGACTGTGGGAGAGCAAAAATAAAAGGGAGACTTTTGTGTTGAGCCCAGAGGACCTTTCCCTTCTCCAATCCTGCCGGTCACAGAGTCTAAAGGTGCTGCTCCCCCCCAGCACCTGCGCCAGCCTCTGCCTCTCAGCGCGGCAGGTCCATTGCTGGGCCACTCTGAGGGCAGGGGACCCGGGGCCTTCCGTCCACCTCACCCTCTGCCCTTTCCGCCCAAGATTTTCATCTTTTCTCTCCACGTGAGGACCATATTTTGAGGGGAAGCCTTCAGGGAACACCTTTAATTAAGACCCCAAGGAAAATGTTAGCTTTTTAAAAATATATTTATTTTATTGATTTTTTTTTCTTTTTTTTTTTTTTTACAGAGAGGAAGGGAGAGGGATAGAGAGCTAGAAACATTGATGAGAGGGAAATATCAGTCAGCGATGTGCCCACAACCAAGGCACTTGCCCTTGACCCGAATCAAACCTAGGACCCTTCAGTCTGCAGGCCAATGCTCTATCCACGGGGCCAAACCGTTTAGGGCGGAAAATGTTAGCTGTTCTTGACTGGCTTCAGACACAGAAGCCTCATGTTTCCAAATGGATTTCTGGCCAGGGAGTGGAGACGAGGGGCCAGGTTGGGTTGGGGAAAGCCACCTTAAGGGGATTCAGTTTGATAAGAACCTAGAACTCGGAACCAGAAACCTGGTTCAACTCTTAGCATAGCAATGACTAGTGTCCATACATTTGAACACGATATTTACTCTTTTTTTAATTTTTAAAATATATTTTATTGATTTTTTACAGAGAGGAAGGGAGAGAGATAGAGAGCTAGAAACATCGATGAGAGAGAAACATCGACCAGCTGCCTCTTGCACACCCCTTACTGGGGATGTGCCCGCAACCAATGTACATGCCCTTGACCGGAATCAAACCTGGGACCTTTCAGTCCGCAGACCCACGCTCTACCACTGAGCCAAACCGGTTTCGGCAGTATTTAATCTTTTTGGATCTACTCCCTCATCAGCAGAGACCGTGTCTGTCCCGATAACCTCACCAGGCCCATGTGGGGTGCAATAAAATATGAATGTGGAAGCACTGTGTCCAGAGGTGCCTTGGAAACCTGCGCTGGCAGCACCCCTTTTTAGGAAACCACAGATGCTGGTAGCTTGGTGCTGTTTGTATGAGTTCAAATAATTGTCTGTGAAACAGCCGCAGCAGGAGTGCAAGTGTTTTCCTTGGTCACACAGCCCTACGAGGAGAGGATGTGCCATGTGCCACGGATCCGGAGGACTGCCTCCCCCCTTCCTCCCCCACTCACTGGTTCGAGACATAGTTCACGTCCCACTGTCTGGCCAAAACATTTCAGACTTTGTGTGGGCTGTTCCTGGAAGGTTATTGGCTGAAGTCCCCATAGCAAAGGTCAGGGAGGTTGGCTGGGAGTCACCGGGAGACCTGCAAACAGACACACACACACACACACACACACACGTACAATTACAGTTGTTGGGGACTCACAGTGTTTGCAGATGTTATACATGTCAATTATTAAAACTGTGACAATTGCTTCAAAGTTTTGAGAGGGGAGTAACTAATTCTGCCAAGGGTTCCGAGGGGAAGGGGAATGTGAGCAGATGCCTGTGTGATACCTGGAGACCCGTACATAGAAAGGAGGAGGGGGCTTTGCAGCAAAGATCAGGGGTGCGAGACAGCCTGGTGGGTCCCGGGAGCTGGTGTGGTGAGAAGCGCGGCTGCTAAGATGGGTCCAGGCCAGACTGTGGAAAACTGCTGCGGAAGCTGCGTGGTTTATCTGAGTGAAGATGTTGAATTCTTCTTGTGCAATATTTCGTCACCGACAGAGCCATTCTGGGGCCCGGGGCCCGAGTGCTGATGAAATGTTAGGGTGGGTCCCCGCAGTGCCAAGCACGGTGCCTGTTTAAATATTTGCTGAAGCGATGAAAACATGACAGTTATCTCGGAGCTTCAGAGAAGGTGCCTCTCTGAGACCCCCAGATGCCCCGTGCCCTGTGGTGTCAGCATGCTGAGAAAGCAGGCAGAACCAGCCGGCGGCGGCTGCAGCTGGGCTCGCAGTCACGTCCACAGCCAGAGCAGCTGCCGAGGGCGAAGTGGAGGTGGCGTCCATTCTCTGGAGCACCTCCTGTGAAAATGGTACCCTCTCAGTAGCTTTGATGTCACGTAATCGAGTGTGTGACTAAATTATCGGTGTTGGTGACATTGCCCTTGACCCCAGGCCTTGCTTCCCTCTGTCTTGTCCAAGCCCTCTTCCCAGATGTCCCAGGATTCGCTGGAGCTCATGAAAATGATCACTAGGTTGACCTCTAATTTCCTGTGTGTTCTTTAACCTGGGGGCTCATATCTAGCCTGCAGACAAGAACAGGGGTGTCTATAAAAAAGAAGGAGCTCTTACCACTTGCAACAGCATGGGTGGAACTGGAAAGCTTCATGCTAAGCGAAATAAGCCAGTCGGAGAAAGATAAATATCACATGATCTCACTCATATGTGGGATATAATGATCAACATAATTTGATGAACAAGAATAGATCCAGAGACAAATGGCAGGGGAGGGAGGGGGTTGAAGAGCAACCAAAGGACTTGTATACATGCATATTATGATAGCATAACCAATGGACACGGACACGGGCGGCGGGGGCTTGCCTGGGTTGGGAATGGCTGGGGGTGTGTGTGTGTGTTAGGAGAAGGCATCTTCCAGCCCCATCCTGGGCCCTGAGACCTGTGGGTCAGGAATGTTTTCCGCATCCCTGATCAAGGCACTTTCCGTGGTGCCACCTCGCTTTCTTGCCATGTTCCTTGGTGTTTGTCTCCTGGTGACGACAGCAAAGGGACATTCAGAGGTTTTTACATCCAGGCAAGGCTTTGTTCTGTTGTCAAATCTTAAAACCAAAGAAAACTGTAAGATTGCACCTTTTTGGATATTAGGGACCTAATTTATTCAAATGGTTTCCTACTAGGGCCTAAAGAGAAATTTAAAAAAAATCTTTCCTTCTCTTTTTTTCCCCCTGGCATTTGCCCACAGCTCCCATTCCACCCCTCCCAATATTTTTTGATTGTGGAAAATTTTAAACATTTACAGAAAAGGAGAGAATTGTATAATGGACCTGCAATTACCAGCTTCAACAATTATCAACAATGGGGCATCTCATAGTATCTATATCCCCACCTACCTATCCTTAATTATTTTGAAGCAAATCCAGACATCCTATCTTTTCATCCATAAATATTTTAGTATATATTTCTAAAAAATAATTTCTTTTTGATAAAAATTGATTTCAGAGAGAGAGAGAGAGAGATTTGCTGTTCTACTTATTCATGCATTCATTGGTTGATTCTTGTATGTGCCCTGATTGGGGATCCAACCTGTATCCTTGACATATCAGAATGATGCTCTAACCAACTGAGTTTCCCAGCCAGGGGCCCTAAAATTTTCTTAATATCATCGAACAAATGACCACTATTCAAATTTTCCTGAGTGTCTCAAAATCTTTTAACATTTTATTGTAATCAGATTCCATTGTAATTTTTTTATAAGTCTCTTAAGTTCTTAAGGTTTTTTACATCTCTAGGTTCTCCTATCTCCCTCCCTCTCTCCCTCTCTCTCTCTCTCTCTCTCTCTCTCTCTCTCTCTCTCTATTGAAGAAACTGGGTTTTTAGTTCTCTTTAATTTCACATAGTAAGGAGTTTGCTGACTGCATCCTCATAATATTGTTAATATCTTCCTCACTCCTCTGTATTTCCTGTAAAATTTTCTTGTGTACAGAGACTTGTTCAGGACTCAGATTCAGTTTTTTGGCAATTATACTTCATAGATAGTTTTGTGAATGAGCTTCTTTCAGGAGGTACAAAATATTTAGCTGTCTCTTCCCATTGGTTAATTGAATTTTTAAATGTGTTAAATATTTTAGAGGACTTAGGTCCCTTAATGTTTACTTGGGCCCAGGTGGTAGGTGAGAAAGTGGGAAAGAGTTTATGATGTGCTCACCAAGTTCACTTGCTGTTGAGGTCTGATGATGGTGGGGGTTTTATATTCTGTCTGAATTATTTGCTTCTGTTGGTTCCTCCATTCGTTGCTGGAAGATGAATCAATGTGAATCTGGTATAGAACTCGGCCATGGCTTGTTTCTCTTGGTCATAAAAGAACTGCTCACTTAAGAAACGCTATGTAAGGAGAGGTTCAGATTTTTTGAAAGTTTTGTTTGTTTGTATTTAGAGGTGTTTATTGCTTTGGGTAAACTAGCTACTTTTGCTGATATTCTCCAGGTATGTTTTCACTTAATCTGTAAGATGATTTTTTCTTCTTCTTTCAGGATCTCATTTTGCCCAACGGTGGAACTCCAGCAGGCACTTCGAGTCCAGCTTCTTCATCTTCCCTTCTCAACAGACTTCAGCTTGATGACGACATCGATGGTGAGACCAGAGATCTCTTTGTCACCGTTGATGACCCCAAGAAGCATGTCTGTACCATGGAGACCTATATCACGTATAGGATCACCACCAAAGTAGGTCCCTTTATTATCTTGTTGATTGGTCTTGGAGAATGAGAGTCCTCCTCCGGGATTTCTGCCTTTGCTTTCTCTCTCCTTTTGTACAGTTCTGTTCCCCTTTTATAATTGTGGGTATGGCTTTCTGAGAGAGTAGATATATTCAGAGTAAAAGGATTATATATATAAGTATTTTTGATCATAAAATGAAGGATAAATTGTGACTACAGTCTTTCAAAAAAAAAAAAACTTTAATCCTTATATATATAGTTGATTCTTCAACAACATGGGTTTGAATGGTGTGGGTATTTTTTTTTTCATTAAATACTGTATAGGTATTTCTCTTACAATTTTTGTAATAAAATTTTCTTTTTTCTAGATGTATTATAAGAACATAGCATATACTACATATAACATACAAAATATGTGTTAATTGACTCTTCACCTTATTAGTTAACAGTAGGCTATTAGTAGTTAAATTTTTTGAGAGTCAAAAGTTATATGGATGTGTGTATGGGGATCAGCACCCCTACCCCTGTGATTTTCAAGGGTCAACTCCACTCTCACTTATTTTCTATCATGATACTATTTAACGTATTATTATCACATTGCATTTGAAACTTATAAGTCATTGTGTTAAACTAAACCTCTGTGATGATGTCATGATTATAATTTGGTATAATTAGGCTTGATGGTAGGGGGAGAAGGAGTAAGAGAAGGATGGAAACTAATAGTTCTGGACTTTCTGCTATGTGTCACTGTGCTATCACTGCCTTGTCCTCTCACACCTGGTTCACATTTGAATATTTGTCACATACACATGCACTCACACAGTGTTCCCCCATTGCCCTTGCCACTGGGTACCTACTGCCTCCCAGGCACTATGGGCTAGGTGCTTGGATGCGTATTATCTCCTCAGAAGTCCTAGCTTGATATAATGTATTCCCATGAATTATTTCCAGTTACTTATTTTTTTCCCCTAGGGTCAGCTTATTTTTTAACCTGCAGTCAGTGAAATGCAAAACCTGTTTTTCTTGGATTTGTGCTCTGAACAGTTGGGTGACAAGGTGACTGCCTTGCCGCACAGCGATGCTTGCCTCCCTGGCCCTGCCGTTCACCTCCCACACGCTATCCTGCAGGGCCTTGCTCCACAGGCTACCCCACGAGCTCTCTCCTGTGCCTCTTGTTTTCACTGGCTTCCTTGTCCTTTCTCACTGTGGTCTTATTTCTATTCCTTTTCCTGGGGCTGTTTGATTTCCAGTAAGTCAGTTAATGTCTCAGTATAACCTTTTCCAAGCTCCAATCCCACATTTTTCATTTGGCTGCGATGTTAACACCTCCAGGTAAACTTATTGCAATATTAAGTTTTACTTCTTACTGTCAATTCCACTTCTGATCTTAGACCAGAGTCTTTTTCTCTTCCGGTTCCAAGGTTTAATGTCTGGGTGACGCATTTGGGGCCTTCTTTCTGAATGTTGTGTTAAAGGATTCCTGCAAGGATGAGAGAGAGGACAAACAGGAATACAGGGTCCCAAACACATGATCTTGTCCCAGAGCCCCTACTTCTACTGAGGTTCTCAAGCAAAGTTCATGGTCAGAAGACAAGGTCATACATATACTTACTCTATTACTTTGAGCTTTGATTTCCAGTCCTACTTCAGATTCCTGATGACCGAAAAGCTGGACAAAGTACAGAGCTGCTTTTGTCTGAGCTAAAATGAGCCTAAAGATTCCATTGGTTAGAGTGTCGTCCCGATATGGCAAGGTTGTGGGTTCGATCCCAGCAAAGGGCACATATAGGAATCAACAATGAGTTTGATTAAAAAGTGGAACAACAAATCTCTCTCTGTCTCTCTCTCGTTCTCTTTGTCTCTAACTCTATCTGTGTGTATCTGTATCTTTCTCTCTTTCTCAAAATAAATACATAAAAATTTAAGAAGAAATGATTCTAGGCCTGAGAGACACTGTAGGCAAAGTGAATCTAAGTCGTGGATTTCTTATCTCCCTAATTATGGAGAGATCTTTTCAGGGCAGGCTGAATTGGCGATTTTCTCAGCTGGCTCCTAGAAAGTAACATCACCATAATAGCTAATTATTGAGCACTTACCATGTGCTATACTTGTTTGCAATAGAAACGCTTTAAATTTTATTTTATATAAGTAATATATGCTCATTGTGGAAAACACAAGCAAGCTAAAACAGTGAAATAAATTATCTATAAGCCCTCTAGCCAGAAATAATCACAACTTTAGGAACCATTTGTTTCTATTCATTTACAAAAATGAGTATTTTACATGCTGTCAATTCACTTACTATTTTGCAAATGTCTTTCTGTACTAACAAATGCCAGTAAACATGCTTTTATGTTGTCATTTCTGAGTCTGCAATAGTGCTCTGTGGTATGGATGAGCTGTCACTTATTTTGTGCTGAGTGCTTTAAAGGTATCACCAGTTAATCCGAACACACAATGGAATAGGTACTGGTGGTATTTTTATTTTGCAGATGAGGAATCTGAGACACAGAGATACTAAGGAAATTGCTCAGACATACAACTAATACGTGGTGAAGCTAGAACTTGGACTCAGGACATGACATGATTTTTAAGAGAGGATTCCCTCCACCCCCACTCCTTACCCCTGCCTTCCCCTGCCTACCCCAGCACTGTGGTTTACTACCGCTGCTGTTGACACTGACGATGATGTGGAAGCAGACTGGAGGTTAAAAGACATCTTCCTCCTGTCTTTTACCCTATCACCAGCCATTACCAACACTTAGGGCCCAACTAGTTTTTCTTTTCAAATGCCTCAGTGGTTCAACAGGCTGAATCTTGCTAAAAGATCAGGTTATAGATGATGATTACAAAATAAACGGAAGATTTAATGGCAAGAAGGTCATTGCTGACTGTGGGAGAGCAGTGCCGTTGACGTGGTGGGGTGGAGCCCAGTTGGCAGTGGGTTAGAGTGTGAGAGGAAAGAAAGGTGGTAGTTGTGAGTGGTGGTAGTTTGGCAATGAAAGCGAGTCTAGGGAAAGAACAATAGCTGGAGGGGGATGTGAACTGGAGGGGGTGGGCTTCTTGTTTGTTTTTTAAGGATGGATGAAACCTGTTTAAGAGCCAGGTGGCCAGTGTGGAAGGAGGAGACATGGGGTTGAATATTGGAGAGTAGAAAGCCACTGAGGAGGTAGTACCCTGGGCAGAAGTGGAGGGAGGGAGTGGCCGCTAATGAGGGAGGTGGACTTCCTTCCTTTCTGGAGAAAGGAAGGGAGTCTTTTTGTGGAGGAAAGTTGAGGGTTCTTTGCTTATAGCTGCAGTTTGCTCTGTGGAGAGGTATGAGGTCTTGTACTGGGAGTGGTAGGGAAGTTTTGAAGTGGGGCTTACCAGTTCTCAGAACTTGTACAGGCTTTGTATTAACTGATGTGGAAAATGAGGAAGAGAATTGATTAAGGAAGTAAAGAAAGATGGCTTGCCAGTATTGAGAGTCCAGTTGGGAAACTTATTGTGCTGACCAGTGTGTCTGCTGACTTGGCCTTCAGGAATATGCTCACATGCCCGGGTCCATGTGAGTAAGAAGTGGTGGTTGCATTTCTGAGTCGTGGGATGGACAGTGGGAAGGGGCGTATTGGCAAATCAGAGGCCCAAGTGATGGCTCATGGAATTGACTCTGACTGAGGAAGAAAAAAGACACTCTTGGGGTCAGTAGGTCCCAAGAGGCTGAAAACCCAGGGAAATGGAGCCTGGGGGGGTAGGGGGGGGCTCTTTGGGATCTCAAGATCATCCGTTCCAACTGTCTTCTAACTGTGGAGGAGACCCAAGAGGCTTAGTGGTGTTCCAGGACTGCTCATGCGCAGAGTTCCTCAGGCGACCTGCTCTCAGTATTTCCATGATCCGTACGCCTGAGAATTTATGGGCAGTGATTTGTTCTTCGGATTTAAGTATTCTTTTCCCCTCACCCCCAATTCTACAGTGCTAATTCCTTTGGGGAGTCTTCCAATAAGTCACAAAACCCTAAGTTAAATGAATTCCCCCACATTGTCCCATCCTTATGCTCCATCATAGGAGAAGTTTGTGTCTCATGGGCATAAGCTAACGCGAGGGGCTCTGAAAAGGGGAAAAGATGCGGAAAGAGTTAGCTGGTGTCTGGTCCAAGGCTGATTCCTTTGACTGCATGATTTTAGCCAGACTGTGTGAGCACAGCTTTCGGGGAGGGTGAAATCATAATTTTCAATGCCAAAGCCTCTAGCAGCTTTTTCTTTGATGAATAACTCTTTCCTATGTGTTTCAAAGATACTCTTGGCGGTGTGGTTAAAACAGGCTTTTGGCTTTAAAGGGTGATTTTACGAAATGTAGCTTGAGTCATTTTTATTTTGTACTTTAATACCTGAGAAGTGTGACTGTCCTACAGTTGTTACCCTTATAGAGAAGATGGTTTGGCTGAGACAACTTTAGTTTGGGCAGATTAATGTGTAAAAATCTTGTTTTCCTGTAAATTAATTTAATTTCACTTAACATTGATTTTCATTATCAAAATGCTACAATCACATTTCAGAAAAATTAAATTCAGAAATGGGGATGAGAAAAATATTTTTATTCCATACAATGACATTTTGGTATTATTTACTTGTAGATTTTTTTTTTTTCTTATCATCTGAAATACAATGTAATTTCAAGGTTATGGTTCTGGCCAGAATATGGCAAATGAGGCAAAACCTTTTCTATTTTTATCTAATCTGGCTCCTAAATGAGCTGATGGCCTGTTCTTCCTACTTTCTGTTTGTTTGTTTGTTTCTCCCCTGCCTTTGGCAAAACTTGTGAACATATTTATCAGAAAGTGAAGATGTAATTCCTTTTCACAGATTCACGGATTCGGATTCAGTAGCAATATCTTCAGTGGAGTGATTCGGCTAAAGAAATGCTCAAACTGAAACTTGGAGGAAATGAATCAAATGTTTCGGAACACAATTCTGAGGGATAGCTGAGTTCCACTTCGTGAGGGTGGAAAACACACTCACACACGTGGACCTTTTCATTCTGGATCCTCAAACTTTTTTTTAAAATATATTTTATTGATTTTTTACAGAGAGGAAGGGAGAGATAGAGAGCTAGAAACGTCGATGAGAGAGAAACATCGACCAGCTGCCTCTTGCACACCCCTCACCGGGGATGTGCCTGCAACCAACGTACATGCCTTTGGCCGGAATCGAACCCGGGACCCCTCAGTCCGCAGGCCGACGCTCTACCGCTGAGCCAAACCTGTTTTGGCTGGATCCTCGAACTTTTAACTGGGCCCTGTGGCCCAGACCCCCTTCCGTGTTGGTAGGCCCTGCTCTTTGGCTGTGTGTCTGGTGGAAGGAAAGTGTGTTCTTGTCCAGTCTAGTCATTCACAGGGAGTGTTTTCCCTCCCCTTCTGCCAAGACAGACTCCTATTCTCTATGCTTACTTTGCCCCATTCTTCTTATTCGCAGAGTACTCGGGTGGAGTTTGACCTGCCAGAATATTCTGTCCGTCGAAGATACCAGGATTTTGACTGGCTGAGGAGCAAACTGGAAGAATCGCAGCCCACTCATCTCATTCCCGTAGGTACTAAGTCACTAGAGCTTATTACTCATTTTTCCTGCATTTTCTTCTCTGAGGCTGTCCACTCAACTCTCACCCCTTAAGTTATGGGCAAACTCTGCCTTACATTTTAGACCAGATTCACCAGTCAAATGTTTATGGATACTGTGTAAATATATATTACCCTTTGGGTTTTGGTTTCTTTTAAAAATATATATATATATTTTTATTGATTTTTAGAGAGAGGGGAAGGGAAGAAGGAGAGATAGAAACGTCCATGTTGAGAGAGAATCACTGATTGGCTGCCTCCTGCACATCCTCCTTACCCCCACTGGGGATTGAGCCCAAAACTGGGCATATGCCCTTGACCAGAATTGCATTCAGTCCACAGGCCAACACTCTATCCACTGAGCAAAACCAGTTAGGGCTGGGTTTTGGTTTCTGATTTGCTATATAGTATACTGCTTTCTTGAGTGGGATGGGGTAGTTCTTCACTGCCATTATGACAATTTTAAAAAAAATAAAAATTGTTGAAAATATTACACATGCCTCCCTTTTCCCCCCTTTGACTCCCTCTAGCCTTCCCCCAGCCCCAGCCCCAGGTCTTCACCACCCTGTTGTCCATGTCCATGGGTTATGCATCTGTGCATACAAGGTCTATGTTGATTACCTCCCAACTACCCACCCACCCCCGACCCTGCCTTCCTCCTAGATTCTGCACTCTGTCCCATGCTTCCATGTCTCTGGATCCACTCCATTCACCAGTTTATTTTGTTCATTAGATTCCACATATGAGTGAGATTATGTGATGCTTGTCTTTCTCTGACCTCTTTCACTTCCATTATGACAATTTTTGAAGTATGGAGAGTTTTAGTTCCCATTTGCTGTCCGTTTAAAGTCTGTTTCCCCTTCGGAGACACTGTTCCTGAGGTTTGGACAGCTGCCGCCAGGTGCAGATCGCTGCCTCCGCTCGCAGCTGCTGGGCGTTCTTTAGACGTGGGTAACTCGGGCAGGAATCTGGCACACGATCCACTCCACCAGTTTTCCGTTTAAAAAACAAACCCAAGGCCACCTAACTTTTATTTATTTAAGCAGCATAATATTTACCTCTGACTTATATCTGCACATTTTAAACCAGAACCAGAGTAAATAAAACAGAAAAGACTACTTGAAATCAGCATACTCGTTGAGTGCTCTCCTGACTACATTTATTTTTAGTGTAGAGGTAATAGCTGTTTACATTCCAGATGTTTCTTGGGGTTTTGGTGGCTTTAGGGCAATTGAGGTCATAAACCTCTTCAGCGGGGCTTTCTCGTTCTATAATAAGCTTGGTTGAATAACTTCTTAGCCCTACCAGTTTTCCTGTTCCCACTGCTGCTTTTTCACAAACAGGTGGGAAGGGCTGAATATACGTGACACTCTGGTGGTTTTCTTTTCTTTTTTTTTTTAAAATATATTTTATTGATTTTTTTTTTTTTTTTACAGAGAGGAAGGAAGAGATATAGAGAGCTAGAAACGTTGATGAGAGAGAAACATCGACCAGCTGCCTCTTGCACACCCCCTACTGGGGATGTGCCCGCAACTCAGGTACATGCCCCTGACCGGAATCGAACCTGGGACCCTTCAGTCCGCAGACCGACGCTCTACCACTGAGCCAAACCGGTTTCGGCAACACTCTGGTGGTTTTCAAGGCAAAAGCAGTCATGTTGCTGGTGCTGCGATGCGAATGATGGGAGGTGGCTGGGGCTCTGTTCTTAGGCACCTACCCCTCTTCTACCCCTACCCCCCACCTCCTCCACCCTTCCGCTCTCCAAGCCTGGAGTTTTGCTTTTCTGTCTTACAATCACTTAAAAATGTGCCCAAAGAAAAAAACTATAGCTTTGAAACCATTGGAACTATTCCTTAAAATAGAATCTTTTAAAAAAAATCTTAATTTGGCAAAACTAGCAGCTAGCAGATTTTTTAAAAAAATAGATTTTATTTTAGAACAGTTTTAGAATTCCAGAATTATTGCAAAGATAGTACAGTGAGTTCTCCTACACCCCACACTGTTTTGCTTATTGACACTTTAATATGGCGCATTTGTCACAGTGAGCAAACTAGTCTTGGTACTTTATTGCTTCCTGAAAGCCCTTTATTTCTAGGGTTCCCCATTTTTGCCTAATGTCCTTTTTCTGTCCCGGGTCCCACCAGGACACTGCATTACATTTAGTCCTCAGGTCTCCTTAGGCTCCTCTTGGCTGTGATGTTTCTGAGGCTTCCCTTGTTTTTGATGACCTTGGGGGTTTGGGGTGTGCTGCTCAGGCATCTTGTACAGTGCCCCTCGGCTGATGTTTTCCTCATGATTTGACCAGGGTAATGTGTTTTGGGGAGGAAAAAGCATAGAGGTAAAGTGCCTTTCTCCTTGCATCTTATCAAGGGTCCCTACTATGCACGGTATGTATCACTGTTGATGTTCACCTTGATCACCTGACTTGAGGTAGTGCTTGTCAGGTTTCTCCGCTGCGGATACTCTTGTTTTCTACCCCTTTCCACACTGCTCTTTGGAAGGAAGTCACTCTATGCGGAGCGCACACTGCGCGCTTTAGGGAAGTTGTGCTCCATCTCCTGGCAGATAGTGCATTTTAGGTTTAGTGCTTTACCATCAAAGGTCAGATAGCAGCCCCTGCTGGTGAAATAGTAGCACTCCTGGGCAGGCATTGAAGCCAGAACTGGAAGAGAATGGAAGTCTCCAGAATGCTTAGCATGATCCAGAGTATCTTGTAAGTATGGTTTCCTATGGTCTGGGTAGAAGCAGTGAGGAGGAAGGGTTTTAGAATCAAGTCAAAACTTAAATTTCTTCATAAATTTTTAGTACATATCTGAGCTGCAGAAAGATTTAAAAAATATATATTTTTTAAATTGATTTTTGAGAGGTAGGGAGTGGGAGAGAGAGATAGAAGCATCAA
Source organism: Pipistrellus hanaki (assembly GCF_964339955.1). NCBI lineage: Eukaryota > Metazoa > Chordata > Mammalia > Chiroptera > Vespertilionidae > Pipistrellus > Pipistrellus hanaki. Next base: position 15,152,255 of record NC_140513.1, on the reverse strand, counting down.
CGATGAGAGAGAATCATTGATCAGCTGCCTCCTGCATACCCCCCTACTGGGAATCCAGCCTACAACCCAGCATGACCTCCTGGGAATCAAACCATGACCTCCTGGTTCATAGGTCAATGCTCAACCACTGAGCCACGCCGGCTGGGCTGCAGAGAGATTTAACATAGGAGACCATCTCTGACTGAAGCAGGAAAGTCAAACTGGGAACAAGAAAAATTTTCCCCTATGGAAATTCATTTTGCAGCACCTTTGCTAGGAGCTGTCTACCTGTTATTAAGCATCATCTTTGTACCTTTGAGAAGGCGACGGCTTATAAGACAGACAAGAGACTCTCACCCTGAAGAGTTTGTCAGATGGAGTCCCACTAAACTTTACTTAGTGTAATCATTGTATACATTTTTGTTTATTTTTAAAAAATGAGATAAAATTACTATACCTACACAATTCACCCATTTAAAATGTACAAGTCATGGGCTTTTAGTATATTCATAAGTTGTACACCCATCAGCACAATCAATTTTAGAATCATTTTGTCATCCCCAAAATGAAATCTACTCCTTTCACTTCCAAACCTTGTCTTCCCTAGTGCCCGGCAACTGCTAATGGACTTTCGTCACTATAGAATTGCCTAATCGGGACATTTCATATAAATAGAACCATACACTACGTAGTATTTTATGAGTCGATATTTTCACTTAGCGTTATGTTTTTCAGGCTCATCCATGTAGTAGAATGTTTCAGTTCTGCATTCTTTTTGTTGTTGAATATCGTTCGATTGTGTGGATATGCCACATATTGTCTATCTACTCACCTTTGATGGACACTTGATTTGTTTCCACTTTTTTGTTATTATGAGTAATCTTGCTACGAACATTCACATGCAAGTTTTTGTTTTCTTGGGTGTATCCCTAAGAGTGTAATTGCTCAATCATGTGTAACTCTATACTTAACCTTGGGAGGGACTGCCAGACTGTTTCCCAAGGCGGCTGCATCCTTGTACATTCCCGCCAACAGTGGGTGAGGAATCCAACTTCCCCACATCTTCATCAACATTGGTTATAATCTATTTTTGGTTATTGCCATCCTAGTGGGTGACCAGGGCACGCTTTATTTTTCAAGATGAACTTCAGAATCTTTTGAATCAGTGGGAAGATTAGGGGGGAGGGTGGGGAGTTTCTGATTTTTGTCTGTTTGTGCCAACTTAAGTCAATTGTCATTAAAAACATGTGAGAGTATTTGAGCTTTCAGACTCTACTGCTTATGTTGGGAGCCCGGGGATAAAGTTCCCACTCTACCGGGGCTGCAGGGGGGTCATGTGAAGCTGTTGGTGAACCGTCAGCCAAGTTCTGGGGTGGCACCCAAGTTCTATGCTTTGTCTTTCCCTATTGGCTGCCTTGAGGCCGGCCTTTGTTTCTAGGCTCTGAACTTGGCAGCTTCTGGGGCTCAACTGGAGAAACCCAACCCCTTACTTCCTGAGCCTACCTTTCCTTTGCCTGAGATGGTTGATATCGATTGACTTTTCTCTCCACCCAAGCTTTTCTGCTTTGTGTCTTTAACAAACTCTGTCCTGTCAACAGTATATTTTCTGGTGCTGCAACAGCCTTTTCTCTTTTTTATATTGCATTGTGCCTTTGGAATTTTAAAAACAGAAATAAATAACCAGATGTTCTTAAAATGCCATCTTAAAACTAGAAGTGTGCTGGCTGTGTGTGTTTGTTAGCACGTAATTGCATAGAGAAAAGAAGGGAAGAGAGAGAAAAATGTTGATGTGAGAGAGAAACATTGACCTGTCGTTTCCTGCATACACCTGGACCGGGGATGGAATTCACAACCAGGGTATGTGTCTTAACCTGGGTATGTGTCCTGACTGGGAACCGAGCCATCGCCTTTTGGTGCACAGGATGACACTCTAACCAAAAGCATTAGCAAGTGTGTGCTGTTGTGTTTTTTTTTTGTTTGTTTGTTTTAAATATTTTTTAATTGATTTCAGAGAGGAAGGGAGAGGGAGAGAGAGATAGAAACATCAATGATGAGAGAGAATCATTCATCAGCTACTTCCTCTATGCCCTACACTGGAGATCGAGCCCACAACTCAGGCATGTGCCCTGACAGGAAATCGAACCATGACCTTCTGGTTCATAGGTTGATGCTCCACCAGCTGGGTCTAGCTATATTTTTATAGACTCAGGGCATAGAGCTGGATGAGAAGGAGCATGTTCTCCACAGGGATCTGAGGAATGGAGGTGAGGGTGGTGCCCAGTAGATGGGTTTCTGTGGAGGAAGCAAAATGATTAGGGAATTCCCATGTGCTGCCCTTGTACCTTCAGAGAGACGGTAATCTGCTTAGCATGAAATGTTGGCAGTTGAGTGTAGGGTTTCAGGAGGATGGCTGTCTAAGGTAATGAGAGAAGAATAGAGCAGAGCGAAGGAATTATCCTAAAGGACAACCATACATGCCCTGTTAAGGCAGCTTCTCTGCTGCCGGAACATTGGGCTGGGTGGCCTTCGCTTCTGAGCTAGTCATGCATGTCTAACGTTCTACCCAAGTGTGGACATCTGACTTAGACATGTTATCCCCATGCAGCTCCGTCATTTTATTCCTGACTCTCCTCCCTTAAGAGCTCTTCCTGTATCACTAACCCTTCCCACTGTGCCCTGTAGAACTCCTTCTCTGTTAAAAAGAAATCCCTCAATTCGCCTCTTCTCCAAACACCCTTACCGTCTCCGGGTCTACCTGAACAGTAGTCCCCTGAAGCTGCAGCCACTCCTACAGCCCAAAACACACAAACTTCTATCAAGTGTCTGCTCGGTGGCAGCAACTGTTTGAAGCACAGTCAACCTCATAGCTAACTTAGTCCTCATGAGGTTGGTACTATTGTTATCTATTTTTTTTTACAGAAGAAAAAACTGAGGTACCGAGAGATTATAGAACTTCACCAAAGCCAGACCCTTTGGCAGAGGTGAAAGATGATCCCAGGAGGCACGGCGCCCGAGCCTTCACTCTCGAGAACTAAAACATACTGGCTCTGCAAAGCTTTCCTAAGAGTCCATTTCCAGGGGTGTGGTGTTGCCAGTTCCTAAGTCTTTCTAAGGTTTCGTGTTATCAATCTGGGCTGCTTCTTGTCTCTCCTGCTCTACTTGATGACTTAGTATTCCCCTTCTTTGGGTTGGCTAAGTCCTTGCTGCTGTATCTTATTTCTGTTGTTTTGTGTGTGTGTGTGTGTGTGTGTGTGTGTGTGTATGTGTGTGTGTGTGTGTTGTTCTCGAGGATTAATAAGTTAAAAGAAAACATCTCATGATGGCCATATTATGGAGTTTGAACAAGTTGTGGATTTAAGTACTGGTTCCAGTTTTTTCACAACCTTGAAAACACTTGGTGTGTTTTTTTTCTTCTTCTTTTTTCTTTTTAAGATTATGGCCATCCTAGTGAGTATAAAAGCGTCTCTCTTTGTGGTTTTGGTTTGTATGTCTCTAAGGTCTAATGATATCGAGCAATGTTTCATGGGCTTATTGGGCCATTTGTTTATCTTATTTGGAGAAATATTGACCAGATCACTTGCCCATTTTTTAATGTAAATGCTCTTTTAATATTTCATAACTAGTACATTTCAAATTGTGCATTAGCAAATACTCTCTTTCCCGTGGTGGCATCAATGAGGAAGGCCTTTTAATTTGATCAAACTACTACCAAAATCGGTTAAAGCTTAGAGATCCTACAGTGGCCAAGTAGTTTGAAATTACCCACAATATTGGCTCAAAGAAAATATGATAGAAAAATTTGTTTGTGTAAGGGAAGTAAAGGAAGTTACATTTTAAAGAACCTTTTCCTATAAACCTAAACAAAAAGGGGGAGAAGGAAATGTATTTTTAAAATAACATGTACTTTTTTCTCTATCCACCAAATTCTTTTTTTTTTTTTTAAATATATTTTATTGATTTTTTACAGAGAGAAGGAGCGAGGGATAGAGAGCTAGAAACGTCGATGAGAGAGATACATCAACCAGCTGCCTCTTGCACACCCCCTACTCATATTTTCTTTGAGCCAATGTACATGCCCTTTGACCGGAATCGAACCTGGGACCTTTCAGTCCGCAGACCGACGCTCTACCACTGAGCCAAACCGGCTTCAGCTCTATCCATCAAATTCTTTTACCTCTTGAGCTGGGAGTAGAATCTTATTGGATTTAAATATATTTCTGTGTGGTTGATGTTATCTGCCTTCTTTCCTTAGACTATTTTATCTTGTTCTGACTTTCTCATTATATCATCTGTGCATCAAGCAATGTGAAGGTAACTAACTATTGGATTTACTGGATAAATGCTGACTGGCTGTTTTCTATAATCCAGGAAATATGCTCTTGTGTTTTATATCTTGCATTTAAAAACTGGACAGGGTAGTTTTGATTTATTCTGTCTCTATATATATTTTTAAATGTTTATATTGATGACTTCTTAAAAATCTGAGCAGTTAAGAAATACTGTTCTTGGGCAGATGGGTCATAGGAATGATTGGCTAACCTGGTGGGTTTTCTTTGCACAATTTTGTCAGTTGCTCTGAATATTTTTCTTCCTGTCTTCATAGCCGCTTCCTGAGAAGTTTGTGGTGAAGGGTGTTGTGGATCGTTTTTCAGAAGAGTTTGTGGAGACCAGAAGAAAAGCTTTGGATAAATTCCTAAAAAGAATTACGGATCATCCTGTACTTTCTTTCAATGAACACTTTAATGTTTTCCTTACTGCAAAGGTAAGGACAGATTTTTTCATATTCCTTCCCCCAAAACAGCATTCTCCAGCCCTTTCTGAAAAGCTGTTTCCATCTCTCACAAGCCACCTTCATGAATGGCCCACTGTCATGGGTGCCATTGACTAGCCTGTGTTTTTGGTGCCCTTTGCAGTAGCGTGGTTACTGTGATAGGATTTAGGAGAAACAGCCCCTTGCACAGAGGAAGTTAGAATATTTTCACTTGCCAAAAGCAGGGAGAAATGTTTCTTTAAACACTTCCTATTTCTTTAAACACAAATAATTTCACGGTAAAAATTGGGAAATATTTACAGGTAACATTAGTGGACATTAAAGTCTTTAGAGATGGTGTCATTCCAGACAATGGAAATCACACGGGAACGTCCTTTCGTGTTTGAGGTCTTTGTTGTTGTTTTTAAACTGCGGTTGGCTTTTAGCCTCATCGATGGCATTCCCATTCGTATTCTCTTTGTCCAGGCGGCCTTTTCTCCAACGGGTCAAACTTGTGTTATTTTTAAAATAAGTATTTTTAGTGAACTGATCCCCAGATATAGTTCTTTCAGCTTATATACAAAGTAAAATCCGTCCTGTTCTCCAAGGTGCAACTCACTGATTCACCTAAATTATAGGTCCATGGCCAGGCGGGCCCTCAAGCTTAGTCATTTTAATTACACAGAGAGGTAAAGGGGTGGGGTGGGGGGTAATTGGGCCCTGGTGATTGGGAATCTGTGTGAAGAATAAATAGGTATGTGTGTGTGTAATTTATCTGTGGCCCAGGCGGTATGCAATGATTTTAAAAAAATAGTTCTTCAATGTCTTAATCAAAATCCAAATTCATGTGAGTAAGAGCAGTTGGTTTGGTAAGCAGAACAAAGCCTAGCCCTAATTCAGTGTTATTTATCAAACTACATGCACTAAAGGACCCCAATGTTTTATTTTTAACTATGGAAAAATACATATAACATAAAATTGACCCTCTTATTTACTTGAAAATGTATAGTTCATTAATGTTAAGTATTTTCACATTGTTGGACAGCTAATCTCCAGAACTTCTTCATCTCGCAGAACTGAAACACTCTACCCATTAAAGAACAACACCCCATGTTCCCATCCCTTTGTCTCCCCGGCACCCCACCTTTTCTTTTAACACATCAAGAAACACTTAGTCCTGTTCTTAAATTACCCACTTGCACGTTCTGCCACAGTGAATGCAGAAGCATCCTTCTTGTGATGACATGATCTTATCACAAGCTACAAGTGTCTTGAAGCAGCAGCCAGGAATGCTGGGAGTGGTAGGGGACACTCAATATCAACTATATGTTCATCGTTGTTTTCATCGTTGGCAGAATGGGTGCAGCAGTCAGAGAGGTACTGTAAATAACTGTTCAGCATGTTAATGAACCTGGATAACTGCGGTTGCCCTTTCAAAGCTCTACTCGAACTAGAGCGCATGCAGTTCAAGGAGCCCTTTTGAATCTAGCCTTACACCAAAAAATGTTGTCTAGGGAAGCAATTCTGAGAATCCCAGTGCTTCACTTACAGTCTTGTGAAAGCCTGGTGCTTATGAGGATATTTTTTGGGGGGGTCTAGAATGTCTGAAGTTATAACAGGAAATGGGTTCTTTAGAACATTCTCTCAGGCAGCCAGACTTTGAAAACAAGGTAAGAAGTAGAGGATGGGGGCTGGAGGTGGTTTCTGCCGTTTTTAAGATGGGCAAGCCTTGGGTATCGTTTACATGCTGAAGGAATAGAAGTTGAAAATACAGAGAGGGGAGGGGGAGGGTGGTTGGGAAGGGGTAGAAAAGGAAGGATAGAATCAAGAGCAAAAGTGAAGGCCCCGACTGCTTGAAGAAGGAGAAGGAAGTGAAATCAGGAGGAGCCTACACTTCAGTCATGGAGATCCAGGCCTACGATTGTGCATCAAATGGACAGCTGTTTTCACTGTGATGCCCTGTTCTCTGCCCTGTCCCTACATCAGACTGGGTCACCAGAAAGCAGTGGTCCCTTATCTCCCTGTGGATATGCCTTTCTAGGACTAGGAATTAACATTCTGTTTGTACTGAGGGTGAACAGAAGGAACAAACACCTGCATCTTTTTAAAAAATATATATTTTATTGATATTTTACAGAGAGGAAGGGAGAGGGAGAGAGAGTTAGAAATATCGATGAAAGAGAAAAGCTGCCTCCTGCACACCCCCTACTGGGGACGTGCCCACAACCAAGGTACATGCCCTTGACCGGGATCGAACCTGGGACCCTTGAGTCCGCAGGCGATGCTCTATCCACTGAGCCAAACCGGTTAGGGCTGACCCCTGCATCTTCTATCTTCTTGAACAGGCACCATTCGTTCAAGTTAGGGACATAGAACAACCTAAGACACTGACAGCTCCTCTTGGAGTTTAGCGATAGGAAGAAGTTTGTGGTTTTCAAGCTGAGATACAATGGTTATGTTGCTCACTGTATGTCCCATGTATGCCTTGACAAAGAAGCCCAACATGAAATGTTTTGTTACAGCAGCTGCCCTTGCCCTGAGTTTTCCAGCCCTGGCTCTTCTGTCCCCATGTCTGACTTCCCACCCTTTACTCTCTACGTATTTGGCTTTGGTGGAAATATAAATAAGATGAATGGAATGAATTTCAGTCCTTGAATTTTGGTTCTGAAGACAACTTAGGATGTTTTGCAAGGGAGGAAGGTGCTTTTTTGTTTTGGTCAAAGTTTTTAAAAAATGATGTTGGAAACACAGTGTTGTTCGAAGGAGAGCATGCTCAAGTAAGTGAACCTGATTAGAAAGGCAGGCCATGAGCTTGGTGGCAGTGATGGAAGGAGAGGACACCTCTGTGTATGTGGTCAGGTCCTCTCACTCAGCTCCTTATCTTCCGAGTCCTCCTGTTTCCAAGAGCAACTGCCTGAAGGAGCTGGTTACTGAGTCCTGGCTGGGTTTGTCCATCTGTCATCCTTAGGACCTGAATGCCTACAAGAAGCAAGGGATGGCGCTGCTGACCAGAGTGGGCGAGTCGGTCAAGCATGTCACTGGAGGCTACAAGCTGAGAAGTCGGCCTCTGGAGTTTGCAGCCATCGGCGAATACTTAGACACGTTTGCACTCAAACTGGGAACCATAGACCGGATAGCCCAGCGGATCATCAAAGAAGAAATAGGTGAGTTTTTTGTTTCGAGTTTGATCGTGCCCAGAGGCCACATTTGCAGAAACGTCAGTCGTGTGCTAAATGGGATCAAATGGGGACGTGCTGGAGTGATGGAGCGAGGCCACGTTCTGCTTATAAAACTAACGAGTAATAACAAGGAGGGGAAGAGGTAGTTGTGAGCAGAGTATAACCCTGTGCTCCCTCCTTTGCCCTGCGTTTCAGCCTAGTGTTTGCTTTCCCCGGGGACAAACAGCCACCTCTGAGCATCTAGGCTCTCCCCCTTCCCCGTTAACTTTAGCTTTAGAAGTGGAGATACTGACGCAACCTCGCTTCATTAATAAGAATAGCTTAAAAACAAACTCAGGTATCTTTTCTGGCAGAAAGGTGGTTCAAAAGGACAAAAGGCCCGGCTGGCATGGCTCAGTGGTTGAGTGTTGATCTGTGAACCAGGAGGTCATGGTTCATTTCCCAGTCAGGGCACAAGCCTGGGTTGCAGGCTTGATCCCCAGTATTGGGCGTGCAGGAGGCAGCCAATCAATGATTCTCTCTCATCGTTGATGTTTCTATCTCTTTCTCCCTCTCCTTTCCTCTCTGAAATAATTAAAAAGGACAGTATGGTGACCTGTGCTTGCTGAAGTTATGATCCTAACGAGCCCTGCTCCTGCTGCATTTCAAACCCGCTCTCCTGGCCTGAGGAGTTGTGAGGTCTTTCTTTATTCTTCCTGGCTGTTCTTCCACTTCCTCCCCTCACCTCTTGTGGCCACTTGCTTTTCTGTATCCCACAATGTTGGGGCCTTTTATCTTTTTTTTTTCTTTCATTTTTTAATTTAAGGTATTATATATGTACATATCTTTCATTTTTTTATTCAAGGTATTTTATGTGTACATATTTTACCATTGCCCCTCCCCTTTTATTTTCTTACACACATGTGAGCCAAACATACCTGAACAGTATTAATGAACATGCTGGCAGTGATATGAAGCACATTGGAAAGGATTCTCCAATAGTCGCCACCCATTGGTTGCTTAAAAAAATGGCAGCAACATTTTGTTGTCATGGCAAGCATCCTGGTGACAATGATGAGCCAGGCTTTCTTTGTGAGGGGAAATAACATTTTTCTTGGTTCCTGTGATTTAGTTCTCCTTTACCCACTGATGGTATCATGTGGGGCCTGCAGGTTTGGGATTTAGCTGTCGGTACCGTCCACATCTAAGGACCAGGGACTGGGGCGACCTTTGACTGAAAGACTGAGTCTGCCTGTGTAAGACCACATCTCCTGTATCAAATGTTTCCTAAAATTCCATTTTTCCATTGTGACTGACTTAAAAAACAAACAACCACACACATCCCCATAAACCTATAGGAAACTCTACCACCACTGTTAAAATACTGCTTCTCTGTGTGGGTAGGAGAGTGGTTAATTTTTTCGGTATTTGATGGATGTGGTTTCTACCACGCCCCCCTCCAGAAGGCAGTATGGTCCCCATTACCCAGAGGCAGGGCATTCTCATTGTGGGGTAGAGCTGATTGTAAGATCAACTTTTAGAGATTAAAAAATTGTTATAAGCGGTGTTGTGTTTAAAGAGGAGCAAGCTCAGGTGAGTGAACACGTCTTGGTTACTGAGTCCGTCATACCAGTGATTGCTGCCCAGCCAAGCTTATTGGTTCCTCTTCCCGCTTTAGAGTACCTTGTAGAGCTCAGAGAATACGGGCCTGTGTACTCCACGTGGAGCGCGCTAGAGGGGGAGCTGGCCGAACCCCTGGAGGGCGTGTCAGCGTGCATCGGCAACTGCTCCACAGCCTTGGAAGAGCTGACGGATGACATGACAGAAGACTTCCTGCCAGTGCTCAGGGAATATATTTTATACTCTGATTCCATGAAGGTAAGCTGGCTCACTTCTTGTGCACTTTGGTACTTTCTTTTGTTGTAATTATTATTTTAAAAAAGCAATTGATTATTGCCTATTTGCATGTGGTACAGTTTTCCTTTATCCTGGGTGGGCAGGATCAGACATGTGGATGGACATCATGGAGATATAAATAGAACACCTGGTGAACCAAGTATGTGAATTAAGTGAAAAAACTAGTTTGGGAGAAATTCTTAATAGTGTTCACTGCGAGTTCAAGGGGGTATAAAGTCTTCTAAACAAGAACAGGATGCTGTGGGAAAGGAAAAATTAGATAATTAGAGCTCTTGGAAGTTAAAATATGGTTGGTGAAATAAAATTGAAGAGAAAAGATGGAAGATAAGGATGAAGAGATCTTGGAAAGTAAAACAAAGTTGTTGAAAAGTAGAGCAAAAATACTGAAAATGTGAAAGAATGGTAAGAAGGCTTACTCTCAGAGTTTCAGCATATCTGACTAATAAGAGTTTCTGATTGAGAGAACAGCAAAAAATGAATGAAAGAAATAATGCAAGAAAATCTCCCAAAGCTGAAGGTCATGAGTTTTCAGATTAAAAGGACATCTTAATTGCTCAGCAAAGGGAATGAACAGAGAACCAACCCAAAGCATATACTTGTGATGTTTTAGAAAAAAGTCATAAAGATGAAATACAGGATCAAAAGCTTAAATGCCCGCACTAGAAAGTACCCAGCCTGTACTTGGGCTGTTTGGAGAGCAAGTATGTTTGTACTTAATGTATGTTTGTACTTGAAGCAAGATTTTAAATTATCATTTAGCAAGGATTTATCTGATGTCTTTATTAAAATATTTTTACACAGTGAGACATAATAAGCTAGTTATCTCTCTTTCTTCACCCATTGTGTGACACATATGTATTAAGTTCCTTGTTCACTGGAGAAACATTAATTGGGTTAATCAAGCAGCGATTTTCAATCGCTGTGCCATGGCAGGCATACTGGTGTGCCGCAAGAACTTTTAAAACATGCAATACCTGACTAGTCAGGAGCAATGACCTCTTTTCCCTTAGATTGTTCAACAAAAAAAAAATTGACAATAGGCAACACAATAGCCATCTATAATAGTATGAATGAATCAAAATTACACCTTTTTTGTCAGACTAGTAAAAAATATATTTTTCGGTGTGCTGCAGAATTTTAGTAATTAGTGTATGTGTGACATGAGATGAAAAAGGTTGAAAATCGCTGGTATACAGTGTTGTCTGGGGAAGTGTTGACTGGCAGCCTCTGAAATCCTGTCTGCCCCACAGTGAGCTGAGTTAAGTCCATTTAGAAAGAAACTGGCCTCCTGCTCCCTATCTTTCCAACAAGAAAGTATCTGCAGGGTGGTCTAGGCAAGGCCAAGATTGCACATAGGGTTGTCAGGGTCTGTTTGGCCAAGACTAAAGACCTCAGGAGAGTTAGGTGTCTTAAGTGGCTCCCTGGCCTTTTGACTATTCTAACTTTTTAAGAATTCTTATCTACATTTTATTTTTCTAAAAATGTCATATAATTTTACTTCCAAAATAACTTTCTGATTTTTTAAGGTATACATGGGACAGACTTTGTTATTCAGCATGAAAACTAAATTTGGAATAGAAGGCTTGTGAAGGACTGGTGTAAAACCAGTTCAATATCTATCTATCTATCTATCTATCTATCTATCTATCTATCTATCTATCTATATGTATAAAAGGCTAATATGCAAAGTGTCCCCTTGGGAGTTTGACCGGGATACCGGGAGTTCATTCGCTTGCTATGATGTGTGCTGACCACTAGGGGTGGTGCAGAACATGGCAGGCTACCAGTGGCAGTGGCGGAGCACTGAGGGAGCAAGGGAAGGAGGAGGTAGGAAACCTGATTGGCCTTGATCGCTGGCAAGACCTAGGGACCCTACCCATGCACAGATTTTGTGCACTGGGCTTCTAGAGTGTGTGTGTGTGTGTGTATATATATATATATATATATATATATATATATATATATATATATATATATATATATATATATATTTCAAGGAGGAAGGGAGAGGAAGAGATAAAAACATCAGTGGTGAGAGAGAATCATTGATCAGCTGCCTCCTTCACGCCCCAAACCTGGGCATGTGCCATGACCAGGAATCAAACAGTGACCTCCTGGTCCAACCTCTGAGCCGTGGCAGCTGGGCATGAAACCTGTCTTATCAACCACAGAGTGATCTCCAGACCTGGGGGCATCATGGTTTGGTTTGGGCAGGGAGGTAGGTTTTGATGTGGTGATGTTTGTCAGTCTGCAATGGCCTAGAGTGAACCAAAGTGAAAATTTGTCCTCATGATTTGGAGGCGGGCCTGTGCCGGAGGAATGGGAAGCAGCTGAGTGTCAGTGGAGCCCCGAGTGGAGAAAATGCTGGCGTTCACTGAAGCCGTCTCCTACTGGGGCTGAGATTAGGGTTCTTCTCTGAGGTCGAAAAGGCCTTTGGGAATCATCTCCTCTAATTTATTTCATAGATGAAGAAACAGGGCCCCTCGGGTAAATCTTTTCTCTGTCCCATGGCCACCATTCTAACAACCAGTGGCCTTGAGTCTGTGTCTTTACATCAACTAAGAAGGAAACTAGATCAGCTCTGCTTTTCAAGGCTGAGTCTCAGTTGTCTCTCTTTGAGCGCAGTTTTGTTTGGGGACATTCTGTTCCCTTTGGAGGCAGAGGGAAAGCACAGAAAAAGGAGGGCTGCTGTCAGGCCCTGTGGAACAGGTGCACAATGTTTAGGGAACAGTGGGAACATCTTGTACTAGAGAGATGGTTGAAGATGAGTATTCTAAGGATGCTGTGAAGCGGGAATGAACAGTGCCCCCAAAGGAGGGATAACAAAGTTACCCTGGTGCCCAGGACTCAAGTTAAATACCCTGTAGACATCTACAGGTGAGCCCTGAGAGGGAATTTCACATTCTATACATGGTGAGTATGTAGAATGTACTAATTAGATTAGTGATGGGCTAGGAGAGAATATCTTAGAGATTTTACCAAATTTCTGTCAATGCTTTTTAAACACTGGTGTCATTATGACCAGGCCAAGAGCTGGAGAAGCTGTACTTAAGAGGGTTAGGACAAGGCCATCTTGTTTCCCACACTGTCAAGTTCATAGAAGGTGGTCAGCAAATATTTAATTGAACTTGACAATGTGATGATGTTGAAATATTTATAGATATACAGGGTGGGGCAAAAGTAGGCTTACAGTTGTGAGTACATTAAACACAATTTATTCTTGTATTTATTAATTAATTATTGTTTTATTTTCCATAGGATCAACTGTAAACCTAATTTTGCCCCACCCTATATAACTATAGCATGCCATGTAACTTGTTATTTTTAAGAGATAAATGTATGTGAAAGTCCAAGATCATGCTTATCTCAGAGGTGTTGGTAAATGACTAGGGTGAGATGAGAGAAGAGTGGGTGGCAGGGAAAGCCACACAGGAGAAGAGGCTTCAGTTGGAGACTTGGATGACATGTAGGATTGAGCATTTTAGGCAGAAGGAACAGGCAGTGCAAAAGTTCTGAAGCAGAAATGAGCTTTGTGTCCTTGCAAGTCAGAGAGGCCAGTGTGAGTAGAGCCCAATGAGCAAGGGAGGAAGAGGGAGGGTGAGGTGGGGGCCAGGACATAACAGTAGTATTTGTATCTTTAAAGGCCATGGTTGGTAAGAGTCAGGATTTTATTATCCTATCTAATAAGTCTAATAAAAGGCTAATATGCAAATTGACCAAATGGTGAAATGACTGGTTGCTATGACCACCAGGGGGCTGACGCTCAACACAGGAGCTGCCCCCTGGTGGTCAGTGTGCTCCCACAACTGGAGGGCCACTCAGCTGAGCTTATGGCTGGTGAGTGCAGTGGCGGCGGAGCCTCTCCCATCTCCAATGGCAGCCCTAAGGATGTCTGACTGATGGTTTGCGGGGAGCAGGCCTAAGCTGTCAATTGGACATCCCTCAAGGGCTCCCAGACTGCGATAGGGTGCCGGCTGGGCTGAGGGAACCCCCCATTCCTGAGTGCACAAATCTTGTGTGCTGGGCCTCTAGTTAGGAATAAAAGGGAAATTATCTGGTTTTATGCAGGGGATGACAATATATAGTTCTTCCTTTAAGAAGACAACTAGTGCTGCAGTATGGAGAATGGGTTGTTGAAAGTGGGAGTGAAGGTAGGGACCACTTAGAAGACTGTGTCAGGTAGCCAAGTGGCAGATAACCCAGGTGTCAGAGCTTACACTAAACAGTGATGGGGAAGTGAGTGTATTTGGGATATATTTTATTTATTTATTTATTTATTTATTTTAAATATATATATTTTACTGATTTTTTTTACAGAGAGGAAGGGAGAGGGATAGAAAGCTAGAAACGTCAATGTGGAGACACATCATCTAGCTGCCTCTTGCATACCCCCTACTGGGGATGTGCCCTCAACCAGGGTACATGCCCTTGACCGGAATCGAACCTGGGACTTTTCAGTCCGCAGACTGACGCTCTACCACTGAGCCAAACCGGTTTCGGCTGGGATATATTTTAGATGAGAGCCAAGTAGACTTGCTGCTGTATTATTGTGAAGTAAGAAAGTCAGGAATTGCCCTGGCTGAATAGCTCAGTTGGTTAGAACATTATCCTAATACAACAACGTTTTGGGCTTGATCTCTGGGCAGGCTGCATACAAGAAGCAACCAATGAATGCATACATGTGTGGAACAACAAATTGATGTGTTTATTTCTCTCTCCCCCTCCCTTCCTCTTCCCCTTCCTTCTCTCTCATTTTTTCCTTTCCCTTCTCCTTTAAAAATCATTTTTTTTAAATCATTTTTTTTTAAAGGTAAGAATTGAGAATGATTCCTGGGTTTTTACTTCAGTAACTGGGTGGACAGTGGTACTGTTTATTGAGCAGGACAAGTCTGGGAGAAATGGATTGGGCAGTTGGGAATCAAGTTGTTTTGGCCAGGTTGAGTTAAAAATGCCTATTAGTCATTAACGTAGTAATGTCAGAGTGGGAATAGAAATGTGGGAGTCGCAGAAGCCGGTTTGGCTCAGTGGTAGAGCATCGGTCTGCAGACTGAAAGGTCCCAGGTTCGATTCCGGTCAAGGGCATGTACATTGTTTGCGGGCACATCCCCGGTGAGGGGTGTGCAAGAGGCAGCTGGTCGATGTTTCTCTCTCATTGACGTTTCTAGCTCTCTATCTCTCTCCCTTCCTTTCTATAAAACATCAAAAAATATATTTAAAAAAAAAAAGAAATGTGGGAGTCGTATGTATATAGATGGCATTTAAATCTGTGAGAACTGGGAAGATCATCTAGTGATGAGATTGAGGTTAACAGTCTAATCTGTGCCCTGAGGCTTGACAATAATTAGGAGGAGGAAGAGTAGCAAATGAGCCTGAGAAGGAACGGTCAGTGTAGTAGGAGGGGGAAAAAAGTGGAGGATTACCTCTAGAAGGCCAGATGTTTTTAGGAGAAGGACCATGATAAACAGCAACCATTGGACTTAATCATATGGATGTCTTCGGAGATCGTGATTAGAGGTCTCATGTGGATGCATAAATTTGGGTTTAAAGACGGAATTCATCTTTGATTTAGAGATACTCAAATGCCAATTGTTGAATAGTAAGATGATTTCTTCAGCCAAGATTATTTCTTTCCCCGAAAAGGCCTCAAGGTGGCGCTAACTAGTCAAGTAATTAGTTGATGCTTTAGGTCAGTGATTTTCTCCTGGTGTGCTGCAAAAATTTTCAAAGCATGCAATATCTGACAGTTTAATACAGTTTTATTAAACTGTCAGATATTTTAATTAGACTATCAAATTAAAAAATGACAACAGACAACACAATAATAGTTGCCTGGTGTGATTGAATCAAAATTTTAACTAGTCTTTTGTCAGATTGGCAAAAATTATATTTTTTGATGTGCCACAGAATTTTAGTAATTAGTTTATGTGTGCCGTGAGGTGAAAAGGGTTGAAAATCGCTGCTTTAGTTTGACTAGCTCTGGTGCTTTTCAAAAACTAAGATTTCCTGGAAGATTGAGTGAGGGGGTGGGGAACTCCTTGCTAAACAAAAGTGATTATAGATTGAGGTCCTAATTTCTTGAAAATATGAAAAAGTAGGATATAAAAATGTACATGATCTCAAATTTTTTTAAAAAATTAAAAAGTGTAAAATTAAAACTGTGAGATTCCTAGTGATAGCAGATTGAATACATTTTTTTAACTTATTCATGAAATTGTACCAAAATGACACCAGAATGATTTTTTAAAATATCTACCTTTATTGATTTCAGCGAGGAAGTGGGAGGGAAAGAGAGATAGAAACAACAATGATGAGAGAGAATCATTGATTGGCTGCCAGTAACCCAGGCATGTACCCTTGACTGAAATTGAACCTGGGATCCTTCAGACCGCAGGCTGAAACTCTATCATCATCTCTATCAATGATGAGAGAGAATCATTGATTGGCACGCCAGTAACCCAGGCATGTACCCTTGACTGAAATTGAACCTGGGATCCTTCAGACCGCAGGCTGAAACTCTATCTACTGAGCCAAACCAGCCAGGGCCAGAATGATTAAAAAAAAAAAAAAAAAGACATACACCTGTAAGGATTAAAAGTGACAGAAGGGGAGGCAACATCAGTACATTTGGGGACTAGAAAGCAAATATAGAGGTGAGGAGGGACTTATGCAACCCAAACCAGCTGCCTTAGGAGCTCCCTGAAGGGTAAAACTAAGAAGCCACCAAGTTTACACTGTGGAAATTTTCAAAAAGGCCAAGAATTGGGAGCACCAAGAACCTCTCGGACTAACAGAAAGGTAGAGCTAACCAGAAGAACGTTAGGAGCCCCAGAAGCAGTTAGAGCTTCTGATTCTTTTCTCATTCCTCACACCCAAGCCTCTGTCCCTTCCCCATATAGCAGAACTGGAGGTAAATTCTCTGGTGGGGGTAAAATAGAGAGTTTGTGGACACCAGGCCCAATTGAAAGTAGAAACAAAAATCCTAAAATCAGGATGTTAAGTAAAAGGTTACTGAATATCGAGACTTTGGCTCTCAGCCTTATATTTTCCCTGCAAGGATTAGAGGCATTTCTTGAACATCTGGACAGGCCAGGAGAGGAGACTGGGAGATACTGATATTGGAGGGGAGGGCAGATCCTCAACAGAATGACCCAGCAGAGTCCCTACAGAGAATTGTCAACAAGCCCTCGATGTGCAGAGAGCTTTCAGTCAGATTTTCAGTTTTTCCATCTCAGCTTGTTGGACAGACAAAAGCCACCAACTATTTAAGAGAAGATTCTAACAAGAACATGAAGTAAAAACAAAGAAGAAAAAGCATATTGAGTGAAGCATCATTGAGGGAGAAGAAACTTTCCAGGAAAAAAAGATCATTAATATCCTCAAAAAGAAAAGAGCTATCTTAGCTATAAATCAAGGAGTTTTAAAACCCAGAGAACAAAGAGCACATGGAAATTAAGATCATGATATAAATGAAAAAAAAATCAATAGAAAACTTAGAAGAAAAAATTAAGGAAATCACATATAAAGTGAAATAACAACAACAACAACAAAAACAGATGGAGGACTGGAGAGAAAATATATAAAAACAAGAGGACTAGACTATAAAATTCAACATCTGAATAACTAACAGAAGTGCCAAAAAGAGAAAATGGACATTGGAGAGCCTCAAAGAAGTCATTCAAGATAAGAGACGAGAAGTAAAGACATAATGTGCTACTGCTTGTGCCTGAGAGATGAGATTTAGGGATGCCTTCCCCTCACCTCCTTCTACATTTTTCTTTAATTTCCAAATTTTCTGTAACAACTATCTTTTAAAATTAATAGGAAATGCATGGTTTCAATATTACCAACTTTGCCCTAGAACAGTGTTTCCCAAAGTGTGGTACGTGTACCCCCAGGGGTACTGAAAAGTTTGGTGGGGGTATGCGTTGCACCGGAGTTTGGTGGGGATATGCACTGCACCGTGCTTAGCTGCGCCTAATTCTACATTCTCATGAGTACGAGGGGTACTCAGAGTTACGAAAATCATATGTCAAAAGTTTGGGAAACACTGCGCTAGAATATTGAACTCACAGGTGATCTTGTTTTCAATAGAATAAATGTGTAAAAGGAGCATGTTGAAAGGGGAACTTAAATTTAATCATCCTATATAATAAAAGCCTAATATGCAAATTGTCCCCTCAACTGGGAGTTTGACCAGAGGTTGGGGTCAGCTGGCCAACCACAGGAAGGAAGGCCCTGGCCAGCAGCCCACAGCTGGCAGCTGCTAGGGTCCCTACCTGTGCACGAATTTTATGCACTGGACCTCTAGTTTAAACATAAATGATGTTACCAGTACCAAGTCAGACTCATTTATTGCCTGTAGGAAAATGCTCTCCTAGAGAGCCACCCAGAAACAGGCTACAGGGCTGTGTTCAGTATTTGATTATTATTAGTACTTGAGCTTTTTTCCTTCATACTAAAGACTCATTTTACATGAATTCCTCTGGGGACTTGGGCTGTCAGCCCCTGGCCAGAGAATGAACCATTCTGTTCTCAATACTCTACGCATGGCCAACCTGTCCCCGATATACTTTCTCACCCTGCATCTGAATATTTTGGAGCTTAAAAACCATCTGGACTTGGGAAGATTTTTTGTTTGTGTGTGTGTGTGAGTGTGTGTGTGTGTGTGTGTGTGTGTGTGTTGTTTTTTTTAAATAGCTGCTCACCTTTTGCACTGGGGCTAGTTTTGGACCGCCAATTTCTCCCCCTACAAGTTTGTGAACCCACAGCTGCCCCAGAGGAAGGTATGAGCATGAGCACTGGGGGAGAAGAGGGGAGTGTTGAGCTTTCCTGTTGATACTAACCACTGTGGCACTTTCTTGGAAAGAATCCAGTGGTGATGTCGAAAGCCAAACCACAGACGGCATATGTAATCCAACTCCCAGACACTTTGGTCATTTCATTTTAATAACTGTTATTAGTTTCTGATAAACACTTTGGATGACACGTATTATATTTCCATTGTTTAACTTTTATTATAGAAAAATTCAAACACATTCAAAGTAGAGTGAAAATATAACAATTCCCCATTGTACCCATCAGCCAGCTCCAGCAGCTGCCCACTCATGGTCCATGTTGTTCTAGCTCTGCTCCCACCCCCTCCCAGCTCCCACCCCTGGGTTGTTTTAAAGCAAATCCCAGATATCATGTTATTTCATGCAAAAACATTTAATACATATCTCTAAAATACAAGCATTCTTTTGAAAAAGAAAGAGAATCATGTCATCATTAATAATAAAAAGAAGTTTATATCCTTATTAGCCTCAAATATCCAGTTAGTGTTCAGTTTCCTCAATTGTCTCAGATGCTGTTTTTATCTAATTTTTCCAAATTGGGATCCAAATAAAATCTATACATTTTCCAAATATCTTCAAAATCCCTCCCCCTCTATTTCTTTTTCCTTTTATTTGTTAAAGAAAAGGAGTCATTTTCCCTCTCTGTATTTGAGAATAAGGTAGTGAAATTCCATATTACTAGGAATACTTTGAAATCATGATGAACTGCTCCACATTAAAATAATACAAGGTTAAAAAAAATACAGTGTTCAAGAGAGATTGGCTCCATGATGTGAATTAAAAGTCACCTTGTCCCCGAGGCCCTCCCTGGCCACCCAGTGAACAATCCCGCCATCTCCCAAACCCTGGGCACTTTACACCCCCCTTTCCTCTTTCACTTTTCCTCCCCTGGCACTGCCTCGGGGCCTCTGTATGAATATATTTTACTTGTGTACTGTCTACCTACCCCCTAGAGTGTAAGCAGCATGAAGGCAAGGGTTTTGTGGGTTCTGTTCTCTGCTGCAGCCCCAACACCTGGGAGGTGAGTAGGAAACATTGAGGCAGCACAGAAATGGGGTGCGGATGGCTGTGGAAAGGAGGTGCTGAGGAAAGTTTCTCCAGACAGGCCACCTCTCTGGTTCTGGTGTCACTGGATGCAGAGATCCCTACACAGTTCTGTGGGAAGCTCAGGGGATGGGTACCTCTCTGCCAATGCTGACTTAGTCTGTTGTCCCTCTCACCCCATTGCAGCGTGAGGCCCCATCAGCCGCAGGTTGGTTGACCAAATTTGTGAGCAGAGCCCATGTTTGGGGTGGGAGACCAGTCCTTTCAGACCATCACCGCCCGTCTGAACAGGGTTGGTGGTCGTGCCCAGATTCTCTTGCTTCAAAACGTGTTTCCCCACCTTTCTTGTGGTTGGCCTGCAGTCAGACTGGGAAACCCCGGGTGAGTCGGCACCGTGGCATTAACCAGCGGCTGCCTCAGCCGGTCCCTCCACTGTGCCTTCCCTTTCTCCATGTAAAATGGGACAGTACCCTTTCAGCCCCGCAGGGTGGCTGCGGCTTTCATTGTTGTGAGTTTTTCCTGCTGCCCAGTGATGTGGTGGGGAAAGGGGGTGTCAGCCTGCACAAGGCAGCACTCTGGCCTCGGGAGAAGTGAGGGTGACAGTGACTGAGCAGACAGAGAGCAGGGAAGGCCCGAGCTAACTGGGGAGGGAGTATAGCTGAATCTTGGGGCCCTCACCTGCTGTGGGGCAGGGCGAGGAGATGCCCGGGCTGTTCAGCTGTGTGGAGCTGACGCATCTCTCACCATCCCTTCCCTTCTTGCCACACTGACAGAGGACGTGTTACAGGGACGACTCATTCACGTGGCCATCCCTCCACTGGATATGTGTGCTTTGTCCCATAAGGTGTGGGGCTCCCTGTGAAGGCAGGACGTGGCAGTGACCAGCATTCCAGCGCCCCTCCCTGCTCTCTCATTGTCCCTCAGGGGGCCACATGGGTGTCTCCCAAAGACAGCATCCTGGTTATTTCTCTGGGTTGGGGACTTGGACTTTTACTGCTGCTGGTACCAGCTAGCGCATTTAGAATGTTTTCTGGGCTCTATGAAGTCCAGAAAGGACCCCTGATTTTTGTTGTTGTTGTTGTTGTTGTTTTTTGTTCTCTAGACTTATGCAGCCACTCGCTATAGGTGACTACATTTAAATTCAAATCAGATTCAGTTAAATAAAAATTACACCCAGTTCCTCAATCATACGAGCCATATTTTAAGAGCTTAGTCAGCACAAGAGGCTGGTGACTACTGTGTTATATTATAGAATATGCCCTTTGCAGTGGAACATTCTAGAAGGCAGTGCTGGAAATCTTTCTGTCCAAGGACCGTGGGGAGGGAACTCCAAGCACATGGGAGAAAGATGAGTGGCAAATAATGGAAAACAAGCCATTGCAGGTTGGACCTTGTGTTCTCTTTTCACGGTAAAACACATCTCCAATGAGTTCTTACTTTGGGGGAAGACTAACCGGTGTTGAATTTCCATTCCAAGGCTGTCCCCAGAGTGCTCTCAGCCATGGAGCCACTCACCACCTTTCAGCACATTGTCAGGGACCCAAGCTGCTCCTCCACCCCCCAGCTTAGCCACCCTACCTCACACTCTGCTGCAACGACCCCACCCTGGGGAGAAGTGAAAGATTGGGAGCTTTTATAGCAACCTGACTTTGGAATTAGTGGGAAAGGACATTCTTACCACTGTTAGTTTGCCATTTGTAATTCTATGAAAAGAAGAAAAGAGAAACCCTTGGATGAAACAGATGCTTCCTTAGAAAGTCAACGGCATGCTTTTCTGGTCTACCTGTTGGTGTCTGAGTCGAAGAGCCAGGCCTCCGTGATCTAGGGACACACTCACACTCATGGGTGAGCGTCTCCTTGAATTTTGCATCCTGAGCATCTGGTTTGTCACTTTCACTCCGTCCTGCTGCTTCGCTTTGGGCCCATTTACCACTCATTCTGGCGGGCTCGCTCTCAGGCATCCTGGACTTGCACACAGCTCATCAAGCACCTGCGTCTGCACCTCTCCCCGCTCTGGAACCCCTCAGGTAGGGACTGGGCCTCTGGCTCTTTGTATACCTGGCCTAGCCTGGAGGACATGTAAGTAAGTAGCTAATGGATCAGTGAGCAAATCAGCCTGCCAGCGATCAACTCTCTTGGCTTAGACTTCTCCATGAACATTTCAGAGAACATCGAACATTGTCACCTGCCACACTCCACATTTCTGCACAGCGCCATTCTCTCAGCCGAGAGTCCTCTCCTCACCATGGCGATGGGTGGGCACTGGTCACTCCACCTGCCCTTCTCCGGAATCCTGTCACTTTCAGAGACGGGCTGAGTTATCTCACTAGAGAGCTATCTCTCAGAATGGTTCTCCTCTCCTTAAATTGGAAAATCAGTTGAAAATTATGGATAATAATGGTTCCCCTTCTCTCCTTAAAGTGGAAAGTCAGTTTGAAAATTATGGATAAAAATGTATTTTATTCAAATATAGTAAAAAAATGTTTCTATACATTGTTATTATTTCCTCCTGGAATTGGTTTGGGGATAAGTGTTTCCTCTCTCTCTCACCCAAGCTCATGTCATAGAAGGCCTTTTGTACCAGCTTTGCCCTCTCTCTTTCTCAGTTGGAAAACGTTTGCTTGAATGAATACTAGTAAACAAGTTTACAACAACAAAAACCCTGCCTCCTCCAGAGTCCATGCCACCTGTCATGCACAGCCAAGCTATCCTAGGAGCACATGGCTGGGTCTGGGGGCCATGGTTTGGGAGGAATGGGGTGAGGACACAGTCCGTGGGGTTTGCAGGCCCTGTTGTGAACCCCGTGTGACATGCTTCCCCTTTCTGCCTCCCACAGAGCGTGTTGAAGAAGAGGGACCAAGTGCAAGCGGAGTATGAAGCCAAACTGGAAGCCGTGGCTCTGAGAAAGGAGGACCGCCCCAAGGTCAGGGAGCCCCCGGGGAGGGCGGGTACTCAGGCTGCACCCTGAAATCCCTGCTGGAGCCCAGTGAATGGCCAAAGCTTTTGCTGTGCTTTGTTTTATACATTTTAAAACATATGTTTTATATGTTTTTAAATATATTTTTATTGATTTCAGAGAAGAAGGGAGAGGGAGGGAGAGATTGAAGCATCAATGATGGGAGAGAATCATTGACTAGCTGTCTCCTGCACGCCTTCTAATGGCGATGAGCCTGCAACCCAGGCATGTGCCCTTGACCAGAAATCAGTCTGCAGGCTGACACTCTATCCACTGAGCCAAACTGGACAGGACATGTGTTATGTATTGTGTTTTTTTTTTAATGTGTTTTTATTGATTTTCTTAGAGAGGAAGGGAGAGACAGAAACATCATCAATTAGCTGTCTCCTGCATGCCCCTCCCACGGGGATCGAGCCTGCAACCGGGCATGTGCCCTGACCGGGAATTGAACCGGCAGCCTCTTGGTTCTTGGGTTGATGCTCAACCGCTGAGCTACACCAACCAGGCTGCTTTGTGTGGTTTTGAGCTTCACTCTCTAGAGCTCCTGTTGGTGAGATGAAAGTTGAGATACCAGGAAGTGGGTCAGGGCTGACTTTACCCCAGGTCTCCATGAGTTCTGCCGTAAGTAAGTTATAGAGGGAGTAAGATTGTTCGCAGGCCCATCACAGGGATGAGGGAAGGAGAGGAACGATGGGGAGTTTTCCTGGGGGAGGGTCCAGGTCTGAGAAGACCTGAGAGGGGCTAGGGCTTCCTGTTTTGAAGTGAAATCTTGAAAAGTTGCTCTGAAGACTGAGGAAGTTGATTTTTGTGAAGCCACAACTAGTAGCAAAATCTGGCCACTTTCCCATCACCCAGAAGAAGGAAATGGCCTCGTGGGCCTCTGTGACCTTCACTGCGAATTTCGCGCGGGAGTGGATGTCCGCAGGATGAAGGAGGGAGCCCTGTGGCCCCGCTGCGGGGAGGCCTCTGCAGGGAGGGAAAACGTTAGTGTCTGAGAACGTAAAGTTTTGCTCTGTGTTTAGGTTGGGGAAACTCAGCAGACTCTGCAGTGGTTTGTTCTCAGGCAGATGGAGTGTGGGGCTTTGGATGGCGTATACTTGGCTTTCTCATCTTAATTTTTAATTTGGAGAAATTACGGGTTCTTAGTTGTAGCCGCTGCCTTGGGCTGGATCTGTCAGAACCACAGGCGTGTGTGAACCTGCGAGTCTGACCCTCCTTACAAGCCAAGGACGATACCAAAGCTACTGCTGGAAACAAAGAGGGGCGGGAATTGCATTTAAAATGGGGCTGGAAGCACACCTACCCTAATGTGATCATGAGGGCAGGCCACAGAGAAAACGTGCAGTTTATTCTGCATTTGACTTTTCCATGCTGATATTGTCAAGTGTGGCCAGTTTATAAAAGAACGAAGAAGGGATGCCAAGAGAAAAGGCTTTATAAAAACCTCACATTTGTTGCCAAAACCGGTTTGGCTCAATGGATAGAGCGTCGGCTTGGGGACTGAAAGGTCCCGGGTTCAATCCCGGTCAAGGGCATGTATCTTGGTTGCGGGCATGTCGATGACTCTCTCTCATTGATGTTTCTCTCCCTTTCTCTCTGTACAAAATCAATCAAAATAAAAAAATAAATTAAAAAAAAGAAAGCATCAGCTTTCAGGCTGAGTTAAAAAAACAAACAAACAAACAAAAAAAACCTCTCACATTTGTCTTCTAAAGGTAAAAGGGAGCAGGGGGTGCTCTTTTAGGCCCTGACCCGTTGGTGGCCTTGAATTGGGTATTACCAGGTGTCGGAGCTTTGGGAATGGCCGTGTCAGTGTGGAGGTGAGACGGAGTGACCCCGGGAAGTGGGGTGTGTGCAGAAAACAGGAGGGACTGAGCTGTTGCTTCTCAGGTTTAGCACAAGTAGTGAGAACTTGGGGCCACTTGGACAGACCTCACCAAGGCGGTGGACAAAGCTCTTAGGAGTACAGAATGGTCAACCTTCTGGGTGAGCGCAGATGTGCCAGGAGCAAGAACTCCAGCTCTGAGGTGGCAGATGGGAGTGAGGAGATGCTGGTCTGGAGCTTCTGCAAACCTGGTAGTTAGTTAAGTGAGTGTCCTTGTTTCCAGGCACTTCTGCCAAGTGAGGACAGACAGGCCTGCAGTTTCCCAGTTCTCCCCGCAGCAGCCTTGATCTCAGCCTGGGTTCGAAAGCCAGAATAATGAGGCAGAGGTCACCTCAGCCAGAGAAGGCAGGCTCTGTCACCTCCCTTATCTTGTGTAATTCCTGCCTCAGCCCCTGTGGGTGTGGTTGTTCTCATCTTACAGATGAAGATCCAGGACTCAAGGGAATTACATACATAGCGCGTGTGCCAAAGCTAATAAGTGGTGGAGCAGGAATTGGCCCTCAGATGTGTCTTCCTCCAGAGTCGGAGCCCTTTATTCCTACGGCTCGGGCTCCCAGCAGTGTTTGGGGAGGAGGGTCCTGGCTTTTGTAAGCATGTACAGATGAGTGCTAGAAGGACTGAGGGAGAGAAAGAACGTGGACCTTCTCCTGAGTCTTCCATCTCTGTGTCTGCTCACTCCTTTCAGCCATGATCAGGTGGTCTGAGGCTCCTCTGTTCTCAGTGTATCTGCTCTTGACTCACCTGTGCCCTTTCTTTGCTCTCCTCACCTGCCATTCTCTGAAGTTTGTTTCTTTTTCTCCTTTAATTAAAAAAAAAAAAGTCATATCCGTTTTTTTGGCTCAGTGGATAGAGCATTGAGCTGCAGACTTAAGGGTCCCGGGTTCGATTCCGGTCAAGGGCACATGTCCAAGTTGTAGTCTTGATCCCCATGGGGGGTGTGCAGGAGGCAGCCGATCAATGATTCTCTCTCATCGTTGATATTTGTATCTCTCTCTCCCTCTTCCTTTCCCTTCCTCTATGAAATCAATCTGTTTATATGTATGCATATAGCTCTGCCCGGCCTTTCACCTGGCAGCATGCGGCCGAGAAGATTCCCATCTCGAATTGCTTCTGACATCGGTCCTGGCACCTGTCCCATGGTAGCCATGTGTCCCCTCTCCCCCAGGTTTTGGGATCATGTCTGCTTTATACAACCTCTGGGGACTTTTCAATCTACCGTCATCGTGGGAGCAGACAATATGACATCTGCAGCCTTCCTCCAAGAAGGACACTGGGTAGGGATTTATATCAGGGCCTAGAAATCCAGGTACAAGGGAAGGACTCAGTCATACATTTAAAAGTGAATGTTGTGTGAACTTACATTACCACCTGCTTTCCAACACACACAAATGCTTTAGCCCCACATGACCCTTCTCTCATCACTTCAATAACCCATATTCTGTAGTGGATGTTCTCATGAGCGATAAGGAACCTGATAATAAAAAGCAGTCTTGTTCTCTATTTAGAAGTTTTTCTTGCCACCTTTTGAGGTCTAATCTGGTGATTTTTTTTTTTCTTGGTGTCTTGGGATAAGCAGCGCCCAATCGTTAGCATTGGATATTGCCACCTCAGTATCCTTCAGACACAAGATAGCACAACTCTAACAATACCTCAGTCAGAAAATTAAAACATTGCGATAAAAAGGAATGCTGGATGTTTCTGGTCAGTGAACTGATTGTCACAAAAACACTGTCCTAAAAGAAACAAAAATGAGAAGAATGTGATCCTGAGCATCTGATGCTAGCGGCCCTCCTCTTGATGAAGTTGGAAAACGTCAGGAGCTAGTCACTTCAGGCTGCTCACCCCAGTTCCTCTTATTCTTTTTAAACCCTCCCCTACCCCTCTTCTAACCCCTCTGTCCATTCCTGTGTTTCTAGGGCTCTGTTCTCTCTGACTCACTTCCTGCTTCTGTGCCCATCTTTCCTAATAACCTTTTCTGGTTCCTTTATTAGCCCTATAAATGTAGGCTTCTCCATGAGTTCTACCCATCGACCCTTTCTTCCTCAGACTCCTCTTCTATTCCCTCATATATTAAAAATTTTAAATCATGGAAAAATACACATAACGTAAGATTTATCATCTTAACCATTTTTAAGAGCACAGTTCAAATGTGTTAAGTAAATTCACATTGCTGTGCAACCAATCTCTAGAACTCTTCTCATCTTTGAGACTGGAAATTCTTCCCCCACTAAACAACAACTCTGCATGTTCCTCTGTCCTCTGGTCCCTGGGAACCACCATTCTACTTTCTGACCCTATGAATTTGACTGCTCTAGGTACCTCATATAAATCAGACAGTATTTGTTCTTTTGTGATTGCTTATTTCATATAACATAATGTCCTTAAGGTTCATTCATGTTGTAGCATGTGTCAAAATGTCCTTCCTTGCCCTGGCCTGTGGCCCAGTTGGTTGGAGTGTCGTCCTGTACATCAAAAGATTTCTGGTTCAATTCCCGGTCAGGGCGTATACCTAGCTTGCGGTTGGATGTGTATGGGAGGCAACCATTGATGTTTCTCTCTTATATCCATATTTTTTTCTCTCTCCTTACCTCTCTCTCTAAAATCAATAAACATATCCTCGAGTAAGGATAAAAACATTTTTTTTTTCATTCTTAAGGCTGAATAATATTCCATTGTATGTATACACCACATTCTGCTTATTCACTCATCTATGGATGGGCACTTGAGATGCTTCCACCTTTTGGCTATTGTGAATAACGTTGCTATGAACGTGGGTGTTCAATATATATCTTTGAGACCCTTTCAGTTTTTTTTGGTATATACCCATAAGTAGAATTGTTGTATCATATTATAATTATTTTTTGTTGTTGTTGAGGAACTGTCACACTTTTTCCATGATTGTGCCATTTTTCATTCCCACTAACAGTGCCCAAAGGCTCCAATATCTATATTCTCAACAACACTTTTTATTTTCTGTGTGTGTGTGTGTGTGTGTGTATGTGTGTGTGTTTTAAATAATAACTATGCTAATGGGTGTGAAGTGGTCTCATGTTTTTGATTTGCATTTTTCTAGTGATTAATGATGTGGAAGATTGTTTCATGTGCTTATTAGCCATTGTGTGCCTTCTTTGGAGAAATGTCTGTTCAAGTCCTTTGCTCTTTTTAAAATCAGGTTATTGTTGTTGTTAAGTTGTTTCATCCCCTTCTTATGGAGGGCAGGACTCAGTCTTCCTGTGGCTGCAGCTACTGCCTTTATCTGGTGTGTGGTCCTGACCTTTATCCTGAGCCCTACAATGGACTATTGCTACCCTAGTCACCCAGACTAGAAAGAAACTTCAGGATCTTCTCTGACTTCCTGTATCTTATATCTCACGTGCAGTTGTCTGCCAAGTCTGTCAGTTCTGTCTGCACCGGTTGGTCTAAACTATCCCCTCCCTCCTGGACTTACAGCCACTGCCCCGGTTCCAGGGTGCCAAGGATGATCTATGACAGTAGGGTTTGGTGTTGACTCATCTCTAATCTCTGGAGAAATCTTGGGTTGGGTAGCAAGGGTGAAGAGTGACATGGAGTTTGAAAGACTATATTTGCTTATATTATAATAGTTTATATTTGGAAAACAAAAAAAGTACATTTTTTATAAGACATGGAATACAGCTCAATAAAATATTCTGACCTAAGGAACTATGCAAATGAGAGATTATCTTCTATGAACTTCAATTATAATGTTGATATTGACCAGAGTAAGCAAACATTTATTGAGTGTTTAATATATGCCAGGCACCAATTGTTTTATACATTCTATCTCATCTAACCTCAAAACAACCTTGTTAGGTGGAGAATATTATCCAGAAAAAGAAGTTGAGGCATAGAGAAGCCCAAAGTTGCCCATCTAACAAGTGGTAGATGTCGTATTTGACTCTGGAAATTTGGCCCATAACTGACAATACAGTTGGAGGAAGCACAAGGCTTTCTATTTTCAAAAAAAAGGGGGCATGAGGGAAATGGACCCCAGAAAACCTGGCCTTCAAGAAGAGCCCCAGGCTTATGCCCTGCCCCCACCAATCTCACCAGCTGGGGTTCTATCTCTGTGCCTTTGTGGGCACTGTGGCCTGTGAGCTGTTCCAAGGTAGGTCTAGGTGCTGTCTCACTTCTGTCATTTGCACCGCTTGTCACTCTAGAGTGCCCTCTCCCTAATGGTCACACTTCTCTGAAGAGTGGCCTCAGTGGAATGTCTTCAAGGAAGCCTGATCCCTCATCCCAGTTGGACTCGCTTTCCAGTTCCGCCTTACATTTTGCTCATCACAGGGCTCTGAGTGCAGAGAGAGCATCTTCCCAGGTAGATTGTAGGCAACTTGAGACAAGTTTGCCTGTGGAGACCTAACCACTTTCATATTCCTCACTGCCAGCTGGGGAGTATGTTGTGAGAATGATGAACTAAAAATACTTCCCAAAGCCAGGCTGGGGCGATCATAAACTCCAGAGCTGCAGTCCAAGGCTCTTGACTTTTTGTGGGTCAACTAGAGCTTCCACTCCCCTTTGCTGTGAAGGAACTCCTCTGAGTCAGAGAGCTGAGCCTTCCTCTTCTCCCTGTGCCCCACGAGGTTCTCTTTTCAGAGCTTTACTTTTCCTCTTTGCTGAGGTAGTTTTGCTAAGCAAACAGGAAGTTGCTCCCATGCACTCACTCACCCACATGCTGAAATGAGCAGTGCCCACGAGAGGAATAAGGGAAGTGGACTGTGCCTGCAGGGAGCTGAGGCCTGGCCAGAGAGCCTGGCCCCCGGGGTGTCCATGGGGCCGGTTGACTGGACATTTATGGGGGAATGGCTCTGGTGCAGCTAAGTCAGGACACTCTTGTTTTGTTTCAGTTTTCCCTGAGGTGGCCAACAATAATGGGTGAGTCTGCAGGGAAAGGTAAGGGTGACTTCAGGCATGGCACCAGAAGAAAAAGTCAAGTTTGTTTGTAATTCCAGAAGCTTCCGTGCTTTGAGGAAGGCTCCTTTTCCCCCTCTAAAGAGCAAAGTTCTTTCCTTTTGAGTTGCCTAGGATGCCTTGCTGTCTCTTTCTCTCCAACTCTTCCTTGTCTCACCCAGGTTTCATTTCCATGCCGCACACTCTCAGATCCCCTCACCTAAGGCTGCTTTCCTTTCCCTGCTCCTGTGTGCTGCAGCCATCTCCAAGTGGTCTGGGTGGCAGATGGCCAGTGCCCTGCGCACTTGTAGAAGCCCTGAAAGTGCCCAGCTCCCTCAGGATTGGCCTCACCATTATTGCTGTTTCTGAGTTGGCTCCTTGCCCGTAAGGCCTGAGTATAAAAATCCCTTGGTTGGTAAAGATTGACCCTGAAGATGACCCACAGTTTAGAGACACTGGGGTTCACAGGACCCGGCACACAAAATGTATAAGGTCTTATTTGTTGTCAGGAAGCTTTTGGCAGGTGGGCGTGGATACAACTTTGGGCACCCTGAACCCCTGACCACCATCAGGGCCCAGTGGAGCTGTTGAGTTAGGAGATAATCTAGCTTTGTGTTTTGGCAAGCAGTGTAATAATTTCCTGTTACCTTTTCATAATATTGGATTCTCTGTCTAGATATGTAGGATGGACAAAACTCACCAAAGCAAAATAAAAGTTGTAAAATTCAGATTTTGTTCCATTTTGAGAAAGTCTTCTTTTAGAAAAACTTGAATTTGTACCTCATATTCGTTTGACATGTATGCATAATTTTTCTCTTACTTCCCCAGAATTGCCTAACTTTAACTTTTTTTTTTTGGTAATCTATTATCTTGGGGAGCGTAGACAAGTCTCCAGATTATATGTAATGTGGGTTTCAAAAGAGGGAGCTGGCCAACAGTAATATTATAGCAATTAATTCTCTGATTAATGAGGATAGACATTGTCAAGCATGAGAACTAATGGAATAGTTCACTTGATATGGGAGAACCTTTTCTAGTTCCATTATTGGACATGGAAAACTCTCAGTGCAATACCAAATCCTGCTAGCTATTTGCAATTTTTACACACATTTTTACATTTTGTTAAAAAGGAACCAAAGATATATTGCTCTAATTACAGTGTTTCTTCTTTCTGTTTGTAAATGGGGTGGGTGTTTCCCACAAGTCCCTTATGCTTGGATGGGTTTGAAGATTTGGGTCAGGATTGTTTCTCAGAGTTTCTTCTTAGACCTGAAACAATGGGCCCTGCTTCAGGTAAATGCCTCCAGAGGAGAGAGTGTGTTTATGGCATTTTAATGTAGTGATTTGGCCCTTCACAAATGTGTGAGCAGAGAAGTTTGGGGCCTGAGAGACCAGTTACACCCACTTCTGCATCGCCCTTCAGGTGCCCGCGGACGTTGAGAAATGCCAGGACCGGATGGAGTGCTTCAATGCTGACCTGAAAGCCGACATGGAGAGGTGGCAGAACAACAAGAGGCAGGACTTCCGGCAGCTGCTCATGGGAATGGCTGACAAGAACATCCAATATTATGAGAAGGTAAGGGGCACGCCGAAGGACCACAGCCCTCTCATTGAGGAAGTATTTCCCTAGGCAGAGCCTTTCTGGAGGGCCGTCAAGCCCAGAATTAGGGATCTTGCCAGTTCCAGCTCCTTCCCTATTTTACTTTATTCTTAGCAACCCCTGCGTGTCTGTGCCCAGCTGTGCATGGTATGGTGCTGATTTGGGGAGCAGAACCCCCACCGGATTTCAGTTGCAGTCTTGGCAGATGGAAGTGGTTTTCTCTTCCGTGCCCCTGGGCCCCGGCAGCTCCACGCTTCCCAGAATCAGTCAGGCCTTGAGCGCAGGGATGCCCCCAATCAGTGGAGGTTTGGGGCTACATTAATGTGGTTTGGGGGTTATTTTAATGGAGGCTTTGGGGTTACAGCTTAAAGGAATCACCTGCTGTGGTTCTGTCTCTAGGGGTTCCTCACTTCCATTGTGCCATGGATCCCTTTGGTCATTTGCTGAAGCCTGTAGACCCCTTATCAAAATACTGTTTTATTTTGTTTTAAAACAGACTTTAAATACCTTTAAAAAAAAAGGTATGTAGAATTATAAGGGAATACAATTAAAAACAGCTTTTTTCATGAATTCCCTTCTATCACAAATAGGGTCACTGTCTTGAGATCTCATCTTGGCTCCTACATACATTTAACAAATGCTTTCTGTGTATCTGCTGTGTGCAGGGGTGGGTGGCACATTAATAAGCAAAACAGCAGGACTCCTGCCATTAAGGAGCCCTCAGTCTGGTGGAGGATATGCATTGGTACAATAATTCCACCACTGCAGAGTGAGGGAAAGAACAGGAAACTGGGAGAAAGTACTAGGGGCATAATTCAGATTAGGGATAGGAAGAGGCAAGTGGAGTGGGCAGGAAAGGCCAAACTAAGGAAATTGCATTTAATCTGATTCTCAGAGACAAGGATTTGGGGAGTAAGTATTCCAGGCAAAGGGAACAACATGTGCAACATATGCAAGGTCGGAAAAAGCTTAATCATTGGAGGATCAAAAGGAAAATTGGTGTAACCTTGGATCTATCCCTGACATAGAAGGATCCTTAAGGGAGAGAGCCTTGGACCTCGCCCTGGTCTCTGGTTTTGAAAGTAAGCTCAGTGTCCGGCTTCTTCTCCAACCTCAGAGTCACCAAGAAAGAGTAGCGGGGAGTGCTTTCCCTGCTCTTGGCCTAAGGATGCCTCTTTCCTCCCATCTCCTCTGAATCCATCCCCAAATAACTCAGCACAAATTCCTGCTTCTAAGAAAGGCCTTGTGTGATTCCCCTGCCTGTCCCTCTTTGCAAAAGACTTGTCAAAGGGAAAATCAGTTCTGCTGAGTAGGGTGGTCTTAGAGGAGCGTGCCCAAGTAGTTTGGACCTGGGATGCAGGGGGATTGGTATAGTCAGAAGAACTCTTTTAAAAAAAATTTAATAAATCCTTATTGTTCAGATTATTACAATTGTTCCTCTTTTTTCCCCCCATAGCTCCCCACCACCCGTTTTCCACCCCACACTCTGCCCTTATCCCACCACTGTTCCCATCCGTAGGTGTATGATTTTTGTCCAGTCTCTTTTTGCACCCTCAAATCCCTTCTCCCTCACCCCGAGAATTGTCCGTCCACTCCCTTTCTATGCCCCTGATACTATTATATGCACCAGTTTATTCTGCTCATCAGATTTCTTATTCACTTGTTTTTAGATTCATTTGTTGATAGGTATGTATTTGTTGTTCATAATTTTTATCTTTACCTTTTTCTTCTTCTTCTCTCCTTCTTAATGAATAACTTTCAACATTTCATATAATACTGCTTTGGTGGTGATAAACTCCTTTAGCTTTTTCTTATCTGTGAAGCTCTTTATCTGACCTTCCATTCTGAATGATAACTTTGAAGAGTAGAGTAATCTTGGTTGTAGGTTCTTGCTATTCATCACTTTGAATATTTCTTGCCACTTCTGTCTGGCCTGCATTGTTTCTGTGAAGAAATCTGCTGACAGTCGTATGGGTGCTTCCTTGTAGGTAACTAACTGTTTTTTCTCTTGCCGCTTTTAATATTCTCTCTTTGTCTTTTGCTCTTGGCATTTTAATTATGAAGTGTCTTGGTGTGGTCCTCTTTGGATTCCTTTTGTTTGGGGTTCTCTGCACTTCCTGGACTTATAAGTCTATTTCTTTCATCAGGTGGGGTAAGTTTTCAGTCATTATTTTTTCAAATAGGTTTTCAATATCTTCCTCTCTCTCTTCTTCTGAGACCCCCATAATTCAGATTTTGGTACACTTGAAGTTGTCCCAGAGGCTCCTTACATTATCTTCATATTTTTAAATTCTTTTTGCTTTTTGCTTTTCCAGTTGGGTGTTTTTTTGCTTCTTTGTATTTCAAATCTTTGACTTGATTCTTGAGATCCTCTTGTCTGCTGTTAGATCTCTGTATATTATTTTTTATTTTAGTCAGTGTATGCTTAATTCCTAGTTGGTCCTTTTTCATATCCTTGAAGGTCTCACTAAATGTATTAGCCTTTTCTAGAAAATTCTTGAAAAACCTTATAACCATGGTTTTCAACTGTATATCCAATTATTTGCTTTCCTCCATTTCTTTCATTTGTGATCTGTTTATTTGTCTCTGCATTTTGGCTGCTTTCCTGAGTTGATAGAGTGGCTTTGTGTGCTAGGTGTCCTATAGGGACCAGTGGCTCAGCCTTCCCAGGTCCTCTGTGGGCTGTATGCACAGTCTTGGTGCACTCCTCTGTGGGCTGTGTGCACAGTCTTGTTGTAGTTAAGTCTTGATTGTTGTTGGAATCACTAGGAGGAATTGACCTACAGGTCAATTGGCTGTGAGAATCAGCTGTGTCTACTCTGGGAGAACTTCTGTGCTGGAGACACCCTTATGAGAGAAGACTCAAAAAGCCTCTGTGCTCAGCTAGGATGGGGAGGAGTCTCAGGGCTGAGCAGACAGTCTTGGCTTCCTGTCAGCCCTTCCCTAAGAGGCCCCTGGGTCTCAGTGTCACTCAATAATCGCTGCAAGCACCTCTGAGAGAAAGCACTCTTGAGTTTTGCCCACTGCCAGACAGTCCAGTTTCTCCCCATATGAGTCTGGGTCCCCAGAGTCTCACCCAGAACTGGAGTTCAGCGCAGTCAAGAGCTTTTGTTTCCCTCCCAATTGAGAAAGCCAGCGGCATACTCAGTTGCCCGCCCTCTTTATGCGCGTGTCTCCATACCTCTACCTTCTGTAGCTCCTCTGAGTCTCAGTGTGCTTTTCTCTTTCCTTCTAGTAATAGAATTTCCACTCAGCCAGCCTTCCTGTGGTTCTGAATGATGTCTGTTTTGTCTTTTAGTTGTAGTTCTGAAATTGTTATGTAAGGCAGCAGTTTAGGTGTTTACATATGCCGCCATCTTGGTTTCCCTCCCAGAAGAACTCTTGTTTTGGAGTCATGAGCTCTGCCATTTACTAGCAGTGTGTCTTGGGCAAGTTACTTAACCTCCTGGGTTTCATTTTCCTCATCTATAAAGTGTGTGTGTGTGTGTGTGTGTGTGTGTGTGTGTTATGAGGACTACTGATAGTGAATGTAAAATACATGGCAGTGTTTGGACACAATGAAACAATAAATACAGAGTTCCCTCCCACCATTGTCCTAGTTGGGAGCTCCTGGAGCCACCAAACAAGCAAAAGTGAGGCTGGTGAGGAAGAGCGGGTTTCCGCCCCCTCGGAGCCGGGTGGCTGACTCATTTCAGTGTGACTTACAGCCTTATGCAGGCACCACCCATACCTGGAGCCATGTCCCCATCCTGGCTGAGAACCTAGGGCCTCATCAAGGGTTTGCAGCCTGGTCTCTTCTCTGCTTTTTGAAGGGAAGAAATTTCTTTCAGTGACTCCATTTCCACTCACCGGATGTGAGCGTTAAGTATGGACAGTGCATTGCGACCTTGTACAGACGCTGTGTATCTTTCATAGAAAATGGGGGTGAAATATTCAAAACCAGCACCTGTTACCTCCTCCCTTGCTAATAGTTATGGATAACGCATGTGGGCATCATTAGACAAGGTCACCCAGCAGGATCGGCAGGATTAGAGCAGAACTAAGAAGCTGACCCCGAAATCTGAAACCCGATGCTGATACTCCGTGCCCCGTGTTGTTCTTTCAGTGCCTCATGGCGTGGGAGTCGATTATTCCACTTCTACAGGAGAAGCAAGAGGCCAAGTGAGTTCCTTCTGGGGACGGAGGCTCTTCTACCTACACAGGGCACACACACCATCCCGGAATGTCCCTGCTGTGCCAGAGAGCAGGCACAGCAAGCAACCACAGAAACATCTCTCATGTATTTCTTTCCTTTCCCCCACCTGCCTTGGTCTGACAGTTGTTTTCACTTAGTATTTATTCCCTGGCGGAGGCGTAAGGCTATCGTCATCTCTCAGCAAAAGCCGCAGACCTCCGTGCTGTGAAGGAACCTATGACACGGAACACTACGAAGATTCGA
This sequence comes from Pipistrellus hanaki, assembly GCF_964339955.1. Classification (NCBI taxonomy): domain Eukaryota; kingdom Metazoa; phylum Chordata; class Mammalia; order Chiroptera; family Vespertilionidae; genus Pipistrellus; species Pipistrellus hanaki. The sequence goes on along the minus strand of NC_140513.1, from coordinate 15,116,786 downwards.
AAGTGAGGGACCAGACATCCTCAGTTGACACTCTGACATCTTGTCACAGTTTCCTGTTCTGGGGCAGCGGAGCTGCCTGTTGCGGAAGAGAACCCGGGCCCCGCTTTTCAGGGATGTGAAGAAGGTACAAACAGGAGGCCGTTCTTGCTTCTCATGGACACACAAGCTCTGGACTGACCTCTGTGGGCAGCGACATGTTCCAGCCTGGCAGGAGGTGTTGGCACCTCCCTGGAAGATCCTTAATGTACAGTGGCCTCGTGATGAGTGGTGCCCGTTTGATGGTTTCTGGTTCCCGTGGGGCCATTTAAATCAGTGTCTACATGCACCCGAACTAGAGCCAGCCAGCCAGCGTCCTTGTCCTTACGCGATGCCTCAGGGAGCTGGAGGACAGGGCTCCCCAAACTTGTTTCTGACACTAGAAATGCGGAAGATTGGAAACTGTTTTTGTGTAAAATGGGGGGAAAAAGGTGCATTTTTCTCTGTGACATCCTCCCATGTTGTTGTTTTGTTTGTGAAATGTCATCCAAGTAGAGAGTAGGCCTGTGGGGGAGTAGCTATAGTCTCGAAGTAGCTTCCCCTGTTGTTGAGTTTATGGGGCAGATACCAAGCCCCGCCTCCCACGTCTGCTTTGTGCAATTGCCTTCACCTCACCAAAAAGTCCTCGTTTAATGTTTCCTATTACGTCCACCGAGTGCTCGGGCAACGTGTTGGCGAGGGGCTGGTGTGTGGTTATAACACAGTGGAGATTCTGCAAACTCCGTGTGAGTGTCCTACAGGAAGTGCTTTAACCCCTCCTTTTTCCAAGCAGGAGGAAAGTCAGTCCCCGGTCGAACCTGCACTATGACTCCAGCGGCAGCAGACTCTGCTTCTGGTTGAGCTAAGGTCAGTTTGTAGCCAAGTTCCTGGAGCCCGCTGGCTGCATCTAGTCTTTATTCCAAACCATTACCAGGTTTACTTTTAAAATCAATATCAAACAAGCAGGTGTGTGTGGGGGGGGGGCAAAAAAGATCTTCCAACTAGGTTTTTTCTTCTCCTGAAAGGAAGCGACATGTCACGTTTGTGTTCTTTCTTCTGTGGCTCATCCTTATAAAACGATAAATCTGAGCCTTAATTAAATACGTGGTAGTTTTCTCTCTCTTTTTTTTTTTTAAATATATTTTATTATATATAGGAAGGGAGAGAGGTAGAGAACTAGAAACGTCGATGAGAGAGAAACATCGACCAGCTGCCTCTTGCACACCCCCTACTGGGGATGTGCCCGCAACTAATGTACATGCCCCTGACCAGAATTGAACCTGGGACCTTTCAGTCCACAGACCGAAGCTCTACCACTGAGCCAAACCGGTTTCGGCAGTTTTCTCATTTTTTAATGAAGCAGCTGGGCGGAGACAGCGCTGCCCGTGGAAGGTGACCTGCAGATGCCGCCAGCCAGCGCGCAGCACGTGGAAGTCACTCCCCTCCCGACGGCAGAGCTGACCCGGTGTCAGCCACGCTGTGATGCCGTCGAGGCAGTTGGTTCTGTTTCATCATGTTTGAACAAGTTCGCGGTTTAAATTTTAATTTTTATATCAATGGGTACTTCACTGCACTGTTAGACCCTGTTTGTGCTATGCTCAAATCCTCTGATGTGAATTTTCAGTTTGGTACGATTAGAAATGATTCATTGAAGTAGATGGATAAGAACAGTCCATCTACCCCGAGGGGTGATTCAGTGCTACATTCTACCTCTAAACCATCACGTTGATGTGGGTATGGGTGCCCGGGTCCAGCCTGACCGCTTGCTGGTAGAATCAGGGTGGGTTGATGGCTCTCTATTGGTATTTGATAGAGGACACTAGACTGGCCCAGCAGAGAACACTCATCTTTGGGAATGTGTGAAGCCTTGCCTTATGGAATGTGTGCTTTTAAAATATTGCCCAGTGTAATGAATACTCAGAACGATGGCAGGAGTTAACAGGAAAACTAGACGGTCTTCTGCTAGGTTCACCAGTGGGACATTTGGGGAAGGGAGTAGGGTCTGCAGTCATCTCTGAACATTTCTGGAGGTGAAAGACTAGCTCTGAAAGGGTTTGGGCATCTTGGGGTTTTGTCTTCCCCTCTTTGGCCCCCATGTGATGTTCCTGTGCTGCAAGACACCAGCAAAAGCTGAAACACGGCAGACTGCCTTCTGTCTACTGGTAGCAGATCTGGGGAAAGCTGTGTCTAGTACAGGCTTCCTTGGAGAATGGCCTAGGCCGGCATCTTAAGGTGAGGAGGCAGGGCCAGAAGGAACGGGACAGTAGGCAGTGAGGGAGGCTCTCCAGTCCTCCCGGGGCTCCCCTGAGGGTCAGCAGGCCCAAGCCGTCACCTCTTCATCTCGGTCAGCACAAAGGTGGTTGATCCCCTAGGAGAGATGTGTGATCCAGAGACTTCTGTGCCAAAGACTGCCTCATCGAGGCTTCGTCGCCCCATCCTCCTCGTCTCCACAAAGCCGTGGTGCTGAGAGCACCGCCTCCTATCTTGTATTTATTTTCCAGGAGATTTTTGCTTGCAGCTGCGCCTTACCTCGGGCGGGCAGACATGGGCAGGTGGTGAGGCTTGAAAGCACATGGCAGTGGGATGCACAGTCATCCCGTCCACTGCCCCCAGGTCTGGGATACAACAGGTTTCATTTATCAGATCAAACAAAAATCCAGGCCAAGGCAGAAGAGAGGGTTCCTAGAAACTGAGCGGATTTTGAAGAGCAGGTGGTGCTGAAGATAAGGTGGCAGCTGATGCAGACATTGCTCTTCCTTATCATGAGCTGGGCCTACAAGAAGATCCTAGGCTACTCTGCAAGGAACCACTGCCCCTGATGGAGGAGGGGCTTTCTCCTGTAGTAAGGCTTAATGATGATTCCCGGTGAGCTCAGATAAGTGCGATTTGGGAGGCGATTGATTGGCTTGTATTTCACTGCGCGGCTCCTGGAACCCACCAGACACCTTTCTTTAGTTGAACTAACACAACCCGGCACCACGCTGGGATCCTGGGGAATGTACCATAAGCTTGTCTTCATGCCAAATTTCAGCCACCCCGGAGCGTGGTCTGCATGTTGTTGATGAGCGTTTTCTCTGTCGCCGTCCATGCACACTTGCTGCTCATTTCCTGGGAGGCCGCCTTTGGTGGCAGAACCACCGGAAGCTCTGCTTTAGAGGGGGGCGTGATGGCCCCGCGGCAGTCAGCCAAGTAGAGTTTCTCTCTCGGACGGCATCAGTCTGAGAAACCCAGAGTTTGTGTGACTTAACCCTGAGATTGGGAGCATTGAAACCGTGGGCACCAGTGGCTTTTTTGATACCATTCATGGGATTGCAGAGCAGTCGTTCTCTGTCCTGTGTCCTGACGGGTGAGACGGGAGGGACAGCGAGGTCCAGAGCCACCTCCTGGGCCTATGTTGGCCTCATCTGTTTGAGTCTTGGGATGGGTCAGAGCTGGGCTCCGCTCTGGCTGAGCTAAAAGGTGCTTCTGCTGAGCAAATGGGATGCCTGTGGTCAGGGCGGGCGTACCATGCTGGACCCCGCCTTCCTAGACGCCTACTCTAAAGGTCTGCGGAAACTGGTTACTCTAATTATGAGGCTGGGGTAACACCGCTTTGGTCATCTCCGTTGACAAAATGATGTTGGGAACGGGGGTTTGCCTCTTACTTTCAAAAGTCCTCAGGACGACTAAACCAGAAACCCGGTTTTTGGTCAATCTAGCCAGTAGGTGGTTAGCTTTCTGTCTGAGGGATGTCTGGTCTTCCCATAGCTGCACGGGTTAGAGCAGGCACAGGGCTGGCTACATTCGAAAAGGTGGGGAGGGACTTTGTTACAGGGGGTTTGACTGTTCTTTCTTAATCGTATGTATTTGAAATGCTTTCTGGGTACAGCTGTCGGATCCCTTCTGTGTGGCAGAAAAACGCGTTATCCAAATAGTTTTTACCACTATAGAGAGCCTGTAAATAAGGGCTTGGAAAAAATAACTTTAACAAACCAGTAAGATTCTGTATCTCATACAAAAACATTCTGTGTACTTAGCACTTGAAAATAAACCAATCCAGACTTTTTAAAACGCCCACATACTGTTAAAAGCCTGACTCTACTTTTTGAGAATTTGTCATCACCTGTTAAAATGCCTTATTCTTCAATGGGTGTTTTTTAGATTCTGGATTTTTAAACAAAGAATTTTTTAGAAATGTAATTAGCTGTTCAGCTTAAATACAAGAAGTCTAACATAGTCCGTCCTCGGTCCTCTTAAAGAAACAAATAAGAAAGTAGGGTTCATAATTAGGGCTGCCTTTTTGGGAGGAGAAAGCTAAGTAAGTATTGCTATTGCCAAATGATGTTTTTGATAATGTGAGGAAACACAGGGACCACAAGACCTTTTTGTTTTAGAGTCTGAAAGGCGAACTCAGTGCCTTTCGGCACACTTTTGATTGTAGAGGGAAAATGGCATCAGCAAAGAACCTACAGATTATGACACTATTAAAGGTTCTGCAGAGCAGCTTTTTAAGAGGTTCTGCAGGGGCCCCCATATCAGTGCATTTCAGGATGAAATGCTCCACAGGGGGAAATGCCAAAAACAGAAAACATATTGTCGACTCACATCATTTAGTCAGTTTTAGTAGGGCTTTTTCAATGAAAATCAGTGACCGAGTGTTGTACGTGCTATGCTCTCACTGGAGGGTTCTGGTTCCCAGCGGGTCGGGTGAGAGCAGGCAACAGCTGTCATCACCCCTGTTTGACAGGCTGGTTCACCGTTCCAGGCCAGCCCTCCAGCCACACACTGGGAAGAAGAAGGGGGGAAGCTTTCTCCTCGGGGTGGAAATGGAGCGGTGAAAGTAGATTGTAAACAAAAAACGTGACTCAGTATGTCGAAATGGTGCCCGTGCCAGCTGGGCCTTCACCGGCTAACAAGTCAGCGGCTCTGAACAGCCCACCCATTCACCTGCTCACCCTGAGGTTCGGGTCCGGCCAGCAGACGCCCTGTCCGCTGTACTTCTGTGTGCCTGCTCCCTTGAGGTCTATGAGTTGGGAATGTGTGGGGAAACGATGTATACCTGATAGTATTCCCATGACATAAACTGCCAGCAGACTTTCTACTTGTATTTTAACTGTTGAAAAAGACAAAACAAAAAAACAAACAAAAACAACCCTTTGCTTAGGTCATGTCCAAATTATGGACCATTTTTCCTATGTTTAGAAGTCATTATTTACATTTAATTTTTTTAAAGGAAAAAACAAAAAACAAACAAACAAACAAAAAACACTTCTGAGGTGTTGATCAAGTCCTCTGTGTAAATGTGTTCTCTCTCCATGCTGCCATTAAGCCAAATCAAAAGCTGTGAATAAAAAAAAAAAAAAAAATGTATTCAAGAATGTGTGTTGATGAGAAAGTGATTTCTTTACAGATCAAAGTTTTTGTGTCATGAAGGCACCAAGTCTTAAAAGGAATGTCACCTTTTTCCCCTGTTGTGGAATCCAGAGATTGTAAAAAGAAAAAGAAAAAAAGGCCTTTTGTTGCATTTTTTATGTTGGCACGAGGTTTGTCCACTTTTTTTCCCATATGTTTGTGTATAAAAAATTCTGTCCATTGTTTACCATGGGATTAGTATTACATTTTGAGGTAAACAAGAGAATTTGTATTGCTTGATAAACTGTTAGCCTGTAAATTTCCAAGGTTTCTTTACCTCAATTAAAGTAATGGACCAATAAATCTATAAAAGATGCTTTCTTTACCTTGAGTCTTGCTCTCATTTGTACCCCTTTATAAGCAAAAACATGCATGTCTCTCTTTTTTTCTGTTTCTCTAAAGCTTGCCTGCAAAAACCAGGATATATAGAGCGACAGCAACAAAATATAATTGACCAGTTTTTATTCTTCACTTCTTTATAGACTTATCCTCAATTTACTGTCTCCTGCATTCACAAGTTGGCACTGGCTTGGGGAGATGAAGAAACTACCTTGTGTCTGTAGTGTCACAACGTATGAAACTATGTATGAAACCAGGATTGGCGGGAGGCTGGCAGCCAGCCCCGGAGTTACAGGAAGGACTTCCTCCTACGCCATCCATAGCAAAGCACAGCATCACCTTCTGGGACAGGGCAGTCATTTCCGGATTTCTTTTTGACTGCTTGGATGTCATTTAAAAATCCACAAGGAAAGAAGAAATGTCTGCAGTTCATCAGTGTTACAGTGTGTTGCAAACTAGAGGCCAGAAAGCTAGGTTAAGCTTTCCTAACGAAGACAATCACCCGGAAGTGGACTTAAACGGGTGTTAAATTTGGCTTACTGATAGTAGATGTCATTAATGTAATGTAGCCATACAAAATGAGGCAGCAAGGTGGGCGGGGAGAGAGATTTGGCATTAAATTGCTATGTAGCTTTCTTTAGGCAAGCCAAATCTTCGAACTCTCACCACAGTGTGGTTGTGATTTTTTTTTAATATATAGAATATCATTTATTTCTGCATGTAGTTTGTATCATGAAATTCAGTTTGAGCATTCAGACCAGAAGCACATCTTAGTTACTCCTCGATAATGACCTGGGCATGGACTGAATCAACCTGATTTTACCTCCTCAAATGACCAATTGGGAAAATTTTCTCTCTCAGCCAGGAAATTCTGCTTGTAGGAAACATGAACAGAGTGAGAATTTTTGAGCAATAAATCTATCTAATCGTTGAAATGAAGACAAGGATATGACATTGTCCAAGGAAAAGTAGATATAATGAAGATCTGATGAGAGCCATGGCTGAGCTAGACAGACTTGCTGTGGACACCAGCCGGGCTGACTGCACCAGGCTAGAAGAGCAGAGAGGCTTGCAGGCTCCACACACTTCCGGGGGCCAGGCTGGTGCCCTCAGGAGCTAGGCCTTGGATTGCCAGTGTTGTGATTTGTGAATGAAGGCATGCCTCTCCTGAAGGGTTGCTGATTGGACTAGCATAATGTACACAAAGCATCTAGTGTCTGCTGGGCACCCATTATAGATAGACCTTATGGGAAGACTCTTTCTAGAACTTGTTTAAATATGGCCAACTTAGATATTAAGGATATTCCCATGACCATCCTTTCTGGATGCTTTGTCATTGAAAATTAAGAAGTGGGGTATACCTTTTTGTGGGGGACTTGGGGGGGGGTTAATACCTTTTCAACTGGTTTCTTTTAAAAGAACGGTGGAAATAGTATGTGGAAAATTCGATGGGAATAGATTGCAAAAGTGGCAAGAAGTGATAGAAAGGGAGCTAGCTGACTGAAGAGATTTCTGTTGTGAGAGAAGGGGCCAGAGATGACTTGGAGACCTCCAGCCTAGGAGCTGGGAGGTGAACTGTGAAATCAATCAGAAAGAGAATATAAAAGATATTAGAGGATAGGGTGGGAGAAGCGGAATTTGGTTTGGATTTATGTTTGAGGAGATCCAAGTGGAGGTGTTGACTGGATTATAGAAAGAGAGTTCTGGAGTTCATGGAAGTAAACTAGATTGCTTGGGAAGAGAACCAAGGACACGAATTTGAGGGACTCAAGACTTCAGGATGCAGGGAGAGGAGGAGGGGGACTCAAGGACAGATTTTAAGGGAAAAAAGTCAGGATCACAGATTAGAACCCTGATTTTTAAGCATAAAGCCTTGTGAAAACTGCATTGTTGGGCCCCACCCGTAGAGTTTGATTCTGATGGGGCCCAAGCATTGGCATTTTAACAGGTTTCCAGGGATTGCTGATGCTGCTGGCCCGGGAACTACACTCTGAGAACCCCTGGGTTAGAACATCTGAAGAAGCAATGACCTGGGGAGAATAGAAAAACTTGGAAACTGTTCCTCTAGTGACAGGTGGGGTTGAAAAGGAGCCACTACTAGGGCTTTGAGAGCCCTACTCAGGTTAAACCCCACAGTGCATGGCAGGATCAATGTGGACAAATAAGGAGATTGTTCTAGATGTTCAAGGTTTTCAGGAGCAGGAATGAAGAAGCCAATGATTAGATTCATTCAGGTTGGGGGAATCATTCACAACTGGGGTAGGAGGCAAAGGGTCAAGAGGAATGAGCATATTGGTGAGAGTTTAGGTGGGACCATGGCCTTGAACTCACCTTTCCCATCCCACTTTCTGTGTTTATGTTGCTTGTCTCAGTGAGGGGCTCTCCTTTCTTTCTAGTTGCCTGAAACTCAAATCTGAATCATTCTTGCCTCCATTTATCTCACCCTCTACAGTCCATCTATCACCACCTCCTGTTGACCTGTCACTTCCAAATATTTCTTCAAGTCCATCTACTTTTCTCCATCCTCAGCCTAAGAAGCTATGAGGATGGAGACCCTACTGCAAGGGTCTCTCTGCTTGTCTCCTTTCTAAAAATCTTGCTCAGTCCTTCTCCTATCGATTCATCCTCGGTGCTGCCAGAGGGCTCTTTTGGAGATGCGAAGGGAAGCATTTCGTATTCCTGCTTAAGACCTTCCAACAGCTAGCCCTGTTTCTCTAGAGTGAAACTGATTTTTGTTGGAAATACACTCTGTTAGGATAGTACACTCCGTTGGGGCAGGAACAGTCATATTCTCGCTATATCACAGCATTTAGCATGGTGTCAGGACCTCAGTAGATGTGCCAAAAAGTTTTGTTCCGTCCCTGCAAAGGATCAGAGATACAAAGCTTCTGAGCCCAGATGCTGGGCAAGGTAAGTGCGTTCTCTAGCTCTAAGTTTCACCCCAGTATAGGAATGTCGTGTCTGTGGTTACAGAGGGACTCTGATCTGGGAAAGACTGAGTCACATACTTACTATGAATGTTGATTTTACCTGGAGGCAAGTGTGCTTTTATATGTGTAAATAAAATAGGCAATAAAAGTACCTTAAAATAAAATGGCTCTTCCTATATTTCCTCTCCCCCTCCCTTCACGTCACTCACTTTGGGAAGTATTGTTGACTGAAAGTATTCAATTCAATATTCTGTTTAAGAAAAGCCCTTGAAAATTGCTTCTTAAAAACAAGAACATTGACAACAAAACTATGCCAAAGCCATGCGCCAGAGCTCGGAATCTTTCCTGAGAGTCCACAGCTAACAAGGCCACAATAAAAAAAAAAAACAACTAACTTTTATCCAAGGTTTTATTTTCATTTAAAAAATATTGACTGGTGTTCACTATTGGCAGTTCTTACAAAGCATCCCTTCGACAATCCCCTCAGGCTGTTGAAAATGCTCGCGTTGGTTTGAGGAGTTGCTGGAAGCTGTTTGGTTTGAATTCTCACATAGGACTCCTAGCACCGCACCCAGGTGACTAGTAAGCCATACCTTGGAGCCCAGAAGACAATTTCTGGAAGAAAAGAGGCTGCTGCCTGAAGCTCCTTGCAGAGTCTGGTATGGCTGTGTGTGCAGTTTGCATGTAACATTGAAGTTCATACTCTACTGCCCACAGAACCTAACCTCTGCCTGTCAGGGGTGTCTGAAAGCTGAGACAGGTCTTCTATTACCAGGAAAGTGCATTTCCCACCCACCAGGGACCCTTGAGCCAGAGCAGGTCATCCGAGGCTGACTGGCTGGAACTCAGGTTTCTCAGCAGTAGGTTGCTTTGGTCACCAGTTCCTGGTCCCTCTCTTTGTCTTCAGAGGGATCTGGCCATTGCTGGTGTTTGCAGCTCCTGTGGGTCAGCACCTTTTTGACTCTGTGATGTCTGCATGTTTCAACCATGAGGCTTGTTTATAGGCCACGATGCTGTAAGAATTTACAAGATAAAATTATAAGAGAAGAGCTGGACTGGGGCAAAGATGTTAAGGCATATTTTGGAGGTAGAATCAACGAGGCCTGATGGACTGCAGGTAGAGGAAGGAAGAAGAGGGAGGACATTGGTGACTCTGATTTCTGCCCTGGGCAAGTGGTAGAAATGAGATGGAAAAGATTGGAGAAAGAACAGACTCAGGAAGGTGTCAAGAATACAGTTTTAGAAATTTAAATGATAATTTGAAAATTTGAGAGTACTTTAGATGACTTAGGAAATATGAAGTGAGAAGGCAACCCAGAGCAGAGCCCCAGAGAGTCTTCCATTTGGAGGTTTGTGGAAAAGAATCAATCACAGAGGTGGGAGAACAACCAGGAGTGTGAGGTATTGAGAAAAGTGAGTGACAGTGACAAGTGCCACCCAAGGAAAGAGTGATCAACAGTGTTGGGGGCCAATGAGAAATCATGTGGGGCGAGATTGCAGCGTGTCCACTGGATTCAGCTTTGCGGAAGTCATAGCTTCGTCTTGGTGAGAGGAGCTTGGGGGAGTTGAGTTGGGGACATAGGTCTGTTGAGGGCTGCAAAGTGAATGGGAGGGGGGACATGAGACAGCATGTGCAGACCAGCCTTTGGAGAACTTGGCTATAAAACAGAGCAGGAGGAGCGGGGAAAGGAGGAGAAGGAGAAAGGGCGGTGGATCATGTGCCAGTCTGGTAGGAAGAAATCAGGATCGAGAAAGCAGCTAACTAGTAGTGATCTCTCTGAGGAGATGGGAGAGGTGGCACCTGGTGACATTTCTAAGAAGCAATGTCATGTAGTAGGTAAGGGGACTGCCTGGGTTCAAATCCTGTTTCTTCCACGTACAAAGGTTTAGCTGTGTAACTTTTGGCAAGTTACACAATACCTGGCCTGCAATATGGGGATAGAAATAATAGAAATTGCATAGGAGGACTGTTTGAGGGTATTAAACTAATTAAAATATGTAAAATAATTAAAGTAGTGCCTGGCACATATTAAGAACACTTACATGTTTGAAACTATTATCATTTTTTAAAGGGCGGGGGAGGAGAAGAATAGGATGGATGTAAATGAAGGTAGGTTTGTAGATTAACTTTGGGGAAATTGAGACCATTCTCCTCTGATGGATGGCCCCTACCAATAGGTCCCTACCATGGATGGTCTATTTTCTCTACGAAGCACGAGGCAGTAGCCGAGTGTGGGCGGCAGAAAGGCAGGGCCAGATGTTTGTTTGCTCAGCATCTCCCTATTGCATGTAAAGAAGAGCAAGCAGGAGAGGGCAGATTCTACGGTGATGTGAAATTGGTACCAGGAACTGCTGGGGCCAAAGTCCCTTCTTGCAAATAGGCTGTCGGCAGCTGTATCCAGGGACCTCTCCTCCCAGCCTTCTGTCCTCCCCGGCTCTCCTGCTCTGACGTGTCCTCCTGGGTTCTTATGTCCTTGGAATGTAGCTGTTCTTTCTGTGGTTAGAGTTCTACTGGTCTTTCCTGTTGATGTCATGTAATGATTAATGGCACAGCCTCGGCCTGTTCTAGCCATATAAAGCCTTAATGATTGATGGCCTCTGTCTCAGAAGGTCCAACTTCATATGCAGGCAGGGACATATGTTGGGATGTGTTGTGAGAATTCAAAACTGGGCCACTTCCTGTTTCTCCCACTTGCCTTCACTTATTTTCTGCCCTGCTGCCTACAATGCCATCGTTACTGATATGCGCAGCTCCTAGGCACGTCCCTTTAAAATGCAACTCTACATCAAATCCCTTGCACCTTGTAGTGGATATTTTTGTTGCATTCCTTTCTCTTCTGCCAGAATTGATACAAGCCTTGAGAGAACCATGCTTTAGGGGAGGAGGGAGAAGGCTTACACAGTCCAGGCTGTGCTGCCCCTAGTCACACTGGCTCCTGACCACTTGAAATGGGACTAGTCCAAATTGAGATGCGCTGTCAGTGTGAAATCCATACCAGATTTCAAAGACTCCATAAAAAAAAAAAATCTCATTGATTAATTTTATAAACATGTGAAAATGATAGTTTGGATATAGTGGGTTAAATCAAATATGTCATTATATTTGATTTCACCTGTTGCATTTATCATTGGTAAATGTGACTACTGGAAAGTTCAACATCACCGAGATGGCTTGCATGTATGGCTCATTCCATATTTTCATTGGACAGGGATGGGGTCGGAGACCAGACAATTCCGTGTGGTTCAGTTTGGCGATGACACGGGCTGGTGCTCTGGCCAAGGGCCTGGAATGCCTCTCCTTTGCTTTTCCAGCTTTTCTCCGGCCTGTTATCTCCCAAACTTGAGTGCTCTTGTTTTACAAATGAGACATTCTCCCAAAAGACATCAAGGGAATTGTCCAAGTCTTCCCGGGACCTCACATGTCCAGGGGCCATGAAATTTCACGGGCACTGAGCACAGGAGCTGCCAGGTGCCAAGCCCTGGGAGGGCACAGAAGTGAGGAGGGAGCACTCTCCCCTAAACAGGCTAAACCAAAGAGGGCTGAGGGGTTCAAGAGATTTTCTAATCCCGGCTTCTGATGCCAAGAAATGGATGAGGCTCCTATAAATAAAATGCATGACAAAACTGCCAGGAAGTGAGCCAGCCATTCGGGGCCTTCTGTTCATTACTTATGACAATGGGGAATTTCCAAATAATTAATGTGGGACAACAGAGCACCTTTTTTTTTTTTTTTTTTCTTCTGAGAGAACCTGCTGAGAACCCACTGAAAATAAACAATGCTTTATGGTAATGGGTTGGAGATTGCCCAACAGCCCTTGACCTAAGTCCCAGGGTCCCAACCCAAACAGCGGACGCTGCTCCCGTCTTACCCAATTGGAACGATGGCCAGGAAGGAGAGAAAGGAGGAGAGAGCAAAGCAGGTGCCGACAAACTTTTCCATGGTGACCTGATAGATCTCATTATACATCGTGGATGTCACCACCCAGGTCAGAGTCAGGAACAGCTGCAGCATGACGAACACCTTTCCTGTGGAAGGAACAGGAGTTACCAAGAAGACAGGCTGCTCTCCCTCCCAGTACCCAGCTAGCTGGGTCCCTGGGAGCTCTCAGGAGACCCCTCCCACTTCCTAGAATTCCCTCTCAGTCTTCATGGCTCATCTCACCAGGACCCCTGCCTCCCTCCTGTGGATCTACCTGTGGCCTGTGGATAGTAGTGCCTTCCTTTGACTGTGGCTCTCCTTTGACTGTGGCTCTCCGGTGACTGATTTTCTGAGTCTGCCCCACCCTCCTGTTTTCACTACCTCTGCCGTGGACAGACATCAGTGTATTCCTCAACTATTTGAGATTGCTCCTGGAGCTCTCTTCGTGTGTCTTCTGTGAGTCCAAACCCTGTGCCTCAAGCCAAAGAGCTCTGAAACAGCCCAGGCAGAGAATCTCAGAGAGATTCATGTTACTCACCATACGAGGAGTCCTTGATGAGTTTGGACATTGCTGACCGAATGGTTGTGATGGGGATGAGAGCAAACAGCATGATGCCTCGAGCTGGAAAGAAATCACACGAGAATACTCCTCACTATAGCCCAGCCTATGCCAAGGTGTAAATTAGAATAAAGGAAAGGTCTCATTTAGAATTCCCCCTCAGGGGTCTTCAAACTACGGCCCGCGGGCCACATTTGGCCCGCAGAGGAGTCTGATCCTGCCCGCCAGGTTTTTTGGGCAGTGAGCGCAGCCGAGGTGTTACAGTAGGAATTAGTAGTTCATATAGTCCGGCCCTCCAGCTCTCTGAGGGACCGTGATCTGGCCCCCACTTTAAAAAGTTTGAGGACCCCTGCGTAGGTCCTATGTGGCTTGCTCTGGAAGACTCATGCCCACTTGGTAACTAGTTTAAGTTATTCTTTCTAATATGTTAGCCATCAGCCATGTGTGGCTATTTAAATAGATTAAAATGAAATAAAATTTTAAATGATGTTCTTTACTTGCACTAGCTACTCAACAGCCACATGTGGCTTGTGACTCCTATCTCGGACAAAACAGATAGAGAGCATTTTTATCATTGGAGAAAGCTCTACGGGAGCCTTGGTCTGGAGCTCTCTGCTTGTGGTTGTGGGATCTGTGTCCTCTCGTGGAAACTGCATTCTGCTTCCTTGAAGGAATTTGTTACATTGGGTGGAGAAAGCATTTACGGAGAATTTTTTTGTAAATCCATTTTCAGAAAGTTCTTGCTTGGCCCGAAATGATTTTAATTAAAGGATCTTTTCAGGTGAATTATTCAATGTTTGATCTCTTCTAAATTGGGGCGAAGAAACCGAACCCCATCTCCTCCACCCAAAGCCATTCTAGGCACCCCTGATCATTCCTCCCGTGACCTCCTGGAGCCACGGATACCACTCTGGTAACATTTCATGGACAATGCAGATAACACACTACGCATGACAACACAGATAAACTCAAGCGCACATAATCCCGTATCCCTTGAACCTCCTCGGTAGCAGATAGAATCCCTGGTGCTGAGCAGGGATCCCCAGTGTCTGCCCCATGACTCAGGGGAGCAGCAGTGTCTTTGCCCTGCCTCTCCAGCAGGCCAGACTCACCAATGTAGAACATGTACGTCTCTTTCACAAAAGTCAGCATGAGGGCTCCCGACCCAAAGGAGACCATCCCGATCATGATCATGGTGGTGTCCCGGAAGCAGCGGGAGAAGACCAGGACGCCCAGGAAGCTAGTGATGAAGATGATGTACCCCGCAGCCATCCCGTAGCCCACCTGCACCTGGTTCCAACTGAGAGGCGCCCTCAGCACAAACAGGGGCATCACGTCCACCGTGCCCACCACGGCCAGGTCGTACATGATGGCGCCCAGAAAGAGCAGGACAATCATGGATTTGGGGGGCCTCGCTTTCCCTGGAGACAGAGGATGCCCCGCCATGCTGGGCGCGTCTGGCTGATCGGGATCCAGGGTGCGATACGTGCCAATCGTGCCAGACACTGTGTCCACCGCGGGGAGTGCATTTCGGGGCTTGGCCACCAACTTGGGGACCTTCAGGACCAAGAGGCTGTAGAAGAGGGCGAAAGAGGCGCAGCTCACACTGCAGGCCGTCAGCACGAGGCCCTGCCAGGCCTTCTCAGACATCTGCTGGAAGAGATGCCCGGAGGCCATGCTCCCACAGAACCCCCCCAGGCCCAGGATCAGGTCGATGAAGATGAGGCGGACCGAGCGGCCGCCCTCCGAGGAGCCAAGGGAGCCCAGGGATATGACTCCGGCCCAGTAGGCAGAGAGGCCTCCGCAGAGTCCGTTCAGCGCCACGGCCCCGTACATCACCTCCACGGGCCAGTCCCACAGCACCTTGAACAGCAGCGCCAGGCGGCACAGCAGGATGCCCAGCAGGGCCACGCAGATGGAGATCTTCCGGTGGTAGCGGTCGCTGAGCCAGCCCAGGAGGTAGGCGGGCAGCAGGGGCGTCAGGCCCGTCACCACGTTGTAGATGATGTAGAAGTTGGAGATGGCTTTCTGCTGCTGGTCCTCCAGAGCCTCCCGGGGCGACGGGCTGGCGCTGTGGTTGGTGACCCTGGCCCCTAAGGACTCCTTCAGCACCAGCAGCAGCCCCGCGTCGTAGAGGGAGCTGGCCACCTGCGTGGAGGCCACCACGGGCTCGATCCAGGTCCTCACCTGGAGGCCAGACAGGTAGCCCCAGCCAGGGCAGGTGGCCTGGGGGCCCATGGCTGATTGGGTGGTGGTGGGGGGGCAGGGGGAGGTAGAGGAGCTTGCTCAGTGCCCGCTGCTCCGGAGCGCAAATGCGAGCCGCGCGTTGGGGTGAGCCGGGGAGCCTGGAGAAGGCAGAACCGCTGAGCTGGGCGCGGGGCGCGTGTGACAGCAGCCAGCCCGGCGGCCAAGTGGCTTTCCCGGCCGCGGCCCCGCCTCCCCGGCCCCAGAAAGGCCGTGCTCCGCCCCCGCCCCCGCCCCTGGAGCCCGGCTGGCACCCGCCCAGGGCAGCCTGGCACAGAGGAGCGCATAGCGCGTCCCCACCTGTGGCCGCGCACACGCTGCTCCAGGGAGTGAGGCCGCCTGACTAGGCGCCGATTTGGGATTTCCCCACAGCCAGGCGTGCGGGCACCTCCCGAGGATCGCTGAGCATCTCCCAGGGCTTGTGTCTGCACGGGCTGAGAGCCCCCAGGCTGCCTCGCTTCCGCCTGTAAGCACGCACTTCTGCAAAGAGGACCCGGGTGGCGGGTGGTGCAGGGGTGACAGTATGTGCGAGGGGTGCGATCATACGTGCCCGTCGTGGAGAGCTGCCCAGGAATGGAGTCAAAATGCAAACCTCCGGTGGGCTGGACCCTGACGCAGCCTGGCAGCGTGGATGAGCCGGAGCCCAGAGTCGCACATGGGAAGCTCAAGGCTGCAGGGAGAGTTTATAAAGCCACATGGATAATGTACCTCTGGGGGTAGGGACTAAATCTAAACGGGTTTCTATAGAAATGTGTCCTTTAGACAATGACTGGTTTGGCTCAGTGGATAGAGCGTCGGCCTGCGGACTGAAGTCTGCAGGTTCAATTCAGGTCAATTCAGGGTCCCAGGTTCAATTCAGGTCAAGGGCATGTACCTTGGTTGCGGGCACATCCCCAGTAGGGCGTGTGCAGGAGGCAGTTGATCAATGTTTCTCTCTCTTCGATGTTTCTAACTCTCTATTCCTCTCTCCCTTCCTCTCTGTACAAAATTAAGAAAATATATAAAAATGTTTTAAAAAGAAAAAAGAAAGAAATGTGTCCTTTAGGTAGTTTTTAGGTGAGCCACGATCTCTCTACCCCTCCCTGTCCTTAGGCAGCCCCCTGTGTCCAGGCCCAGACAACTGTGCCTTCTGCAAAGAGAAAGACCCACTTAGTCACACCCCCCTTCAGATGTGCCTGGTGGAGATGGCCCAGCAGTTCCCTCAAAGCTCCCTTCCTTCCTTCCCTCTTCCTCCCCCTCACCTGGGCCCACCTTGGGAGGAACCGGTTTCACCTGACCCATGCCTAGCTCTCCCACTCCATTCCTAACCCTGTTTGTCCAGAGGCTGCAGCAAGTAGCCCAACCAGCCTGTTCCTGTGAGGGGCAGAGGCGCCAGGGGATGGGGAGGTGATGGGGGAAGATGGTACTCAGATGGCCATGAGAGCAAGCAGCCTGGACCAGAGAGCCCACTTTGCTCATTTTAATCAAGGAGCCTGGCTATTCTTGGGGCTGCAGACACTAGAGGGCAGCCTTCATCCTCTCTGGGAGGGTTTGTGGTGTCTCAGTTCTTCCCACCCCTGAGAGTCACAGGAGATACAGGACAAGTCTAATGGGATTATGGGAGCGGCTCATTGTGATGCTAGCCAGCCCTGGGACCCTCCAAGCCTGAATCCTCTGACCCAGAAATGAACTAGACCCAGGCAGTGGATATCTCTCCCAGTCTAGGTTACTCTGGTTTGGAGTGTGTTTTCATCATGTCTCTACTACCCCCTCCGTCTCTGAATGCAGGTCCCAATTGAGTTAGTACTTGGCCATCCTCTGTGGCTTAGGGTACTGTCAGGATATATATAGCCCAGGAGCCAAGTTGAACCCTGACTCTATTGCTTTAGTCTGTAGCTCAAGGTTTATTAAAATGCAAAGGTTAAACTCTCTTATCTTTTACATTGATGAAGCCATATATTTGAAGATAAAGAAACCAAAAAAATAATGTTTTTAAGCACCTAACATTTACTGAGCCCTTATTATGCACTAGCAAAGTAATTCAATCCTCCTGAGAAGTCTTATTTTATTTTTAGAGAGAAAGGAAGGAAGAGGGAGAGGGAGAGGGAAGGAGAGAGAGAGAGAGAGAGAGAGAGAGAGAGAGAGAGAGAGAGAGAGAGAGAGAGGGAGAGAGAAAGAGAGAGAGAGAGAAACATCAATTGGCTATCTCCTGCATGACCCTTAACAGGGATCGGGCCCAAAACCTGGGCATTTGCCCTGACCGGGAATTGAACCACAACCTTTCTGTGCACAGGATGATACTCAACCAACTGAGCCACACCCAAGAAGTCTTTAAGCTGGTCCATCCTCTCATTTTCTGGGTGGAGAAACTGAAGCCAGTAAGCTTAAGTAATTTGCACAAGATCACAAAGCCAGTAAATTGGGGAACCAGTATTTGGCACTGGTCTTTAAATGCCTGTGGCTACGGGAAATCTTATTTAAGGGTGTCTCTCAACCAACATAGGAATGTGGAAAGGAGAAGAGACAGCTTCATCATTTTGAAATTATCATTGATCAACAATGTGTTGCATAAGTGGAGAGGAACAAGAAGAGTGGATGGAAGCTTGTTTATTGATTGTACATCCCAGGCATTTTACATTCTTTTATTTTTATTAACAGCCAGCCCCCAAATTCAATTTAGAAAGGAGTAGTCTTTGTTGGAAAATACCTTTGATCGGTTCGAAGGTGAAATGCCGTGGCCTTGATTTCAGCTGTGGAGGGGGCTCCAG
Source organism: Pipistrellus hanaki (assembly GCF_964339955.1). Classification (NCBI taxonomy): domain Eukaryota; kingdom Metazoa; phylum Chordata; class Mammalia; order Chiroptera; family Vespertilionidae; genus Pipistrellus; species Pipistrellus hanaki. Next base: position 15,098,642 of record NC_140513.1, on the reverse strand, counting down.
AGAGGGGGTGGGACCTCTGTTTCTGAGTCAGAGGAAATTGATGTGTTAGAGAGGGAGGAGTGGGAGAGAGAGCAGAGGAGGGAGACCGGAGAGGGGGAGGGAAAGAGGTGTGGGGAGGAGGACTGTTGGTGGGAAGGGCCAGGACAGGAACCCTGGTATCAGAGTGCTCAGAGGGACCTCAGAAGGATAGGAATGGCTCATACGGGTTTTGAACAGCTGGTGGAGTCATGTGTAGATGCATCCTTCCTGAGGCTTCTCCCTGCCTTCTCAGTTCTTTAGCAGAGTCTGCTCAGGGAAGGTTTGTGGGCTTTTTTATTTTTCATTTTGGAGGATGTCAGTGAAGCAGCTGTGATTCGTGTTTGGATTGGCATATGCTGAGCAGAGATCATGAGGAAACAAATGGAAGAGGAGGCCACAGGAACACAAGGATTTGCTGAAATCTTAGATGGGCTTAGGACTGTCACAGTGGTGGACAGGGGGAGTTAAGCCATCTGAGCCAGATCTTAACGGCCAAAGAAACCCCTACCGCTGATGTGCAGGCTATACTGATCTAGAAGGTCTTGTTCTTTTTATTGTTAATATTTTAGGAGTTGGGATCAGCCTTTCCCCAAGACATTGCAATGCGAGGAAAATAAGATACCTTCCAAAACATACATATATACCTTCTGAAACACATATATACTAGAATAAAGCAAAGATATAAAACTCATCCTAGGACATGGGACAAACCCTCTCAGTGCCACTTCTTCCAAGGGTTTCCCAGTGGCTGGCTCGTCACCACAGTAAGCGGCAGCCCAAGTCCCCTTGCCTGATCACAACAGTCTTCTGGTTTTGATTTTCCTTCTCAAATACAGTTGCGCGCTCGCGCGCACACACACACACAGACAATGTGATAGTTACTTGGATACACCAAAATTTTTTCTCATGGTAACTTAGTAAGTTGGCATTCTGATTATATTGCATCTACCTGTCTGATTTGGTTAATGTCATGTGAGCCTCTGTCTGGAAAATGGCTTCCCTCTCCATGTGATGATGAAATGAAGTTGTTGTTTTTATTTTGTTAGACTGAGAATGACGCCCTATCTATAAGTTTATCAAAATGATTATTGTTACACATTGATACTCTTGGGTGATTGTTTCATTGGCCTTTCCCCCTTGGGGTGGCACCCTAACATTACCCAATTTTACAGATGAGGAAACTAAGACTCAGGGTAGCTAAATAATTTGCACAAGGTTCACACAGAGCCAAGATTCAAATCTAGGTTGGTGACTTCCGAGTGTATGTTATTTTCACAACACTCCACTTTTTACGTAAGTGAACAGAAGAGATATGTTTTTTAAAGGCATTTGTTTGTTAAATACTTTCCATCAAATACTGTGAGCTTATTCCTAAGATATATTCAAATAAAGTGGTTCATTTATTCATTCATTCATCTATAATTTACTATCCATTTATCTATCCATCTATTTATAGGAATATTTTTAGTATCAGGCCTACTAGTAGGGACCAGGGATACAAACTTCTTTGCCCTCAGAGATCTTGTAGTCTGCCCTAGCCGGTGTTGCTCAGTGGTTAAATTGTCGGCCTGAGCACCAAAAGATCACTGGTTTGATTACCAGTCAAGGGCATGTACCTGGGTTGCTGTTTTGATCCTCGGCCCCAATTAAGTGCGTGGGGTAGGCAACCAATTAAAGTGTCTCTCTCATATCAATGTCTCTCTCAACCTCTCTCTCTCTCTCTCTCCTCCTCCCTTACTCTCTTCTATTCTCTCTAAAAGTCAATGAAAAAAAACCATCCTCCAGTGAGGATTAACAGCACAAAAAGTTACCAAAAGGCACTTGTACTAACACTCCAACTTCTGTTCTACATGTGAAGTCACTAACGCCAGGCCATGCCTCCTCTTGCATCAAAGACTTGCTTTGTGGGATTCCTCTCCACCCCAGTCTCTGCTGCCAACTTGAATAACCTCATGAGCAACCTGCTCAGCACTGTAGGAGAAGAAAGACATCTGTTGTTTTCGCTGGCCAGCATACATTGATTCTTCTGGTAATACCGTAACACCCATTTTTGTTTTGATGAACATCCTCCAAGTGGATATGAGGCTCAGGCCTGACCAATCCCAGCAATGGGTGCCTGTGATCACAGGGATTGGTTCAAAGATGGGAATGTGACCCAAATTTGGACCAGTCAGAATAAGGCCCAGGATTTAAGCTTAGTTAGGCTTACTATTCTTTTCTACTCTGACTTGGACCGATGAGGATGAAAGCTTGGAGTTGCTGGAAGCTGTTTTGCTACCACTAGAGAGGAGCTTATCAGATCGGAGAGCACACAGAGAACAGAGGAGCTGAAAGATGGAGAGAGTCCAGATCCTAATGACATCATGAGAGCTGTGCCTGAAGCTAAATTATCCCTTGACTTTTTAATAACAAAGCCGTCTACATTCCCTTTCCAAGTTTGATTTGGGTTTTCTATCAATTGCAAATGAAAGAGATTTGATGGAGTCAAACCCAAGGCCTTTCTTTCATCTTTAGTGACTTCCACCCTTGTTCAGCCACAGATCCCTTAGATCCTGTATCTGATCAACTGCACTGTGCCAACTCCAAATTCATTAATTCAAACACCCCCCTCTCTGCCCACAACATCCTCTCCTTCTGTGTTGCTTGTTCAACTACTCCCACTTTAATGATTCTTCGATGTTATCAGGATCCATGTACTCCTACACTAATATATGATTTTTCAAACAAGTAGTTTTTTCTTTTTTCTCTTCCTCCAAATTAAATTTTATGGTACATCATTTTAGCATCATTCTTTTCAGTAGATCAAACTCTCTGGTTCTTCTATGTTTTCAATGCATGTCAACCTTGGGTGAACCCAATTATGGGCTGGCATTCTAGTAGCTGAGGACTGCTGGGGGAAGTCTCACAATAGGGCAGATTTTAACTATAAATTTACAAACTGTAATCTCAAATGAGCCCTGGAAGCTACCCAGCAGTTCCGTGATGTTTCTCCAGCCACCTCTCACTCTTTAGTTCTCCAAAAATGAGTTCAAAAATTAGTGATTCCCTTCAAACTTTCAAACTCTTCTACTATTTTCTATTTTATTTCTAGCTCTATCATGTCACTAAAATGGATTCTCCCCCGCCCCCGGAGATCATCAGTCATTCTGTGTCGTTAAATTCAATGGACATTTTCAGTCCTCATCTTACTTGACTCTGAGAAACCTTTGAGAGTTTGACCTCTTTCCTAAACCACTGAGAGTTTATTCTCTTGTTTTGGTACCACCACACCTCCTGGCGTATCTCCTTTCTCTCTAGCCACTCCTCTCATCTTTGGAGACTCATCAAACTCTAACCAGTCTTTAAAGTTAGAATTCATATGGCTCAACCATGGACTTTCTTCTTAGTGTCTTATGTAAACAATCTCATCTACGGGTATAGTTTCAACTGCCATTTATATGTAGTTGACTCTTTAAGGTGTGTCTACATTTCAGACCTTTCTCTGAGCTCCTGACTCACATATCAATTACCCACTTGTTATCTTTTCAATATATATAAGATCAAACTCATAGTCTTCTTTCCTCACCCCCATTACAGTGTTCTCTATCATTGTGAATAGCACTACATACATACAGATGGGTAAGCTAGAAAGGTATCTGATATCTTTCTCTCTCGCCTTTTTTTTTTTTTTTACACTATTCCTTACCAAATCATGTTTATTTAACCTCTTAAATATCTCTGGAACTCATAAATTTTTTTCCATATCCAGAGCAGCACCCTAGTTCAAAGTATCATTTTCGCTTGCTTGGCCCGCTGCTAATATTTTATATGTATCCACTTCATTCCTCTCCAATACTGAAACCAGATTTATCTTTTCAAAATACATACCATATTCTAAAGCCAAATCCTCTTACCATGGTCTGCCAGCCTTGCACAATCTGATAATTACCTAACTTTGCACCTTCATCTTGTCACCAGGCTGTCTCTTGTTCCCACTCGAGCCGTATTGGCTTTCTATTTCTCAGATGATCTTTGCTCCTTCTACCCAGGCCTTTGCACATGCTCTTCCTTCTATCTACAACCTGCTAACGTCCTGTTTTGCCTAGTTAACATCTAGTTATCCTTTGGGTCTCAGTGTACATGCCACTTCCTTGGGAAAAAATTTCCTGACTTTTCTGGCTAAGTCATTTATTCCACCCCATCCCCATTATAGGGTTCCTTAGCACCTCATAAGACCCCTTCTTATCACAGTTTAATTTTCCACATCTGTTTTCATGATAAATTTGATTCATGTATTTTGGCTGTAACATTTGACTGTAAAATCATGAGGGCTGAGCCCATATTTTGGTTGATATCAAAGCCCCAGAGCCCAACACATTGTCTGGCACTTAGATGGTATGCAGTTAATATTTGATAAATAATGAATAAAGATCTATTTTATTCCATTGTCTGGGGAACCCATGGGTTTAGACTTTCAGAAAAATTAAATGTCAGTCATTATTTAGAACAGCCTCCTAGCGAACCTGAGGCCTGAAACCGCAGTTAGTAAGGACGAGTTTTCAATTCTATGACTCAGACCTCCCACAGAGCCACTCTTCCTCCCACGCAATGGCGATGGGTCACACTAAACTAAACCCTCCAGCATCTTGCCTGGATTCGCAGCAGAGCAGCACGTGACCGTGGGTGCAGGTTTAACTCACGGGTACCCTTGGGATGAGACTCTTAGTTTCATCAGCACTACACTTTGGACGAACTGTCACCACTAAATCAAATCTACAAAGTGATCTCAGAATCCTGCTGTTCCTCCAAGCCATGATGTATCGAAAGCTTTGTAGCCACTGAAACTGGATTTAGAGCTAGAAGCTATAGCTCATGTTTCCATATTTCCTGTCTCGTCGCCTTCTGGCAGCTCCTGGTAGAATACACCAGGAATGTTTTTGGCAAAGGAGCCAAAAACCAGCCCTCTAACCAGCCCTCCTCAGTTCTCCTTGGCTCGGATATAGCAACTCTTAACACAGGCATCTGTGCTTCTCACTCTCTCCTCAGAAACTAATTCCCTGCTCTCTCCACTCAGGAGCATCACCATGGGGAGCTGATGGAGACTTGTTCCCTAGTTGAGGGAGTATGGGCTCTGAGCTATCCTCCTTACCCAATATGCGATCAGCAGCCTCAAAGTGAAAGTCCCACAATTAAAAATAAATTAAGAAATGAAAATTAAGTTTCTGTTCCTCAAAAAAAAAAAAAAAGTTTCTCTTTCTGAATACTTACTCAACCAGTGACAGGAAGTTCAAGATTAAAACAAAACAAGAAAAATAAGAAATTCTCCCACAGAAATCTCTTATATCAAGAAAGGCCCAGAATTTGAATTTCTACTGGGTGGGTGTGGAGTGAAGAGGTTATGGAAAAGCCTTTGAAACTACAACAATGCTACCAGCTTCAGGGCGGTTTTTTTTTTTTGTTTTTGTTTTTCAAAAATAGACTGGAATGTCTCATCCCCTTCCATCTGATACACTTTCGTAACTTGTCTTTAAGGGCGAAGGAAAAGACATTGTTCACAGTTGTACTCACATTGAGGCCATAGCTAGCAACTTGTCTTGTATTCTGGACTAAAACTCATTAAAAACAGTGCTACTCTTTAAAAATATATAAATTTGTCTTTTTAATGTGTTGATCATCATCCAATATTTCTTAAAGATGACCAACTGTTATTTTGGGTTCATATTTCATCATGTCTTAATATACTTTTCATCTGAGCTTCAGATTAAAATTAAATCAAGAAGGTTATAGCTGGTTTGGCTCAGTGGATTGAGCATCAGCCTGCAGACTGAAGGATCCCAGGTTCGATTCCAGTCAAGGGCATGAACCTTGGTTGCGGGCACATCCCCAGTAGGAGGCAGCTGATCGATGTTTCTAACTTTCTATCCCTCTCCCTTCCTGTCTGTAAAAATCAATAAAATATGCGTGTGTTTTTTTTAAAATCAAATAAAATAAAAAAGTTGTGAGTTCCTCTGGTTATCTTCTCTCTCTCTTTCTCTCTCTCTCTCTTTGGGGGGGGGAGGGGGAGGCGGGCTTTAATTCTTTTTTATTGTTTTCTTCTAAGTATGAAGAGAATTTTCCTTGCCCTTGAAGGTAGTGTAGCATAGTGGCTAAGATAAGGTGACCAGATTTTAACATTGGTAAAGCGGGACACCATTGACGGGGGCTGGGGAGGGGGGGGTGTTTTCTTGATTAAAAATTTGGTCTATATGGAGCAACAAAAGTTTTCATAGAATGCAAAAATAATATTGTAATATATTTTTTTTAAATTCAACATAAGTACAATTTACAAATATAATAAATAAATAAAAATTATGTAGTCATAAGTGTCACTTTCAAGGCCAACGCTAGACTTTTTGTCACCACTATAAAATAAAAATAATATGAGTACTGTCTGCTAAATTCAAGAAAATTTATGTATTTATGAAATAAATAAATAAATAACCTAAATTATCTGAATAGCTGATTTGTAATGATATCACTTGTTTAACTAGCTTACTAGCACGCAGTTCGATGTGTATTGTCTGAGAGACAGTTACAAAATGTTTTCGTCGTTGCCAATCCCAAAAATGCCATTGTTCGTTAAGTTCAAACAATGGTGGTCGAATTCTACAATGCAAACTTTGATAAGCAGTTCTCAATAATCAGTTCTCAACAATTATTTGTTATTATTAAAGTTTAACATTATAAAATGAACAAAAATAATATAAAATTCACATCCTGGCTAAATAGCCACATGGCCGCCGAAAACCGTATATTCCCTTCCCATTCTTCCACAGTTCCCTAGCTTGTCGTGCATTCTTTCCAAAAATCGAGACTTTTTTTAAAATGCTGAGGGACAAACTGTTCAAAATCGGGACTGTCCCGCCAAAAGCGAGACGTCTGGTCACCTTAGGCTAAGAGCACGTCCTGAAGTCAGATTAGTGCTGAGTCCTGGTTATGATGCTTCCTGACTGTGTGACGTTAATCTTTCAAACCTTGTTTTTCTCATCTGTAAGATGGGAATAATATTAGGACCTACCTCAAGGTTTGTTGAGAGGACAAAAGGACTTCATGCATGTTATATATTTAAAATAGTCTCAATATATGTTAATTTCTATTATTATCAGCCTGATAGAGAAGTCTGATGTTAATTTATAATGTTCTAGCTTCTGGTGGTAGGTTTAACTCTTCCTTGTTTGATTTCATACTGTAATCAGGGTTTAGCATATCAATCCTATCTTTGTGTTCATCTTAACCTCCAGAAGCTTTGGCTCATTGAGGGCTTCAGTCTTTATTGGCCAGCTAAGACTGTTCTGAGATGGGAAGTGGATGGCAAAGAGAATTTGTAGTCAGGCCATGTGAGGACCTGTTAAAAGAACTGTGTTTTCAACAAGGAGCAAGGAGAATTAAGTGATGAGGCCAAGGAGGAGTAGAGTGGAAGAGGTTGTGGTGCAATGTATTCCTTAATCTACCTGAAGGCTTGCCAGGTTGATGTGGAGTTGACTTGGTCTTTGTGGTCTCAGAAGAAAGAGCTGGCTCAAGTTTTGCTTTGATAGAAGGAAGGAATTTCTAATAGCCAGAGCTTTGGAAACCTACCTCAGTACAAACCACCAGTGTCTCTCTCCTGCTCTACCACAGTAATCTCCTAATTTGTTTGCCACACTGCGAAAGCCCCTCCAATACATTATTCAGCCAAAGTGATCCTTTTAAGGTACAGATATAATCATGTCATATCTCTGTTTATGATCTTTTAATTACTTCCAGTTATTCTTGGAATAAGGACCACAGTTCATCACTTCTTGGCCTTTTAGCCAAGATCAAGTATAGGAACACAACTCATATTATAGCCTATAAGACTTATCAGGTCGGGCCCACCCTACTTCCCCAGCCTCATCTCACTTGAAACTCCCACTTATTCACTCTGGTCCGGCCACACTGGTCTTGAACATTCACTCATCTCTTCAAATGCCCCATAGGGCCCTAGATCATGTTTTTATTTCTGCTTATGACATTCCATTTCCATTTTATCTAATCAACACCTACTCTCTTTAGATGTTAACTCAACCATCCTGTTCTCAAGTAAACCTTCCTTGAACTTCCCGTCTTGGTCTAGTAGATGTTCCCACAGCATCATGTACCTTTCATTTGCAGGTCTTTCCACTGTTATAATTCAATGGTATTTGTATGAATTTTTAATGAATGCCTGAAAGGTCCATGAGATCATGTTTTTGTTTTTTCCCCCAATCCTTTCTTTTTATCCTCAGCTGAATCCTCAGCATGGAGCACAGTGCCTGATGTGTAGTAGGTGCTCAATAAATGCTTCTTAAATGAATGCATGACCAGCTGACTGAGATCTTTAAGGGGGAATTATACTCCTTCCACTGGAGATATTTTAAGTTAAGAATACACAAACCCAAAGCTTCCTTTAGGATCTGAGTCTATAATCCCAGGGTCCATATAATAAAGGTTTTTTTAGCTAAGAAAATAGTGAGATTGCCAAATTGCTGTAGTGAATCTCTGAGCTGTTGGCAAATCCCTTAGTTGAACATTGCCTGAGTGCCACCTAGTGAACAGAGGAAATGCTCATCCCCCCCCTCCCCATCACTGTTCATTCATTCTATTAAGTGAACAACGTTCAACTCCAGAGGGCACCATTCACATAGACTATGATTCAGTGGTGCCTTGTGCAGTTGTGCAACATGGCAGCCCTGGCCTTCAAGTGTGGTTATTGGGAAGGGTTTCAGGCAGAGGGGAAAGAGCCAGTGGGGAGGAATCGGTTGAAGAATTAGGGTGGAGAGGGCAGTGATGGATCTAGATCCTACTGTAGAGAGGAGGGGCTCGGCTCACTTTGGACTAGAGAAGGTCACAGGGAGATAGGGAAGATAGGCCAGATAGATGTACATGAGCTATTAAGTGGGAAGAAGGCACCCTAGGGGAGAACAGCTTGTTTTCTACACAGTTCTGACCTTTTAAAGTACTCAGACATAAAGACTTTCCATTGAACATGTCTTGGGAAATATACAACATATGTTTTCTCAAACTTACCACTTTTCACCAAGAAAATGATACCTGCTCTCACTGATTTCTGAAATTAGAGATTCTTGGCTCTATCCCTCAGTCACGTAAAAGACCAGCGTGTGCAGGCCTAGACTTTTTATAGCATTTGGGCCCAGAGGACAAACAATCAGTCATCCTTTCCCAGTATTGGAGAGTGTTTTATACTGGCTCATTTCCTTCAGTGTGGGATTTATCTCCCAATCCCCTATTAGTTCACAGTCCCTCTTTTTCCAGAACCCCATGTTTATGCCACCCAGATTTGTTATCCTTGTACCTCAGCCCTATTTAGCTGAGGCCTAAATTTTTCTTTAGCGATAAGAGAGTAGGGCTCAGTCTCTCACCATCTTACCACCTCTGAGGACTGGGACACTGAGATCATACACTGGAGCCCCGAGTTCAGGAGTTCTCTAGTGACATCAGTTAGGGTCAACAATTCTTCCATATCAAACATGAAGTTCTTGTTTCAGAAGAGAAAGATGGGAAAGGAGGGTGAGGAGAGTCTGATTATAAAGGAAAAGAGAGGAGCAATCATTTCTGTGATGATCAGGGCCAGTAGGCCAGGGAGGGCACCCACATGGGAGGCTAGGGAACAGTGAGGAAGTATGTGTGTGTGTGTGTGTGTGTGTGTGTGAGTGTGTGTGTGTGTGTGTGTATGTGTGGGTGGTGGTGGTGGTGGTGGTGGTGGTGGTAGTGACAGATATGTTTAAGCTGGGAATAGAAGTCAATTTCAAGGGTGAAGGTCTCCATCATCAGCAGGCAGGCCAAGGCCTCTGTCATCAGCTACCTGAGTGTTGGTACAATGAGTGCATTAACAGAGTAATCAGAGATGGAGGCTATGCATTGATCTAACAGCTGATCTTGCTTCTGTTGATCTCTTGCACACTAGATAGGGCAGTTACCATTTTGACCAGGACAAATACATAGTCTTTATATGCATTTATTTTTCCTAATATTGTTCATTGAACCCAATGGAACCAAAATAGTTCTTTATGAGATGAAGAAAAACATTTTAATTGTTAAAAAAATTGTTTTTTAAATAAAAATTTGAGGATCAGGAGCACGAACTCTGCTGCAATAAAGGTATTTGTTTGGAGAGGCTTGAGAAGAAAAAAATGGAGAGAGATGGTATGATTAGATGGGGTGTTTTAAGTAGTTGGTAGTTAAAGGATATTTCTTAAGAATTGTGATAATTCAAAGAAAGTCAGCCCAAGGAGGCTGCGCATAGAAATTGACTGAACATAAGAACATACCCCCTGGGAATTTGTAGTAAGTGTTTAAAAAGCTTTGAACTTCCACAAACTGTAGAAGGGAGGGTCAAGCCAGTGTTCTATAGAACTTAAAGGCTAGGAGGCACCACCTAATATTTGAATTCCACTAATGCAGAATTGATCCACCAGGGAAGTGTGCAAATGGAAGTTGACTCTAAATTTGTAGGATAGAAGTAAGAATTCTTGCAGAGAGACTATGGACATCTGAACCAAAATTTTGCATCACCTGAGAATATCTAATCAAAACTTTATTGTGGGTGGTGGTGGTGGTGGTGGTGGTGGTGGTAGTGACAGATATGTTTAAGCTGGGAATAGAAGTCAATTTCAAGGGTGAAGGTCTCCATCATCAGCAGGCAGGCCAAGGCCTCTGTCATCAGCTACCTGAGTGTTGGTACAATGAGTGCATTAACAGAGTAATCAGAGATGGAGGCTATGCATTGATCTAACAGCTGATCTTTATCGCTCGGTTGGGAATCTAAAAATTAAAAGGGCAGTGACCCCAGGTCTGGATAATGTAGCCGATATTTCTTTGGTGATTTCTGAGGCCAGAATTGGCTCCTGGGCAAAAACTCACATAGCAGGCCATCAGGAAGCTGATAGGAAATAGGAATCTGAAGTTCTTTTTGAGCTCTGCTGGGCCTCATCCTCATACTATCTGAACGTACTCTCTGTTCTCTGATAATGAATATATGGCAACTGCCTCACAGCAATTCACTCTTGAAAAAACAGTGTGGGAGGAAAAAAGCAGCCCTGAAATGCTTACAGAAAGTAACCTGTTAATGGGTTGTTTCTGTCCCTGAGGTCGAAGGTGCCAAAGAAGTCGGAGAAAACCTTCCGTGGGTCTCTAAAGGAGGGAGAAGAAGGAGGAAGCCCTCGATGTTACAGCCACAGGCTTTATCTTTTCCCGGGGCCATAGATAGCATGGACTCTCACTGAGGGGGTCCTCATGTTGTCCACGGACAGCAGTTTAGGGAGAGTGCTGTGTGCCTGAGGTTTCTTAGAGTGGCCATTCCTGACTGTGAAGCTTTTGCCAGCTCTGGGCGGAGGGTGTGTCCTGTGGCCAGCTGTCCTCCTGTGTCCATATTGAAGGAGCTCTTGAGAAAGGTACAATGGGCAAGAGTTCAGGCCAGCCTCAAACCCTGCATATACTCAGTAAAGAGCTTTATGACAATGCTACTCCCACTCTTCAGGCAGAAATCTGCTTAATGTTTCGTCTTTGAAGTACTGTGGTAATTGAAGTGTGTTTAAGGTGTGACCAGGAAAGTCCAATGTACTTGGGAAGAAAACCCACAGCATTAAAAGTCTAATTTTGTCATGCAAAATGTGAATACAACCTAGCCAGATTTGCTCAGTGGATACAGCATCAGCCTGTGGATTAAAGGGTCCCAGGTTCAATTTTAGTCAAGGGCAACCAATTGATGTCTCGCTCACATTGATGTTTTTTTTTTTTTTCTCTGTGTCTTTTCCCTCTCTTCCACTCCCTCTAAAAATCAATGGAAAAATATCCTCAGGTGAGGATTAACAAAAAAGAAATTAATTAGTCATACTGAGCCTTTACTAGAAACTTCGAGTAACCGATCAGTGATCAATAGCATCTTGAGAACCATCCTCTCACTTTTTTCCTACATCATTGATTCCTGCCTCTACACGCCCCGCCCCCCCTTACCGCCATGATATTGAGTTAAAAAATTTAATTACAGTGGACATACAATATGATATTGATGTTTTGAAGAGACTAAGCCAGTTATGTGTTGTTGATGTTTTTTAATGTCCTATCTCTGGGTTTGTCTGGGTTCTCATACTGCTATCTAACCTGTTCCAATATCCCTTTAATTTCCTGTAACCTGGAGATTAGGGCTTGATTAATTTCAAGTTAAGCATTTAGGGCAACAATTTGTCATAGGTGATGCAGTGTACTGCGCGTTGCATCACACAAGGAGACACATAGTCTCAGGTGGCCCTATTAGTGGTGATGCTTAATTTACTCACCTGGTTAAGAGGGTGACCACCAGATGTCGCTGTTGTAAAGTATGTTTTTCATTCTGCAATTGTAAGGTGACCCATGGGACCTCTTGGAAAATATTCTCGGTGACAAATATTCTGGTTTAGGCTTTTAAGCACCCCCACATTTAAATGGATTTAGGGCTGTATTTGTGGATGGTCCTTGTTTATATGCTCAGTCCATTGCAGTCACCACTCCTTTTGGTGTTCCTCAGAAACCCATTATGTTTTAATACGATTGGAGCCTTATTATTACAAAAACAACGACAAAAAACAGTAAAGTGTGTGTGCATGTGACTTTCTTAAGTGACCGAGGCATGTGACAATGGAAAACATTATAAATCAGGCGATGGTCTTAGAGGAAAGTGATTAATATCTTATAAAATTAAAATTCAGTTAAAAATTGAAATGGCTTAAGTCATGTTACCTCCAGTGATTTGAAGGAGAGGGGAAAAGAAAATTCTCAAATCCTCTCTACCAGTTCCCAGAGCCTTATAAAGTGTTTCAACTTTGAAGGAAAATAGCGTCTGCCTGTTTATGGATGTTGTAAAAGGTGGAGCAGAAGAAGGCCCCTGAACACCAGCAGTAGCTCTGAGACCGATTACCTACAGCATCACCAACAGAGCAGGTTGTTAGACTTGGAATTTTTGTCAATGTGATGAGTAATAGCTTGCATCTCAGTATAATTTTAATGTGCATTTCTCTCCTGAGTGAGGTAGGACATCTCATATTTAAGGGCCAGTTGTATTTATTCTTTGGTGGCCCCATTATTGGTGATGCCTATTTTTTAATTTTTATTAATATGTTTATTTTCCCTATCATATTGATTTTTTTCTTCTAAAATTTTCAAAGCTTTTTATAATATTGGTGACACTAAAACTTTGTAATATGTTAGTACAATTTTTCTCTCAGCTAGTGTCTTAATTTTTCTCATGTAGTTTTTTTTTGTTATGCAAATGTTTTCTGGGTGTGCATACTCAATTTTATCACTATATTTTATTGGTATTTTTTGAATCATAATTACGAATGTTTCCCTTAAGACCAGAATGTAAAGGAATTCACTCAGATTTCCCTTTACATATCTGTTTGCAATTTATCCTAGTGTTATCTTTTTTCATGAGCCTAATTACGTATGATAACTTACTAAAGGTCTATGCTTTCTCCACTAACTGGATATGCTGCCTTATTTTATGTGAAATTTCCATAGGTAATTGGTGATATATCTGGTTTTTCTATTTTTCAAATTCCCATTTGGGGGTGAGTCATAATGACTCAGGTTTAAGAGAAACCAGGGAAACTGCAGGTGGCGGTGGGAATCCTGGCGGCCGGGTCCTCGCGGTCAGTGCAGCCGCTCAGCTTCTGCCCGGGCCAGGTTCTCCCAGCAAGCTGGCTCTCCAGGCCTCTGTGTTTCCTTTCCAAGGGGTCAGCCAGCAATCACCTGTTCTTCTAGTAACCAAACAGAGCTTTCATACATGCTTTCTAAGCAACAGAACAATGTTTCAGAAGAGCTAACTTTTAAGAATGACCACTGGTGTCTTGATGAGCCTACTTCCAAGAACAGACAGGTCCAATAAAAGTCTGTCCTGAGACCAGAGACTCATGTGGCAAAGTCCCCTCAGCTAGGACAGGCGATTTGGAGTCTTCACTGTCGCTCTTGGAACCCCAAATAACCTCAGGGGGTCCTGGTTTGACATTGACTCTGGGAGTTTATTTGACATTTACCTGTGTTTCCTGCATTCAGCTTAAGTCATTTAAGGGGAGCACTAAGAGGACAACTGAAAAATACCTCCTGATCCCATGATTAGTTAATGTAATGCCCATTTTATTGAAGGTACTCTGGGGGTTTGTTTTGACAAAATTGTGCATTTGGGGGTCAGTGCATAAACAATAGCAGTCAGGGGAGCAGGTACAGACAAGGGACTAGCACATTTTTTCTCTAAAGGGCAGGATAGAACACATTTTAGGTCTTGCAGGCCAAGAGGCAAAATCAAAGATATAGTGTAGGTACTAATAGAATAATGGAGAAAACATATTTCCACATTTTTTAATGAAATTCAAAATTGATTATAATTTGCTTTGAAAATACAAATCTATTAATGAGAGGAATTGATTCTTTTTTGAAATAAAAAGATTGGAAATTTGCATCATTGGGTTGAAAATAGTGTTTTTAATATTACATTGATTACACATGTCTTGGCTCATGGACAATACAAAAATATGCAATGCACAGGATTTGGCCTAAGGGCCATAGATCCAAACCAACTTCTAGTATAGAAAACATGGTTTCAGCTGAAACCGGTTTGGCTCATTGGATAGAGCGTTGGCCTGCAGACTGAAGAGTCCTGGGTTTGATTCCGGTCAGGGACATGTACCTTAGTTGCCAGCACATCCCCAGTGGGGCATGTGCAGGAGGCAGCTGATGGATGTTTCTAACTCTCTATCTCTCTCCCTTCCTCTCTGTAAAATATCAATAAAATATATTTTTAACAAAAAGAAAAAAGAAAACATGGTTTTAATATTTAAGTGCCCTAGGGTGTTCTGGCTAAAGTTACAAGGAGAGGATAAACATAAAGAAAGAAAGAAGCATGGTATTGGAAGAGCTACATTAACATTTGCAATAATATGACAAAATACCTATAAAACCAACAGAATCTACAAAGTATTGGACCTATTTCATTATTACTATAAAAAATGTCATCAAAATTGTAAAGACATTAGCTTACAGATATCAATAGTAAGTTACTGGTCTATTTGGTATATATTGGTATATTTCTCTATACCAGCAAAAACTCATGATCATAACTAACGATCAGAAAAACAACCTTTTCCCACAAAGATGAAGCCCAACATGAAGAAGGAAGCCCCTGCCCCTCCCAAAGCCAAAGCCAAAACAAAGGCTTTGAAGACAAAGAAAGTGTCCACAGCCATAAAAGAGATCTGTATGTTACCTACCTTTGATGGCCAAGGACATTGTGACCCGGAAGGCAAACTAAATATCCTTGGAAAAGCACCCCCAGGAGAAACAAGCTTGAACACTATGCCATCATTCATTCCCCTGACCACTGATGAAGAGGTAGAAGACAACAGTTCACCTGTGTTCATTGTGCATGTCAAGGCCAATAAGCACCAGCTCAAACAAGCTGCAAAGAGCTCTATGACATTGATATGTCCAAGGTCAACACCCTGATCAGGCCAGATGGAGACAAGAGGCAAATATTTGACTCTCTCCCAACTATTATGCTTTGGATGTGGTCAATTAAATTGGGATCATCTAAACTGAGTCCAGCTGGCTAATTCTAAATATAAAAACTTTATACAGTAAGACAAACAAACTGGTGAAAGTGATACCCTTGTAATAATATGGTTATTATTTAACAGGAAAGGAGTAAAGGAAAGACTAGATAATATAGGCATGCCACTCTTTCAGTCTGTTCCCCACTGATCACTGGGGAAGGGGCTGGACGACAGATATTCCCAGGAAGGTCTGAGTGAGGTGAAAAGGTGCTTACCTGTCTGCCAATCACACCTGGGAAAAGGTAATGGGGCATAATAGGTGTGGACACTGCAAGGACTTAAAAACCTGAATATTTAAACTTCTGCACAAGGGAAGTTCCCACTCATGGCTCTTGGACCCCTTGGGACTCCTGTTGCCCCACTTCCCTGCATCCCCCCACATGGCCCTGTGGACGTCACACAATGTGGATTCCACACAATAATGGACTTTAAATAACCTGATGCTGGACTCGGCTGAAACATGAAACAGAAGCTCTGGACACTGGCCTTGCTTTTGGCCTTGCTGAACTCCAAGCTGCATCTTTTTCAGGACTCAATTAACGGGCAATGGACTTTACAACTGAGGGATATAACACATGCCAATAAAACCCTTCGTTCTCCTCTGTGAATCTCAGAAAGTTCTCTTTCAGAAGATATCACAAGAGCCACCCCACACCTACTAGCATTGGGAAAGATTGACCCCTAATTTCTCTGGTAACAAAAGTATACAGGAATTAACAAACAAGAATACACAAGAAGACGACCACGGAGAGAATTTTAAAACTTGAGAAAGGACATAGAAGATGATCTGAATACATTGACAGATATGGGGCTCATTTGGGTTTGGTACTAGGAGCCAAGTGTCAGACTTCGGACCTCAAAAACCGTAGTATAATAAACTTGTGCTGTTTTAAGCCACTAATTTTATGGCTATTTGTTCTGGCACACACAGGAAACTAGTACAGGACTCGTTTCTCCTGTCCAGCTGTATGCTAAGAATAGAGTGTCCTCACTAGGCCACTATTTCCGGTACACTGGCAGAGTTAACTCTTGAAGGAAGTGGAGGCCTATATGATCTACTGAATAATTCCAATTCACACCTGTCTGCATTGGGGCCATTTTTTCTGTGGTGCTCTTTGCAATACGCTAGTTTCCCATTCTTGACCCAACTTCATTTGTTTTCAGATCCTAAGATTGTGTTGATGGACAGTGTGATAAGAGTAGGGACTAATGAAAAAACAACTTAGCCTTTACATGTCATGGTGGAAAATCCCCCATTAGGACTTGCCTGTTACTTTGGCCTCCAGTCCCTGAGCAAAGTGCCCCATAGAGCAGTAGTGTAGCTCCCATTGACGGCTGATTCCGCCATAACTTTTATCTTTTTTTCTTTTGAAAATAACCACTCTGTTCTGTTTCTGATTTATAGATGTCTTCGCTCCTTGCTTTTTTGTTGTTGATCCTCACCTGAGGATATTTTTCCATTGATTTTTAGAGAAAGTGGAAGGGAAGGGGAGATACAGAGAGAGAGAAACATCGATTGGTTGCCTCCCAAATATATTCTGACCAAGGCAGGGTATCAAACCTGCAACCAGGTATGTGCCCTTGACCGGAATCAAACCTGGGACGCTTCACTCAGTGGGCCAAACCAGCTAGGGCCACTCCTTGCTTTTGAGTGTTCTTAACATTTCATGTCTCATTTACAGGAAATGTTTGGAATTAAGGGGTAGGTTTCAGAGTAAGTTTAAGCTGCCATCTTGATCCAGGAGCAGCTTAAACTTACTTGTGTGCCTCCCTCTTGGCTGTAGTTTCCTGACATCTGACACTAGCCAGCCATCTCCCACCATCAAAGTGGCCCTCCTTGCATTGATTGTTATGGTTGTTAATGTTCCAAACATTTCCAAGAATCTGCTAGGTCATGCCCTCTGGGCATTAGCTATTCTGTCCTTTAAATAACATTTGAAAATGACAGGTTCTGGAATGACTGGTTGGCTTTCTTCATGGCCTTCTGCATATGTCAGCAAACAAGCCAACTGCATAATTCTGGAGAAATAAGCCTGAACCTTACTTTTCCTTCTGACATGAAGGCAGAGTAAGATATGTGGAGTGTCACATCCTTTGAAAGCCTTCTGTCCTTAAGCTTATGTTCATAATGACTGAGTCATTCTTCTGCATGACAAGCACCTAGCCATGTTGCTCTGTTCCAGCACCCACATGCAACTTTGACAGGTTTTTATCATCGTACGTAAGGAAAGGATTATAACTTTTCTTTCTTCAAAGCCCAGAAGATCCCCCCTCAAAAGAGGTTAAAGCCCTTTAGACTCCTTAGTGATTCTTGACTGTACCAAGCACTGATGGTTAAAGATCTCTATTGCTCACATTTCTTGGCATCTCACTTATACCATGCTCACAGCAGATAACAGTGCTGCTTGGAGGAGGTTTTCTGAGAGCAAGAAAAGATGATGCTCTGTGTCATAGAATGGATGGTGTAGGGAAACTGGTGTGTGGAGGTATGTCCTGAAACATGGCGAACCGGGATCAGCCTCAGCAGCAACTGTCTCTCAGTACTCCCTTGAGAAAAAGAATTCTAAGATCGGAGAATATTGTGAGGCAAGTCTCATAATTTGCTTTATTCACTAAGAATTAGGCCAAACAAAGGGGGAGCAGCATTACAGGAACAGAGACTACTAAGGAGGGAAATCCTGAAATTCAAGAAGATTCTGAGAAGCTAGAGGACCATTCTGGGTACAAAGTCAAGGACATTCCCTCATTCCCTTGCCATCAGCCCCATGTCTCTCACACACAAAGACAATCACATGACTGCAAGACTAATCATTTATTGATCAGGTTACAGGAGGTCTTATTCATGGTAGAGTTCTGGGTATGGCAAACAGAGTCAGAAATTTGGAGGAAACCTTTGATTGTTCGAGAATTGTTGAGTCTGTCTAGACAATTAGAGAAGATTCAGAGATAATTCCTTCTTGGATGTTAGTGATGGAGATCAGGTTGCAGACTTTGTCACAGGCTGACACGGGAACCATGGAATGAAGATCCTGGAGCCCAGGTGAGGAAGCATTCACTCAGCACTAATCAAGCAGATGAGAGAGAACATAGAAATTCATTAAGCACTTCCTTAGTTGAATTGAAGACAAAGAGAATTTTTATTACAGAGAAAAATGGTGAATAAAGAGATATCATTCTACCTGCACTATAACCTATGTTACTTGCTGAAATAAGGGAAGGAGGTCATTGAATCAATGGTTCATCCACATCAATGAAGGACTCTAGGCTGGTTTCTGCCATTCTCAGCATTAAATGTTTTGAGGAATTTTTGATAAATTGAGGAAGAATGGCCAAAACCATAGCTACCTTGTATTAAATGCTGACTTTATGCAGGCCATAGTTGCTAATACATTCCCACATATTATCTAAATAATGTAGGGAAGCTGGAATGTGGAGGCATGTCCTGAAACATGGTGAGCCAATATCAGCCTCAGCAGCAATTGTCTCTCAGTAGTTCCTTGAGAAAGAGAATTCTAGATTGGGGCAAATCGAGGCAAAATAAAGCTAAGGTAGGAAACAGATGAGGAAAATCAGAGCCGATTTTTCAGATGAAAGACAACTAGAAGGTCAGACAGGTCTGTTTCCAGATTAGAGGCTAAGGATGTTCAGAGATCAAAGAGAGACAGTATTACCAAAATGTATTTGGGTTTCATGCTCACACCCTAGTATTCTTTTCCTATTTCAAATTCCAAAACTTAATGATTTTTAGGACTTTACTTTTCACCAGCAGGATATCCACACAGTAACTCTGTATGGAACACGTTACTGTATGTCTTTTAATTGCATAGGTCATTTGCTCTCCAGCTCAGGGGACCCAACACCCTCAACTCCAAATTTCAAGCTCATCCCACAAACTTCCTTGCCCAATTATTTTCATTGTAATCTTTGTTCACAAACCCCTAATGGTGTTGGAAGGCAGTGGTCTCTGGGCCACCCCCTCTCCATCAGACATCACTTACCTGGAGGCCTGGGCATCCTGGCTCCCTCGGGCCTGGAAACAGCGATCTGCAGCGACAGAGCAGAGCATAGTCAAGCACCAACCCATTTATTTCTCAGCAGGAGGTCAAATGATTTCTCAGGTCAGGACAGAGGGGACTGGTTGGAGATGTTACCTTTACTTGCATTTCTCCATCCAGGAATATGGGAATGTAAAAGGAGAAAACTAGAGATTGCTAAACTTACCGACTTTGGTCAAGTCCAGTATGTTTTCCTTAGGAATTCCATTTTTTTTGCAAAGTTTTCTAAACCTTTCCTTGAGTTTTGGGCTCACATCTGGTTTCCGGGCTGTGGGAAAAGTGACAATAACTGCTGTGTCTTGTGTCTTGGTCATTGAGACTCTTGGGGCAGTGGGGACAGATAATTGGCACCAATTGGTGCTTAGGCAGAAGTTAGGGATGGACTATCTCCTATCTTGAATTTGACATTTTTAGGATATCCTTCTGGCATGATGAAAGATTTAATCATCTTTCCATCACTGAGCCTGAGGGATTACCCAAGATGAGCCCCTCTCTTCAGAGGAGGAGAGACAGCCCAGAATAAGATTAGAAGAATCATTTTTGCCTCCAGCGTCCTCTAACATGAATATCCACATAAAAATATTCTACCATAGAGCTCCATCACTTGAGTTTCTTCCTCATTGTTGACATTATTGACATAAAAAATAAGATAGTCACTATAGACGGCTTCAATGATGTGAAATGTATTGTATCCATCATCTGCGGGGGGAAAAGAACACAACTCAGAACTTCTGTAGTGCATAGGAAGCAAGTGAAATTCTTTACCTATTCTCTTTCACAGAGCAAATTCAGGTGCATACCCTGGAAGAGATAAAGAGTAAAAGCTAATGTTTTCCATTTGCATCTTCCTAGGCTTCATCTGGTGACTTCTAAGTATGGAACTGAGAAGCAGTAGTACATTGATTGCTAGTGGTAAAAAATTCAGCCATAGCTGCAACTTACCTTCTATTAAGCTCATGTAGTTCCCTAGGCCAGTGGTTGGCAAACTGCGGCTCTTGAGCCACATGCGGCTCTTTGGCCTTTTGAGTTTTTAGCAAAGGCCAGCTTAAGAGTACCCTCATTAAGTTAATAACAATGTACCTACCTATATAGTTTAAGTTTTAAAAATTTGGCTCTCAAAAGAAATTTCAATCGTTGTACTGTTGATATTTGGCTCTGTTGACTAATGAGTTTGCTATCTCGACCATAGGCCATAGGCCATCTCTTCCAACTAGCTCCCTCGGCCATCTCTCCCAACTATGTCTCTCTGTCTATAAACCCATTGGCATTATATACGCAGCACTGTGTGCGAGCAATTTGCTGTTAGTGGCCACCAAAAATCAATTGGGCAGAGAATGAAAAGCTATCAGAAAAATTTATTTTTTGTGTGGGCCTATTTTCTTTTGTTATATATAGGTGGTGCATGTGACCAAATTGACACCTTTTTCTGGTGATATTATGTACCGTATTTTGGCTTTTACACACCAGGTTCTTCCAAATTGAGGATATTGGCTATTTAGTGGCCCCATTTACATTACCTAAATAAGCATCAATTAAGAATTAATCAAGATGTGAATGATATTGGGATTTAGTAAATTTCTTGCAATTAAAAGTAGAATTTACAAACACTTAATATATACTTACATTTAACACTATATACACCCTTCTCTTCTGTTTTGTCAGTAATGAGAGAAATTTCAATACACTCTCCATTGACCCTGTAAAACAGAATGATCTGATATCCAAGAGATATTGATGGGTCTGGCTCCCTCACATTCCACCTGTGACTTGAGTGTCTGATTACAATTAACTGTAGAACATTTTAGTACAAATTTGAAACGGCTTTTATTTACTTTATTTACTACTACTGATGTCACTATTACTCTACCACCACTTCATACTATTATTATTATCACTAGGGGCCCATCATGAATTCCTGTACCTTGAAAGGAACTGTGGGACGTGAGGCTGTGGTAGGCACAGGGTTGGGTCTCAGTCTATCCTCCGAGTCCCTGCCCAGCCCCTCCCGAGATAGCCCCCAGTCCCCTCTCTGCCAACAGCCCCACTCCAGCCAGCCCCGCTCACACCCACTAACGGCACAGAGCAATTTGGGCCATGCCAACAGCGGGTGCAAGGGGGGCCAGCTTTGTCAGCGGGTGCTAGTGGCTGCTGCTGCTCCCCTCACCCCTCAGGAGCAGGGGGAAGTGGATAAGCCCTCACGGGTGATCAGGGCTGGCAGCCATCGCTTGCACCCGTTGTCTACACCAAGCGATCAGGCCGGCGCTGGGCACTGGCAGCGGGTGTGAGCATTGGTTCCGGTACCATCAGTGAGTGCAAGCGGGGCTGGCACCCGCAGCAGGTGCAAGTATCAGGCAGGACTGTGGCGTGAGAGAACAAGGAATTTTCAGTAACCACCAGAGGCTTGCCCCAATGACAGTGACCGGCGCCCCACCTTGGACTGGCACCCCTGCTCACCTATTCCAACATCCTGCCACAGCCAGAGCCCGCCATATTCTGTGCTCTGTCATGTGCTGCTGACACTTGCCAATTTCCATTCCACCCCCTGATGGTCAGTGCACATCATATTGAATGGTTGTTTGGTTGTTCTGCTGTTCAGTCTATTTGCATATTAAGGTTTTATATATAAAGCTAGCTACTTGCCTAGATAATCATTTGGGTTCTCAGATGTGCCAGCTTCTCAGATAAGTGCTCAAAAAACATTATTTCACAAAAAAAGAAATCCATGAGAAAGAATTATTCTCATCTTCTTATACCCAAGGAAAATTGGGGTGGAAAGATATAAAATTAATGGGTCACACAACTAGTAAGAGATCATTTCAAGAGATAGCTAGGCTGTTGACTCCCAATCCTGTGTGTGTGTGTGTGTGTGTGTGTGTGTGTGTGTGTGTAGAGATCCAAGACAACAGTTAGGCTTCTGGGTTTTTTTCCCAAGTAAAAATAAGCCATACTTACTTCTTATGATATTTAAATGACAAGGAAGAGTTGTCCAAGACTTGAATGGATTCCACAAAAATTCTCATGCTACCATTTTCTTCTATAATTTCCTTCATGTCTGAGGCCAAGAGAATGGAATACCACTTCC
Source organism: Pipistrellus hanaki (assembly GCF_964339955.1). NCBI lineage: Eukaryota > Metazoa > Chordata > Mammalia > Chiroptera > Vespertilionidae > Pipistrellus > Pipistrellus hanaki. Next base: position 15,075,870 of record NC_140513.1, on the reverse strand, counting down.
CTGAAATCTTCAAAAAACCATTAAAATGGGTAAGAAAAGTAGAGTGGGGATACCACATAAACATCTGTATCCTTGAACTCTGGCCTGCGGGCCGGGACTCATAGTGGTGAAATGGAGGTGGAATTAGAACCCAGGTCAATTGACTTCACATGAAAAGCTCCTTTCACTGACCTCCAATGAGAATGGAGGTCCCTAAGTGTTATCATCTTTCCACATCTATGACTACTTTTTGTCCAAGGTCAGAAACCACCCCCTTTGTCCAATATGTCAAAAACCTCTTACCCTCCAGTAGGGCCATCTTGCTTCAGAATCCCCCAAACCAACCCCAAAATCAGAAGACCCTATGGTCCCCCAACTCTACCTTTGACATATCGAAGTTGCTTGTCACAACATCATGGTTTCCCTCATGATGGGCACAGACCAGAGTCAGCCCCAGACACATCAGCAGAAGTTTCATCTTGGGAGAGACGACACTCAATCAGCTACAGGCACTTGGAATAAGTCTTTCCCTGATGGAGCCTCCACTTCCCAGATCCTCTGTCATTATATTCATTCTGGGTTCAGTTTTGGAGTGTTTTTTGTTTTGTTTTTTGTCCATGAGGCAACACCTTTTCTCCTCCCACTCCAGGAATGGTCTGTATTCATTGATGTGAAGCCAAGATTGTTTCTGTCAATCTCATCTCTATTAGATCTACTTAGTGACCAAAAGGAACACTAAAATTTTTTTTTTTAAATGATGGACTGCCTTTTGAAACCCAAGTTAAAAGGCTGCCTTTTGAAACCCAAGTTAACTGTGAAATCAGAAAGCCAATTATGTGTGTCAGACATGCAGTAGAACTGGGAAATAGAATGTGTGGATAATCCATGTTCCACCACTCACACGGTGAGTTACACCATTTTAACTAGCCTCAGAAGCAAAGAAACTATCACTACTAAAGATGATAAGACCACTCGAGCTGTGGACTGACGGGCCTGGGCTTGATTCCAGTCACAGGTACCTGTCCAGGTTGCTGGCTTGACCCCAGTAGGGGGCGTGCAGGAGGCAGCCAATCAATGGTTCTCTTTCATCATTGATGTTTCTATCCCTCTCTCCCTCTTCCTTCCTCTCTGAAATCAATAAAAAAATATATTTAAAACTAACTAAATAAAGATGATAGGACCATCACAAAGCATTCCAGATTAGAATGGGATTGGATAAAATCATGTCTTGAAAGTATGGTGTCTGTACTGAGCACATTTTAATTCCTTTTCCTTATTGTCTGAATTCAACCATGATGAATGAACAAATGTTTAATCACTCCATATAGCTGATCCCATAAGAGAAACGGAGAAGTACAAGATGGCATCCTTTCTTCAAACAACTTTAAATGAAGGTGGGGAAATGCTTTATATGCTCAAGAAAAATTTCATTCTACAAGCATATGAACTAATCCAACAGTGCGAGACCAAGTCCAGACCAGCATGGGTCAGAAAAAGGGATGATGCTGGGGAGGTGACATTATGGAGAAAATGCTTAAGAACATAGGCTTTGGAGTCATGTACCAGGTTTCATTCCTATTGCTGTCATTTGGAAGCCATGAGGACAAATTTAACATCTCTGAGCCCTAGTGTCCTCTTGATGAGGATAATTGTACCTGTCAATAGATTGTTATGGGAATTCAATGGGATGGTGTATGTAGAACCCTCAAACTAATGGGCTGGTGGAATCAGAAAATTATTCTTGGTAAAGTGGGTTTTGGGAGAAGTCTTAAAGGTCTGGCAGGTATGGAGATGTGGAAAGCATGTGGGAAGGGGATTCTTGGTGAGAGGAATGTTGTGATTTGGGCTCCTGCGAGCTGTGGAGTGAAGGGCTCCACATGCTTCAGTGGGTTTGGTTAAGAGCTAAGGCTCATTCCTGGCTTGTGCTAATGGTTCCCTTTAGCACCCCCTAAAACAGAAAGAGGCCAGTGTCATGGGAGGACTGGGCACAAAGCAGAGAGTGTAGGAACTGTGGCATTCTACCTGTGGCCTGTTTTCCAAAGTGATCCCTATGTCATGCTGAACCAACATCCAATCACTGGTATTTTGATGTTCATATAAATTTAGGCACCATGGATGAGCTGTAGACTGTCCTGCTGCTAATATAGAGGAACTGAGCTTGATGAATTGTGGTAAAGGTTGTGCGCTTCATTTTGTCTAGTTGACTCTCTCCAATAATTGATAGTATCCTGTGATCAACCAGGTTTGCAAGATGAACTGGGCTACAAAGCTAAGAGGAGAGTCAGCAACAGTGCTGACCCACCATCTGTATCCCATCCCTCCACCCTCCTAACTCTGTACCCAAATCAGAGCACCATATTGCAACTGTATGTTTCTGGGTATGCCACTGTGTGCCCCAAGAGAAAACCAGAAATGAAGGCATATGCCACAAAATTTTTCTGTTTTTTTAGTTCTTTTTTTGTGTGTGTTTGTGTGTGTGTGTGTGCACGCGCGCGCATGTGTGTGTGTGTTTAAATCTTTTTATTGATTTCAGAGAGGAAGGGAGAAGGAGAGATAGAAATATCAATGATGAGAGAGACTCATTGATCAGCTGCCTCCTACAGGCCCCTTACTGACCTCAACCCAGTCATGTGCCCTTGACCAGAATCAAACCAGAGACCCTCAGTCAGCAGGCAGATGCTCTATTCACTGAGCCAAACCAGCTAGGGCTTGCCTGGGGCTTTGAGTGGCACAGTAAAAGGGAGGGATCACAAGGACACAATGGAAACTACAGAGGACCATGAGTAAGCTCATTATCCTGACCATGGTGGTGGTTTCATGGGCATCTCTCTGTAAAAACTTGTCAAATTTCAGACTTCAACTATTTTTAACCCTCACCTAAGGATAAGTTTTTATTGATTTTTAGATAGAGAGAAAAGGAGAAGGTGGAGGACATCGCTGTTGCCTTATGCACCTTGACCAGGGATCGAACCCGCAACCTAGGTATGTGCCACAACTGAGAACCAACCCCCCCCCACACACACACACACACACCTCTAGGTGTATGGGATGATGCTCCAACCAACAGAGCCACCCAGCCAGGGTTCAAATTTTATGCTTTAAATTTGTGCAGTTAATTGTCAATTATACCTCAAGAAAACTATTGTTCACAATAGGAAATAAGTTTGCAGTTAGCATTTGTACATGGAACCTCTGAATTTTATAAACATGATTTATACTTCTGATATTCATCAGTGAAATGCCTATCTTTGGAAGACAGAACTGATGACTTCAGGCCCTGCCCTGATACACAGGCCTCAGAGAAGAAGCTGGGCTAAGGCCCTGGGCTGTTACGGGATGTGCTGCTTTCTAAGTTCCTAAAGGCATTGGAGTTGGCTGGCTGAGAGTCAAGAATCCACACACATCTTGCTGGATACTGGTTGACCAGCAGACCAACCAGTGGAGGTGGGGAAAGGAAGGTAGGGAAAGAGCACTACACAACATGGGGAATTTCCACTGGCCAAAGCAGATCACAGGGCTGTCCTGTGGAGGTCAGGGACGTCCACTGATGAAATCAACAGCACAGAGTGCCTGTGTCCTAGCACTCAGCACTGTTTCGGTGTTGACTATTACAGTGGACAAAAATCACTTCCTTGACTTCATTGCATTTACCTTCGACCAAGCTGGTCCAGGCTGTGAACAAATCAGTATGAGAGGTCAGTCAAGGAAGATGGGGAAAGAGCACTACTTAATGCTTGAGTTCAGAGGAGTCCTCTGTATCAGGGGACACACAAGGACCAGAATGTCATCAGGGGGCAGGCCATGCAGATGTCTGAGTCTGAAGTATTTCATACAGATGGTCCAGAGACAGGAGTGCTGCTGGGTGTCTGAGGAAAATTGTGTGCATAACGATTTAGATTTAACAGAAACCTGGAAAACTAAAGGCAGTGGTGTGAATCCTGGCAACCGGTGTAAGGACAGAAAAAAAAAAAAAAAAGAAAAAAAAAAAGGCCTTTCTCCCTCTCCCCCCTTTGCTATAGCTTTCCACAGTTTATGAGAAGCACCTGTAATTAAAACTGAAGATCAAACAGCCTGAATCAAACAGCCCCTCTGTTCAAACTGCAAGACAAGATAAGCTACTCTCAAGGTCACATTCTTGCATGCCTCTCTTCCCTGCTGTTTTTAGAACTCAGGGATAATTCACACCAAAGAGTCTCTAGTTAATAGAAAGTTCCCTTCCCTTCTCCCCTTAGAACTCTTCATAATTTTTGCTCTAAGCATGATTCACAGCCTTGGGAAACATACTGATAAGACACCTCCCTAGACATCTGCAGGGTTGTCTCCTGTAAAACAAACAAACAACAACAACAAAAACCTGTAACTTTTCAACACAGCTCCTAAGATCTGCTCAACTTCAGCCCAAAATTCCCTTCTCTTGTTGCTTATCATCTTAAAAGAGCAGGCCATCATTTGTTTCTTGCCCTGTATCGATTGGCAATACTTGGACCTCTCCCTTCGTGGAAAGTAAAGTGAACTTCTTACCTATATCAGTCTCTTCTCTCAGTTATGAAGTCTCTCACAGCCTCCATCACTGGCCAAACCCTACCAAGCAGGTCCTCATGGTCAGTGTGGCTTCCCAGGACTTTTGCCTGGGGCAGGCTCTTCTCATCAAGTTAACTCTCCAGTTGGCTCTGTCTTTCCTTACCAAGAGGTCAGCCAGCAATCTCTGTCATTCTAATAACCAAGCTGAGCCATCATACACGTTTTGTAAGCAACAGAACAATGTTTCAGAAGAGCTAACTTTTAAGAACAACCAACCATTGGTGTCTTGACAGGCAGGAATAAACAGTTCCAACCAAAGTCTGTCCTGAGACCAGAGAATTAGATGACAAAGTCCCCTGAGCTAGGACAGGAGATCTGGATTCTTCATTGTTGCTCTTGGAACCCCAAATAACCACACGGTGTACCTATTTGATATTGACTCTGGAAGTTTATTTGACATTTATCTGCATTTCCTCTATTCAGCTTTAAGTCATTCAAGAGGAGCGGTAAGAGGACAACTTAAAAATACCTCCTGATCCCATAATTTGTTAATGTAATGCCCATTTTATTGAAGGCACTCTGGGGGGTTTGTTTTGACAAAAATTTGCATTTGGGGGTCAGTGCATAACTATAGCAAATAGTAGTCAGGGGAGAGGCCATGGCACAGACAAGGGACTAGCAAACTTTTTCTCTGAAGGACCAAATGGGAAACATTTTAGGTCTTGCAGGTCAAGCGGCAAAATTGAAGATATTGTGTTGGTACTAATTTTATAATAATAGAGAAAACACATGGCCAAATTTTTAATGAAATTTTAAATTAAATATTTAGTATAACTTGTTTTGAAAATATAATACAGACCTATTAGTGAGAAGAATGGATTCTTTTTTTAAATAAAATTTTTGGAAATCTGCTTCATTGGGCTTGAAAACAGTATTCCTAATATTGCATTGATTGCAAATGTCTTGACTCACAAGTAATACAAAAACAGGCAGCGGGCAGGATTTGGCCTATGGTTCCATACCAACATCTGGTATAGAAAACATGGTTTCATTATTAAGTATCCTAGGAGGTTCTGGCTAAAGTTATAAGAGGAGGGGGAAAAAGAGAAAGAAGCATAAGTATTGAAAGAGATACATTGATATTATTTGCAGTAATATGATCAAATATCTATATCCACAAAGTATTGGAACTATTATAATTTCATTATAACTATAAAAATTCATTAGGGTTGCTAGAGACATTAATTTACAAAAATCAACAGTATTTCTCTATACCAGCAAAAACTCATCATAATCACTAATGGTTAAAAAACAAACAGCCTTTTCATGAAGATGAAGCCCAAAGTGAAGAAAGATGCCCCTGCACTTCCCAAAACCAAAGCAAAGGCTTTGAAGTCAAAGAAAAGAATGGTGAAAGGCATCCAAAGCCACAAAATAAAGAAGATCCGCACCTCGTCCACCTTTGATGGCCAAGACACTGTTGCTCCTAAGGCAGCCTAAATATCCTCAGAAGAGCGCCCCAGGAGAAACAAACTGATCACTATGCTATCATCAAGTTTGCCTTGATTAGTGACTCAGGCATGAAGAAGATAGAAGACAACAATACACTTGTGTTCTTTGTGGATGTCAAGGCTAACAAGCATCAGGTTAAATGCTATGACTGATAGATTAGCTTGCTGCTAGGGTCCAGCTGATCGGGACTGGGTGAGATGGGCCGGACACGACCTGGAGCCCTCTCCAGGTCCCTCCCCGGCCCTGATCATGTACTGGTAGGGTCCCTAGGCCTGACCTGCACCCTCCTGCAATCTGAGACCCCTCAGGGTATGTCAGAGAGCAGGTTTTGGCCTGATACCTGATACCAGGCCGAGGGACCCCTCCGGTGCACAAATCCATGCACCGGGCCTCTAGTATACTATAAAACAAACAAGCAGACTGCTGAAAGTATGTAGGAATTAACAATCAAGAATACACAAGAAGACAACCGAGGAGAGAATTTTAAAACTCTAAGGACATAGAAGATCATCTGAATACATTGACAGACATGAGGCTCATATGGCTTTGGTCCAGTGCACTACAGACTTCTGAGTTCCAAAACTGTAGTATGGTAAACTTTCACTGTTTTAACTGACTAAGTTTGTGGTGATTTGTTGCAGCACAAACAGGAAACCAGAACAGGACCCATTTCTCCTGTCCAGCTGTATGCCAAGAATAGAGTGTCCTCACTGTATTTCTGATACACTGGCAGAATTAACTTTTGAAGGAAGTGTGGCCTATGTTATCTACTGAGTAATCCTAATTCACATCTGCCTACATTGGGGATATTATTCTATGGTGCTCTTTGCAGAGGTCTATTTCCCTTTCTTGAACCAATTTGCTTTCAGACCATAGGAATGTGTTGAGGACAATGTGGTGAGAGTAAGGGTGATACGGAACTAATGAAAAAACAACTTAGAGTTTAAATGTTATGGTGGAAAATCCCCAGGGCACAAAGTGCACCAAGAAGCAACAGCAGAGCTCCTATTGCTGGCTGATTCCACCATAGTTTTCATTTGACCCCTAATTTTATTAGCTATTCTATAAAATGAAAATATAGTCAACGTCTTTCTCTCTGTGTCTTTTAGTTAAAATGATCACTGATCTGGGTTGGCATGAGCAATTCAGTGGAATAGGAGATGCCAGCCATCATGTCCCCATATAAACACGTATTTTAACAACCACTCATGGGTGGGAATACCTTCATGGGCGTCCAGAAGTACAGCTGAGAGGTTCCAGCTCGCAGGTGAAGCAAAACAATCCAAGACATTGATGCACTGAAGAAGGTAAGAAGGACAGTTTCCCTTTATTTGTGTCACCCTCTCCCAAGGTGGCATAGCATTGGCATCTCTGGGAGCTTGTTAGAATGCAGAATCTCAGGCCCACCAAGACCTGCTAAGGCAGAGCTTACAGTTTATGAAGATCCCCAGGCGATTTAGATGCACATTCTGAGAAGTACTGCATTACCACACATACAGAAACCCACAAGTAAGATATGGCATTATTCTGAGTCTTATTTATGATTTATGTGAGTGACATTATACTGTTCATCTCTACCCTACAACTATTAGTTTTTTAAATATAACAATGTTAATTTAGATCTAGTGCAATCCCTTTAAATTACTAAAGAAAATTCATGTTGCTGATAATGAAATCTGTTAGGAAATCAACCCATCAGTGACACAGACATAGCGCAATCAGGTTCAAATGGAGATGGCTAGAGAGTCTTAATGCTATTCACTTTTTAAAATGAACCCATTTATTTATTAGGGTCATTATGGCCACTGGGAAGGATGTTCTTCCCAAGGAAAATCAATTACTGTTTATGGCTTTAAGACCAAATGTTACATCCCCAGGAGAAATCAGTGTTTTTAAAGCCCTGATGTGTCAATATCAATGAGAACGATCAAAGCACCTTTGACCAACCAGGATACTCTTACCCAAACAGGGTATCTGTACAGAATAGGAAGGCTCATTCACCCCCACATGGGATGAGCTTTATATTCTTAATCTATTTAGGGAAATTAGCAGTAAGCATTTCTAGGCTTTGATTTTTATAAGGCATAACAAATCAGAGGCCCATTACTGGACCTAGATCTTCATGAACAAATGAAATATCTGGCTTTCTCATGAGTTTTACTAGCCAAAGCTTATTGATAGGAATATGGGATATGGCAGAGACTTACTAACTGAAGCAATTGAGGGGACCTAAAACATGTGGCTAGTTTACTGGACGAAGGGCAATGTTGGGCATCACGGATAAAGCTATCACAGCCTGGAAGCTGGTAAGCCTCATCCCATGCTGGGAAAACATTAGGTCACATGATTGTCTGCTCTACCTTGGGGAAGAGACCAGGCCATAGAACCTGGAGAAGCAGAAGGAAAGATTCAGGATGTTGGAATATTGGTTCTGTGTCCATGACTTCTTGAAGCTTTCAGCAAAAGTATGAGAGGGTAGGGCTCGTGCTATAGCCAGTTAGGCTGCAAGTAAAAGAGATAGCACATCTTTGCTAAGGGATGCCCCTCTCTGCCTGAAGCATGTCTCCAAGTTGAGTGAGGGTCACAAAGTGAAGCAGATGCAAGTAATAGCTATGAAGTGGAAGTCTAGTCTCAGAGGAGATAATACTGCTGCCTTGAAAGGTTGCATGCCTCCTGGCAAAGAAGACTTTAAAAGCCCATTCCACCCAAAGCCATGGTTTTAGATGGCCCCATTAAGTTAAGAAAAGCAGATGGGAAAAAAGACAACCCACAGGGAGAATCCAAGATGGCTGCTCGGGTAGGCACCTAGCCGCAGCAGCACGTAACAATTTCAATAAAATACAACTAAAATATAAAATGGACATTACCCAGAACTACAGGAAAGTCGATTGACTGGAAATTCTACAAGAAGCAAGGAGATAACCAGAAGGAAGAGCAGAGGAGCTATAAGAGCCTAAGGTACGGAGACACGCGGCGCGTGGAGAGGATGGAGCTGGAGAGGAGGGCGGATGAGTGCCTGGCTGGCGTTCCCTAGCGGGAAGGAGATAAAAGCTCCGACTGTGCTGGGCCCAGCTCCAATTGCTCTGAACCCCAGTTCTAGGCCAGACCCCGGGGACCCAGGCTCATCCAGAGGGAGCTGGGCTGTAAGGCGAAACCCGGGGGAGCAGCTAAAGGAGGTCCCGGAGGTGCGCACATTGCGCGCAGAGAAGGGATGGCCTCAAAGAAGGGACGGCCGACTGTGCCGCGGGATTGCCCTGGCGGGAAGAAGACAGGGGCTCCAGACTGCTCTGAACGCCACCTCCAACTCCACTTCCAACTGAACTGAACCCCAGTTTCGGGCCCATTGGGGGAGAGACTACACTGTTTGGTAGCAGGCGAAAATCGAGGGCACCTTTCTCTCAGAGGTGCTTGCAGCGAATACTGAAGGACCCTGAGACCCAGGAGCCGCATAGGGCGGGGCCGACGGAAGCCAAAGCTGTAGGCTCCACCCTGAAACCCCACCCCATCAGAAAAGCTGCCTGCGAAAATGACTAAACCAAATAGATCACAAACGAAAGAAATGGAGGACAAAAAGCGACTGGATATAGAGTTCAAAACCACACTTATAAGGTTTTTCAAGAGTTTCCTAGAAAAGGCTGATAAAATAAATGAGACCTATGAGGATATGAAAAGGGATCAACAAGAAATAAAGAATACATTGTCTGAAATAAAAATATGATACAGAGTCCTAAAGACAGAATAGAAGATCACAAGAATCAAGTCAAAGATTTGGAACATAAAGAGCCAGAAGACACTCCTCTGCAGAAGCTATTAATAGAAGGCAAGAGAATCCAGAAAATTGAAGATAATGTAAGAAACCTCTGGGACAACTTCAAACAATCCAACATCAGAATTATGGGGGTCCCAGAAGAAGAAAGAGAGCAAGATATCGAAAACATACTGAAAGAAATAGTGACAGAAAACTTCCCCCAACTGGTGAAAGAATGGGACTTACAAGTCCAGGAAGCACACAGAACTCCAAATAAAAGGAATCCAAAGAGGACCACACCAAGACAAATCATAATTAAGATTCCAAGAGCAAAAGACAAAGAAAGAATATTAAAAGCAGCAAGAGACAAGCAGGTAGTTACCTATAAAGGAGCACCTATAAGATTGTCAGCTGATTTCTCAACAGAAACCATGCAGGCCAGATGGGAATGGCAAGAAATATTCAAGGTGATGAATAGTAAGAACCTACAGCCAAAGATAATCTATCCAGCAAAGCTATCGCTCAGATTCGAAGGTCAGATAAAGAGCTTCAATAATTTAAAAAAAAAAAAGCTAAAGGAGTTCATCAACACCAAACCAGAATTATATGAATTGCTGAAGGGGGTTCTTTCAGAAGAGAAAGTAAATAAAGATAAAAATTATGGGTGACTGTCTCTCCATCAGAGAGATGGTGCCCAACTAGCACCCAGCTTTATGAATCTATCTCTGCCTCTTGTCTCTTTCTTTCTCTAATTTCTTAATCCCCAGCTCCTCCACTCAGAAACCTGTTGTTTTTCGTGCGGGACCCGGAAAACAGAGAAAATGCCCACCGCAAGCAACAGTAAATGCTGGAGAGAGAGAACTACATAACCACACATACGGAGAAGAGAGACCCTGGGGAGTCAAAGAAACAGCCCGCATATGAAAGAAAAGCACGCATCACCAGGAAAGAAAGTAAACTTATAAGTCTATTTGAAAGTGAAGCTGATGAAAGTCAATCTTACTTTTTAATACATTTATTATTTTGCAGATCAATTTTCCACTGATAAAAACGACAAAGGCATAATATAAAAACAGGCATGAGTCATATTGACATAGAATAATTAAGATCAATAAATTCTACCAATGGAAAATAAAAAAAAATTAAAAAAATAAAAAAATTATGAACAACAAATACATAACTATCAACAAGTGAATCTAAAAACCAAGGAAATTAAAAAAAAATCTGATGAACAATATTAACTGTTGAATATAATAGAATCAGAGATATGGAAGGGGAGTGAACTAATGATTCTTGGGGAAAAGGGGAGAGGGGGATGTGGGAAGAGACTGAACATAAACTGTGCACGTATGGATGAGGACAATGGGGGGTGGGGAAAGGGCAGAGGGTGGGGTGGGAAGGGGGGAGAAAGGAACATTTGTAATAATATGAACAATAAAAATTTATTTAAGAAAAAAGAAAAGAAAAGCAGATGGGGTAGATAAAGCATAAAAGTCAATTTAGAAAATACCACTTTTGGGGCCTAACTCTATAACTAGTAAGACTTTTGGTACATGGTTTTCTGCACACAGAGAAGTCAAGAGGCAAATACACCAGAAGTCTGCTAAGTTTTTCAGGAATTTGCACAGCTAAAAGGAATTTAGGTCTGGCCTATAGCAAAACCATGTGACTCTTTAATCTTTAAAATAATCTCTCTGAGCCTGCACAAGCAGAGGGTGGGTGTGCCTGTGGGGGATATGGAAAAGGGATAACCACCCAGAACCAAGGCTCAAAGGACAGTGGACATAAGGCCATGCTTCCACCAAATTCTCTGATTCCTTTCTTCTCGGAACTCAGCTTTGGCCACACACACATGAGGACAATGCCCTAGGCCTTAGGGTTACATGAGAAACCAGATATAAAGGACTGGGTTCCTGAATGACTGTGTGGAATAGAGTTTCCAACTTGGAATGCTCTCTTGTGATTATGTTTGGAGAGTCAAATTAAACCATACTAAATTACTATTGGGTCTCTCTCTCATTCTCATTCTCTTTCTCTCTCTCTATCTTTCTCTTCCTTTATCTTTCTCTCACTGTCATTATTTTTAAAATCAGCTTAGCAAGATAAACTAATGAATGTCCAAACCAAGGTATTTATCATTCCCTACTAAGCTGGTTCTTCCACTTGACTGGAGTAACTCAGGCCAAAATCCTTGGAGGCATCCTGAGTCCCAAAGAATGAAAAGCATTAAACCAGGTCCTGAATTTGTGATTTAATTTTGTGCTTCCCAGAATTTCAGGAGGCACATGCATGGGGTCTAGTGCTAGAAAGGTTAATACTCATCAAAAAAGACCACCAGGGACATACATGTAGTTGAAAAGTTTGGGTTTATTGCAGCTAGGAAATATGCTCATCATCAGGTACTATAGGTGACTCAGAGCATGTTAGAAAGAATCTACTACAGAATTTGAGGGAGATCTAAGGAAGCTCTACGGTATGTGTTGTCAGAAATCAGGGTAAGTCTATGATTGAATACACCTATAAATCTTATCTATAGGGAATGAAGATAAGCATGAATATAAAGCTATCTAACCTAATAACAGAATAATATGTAAATTAACCACCACTTCTCCACACAGGACACGCTGACCAGCCAATCAGAGCTAGTATGCAAATTACCCCAACAAAGAGGGTGGTTAATTTGCATACGTGGAGGGAGGGAGGAGTGAAGACTGAAGACAGCATAGAAGGAAGAGGGAGGGAAAATGGAAAGCAAGGCTACTGCAGCTGCTGGAAGGAAAGCACTGGCAGTGGGGGAGGGTTCGGGTGGGGCAAGGTGTGCAGTGGCACAGTGGCCGCGGGGGCAGCGGGGGGCGGCGGACACGGTGGGTCGGATGGGAAGGGTGGGGTGCCAAGCAGTGGTGGTAGTGCACGCGTGGCTTGGAGACAGTGGTGGAGGTGGCCACCGGTACAACTGGAGAGGTGGGGGGTGGGAGAGGTGGGGGTAGTGGGTGGGAATATTCCTGCAACAGGTGCCTAGTACTTGATAAAGGCGCAGTCACTCATTTTAGCTGAGCGAAAGAAAGGGTTTTGGATTGCGTGATAATCTGGTTTTAATGATCTCAGAGTGACCTTGTCTGATATTGATGTTTTATGAGATTGTTTGTGTCCAACAGAACAACTGGGTTTACCTGTTGTTAAGCTTATGTTCATAATGACTGCGACATACTTCATGAATGACAACCCACCCTCATGTTGCTTTGTTTCAGCACCAATGTGCAATTTTGACAGTTTTTACCATCGGATGTAAAAAAAAAAAAAAAAAAAAAAAAAAGATTATAAGTGGAGAAAGAACCTTAACTTTCTTTTCTCCAAAGCTCCCCCCAAATGAGGTTAAGACCCTTTAGACTCCTTAGTGATTCTTGACTGTACCAAATAGAGATGCTTAAAGATCTCTATTGCTCATATTTCATGACATCTCACTTAACATGCTCACAGTAGATAACAGTGCTGGTTGAAGAAGGTTTTCTGAGAGCATTAAAGGATGCTGCCTGTGTATAAAATGGACAATGTAGGGAGGCTGGAATGTGGAGGTATGTCCTGAAACTTAGTGAGCCCAGATCAGCCTCAGCAGCAACTCTCTCTCAGTACTCCCCTAAGAAACAGAATTCTAGGATCAGGGCAAATTGTAGAGCAAATCTCACAGTTTGTGTTATCGGATTACTAAGAAATAGGCCAATCAAAATGCAAACAGCATCACCGGGACAGAGACTGATTGCTGGAGAGGGAGAATTCTGAAATTCAGGAAGATTCTGAGAAGCTAGAGGACCATTATGGATACAGAGTCAAGGACATTCCCTCATTCCCTTGCCATCAGCCCCATGTCTCTCACACACAAAGACAATCACATGACTGTAAGACTAATCATTTATTGATCAGGTTACAGGAGGTCTTATTCATGGTAGAGTTCTGGGTATGGCAAACAGAGTCAGAAATTTGGAGGAAACCTTTGATTGTTCGAGAATTGTTGAGTCTGTCTAGACAATTAGAGAAGATTCAGAGATAATTCCTTCTTGGATGTTAGTGATGGAGGTCAGGTTGCAGACTTTGTCACAGGCTGACACGGGAACCATGGAATGAAGATCCTGGAGCCCAGGTGAGGAAGCATTCACTCAGCACTAATCAAGCAGATGAGAGAGAACATAGAAATTCATTAAGCACTTCCTTAGTTGAATTGAAGACAAAGAGAATTTTTATTACAGAGAAAAATGGTGAATAAAGAGATATCATTCTACCTGCACTATAACCTATGTTACTTGCTGAAATAAGGGAAGGAGGTCATTGAATCAATGGTTCATCCACATCAATGAAGGACTCTAGGCTGGTTTCTGCCATTCTCAGCATTAAATGTTTTGAGGAATTTTTGATAAATTGAGGAAGAATGGCCAAAACCATAGCTACCTTGTATTAAATGCTGACTTTATGCAGGCCATAGTTGCTAAGATATTCCCATGTATCATCTGAATAAAGCCCCACAATAAAGCTAAGGTAGGAAACAGATGGAGAAAGTGAGCCTGTTTTCCAGGTAAAAGACAACTAGAGGTTAGACAACTCTATTTACAAATGAGAAGTTAAGGATGTGCAGAGCTCAAAGAGAGACAGTATTACCAAATATTGGGGAGTGAGACCACACATTTTGGCATTGGAAGATGGACAAAAGACAGGAATGCATTTGACTATTATACTCACACCCCAGTATTCTTTTCCTATTTCACATTACAATTCTTAATGATTTTTAGGACTTTATCAATTACTGAGGCCTTTTCACCAGCAGGATATCCACACAATAACTCTGTAAGGCACATGTCATTGTTTTCCTTTTAATTTAGGTCATTTGCTCTACAGCTCATGGAATGAGTGGGCCCTGAGCCCAGGACCCCAATTCCAACTTTCAAGCTCATTCCACAAACTTCTTTACCCAATTATTTGTAATCTTTTAAAAATTTTTAAAAATTCTCCCCTGATGATATTTTCCCATGATTTTTATAGAGAGTGGAAAAGGAGAGAGAGAGACACAGAGAAAGAAATATCAATGTGAGAGAGATACATCAATTGGTTGCCTTCTCACGTGTCACAACCAAGGTTGGAGATCTAGCCTGCAACATGCCCTTGACCAGAATAGAACCCATTACCCTTCAGTCCACAGACCGTTGCTCTATCCACTGAGCCAAATCAGCTAGGGCTTCATTGTAATCTTTGTTCACAAACCCCTAATGGTGTTGGAAGGCAGTGGTCCCTGGGCCACCCCTTCTCCATCAGACATCACCAACCTGGAGGACTGGGCATCATTGCTCCCTCGGGCCTGGAGACAGCGATCTGCAGAGACAGAGCAGAGCACAGTCAAGCACCAACCCATTTATTTCTCAGCAGGACATCAAATGATTTCCCAGGTCAGGACAGAGGGGACTGGTTGGAGGTCTTACCTTCTCAAGCATTTCTCTATGCAGGAATATGGGAATGTAAAAGGAGAAAACCAGAGATAGCTAAACTTACCAACTTTGGACGCATCCAGTATATTTTCCTTAGCGATTCCATATTCTTGACAAAATTCCTGAAACCTTTCCTTGAGTTCTGGGCTCACATCTGGTTTTCGGGCTGTGGGGAAAGTGACAATAACTGCTGTGTCTTGTATGTTGGTCAATGAGGCTCTGGGAATGATGGAGGAGCAGATGGATGGAAATGGATGGCACTAATTGGTGCTTAGGCAGAAGTTAGGGTGGGCTAAAATTTTGACAATTTTAGGATTGTGCCATGATGAAAAATTTCATTATTTTCCCCTCAGTGAGCCTGAGGGATTACCCAAGGTGACCCCTCTTCTTCAGAGAAGGAGAGATGTCCCAGGATAAGATTGGGTGGACTACTTTGTTCTGGTTTTCTTTCTTCCCCTGTCTCCCCACCCCAAAATGAAAATAAATATACTCTACCTAAGAGTATCAGCATCTCAAATATATTCTCATGGTTGTAATTAATGAGATGAAAAATAATATAGTCATCATAGACCACTTCAATTATGCCAAATGTAATGTATCCAGCATCTGTGGAAGAAAAGGAACATGGCTCAGAACTTCTTTGTTCATGGGAAACAAGTTAAACTCTACCTATTCTCTTACACAGAGAAAATTCAAGTGCATATCCTGGCAGAGATAAAAAGTGAAATCTAAGGCCTTCCATTGGTATCTCCCTGGGCTTCATATGGCAACATCTAAGGGTAGAATTGATTACTAGTAAAAATTCCTCTGCTTGTCATTGAACACTAATGGTAGAAAAATTCAGCCACAGTAGCCACTTCCCCTATATCATCCTCCTTGAGGCTCTCCTATCTCCCTCGGCCATCTCTGCCAACTATGTGTCTCTGTTCTGTCTATAAGCCCACTGGATTATATACCCAATACTCTATCTGGGCAATGTGCTGTGGCAATGGACACCAAAAACAACCTGAAAGCGGGCAGAGACTGAGTAGCTATCCTAACAATGTATGTTTTTTGCTTGTGTATTTGTTTTTGCCTATTTTCTTTTGTTGCAGGTGGTACAAATGACCAAATTACCATCTTATTCTGATGGTATTGTGTGCCAGGCATTGGCTTTTACACACAAAGTTCTCCCAAATTGAGGATATTGATTATTAGATGGCCCCGTTTACATTATCTAAATATGCATTGATTAGGAATTGATGAAGATACTAAGAATGTGAGTATTTAGTCAATTTCTTACAGTTGGAAATAGAATTTACAAAGTCATTTTTGTATACTTACAGTTAACATTATAAATACCATTCTCTTTTGCTGGGTCACAATGCAAAGAAATTGCAGTACACTTTCCATTGACTCTGTAAAACAAAATGAGCTGATGCCCAGGAGATATAGATGGGCCTGGCCCCCTCACATTCCACCTGTGACTTGAGCATCTGATTCAATTAACTGTAGAACATTTCTGGTACAATTTTTTCCCATTTTTTAAATTAAGGTATTACATGTGTACATATCTTCCCATTGCCCCCCCCCACTCCCATACATTGAAACAGCTTTTATTTCCCTTATTTCACTTTATTTGCTTCTTTAAAAATGAGTCAACTACTGATATCATTATTACTCTACCACCACTTCACACTATTATTATTACCATAGCTACTTGCCTAGATAATCAGTTGAGTTCTCAGATGTGCCAGCCTGTCATATAAGTCCTCAATAAACATTGTTTCACACACACACACACACACACACACACACAAAAATAAAAAATAAAAAATAAAAAAATAAATCCATGAGAAAGAATTATTATCATCTTCTTTTACCCAAGGGGAAATTGGGGTGGAAAGAGATAAAATTTCTAGGTCACACAACTAGTAAGAGATCTTTCAAGAGATAGTTAAGCTGTTGACCCCAAAAGCCATGCACTTAAGCTATGCTATATTGCCACCCTTCTTATGATTCTGATACTCCTCAATCTGTAAACTCCTATCCTTCCCATTTAATTTATCCCAGTCACCAATTCTTATTTCCGAATCTAGGTAACAGGCAAATTCTTCAGTCCTACATCAGTGCCAGATGTGTGACTCTGATTTTGAATACAGGTCCACAATGTTGTCTGTATGTGAATGAGAGAGAGAGAGAGAGAGAGAGAGAGAGAGAGAGAGAGAGAGTGTGTGTGTGTGTGTGTGTGTGTGTGTGTGTGTGTGTGTTTAGAGTACCAAGACCATACTCAGGCTGCTGTTTTCCCTTTCCCGAGTAAAAAAGGCTACACTTACTTTACATGCATATTCAGTGTCACGGAAGAGTCGTCCCAGACTTGCATGGTTTCCATAAAATTCCTCATGGCAGTATTTTCTTCAATTCTTTCTTTATCATTTGAGGCCAAGAGAATGGTATACCACTCCCCTGAAACCTGCAATAAATCAGTAAAATGATTGTGCAAGAAAAGAAGAGAGGGACACACGACATAAACATCTGTATCCTTGACCTCTGGCTCGTGAGCCTGGACTCACAGTGGTGATATGGAGATGGAACCCAGGTCAATTGACTACACATGAAAGGCTCTTGTGGAGGTTTCCAGGTGTTATCACTTTTCCACCTGGTACGAATCCTCTTAGTCCAAGGCAGAAACCCACCCCCTTTGTCTAACATATCAAAAATCTCTTGGCCTCCTTTATGGCCATCTTGCTTCAGAATCCCCCAAACCACCCCCTAAGTCAGAAGACCCTATGCTCCTCCAACTCTACCTTTGATATATCAAAGTTGCTTGTCACAACATCATGGTTTCCTGCATCCTGTGCACAGACCAGCGTCAACCCCAGACACAGCAGCAGCAGCTTCATCTTGGGTGGAATGATTCTGATTCAGCTACAGGCACTTGGAGTGAGTCTTTCCCTGATGATGCCTCCACTCCCCAGATCCTCTGTCTTTATATTCACTCTGGGTCCGGGATTTTTTTTTTTGTCCATGAGGCAGTACCTTTTCTCCTCCCACTTCATGCATGGTCTATATTCATTGATATAATGCCAAGATTTCCTTTCAATCATATATCTAGTAGATCTATTTAGTGGCTTGACATTAGTCAAAAGGGACAGTTAAAAATAAATAGTGGATATCATAAAAAGCTTCCTTTTGGAACCTGGGTTAATTGTGAAATCAGAAAGCCAATTATTTGTATCAAGGATGGAGTAGAACTGGGAAATACAATGTGTGGACAATCCATGATTTATCAGGCACAACGTGTGTGGAAATGGGTGAGTTACTTCGTTTCAACAGCCTCAGAAACAAAAGAAACTGACTCTACTAAAGATGACAGGACCTATCACAAAGCATTCAGAGGGAGTAGATTAGAATGGGGTTTAATACAATAATGCCTTGAAGGTATGGTGTCTAGTATTGAGGATATCTTAATTCTTTTTCCTTGTTGTCTGAATTCAACCATAATAAACGAACAAATGTTTAATTACTCCAAATACCAGAGACTACCCAAGAGAAATGGAGAAGTAAAAGTTGTTATCCCTTTCTTCAAACAACCTTCAGTGAAAGTGAGGAAATGCATTGCATACATACTAAACACGTCATTGTACAAGCTTATGATCTAACCCAACAAAGTGGGACCAAGTCCAGAACATCTTGAGTCAGAAAAAGGGGTGATGCTGGGGAGGTGACATCCTGTAGAAAGTGCTTAAGAACACTGGCTTTGAAGTCATGTAGACTGGGGTTTCAGTCCTATCTCTGTCCTTTTGAAGCCACGAGGACAAATTTAACCTCTCAGAGCCTTAGTGATCTCTTAATGGGGATAATTGTACCTGTTGATGGATTGCTATGGGGATTCAGTGTTATGGTGTGTGTAGAACCCTCAGACTATGTCTGGCACAACTGGGCTGATGGAATCAGAATCATTCCTGGGAAAATGGGTCTTGGGGAAGTCTTGAAGTGTAGCCAGGTGTGGAGATGTGGAGAGCATGTGGGAAGGGGATTCTTAGTGAGAGGGATGTTGTGATTTGGGCTCCTGTGCCTGCTACTGGGACTTGTTAAAAGCTATGGCTCATTCCTGGCTTGTGCTAATGGTTGCCTTTTACACCCCCCAATTCAGAAAGAGGCCAGTATCATGGGCAGAAGGCAGTGAATGTAGGAATTGTGGCATTCTAGTTGTGGCCTGCTTTCCAAAGTCATCCCAGCCCCTTGTGTAATCATTCCTAGTTCATGCTCAACCAATATCCAGTCACTGGTATTTTGAGGTCTATCTAACTGCAGGCCCCATGTGTAGCCTGCTGGCTGTCCTGCTCCTGACATAGAGGAACTGAGCTTGACAAAGGCTGTGCACTTCATTTTGTCTAGTTCATTCTCTCCATGAGCAACCGGTTTGCAAGATGAACTGGGCTATAATGCTCAGGGCAGAGTCAGCTACCGTTGCTGCCTCATCATCTGTATCCCAACCCTCTGGCCTCCTAACTCTGTACCCACATCAGAGCGCCATATTGTAAGCACCATATCTGCTTCTGGTGGTGCCATCTTTTTTTTTTTTTTTTCCCACCTTTGTACCTACTGTAGCACCTGGTACATAGTATCACCTTTGGAATGATTGTACACCAAGTCCTATAATAGAGGCTCCATGTGTTCTTGTTATTAGAGGAAACTTTATAGAAAATTCTTTTATAAATGGAATATTACTTTTGGGAAGTGGCCTGCAAATTAATATTATTGGGTCACAGGAGTATAGGGGAAGATAGGACTGAAGTCTATGATAAGAAGCCTAGGTTATGGAGGATCTTATCTACTCAAATCTGAGTTGACCATTGCTCACCCTGTTTATTCACTTCCATTTCAAATCTCCCCAGTTTTGGGTCTGAGGGGGTCAGTAAGCTTTGCCAGTGCCACCTGGCAAACATTGAGACAGTAAGGTCATGGCTGCACAAATACCCAAGAGCTGTGAGCTAAGGACTTGGTGAAAGAAAACCCAGACAAAACCAAAGCTGAAATAATATTAAATCATTCCAAAATGATTCTTTGCTTTACTATAGAATTCTTACAATAGAAATTAAACTATACTCCTGCATTGTATTTAAATATTTTTTGTAGGAGTCTGGAATAACAGTCTAAAAGTACTCTAACAACTTTATAGATGACAAATTTCACAGTTAAATGAATTTTTGACTTTTTATATTAGGGAGGACAGTAAAAGGTAGAGGTGGGGAAAGAAAAAGAGAGGATAACTCTTGATGTTTCATCTCCCAGATGATTGTGTAAGTACATGGGATAAGGATTCAGTTTACAAAAGTTCACTTGGCCACCCATCAACAGGGAACACGCTTGTTGTCTAATGCAAGGCACACAGATACAACCTTTGACCGTAGAGTAACTTCGTGTGTGGTGCAGCAAGTTGCTTTCAGAGATGATGCTACTACAGGACTTTTGAGAAATAATGATTCAACTAAATTCAATGACCATTACCAAATGCCTACTCTACACTAGGTCTGTGCCAGGCACTTCGAGAGTTAAAGACATAAATAAGATAGAGGCTGTGCCCTCCAGAAACTCCTGGTCAGTGTGAGGGTGATTTGAAAACAATCTAATTTTGGGATAGAAAGTTTTAAAAATTAAAGCCTTATCACCTAATTCCAGGTATGAAACCAGAAGAATTTTTCCCTCCAGATGGGTGGCACCTTACCTGAGGGGCATACTCTTTAGTGGGCTCTGGTCCTCTCCTGGTCCAGTGGACAGGGTAAGGGGTCAAGGCGGTCTCTTGGAAGTAAAGGTTTGTGGAAAAATAAGTGTGAGTTGGGTTGTTCTGCCAGCCTATGGAACCCAAGCAAACCAACTCCTTCCTGTCTGCTAGGGGACAAGCAGCACTTCTGAGGAGCCAGTCTCAACCAGCACCATAGTAGCAGGTGGACCAAGTATGCATCCTGTCTTCTGAGACCACCCTGGGGAGGTAGCCTCTGGACCTTCTGTTTTATGGTACCCAATACTGTGGTCCTCACTGCTGTTAAGAATTGTCAACCACTCCATGGATGAGCTTCCTGGGCCCCAAATATCTACCAATATTTTAAGAACAGAGAGCTAACATTAGGTCATATTTCCACATCTTAATCATGGTAAGTGAATCCAAACTGTTATGTCACGCTCAATTTGCAACAGCTACTTAGACTTGAATGAACTTAGAAACAATCTGGCAATCGAAGAAAAAAGGTCGTATTCAAAGTCATCTTTGTTCACGAAGGCAAATTGTTATTCTGGGGATTTATTTTGACACAGTATAAATGTCATCTGTCCGGGGCCCGGATATTTAAAAATAATATTTTGACTTCAGAAACAGAGTAAGAACTCAATGAATATTAGCTAAAGTGCTTTACAAATATTATTTCATATAATCCTCACAATAGCTCTATATGATAGATGCTAGTATCCTGTTTTACAGAGGCATGAACTAAGACCCGAGGAGGTTAAGTAAACATAACAAGATAACACAACCAATAAGTGGAGAAACCCATATTTGAACCCAACACTGTCTAATCCAAGAGCCCCTACTCCTATTGACTCTACTACATAGGTCGAGGCTTTGATGTTTCTCTCTTTTTTAAAAATCCTTACCTAAGGATATTTTTCCATTGAGTTTTCAGAGTGGATGGGAAGGAGGGAGGGTAAAACAGAGAGAGAGAGAGACATCAATGTGAGAGAGACAGATGGATTGGTTGTCTCGCGCACCCACCCCAGCCAGGGCTGGGGATCACACCTGCAACCCAGGTATGTGTCCTTGACCAGGAATCAAACCCGATGCATCGACCACTGAGAAACACAGGGCAGGGCGAGGCTTGATGTTTCTGACACGAAGGGCTGATGGATCAGGAGTAAGTAATGAACCTCAGAGGTGTCTGCCTGGTAGTTGATACTAAAAAGTTGCATGTAGATTTTTCAAAAGCATGGCACCATGGGTGTAGCTGCAAGAGTCTGATCAGGAAAGGGGCAAGTAACAACCATCTCTTGGTAAATAAATATTTGGCAGGTGAATGGGTGGATGAATGAGTAGGTAGGTATTGCTCTTCTAATAAGAACTTAGGAAATGCTTCCAAAAACAAAAAGCAAAAGCTATTCCCTTCCATTGATGGATTTGAGTTAAGGACCTGGTCACCGACCACATTAAGATTTCCTCACCCACCACCAAGTATAAGACCTTTTATAAGTGGCCTGCAGGAAGGGTCGCAGTCTGCCAGGTGGCTGAGATCCGACTGCCCTAAGGCATGACTCAGTGTGTGGGTAAGGGGCTTATGGAGTCCATGTATGACCAGATTTATGACCCTCTTATAACCAGGCAACTTGATTGAAACTAACTGGCTGGAAATAGATTTCATGACTTTGTTTTTAATCACACTCTGGATTCAATCAACATATCACTAATTGAGAAAGCCAGGGGCAGCACTCAAACCATGTTATATAACACCAAGGTGCAGTCAGTGCCAAGGAGAACAGCAAGAAGCAAAAGCTTGTTTGGTTCACGTGCCAGAGTGGAAGTATGGCGTGGTCCCCAGCACACAGGGTGCTTCTGCATCCTGCTGGTACTGACTCAAAGCCAGCTCTAAAACACCCACTTCCTTCACCTGGGAAAGGTTGCTTAAAACTAACAACAAACACGTCTCATCTGTGTCAGCTGGGTCTTGGGGAAAGCAGGTGCTGAGACACGTTTAGGAGTGGAAAGGGTTTATTGGGGTGTAACCCTATGAAAGGGAAAAGGAGGAAGCAGGATTAGGGAAGGGGAGTGGATCTGACAAAGTCTCTGTCAGCCCCACTGGGAGCTCTGGAGCACCTTAGCAGAGTCCTGTGCTGGGCAGAAATGGTTAGGATCTTGTCACACAGTCCTCCTCAGTCATGGGCTCGGCCCACCCCAACAAGATTAGTAGCTGAGCTCAAGAGTTGAGGGAAATCTGAAAGAGGTAACAGGGGAGGCTGTCAGCTGGACACACTCCTCACAGCTGGCCCGTGAGCCCCTTCTTGAAGGGGGAATGTGAGCAACACAGCTCTACAGCTGGCATTCCATTCTCATATCCAGAAATAGGGAGTCTCCTCACAAGGACATGAAGAAAAAGACCAAACTGGGTGACTCTCCTGTGATCAACAAAACCCTAGTAATTTATTTTTTCAGAGCCTTCTTTGTCAACCTGTTAAACTTAACCTTCCTCCAAGGCTCAGCTCAGGAATTCCCATTCTTTGATTCGCCAGGCACTCACCCTCCTCATCCTTTGCAGGTCCCCAGAGCACTTAGAGCTTTGCTCCCACAGCAATCAACCACTTATTAGTTCGTACTAATGTCAAAATGTAATTCTCAAAGAATTAAAAAATATATAACTAACGTGCAATTTTAAAGGGGGCAGTGCCAAAGATTTAAATCTTCAAATACCTTATTTATAAATCTAGTATCATATACTTTGTGTTATAGTTTCCTTTTTTATTGAATTTATTGGGGCTAATAAAATAATATGTTTCCCGTGTACAATTCTATAATGCATCATCTGCATATTGTATTGTGTATTCACCGCCCCAAACATTTTATGCTATAAAACAGCTATATCAACAATTTTGTATAAGAAATACCAACTCGTGTGACATTCCATGTTAAATGATTCATGATCAGCTTACAATGCATGCAGTGTAGTCTAATCATGTTTTAGAGAGTGTTCTTTATTCAATCACGTTTTAATTTAGTATGTAGAAAAACAAAGGAGATCATGAATCAAATGCTGATGAAATGGCTACAAAAATGAGAACAACAAAAAATACACATTTGATTTATTATCTAGAAGATGACCTGTGGCCTTAGAGAGAGCAATTCCTATGAGGTAACAGGGGCAGCAGGCTCCCCAAGTTGTCTATAAGTGTCCTTGCTTGTATCTGTTCCAGCTCATCCACAGGAGAAGGGGAAGAATTCATAGCTTCATTTACCATCTACATTCTGGGCGCAGTTGAAGCTGGTTCCTGAGGCTGACCAAGAGGAAGACAGGTGTGTCCTGGCAGAGAGAACCAGAAGACAGAATTGCAGCGAGGCTCTCTCTCGCCCCCTGGTGGCCACCTAGAGAGCCGCGCTGCATCTCACAGCCACACTACTACAGCTGGCCAGGCTGGCTGGAGCAGCATCCTTCTGTTTTTTCTCTCTGCATTGAGGTTTCTGTGGTGAAGAGTACCAACTGGTTGCTTATTTTTGTCACATACATACACATAAGTATAATTTTCAACTATTAGCTGAAGAGTCGCAGCAGGATACAGAACTGGTACACATTCTGGTCCCCTTTAAAAACTGAAAACCCTGTTATTTTGCAGATTTGGGAAATGTAGGCAGGGCTATGGCTCTAATCTTCATCTTTCACTCACAAGTGCAATCTATTTTCTACAGCTCCCAATGCAAACTTATAAAAATGAAAATGAGACACTCCACTGCTCCAGATCTCCGCCGGCTTGCCATCCCTCCTGGAAACCCACCCGGCCTGCTTGCGGTGCTGGCTCTCCAGGCCCATCGCAGGCCCCAGCCTGCTCCCTTGAGCCTTTGTGATGTTCCCTGAAAATCATGAGCTGGTTTTCATCTCATGACCTTTGCAATTGCTGGTTCGTCTTCCAAAGTCATGTTTCTCCATCGTCTTTCCAAGACTTGTTCTCCCTAAAGTCAGCCTACAATGTATTTGTTTATTTGCTTGTTTATTGTCTGCTCCCTAAATAGACTATAGACTCCCTCGAGGACGATTGAGATTGTGCCTGCTTGTTCCCTGCTTCGTCCTGAATGTACATTAATAGGAGCTTATGAGCATGTGGCTAAATAGTGCAGAGGAAGGTTGTAAGACACTGGCTGTTTCGGTGTTCCTAGGGATGGATGTGGATCCCCTGAGCGGCACCAACAATGAAAAAGTGGAACGCAGTAGCCCTCTGGGCCGTCCTGGGCTCCCTTCATGCACCCACTTGGTGAAGTGTGCTGAGCCGGCAAGGCCATGGCATACTCTGCCCCAGGGTGCTTTATGTGCCTCACCAGTTCCGCCAAGTTCAGTGACCCTGATTGGAGGTGGTGAAAGATTAGAAAAGACAGACAGGAGAAGGAAAGCTGGGATTCGGTGGGACGCTGCTTCCAGCGCCAATGCCCACAAGCCGTGTCTTTTTTCTATAGCAGATGCCATTAGGCAAAGTCAGGCTGTAGTCAAGATGTTTACCACGTTTTTATGGGTTTCAATCCTGCTAAATTACATGCACCTGATCAAACTTTGTTTACTTGCAGCCTATATCGCTTTCCCACGTGGGGCCAGTGTTCAGACCATAGATTCAAGCTTACAACTAAAGCTTTTTTCTTTTTCTTTTTCTTCATTTTTTTTAGCTATCATTGTGCTGGGAGGCTCTGCCCTCCAAGTGGGGACTTGCACGAGGCCACGAGAGGACTGTGCCCTCTCGTCAGACCAAGGCTTGAACCTGTCCAAACTCTGTAGCCGCGCCCCACAGTGAAGAACGAAGAACATGAGGCTGGTAGCTGAGTCCCTCTGCTCACTACGCAGGCACAAGGCACCAGGCCTGAGGAGCTGACTGCTAAGCAGCAGGGCTCAGCCTGAGAACTGACAGGCTAAGGAATGTTTAGGGCTGAGCCCGTGCTCTGAGCAAGGCTAGTTTCGTGGGAGTGCAGCTCGTGCAGTTGCACAGCCCAGGACTCAAATGGGCCGTGCTTGGTTCAGTGCTTTGCTGTTGCTTGAAATGCTTTTAAAACATTTGTATTACATTTTTATTGATTTCAGAAAGAAAGGGAGAGGGATAGAGATAGAAACATCAGTGATGAGAATCATTGGTCAGCTGCCTCCTGCATGCCCACCACTGGGGATGGACCCCACCACCCAGGCTTGTGCCCTTGTCTGGAGTCAAACCTGGAACCCTTTAGTCCGCCGGCCGACACCCTATCCACTGAGCCGAACCAGTTAGGGCTGTGGTTTGAAATTCTTGATTTTATTTTTACACTTTTGTTTTGTAAGTGAAGTTGGATGGAGGTATGAACAGAGGATATACATGCAAAATCTATGCCTGCCATCCCTTGCCATCCATTTGCACATAACATTCTCAACGTCCCACATGTGCAGGAGGTCAGTGGTACTCAAACAAGCTAGGGTGTTCTCTCTGTAACTGAGTAAGTGGGGAAGCCGACATCCCTAAGAGGCCTTGCCTTCTGTTTGAACCAGAAACTTGCTTCCAATTCGGAAAGAAGGCAATGGCATTGTAAGAAACACAGGTGATCCAGGAATCATATAATCCTCTCTCTCTCTCTCTCTCTCTCTCTCTCTCTCTCTCTCTCCTCTCTCTCTCTCTCTCCTTCTCTCTCTCTCTTTCTCTCTCTCTCTCTCTCCCTCTCTCTCTCTCTCTCTCTTCTCTCTCTCTCTCTCTCTCTCTCTCTCTCTCTCTCTCTCTCTCGTCACTCCCTGCATTTACCCAGGCTGAAAATTACGACAACAAAGGAAAAGATAGAGCAACACAGAGTTCCTTTGCCTCCACTCCTCACTCATCAGGAAGCTGAAGGGAGAGAGTGCTGGTAGGAGGCACTAACATGGAGAAGTGAGAGAAAAGTGGGTTTGTTTCGTGCTGCATTTCGGCTGCTCTGCTAGAACAAACCCCACGTGCAGCTGGGAAGTAGGAAACACCACTTGAGAAACACCATGGTGATTTGCTGTACAAACAATTTTTGTTATTGTTAGGAAAGTGTCTTGAGATTAGGTGGCCTAGGGAATCTTGTTGAAAAATTATCTTTATTGTTGAAAGTATTACAGATGTCCCATTTTTTTTTTATCCCACTGCCCCCCCCCACCCTCCCACCCATTGCCTTTCTCTCCCCAGGCTTTCCCTCACACTATTGTGTCCAAGGGCCATGCATATATACAGATACTGAGAGTTCATTGTTTAATCTCTTCTCATTCCCTCCCCTCCCCTTCCCTCTGAAATATCAGTCTGTTGCATGCTTCAATGTCTCTGGATCTTTTTTGCGCATCAGTTTGTTTGTTTGTTTTTTGTTTTATTTTTTTCATTAAATTCCACATATAAGGGAGATCATGTGATACTTGTTTTTCTCTGACTAGCTTATTCAATTAGCATAACAATATTCTCCAGGTCCCTCCATGCTGTCTCAAAGGATAAGAGATCTTTCTTTTTTTAATATAGCGTAGTATCCCATTATGTAAATGCACCACAGTTGTTTAATCCAGTGGTTGGCAAACTCATTAGTCAACAGAACCAAACATCAACAGTACAACGATTGAAATTTCTTTTGAGAGTCAAATTTTTTAAACTTAAACTTCTTCTAACGCTACTTCTTCAAAATAGACTCGCCCAGGCTGTGGTATTTTGTGGAAGAGCCACATTCAAGGAGCCAAAGAGCTGCATGTGGCTCTCGAGCCGCAGTTTGCCAACCATGGGTTTAATCCATTCATCTACTGATGGGCACTTGGGCAGTTTGCAGAACTTAGCTATTGTAAATAATGCTGCTATGAACATAGGGGTGCATTTATTCTTTCTGATTGGTGTTCCTGGCTTCTTGGGATAAATTCATAGAAGTGGGATCACTGCACTGGGTCAAATGGCAATTCCACTTTTAATTTTTTGAGGAAGCGCCACACCTTTCCACAGCGGTGGTTCCAGTCTGCAGGATCTCAGTGAAGATGCTCTGAGAATGGTAATCAGACAAAAGATTGAGGAAAGGAAAGTAACTGCCGACTGACAGGGATAACTAGTCATTTATTCACCCAAGTGGAAGGTGCAAAACAGTTATGTTTGTGTCTGAGAAAAGGAACAACGTATTTTCACTAGCCTTCTACCTCATTGTAATTTCCAGCAGGGGGAGCAACGGTGTGTGTGTGTGTGTGTGTGTGTGTGTGTGTGTGTGTGTGTGTGTGTGCTCTTTCCCCAAAATCTAGCCTAGCACAGCAACCTTGTCTGCACATAGTAAAAGCTCAGCGAACAGTTGTTAAACGATGTTGACACATGAAATAGTGCATTGAGAACTACTTCTGCTCCAATTGCTTGATAAATCGAATGAAATATCGCCTTCAAATCCGGGTTCTCCATGCTGTGTTCACTTAACCTGCTGCTTCCTTTTCTCTCATTGTTCTTATATCATAAATGAAAAATGCATCATATATTGCAAACCTATTTCAAATATAGGGCTCCTCTCCCTATAAAACAATGAAATCATCTAGTTGGTGTGGCTCAGCGGTTGAGCATTGACCCAGGAACCAAGAGGTCACCAGTTCAATTCCCAGTCAGGGTACATACCTGGTTGCAGGGTGGATGGGGATGGGGATGGGGGTGAGAAGGGGGAGCATGCAGGAGGGAGCTAATCAATGTTTCTCTTTCTCCCTCTCTCTCCAAAAATCAATAAAAACATGTCTTAACAAGCAAACAAACAATGGCATCAGCCGGATGGAGATTTTTTTATTTATTTATTTTATTTTTTTTTTTTTTGCCCGCTGCTGGCTGCGCTGAGTGATGGGAAAAGCAATTGCAAATTGTGCATGCTGGTGGTGAAAGGTGCAGGCTCCCTGAGCGTGGCATCAGGCACAGGGCTTCTGCCGGTTCGCAGGAACCAGCTCTCCGCACCTCCGAGCTCCCGGGAGACTCCCCGCTCCGCTGTACGGCAGCGCCTGGGCCAAGATGGCGGCGCCCAGGGGGCGATTCCAAGGGCGCCGCCATCACCACGGTGGTCCCCGCAGAGGCCGCGCTTCGCTTGGGTGGGCCGCCGGGTCGGCCTCCGAGTGAGACCCCGATGGCGACCAAGCTGGAGTCCGTGGGCCGGAGGAGGAGCGCGAGGACCTCCAAAGAGGCAGCGAGTGCCCCGGGGACGGCCGTGTCGGAGCCCGGGGGCAATGCGGGGGTGAGCGTGGGGACGGGGCGCGGGGCCTGGGGGGCAGAGCCGCTCTGATTGGGGGTCAGTGTGTGGGGCCGCGCTGTGGTCGGTGAAGACGGGCCATTTGGCCACTGGGGTTGAAGCTGGAGGGGGTCAGCGTTTGGAGGCATCTGCGGGGCAGGGATGTGCGGTCAGTGAAGGGAAGGGGTGGGTGTCTGCGGGGTCAGTATAAGGAATGCGTGTTTGGAAGGACCCGCGGAGACAGATCCGCGGTGGCAGCGCAGGGGTCTGTGCGGTCGCTGAGCGCTGCGGGTAAGGGATCTACAGGGACAGGGATGGGGGGGTCTCCGGGAGCCAGAGATTTTGGTGGCTGTGGTGGTTGGAAACTGGATTGACCCCGTCCGTGGGCCGAGGTGCAGGGAGGTCAGCTAGGGGAGTTTGTTGTATAATAATAAAGGGAAGAAATGGTGATGGTTTGCAAAGAGGGTTGTAACAGTGAAGTGAAAAAGCACATTCAGAACACGTCTGGGGAATGAGCCTGTAGGACTTACTGATGAATTGCTATGGAGAAGAATCAAGATTTACATCTAAAAGCAAAGGAAATAAAAGATTTCCATTTAGACCTTTGGCCTGAGGAACTGGATAGATGGTGATTCCATTTTCTGAGAAAGGCGTGTGTTGGAGAAGACCAGATTTAGTGGCTATCGATGGGAGCCAGGTAGATGGCAGTGGTTCTGTTTTTGGCTGTCAAAATGCCCATTACACGTCCAAGTAGAGAGGTTGATTAGTTGTTAGAAATATGAACCTCGAGCTTAGGAGAGGGAATCCATGTGTAAAGGGCATCAGCATAAAGATGGTATTCAAAGCCATAAAACTGGAGGAGATGAACTAGGGAAAGAAGGCAGATAGGGAAGAAAAGAGGGCCAAGGACAGAGCTCTGAGTTATTCTGATAGTTAGTGGTCTGCTAAACAACAAGAAAAAAGAAAGAAGGAAAAAGAGAGACAGCCACTGAGCTGAGGTAGGGGGAAAACTGTAAATGTCATGTCAAAGAAGCACAGAGAAGAAAGCTTTTCAAAACAATGGAAGTAAAATCAGTTGTGTCGTTTGCTCTCATGGACCCCAGAAGTATGACTAACAGAGAATTTGACTTTGGCAAGATGTAGCTCAATGGTTGATCGATTATAGATCTTTCAGTGGAGTCATAAAATTCTTTTGGGATGAGTTGAAAGAATAGGAGGTAATGTCGTATAAAGAGCAAGTATAGATAACACTAGGAGTTTTGCTGGTGAAGGGAGCAAATAAATCGACATTGGATTAAGAGAGGTTTCCTTCAGATGAATGATATTTAGAATGATCCAGTAGAAAGAGACAAATAGGTAGTACAAAAGAGAACGAGGTTAACTGCAGGGGTGAGAAGGTAGTTGAGGATCGGATCCAGAGCATAAGTGGACAAACTGGGCTTAGGTGAGAGAAGGGACAACTCTTTAATTTTAACAGAAGGGAAAGCAGATTATATGGATTTGGTAACAGGATAGTGCAGTGGTCGGCAAACTACGGCTCTCGAGCCATATGTAGCTCTCTGGCCCCTTGAGTTTTTAGCAAAGGCCAGCTTAGGAGTTCCCTAATTAAATTAATAACAATGTACCTACCTATATAGTTTAAGTTTGTAAAATTTGGCTCTCAAAAGAAATTTCAGTCGTTGTACTGTTGATATTTGTCTCTGTTGACTAATGAGTTTGACGACCACTGGGATAGTGGAATTGGAGGTAGCAAGGCAAGGTAGTTCACATCCGTTTGTGTTTATTTTCTCTTTAAAGTATAAGGTGATTTCATCAGCTAAGAGGAGAAAAGGAGTAGATGTTGGGGATTTCAAAGAGATGTCGGAGATTTCAAAGAGAAAGAGAAAGTTTGGCATAATCATCTTGGAAAGAGGAATAGGAAACTGACAGTATTGGATGCCCATTTGAGACATGTAACCTCTTCCAGGTTACAGACTCCTCGTATCCTCACTGGCAGAAAGAGCAGAGAGAGCAAGCAAGCTCTTTTGTGATTCCTATAAGGGCTATAGTCTCATTCATGAGGATTCCATCCTCATGATCTCATCTAATCCTAATTACCTCTCAAAGGCCCTAACAACTAATAATCTCATAATACTATCATATTGGAGGGTAAGGTTTCAACATATAAATTTGGAGGAGACACAAACATTCAGTCTATAATAGGGACATTTCTTTTTTATAAATATATTTTTATTGATTTCACAGAGGAAGGGATAGGGAGGGAGAGATAGAAATATCAATGATGAGAGAGAATCATTGATCTGCTGCCTTCTGCACACCTCTACTTGGGATCGAGCCTGAAATCAGGGCATATGTCCTGACTCAGAATTCAACTATGACCTCCTGGATCATAGGTCAGTGCTCAACCACTGAGCTACAATGGCCAGGCTCTTTTTTAAATTTTTTAATCCTTACCTGAGGACATGCTGAGAGATAGTGAGATACCAAGAAAGAGAGACAGAGACAGAGAGAGATCGAGAAGCAAAGACAGAGAGAGACAGAAAAACATCAATGTGAGAGAGAAACATCATTGGTTGTCTTCTACTAATATATGTTCCCCTACTGGGCATCAAACCAACAAGTCAGGTATGTGTCCTGATCAAGAATTGAACTGGCAACCTTTTGGTGCACAGAGCCACTCTGGCCAGGTGGGACATTTCTTTCTTTTCTTTTTTTAAGGAAGTACCTTTTTAAAAATATATATTTTTTATTGATTTCAGAGAAGGAAGAGAGAGGAGAAATATAAACATCAATGATAAGAGAGAATCATTGATTGGCTGCCTCCAGCAGGCCCCCCACAAGGGATCAAGCCCGCAACTCTGGCATGTGCCCTTGACCAGAACTGAACCTGGGATCCTTCAGTCCACAGGCCGAGGGTCTATCCACTAAGCCAAACTGAGAGGGCCAGTAGGATATTTCTTAATATGATTTTTGTTTCTCAAGGAAAGAAATGCAAAATTGGGTAGAGAATAGGTATCCCATATAACATTATGGTCAACAGTGAATGGTCAAGGTAAGAACAAGTCATTATTATCTTCCAAATCACTCACTAATGTGGATAACATTATACTGAACAAGAATATTGCTATTATAGGGATCGGTAACTTTCAAAGATGTGACTATGGCATTTACCCAGAAGGAATGGGAACAACTAGATTCTGCTCAGAGGAGCCTGTACAAGGATGTGATGCTGGAGAACTATAGCAACCTCACCTCGATGGGTAACTACAATTCCTTCACAATTCAAAATATGTCTATTGTGATACCTTTGCTGGACTTACAAAACTTGATAAGTTTGACCTTAATATTTTAATCAAGGAATGTAATCCCTTTTTGGTAGTAGGAAGGATACTTGTGCCCTTGCCTCTAAAATGCAAGGTCTACTCAGGTGGGGTATGGACATCTGCACTGTGAAATCTCAGAATCCATGTATTCTTTATCCTTTTAAGGATCTGAAACTCAAATATTAGGGCTTGATTTCTGGGATGTTTGTTGTTATTACATTCAATGTCTACCATTTCTCATTAACAGGGTATCAAGATGCCAAACCAGACATGATCTCTAAGTTGGAAAAAGGAGAAGCGCCATGTTTGGGAAAGGGAAAAAGATTAAGACAAGGTGGTCCGAGTGAAATAGCAAGACCCAAGCAAATAGGAGTCAATAGAAGTAAGTTTCTAAGTTGTTGGAATAACTCAAAGAATAACTTTTTCTTTAATTCTTCATAAAGATCTCAGATCCTTCTTTCTTAACCAGGAAGTAGCAATAGAAAAATGTCAGAATCTCCTGGGGGAAGAGGATTTCAAACTACAAGGATTCTTTAACCTTGGAGATTCTAATATTTCTTCTTTCTATAAACCTGTCCACGTGAAATGTTATCACATGAGATTCACTGTAGTGATAAGTTAGTGTATCAGTCAGCTTATGCTAAGTTATGTTCCATTAAGGAATGAACCCACTATCTTAATAGCTTACAACAAGAAAGATTTGTTTCTTGCTCTGGCTGTAGCCTATTTCACATTTTTTTGTGGACCTATGTTGAAAGAGCAGTCCTTACTTGGCAAATTCTGGTCTCATGGCAGAAAGAAATAAGAGTGAGAGAAATGATATACAGTGATATGAAATTTCTCTATATATTCAGACATTCTCTGGCATGATGCTCCTAACCATAATAACTTTTCTTTTTCCTCCTTTCACTGTGAATTTCTTTGTAGAAAGTCTTTTATTGGGCTAGCTAGAGCCTGGTGTTTACTATTGTCCAATCCATTGTTTTCAACTAGAATTTGGATCGGATTTACAAGCATGGCCTCCTTTATCTGTCAATGTGGATGGTGGTCTCAGAGAAGGGAAGCATGGGTTGAGAAAATATCTCAAAATATATAGTTGTATAATGTGTGGAAGAAAGAATGTGAGCAATCACTTAAAACTTGGAAATAAGCTTAAAATTTATAATTGGTAGTTAGTAGAGTGACCCGATAGGAACACAGGTACGTTGCTCTATAGCAATCTATTGGGAAACAAGTGTGTTTATACACTGTACATCCAAATGATATAAAGTTTGTTTGAAAATATCATTACTATCAAATGGTAAAAACATCAAGGAACTCAGAGAAACTGTAGGTTTTTGGTGGTGATGGTGGTGGTGGGTTTGTGTTTTTTCTTTTCTTTTTTTTTTGTGTGTGTGTGTTTTGTTGTTTTTTAGTACAGGAATGTCACTATTGCAAAGATCATGGATAGTAGCAGTGGAACACTCTTCTTGCTTATTTCTTTAGTCACCTACCTGTAAATGAACAGGTAGTCTGCTCTTTGGTAGACTTATCTTCTCTATTTTGGATCTTTAGGGTACTATAACAAAATGCACTGGATGCCCTAGCTGGTTTGTCTTAGTGGATAGAGTGTTGGCCTGTGGACTGAAGGGTCCCAGGTTCAATTCTAATCAAAGGGCACATGCCCAGGTTGCAAGCTTGATCCCCAGGAGGAGGTGTGCAGAAGGTGGCCAATCAGTGATTCTCCCTCATCATTGGTGTTTCTCTCCCCCCCCCCCCCTCTCTCTCTCTCTCTCTCTCTCTCTCTCTCTCTCTCTCTCTCTCTCTCTCCTCTCTCTCTCTCTCTCTCTCTCTCTCTCTCCTTCTTCCCCCCTTCCTCTCTGAAACCAATATATATATTAATGTACTTGAGCTAGTCTAAGTAAATAGAGGAATTTATTATAAGGACATGGGTATATCTCCTGGAACCTGAAGGCAGATATTTCAGCTAGGCCTTACCAGGGACTAGAACCAGGACTGGAAAGCCATTAGAAATTTAACTAATGCAGATGGTCTCTTTAAAGACATGTGATCTTACATCTCTGCTTTTCTGTGGATATATATCCATCCATCCTTTGTACTGTTGTATTTTGTTTATTCAAGGAAAATGCAGACTTACTGTATTTGTCTTATATCATTTTAAAATTTAAGAACCCATTAGAGACTAATTAGAGCAGGGGTCTTCAAACTACGGCCCGCGGGCCACATGCGGCCCGCAGAGGCGTCTGATCCAGCCCGCCAGGTTTTTTGGGCAGTGAGCGCAGCCGAGGTGTTACAGTAGGAATTAGTAGTTCATATAGTCCGGCCCTCCAGCTCTCTGAGGGACCGTGATCTGGCCCCCACTTTAAAAAGTTTGAGGACCCCTGAACTAGAGTCTAACTTTTTAAAAGGAAGATCTCTATTGGACATCTTGGCTTGAGCCAGATGTGTCTCCAACTATGACCATAGATAATTGAATTAATATAATACAGTATACAGTAGTCAGTTACTATAGGTGGATTGGCAGTTATTAAAGCTTAGCAGCTTAGGCTGAGGAGAGAGTTAAAAAATACAATCATAAGCTCTTTTAACTACATCTATTTCCTATTCACTGCTCCTTTTATATATTTCATCTTCTATCCCATGTTACAAGGTCATATTTATAGTCACCACTTGTTATTACCACTATTGTCAATTTCCTTTTACTGTTTTTACTACAGCACTTTCCCCTTCCAGTCCAAGAGGATAGGGACATTTGTGCTTGATATTTCATTTACTTTGGGATACTAGACTGGAATAAAGTTTCAATTCTACAACAGGGCATTTCTTTATAAATTGTAATATAAAATATGAGAGTGCAAAGATTCTCAAGAATGTCTTACTGAATTCAATTTTAGAAGAAGTTCAGCAAGATGATGACCAGATAAAGAGTCACCAGGAATCTAAAAAAAAACTCCTTAAGGACGTTTCATTCAAGAAAAAATCTCTAACTAAGAAGAAAGGCCATGAATGTAGCTCATTGGGAAAAAATGTGAATACAAAACAAGTTTCTTTAAAAAAAAAGATTCTTAAATTCAATTCACAGGGAAAAAGTTTGAAACAGAATGTAGACTCTTCAAAAAAGAAACCTGATATAGCTAAAGAGCACAGAAAATCATCTAGCAATAGCTTATCTGAAACAAAGAAAGACAAAAATCAAACTGGTAAGAAACAGAAATTACCCAACAATAGCTCATCTAATAAGTGTGACAAAACACAAACGGATGAGAAATTAGTTCATCATGGATCATCCCATACTAAAGGGAACAAAATTAAAACTGGAGAGAAACGTGAAAAATCATCCAGCCATAGCTCATCTCCTCCTAAGTGTGACACAACTAAAGCTAAAGTGAAACCATATAAATGTAATCAGTGTGGGAAAGTTCTTAGCCATAAACAAGGACTCCTAGACCATCAGAGAATTCATACTGGGGAAAAACCATATGAATGTGATGAATGTGGGATAGCCTTTAGCCAAAAGTCACACCTTGTTGTACATCAGAGAACGCACACAGGAGAAAAACCATATGAATGTAATCAGTGTGGCAAAGCCCACGGTCATAAACATGCCCTCACTGACCATCTAAGAGTTCATACCGGGGAAAAGCCTTACAAATGTACTGAATGTGGGAAAACCTTTAGACACAGCTCAAATCTTATTCAACATGTGAGATCTCATACAGGCGAAAAGCCCTATGAATGTAAGGAATGTGGAAAATTCTTTAGGTATAACTCATCTCTTACTGAACATATAAGAACTCATACAGGTGAAATACCATATGAATGTAATAAATGTGGAAGAGCCTTTAAATATAGCTCGTCTCTTACTAAACACAGGAGAATTCATACAGGTGAAAAACCCTTTGAATGTAAAGAATGTGGAAAAGCTTTCAACAAGAAGTCACACCTAAGTATACATCAAAGAACTCATACTAAGGAGAAACCCTATAAATGTGATGAATGTGGAAAAGCCTTTGGACATAGTTCATCTCTTACTTACCACATGAGAACACATACGGGTGAAAGTCCCTTTGAATGTAAACAATGTGGGAAGGCCTTCAAACAAATTGAAGGCCTTACTCAACATCAGAGAGTTCATACTGGGGAGAAACCCTATGAATGTAATGAATGTGGGAAAGCCTTTAGTCAAAAGGCACACCTCATTGTACATCAGAGAACTCATACTGGGGAGAAGCCTTATGAATGTAATGAATGTGGGAAGGCCTTCAATGCAAAGTCACAACTTGTTATACATGAGAGATCCCACACTGGAGAGAAACCCTATAAATGTAATGAATGTGGGAAAACCTTCAAACAAAACACATCCCTTACCAAACATGTGAAAACTCATTCAAAAGAGAAATCTCATGAGTAAAATCTCATGTTGGAAGTCTTTTAACTGAACTGAAGCTTTTATTTAACCTTAGAAGTATTCTGAATTTAAAGGATGTTAGAAAGCTGAATTTAAAGGATGTTAGAATACTTAGAAGTATACTGAATTTGAAGGATGAGAGAATTTGAAAATGAATCTTCACAT
Organism: Pipistrellus hanaki; assembly: GCF_964339955.1. Taxonomy (NCBI): domain Eukaryota; kingdom Metazoa; phylum Chordata; class Mammalia; order Chiroptera; family Vespertilionidae; genus Pipistrellus; species Pipistrellus hanaki. The sequence continues at coordinate 15,038,843 of NC_140513.1, read as the reverse complement.
AGAAGCAATCAAGAATTTAAACTTGATACTAAACCTCTTATAGAAAATATTGTTTTTAAAATGTTCAGATTAAAATATAAAGTTTTTTAATTGTTAATATGTTGAATAAGCAGAACACTAGAGAAACAAATTACACTGAAAATTTCTGAATTGCTTGAGTTTTATGTACTTAAATACTACATATAAAAATTTAATTTGCATATGTTTAGTGCCAGGTATAAATGTTTGTGGCCACTGGTATGAGACTCATCTTTGATATTATCACCCAGCTCTTAATGTCTTTGTTACCCTCTGTATCACCAGAAAATTTTATCTAAAAGGTTGTAATTATTTCTTTTTAAAATGTCAACACCAAATTAAGAGAAAATGAAAGAAAGCAGCAGAGAATACACAGGTGCTAGTAGCAAATAATGTTCAAGATATAATGTTAAGTGAAAATAATAGGTTGCATTTAATAATAAAATAATAATGCATTTAATATGTTCCCACTTGTGTACAAAAGGGTGTGTGTGCCTGTCTCTGTATATATCTATACACTCTGTGTATTTTTATGTGAATCAAGTTGGTTTGAAAAATACAGATAAAACTTAATAGTGGTTGTCACTGGGCACAAGAGTATAGGAATGGAGGAGTCTGGGCTGAGAGGGAGATCTCCTTTTTATTGCATACTGTTTAAACCTTTTCATCATGTATATGTACCATTCCCACAATTAAAATCCTTTTAATATGTGTAAATCAACATGAATTAAAAATTTCACTGAGCCCACTCCATTATGATATTTGACAAAATAAAAGTTTCTGTGGCTATTTGTGAATGATGATGAGTCTAAGAATATGGTATTAAACTTGATATTGAATTCACAAAAACTTTTCCTATTAAACATGTTCTTTAATTAAAATAATAAATTACAACTATAACTCAGCACTGTGTTTTTTCTGCTTACCATTTTTAAAAGACTAAAGATGAATTATAATTTCAAGTGAATGAATGAAAGTGATTATCTGAACAACCACTCCATTTTTTTCTCTTCAAAGCACTTAAATACAAACATCTCTATCTGGGATTCCAAATATATTACAACAAATGGCACAACTCCCCATTCTTTCCTCATAGCAGACATTGCCATTGGATCACTGTACTCCTTCTGAGTGAATCTAGACATTGCCTTAGAATAATTTTTAAGCATGCATTCCAGAAGGTACTACAAATCATATGAGTTCACATAGGAAACCTATTTTTAGTTGTATTCCTAGACTTGATATTTGGCATGTATGCCATCTTTTACATTTTTCACAGCACATTCAATACCTTATCTCATGTGTTCCTTTGAATAAACATATGAGTCAGTAAGCAAGACTTGTCTAGTCATGGTCAATACTATTCTATATATACTAATATTTCACATAGATACTAGTCTAGCATAATGATGGGCTCTCAATAAATATGTGATTAAGTAATATATTTGCAAATATTTCCCATCCAAGTAATTTGTAGAACACCACATCCAGTGTCATTTCAGAGAATTAAAAGGTATAAATATTGGAAATAGAATTTGCTTGTAGTATGCATGTGTTGAAAGATCAATTCCTATATTATTCCCTTATTACAAAGTAAGTTACTTACTCTCAGGGGAAGAAAATGTAATGTAAAAGCCATATCCATTAGTAATTTATTACCAAGTGGAAGTCTACCAGTATGCATATGGTATTCATCACTGTCCAGAGCTGTAGAAAATTTTCACTTTTTACAAGGATAAAACAATTGCAGGTCATGGTTAGATTAAGATTACCACACCTCTTGGAGAACTCATAATAGTGTCACACCTGAAACAAGAATATAGGTATGCCTAAACAGTAGAAATGAATACTGGAAGCCATCTGTGCAGTAAAATAATAATAATAATAATAATAATTAAAGTTTAGCATCAGTGAATGAGGAAATGATGTCTAAAAATGATTGGAAGTGAACAATGAAAGAAAACTGACATACTGAGGTAACTCTAAATCTGATGTTATGCATAAAAGTACCTGGAGACAATATGAAAATGAATGAGCATGGCTGTATTTCAATGAAACTTTATCAAAACAGACAGCAGTCTGTAGATTGTGGACCCCTGAATTGTCATACACATGTAATAAAACTATTAAGTCAGGGTTTCATAAAACAAATGAGACTCCCCTACCCTTTCTTAAGAAATTTCCTCCCTCCTCAAACAGAAGTGTGTGGACATTCCCAACAGAGGGAGCCACCTTAATTGAACAAACCTGTGGAGGTGGATCAGTCTGCTCTAAGGTATGTAAGTTCCTAACAACAACAAAAATTATGTTTGTCCAACAAATCACAGTGGTGTTTCCCATGTATTCTCAAACAATCCCACGAATGCTTTCCCTAGTCTTCTAGCATCAACTGTAGGGCCTAACAAGGCATGCTATAAATATCGTGATAAGAAAAGTTCCAACATGGTACCCCCTATCTCTGCCACTCAGTGACACTGGGCGTGGTGTTCTACAAATTACATCTGTTGTTGCCATTGACAGGTGAGCAATGCTTGAGACAAACAGTAGCTACAAAGCAGAAGGATGAGAACTAAAGAGTGCCTGACCTCAGTGTTCCTTCTCCTAACCTTTGGCACATACATACATCGCCGCTCAGAGTCTGATTCCTTCATTGTGTCTTGGGAGGATATCTATTAAAGCCAAAAGAAAAGACTGTGCATGTTCAATGCCAAGTGTCATATCAGGTGTTAAAAAGGGAGAATGTAGGCTTGCTTAGTGATCCTACTAATACACGTCAGTGGGAAAGGTAAGGCATAGCATTGATTGGTGGGAGTACAATCACCGTAGGCAGAGAAAATGAGATCTAACGTTCCGTGAAAAGGAATTCCTTTGCAAGGAAAAGCGGCAGTGGGGTGGGGATAGAGATTTGCATAGCAGCATGGTGGAAATATTCAAGGTGTGGATTGGAATGGAGTAGTGGGGAGTTTGCATAAGCCTTCTGTTGAAGTGTACGTGAACTTACGCCGTGTGCCTCGTGGGTATGCCAATGAATGTCAACCTGACACGATACCAAAACAGGAAGACAATAATTGTTAAGATAGAAACTTCTCCAGGTAAATAACTCAAGAGGCTAGCAAGTCACTGGCAAGTGTATTGTATCCGAGTGGCAAAGGTTTAGAATATTCCGGAAATTTATTGAAGAAGCTAATGGACTGAGAATCAAAGACGTGTTCCATAATAGAACATCCCCCAAATCACCCAGCGGGCTCAGGGGAGGTAAAGGCTTGATTCTGGGTGCGTCTGTATGTGTTCACCTTAAAGAAACCGAGTCTCATATCAAACTAACAGATACAGTTGTCTTTGAGGAACGGGCTGTGATGAAAATGAATAAGTGAACACACACACACACACACACACACACACACACACGTTTCTTTAACCGGGTTTTATTTTTCATATAAAACAGGAAAATATAGGACGGGGAAAAGGCCCCAATCAATGGCAGTCACAGGACTGAGCCCGCAGGAGAAATGCTCTCCTCTGCAGCTCTCCCTGCAGGCTGTCTGCAGGGGAAACCGGGTTTTAGGCACCCTGAGCTGGGAGCAGGGAGTGTGATGGGCAAGGACAGCGGAGGGGCGGGGCGGGGCAGGGCGGGCCTCTAAGGCTGCAGGGCGCGGGGCGGGGAGCCCAGGCTGAGCGGCCAGCAGCCAGTCCAGCGCGGTGAGCGCCCAGTGCAGGTTGGCCCCCGTGTGTGCCAGCTGCCAGCTGAGCCAGGCGCGCTGCCCTGCCTCGAGCTCTCGGGCCTCTGGCTGCGGGCCACTGGAGGGCACTGGCAGGAAAGCGCCCCCGGAGCCTCATGTTCTTTGTTCTTCACGAAGTGAGTGCATGGAGGGAGACTTGGACGGGCTGTAGGGTCTGGGGGACTTCTACCTCTGAGTGTTCACTGGTGACATGTAGCCCTCAGCCCCACAGTGCACCTGGGTCACTGGATAACTGACTCTCTCTGGTTACTTGTTTTGTTTTGATTTGCCATTCTGCTTAGAGGGTGGGGTCAGAGCAAAGCAGAGCTAGCTGACGGGCATCAAGGAGCAAGGGACATAAGGAAAGATCCCTTTGAGGGCACCAGGAAGCTGACGCTCAGGAAAGTCAGTTCCTGAAGCCAGCAAAACGGGAAAATGAGGGGAATACTGAGGGCCTCCTGTCTGCTATGCTCCCCCTGCTCCCTCTTCCCCTCCCCTCCTCCCCCCCACACACAGACTGGGTCAGGTGGCTGTGGTTGTGGAGAGCGGCCACAGCGTTTGAATAGGTTCAAGCCTCGGACTAATGAGAGGGCACGGTCCTCTCCTGGCAAAGCCACGTGTAAGTCCCAGCCTGGAGGGCAAAGCCCTCCCAGCACAATGATAGCCAAAGGCTATAGTTGTAAGCTTGAACCTATGGTCTGAACCTATGGTCTCAGGTGGCTGAGTGATGTGTGCTTGATAGAGTTCAGGTGCATGTAATTGAATAGGATGGAAACCCACCAAGATGTTGTAAACACCTTGACCACGCCCTTACTTTGCCTCGTGGCATCTGCTATAAAATAAAGACACGGCTTTCAGGCTGTGGCGCTGTTGCTAGCTCTCCATCAGAGGCCCACCCCGACCCAGCTTTTATTCTCTTGTCTGTCTTTTCTCAATCCTTCACCGAACCTGACTGAGCTGGCTTGGGTACAAATGAGACCCAACTGCTGAGAATGCCATAGCCATGCCTGCTCGGCACATGTGGTGATCCCCAATGGAAAGAAAAAACTGAGTGCCCAGAGATTATCCAGACTGAGCCACCTAGGGAGAACACTCCCGTGATGATTATTTTCCATATGCAATTTTCTGAGGTCTTTGATCAACTATTTTGTTATTTTGAGAAAAGTTAGTGAAACAACCAATGCTAAAAGATTGTAAAAATATAACCAACTACTGTCGGGTACCAGAAGAGACTTATTTTGTCACCATTTCAATCTAGGTTACTTGTGTGTTTCTGGAATCACAATGGGAATGAGTTATGTTTTAGTCCCTTGCTGTTCTTTGCTTATTCTCGGGGGGGGGGGGGGGGAGGGAAGGGACTGGGGGGGGATGGGGGGGGAGAGAAGAACTAAAAAATGTTACACTTCATGAAAAAGTCAACTTTTTTTTACATAAATATTTTTATTACAAGTAATTATTTTCAAAAACAAAAAATTTAAACAAGTGGCATATTTTTTACATTTTTGCAAATCTATATCTGACTCAGTAGAAGACAGCTGCCTTCTCATGTCTGCTTCTCCGTTCAATACTTTGCTTTGATTGAGTTATAAAAAGAAAAGCTGCCCTCACATAGACAGGCTGTCGGAAAAGAAACTTCACAAACCTCCTTAAGGGTTCAGATGCCCCAACAGTCCTCCTTGGAGAACTGCGGTAATTAGACTGCTTCTCAGCTAGAGACTCTCACAGACATTGAATATTACAACTGGCCAGTCCCCCAGGGCCAACACATTTCAAACTCATTTCCAAAGGTGGTGGTGGTGAAGGAACTTAAAGGATCTTGTTCGTTCAATTTTAAGTGACATCAATTTTTAACTTGGGTTCATAAATTATTCTTTTGCCAGCCAAGGTTACATATTGGATTTTTTTTTCCAAGTTTACTGTTCTAAACTAAGAAGGGAAAGCAACGTTATACACAAAGTTAGCATCTGAATAGTGCTTTTACAGCTGGCAAGCCTCTTTCTGTGCCCACGTGATGCCAGTGAGCCCTTAGAAGCCACTTTATAGAGGAGGAAAGCTGGGAGCAGAGGCAACTTGCCCAAGATTGCCATCAGTAACCAGGATGTGGGCAGAGGCGGGGGGGCGAGAGGGTGCTAGTGATGAGCATGCAGGACACCTCTGCTCTGACTCTAGGGGACGTCTGACTTTCACAAACTGGATGTCCAGCCCTTTACTTAGGTCCACTTTTCTCACTTACACAAGAGATGACATCTCTTATAGAATCTCCTGGATTTTATTGGACACAGAACACAACAGGACTGCAGGAATAGCAAACTGACAAGACAACGCAGGAAAGACCCAGTTCTATCTAATTTACAATCCAGTATCAGGAGGGCAAGTCATTAAACGAGAAACCAAAACAGTTGAGCTTGATGGGAGAGTATTCTTTTTCCCATGCCCATACTTTTGGAATTCCCACCCTGATGTCCACTGTGCACACCTGCTGTGCTTGGAGCCAGCGAGAGGTGCAGTGGAAGTGAAAAGCCTGATGCCAGACTCCCCTCACAACAGTGCCCTCTTCAGAAGTGGCAGGCGCCTGGTTAGCCTGATAGTGTGGGCAAAGATCCACAATGTGGTTGATGGCAGTTATCAACCACAACATCCCGGGCGCAGAGGGCTACTGCATTCCAATTTTTACTGTTGGTGCCGCTCAGGGGATCCACATCCATCCCTAGGAACACCGAAACAGCCAGTGTCTTACAACCTTCCTCCGTCCATTATTTAGCTACGTGCTCATAAGCTCCTATTAATGTACATTCAGGACGCAGCAGGGAACAAGCAGGCACAATCTCCTTCGTCCTTGAGGGGGTCTATAGTCTATTTAGGAAGCAGGCAATAATCAAGCAAATAAACAAATACGTTGTAGGCTGACTTTAGGGAGAACAAGTCTTGGAAAGATGGAGGAGAAACATGACTTTGGGAGACGAATCAGCAATTGCGAAGGACATGAGATGAAAACCAGCTCATGGTTTTCAGGGAACATCACAAAGGCTCAAGGGAGCAGGCTGGGGCCTGCGATGGGCCTGGAGAGCCAGCACCGCAAGCAGACCGGATGGGTTTCCAGGAGGGATGGCAAGCCGGCGGAGATCTGGAGCAGTGGAGTGTCTCATTCCATTTTTATAAGTTTGCATTGGAAGTTGTAGAAAATAGGTTGTACTTGTGAATGGAAGTCAACAAGGTGAAGATTGGAGCCAATAGCCCTGCCTACATTTCCCAAATCTGCAAAACAACAGGGTTTCCAGTTTTTAAAGGGACCAGAATGTGTACCAGTTCTGTATCCTGCTGCGACTCTTCAGCTAATTGTTGAAAATTATACTTACGTGTATGTATGTGACAAAAATAAGCAACCAGTTGGTACTCCTGGTCACAGAAACCTCAAAGCAGAGAGAAAAAAAGCAGAAGGATGCTGCTCCAGCCAGCCTGGCCAGCTGTGGCAGTGTGGCTGTGAGATGCAGCGCGGCTCTCTAGGTGGCCACCAGGGGGCGAGAGAGAGCCTCGCTGCAATTCTGTCTTCTGGTTCTCTCTGCCAGGACACACCTGTCTTGTCAATTTCAATCAGCTTCAACTGGCCCAAACTGCTTATGGTAAATGAAGCTATGAATTCTTCCCCTTCTCCTGTGGATGAGCTGGAACAGATACAAGCAAGGACACTTAGAGACAACTTGGGGAGCCTGCTGCCCCTGTTACCTCATAGGAATTGCTCTCTCTAAGGCCACAGGTCATCTTCTAGATTAGGGGTGTCGAACTCAATCAGAGAAGGGGCCAAAATCTAAAATCCAGCCTAAATCGCGGGCCGAATGGTTTACTGAACAGTCATAAACTGACAATGTCATAAACTGACAGCGGAGTGCAGTGATGACAGCGTGGTGCGGGCCACATTGCAAGGCCTGGCGGGCTGGATTTGGCCCGCGGGCCTTGTGTTTGACACATGTGTTCTAGATAATAAATCAAATGTTTATTTTTTGCTGTTTTCATTTTTGTTGCCATTTCATCAGCATTTGATTCATGCTCTCTCTCCTTTGTTTTTCTACATACTAAATTAAAATTTGCTTGACTAAAGAACACTTTCTAAAGCATGATTAGACTACACCGCATGCATTTTAAGCTGATCTGGAATCATTCAACATGGAATGTCACAGGAGTTGGTATTTCTCATTATACAAAATTGTTGATATAGCTATTTTTTAGCACAAAATGTTTGGGGTGGTGAATACACAATACAATATGCAGATGATGTATTATAGAATTGTACACTGGAAATCTACATCATTTTATTAGCCCCAATAAATTAAATAAAAAAGGAAATTATAACACAAGTATATCATACTAGATTTGTAAATAAGGTATTTGAAGACACCTATAGATTTTCAAATCATAAGATTTAAATCTTTGGCACATGCTCCTTATAGAGTTGCACATTAGTAATATTTTTTAATTCTTTGAGAATTACATTTTGACATTAGTACGAACTAATAAGTGGTTGATTGCTGTGGGAGCAAAGCTTTAAGTGCTCTGGGGACCTGCAAAGGATGAGGAGGGTGAGTGCCTGGCGAATCAAAGAATGGGAATTCCTGAGCTGAGCCTTGGAGGAAGGTTAAGTTTAACAGGTTGACAAAGAAGGCTCTGAAAAAATAAATTACTAGGGTTTTGTTGATCACAGGAGAGTCACCCAGTTTGGTCTTTTTCTTCATGTCCTTGTGAGGAGACTCCCTATTTCTGGATATGAGAATGGAATGCCAGCTGTAGAGCTGTGTTGCTCACATTCCCCCTTCAAGAAGGGGCTCACGGGCCAGCTGTGAGGAGTGTGTCCAGCTGACAGCCTCCCCTGTTACCTCTTTCAGATTTCCCTCAACTCTTGAGCTCAGCTACTAATCTTGTTGGGGTGGGCCGAGCCCATGACTGAGGAGGACTGTGTGACAAGATCCTAACCATTTCTGCCCAGCACAGGACTCTGCTAAGGTGCTCCAGAGCTCCCAGTGGGGCTGACAGAGACTTTGTCAGATCCACTCCCCTTCCCTAATCCTGCTTCCTCCTTTTCCCTTTCATAGGGTTACACCCCAATAAACCCTTTCCACTCCTAAACGTGTCTCAGCACCTGCTTTCCCCAAGACCCAGCTGACACAGATGAGACGTGTTTGTTGTTAGTTTTAAGCAACCTTTCCCAGGTGAAGGAAGTGGGTGTTTTAGAGCTGGCTTTGAGTCAGTACCAGCAGGATGCAGAAGCACCCTGTGTGCTGGGGACCACGCCATACTTCCACTCTGGCACGTGAACCAAACAAGCTTTTGCTTCTTGCTGTTCTCCTTGGCACTGACTGTGCCTTGGTGTTATATAACATGGCTTGAGTGCTGCCCCTGGCTTTCTCAATTAGTGATATGTTGATTGAATCCAGAGTGTGATTAAAAACAAGGTCATTAAATCTATTTCCAGCCAGTTAGTTTCAATCAAGTTGCCTGGTTATAAGAGGGTCATAAATCTGGTCGTACATGGACACCATAAGCCCCTTACCCACACACTGAGTCATGCCTTAGGGCAGTCGGATCTCAGCCACCTGGCAGACTGCGACCCTTCCTGCAGGCCACTTATAAAAGCCTTATACTTGGTGGTGGGTGAGGAAATCTTACCCTCACCCACCACCTATAGGTGACCAGGTCCTTAACTCAAATCCATCAATGGAAGGGAATAGCTTTTGCCTTTTGTTTTTGGAAGCATTTCCTAATTTCTTATTAGAAGAGCAATACCTGCCTACTCATTCATCCATCCATTCACCCGCCAAATATTTATTTACCAAGAGATGGTTGTTACTTGCCCCTTTCCTGATCAGACTTTTGAAGCTACATCCATGGTGCCATGCTTTTGAAAAATCTACATGCAACTTTTTAGTATCAACTACCAGGCAGACACCTCTGAGGTTCATTACTTACTCCTGATCCATCAGCCCTTCATGTCAGAAACATCAAGCCAAATATCAACCCTGTGTTTCTCAGTGGTCGATGCATCGGGTTTGATTCCTGGTCAAGGACACATACCTGGGTTGCAGGTGTGATCCCCAGCCCTGCCTGGGGTGAGTGCGGGAGACAACCAATCAATGTGTCTCTCTCACACGGATGTTTCTCTCTCGCAATCAATCGCTCTCTCTCCCTCCTCCCTCCTTCTCTTCACACTGAAAAAAATCAATGGAAAATATTCTCAGGTAAGAATTAAAAACAAAACAAAACATCAAAGCCTCAACTGTGTAGTAGAGTCAATAGGAGTAGGGGCTCTTGGATTAGACAGTGTTGGGTTCAAATATGGGTTTCTCCACTTATTAGTTGTGTGATCTTGTTATGTTTACTTAACCTCCTCGGGTCTTAGTTCATGCCTCTGTAAAACAGGATACTAGCATCTATCATATAGAGCTATTGTGAGGATTATATGAGATAATATTTGTAAAGCACTTTAGCTAATATTCACTGAGTTTTTAATCTGTTACTAAAGTCCAAATATTATTTTTAAAATCTGTGCCCTGGATAGATGACATTTGTACTGCTGCAAAATAAATCCCCAGAATGACTATTTGCTTTGTTGAATGGATTATGGTACGATCTCATGCTTGAACAAAGATGCCTTTGAATATGACCTGTTTTCTTTGATTACCTTAATTATAAAAGTAACTGTTGCAAATTGATTGTGACATAACAGTTTGGATTCACTTGCCATGATTGAAATGTGGGAATATGACCTAATGTTAGCTCTCTGTTCTTAAAATATTGGTAGATATTTGGGGCCCAGGAAGCTCATCCATGGAGTGGTTGACAATTCTTAACAGCAGTGAGGACCACAGTATTGGGTACCATAAAACAGAAGGTCCAGAGGCTACCTCCCCAGGGTGGTCTCAGATGACAGGATGCATACTTGGTCCACCTGCTACTATGGTGCTGGTTGAGACTGGCTCCTCAGAAGTGCTGCTTGTCCCCTGGCAGACAGGAAGGAGTTGGTTTGCTTGGGCTCCATAGGCTGGCAGAACAACCCAACTCACACTTATTTTTCCATAAACCTTTACTTCCAAGAGACCTCCTTGTCCCCTTACCCTGTCCACTGGACCAGGAGAGGACCAGAGCCCACTAAAGAGTGTGCCCCTTAGGTAAGGTGCCACCCATCTGGAGGAAAAATTCTTCTGGTTTCATACCTGGAATTAGGTGATAAGGCTTTAATTTTTAAAACTTTCTATCTCAAAATTAGATTGTTTTCAAATCACCCTCACACTGGCCAGGAGTTTCTGGAGGGCACAGCCTCTATCTTATTTATGTCTTTAACTCTCGAAGTGCCTGGCACAGACCTAGTGTAGAGTAGGCATTTGGTAATGGTCATTGAATTTAGTTGAATCATTATTTCTCAAAAGTCCTGTAGTAGCATCATCTCTGAAAGCAACTTGCTGCACCACACACGAAGTTACTCTACGGTCAAAGGTTGTATCTGTGTGTCTTGCATTAGACACAAACTCTTGTTGATGGGTGGCCAAGTGCAGTTCTGTAAATTGAATCCTCATCCCATGTACTTACACTATCATCTGCGAGATGCTAACATCAAGAGTTACTCTCTTTTTTTCTTTCTCCACCTCTACCTTTTACCATCCTCCCTAATATATTGATATATAAAAAGTAAATAATTCATTTAACTATGATATTTATTGGTCATCTATAAGTTGTTAGAGTAATTTTAGACTGTTATTCCACACTCCCACCACAAATATTTAAATACAATGCAGGAGTATTGTTTAATTTCTATTGTAAGAATCCTATTGTAAAGCACAGAATCATTTTATATTACTTCAGCTTTGGTTTTGTCTGGGTTTTCTTTCACCAAGTCCCTAGCTGGATGGCTTACAGCTAAGGACTTGGTATTGGTGCAGCCATGACTTTACTGTCTCAGTATTTGCCAGGTGGCACTGGCAAAGCTTACTGACCCCCTCAGACCCAAAACTGGGGAGATTTGAAATGGAAGTGAATAATCAGGGTGAGCAATGGTCAACTAAGATTTGAGTAGATAAGCTCTTCTATAACATAGGCTTCTTATCATAGACTTCAGTCCTATCCTTTCTCTCTTCTCCTGTGACTCAATAATATTAATTAGCAGGTCACTTCCCAAAAGTAATATTTCCATTTATAAAAGAATTTTCTATAAAGTTTCCTCTAATAACAAGAATACATGGAGCCTCTATTATAGGACTTGATGTACAATCATTCCTAAGGTGATACTATGTACCAGGTGCTACAGTAGGTACAAAGGTGGGAAAAAAAAAAAAAAGATGGCACCACCAGAAGCAGATATGGTGCTTACAATATGGCGCTCTGATGTGGGTACAGAGTTAGGAGGCCAGAGGGTTGGGATACAGATGACAAGGCAGCAATGGTAGCTGACTCTCCCCTGAGCATTATAGCCCAGTTCATCTTGCAAACCGGTTGCTCTTGGAGAGAATGAACTAGACAAAGTGAAGTGCACAGCCTTTGTAAAGCTCAGTTCCTCTATGTCAGGGGCAGGACAGCCAGCAGGCTACACATGGGGCCTGCAGTTAGATAGACCTCAAAATACCAGTGATATTGGTTGAGCATGAACTAGGAATGATTACACAAGGGGCTGGGATGACTTTGGAAAGCATGCCACAACTAGAATGCCTAGAATTCCTACATTCACTGCCTTGTGCCCAGTCCTCCCATGATACTGGCCTCTTTCTGAATTAAGGGGAGGGGGATGCAAAAGGGAACAATTAACACAAGCCATGAATGAGCCATAGCTTTTAACAAGCCCCTGTAGCAGGCACAGGAGCCTAAATCACAACATTCCTCTCACCAAGAATCCCCTTCCCACATGCTCTCCACATCTCCACACCTGCCTAATTTCCAAGACCTCCCTCAAGACCCACTTTCCCAGCAATAATTCTGATTACATTAGCCCAGTTGTGCCAGACATTAGTCTGAGGGATCTACACACACCACAACACTGAATCCCCATAGCAATCTATAGACAGGTACAATTATCCCCATTAAGAGGACACTAAGGCTCTGAGAGGTTAAATTTGTCCTCGTGGCTTCCAAATGACAGCGATAGGACTGAAACCCCAGTCTACATGACTTCAAAGCACTTTCTACAGAATGTCACCTCCTCAGCATCATCCCTTTTCCTGACCCAAGATGTTCTGGACTTGGTCCCACTTTGTTGGGTTAGTTCAGATGCTTGTAGAGTGAAGTGTTTATTAAGTATGTAAAGCATTTCCCCACCTTCACTGAAGGTTGTTTGAAGAAAGGGATGACAACTTCTACTTCTCCATTTCTCTTAGGGGGTCTATGGTATAAAGCGAAGTATACGAAGTAATTAAACATTTGTTTATTCATTGTGGTTGAACTCCGACATGAACAAGGAATTAAAATGTCCTCAATACCAGCCACCATACCTTCAAGACATTATTTTATTAAACTCTATTCTAATCTACTCTCTCTGAATGCTTTGTGATAGGTCCTATCATCTTTAGTAGAGACAGTTTCTTTGCTTCTGAGACCAGTTAAAATGGAGTCATTGGCCTTTTCTTGGGGGAGCATGGGTTGTTCACACATCGTATTTCCCAGTTCTACTCCATGCCTGACACACATAATTGGCTTATTGATTTCACAATTAACTCAGGTTCCAAAGGGCAGCCTTTTATGACATCCACTATTTTTTTTTTTGAGTGTCCCTTTTCATAATTTCAGGTCATTAAGTAGATCTAATAGAGATGAAATTGAAAGGAAAATCTTGGTGTCACATCAATGAATACAGACCATGCCTGGAGTGGGAGGAGAAAAGGTGCTGCCCCGTGACAAAAGCAAAACAAAACAAAACAAAACAAAAACCAAAAAAAAAAAAAAAAAAACTGGACCCAGAATGAATATAAAGACAGAGGATCTGGGGAGTGGAGGCATCATCAGGGAAAGACTCACTCCAAGTGCTTGTAGCTGAATCAGAATCGTTCCACCCAAGATGAAGCTGCTGCTGTTGTGTCTGGGGTTGACGCTGGTCTGTGCACAGGATGAAGGAAACCGTGATGTTGTGACAAGCAACTTCGATATGTCAAAGGTAGAGCTGGAGGAGCATAGGGTCTTCTGACTTTGGGGTGGTTTGGGGGATTCTGAAGTGAGATGGCCCTAATAGAGGGCAAGAGGTTTTTTATTTATTATTTATTATTTTAAAATATATTTTATTGATTTTTTACAGAGAGGAAGGAAAGAGATAGAGAGTTAGAAACATCGATGAGAGAGAAACATCCATCAGCTGCCTCCTGCACACTCCCCACTGGGGATGTGCCACAACCAAGATACATGCCCTAGACCAGACTCCAACCTGAGGTCCTTCAGTCTGCAGCCTGATGCTCTAACCACTGAGCCAAACCAGTTAGGGCATGGTGGGCAAAATGTTTTTTATATGTTAGGCAAAGGGGAAGGATTTCTGACCTTGAATTAAGAGTATTCTTACCATGTGGGAAAATGATAACACCTGGAACTCTCTATTCTCATTGGAGAATGGTGGGAAGAACCTTTCATGTGGAGTCAATTGACCTGGGTTCCATCTCCATATCACCACTGTGAGTCCAGGCCCACAAGCCAGAGGTCAAGGATACAGATGTTTATGTGGTGTGTCCCCCTCTTCTTTTCTAACTCAATCATTTTACTGACTTATTGCAGGTTTCAGGGGAGTGGTATACCGTTCTCTTGGGCTCAGATGTCAAAGAAATGATAGAAAAAGATAGTGCCATGAGGGGTTTTATGGAATCCATCAAAGTCTGGGACAACTCTTCTCTGACACTGAAATTTCATGTAAAGTAAGCATGGCCTTTTTTACTTGGGAAAGGGAAAATGGCAGCCTGAATATGGTCTTGGACCTCTAAATACACACACACACACACACACACACACACACACAACATTGTGGGCCTATATTCAAAATCAGAGTCACACACTTGGCACTAATGTAGGACTGAGGAAGTTGCCTGTAGCCTAGATTCGGAGATAAGAATTGGTGACAGGAATAAGTTTAAATGGGAGGAGAGGAGTTTACAGATTGTGGAGTATCAGAATTTTAAGTAGTATGGCAATATAGTATAGGTTAAGTACATAGGATTGGGGGTCAACTGCCTAGCTATCTCTTGAAGTGATCTCTTACTAGTTGTGTGACCTAAAATTTTTATCTTTTTCCACCCCAATTTTCCCTTGGATAAAAGAGGATGATAATAATTCTCTTTGATGAATTTCTTTTTTTGTGTGAAACAATGTTTATTGAGCACTTATCTGAGAGGCTGGCACATCTGAGAACTCAACTGATTATCTAGGCAAGTAGCTATGGTAATAATAATAGTGTGAAGTGGTGGTAGAGTAATAATGATATCAGTAGTTGACTCATTTTTAAAGAAGCAAATAAAGTGAAATAAGGGAAATAAAAGCTGTTTCAAATTTGTACCAGAAATGTTCTACAGTTAATTGCAATCAGACACTCAAGTTGCAGGTGGAGTGTGAGGGAGCTAGACACATCAATATCTCTTGGACAACTGCTCATTCTGTTTTACAGGGTCGATGGAGAATGTACTGAAATATTTTTGGTTTCTCACCAAACAACAGAGAATGGTATATATACTGTTACCTGTAAGTATACAAAAATGTCTTTGTAAATTCTACTTCAAACTGTAAGAAATTGGCTAAATCCCCACATTCTTAGGATCTCGATTAATTCTTGATTGATGCTTATTTATGTAATATTAATGAGGCCATCGAATAGCCAATATCCTCAATTTGGGAGAACTTTATGTGTAAAAGCCAATGCCTGGTATACAATACCATCAGAATAAGATGGCAATTTTGTCATTTGTAACCAAAGAAAATGGGCTGAAACAAACATATGAACAAAAAACATAAATTATCAGGACAGCTACTCATTTTCTGCCAACTTTGTGATTGTTTCTGGTGTCCATTGCCACAGCACATTGCCCAGATAGAGTATTGGGTATATAATCTAGTGGGCGTATAGACAGAACAGAGACACATAGTTGGCAGAGATGGCCGAGGGAGATAGGAGAGCCTTAGGGAAGATGATATAGGGGAAGTGGCTGCTGTGGCTGAATTTTTCTACCACTAGTGTTCAGTGATGAGCAGTGGAATTTTTACTAGTAGTCAGTTGGACCCTTAGAAGTTGTGTAAAGCTCGGAGAGATACTGATGAAAGGCATTAGATATCACCCTTTATCTCTTCCAGGATATGCACTTGAATTTTCTCTGTGTAAGAGAATAGGTTAAGAGTCCCCCTTGTTTCCCATGGACCAAAGAAGTTCTGAGCTGTGTTCTGTTTCCTCCGCAGATGCTGGATTCATTACATTTCGCATAATTGAAGTGGTCTATGATGACTATATTATTTTTCATCTCATTAATGTCAACAATAAGCAAAAATTTGAGATGCTGATACTTTTAGGTAGAGTATATTTATTCTCATTTTGGGGTGGGGAGACAGGAGAAGAAAGGAAACCTGAACAAAGTAGTCTACCCAATCTTATCCTGGGACATTTCTTCTTCTCTGAAGAGAGGGGCTCACTTTGGGTAATCCCTCAGGCTCACTGAGGGGAAGGTGATGAAATCTTTCCTTGTGCTACAAGGAAATCCTAAAAATATCAAATTCAGGACAGATCATAGTCCACCTCTAACTTCTGCCTAAGCACCATTTGGTGCCATCCCGTTCCATCCATCTGCCCCCATCACCCCCAGAGCCTCAATGACCAAGACACAAGACGCAGCAGTTATTGTCACTTTCCCCACAGCCCGGGATCCAAATGTGAGCCCGAAACTCAAGGAAAGGTTTGAGGAACTTTGCCAAGAATATGGAATCGCTAAGGAAAACATACTGGATGCGTCCAAAGTTGGTAAGTTTAGCTATCTCTGGTTTTCTCCTTTTACATTCCCATATTCCTGCATGGAGAAATGCAAGAGAGGGTAACACCTCCAACCAGTCCCCTCTGTCCTGACCTGGGAAATCATTTGATGTCCTGCTGAGAAATAAATGGGTTGGTGCTTGACTGTGCTCTGCTCTGTCTCTGCAGATCGCTGTCTCCAGGCCCGAGGGAGCAATGATGCCCAGTCCTCCAGGTTGGTGATGTCTGATGGAGAGGGGGTGGCCCAGGGACCACTGCTTTCCAACACTATTAAGGGTTTGTGTCCAAAGATTACAATGAAGCCCTAGCTGATTTGGCTCAGTGGATAGAGCAATGGTCTGTGGACTGAAGGGTAATGGGTTCTATTCTGGTCAAGGGCGTGTTGCAGGTTAGATCCCCAACCTTGGTTGTGACATGTGAGAAGGCAACCAATCAATGTATCTCTCTCACATTGATATTTCTGTCTCTGTGTCTCTTTCTCTCCTTTTCCACTCTCTATAAAAATCATGGGAAAATATCATCAGGCGAGAATTTAAAATTTTTTAAAAGATTACAAATAATTGGGTAAAGAAGTTTGTGGAATGAGCTTGAAATTTGGAATTAGGGTTCTGGGCTCAGGACCCACTCATTCCATGAGCTGTAGAACAAATGATCTAAACAATTGAAAGGAAAACAATGACATGTGCCTTACAGAGTTACTGTGTGGATATCCTGCTGGTGAAAAGGCCTCAGTAATTGATAAAGTCCTAAAAATCATTAAGAATTGTAATGTGAAATAGGAAAAGAATACTGGGGTGTGAGTATAATAGTCAAATGCATTCCTGTCTTTTGTCCATCTTCCAATGCCAAAATGTGTGGTCTCACTCCCCAATATTTGGTAATACTCTCTCTTTGAGAAGATTCTGAGAAGCTAGAGGACCACTATGCACATCCTTCCTTAACTTCTGATTTGTAAACAGAGCTGTCTTTTACATGGAAAACAGGCTCTCACTTTCTCCATCTGTTTCCTACCTTAGCTTTATTGTGGGGCTTTATTCAGATAATATATGGGAATATCTTAGCAACTATGGCCTGCATAAAGTCAGCATTTAATACAAAGTAGTTATGGTTTTGGCCATTCTTCCTCTATTTATCAAAAATTCCTCAAAACATTTAATGCTGAGAATGGCAGAAACCAGCCTAGGGTCCTTCATTGATTATTTCTCTCTCTTTCTCATAGACTCAGTTGGGGAAAAGTTACAAAATAGAAAAGCATGCTTTTGCTGTAGGCCAGACCTAATTTCTTTTGGCAGCCATTGATTCAATGACTTCCTTCCCCCTATTCTGGGAAGAAACATAGATTACAGTACAGATTGATATCTACTTCTTCACCATTTTGCTCTGTAATAAAAAATTTCTTTCCCTTAAATTCAACCCAGGAAGTGCTTAATGAGTTCTGTGTTCTCTCTCATCTGCTTGTTTAGTGCTGAGTGAATGCTTCCTGACCTGGGCTCCAGGATCTTCATTCCATGGTTCCTATATCAGCCCATGACAAGGTCTGCGACCTGATCTCCATCACTATCATCTAAGAAGGAATTATCTCTGAATCTAATGGATCTTCTCTAATTGTCTTGACAGACTCATCACTTCAACAAGAATCAATGGTTTTCTCTAAATTCCCCACTCTGTTTGCCATACCCAGAGTTCTATCATGAATAAGACCCTCCTATACCTGATCAATAAATGATTACTCTTGCAGTCATGTGATTGTCTTTGTTTGTGAGGAAGTCATGGGACTAATGGCAAGGGAATAAGGGGACTTCGTGCCCTGAACCCATAGTGGTCCTCTAGCTTCTCAGAATCTTCCTGAATTTCAAGGTTCTTCCTCCCCAGCAGTCAGTCTCTGTCCCTGTGCTTTTGCTCAACCAATTTTTCTTTAAAAATATATATTTTATTGATTTTTTTGACAGAGAGAAACATTGATCAGCTGCCTCCTACACACCCCATACTGGGGAAGTAGCCTCAACCAAGATAAATTGAACCAGGGACCTTTCAGTCCTCAGGCCTATGATCTATCCCCTGAGCCAAATCCATCAGAGCCTTTTGCGCAAGCGTGCGCGCGCGCGCGCGCGCGCACACACACACACACACACACACACAACAACAACAACAACAACAACAACAACACACACACACACGTATGTTTCTTTAACCGGGTTTTATTTTTCATATAAAACAGGAAAATATAGGACGGGGAAAAGGCCCCAATCAATGGTAGTCACAGGAACCTGAGCCCGCAGGAGAAATGCTCTCCTCTGCAGCTCTCCCTGCAGGCTGTCTGCAGGGGAAACCCTGTTCCGGGCACCCTGAGCTGGGAGCAGGGAGTGTGATGGGCGGGCCGGGCAGGCCCCTAAGGCTGCGGGGCGCGGGGCGGGCCAGGCGGCGGGGCGGGGAGCCCAGGCTGAGCGGCCAGCAGCGAGTCCAGCGCGGTGAGCGCCCAGTGCAGGTTGGCCCCCGTGTGCGCCAGCTGCCAGCTGAGCCAGGCGCGCTGCCCGGCCTCGGGCTCCCGGGCCTCGGGCTGCGGGCCACTGGAGGGCACTGGCAGGAAAGCGCCCCCCGGAGCCCGCAGCTCGTCCAGGACCACCTGCAGCCCCCCCACTTGGGTGCCCAGTCTGGGCACCAGTTCATCCAGAGGCGCGCGGGCTCTTGCAGAGGAGCTGCGGGGGCTGCGGCTGCGGCTGCGGCGAAGGCAGTGGCGGCTGCGGCTGTGGCTGTGGCGGCTGTGGCTCCGAGGGCGACGGGGAAGGCAGTGGTTGCGGCGTTTGGGGGAGGCGGGCCTGCCCTCTGGGTCTTCCTGGCAGCATTTCTGACCAGTGGTCCTCGCTGGGCTTCTGGGCCGGGTGCTCCTGCCATTGAGCTGCGGGGGACGGTGGGCCCAATCTGCGTGGGAAACAGCACAGAAGGGGCCCAGTGTGAGGGGCCTGGCCCAAGTCCCCAGGCCCCTTCCCACCCCCCACCCCCACTCCCCTCTCAGCCCCACTGCTGGCCCCTTCCAGGGGCGGCTGGGAACCGCTGCCAAGTCCTGGGCCTCCGCCTCTCAGCCCCTGGGGAATTTGGGAGCCTCTCACCGGGTTAGGGTCTGTCCCTCCCTCCCCCGGGCCCACACCCCACCTCTGGGGAGGCACAGCCCAGACACCTACCTCCTCTGTCCTGATGTCCTGCTCTGGTGGAGGCAGACTTGTCCTTTCTCCTGCCTGGGGTGGGGGATGGCCGGCCCCTCACCTTCCCTTCTGGGTGTCCGTTTTCTGTGTGGCCACTGCTTAGGGGGCCATCAGGACTTCCCCGCCCACGGGGCCTGGGGCTCCGGGGACCCTGGCTCTGTCTGGTGGTGGCTGTGGGGCGAGAGGAGAGGAGTGAACTCTCTCTGGAAGTCTGGCAGAGAGTGGAGTGGACCAGATTCATAAAAGTCCCCCTACCTCAGCTGCCTGGCATGGCTGCTCCTGGAAACCCACCCTCAGCCCCAGAGCCCTCAGATGGCAGAGCCCATAGCCTGAAGGAAGGCAGCCTTCACCTTGGCTTTTTCCTCACTTTTTTATTTTTTTTATTTTTATGAAAGTGGGCTTGCTTGGCCCACCCCATAAGAGAGAGAGAGAGAGAGAGAGAGAGAGAGAGAGAGAGAGAGAGAGAGAGAGAGAGAGAGAGAGAGAGAGAGAGAGAGAGAAGAAGAAGAAGAAGAAGAAGAAGAAGAAGAAGAAGAAGAAGGAGGAGGAGGAGGAGGAGGAGGAGGAGGAGGAGGAGGAGGAGGAAGAAGAAGAAGAAGAAGAAGAAGAAGAAGAAGAAGAAGAAGAAGAAGAAGAAGAAGAAGAAGTATCAATAGTTAGATGCCTACCTCCTTTGCTGTGGGAGCCTTTTCCCATCCCTGTGACCTTCTGCATCCGCCTCTCAGAACGATGCCAATTGTCTCCTTTTTCTCCAAGGGACCAGCTTTCCTTGGAAGAAATGCTCTCAGACTCCCTGGAAGAGGCACCTGAATGCTCCTGGCCAGGCCTCCTTCTCCTCACCCCTTCCATGGTCTCAGCAAGGCGTCTGAACACCTCAGCAGCTGGAGATGCAATGAGCAGGTGGCAGCGCGCTGCCTTTCTTATAGGCTTCCCAGAGTGCCTTGCGAGTAGGGGGCGCTGGCGGAGAACCACACCCAGGAAGTGGAAGTAGCTTGGTGGGATTAGGCACCTATTGAGTCCTCAGGCCTTTTCCGGACCCTGCAACTTTTTAGCTGCTAACTTCAGAGCCTTCCCTCTGCCTGGCAGCGCGCAGAGACCATGAGTTCTATGTGTGTTGATCTCAGAGAAACTGCCACCTCTGTGCTTTGTCTCTCGACGCTCCCCGCCTCCGCACTCGTGTCAACAGCTCTGCGTGTTTCCTCCCTATCAGCTTGGTACACTATGTATGCCCAGGGGCAGCAAAACGTTGGGTGTAAAAGTCCAGAAAATTCTCCCTAGCCAGTTTGGCTCAGTGCATAGACTAGAGCATCGGCCTGCAGACTAAAGGATTCCAAGTCCAAGTTGGGTCAAGAGCACATGCCTGGGTGTGTCCTTGATCCCCAGAGGGGTGTGCAAGAGGCAGTGAATCAATACATTTCTCTCTTCGTTGATGTTTCTACCTCTCTCTCCTCTCCCTTCCTCTCTAAAATCAATCAAAATAGGTTTAAAAAAAATCAAAAGACTAGAAAACTCCAGCATGTTGAGTATGCATTGTGTGTGGCCACTGAGTTCTGCCCTCAAGGCGGGAAATCCCCTCAGAGTCTATGGAATGAGAGAGTGTGTTTAGGCTCCCAACTAATGTTGTCCGTGACACAGGCAGCAGCACACATCCAGCCCAAGGCCACAAAGGGGACATGTTGATCCTGAAATCCGAAATCCATTCAGTCGACATTGGCAAAATCAAAACTTTGTTATAGAAAAGTCAGGAGGTACCTGAGCAATTTTCTTAGTGTGGTGAAAATTTGAAATACTAAAGAAATATATTGTGGTAGCTGCAGAAGCTAATGAACCATAAATCAAAAGGGTGATCTTAATTTCAACCCTTAATGTTGAAATCCCCTCAAGTAGTTAAGTTTGCTCATTTGGTGAAGGCCTGTAGGTTTAGGTTTGAGTCTGCTAGAGCTGCCACATGGCAGAGCCACAGCTGATACCACAGACAACAGACCTTTGTTTTCTCAGAGCTCTAGGCCAGACACAAAATGTTTGTGGTTAAGCCTGGTTTCTTTTGCGGCTTCTCCTTGCTTATAGATGAGCAACTTCCCCCTGTGTCTTTCCATGGTCTTCTGTCCTTTTCTGTGGGTTGTCCCGATTTCCTCTTTTTATAAGCTCCTTGATTATTTTGGATTAGGTACCACCCTAATCTCTTTTTAACTTAAGACCTTTTTAAAGTTCCTGCCTCCAAATGCACCCAATGTCAATGTAGCAGGAATGTGGGGATGTTGTGGTGGACACAATTCATCCCATAACAGTTTGGAAGCCTTCACCTTGAAGAAACCTAATCTCAAGTAACCCCCCACCCCAAATAATCAGTGTTCTTTGCTGTGCAGGCCAACACAGGAACAGCCTAGCCAGTGTTGCTTAGTAGTTGAGCCTTGACCTATGAACCAGGAGGTCACCCTTCCATTCTCCTCAGGTTTGGGAACTGATCCCTAACAGTGGGTGTGCAGGAGGCAGCCAGTCAATAATTCTCTCTCATCATTGATGTTTCTCTCTCTCTCTCTCTTTCCCTCTCCCTTCCTCTCTGAAATCAATGAAAATCTGTTTTTAAAAATACCTTTTTACTTTTCAGTTTATTTTTTTTTTTAGTTGTTCTCTTGTTCTCCTGTTTCCTTGTGCATTGAGTATGGTTAATACTCCAATTTTCAACTCGATCCTTATGGTACAAAGAGGCAAACAGGATGGCTGTGAACCTGAGCTAACTAGAGCACTTTCTGAGCTCATGGGTCTATGGTTGTTTGAAGCAGGTCCCAGGTGTACTTGTGTCTCTAATTGAGGACAGCGGTGCTGTAGATGGGATTCAGGGGTCCTCAAACTTTTTAAAGTGGGGGCCAGATCACGGTCTCTCAGAGAGCTGGAGGGCCGGACTATATGAACTACTAATTCCTACTGTAACACCTCGGCTGCGCTCACTGCCCAAAAAACCTGGCGGGCCGGATCAGACTCCTCTGCGGGCTGCATGTGGCCCGCGGGCCGTAGTTTGAAGACTCCTGGATGGGTCCCCTCTGAAACAGGGTGGGTGTGCAGAAGGTGAGTATCCAAATGCCACAGACCCCAGAGCTAATGGAAAAGCTTGGCTCCAGCTACAAGGGGAATGGAGATCCTGGCAGGGCAGCTGCCCCACCCAGTCCCTGCCACCAGGTCCAGGCACCTTGTACACACATGCACGGGTGCGTGCGTATGTGCACACACACACACACACACACACACTCACTCACACATACACATATTCTCACACATACACACACACAAACACATTCTCTCACACACACACAAACACATTCTCTCTCTCACACACACAAACACACACACACACTCACACAAACACTCTCACACAGAAACACACAAATATCACACACACACACACACACACACACACACACACACACACACACACACACACACCACAGGAGTGATGGAGCCTTGAGAATTTCTGTGATCCGCGAGAGGACTACGTGGGGACCGCGAGGGGACGCGCAGTGACCGCTAAACTGTAGGCACAGAGCTTCGTTCGCTGCCACCAGGGGCCAGCAGAGGGCGCCCGACTCGCGCCAGCGCTAACTGGGGCCCCAGCGGGTGCCGGGAAACGCCCGCATCCTGGGCCAGGATTTGTGCCGCCGCCGCTTCAAGAGTGAGAAGCAGAGCCGGTTTGAGGCTGGCCATCGTGCCCGCCTAGGGACGGCCCAGGCTTCTCGACCCCCTGGTGGCTGAGGAAACGGTAAGTAGAAAGCTGCCTTTCTGGGCCCGGACTGCGCAGCCAGCTTAGGTGTCCCTGCTCTGTGTGCAGAGAGTGGTTTCAAACACGTTTCCAGCCTCGGGAGCCAGGATCCCCACGGAGAAGGGGCACCGTGTAGGGCTGTTTCAGGGAATGTGCGCGGTGAATGGGGAGCATCTGCCTGGCAGTGAGCGTGCTCACACTGAGGGGACTTGGCCAAAGGATGCTCATGCCCTTCAAAGGAGATCTCGCTGGGCAAGTGGGAGCAGCAGAATAAATCATGACGGTAACAGACTGAAACACGTGAAATGAAATAGCAATTGATTAGTCCACGTTGACCTAACTACCTATGTAAACGGGTAAAATAAGAAAAGGTTTCACTTTCTAATGAATGTGGAAGCAATGGCGCAATCAGCACCAGGGCTTCATCCATAGTTTTATTCTTGACTTTCTAATAGAACATTTTAGTGAGACTTATTTTTACAATTTATCGGGGCGATGGGAGGCTCAAAACCATCACGTTTTGTACTAATTTTTTATGTATTCTCCCTGTTTCTGGGGAGAAATACCAACAAATAAAGAGAAAGGGGAAAGCATAAGTATTGGGACCTTCCGATTGAATGTGTTAGAGACACAGTCTGTACCTGGACATAATTGCTTTTTAGGTGGGAATAATGGACTTTGCAACCTGTGACCACCTGCCACCATTGTTCCTTATCACTAGCATTTTTTTAAATATATTATATTGATTTTTTACAGAGAGGAAGGGAGAGAGGTAGAGAGCTAGAAACGTCGATGAGAAACATCGACCAGCTGCCTCTTGCACACCCCTTACCGGGGACGTGCCCGCAACCAATGTACATGCCCCTGACCGGAATCGGACCCGGGACCTTTCAGTCCACAGACGGACGCTCTACCACTGAGCCAAACCGGTTTCAGCATCACTAGCATTTTTAGATCAATATCACCTTTTTCCAAGTTATAATAATTTCATAAGCGAGATCAGATCCAAATGTTTTGTTTCAGTAATGTCAATAGAAAACATTCTTCAATCATTTCACCCATCATTTTATTACAAACATGCCTAAAAATCTAACTCATGAGTCCATCTGTCGTACAATCAAAAAGTAAAGGAAGGTCCACCCTGAAATCCCGTCCCATCTGTAACTGCAAAATGCGACAACAAAATAGATCACAAACGAAAGAAATGGAGGACAAAAAGCGTCTGGATATAGAGTTCAAATCTACGCTTATAAGGTTTTTCAAGAATTTCCTAGAAAAGATGGATAAGGCCTATGAGGATATGAAAAGAGACCATCAAGAAATGATAAGGGAACAACAAGAAATAAAGAATATATTGTCTGAAATAAAAAATATTCTACAGAGTCCTAAAAACAGAAGGGAAGATCGCAAGAATCAAGTCAAAGATTTGGAACATAAAGAGCCAGAAGACACTCCTCCACAGAAGCTAGAAGGCAAGAGAATCCAGAAAATTGAAGATAATGTAAGAAACCTCTGGGACAACTTCAAGCGAACCAACATCAGAATTATGGGGGTTCCAGAAGATGAGAGAGAGCAAGATATCGAAAACATACTAAAAGAAATAGTGACAGAAAACTTCCCCCACCTGGTGAAAGAATTTGACTTACAAGTCCAGGAAGTGCACAGAACTCCAAACAAAAGGAATCCAAAGAGGACCACACCGAGACACATCATTATTAAAATTCCAAGAGCAAAAGATAAAGAGAGAATATTAAAAGAAGCAAGAGCAAAGAAGGTAGTAACTTATAAAGGAGCACCTATACGATTGTCAGCTGACTTCTCAACAGAAACCATGCAGGCCAGAAGGGAATGGCAAGAAATATACAAGGTGATGAATAGCAAGAACCTACAGCCAAAAATAAGCTACCCAGCGAAGCTATCACTCAGAATCGAAGGCCAGATAAAGAGCTTCACTAATAAAAAAAAGCTAAAGGAGTTCATCACCACCAAACCAGAATTATATGAATTGCTGAAGGGGGTTCTTTCAGAAGAGAAAGTAAACAAAGATAAAAATTATGAACAACAAATACGTAATTATCAACAAGTGAATCTAAAAACCAAGGAAATTAAAAAAATCTGATGAACAATATTAACTGTTGAATATAATAGAATCAGAGGTATGGAAGGGGAGTGAACTGACGATTCTTGGGGAAAAGGGGAGAGGGGGGCGTGGGAAGAGACTGAACATAAACTGTGCACCTATGGATGAGGACAATGGGGAGAGGGGAAAGGGCAGAGGGTGGGGTGGGAACCTGGTGGAGGAGAGCAATGGTGGGGGGGGGGGGGGAGGAACATTTGTAATAATATGAAAAATAAAAACTTATTAAAAAAAAAAAAAGTAAAGGAAGTACTCTGCTTCTTAACTCACATTAGTATTCATTTTGGATTTTATTACATGAATAAACCTCTGATCCCTTTGCCTCATTTACTACGTGATCAGCTCTATAGTTTTATAGTATCTTATATGTGTGTACAACAGATTTCCAAAACATTCCAGCATTGAGGTCAAAATTTTCTTGTGATTTTTTTTTTTTTTTTACAAATTCAAATGTGACTTTTATCAGATAGCACAATAAAATGACACAACTATATCCTTAATAGTCAGAGATTAAAGTTTATCCTTAATAGGTACATTTCCTTTATTCCATTACAGTGAGGTTGAACAAAATAGTCTTTAAACTTGAATCTTCCCCAGTTTAAGCCACTCCTACTTAAGTAAATGTGACACATTTCTTTTCATTTATAGGGTGGTTTTTCCCAGGTCCTTACAGGTGTTCACTACATAGGAGTAGTTAATAAGGTGACCAGACGTCCCGCCTTTGGCGGGACAGTCCCACCAAAAGCGGGATCTCTGGTCACCTTAGAGTAAGTAGTAGGGAAGCTGTTTTGGTGCCTGCAATTCTGTGGGATGTCTGGTAGTCTTTTTTTTTTTTTTTTTTTCCCCCCTACTTTCAATGGATTGTCTTCTTCTGAAACTGCTTTTAAAAACACTGTGACCTGGCGAGCCCATGGGTGTTGAGAGCTTCTCTGACTACCCTCCTCTGGGCCACTTTGCTGTTCCTGACATGAGATGGACAGTTGCTGTGGGTGTGATCAAAGCAGGGGGCAAGAAGGCAGCTGGGGCTGGCAAAGTCATCAAGTCTGCCCAGAAAGCTCAGAAGGCTAAATGACTGTTATTCCCAGCACCTGCCACTCCAGTCTTAGTGGTGGAGGAACAGTCTCAGAGCTGTTTGTCTCAATTGGCCATTTAAATTTAATAGTAAAAGTCTGGTTAGTGATTATAATGCATCGTAAAACCTTCAGAAGGAAAGGAGCATGTTATGTGGGCCATTTGGTTCTTGTGTGTGTGTGTGGCAGTTTTTAAGTTATTGGTTTTTAAAATCAGTACTTTTTAATGGAAACCACATGATCAAAAAATTCGTCACAGAATTTTGAGACCCATTAAAATTTTTATTTAAAATAAATAAAGAAAAACACCGTGGCTTTACTAGTATGCACCAAAAACACTTTCAGAAACAGGCATGCTTCTACTACAGAAACAAAACATGGTTTATGATCTCTTTTAAAGAACATGAAATGAATCATATTCGCCAAGGTTTCAGTTGAAGTTATGTGTTCAGAGTATTCAAACACCGGGATAATTATGAACTTAGTTTTCTATACCGGGCCCTGGAATGAGGGAGAATTGACCATTTCCTGCAGCATTGCTTAGCCTTCTATTCTACACTCACTAGTCCTTTTTTTTTTTTTAACAACCTCTAAAGTAAGGTCACTAGGAGGTGAACTTTGGAAAAAAATATCCTTTAGTGTTGATTCGCTTATTTAGGATTTGTATGAATACGTTGTAAGAAAATCTCTTGCTTTAGAGCAATATATTTCCTTTGTTCACTCTGAAAGTCTAGCCACCAAATTTAGAACTAAAGAGAATGAACAAACCACATCTGGGGCTTATCTGTTCATATTTGTTTCTTGATTTAAAAAAGCACAATTGGGACAAATTATGTGAATATCTGCATACACATCAATTTTTCTGCACCAATAATTTTGCTTTAAACCATTCTTCAAATATGTTATTCCAATAAATGTGACAAAACCAACATGGAAATCCCAGGTGTTCAGACTGATTGTCAGCCTGTTTCTCTGATGAAAAGGCTACAGTTCTCCCTGGCTGCTTTGCTCAGTGGTTAGAGCACTGGTCTGCAGACTAGAGGATTCCAAGTTAGATTTCTGGTTCAGGGCAGGTACATCAGTTGCGAATTCAATCCTTACCCACTTCAGGGCTTGTGCATAGGCAACCAGTCGATGTGTCTCTCTCCCATCAATGTCTCTCTCTCCCCTTCTTCCCTCCCTCCCACACTCTCTCTCTAAAGATCAATGGATTAAAAAAAAAATAAGCGAAGGCGAGGATTTTTTTAAAAAGAAGAAAGGGCTACATTTTCCAAATTATACATATCATAAAAATAACATTTCCTGCAAAAGTTCAATATTCTTTTCTTTTTTTTTTTAATATATTTTATTGACTTTTCACAGAGAGGAAGAGAGAGGGATAGAGAGTCAGAAATGTCGATGAGAGAGAATCATCAACTAGCTGCCTCTTGCACACTCCCTACTGGGGATGTGCCCGCAACCAAGGTACATGCCCTTGACCAGAATCGAACCCGGGACCCTTCAGTCCACAGGCCAACGCTCTATCCACTGAGCCAAACCGGTGCCGGCGAAAGTTCAATATTCTTGCCTGAGTACTGGCCATGGCAATTTGACAAAAGATCTACACTAATAAAAGAGAAACATACAAATTAACCATCACTTTGCTATGCCTACCAGCCAATCAGGAGGGAATATGCAAATTAGAAGGAGAAAGATGGCAGCCACCAGCTGCTCCAGGTGCCAAGTGGCTGGGCAGGGCAGGCTGCCTGCTACGAGAGGAAGGGGGAGGCATGAAGGAATCTACAGGAGCAGCACTCTGGCCACAGCGAAGACGAAGACTGCAAACTCCAGAGTCTGCAGCGAAGACGAAGGCAGCAGGTGCCAGAGGAATCTCTTCATGCAACAGGCCTCCAGTTAGATTATAAAACTAGGTGCGAAGAGCTATTTACAGTGGTTCTCAGTGCTATCTGGCTTTTAATCCTGTCACTGTTAATTCTATCCAGTGGTTAGCCAATGCGCCCAATATTACTTAGAACCAGGTACAACAGAGATAAAAGCTTGAAATTAAAAGACTGGAATCCAGTTCTATCATTAACATGCTCTGTAATCTTCAACAAGTTTCTTAATTTCTCAGAACCTCATTAGTAAAATAAGGTTAATTATAGTTAATATTTAGGATTGTTAGAAAAATTAAAGGAAATATTATAGTTAGGGCAATGTTTGGTACCTAATAAAAATTCAGTTAATTGCTTGGCAAAGAAATTGGCTTCATTTATTTATTCAACAAACATTCATTGCGGTTCTACTTGGGCCAGGATTATATCTAATTACTTGAGATAAGTTGGTAAATAAAATAATTGCTCTGTTGGGAATTTCTGAATTTCATCCAGAAATTCTACTACTAGTTACTTACCAAAGAAATGAACATGGTGTCTACTTACATGTATATGAATAGTCAAAGATTTATTCATAATATCTCCAAAGTGGTTATAACTCAGGTGTGTGTGTGTGTGAGTGTGTATATATATATAAAATTGTATATTCATTCAATAGAAAATTAGTTAGGAATATAAAGGAACAAATTATTGGCACATGCCATAGCAAGATGGATCTCCAAATGTCATACCAAATGGAAGAACTAGATTCAAAAAGTATATTCCGTGTGGCTTCATTTTCATGATCTTGTGATCTTCTAAGAAGTAAAACATGGCATTGAAAATTTCTCCCACGTTATCTGCTGGTTTTGTTTCTCTGGTTTTATCGATGTCTGCAAAGCATCTTTTATTAAAATGCCAGGTGGGACACTTAAAAACTCTTCTGTTTTAAGAAAATCGTGGTGAGACATGGACCAGTAATGTCTGGCGGCCCTTTGACCTGTGAGAGTCTCCATCCTTCTCAAGGTATGCACTCACCGGGAGACCTCATTGTCAACTTCAAAGTTACACTGGAGACCTAACAGGTAAATGTTCCTGTCCTGCCCTGTTTCTAGGCCCTACACAGATCAGTACAGGAAGATCACAGCACTGCACTCCTCACCCTGGAGGCCAACTGTATGCACCAAGGACACGATCCCGCACCGTGCCAAAGGAACAGCGTGAGGAGGGCACAGGACGCTTACCAGAGAGGGGTATCCCCATCGGGAAATTTCCCTGCAGGCACTGTCTTTATGCCCAAAGAGAGGATCCACACAGGTTCGCCAGGATGCAAACCTGCACTCCAGTGTCCCTGCCCCTCATCAGGTACCTTGGCCACCCAAAACCTTTTCCTCACTCTCTGCCTCATTTCCCTGTGCGTGGCCCCAAAGGGAACACTAGATGGATGGCTGACACTTTGACCTGCAGTAACGCCGTGGAGCCAGCCAGTGGGACGTGTCTGCATGTACCTTCCTCAAGGTACCTACTCAGTGGGGAGACCTCACTGTCAAGTTCAGTGTTAAACCACAGAACATGGCAGATTTGTGCAACGCACTTGGCCTGATTCTAGGACCTGTGCCGGTCAGCCCAGGACCCACCGCGGCAAGACCCACATCCCACTCGGTGCTCACCCAGCACTGTGTCCACGTGGCAATGGACATTATTCACGTTCCCCACCCCCTTCTGGAGGTGACGGTGGCGGGAGATGTGCCCTGGGCAGAGGTCTAATGTTGCGTCCCTCGCTTTGAACTAAGTCTCCACTGTGGGGGCTGGCAAGCACCCTGGATTTCTTGTGGTTACGCTGAGATTCCTTGTTTAAAGCTGAAATGCCAGGTGCCCCTCCCTGCAGTTTTGCTAACAAGACCCCATCTGCTCTCCGTTGTCTTCACCCTCTGGTGGGGAGACAGGGAAGAGTAAAGGGTCCCTCCTCACCCTCCTCCAGCCCCACTCTGGGGTGGGGGTTCGCCTAGCTGCCACCGGTCACTCCACCAGAGTCACCCTGGAACCCCTCACACTGGGGGTCCGAGCCTTCCCTGCGGTTGGGTGAGGAAGACTATTTTGGAACCTTAAACAGGCTGCCAAGTAAGAGGCACGTGAGTGTGGAACGGAGGCGGGGGGGCGGGGGGCGGGGGGGTGAGGAGGAACTTCACAGCCACCTCCCTGTGTCCTCCCCACCTCGACCCCCTCAAACCGAGCGGAAGAGCTGGTGTTTCCGTCCCTTCTGTGTGGAGGACGGAGAAGGAGACTTGCTGTAGATGGACTCTGCCCCCAGGAGAAGGGAGGGCCATTGAGGGCAGCTGGCCCCTGGCCCTCACCAGCCGGTTCTGTTTCTTCTGCCCCTGAGCCTGCAGGGCCAGCGCCCGAACTCCCGCCTCCAAACCGTGTGAAATAAGAAGCTACCGGATCCTCACCCGCCCAACTGGATGGGGGATATTCAGTTGTGTCCTTGCTTGTCATCTCATTGCACCTCCCCCCCTCACCCCCCTTCACACAGCTGTACCAAGTTCAAGGTGGCGAGGGAGCAGGACACGGTCTGGTGTATCTGTGTCTTCGGGTGGAGGTACACTTCTCGCGAAGAGAAGCTTCTGAATGTCTTACGGTATTTATTTCCTAGCGTTCTTCTGTAAACGTACTGAGGAAGTATGAACCTCTGAGCAGGAAGGGGACCTCTGAGCAGGTGCAACGAAAAGGCCCAGAAAGGATGGGTGTGGGGGCCCCTGTCAGCCTCACGCTGACTGAAGGGGACCCTTCCAGGCCCTGCGCCCCAAGTCCTGGGATCCCCTCAACATACACCTCCAAACGGAGCACAGGGCGTCCACCGCACGTGGCTGCTAGGAGAAACCAGTAGTGCTCGGGATCCCCGCTGAGGGGGAGCAGGGACGCCCCCTGCAGGGGACTGCCAGCATGAGTGTCAGCAGCTTGTTCCAGGCAGGCCAGCATTTGCTTCTGGAGATGCAACTACTGGGTGGGTGGGTGGGGAGATCAATTCCAGGATGGGGACAAAAAGCATCCTCCAATCCCATTAGGAAAGCTGGGGTGCCTGGAGACCCCCTCAGGACATTGCCCCCCCCCCGAGAGGCTCTGATTGCTAGGCGTCTGGGGCCCTGCTCACAGCCTGACATGGCGTGGTTTGGACCGTGGCTCTTCTGTCCTTTCCTTTTCTCAGTGGACAAAGCCTCATCCCGCCTCATGTTCCCCTTGCCCAGAGCCTGTCCCCACGCATCTCTGCTGGTTCCGGGTCCGGGGCTCTGAGGCTTCTCCCAGAGGCAGGGGACCCCTGGGCGTGGGGTATGGCTGCCTGAAACACGGGTGCTGACCCTGACACCTCAGAGGTGCTGGCATTCGTGACTCTGTCTTTGACCTTCTCGGTGCCGGTTGGGACGGTGCCACCTCCAGCCTTCCGGTGCCCGCAGCCTGTGGAATGTGCGCCTTCCCCGTCCAGGGCAGAAGGGAGCCTGTGTCGCGGGGACTGTGTCCGTTGGGTCCCCGCCGGGGCCATGGGGACAACCTTGGGTGCACTCTTCTCACCGCATCAGCTCCACAGATCTCTCACTTTGTGTTTACGATCTGGCCCATGACCAGCTCATCCTCCAGGCTGAATACCCTCCTTGCCCTAGAAACACCTCTGATGGCGGGTGGGCTCGGGCTGTGCACAGGGGGGGACGTGCCCTTGGTTCTGTGCTTTGCATCTTCCGGATCCTCTCCTGTTCTCCAGGGGGGAGGGCCCTGGAACAGATCCCTCCTTGTATTTTTTTAAAATATATTTTATTGATCTTTTACAGAGAGGAAGGGAGAGGGATAGAGAGCCAGAAACATGCATGAGAGAGAATCATTGATCAGCTGCCTCTTGCACCACCCCCTACTGGGGATGTGCCCACAACCAAGGTACATGCCCTTGACCGGAATTGAACCCGGCACCCTTCAGTCCGCAGACCGACGCTCTATCCACTGAGCCAACTGGTCTCGGCTGTGTTTTTTTTAATCCATTTAGTCCTAATTAAAACAAAACAAATAGGGTCGAATCAACCTCTGTCCTCACCTCCTTCCTCTGCCCTATGTTATCAATACATAAGTTTATTCTCATGTTATAATAACAACAGGACAGGGTGCTGGGGCCAGGGTGGCAGGGACTGGGCGGGGCAGAACCGCGGCCCCGCTTCTCCAGGGGAGTGTCAGGTTATTGGATTCCCACGCTCAAGCCCGGGGACTCCTGGGGGCTCTGCATCTCACAGGGCAGCTGCCTGACAGAGCTCCCAGTGCCCAGCTCCACCCTGGCAGCGAGGCTCGCCTCGCAGGGATCACCAGGCTATGAGCAGCGCCAGCTGCGTAGGGGGCTGTAGGCGGCTCCCCAGTGCTCCCCAGTAGGTTCTGGGCAGCAGGCAGGATCTTGCCACACAATCCATGAGGCTCGCCTCCAGCTCAGGCGTGTCACCGGCTCTTGCAGCTGCAGGAACTTCCCCTTCGTTTCCCCCTCGTCCCTCGCCAGCCGCTAATGCACTCCTCCCCCTCCAGGTGGCGCTCCTACAGCACTGCCCTCTGATGCTGGTCGGGGCGGTCTGCGCTATGCTCCCATTGCACCTGTCTCTGCGGACAGCTGAACGATGGCGCCCCAGCTCCTTCAGCCCCACCTTCCCTTGCTTGGCCTCTGTAAGTAAGGCGGCTCTGCAGCCTGCCCGCGGCCGCCTGGACGGCCTGTCGTAGCTGTTGTGCTCTGGCTGGTAGCCGCTGTCCCACTTCCGAGGGCCCTGCTGGGGGCTCCTGGGGGGGGGGGGGGGGGACAGCAATCTGGTTCCTCCGTTCAGCTGGGCTATTGTCCAGCTCCTGCGCCCGATGCCTGCTGTGCTCCGTGCGTGTCGTCCCTCCACTTGCACATCTGCTCTGACATTGGCTGCATCTTCTGTTGTCAGATGGCCTTCTCTCCTCTCGGGGTGCCTGCGTACTGGTCTCTCTCCACCTGCTGCTACTTCAGCAGATGCTTCAGCGGCTCCACACGTGTCTGCAGCTGAGCCTGGTTTCCCGGGGCCTCTTGCCCCCTGCTCCTCGCTCCCAGGGCTTCCCAGATGACTAGAGAGCGTTGTGCAGCGGGAGCTCTGGCCTCTCCAGCTCCGTCCTCGGCAGTTCTGCCACCCTGAGCTGCCCGGCCTCCCGAGCCCCGAAGCTGCCCCCGCGCTCCCCGTTCTCCTGCTTTAGGCTTTCTGCGTGGTGTTGTCCTTGTGTGACCCCGGCGTTAGGGCCTCCCGCGTTTGCGTGAGACCTTGGTGGTACCGCCTGTGTCTGCCGTGTGCGTTGTCCACCCAGATCTCGGACGGGAGGCTGGGGAGTGGGCAGGAGGCCAGCAAGGCCCTCCTCCTCTCCGGGCTTTCTGCCTGGCTGCTGGGTGAGTCCCGGCCAGAGCTGCCCGCACGTCTGTCTCCTCAGACACCAGGATCCCGGTGGCCTGGCTATGAGCCTGTGACCGCCGTCTCAGACACTGGTCCCTTCGCTCGCTTCTGCCTATGTTCCCGCTGCTCCTCTTTCTCCTGGTTGGGGTTGATGGGGTTTCACGGCTTCGTGCTTTCTCCGGCGCCTCTGTGTTAGCAGAACACGCAGTCCCTCCGCCCCGACGACGGAGGCAGACTCCCGCCCCAGACTGAGCTACAGGGAAAGCGGACACAGGCTCCGGGCAGAGGAGAAGGCGCTGTCAGACAGGACAGAGGCACCGCTGAGGGGCCCGTAGTTCCCTGTGGATGAAGCAGCGCTGCGGGGGGGAAGGACACCCAGGCCCCATGGCGCCCTCAGGAGGCAGGGCTGGGGCGCGGCGTGGCCTTGAGGTGCATCCTCCGCTGAGTGGCAGCCGTCAGAAGTGGCTGTCCCAGGGCTGCTGTCCCAGGGCTGCTGCCAGGTCCAACGTGTTCCTGTAGGAACACAGTGCGGGCATCCAGCTTCCTCTTGGCCTCAGCCAGCTCTTCCTGTCCGGCTTCTTCCGCCTCCTTGTGTTTGGCATTGCTCAACGGGCACCGGGCCCCTTGTTCCCAGGGTTCTCAGCTGACCCCCTGCCTCTGAGGTAGGAGGTCCCCAAACTCCTCTTGGATCCTCTCCTGCTGAGGGTCTCCAGGGGCTGGGGTCTCTCTTGAGCTGGTGATAGATTCTTGACTCGTTTGCTGTCCTCCCCAGCCAGAGGGACTCTCGCGGCCAGCTGTCCCCTTCGCCCATGGGCTCCGGAGACGCGTACGTGTGAGAAGTGGGAGCATGGGAGAGGGCGGCATACAGGGAGAGAGGGGAGGACCCAGGAGAGCTTAGGAGTGTGCGCGGACGTGGGCTCCGGAATCTGGCTGTGGTCTGGGGGTAGAAGGGAAAAGTCAGGTAGGGGAGATGGGTGACAGGTGGTCCCTGGTCAGCGCGGGATCCAGAGCTAAAACTGCGCGAGAGACAGAGGGGCCCCTGTGTTGGGGTGACGAAATGGGAAGTGAGGGGTTCGTGGGCGCCGTGTCATGGCTATAAAGTGACAAGGACAGAGCTGATGCTTCCCATGCCTCCCCTCCCCAACACATACACACACGGAACATCTGCTTCCAAGGTTGTGGGCTCAGCCCTCAGAGCACAGTCTCGTGCCGACTTCTCCATGAGCTGACTCTCAAACGAAGGCCTGTGCCAGTGTGTGCCAGTGTGGGCAGGAGACAGGGACATCCCGGGGTGTCCTGTGGACAGGCGAACCTGGCAGGGGTCCCAAGCCCCACCTCCCTCCCTGCGTGGCCCCCCACGAGCCCTCACCCAAGCCTGGCTTCCACAGCCCCTTCCCCAGGTGGTTATCCCACTCAGGCCAAGGTCAGGCATGGGAGTTCCGTGGGCTAGCTCGGAAGGGGGGCACCTGAGGCCGCAGAAGAGCTGTAGGGGAGCTGTCCCGGGCGGGGAGACCCAGCCCAGGTCCAGGGGTAGCAGCTGCAGCAGCGGGGCTTTGAGCAGCTCTGGGTCCATGGCATCTGGATAACAGCCCTTGTCCCCACTGGCGCCTGCCTTCTCCAACCTGCTCCCCAGAGCCGCCATCCAATCTTTCCCGAGAATCCCCAGCTGACTCCTCTCTGTTCTCGTTGGGGTAAGGAGGGCAGGAAGAGAGGACAGACCGGTGTCACTAGCTTTTTTTTGGCCTGGGCCCACGGTTCCCTTACCTTGTCAATGCCGTGTTCTTTTTTATTTTTATTTTATTTCTTTACTTTTTTTTTTTTTAATCTTCACCTCAGGGCATTTTTCCATTGATTTTTAATACATTATTATATATCTGGGCGGGTGCCCAACGTTTGCATTTTTAGAGGGAGTGGAAGGGAGGGGGCGAGACAGAAAGAAAATCAATATGAGAGAGATACATCGATGGATTGCCCCTGACACGCACCCCAACCAGGGCCAGAACTTGTAACCGAGGTATGTGCCCTTGACTGGAATCGAACCCATGGGTGGATAAGCAATCCACTGAGCTAGGGCGTTGTGTTCTTTTTTTAAAATGGTGCTACATTTCTGAACTAGTACTGACCACTGCCAATCTTCACACACACACAAGAAACCCAATCCCCAGAGCTCACTGAAGTGCAGAGAAACCAACCACACTCTTCCTTTGTCTAACGCCGTGGTCAGCAAACGGAGGCTTGTGAGCTACATGCGGCTCTTTTGTCTGAGCCCAGCTCTGGGCAGAGTGGTGCCCTTGGGAGGGCACTGACCACCAGTGGACAGCTCCTGCATTGAGCATCTGCCCTCTAGTGGTCAGTGCCCGTCATAGCAACCCATCATTCTGCCCTTTAATTGATTTGTATATTAGCCTTTTATTATATAGGATTCTTATAACAGTGTTTAAATCTGTAATGAGACAATTCTATTTCTTTTAAATTATTGGAGTATATCTTTCACCCTCACAAAATATTATGATTAAAAAATAAGTTCCTAACCCACAGACTATACAACCAAGAGTGGATCATGATGTAAACTATGGACTTTGAGTGATTATGATGTCAATATAGGTTCATCCATGTACGACTCTGGTGGGGGATGTTGACAATGGGGAAGGCTATGCATGTCAAGGGGGGCAAAGTACATGGAGATCTCTGTTCCTTCCTTCATTTTTCTCTGGACCTAAAACTGTTCTTAAAAAAAATAAAAGTATTAAAATAAGAAAATAGCCCGGCTGGTATTGCTCAGTGGTTGAGTGTCAACCTATGAACCAGGAGATCGGAGTTTGATTCCTGGTCAGGGCACATGCCCAAGTTGCAGACTCCATCCCAGTGTGGGGCGTGCAGGAAGCAGGCTGCCAATCAACGATTCTCACTCATCATGGATGTTTCTATCACTCTCTTCCTCTTTCCTCCTCTCTGAAGTCAATAAAAAGATTTTTTAAATTGTGGCCATAATGTTTCAGTGACAGGGATGGTTGAGAAAGCTTCAGTGCCCCTCTCTGGGTTTATTTTTTTAATTCAGACCTTGAGTAAGATATCGTTAGGGTAAAATGTATACAAACAAGAAAACTGGCTGTTTGTTCTAAAACCTGTATTAATATAATTATTTTATGTTGAAACTTTTAAAAACAATAAAGTGATCCTTTCCAGAGCTTTGCCTGAGGAGGGTTATCACCTGTTGTAGTGAAGTCCCTCCCCCACCTCCGCCTGCCCGGCCCCGCCCCCACTGCGCTGACCCGGAAGGATGTGGGCCGGTGCCCAACATTTGCATTCTTTAAAAATATATTTTATTGATTTTTTACAGAGAGGAAGAGAGAGGGATAGAGAGTTAGAAACATCGATGAGAGAGAATCATCGATCAGCTGCCTCTTGCACACCCCCTAATGGGGATGTGCTCGCAACCAAGGTACATGCCCTTGAGATCTAAATTATGTGCCTACCAAAGATAGTGTTTGGGGTACATGAAATTGAGGATTTTGAGCAAAATTATGAAGAAAACTTATTCCCCCTGTGAATCAGTTTGGACAGGTTCAAGCCTCGGACTGACGAGAGGGAACAGTCCTTTCATGGCCACGGGCACGTCCCAGCTTGGAGGGCAGGGCCCTCCCCGCACAATGATAGCTGTGTAATTGACAGCAGCAGTAATTGCAAGCTTGAACCTATGGTCTGAACTCCTGGCCCCACGTGCCTGAGTGATGTGGGCTTGATAGAGTTCAGGTGCATGTAGTTGAGGAGGAATGAAACACACGAGAATGTTGTAAACACCTTGACCACGCCCTTACTTTGCCTCGTGGCATCTGCTATAAAATAAAGACCTGGCTTGTAGTCCGTGGCGCTGTCGCTGGCTCTCCATCGGCGAGGGCAGTGTCCCACCCAGCCCCAGCTTTCTTCTCGTGTCTGTCTTTTCTCCATCCTTCACGGCCCCCTCTCAGGGTCACTGAATCTGGCTGAGCTGGCATGGCACACACATGTAAACTGAAGGACAGCACTTTTTTTCCTTTTGAGAGCAGGCCTATTAAAATTGGGGACAGTGAAACCCGGAAGGGCCTGGGATAAAAGAAACCACAGGAGAGAGGATGGGTGGGCTGCTGTGGCTCTCTAGAAAGGTTATGGGAAAGAAGTGAGCCAAGGCAGGGTGCTGTCAGCTCACTGGAGTCCGAGAAAAGGGGCTTGGGGGGCCTTGGGGACAGGTTCAGGGGTTAGCCTGGGACAGGATGCGCTGCTGCTGCCCATTGTGGCCCTGGTTGCAAGTCTCATGGGGGTGTGAGAGATCACCGATTGTGCTCCGGGAAGTCTGCCTGACTTTCGGTTCTTTGTAATAGGTCGTGTAAGGGAGGGATAGGGTGAGGCAAGGACATGGGTAATACGCTACCTTGCCTTGGCCTTTCTCCTGTGTCCGGGACTTTTCTGAAGTGCCCATCAACATGAATTGTTGGCTCTACTATGTGGCCAATCCCTATGAAAACAGCAGCACTCCTCCGGAGCTGCAATTGTCCGGGATGGTAGCCACTAGCCACATTGTGGCTATTCATTACTGGAAATGTGGCTGGACAGGAATCAGGCCCAGACAGAGAAGGGGGCCCAGGGAATGGCTCACCACTCCCTTCTCCTCGCTGAGCACCTTGGTGCTGAGGGAGGAACTGACTCAGAATCAGCACCCAGGGCTCCAGCTCTGCTTTTCCCGGATCTTCAGGTGTCCTCAGAGAAAGCACTATCCACCGAACCCGGTTTGGCTCAGTGGATAGAGCGTCGGTCTGCGAACTGGAGGGTCCCAGGTTCAATTCCAGTCAAGGGCATGTGCATTGGTTGTGGGTGCATCCCCAGTAGGGGGTGTGCAGGAGGCGGCTGGTTGATGTTTCTCTCTCATCAATGTTTCTCACTCTTGCTCTCTATCCCTCTCCCTTCCTCTCTGTAAAAAAATCATTAAAATATATTTTTAAAAAAGAAAAAAAAGCACTACCCTTGCTGGTGTCAGCTTTCTCCTCCATCAAAGGGAAAGCAGTTAACACGATGATCTCAAGGTCCCATCCAGTCAAAATGCCCCATATTCTCTGTTGTTGCTTCTGTCCACCCCCGACCAAGGGAGTGGGGGAACCTGATTTCCTGCTTATTCTAGGTTCCCACCATTCCCTAGCCGCACACATGTGTCAAACACAAGGCCCGCGGGCCAAATCCAGCCCGCCAGGCCTTGCAATGTGGCCCGCACCGCGCTGTCATCACTGCACTCCGCTGTCAGTTTATGACATTGTCAGTTTATGACTGTTCAGTAAACCATTTGGCCCGCGATTTAGGCTGGATTTTAGATTTTGGCCCCTTCTCTGATTGAGTTCGACACCCCTGGCGGCTCGGGGACCTTGAGGAGACCTCAGAGACGCACACAGCATCTCAGCATAATTCCCTCCTCACAGAAATGCTGGCACAATAGCCCTGGCGGTGGTGGTTCCCCCCATTCCACAGATGAACAAATACTTTCTGAGAGGCTCTTTGGTCACCCCGAGTCAGGCACAGGCTCCTAGGATGTTAGTGCCGCGAAAGATTCAAAGATTCAAGGAAGATCGTCTCACTCACTC
This sequence comes from Pipistrellus hanaki, assembly GCF_964339955.1. Lineage (NCBI taxonomy): Eukaryota > Metazoa > Chordata > Mammalia > Chiroptera > Vespertilionidae > Pipistrellus > Pipistrellus hanaki. The sequence goes on along the minus strand of NC_140513.1, from coordinate 14,999,111 downwards.
TCTTTTTACGGAGCAGGACACTGAGGCCCCAGACCATGCAAACAGGACGGTGGTGGGTGTGCAGGAGGTAGCTGGTCGATGTTTCTCTGTCATCGATGTTTCTAGCTCTCTATCCCTCTCCCTTCCTCTCTGTAAAAAAATCAATAAAAAATATATATATTAAAAAAAAAAAACCAAAAACAGTGGAACCCTCAAGTTCCAAGGCTCCTAGTCTTGTTTCTTCCTTTTAAACTGTGTCCCAGTTTCCTCATTTATAAATTAAGTTTCCTCGCTTATAATCTAATCGTGCACTACCCATAAGGTGGTTGTGAGCACTTAGTAGCTATTCTGTAATGCTGCCTGCACTCACCTTTTATTTCCATGTCAGATGGACTCATAACAACTTTGGCTGGAAGTATCCCCAAACAGACTTTTCATAAAACGTTCCCCTGCCGTGCTGAACTGAGAATGGGCTGGGTGATAGAGATCAGGGAGGGCCAGCTGGCATGGCTCAGTGGTTAAATGTCGAACTACGAACCCAGAGGTCACGGTTCGATTCCCACTCAGGGCACATGCCTGGTTTCCGGGCCCTCCTCCTGGGCCTCCTCTGGAACAAAGCACCTGCTGTGACATCGTCCTCGGTCACCCCTCAGGGCCCCCTAAATCCTGAGCAATGGAAGTCACACCGACCGGCCCTCTTTACCGGTTAGTAACTCGGATTCTTCTATAAATGTTTACCAGTTAGTACTGAGGATTTTCCATAAACATTTCCCTGTAAATAATGTGGATACTAGAAAAAAAATAATTTTCATGTACGAACAGTTGACATTGCAACAACAAAGTACTGGTTGAGAGAGGTTTCAAGGAGCTGAGGATTCTGCAATATTATGAAGAAAAGTTGGTAACCTGCTTCCCTGGACATGAGAGACTTCTGGCTCCTAAGTCAATATAAGAATTCAGCGGGATGACATTTCCTTCCATAGAATTTATCTTTATTTTCTTTCCTGTCTCCACCACCCCTCAGAAATGCCACCATATAAAGCCCAGTAGCAGTTAGCTTAGGCTCCAGTCCTCCCCTTGGGTAAGAGGGTGGAGAGAAGGGACAGTCACTCCCGAGTCTCCATGCTTTCCTCCTCCTCTCCTTCCTTCTGTGTTCTCCTCCTCGTCCTCTCTTTCTTCTTCTCTAGTGGCTTCTCATAAGCCTTTTCTGGGGGTGCTACTATCACTCCATCCCAGGTAGATATTTCAGAAGCAAGATGGCTGGCATCACCCTCCTGGCCAAGGATTTTCCTAAAGCCACCCTGTGAGAGGATTCGGGCCAGAGTCTGAGCTGTGTGGCAGACCATGTCCGGCTGTTGTGTGTACCCTGAAGTTGGCACTCTCACAGGGATCTGTGATACCCATTGACCCCGGCTAGAACAATCCTGCAGCCAGAATCTACAATGCCTGTCTGCCACATGTAGGGCCAAAGGCTGTCTGGGGTTTCTCAAAACGGCATAGTGCCTGAGTAGGTCAAGGATCCAGGGTTTGGATCCAGGACACAGTGTGTGAGGAGTTCAAAGCCAGGAAAACAAATCCTCAGGCCCTTCAGAAGTCTGATGAAAAGGACAAATACTCTGACAGAAACAGCACCACACAAGCTGTCGTGAGAGGCAGCTATCATCAACCAAGGCAGTGGTCAGTGGTCATGAACCGAGGCAGCCGTCATCAACCGAGGTGGTCGTGAACTGAGACAGCCATCATCAACTGAAGCAGTCGTGAGCCTGGCTGGTCCATCTACCGGAAAAATCCAAACGAACTCTGGACAGAAAGGGGCGGCCTTCGTGGCCGTGGCGGCCTCACAAACTTAGAGACCCAAAGTAACCACCAAAAATCATCTGAAATGAAAACTCTGTCACTAAAAGCAGTGGATGGCAGGCAGGTAGCCAGGCAGCCGTCGTGAACTGAGGCGGTCATCAGTGGTCGTGAACCGAGGCAGCTGTCATCAACCGAGGGGGTCGTGAACCTAGGCTGCTTACCAGCTGTGTGCCCTAAGTAAGCTACTTGGCCTCTCTGATTAGAAAAGATAAGCGGTTGGCACAGAACCAGAGTAAATGAGCCATTACTGGTAGCTGTCATCGTTGCTAGTGCCATCCTTAATACCTGCATTCTGGCCAATAGCACAGTGTGGAGTCACCGAGCCTTAGACCGGCTGTCCCTCTGCAAGAAAACGGCGTGAACCCTGGAAGCGCTGACAGTCTCTTGGAAGCAGCTCTCTCTCAGTTCCTGCAGAAACAGGACAGGTGACCTCTTTACCTGGTGTGTGTGCTCAATCCCTTTTGTACAGAAGTAACTCCGAGTTGTTTTCTGGAAGGTGACAACTGCATGTATCCTCACACTAACCAGGTCGGGGCCTGCAGAGACGGTCCATAAAGGGCCCCTCCTCTATAGAAAGGAGATTTCAGGAGCGGGTCTGAGAGCAGGAACCAGACAGGCTGGCCCTGCGTCTGGAAAGGCACCTTGTAAACAGCCCTGGGTCCCGCGGGAAGCAGTGCGAGGAGCGGTTTGCCAAGTGAGGGACAAGGGATGGGAGCTGGCCATTAACCCTGCAGCATGTGTGTCCCAGGTTTCCCTCGGGGGCTTTCTCAGGGCCAGCGGTGAGCATTCACCCATTCGTCCTTCCCCCTCGTGTGAGAGGGCTGCATCCGGAAGCTATGACCCTAGCGGGTGCCACTCTCAGAACTGCATGCACACACACACATGCACACACACACACACACACACACACACACACACACACACACACATGATCTAGAGTAGCCAACGTCAGAGAAACAGAAAGTAGAATGGGGGTTACCAGGAACTGAGGGGAGAGGAAATGTGAATTGTTTAATGGGTAGAGCTTCAGTTCTGCAAGATGAAAAAGTCCTGGGCGATGTGAATGTGTTTAACCCTCACATGGGTTAAACAGATGGGTCCTGGCTGGGAGGTTCACGGGATTGCTGCAAGAACCGGAATGAATTCTCGATCACACTTCGAGATAAGGGGAACAAGAGCGTTTTTTTTCCCAGGTGGGTTCTTCCTCCAGCAGCAAGCCATCATTTGACTTACGCCGTATTAGGAGCCAAATATACAAAGTAGATAAACAAGTGGATGTTAACAAGATGCCTGTTTGGCTTGTTTTAAGGTTACTACCGGTAGGGTTGAAAAGCAGTTTCTTTCTTTCTTCCAAGGGGAGAAAAACTGCTGTAGAGAAAAAATTTCCATACACAAGCTGAAGCCTGCTTTTGCCTAATCTTCCCCTAAGATTAGGAAATAACCTACACTCGGGATCCGGTTAAGATTTTTAGAGATGCACCCAGGACGCTGGAAGCACAGGGAAGGGGTGGGGTGGGGTCAGTTCACAACTTCTTTTTCTAAGAACTGGCAGTGCAGAGCCAGCTCCTTTGAAAGACATAGGTATTGCCCTAGCAGGTTTGGCCTGTGGACCAAAGGGTCCTGGGTTCAATTCCGGTCAAGGGCATGTACCTGGGTTGCAGGATCTTCCCTGGCCCTGGTCAGGGCATGCGTGTGCAGGAGGCAACCAACCGATGTGTTTCTCTCACATTGATGTTTCTCTCTGTCTTTTTCTCTCTCTTCTGCTCTCTCTAAAATCAATGGGAAAATATTCTTGCGTGAGGATTTAAAAAAAAAGAAAAGACATCTGTATGGGTACAGCCATATTCAAAGCAGCACTATTCACAAAAGCACACAATTTTCACAAAGCAGCACTAGTTACAACAACAGGCAGAAGGCGGAAACAACCCCAGTATTCATCAACATTAGAAGGGACAAGGGTCTCGAGGTGCAGACAGTGCTGTCATTTCTTGCTGAATGTTAAAATATGGCGCGATATTTTGCAGATGCAGCACTGAACAGGCTGAGCTGACAGGACCTAACTGGGATGAATGCAGAAGAGAAGAAATCAACATGTAATTGACTTTTTTAGTAGAGCACCCCCAGTAGAGAACCCCTGGAGTTCAGTAACAAAAAGATGAATGGATAAACAAAACATGGCACATTATTTTTTTTTTAACTATATTTTATTGATTTCTTACAGAGAGGAAGAGAGAGGGACAGAAAGCCAGAAACTTCAATGAGAGAGAAACATCGACCAGCTGCCTCCTGCACACCCCCCACCGGGGATGTGCCCCCAACCAAGGTACATGCCCTTGACCGAACCTAGGACTTTTCAGTCCTCAGGCTGACACTCTATCCACTGAGCCAAACAGGTTTCAGTCGTGGCACATTATTATGCTCCGTGAAATAAGCCAGTCACCAAAAGACAAACACTGCATGATCCCACTCATATGATGTGTCTAGAGTAGCCAAGGTCAGAGAAACAGAAAGCAGAATGGGGATTACCAGGAACTGAGGGGAGAGGAACTGTGAATTGTTTGATGGGTAGCGCTTCAGTTTTGCGAGATGAAGTAGTCCTGGGAATTGGGGTGTAAATGTGTGTAACCCTCACACATTGATGGGTGCTGGCTGGAAAGTCACGGGATTGCTGCAAGAGCCCAGGGAGACAGCGAGGACATTTGTAAACACGGAAAGTGATATTGGGGCAATTGATGTTCACACAAGAGAAAGCAGACCCATCTAAACTCCCTAGCTCCGTGGTCAGCAAACTGCGGCTCGAGAGCCACCCGCGGCTCTTTGGCCCCCTGAGTGTGGCTCTTCCACAAAATGCCAGGGCCTGGTGAGTCAATTTTGAAGAAGTGGCATTAGAAGAAGTTTACGTTAAAAAAAATGTGGCTCTCAAAAGAGATTTCAATTGTCGTCCTGTGGATATTTGGCTCTGTTGACGAATGAGTTTGCCCACCACGGCCCTAGGTGATCAGGGAAGGTACTCACAGCCCAGAGAGGGAGAAGTGAGAGGGCTGAAGAGTAGGGCGCCCTCCTGGGATCTTGTCACCCACCTGCCTGTCCTCTGTCTAAGTTTTCCCAAAACCTCACAGCTCAAAGACCAGGGCTTCTGGTCTGAGTGGATTGATGTTTGTAGACTGGTCGTCTCTCCTGAGTTCAGCAAGCGGGGTCACACTTGGGTTTGCTATCTTTGTCCCAGACTAAGAGGCCTCTGGGTGTCTCAGCTGTTCCTTCCTCACGCTGGCGGGGCCCACCTGCCACCGTTCCTCTGGGGGAAGGGGGGGGGCGGTAGGGAGGGGGCTCTCCCGGTGACCCTGCCGAAAGCTGGCCCTGGGCCCCCTGCTCAGTTCCCGCTCCCTCTTCCAGGCGGCAGTGTTCTGTATGCGGTTGGGGGGAGGGAGAAAGGGCAGTCCCACTTTCCCTTCGTGCTTCTCCATAAATTATTTTCTCACTCCCACAAACCGCCCCAAACCGGCCCCAACTCTAATGGAAAGCAAACCCATTCCGTCTCAGAGGCTGCTTCTGTTCCTAACACGCCTTCTCCTGAAACAATGCGGCACAGAGCCGCTGCCCCTGGGACTCATTCACTCACATAACGAATGTGTATGGGCAGTCAGCTTTGCGACATGAATTCTTTGGGGGACCAGCGGGTGCCTTCCTGAACAGAAACACAGAATCCTCTGTCTTTCTTGCACTTCCATTGGAATAGCAAGGAAGGACCAATGAATAACCAGATGAAACAGTGTGACTCCTGGTGACCAGTACTACGGAAAAACAATACACGGGGCCTGTGGTTTTAAACAGGTGGTCAGGAGAGAGAGGTTTCACCAATCAAAGGGAAAAGGGGAAGTGCAGAGAGAAAAACATGCTTAAGAAATGCTCTTAGTCCCCAAAATAACTTCCTGACTTTGAACATTGCCTGAGGGCCAGGTGTCAGAATGGCTGCGTGGCTAAGGAGTTGCACTTAAGGTCCAATGGATTGATATCCTCGTGGGTCCAAACCCCAGTGCGGTGGAGGGTACCTGCCCATGGCCTTGGGGTCATTCACGGCCTGGTCCTGCCCTCGCCAGCCTCACCAGCACAAAGCCCACTGCACACTCCCTGCTCTGCCACCTCACGCCGGCCAACCTCAATGTGCACACATCCTGTGACACACACACTCAGCAGGTGCACAATGCCCTCACAGCGTTACTGTCAAACCAGCGAGGTGTGTGGGAGAACTGGGCTGTCGACTGAATGGAGCTGCATGGAAAACATGCAGAAGTCTTAGCCATGAGCGTTCGACTCCAACCTCAAGCTCACTTATAACTGCAGATCTACGGCATGGAAAGGGGCAGGTAGGAGTCATCCAGCCCTGGCTGGTTTGGCTCAGTGGATAAAGTGTTGGCCTGCAGACTGAAGGGTCCCGGGTTGGATTCCAGTCAAGGTCAAGGGCATATGCCTGGTTGGGGGCTCAATCCCCAGAAGGGGGCGTGAAGGAGGCAGCCAACCAATGATTCTCTCTCATTGTTGATGATTCTCTCTCTCTCTCTCTCCCCCTCTCTCCCCGCTCCCTCTCCTTCTCCCTCTCCCTCTCCCTCTCTCCCTTCCTCTCATGTGTGTGTGTGTGTGTGTGTGTGTGTGTGTGTGAGTGTGTGTGTGTGTGTGTGTGTGTGTGTGTGTGTGTGTATGAAGTCATCCATTCCGGAAACCCTTCACAGTGGCCCAGAGAAGGATAATGGGGTTCTTGGGGTCACACAGCCTTATTGGTACATGGAGGCCAGATATTCTGCAGGAGTAGCATTTCATGCATGTGGTCTTTTCACGAGACTTCAAGTTCCTCTACCGTGTGCCTCAGAAGGAGAAATGACTGTTTGGATTTCCTGTCCACCAGCTGACCACGAGTGAGCTGAGTGCCCCAGTTAAAGGGCCCCGTGCCTGTTTCTGCCACACTCAGTGTGGTCTCGGGGCAGGAGGTGGGGGTTCCGGGTGTGTGCCGGAGGGACAAGCGGAACTCTCCGTTGCTCCTGGGAAAAGCGCTGTCCAAATACAAAACCCAGAGAGACCCTCCTGCCCTGGACCGGGCTTGGCTGGTGGCGGGGAGCCAGGCGAGGGGCGCCTCCGGTGGCTCGGGAAGAACAGGGGCCCTTTCACACCTTAGGGCTAATTATTAAAACCGCCACACGCCTGAGGAAGTCAGAACTGAGTGTGAAGGTCATTAGATTGTGACCAAGCCAACAAAAACAATCGAATGAATAAAGCTGTGATGCAAATCCTTCCGCCAGAGACGGGGGTTTGGTGAGTGTATGGGAACCTGCGTGTGTGAGGGTCAAATCTTCTTACTCCTGCTTCCCAGGAGAGGCGTGACAATTTACACCCAAATCACCAAGTCCCTCCCCCGCTCTTGGGGCCCAGATGCCTCAAGAAACCCAGAACCCTCTTCCCGTTGCCTCCGCCCTGCTGAGCATGTCCGGGCAGCGCCAGGCCTCCCTTCCAGACCTCTGTCGCCTTCCCCTGGGACTTCCCCAGCCCTGACTTCCCTCCAAGCCACACAGCGTTCAGCCTGAGGCTCTCAGACTGTGTGGGGCCTGAGCAAGCGGCCCCTCTCCTCTCACAGAATGAACATATTTGCCGCTAATGATGGCAATGGCTCCCACTGCCAGGTACGCTGCTGGGAAAAATTTTTTTTTAAATTTTCTTTTTTTTCCCCACTGGAAATTAATTACTTTACTGATTAAATCATCAGAGATGTGCAGCACAAGATTTAACATTTTCTTGACCACCGACGCCTGGGGCCTGGAGCTTGCTCTGCCTCTCCCTTAAAGGGTGTAAGGGAGCCGAAACCGGGTTGGCTCACTGGTAGAGCGTCGGTCTGCGGACTGAAAGATCCCGGGTTCGATTCCGGCCAAGGGCATGTACATTGGTTGCGGGCACATCCCCGGTAGGGGGTGTGCAAGAGGCAGCTGGTCGATGTTTCTCTCTCATCGACGTTTCTAGCTCTCTATCTCTCTCCCTTCCTCTCTGTAAGAAAATCAATAAAATATATTTAAAAAAATAAATAAATAAAGGGTGTAAGGGATACGTGGGTAATAGGGACCAAGTCAGGTGGTTTCAGGTCGCCTTTTGCCGGCCACGGAGCACCTGCTCAGAGCAGGGAAGAGACAGCATTTAAGAAAGATCTAACAGAGCCGAAACCGGTTTGGCTCAGTGGTAGAGCGTCGGTCTGCGGACTGAAAGGTCCCGGGTTTGATTCCAGTCAAGGACATGTACCTTGGTTGCGGGCACATCCCCAGTGGGGGGTGTGCAAGAGGCAGCTGGTCGATGTTTCTCTCTCATCGACGTTTCTAGCTCTCCATCTCTCTCCTTTCCTCTGTAAAAAATCAATAAAAATATATTTTTTTAAAAAAAGAAAGATCTAACAGAGAACTTGACATCGCATTTTAACACGTCTCTTAGCCATTTGCATTTTATCAGTGGCATTGGTCCAAACTTATTTGCTTCTGATCTAATTTTCTTTTGCAATTTACTTTTTTTGGTATGTATGTAATTTTTTGTTTTGTTTTGTTAATCCTCGCCCGAGAATATTTTTTCTATTGCTTTTTGGAGGGAGTGGAAGAGAAGGATAGAGGGGGAAAGGAGAGAGAGAGAGAGAGAGAGAGAGAGAGAGAGAGAGAGAGAGAGAGAGAGAGAGAGAGGGAGAGAAGAGAGACACATTGGTTGGTTGCCTCCCACACATGCACAACCTATCAACCTGTGAGGGGCATCAAATCTGCAACTTAGGTACATGTTCCTCTTGACCCGGAATCAAACCTGCAACCCTTTGGTGCATGGGTTGACCCTCTAACCTCTGAGCAACACTAGCCAGGGCTTTGGTATATAATTGTAAAAAATATATTTTATTGATTTTTTACAGAGAGGAAGGGAGAGGGATAGAGAGCCAGAAACATCGATGAGAAACATGAATCAGCTGCCTCCTGCACACCTCCCACTGGGGATGTGCCCGCAGTCAAGGTACATGCCCCAAACTGGAATCGAACCTGGGATCTTTCAGTCTGCAGGCTGATGCTCTATCCACTGAGCAAAAACGGTTAGGGCTGTTACGTATGTAATTTTAACAAATAATCCCACTTCCTTGTGCAGAAATGAATCAACTCAGTGCCAAGGAGAAACCCCTCAAACCGGAATGGCCTCATCTTGCTCTTGGACAGAGCAAGCAGGCTTTTCTGCTCCTCTTCTATGCAAGCATGGAGCAAACTTCCCCCTGAAGTCCAAAGCGTTATTTTTGGCCTTGAAATGCGAAGCTTTTGATGGGCTGATTCAAATCACCTAGAAAAGGGAAACTGTGGAATTACTATGCCGGCAGCCTTCTGAGGGCATTTATTCTTAAAACCAGCTCTTCAGAGTCGTCCATGATTGTGCCCAAAGGCTCTAAGGTCCAAAGAACGTCTGCTCATCTATCTCATGAGCCAGACTCAGAGGCGGCATTGGAACTGCCTGGAGCAAGAGCAGCAGCGGTGGCCCCAGAGGTGGGAACTCAGTAACTCCAGGCTGGTCAGTGATCCGGCTGTCCAGCCTGCCTTTTCCTCCACCCGACCGACAGTCCATGCTTGGTGCCCCTCTCCAGGCTTGAAAGATTTTATTTCAGAACAAAAGCAAGCAGCCTGTTCCCTTGGAAGACAAATCGGTAAATGCCCAGAAGTTTCTGTTGAGGTTCCTTGAAGGAGTCCAAAGTGCCCACTGGCCTTGCTGATGGCAGCCATCTTGGCGATGACTGGCAGATTATGTATAATAAAGGTGTTCCATTGTTTTGCCAAGTTGTGTGTGTGTTTTTTTTGTTATTGTTGTTCTTATTAATCCTCACCTGAGGATATTTTCCCACTGAGTTTTAGAGTGGAAGGGAGGAGAGACACACAGAGAGAAACATGGATGTGTCTGAGAGAAAAACACCGATTGGCTGCCTCCTGCAGGGTGTGACAAGGACCTGGGATCAAGGGGAGGAGAAGTCCGTGTCTGTAGGGAGCCAGGCCTCTGTGCCTCCTGTGTCATCCCGACCCCAGCCCTGGCCATGGCGGTGATTCAAGAGTCCATCCCAATGCCCAGACTGGACCGGTTGGGCTGGATTCCACCCTGACCCGCAGGCCAGCCAAGGCCCAGGCCAAAGCGGGGCTGCAGGTCAGTCTCTCCCAGAGTCTGGGGGGCCTTCCAGCTTCAGCAGCTTCCTGTCCCAGAAGCCCGCCAGTGGGTCGGTAGCTCCAAAAGGTCAGACCTAGAGACCAGCCACAGAGCCTTCCCATCTGGTACGGAGGTCCTCTTTATTCTCTGCTCCAGCTAATACCGAGGAACGGTCAGGTTCTTGCCCCAGAAATTGTCCCCAAGCACCGAGGGGATTCAGGGCACCCCATGCGGTCCTGGCCTTCCTGGGCGCCGAGAATTTAACACAGAGTCTTCATTTGAGCCTTACAACCCCTACGACATAGATTCTGTTGTGTCCATTTTACTGACCAGGAAACTGAGGCTCAGGTGCCAACATCTGCTGGCTCAGGATTTGAAGCGAGAGAGCTCACACTCCAGGCTCAAGGTGGGCCAGGACTGTTTCTGCTGAGATTTCCCCGAAGAGTCCCCTGCCTCACAGGACGACTGGCAAAGGGTTACTGAACACAGGTATTTTAAAATGAAATACTGTGACAAGCTCCTCATTCCCCAGAAACACTCCCCCCAATGGAAAGATGAAATGGACAGACAACCCACAAACATGAAAATAACAAAACAAAACAAAATAGTGTACTCTCCTAGCAATCAAAAAAATACAAATTAAAATGACCACTGTGCATTGCTTTTGGCTAGTCAGATTTTTTTTTTTTTTTTAATGGCCACATTCAAAGCCTGGGGAACAATTTCTTTAATTTACTTCTCCTGTGTTGCTACTATGTCCATAGGGTTGACTTTTCCGGTTTTCAACTCAAGTTAAGCTTCACCTGATTAATTACAAGGAGCAATGACCCTTTTACAGTAAAAGGGGACAAATGCGGGAGGCGGCCCGCGGCGCCGCTAGGGCTTTGGAGGGGTGCGGACAGGAGGCCTGGGGCTGGGCCGCAATGGGTGCGGGCCGGCAGGTGCGCCGTGGGGACTACAACTCCCAGGCGCCCCCGCGCCCCGCTCGCTCCCACCACGTGACCGCCGGACCCTAGCGGCGATCGCGGCAGCTGCGGGAGGGACTCGGGGCAGGGAGTCCGGAGCGGGCGGGTCCGAGCCCGGCGCACAGGCAGCGCGCTCACCATGGAGGTGAGTCCGGGCGCCGCCGGGAGAGGCGGGCGCGAAGGAGGCGGCTAGGGCCGGGCCCCTGGAGCCGCGGTGCCCGGCACCCCGAGGCGCCCGCCGCCCTGGCCGGGGGCTGATGAAGGGGGTGTGTTGGAAGCGCTGTCAACAGCGAGGACCCGGGTGGGGAGGCGCGAGAGGCAGGGCTGGAGGTGGCTTTGGGGGTTTGTGTGCTCCTCCTGCGGGGCGTCAGTCCCACCGAATGGGGGGTTGTTGAGCGCTGGCTGCGGGGCAGCTGAGGGTGGGGGCGCAGCGGGTGAGGACCGGCGAGTCCCGGGAGCCCCTGCCCGGGGCGCAGGGCGTGGGGGTGACCCCGGGAAGGCTCGCAGGAGAAGGGCAGTACAGCCTGTGACCAGGGCGCACACTTTGGGGCAGGTTCCTGTCTTGGCAAGTTCGTGGTCTGATTCTTGTGAGTGTGTGTGTGTGTGTGTGTGTGTGTGTGTGTGTGTGTGTTGGGGGCGGGGGGGGCCACACAACAACCAGACCCAGCTCCTTGCCAACCTCCCGACATTTGCAGAAATAGCGTTTCAGACAAACTTTTTCCCGGTAGAGTTCACCTGGGCTGGAGAGGATGACAGCTTGCAAGACCCTTTGGTCTTTGCAAAAAACAAACAAACAAACAAACAAACAAACAACATCATCTAGTTTTCTTCCTCCCTGAGGAAGGTCGTAGAATTTAAGATCCAGGAAGGCAACACAGATCATTTAGTCAGAGGCCCTCCCCCACCTCCTGCCGGTTCACTAAAAGGGGAAATAGATGGGAAGGGCCAGCGGAAAGTTCCCGGCCAGCCCCGGGCAGGACAGGGACCTCAACGTCCCCCTCAAACTCTTTGGTTTACAAACGAGGGAGCTTTTCTCAAAGTGTAGCTAACTCTGTAGTGAGAAAACACAGACCAAAACAAGTCCTCTGATTGCTCTCTTCACCACAGCCTCTCCCTTCCCAGGGTGGGGCGCTCAATACAACGCAGATAAAAAAAAGTTAAACCCAGCTGCAGGAGGTTGAGATTCATCCTACATGGGCAAGGAGATTAGAGCCCTGCCCCTGTGCGTCTGACCGCAGTGCTCTGGAGGGCCCGCGTCATGCTGCTTTGAAACCTTTTCTGCAGCGAAAAGGCCAGGTGGGTGAGGCTTTGTCCCTCCTGAGCTCCTCACTCCCAGGAGAGGTAGAACCAGACCCTTGGGTGGGCACTTCCAGGTTGTCTGTCTCCCCCTGACTGCCTCCTGCTCTTCCTGCTTCACAAGATGTCCTAGCCCTGCAAACTCTTTAGTTAGCAGAGCCAAATATCAACAGTACAACGATTGAAGTTTCTTTTGAGAGCCTATTTTTTAAAACTTAAACTCCTTCTAACGCCACTTCTTCAAAATAGACTCGCCCAGGCCGTGTTATTTTGTGGCAGAGCCACACTCAAGGGGCCAAAGAGCCTCGTGTGGCTCTCGAGCCGCAGTTTGCCGACCACAGGTCTAGCCACCTGCCTCCCTAGCTGGGTTCGATGTCTCCAGGGGGTTTTGACCCCAGCACTCCCCAGAAGGCCTCCCTGATGCCTCCCTCTCGCTGACTCCAGACACCATTGTAACGACCTGTTCACGTCCCTCTGTCCCAATAGACCAATAGCTTCTTGAGGGCCAAGGACTTGTCTCACCCATCCCTCTCTCTCCTGTATCTGCACCCCTAGCACTACAAAAGTAAACGTTGGTTGGTTGAATTAATTTCACTGTTTTGTGGGTGTTCCGGTCTAGCCATCTGGGGCACCTGAGAGAGCTGGCCCAGGCCCAAGGATGATAGAAGGAACCCAGCTAGGGAACTTCACTGGTTCCCACCGGTGACATTCCAGTCATGCCAACTCCTAGATCAAGGGAACTCAGAGGAGAAGGAGGGCCACCCCCTCCCCTCTCCCTCACCCCCCTCTGCAGGGACTGTGCCTGGGGCTAGATTGAATGAGTGCATAAATGGAGTTTCACAGGATTATTTGTACCCGTGCGTGTTTGCTTATCTTCTATGAACAGTTCGCCATGTCAACAAATATGCTTTTGAATTCTTAACAAGGGATATCTCTGCATAGGGCTCAAAATGATTTTTACTTTCGTTTGGGTACTGTTTCAGCTTTTTACATTGAACAAGTACCACTTTCAAATCAGGGGGATAAAAAGCTAGTTTTATTCTTAAGTTCTTCAACCTAATTTTTAAAAACCCGCCTAGGCTTCCATTTCCTTCTGATGAGGTCCTGAATAAGTCCCTCCCCCACCTGGGACTCACTTTCCCAACTGGAAATGAGATGGGCGTAGTGAGCAGCCAGAGTTGCACCAGATCGGTGTTTTTCAGCAAAGCCCTCTCTCCTCTACTTTCTGTGTTTTATATAGTGGAGTTATAAGGAAGAGTTTTAAAAATAAATTTTTAGCCGAAACCAGTTTGGCTCAGTGGATAGAGCGTCGGCCTGCAGACTGAAGGGTCCCGGGTTCGATTCTGGTCAGGGCCATGTACATTAGTTGCGGGCACATCCCCAGTGGGGGTTGTGCAGGAGGCAGCTGGTCGATATTTTCTCTCTCCTCAGTGTTTCTGACTCTCTGTCCTTCTCTCTTCCTCTCTGTAAACAATCAATAAAATATATTTTTTTTTAAAAAGAAAAAAATACAATACCAACCATTTAAAAAAATAAAAATAAATAAAAAAATAAAATTTTAAAATGTCTTTGTTGACTTTTAGAGAGGGATAGATAGAACATGGATGAAAAAAATATCATTCATCAGCTGCCTTTTGCAAGCCCCCTTGCTGGGGATTGAGCCCGAAACCTGGGCATGTGCTTTGATTGGAAATGGAACTGAGCCAAACCATAAAGAAGATTTTATTTGCCAATGTTCCCTGGGGGGGAGGGGGGAGAAAACATTGAAAACCACGGGACTAAAAAAAAAAAATCTCTGAAAAAATAAATAAAATAGATTTAAAAGTTCTCATCACAAGGAAAAAAAACTTAACTATGTTGGTGATGAATGTTAACTCTTATATTGTGTTATTTTGTAACAAATACATACATTGAATCATTATGTATACCTGAAAATAATATAATAACATATGTCAGTTACATCTCAGTTTAAAAAAACCTCTCTGACATTTGAGGGTTCTAATATTTGGCCATTGTCTTAGAAGGCAAAGGCCCAACTCAGCCAGGATCTCCTTAGCGGGATGAACACTGAATGTGTTTGCGGAGCTACTGCTTCTGGCTGTGGTCTCACCTGGGGGCTAGACTAGAGGGGAACTTCCCTTCCCTGAGAGGATGGACCTAATTGACCCAACTGGCTTTCATCTTGCCAAACACAGTCATTAAGCCTGGTGTGGCCACGTGGAATCACTGTCCAGCTCCCAGCCTGTAGCGCAGGCAGCATGGTCACTGGGATCCACCCCGGCTTGGCTTGGAACTATTGATAGATCGGGCTGGAATCCCAGCTCGGCCAATTTAATGGGTCTAACTGTCCCTGTCATGCAGAAACTGCTGTGAATGAGATAATGTATGAAAAGCCCTATAGATGCCACCCGGAACCGAGGGAGGACCAGGTGCTCTTTGAGAAGAGCATTCAGACAGGCACCTCTGCATGTTCATTGCTGCTACCTTCATTGTTTCTACACGACTGTGAGCTCCTGGAGGGCAGACCCATTAACCGTTGTCCGTATGCTGACCATGGAATTGGGCTCAGCACATGTTCAGGGAGCTAGTGAAGAGATGTGGAGTACAGATTGAAGACAGCTGCCTGTTGGCCCCTCCACCATGCACACCAGCGGAGCAGAATGGCGTGGCCCTGGCAGTAAGCAGCAGCAGCTGTTCCTCAGACTAGCGCTTCCCATTGGGTGTGGAGGGCCCTTGAAGGGACATCTCAGCCTGATCCGAGAGCACTATGGCCTGGCTGGCCCAGTGAGGATGGGCACCTTGCACCTCACTTCTACCTGGCGCAGGGCCAGCTCAATTATGGCCGTGCTGCTGACCCACTGCAGGACCGTGGGCATGTCCTTGCCCTGTCTGGCCACAGTTGGCCCTGATGACAAATGGCCCTCCTAGCACTTACATGCAGTGACACCATTTTTTTCTGGGTGTTTAGAAGAGAATGCTGGGGAGTATGAGGGACCACAGGTTCCGTTGCCCTAAGCCCCCTGTGATGCAGACTCCCTTCTCTTTCAGACGCATTTCTTCTTCTCGGATAAGGTGGTGCTTCTGTTTGATTTCTGGGATGTCCGAAGCCCTGCAGGTAAGAGTTGGGAAGCCTTCCAGCGTCAGGCAGTGGAGAACCTGGGTTCTCTTTACTGGTATAAACCTGACTCCTCTTGCATAACCACTGAGTGGGAACTTTGCATTTCTGATTCTGTTTGCAAACACTGCCTTTCATATTGCAAAGGGCTCCATTTTCTCACCAATCCTCACAAAGGCCCAGAGAGAGGCCAGGGCTGCAGTTTCCCCCTCTATTACAGGGAAGGGACTGAAGGTAAATTTAAAGTTGTGAGCACACAGAACACAGAATTTATTCTTTTTATTATTTGTTAGTTATTGTACTACTAGAGGCCCGATGCACAAAATTCATGCAAAGGGCTCGGCTCTCACAGCCCCTCGAATCCTCAGCGGGCCCTCTCAGCCTTGGCTTTGTCTGGAAGGTCATCTGGCTGTTTGGTCTAATTAGCATATTAGCTCTTTATTATATAGGATTTTCCATACGAACAACTGGAAACTGATTTTCGCTCCACCCTGTATTTTGTATCCCTAGAAGGCTATTCAGGGTATTGCTAACAGGCTGCTCTGGGGAGAGGAATTGGAGTTTGGGAGCATGAGGGGGGAAGAAGACTTACTTTTCACTGCAAACCCTTTTTGCACCGTTTGAATTTATTACCATGTGTGTAATTACTTGTAATTTTATATTTTAAAAACCTGCCTCTTTTGGAGATGATTTCCTCCTGGGAGCCCAATAAAGTCCTATGGCTGGCCCATTGAGTATCCCTCCTCTGGTACAACAGAAGTAGCAATTAGCAATTAATGTTACACAGCAGCTCTAATAAGCACTTAACATTTTGGTAAAATAATTTATTGGGGTTTTCCCATTTCTGTGAAAGGAATATACACAAGTAGAAACTTTGGGAAATTTACTTGAGAATAAGAACCTGCTATATCTGAATTTGCTGAGATAATTATGCTCCTTTGTTGTAAATCTTTCCTTCGGGGCTTCTCTGTGTACTGCACTTAAACAGGACCTTGCTAAACTGCTCTTCCCTTAACGGGAAGTCCTGAGAGATTTGTGCCGCCTGCTGGGGGAGCAGCTGGGGCGGTGGTATACCGCTTCTTCCCTCTCGGCCCTGGCTTTTTCAGGCCCATACTCTTCCTGATCTCAGAGCCACAGTCCCGTGGGCCAGCCCTGCCAAGAAAGGACTGGAAGGGGAAAGACAGTGCAGAAGCTCTGAGCCCAATAGGGGTGGGGAAGAAGCTGCAAGAAGGGAGATGGAACGGATTGAGAGGGAACAGGTGGAGGTGCTTTCTGCCACCCGACAGGTGCTGGGAAGCGACAGGTGCTGGGAAGCCGCGGGAAGGGGAGCAGAGCTTGCCTGGCCAGGTCTCTGTAACTCCGCCTCCTTTGACAGGCATGGCCCTTTCGGTGTTGGTGATCCTGCTCCTGTCTGTGCTGTACGAAAGCATCAAGTTTGGCAAAGCCAAGCTACTCCACCAGAGCCTGGTGAGCATGCCCACCTGTACCAGCCAGCAGAACGAAGAGACGGACCAGAGTTCTTCTTCAAGCTCCGAGTTACCCCCGGCCAGTACACCCCCCCTCAGGTAAGGGGCACAGGTGCGGGAAATGGGCAGAATACCCACATTCACCTGATAGGGTGGGCCCGGAAGACATTAACCCCAAGGAGCAGAAAGGAAACGGAGGCCTCAGGAAGGACCAGGACTTGTCAGAGTGCTTATTAATAAGTAGTGAGGTGAACTAGAGCCCAGATCTCCAGCTGCTTAAGCCGGAACTCGCTGTATGAACAGCCACTTGGGAGGCTCCAAACTCTGGTATAACAGGGGTGTCCGCCCAGCCCTCCCCTCAATCTCATCAGGCTCCCTCCGGCCACTCAGGCTCACAAACCCAGGATGGGATCTGCAGCTGTCCCCATAAATGATAAGAACTGTCAGCAATGTACCCACATTGGTGGGGGAGCAGGCAGCCTCTCTGTACTGTCCTTCCCATCCTAATAGGGCAACCATTTGGGATCCCAATTCTTACCATTGTAATACTGCTCCCTTTTTCAGAGGAGGGAAAAGCCATATTGGTGAAAATGATCTTGTATTATCTCTATCATACATGGTAGATTACATATCTAATTTTCCCTTTTTTGCCTGGGATTCCAGAAAGCTCAGAACTAAGTAGAGAAGTGATTGTCCCAGACTCCTTGTACAAATCCCTCTCTAGCAGTGGTTTCTGATATGTCTCTTTAAAAAAAAAAAAAAAAAAAAAATCTCTCCTGGGTTATGCATACAAATTACAAATAAGCTCCCTACTTCCTGATACCAGCCCCTGGTTTTCAGCTCGTTACTGACATTAATTTGCCTCTCCTTTTTATCTAGGTGGTTCTTGTGTCACTTTGGCCAGTCTTTAATCCACATCGCTCAGGTGGTCATTGGCTACTTCATAATGCTGGCTGTGATGTCCTACAACACCTGGATTTTCCTTGGCGTGGTCCTGGGCTCGGCTCTGGGCTACTACCTAGCCTACCCGTTACTCAGCATAGGTTAGCTGGCGAGGGCTGCGCAGGCACCGAGGGCTGGAGAAAGCTGGCGTTGTACTTCCAGGCTTAAGCCTCCTCCTGCTTTTGATGGATGGTCCTCGCTGCTCCTAGAAACTCCCAGCTGAAGCCAAGACTCGCTCCCTGGAGTTCAGATGCCAGTGCAGCCACCTCTCCTCAGAGAGCCCAGGCCTGGTCTTTGTGCCTTAGGAGGCTGCTGTGACCAGCGGGGAGATGGAGACAACAAAACCCAGGGGCTTATCTGTGATTCAAAACTTAACCATTTCCAAAGATCTTCAAGACAAGGAGGTAGGTTCTGGGTGAAGGACGTGGAACCCAGGTATCCTTTGCTCTCCTGATTTGTGCCTTACCCAGAGGGGCATCTTCCATCGGACTTCCTGGCCCCCTCTCTCTTTGGGGGACAGAGACCAAGCTGGCTCCTTTTCTCACCCTTCTGCCTTTGGAACCCGAGAAGATTGTCTCTTCTACGGGCCATGCTGATAGACTAAGATTTCTCACTTTTCCCCACTGAACTCTTGGTTAGCAATTTTGCACATTAATACAAAAAATTTTTAAGGAAATGGTTTCATTTTATTCTTGATGGATGGCAGCCTCTGCTGGGACCTATTTACTGCTGGGGCACAGTGGCAGTAGATAAAAGTAGAGAAGCAGGACTGCGATCCAGGCTCCTGTGGATAGAGGGAGCCCCTCCACCAGGCTGCACTGCCAGCAGGAGGAAGACCGTCAATGGCTTTAGGTGCATGGGGGCTCCTCATGGCCTTGATGCCCCCTTTTATCCGATCCTTCTTTTATGCAGAACAGATAACTGCTCTGAACAATACTTAATGTTTTTATTTATTATGTACTGATCACCCATACCAAGCACGATTCGTTCACTTAAAATACTGAGTAAGCATGGGGGGAAGGGAGATTGACTGAAGATGCAATAAGCAGTCAAACCAAAGCATTGGACTTGTAGAGTGAGATGGGACTCTCCAGATACTGGAACCTCATCACTTTACAGAGAAGGAAACAAGACCCTGAGGGAGAGAGAGAAGCACTGCTGTGTACTGGAACGTTTATGCTCAGGTGCCCTGTGGGCTATGGTCTTAAGCTTTGGGAATTAAAAAAGAAATACATTTTAATAAATATATATATTTTAAGGAGTGTGTGACTCTTCTTGTTTCTCCTTGTTCAAACAGCACCCGTAATGCTTACAACAGCTGCAGGAGCGGAGTGAGCCAATGGAGCAGGTAGGGCTAAGGACTGAATGTCCATCTGCTATGGAGACAACTCTGAGCTCAGGGAAGCCCAGCCCTGAAACACTGGCCCACAGGCAGGCACTCCACAATATCAGCCTGGTCACATTCTTTTTTTTTTAGACCTCACCCAAAGATATGTTTACTGATTTTAGAGAAAGAGGAAGGGAGAAAGAGACTTTGATCAGTTGCCTCCAATATGTGCCCCAACCGGGAATCAAACCTGCAACCTAGGTATGTGCCCTGACCAGGAACCAAACCTGCAACCTTTTGGTGTACAGGATGATGCTCCAAACAACTGAGCCACCTGACCAGGGCAACAGTCATGCTTTTATGTTTGTGTAACAAATAGAGATCGGGTGCCATGAGAAAAACAAAGGATGACGTCAGGCCAGGTAAAGTGGAATTCAGGTTCCTGTCTTATCAACATTTAAAATCAGGCATTTTTAGTAAAATTATTCTACTTTTTTGAAGACTAGTTACATGGTCTTGGAAAGATCTCTGAAGCAGTAAGGTTACTTTCTCCCGTCTTCTTCATTGCTCTGGGCCCCGAGCTCAGAGGGAATGAATGGAAGCTGCTCTCAAAGTGAAGTCTCTCAGGGGCCTTGAGTGATGGAATGTAGGACCTCCCACCTTCTCTGCAGGACTTCCCGGTGGGACCAAACACGCAGGAGCGAGTGGATGACAGGACTGGTGCTCAGATAGCCACCAGGCCCCGAGCCTTAATGCAGCTGGGATGAGCAGGGACCATGGAGGGTGACACTGTTCTGAAAGCCTCAAGTCCCAGGATTAGGTGCCAAAGGGTTTTATGTCAGAATGGTTTTATGCACATTAACAGACCCAGATCTGTTACAACTCCTACCCTCACAGAGTCCCAGAGAGGAGCACAGACAGCCCTTAGAACCAAATTCAATTTCTCCCCAAGAGCTTGAGTCAAGTTTGATTATATATATTTATTTTTGTTTGGTAAATTTCAAAGATTTAAGGCAGAGAAAGGTAATGTGCCAGGAGTGCAGGCGAGGTTGTTAACTGGGGTTTAGAAGGTGTAACCCACCCTTGGTTCTACCAGGGAGGCCGCACCCCGGGTGCCAGGTCCTATTGCTGGGGCACCGCTGAGTGTTGGGAGGCAGATGGAGGCCTCCCCCCAGCAGTCTGAGTTAGTGAAGAGAACAAAAGGCGTGGACGAGGACAGGACTCTTGTAGGTAACTGACTAGAGGGGAGCCAACCAGCCCTTCCTTCAAACGGGACCCCGAGGCAGGACCAGGTCGGCTGCTGACACCCCCCGCATTCTGAAGACGGGCTCACGCTTCTCTTCGCCCAGCCAGGTGGGGGCTCAGAAGTTAGCTAACTCAGATGATCTGAGGTACTGTCCTCAGAATGCTCACCTCCACCTCTCCCTGTGGCTCACCGAGACCCAGGGCTGGCTGTGCAAAATCATGCTTAGGGAAGGTTCAGTAGAGAAACCTTTGTATCAGTTTCCTGGGTCTTCATCCCAGCCAGTCAATGTCATCGTCATCATCATCATCTCCAAAAAGGGGTGTTGGGGGCGGGCGTCCCTTCATGCTCTGACAAAACAGGAAAAAGGAGTCAGTGCTCACGTGTTCCTGCACCGGCCGGGCTTCCTGCCTGTGTGAGGTGAAGTGAGTCAAGAGCTTGTTAGAAGGTTTACTAAAAGGACCAACCCTGAGGCCAGCAAACCTAGGCTTCCAGGAAAAGCTGAGACAGGCAGGCAGAGAAGGGAGAAAAATCTTTCAACAGAAACGAGAAGACCAACTTTGTTTGGCTAATTTTGACATTTATTTGTGAAACACAGGTATTGATTTGACAGGTTTCCGCTCATGCAGTAACAATGTATTTCGTGTAGAGAAAGAAGGGTTGAAGGGGAGAGATGGGAGCAGGAGAAAAAACAGAGCAGAGCAGCCTGAAAGCAGGAGAGGCTGCAGGAGGATGAAGGAAGGTTGGCAAGAATGCAATCACACTTGAAAAAATGACGTTGTGGCCTCAGGTGGCCTGTCTGGCTCTGAACATGGCCCGTCATTCGAGAGAGTTGAATTTAGAGTTCGGCCATATTACTAAGTGGGGAATCCCAAGTGGTGAAGCAAGCCTAGAACACAGGGCCATGGCCTCCCACTCCCCTGGTCTCACTGGCCCCTCTTTCACGCTCTCTGACCAGGTAGCGGGGTAACTCCCCCTACTTTTCATGACTTGAGCTCCAGGCCTTTTCCTTCTGCATTGGCAAGAAACAGGTCGTACGGGGGTAGCAGGGATTGATACTGGATTCAGACACAGAGTATTCTCTACCAAGGTACTTTCTGCTCCAGTGAGCTACTCTGACCCAGAATCTGTCTTCCTGGGCCAGCCAAAGGGTCAGAGGTCCATCTCCACCACCGACTAATGGACCTTGTCCACCTCTCTGGGCATCAAGTGATCTCCAAACCCTGACAGTACAAGGTTTTAAAATGTGGCTCACTCACGAAAATAAATAATAAATAAATAAATACATACATACATACATAAAAATGTGGCTCACTGTTTCGGTTTTGTTCCAGCTAAAATTTTGGCTCTATATTTACCAGATATATATCACCCGGAGCCAGCTATATAAACTGGGACATGTTTCTTAATCTCCCTGAACCTCAGTCCTCTTTTCTATAAATGGGATAAAAGTGCAGACCTCATTGGATTAGAAGATTAAATGAGAATGTCTGTAAAGTAGTTTTCAGAATACCCAGAAAATCAAAGTTAACTTGCAACTAATAGAAGTATTAGTATCAATAATATACTGCTAATAATATAGTTGGGATAATAAAATATTCCAACTATATTTAAGGCAGTCACTTGGAATATTCAATTGGTATTTGTTTCTTTTTTTTTTTTTAAAGGACAGAATTTGTATTCAGGATTCTCAAATGAAAGCTTAATTCTTGGAAAGAAGGGCTAATGGGAGGAACTGGGGCACATTTCCCAAAGGAGCACAGGCAGGAGGAAAGGGCTGTGGTACGCGGGAGCTGGACCCCAGCTCTGTCACTGCCATTTTCCCGAGGTTCTGGCAAAAGGGAAAACCACCCTTTCTGATACACGAGGGGAGAGAATTTGCCCCCATTCACTGTTCCCGGGACAGACTGAGGCTAACGCTGACCTGTGCTCCGCACCCACGTTTCACTCCAGTAAATTCCCACGCTGCAGTCCCGGTGTCCCAGGGACAGGCACGGCTGCCTTAGCAGCACAGTGGGGACAGCAGATGCAGGGACTGGGGGCTCTGACCAGGCTCCATCAGCAACTCACCCTCCTGGCCTCTACTCGGGAGCTTTGTAGCCCGAGGCTCTCTGTGCCTCAGTACTTCAGCCATTTTCTGCGCAGGAATATTGTGAGGACACAAGGCAGCGGGCCGAGGAAGCAGAAAATGCTCAGAAGCTGGTGGTCATAGGAGGGGCTTGAGGGTTTAGTCCTAGCTCTGCCATTAAGTCATAATGTGGCTTTAGGTAAGTAAATCATCTGTCTCAGCCTCAGTCTCTTTGTCTATGAAGAAGGATGCCAGACATGACAATCTTCAAAGTCCTCTTCAATTCTTAAATATAAATAATATCCTAGCGGATGTGAGAAAACTTGAGGCGTAGCATTCTAATGCAGGACTAATCAGCCCAACCTTCCTCACTTACAGTGCAAACCATTCCTGCATTGAGACAGACTGTGGTCCTTGTTCAAGAATAAAGTAGTACCTGACCATCGCCATTATGCTTACAGAGCTGCCCCCTCCCGGCCCCCAGCCCGCTCCCACAGGGCCCTGCACACAGAGCCCAGGGAGCGGGCCACCAACAGACTCCGTTCCTCTTCTCAGAGCCAGTGGGGAAGAGCCCCCGGGTAGTGGTGTGAGGACGCGGCAGTGTGTGGGATCTCCTTACCACCTCATCTTCATCCTCCTCCTCAGACTGTGCTTTGGGCTTTGGAACTTTCAGAGTTGCCCCTTTAAATAATTCATCCTCTTCATCCCCGGAGAGACTGAAAGAAAAATCAAGAAAATCAAGTCACAGAAACTGTTCCTGCACTAGACCAGTGCCCACGGGCTCTGGGGTAAGAACCCAACAGCTGCGGTCACCACCCAGGAATTCCGCCCACACTGGCCTCCTAGCACTCTGACTCCCTCCATAACCTACAGGCTGAGAGAGCTTTTAAAGCTAATAAGTCAGACCAAGTCACTCTTCTGCTTAAATTCCTTTAACAACTTTTCACGGTACCTAAAGTCCAAACTTCTAACAGTGATAAAATCTCCTATGACTTGGCCCCTACCTAGTTTTACAACATCAGCTTACCAGCCCTCTCCTACTACTGGGCCTTCTTTTAGTTCCTGTGTCACATCCCCTCCAACCGCAGAGCCTTCGCATGTGCTGTTTTTGCCTTCTGCGATCTCTTCCTCACACTCTTGCATGGAAGACCCCTTCCCATCCTTCAGATCTGTTTAAATGTTACCTTCTCAAAATCCATCCCTAACCATCCCATCTACAGTAGAATAACGCCCCCTTTGTTTCCTATTATACACCCAGTCTCTCTCTTTTTTTTAGTACTTATCATACTTTCATAACAGTCCCCACTAGACCGCAAGTTCCTCACCTGAGGAACCAAATCTGCTTTGCCTACCACACAATCACAGGGCTTACAGAACCTTTTATAGTAGGCATCACTGAAAACATACATGAATGCATGGATGAATGAAAAAGTGAATCAGTCCATCAGTGAGTCTGAGGGATGAACTGCCAGCTCTGGAAAAACCAGAGACAACCGTGCAGCCACCTTGTCCCTGAACCTCTGCTCACAAGGACGTACCTGGAATGCTGAGAGGAGTGTTTGGGTCCAAGCGCTGCCCCTGCAGCTACAGAGCCTGCTTCTGTGCCTGACAGCTCCTTGGAGGGACCAGCAGAACTAGTGGCATCTTCCTCTTTCTCGAACTCTGGAGGCTGAGGCTCTCCTCCTGGACTTTCAGGCTCCGAGGACAGTGGGTCCCCCTTCTTAGGGTCTAGAGTCAGGGACAGTCTTGGGGGGATTTCTTGCTCCCCAACACAGGCATTTTCCAATGGGCTGGCAGCAAGCGTCTCCTGACACTCAGAGTCCACAGTTACAGGACCCGGAGGCTCAGGGGGAATTGAAGTTGGGGGCTCCAGAGATCTTAGAGGGGGGATGGAAGTCAGTTCAGGTGGGAGCGAATCATCTTGTATCTCTGTGAGCACCTCTGCTTCTGTGGACTTCCCTTGCCTTCTCTGTGCAGCCTCCTGGGGGGTGGGGAGGGCCTGAGGAGGCAGTGGGTCAGCTTCCTTGACTACCTGCTCCGTCTGCACCACGGGGGACTCCTGCCTCTCCCTACTCAGGAGTGCTTGAGATGGCTCAAAACTGGCTGAGACCGACTGCTCCTGGGAAAGGCTCCGAGGTTGTTGTTCTTCCTCATCTTCATTGCTGCTCTCTCCCGTCTCTGGCTCATGTTGGTTTAACAGCTGAAGAGTCACCATCTGTTCAAAAGCCAAGGAGATTATCAGTGAGAGGAATGAACACTCCTAGTTCTTCAGACCTTATAGACACAACTGGTCATCTAGTTCAAATGGCTTTGCTTCTTCCTCTCACAGGAGGCAGCCCCTATCTGTCCAGACAAAAGTCATTTCAGGCGTCCGAATTGTTGGAGAACCGTCTTGAATCATTGTTTATTCACGACCCCTTAGAACAGGGGTCCTCAAACTTTTTAAAGTGGGGGCCAGGTCACAGTCCCTCAGAGAGCTGGAGGGCCGGACTATATGAACTACTAATTCCTACTGTAACACCTCGGCTGCGCTCACTGCCCAAAAAACCTGGCGGGTCGAATCAGACTCCTCTGCGGGCCGCATGTGGCCCGCGGGCCGTAGTTTGAAGACCCCTGCTTTAGAAGGTACTTAAGCAACGAGATCCCCATGTCAATGCAACTATCTAAAGCTGGCTGTACCTTGATGGTATTCATGATGGTCCCCAGGATGGTCCTGCCATCGTACGATTCTTCCAGCTCAAACTCTCCCCGCAGGGACTGGAACACCTGGTTCATGATCTTCTTGACCTGAGTGAAGATGTGAGGAGAGGAAACAATACCAAAATGTATGCTGCACAAATCTAGGGATGAGGAATGTATGTAAATTCCTGAGGGTTTGGAAGGCTAAAATGAAGCTTTCATAAAACTCTACAGCAGGAATCAACTGGTCATGAACTCAGAGACTAAGGCAGTCACTATGCAGAGGGAAATGCCAAACAATGAGCAGCACTTGACAAGAGTTATCAAGGATGGGGAAGCTATGCCAAGACAGCTCACAGACCATCTATTATTTCCTCCCTCTGTGACGCCCACTACAGCTCTGTGGGCTCCAGGATTAGTGACTAGTGGGCGCTGCAATACTCCCTACTCCTCTCCTGTTATTTAGGGGCACTTCCCGTATTTGTCAAAAATTCAGGATAGGGCCCTTAGGGTTTACCACAAAAGTGACAGGTTCCAAAGAGTTAACCTGTACTTAAGTCAGATACTAGTAAAGGTGTACCACTAAAGCTAAAATAAAAAAATTAAAAATTAAAAAGTTAACACAACAAATGGGCCACATTCTTTCTGAATGCTTGGTATGACATAGCAAATTACCAGCTCACCTTCTCTGATGAGTCAGTAGCACCTTCATCCCCAGACATCTGGGACTTATTTTTCTCCATTTCCTTGATGTGCTGTTCATTTTGCTCCGTCAGGGTTGTGACTTGGGCCTGGAGGGCCAAACACTGCAAAAGGAACAGACTGTGCTTGTGGGCTAGGGAACCTGGACTACCAAGATGGGAAAGTCAGGAAACCCAGTAGGAGGACCGTCCTAAGTATCAATTGTCAACCTCAGGTAGATCTGCTGGTGTCCACACCCTCCACCTCCACCCCTTGCCTGCTGACTCAAGCATCTTCTTCCTTATCACTTAATTTCATCTCACAACTTCATCTCCTCTTTCCCAACAAGGTCACTTGCCTTGTTCCTAACCAGGTCAAGAATATAATGAAAAAGGGAGCTTATAAATTTAGTAACATAGACATCAGAAGCAACCTATTCACCTATAAGATTGCCTTCATCATCTTTGAGTCAAAGATTTTCAACTGGATACTTTAAAGAAAGAAAATAATCTCTAGACATGGGGATTTACATACCATGACCCCTAAGCCACCTCCTATCTCTCTCTCTCTCTCTAGCTCTCGCTCCCTCTCATTTTTATGCCAAGACGATTCCACACACCCATGCTCCGTCCTATCTCAGTGCTTTTCCCCAGAATGTTATGCTGCCTCTTCACTTTGCAAAAGCTACTTGGCCTTGTTGGCTCTTCTCCCCTCAGCACTTCCTCTGGGCCTCATAGAGCTTAATGCCCACCTTTGTTACTCTATTGTGCCCCTTTCTTTTCTGAGATTCTAGAGGGCAGAGTTCTTTGTAAATCCTTTCCCTACCACAGTGCCTGGAACACAACTGGTACTCAATAAATACTCGCAAAAGGGTCAAATAATAATGGAAAACATGCTTAGAACACTAGTGCTGCCTTTTCTTTTAAGTAGGTCACTCATCTGCCATCCCAAATAAATGTGAAATATTACTGTGGAGAGTTGAACAAGTGTGATTTTGTTTTTAAGCTATTAGCATCTCTAGGATCAAAAGAAACAACAAGACTCAGACAACCTGCTTGTCTCATATTAACTGGGCTAAGCTGCTTGGCCCCGGGGGAAACGCCTACCTTTTCCTGCAGCTGGAGCAGCTCCTGCTGGCTGGCATCCCTCTGTGCACACACCTCCTGATATTGCTGCAGGTGTTCCTCCTTGGCGGAGGCCAAGAGGTGTTCACATTTGGCTTCCCACTGGGTCTGCAGCTCAGCCTGTACCAGAGACAGCTGCCAAGAAAATGTAGTCACTGTATCCTGGGGGTCCAGTTGCATCCAGAGAAGCCCATCTTTTGTAAGGCAAAAGAATAACCTAATAACCCAGCTTCATCAGGAAACAACTGTTTGGAAGACCTTGGTTACTTTGAAAGTAAATGTACTTAAAATTTTTTTTTTTTTTTTATTTCAGAGAAGGGGGGAGAGAGAGGAGAAAGAGAAACATCAATGATGAGAATCATCAATTGGCTGCCTCCTGCACATGCCCTACAGGGCATGTACCCTGACCAGGACTTAAACAGTGACCTCCTAGTTCATGGGTCAAAGCTTAACCACTAAGCCACGCCAGCAGGGCAGTAAATGAACTTTTTATATATAGATAAAGGTGTGATTGTCTAGACAGGTTCCTAGAAGGCAGGACTGGAATGTGCTCATCTTCTCAGGGTCCAAGCCCTAGACTTTATAGGGTCAGAAGAAACTTAATTTTGTCAAAATTCCCAGAGGTATCAATTCACTCTAATTAAATGGGCAAACTAACGTGAATTTATGAACTTACAGGGAGAAAGGTCACTGTTAGATGGACTGGAGATCCAGCTGTGGCCTGCCACTATCCCCAGTTTTCCTGGCTGATTACCTAAATAAACCCCCTTGTTTTGAAGGATAACAATGTGTCCGAAAGATGGTATCTGGTGGTTGAGGACTTTAACCTTAAACTGTTTGGAATTTTTTATAAAGACTTTTTTTTCATGTTTTACTTATATAATTAAATTTCCACTTAGCTTTAAAAACAGAATTTTTGCCTATTTGATTCCTGTCTCTTCTTTATATACAGGGGTGAGCAAAAGTTTATTCTTGTATTGCTTATTATTATTTGTCTTATTATTATTATTTCATATTCTTTTCTTTTTAATATATATATTTTATTGACTTTTTTATAGAGAGGAAGAGAGAGGGATAGAGAGTTAGAACATCGATGAGAGAGAATCATCAATCAGCTGCCTCTTGCACACCCCCTACTGGGGATGTGCCCGCAACCAAGGTACATGCCCTGGACTGGAATCGAACCTGGGACCTTTCAGGCCACAGGCCGACGCTCTATCCACTGAGCCAAACCGGTTTTGGCATATTATTTCATATTCTTACTTATGATTTATCTTTTAGATGATGGCTGGGAATTTAACCTACTTTTGCCCACCCCTGTATCTAAATTGCGTTCACCCATCTTTCTCCAAAGTGAGAGCACTGACTATGAGAAATGTCATCATAAAGGATAAAGAAACTAGAAATTTTTCTGAGCCCTTCATGCCTTCCTTTTATTTCCAACGTGCCATTTCCTATTACCTGCTCTGAAGCTGCTTGGTCTGTGGACACACGAGTCTTTTTCAAGAGCTGTCGAAGTTTGTCCAACTCCTCTTGGTATGACTTGCGAATTTCATCCATCTCCTCCTCAGCCTGGCAGCGCTCTTGAGCTGACTTCTTTTTCCTTTCTGAGAGGTTCTTAGGAACAAGAGAACCATAATCAGCTCTAGCCATTTAATAGAGGATAAATGGAGATGGTGGTGGTGGTGACTGACCTCAATGAGTCCTTACTTCATTTCTGAAAACAATGCATTTTTTAGTTAATTTCTCTATGTATTTAACATTCTTGGCTAGTTGGGAGTTAGGAAAATTGTAACAAGGAGGAAAACAAAAGGTGTAACTATAATTCTATTAAGAGGTGGGGAATATCTCAACAGTGGACACTTTCATGCCCAGTTGGTAAGAAAATAAATGGGGATACTCTCTTTAGGTGGTGATTTGGCAGTCTTGTGAAAAGGTTTCAAAATATGCACACCCAGGAGTTCCACAAACTGTAATTTATCTTAAGAAACAATAAATCATGTTCATGAAGACTATGTGTTACAAGGATCTGTAACAATGAAAAACTGAAAACAGCCACAAAATCAGAATGAATTGGTTACCAATGAATTGGTTAAATCATAGAAGAAACTAAAAAATGGAGCCTAAATATTTATCCCCTAAAAGGCACTAGGCCAAAAGGATTTTCTTTACTAGGGCGTTTTACTGAAACCTCAGAAATAGTTTGTTCTTTTTATATTTAAACCATCCCAGAAAATAGAGAAGACAGAAATTTGCCCACTTTGTTCAATGGGGCTGAAATTATCCTGATATTAAAATTTTAACACAACAAAAGATACTCTAAAGTTTAAAAACAGAAACTAGAAAAACATTTGTGGCATCTATAACTGGCAAAAGATTAATACCCTTAGTAGTGTTTACAAATCATACTAATATTATAATAGAAAGGAGGGCAAAGGAAAGAAGATACTAAAGAAAACAATTAGGTATTAAATATATGAAAGCTTTACTATTAACAAAAATAGATGTTAAAACAAGATAGCATATGTCATCTATCAGACTATAAAGATTAGAAAAACTTGATATATGCAGATTTGAAAAAGGGATGGAGAAACGGTTTATGCACATAGTGCTAGAAATGTAAACCAGCTCATTCTGCTTTCTGATAATGTGGCAATATTTATTTTAAAACTTTAGATGTGTAGCATTTCCTCTGTTCCTGCAATTCTAATTCAAACCATCCATTTTATGGGAATGCTCAAGTAAATTTGCAAAAATAGTTATATAGTACAAGGATGTCCAAAGCAACAATGCTTGAAATAGAAACATAAATATCCATTAATAGGTGAATAGTGAAGTAAATTATGGTACCACCTTGTAGCAGACTATGCAGCAGTTAAAAAGAATGAGAAAGTTTACACTGTCGTTAGTACAAAGTCCACAATGTTGTGAAAAAGCATTAAATACAATCCCATTATTGTTAAAACATGATCATCAGTGTAGCAATGTATATGTAGGTATGAGTGAGTGTGTGTGTTTCATACACACAGAAAACAACCTACAAGGACACATTGTTTATAGCTACCTCTAACATATGAGATTAGACAGGGGAAAAAGAAAAATTTTATTTTTTAAGATAAAATTTATTTTTATACTTTTCTGACTTATTTGAATACTATTGTAATCTTTAAAAGGAAAGTAAAAATGTGTATTAAACAGCTAATCCTGGCCACTGGGATTCAACAGAGATAGTTCAGTTGTAAAACTTACCTTTTCCAGAGACTCCTTCTCAGCTCGAAGGTCAGCCAGCTCTTCCTCCAGCGCTGTCACCTTGAGTTCCAGTTGCTTCCGGCTTTGCTTTTCACTTTTGAATCTGGACTGTGCTTGCTCAGAGGATTCTTGGAGCTCTGGGATGTAACAGCAGAGAGATTTAGCTGCAGAACCAGAGCCACAGCATACTCTACAGCATCTCAGAAGCTTCTTCAAAGCTGCATTCTGTGATCTCCCAATCCTACTACACAGGCATCTTCCCTCCGTCCTTTCAGTTACCCCCTCACTGACCAGCCATAGATTCAACAAGCCATTTAGTGACTTCCCCACTAACCCGTACAAAGAGGCCACCTTAAAAATATAGCACTCCCACAATTCCATTGCAGTCACTGTCTTAGCACGTTAGACAGATCTGTCTGGTATTGGTCCAGCCCTTTCTCACTGGCTGGGAAAGGTATTCTCAAGTTTCTTGGTAGCTGGGATATTCTACCAAAAGTTTGCTTTCAAAATATGCCTTCTCAAATAAAGCTATTTGAAATATCTCCTTAAGATGTAATACATCATTTATTTTGTTTAGAAATTTTTTGAGACCCTATGGAACTCTTGAGGTAATCTGTATGCATTTAAGTCTAAGCCTATCTCTCATGTGCACCCAGGTTATGCTCTGAAAGAAAAGGGATTTATCTTTAAGATGTCACTGTACCAACTGACATCACTATTTTTTTTTATTTTTTTTTTTAGCTATCAGGCAGTGAAGTTTGCTTCTTGCCCACTCTGTGCTGCTCCAGCTCTACCCACTGGTCCCATCTGAGTCTTCCACATTTGTTTCCATGCACTGAGGTGGATGCATCAACATGCTGGTCTTCCCAAATCTTCTAAGTCACCGTGGCTTCAGCACCACCTTTGTGCCACCTCTGAGCACTGATTAACACTAATTTTTAAGAAAGGCCTGTACAATTATGAGCAGGACACCACCCTTGCCCTCTAGGGGCTTGTATTCTAGAGGGGAAAACATGCATATAAATAGGGCTGATCAAAGGCAACATGTGAGAATGGCTGTAATGATGCATGAGGAAAAAAATTTAAAGATCAAATATTGTAGGGGAAAAACAAGGAAATCTTCTGAAAGAGGAAAATTTGGGAGGAGTGGAGAATGGGAATATTGGCGAGGGTGGGCACACCAAGTCCTGAGAACAACATGGATATAAAGCAAGACAAGAACTACAGATGTGCTGAGGAGTAGAGCCAGGATGAACTGAGCAGCATAACAGGAAATAAGTCAAGACGGAGGGGCCCTGAGTGCTGGCTAAAGAGCTGCAATCTATTCTCCAGGAAACAGGCAACTGGTACAGGAAGCACCTCTTTCAAAAACTCCCTCTGTCAAGAGTTAGAGCAACTCTAACGTCCCGGCCTACGAGGCCAACTGTAAGTCCAAAGATATTGAAGGCCAACACTTGCTCAAACAAAGCGAAACTGTGGCCACTGATCAATTCTACACGCATAGTCATTCTTTTGTTGTCCTTTCATCAAACCATCATGTAGGTTTATACTGGCCCGCCTTAATTTTTCGCTCAGTCTTCACAAACTTCATGAGCATTATGCCAAAGGTATTGAGAGGAAGGAAATGGTCAGAGTCCCGCCCTCTCTACACAGGACTTACCTGAGAGCTCGGCCTGCAGTTTGGTGAGCTGGCCCCTGAAGAGGTCTGTCTCCTTTAAGCTTTCGGTCAGCTGCATCTGCAGCTCGGTTTCTTTCTTTTGGTGAGCGGTCATTTTCAGCTGCAGGTGAGAGACCTGTGCCGTGGCTGCTGCTAACTCTTCCGTCACCTTGGCCTGAAGAGTAACAAAGTATGACGTCACTTTAAAAAGGGTGTTCTTTGTCCCTAAGTGACAGCCCAACCTCACATACACTATGCTGACTGAACTGGTAGAAAGGGAACTAAGCTAAACCCACCTTCAATCTGCATTGAACTAAAATCAGACCTTCAAACGTACAAAGTGTCTGACTCAGGAATTCCCTTGAAGAAATTTGTCCTTAGGAAATTCTTGAGAAGATTACAAAAATGTTGCTACAACGATGTTTGATGTAGCATTGTATTTAGTTGAAAAAGAATGAAAAAATAAAATGCTCACAAATGGGCTTAAGCAAATTATGATACAACAACTCTGAATGGTGTCCGAGAATATTAATGGCATTGGATACAGTTACAACCTATTGGTAAACATCACCAATCTGATGCATGGGGGAAAAAAAGAAGAAAAAAAAAAAGGTATTCCTACCATTTTCTAACTTTTCTATGTTTTTTTTTTAATAAAAAAGGAAATTTGAAAATTTAAACTGAATGTCTTCAATGGCAATCAACTATAATTTCTCCCCTGTAATACTGCACTAACATTAGTCCTACAATGTAAAGATCAGCCCCATGAGAGTTACTGTTTTGGGGGTTTTTAGAAAAACAGAGCTAATAAAAGAAGGGAATGCTTCAACTTTTGACTGCTTGATGTATGTTAAATGGTGCTCTGCCCTAGACAAATGGAAGTAAAATAATGGTTGCAAAACCTAATCTGATGATATTCTGTGTATTATAACAGGAAAGGTAATAAGTCATGATTGCTCTTCTCATGACTAGTCTTGCTTTCTGGACAGCAACGTAGCCATGGGGTCGAACCATCTCTCCTGCACTATTACACTGCTACTACCATTACTGCTCTCATAACTTACATGCATTTTTACAATTGTCTACTTTCTTACCAACAGAATAAATTTAGTTTGCAATAAGCTGTATAATTCATAAATTACTAAGATCAGTGATTGTTTCTGAGTCAACTTATTGCAAAGTATATTACATAACAGATATCTGGATGATGGACATATTAAAATCTACTGGAAGATTTCTAGTTCTCTTCCCAACGATGGCAAAAGTTCTGTTGAAAAGCAGATTGGTAATTACGTACACGGGACCACTCCTGAGCTCTACACATCCTGAGCTGGCTTTTCTCTCCCCGGTTACTTTACCTTCTCTTGTTCAGCATGCAATACTCTTGCCTGTGTGTTTTCTGTGGCTGATTGAAGTGAGTTGTTCCTCTTCTCCATCATCAGGTTATTCTGCTCAACATACCTATGAAATATATAGGGAGGGGGGGAAACAACACACATTTATCAAGCATCAAATGTATTCCAGGTGTAACACACATTCAGGCCTCACAACATTGCTCTCTACCTTCATAAACAATATAAAAGATTTTTCTTTCCCTTAGAGCTGCAATCAAGTTTGGTGTCAGGAACCTGGGCTGGAGGTAAACTGTTTTGAATTTGCATAATGAAGAGAAGAGAAATTGGGAGGGTGTGTGTTGTGGTGAAAGGGGATGAGAAGGCAAAAGAGACTGGAATAAGAAGGCTGCAAAGAGGGAAGAAAAGAAAGCCCCTCCCTGCCCCCCTTCCATGTGAGAGATAAGAGACATGAAGAAGAAAAACATGGGAGAATGATTTTTTAAGTGAAACACTGTAGGCTATGACAAATATCCCTGACCCACACTTAAATCTTCAAAAGGATGTAGAAAAATTACAAAATGCTTGGGAATCTATTGATTAAAGAGATTCAACCTACACAGAAGAGGAAGAGTTTATACCAGTTTTCTGAGTATTAGCATCACTTTTATGGGAACTAGACCAGTAGGAATAAACACAATACCCAAAGCCAGGTAACAAATGAAGAGAGAGCTGGGTTCAAACACAGGTCTGCCTTACATCACAGCCTACTGAGCACTCTCTACTGAAATGCCTCTCAGAAAACAAGCAATAATTCACATGATAGGCAGGAAACAGGAGAATGATAAATTGCCCTGAACAAATATGTTTATTTAACTTGGGCATTTACAAATTAAACCCTTTTGTCCATCCTAGCTAGTGCCCCCGTACCTGTCATTACCTCTGATTTCGTTCAATTAGTTCACTAATCTTGTCATTCTGTTCTTCTATCCGACTGCTCTTTTCAAGGATCTCTTGCTTCAATCTTTCATTTTCCTGGATTCAAAATGTATGATGTATATCTTAAGTTTTTAAGAGAAAAGTGCCAGATAAAAGGGAATCAACTTGGACAGCGACGTTACATATTTTGAGATAAAAAACATATAATATTTAAAACAACTTATTCCTGAGGGATACAAATCACTATGCCCAATAGATTAAACATATAAATGGCTATAAAGTAAAGCAAAATTCTGAAATATTCTCAAAGAGAAATGTTTCCTCCTGACTATATAGTGATGTCACTTGGAATTAAGCCATCATGGATTTTCCAGAATTTCCCACCTCAATGTGGTATTTATCACATTTCCCAGAATTTCTCACCTCAATGTGGCATTTATTTGTTTCTGGAGTGGAGGTTTTAAAGGGTAGTCAGTCTTGGGAGAGAACAGGGGCAAGACTCCAGGCTATGCTCTGTTCCTGATCACCTTACCTGAATAATTCGCTGGATGTTGCTCATGATCATTTTTGTTTCCATTGTAACTGACATGCTAGGAATGAGCAAGGGATTGCCAGCACTATGCTTCTGTAACTCTTCAACCTACAAAAGGGGTGCCAGAACGACTTAGTGAGAAAGTTTTAAGTGGAGAAATATAACATACCCAAGATAGAATCACTTTTTTGAGGGGGCTGAGTTTCTGAGACAATCTCTAATACAAACTAGAGCTTTCTTCTGCGAACTGGATACCAATAACTATTCTTTAGGGAAATAACTACTATGAATATAGGAAACCAAGAAAGAGTTTACCCACAGCCCTGGTTGCTCCCTATTTGTACCCCCTGCTTGTATCCATTTCCAACACAGTCCCCAACCTGACAGGCACCTTGGTCATGAGGTGATCCACTTTATCAGCCACTTTGCTAACCGCCATCCGAATTTCAGTGTTATGCTGTCGGGCTTCAGTCATGAGAAATGAAGCCATGTCACCAGATCCTAAACAGAAATAAGTAAAAGAGAAACTTACAAAACTGGAGTAGAGGATATTGTATGAGGAAAAGCCAACATCTCTCTCAGCAGAGGAAAGAAAGAAACATTTCTAAATACCGGAAAATGCTGTACTGACACTTCAGGAGAAGACGTAGAGCAGACAGACCCAAAAGGCTGCTAACAATAACCAGGTTATGCTCCTGCAAAATGCACCAGGGATGCAGCCTGGTCCAAGGGCACAAGCATGCCCACTGTGCCTGTAATAGCACTAGCAGCTCAGATTGTTTCTCCATTCATTCAACTGCGTGCCAGGTACCAGGGATACAACAATTAATAAAACATGGTGGACAGAGACTCACATGTAAACAGATCATTACAACAGAATGCATAAAAGGAGCACAAAGAAAAGCAAGATTAACTATTTGGTGACACACAGTCACAATCATGTCTCTTGAAGGAGAGGAGGGAGGGATGGTAACTATACAGAGGAGATGACAGATTTCATGGTTTCCTGGCCAGAGAAGGGACAGGGCTTCCAGACAAAGGTTGCATCCAGGAAACCCATAAATTATGTTGTAGGATATACTTGTCCTTCTAACCAATATCCTAACAGCAAAGATGATTATTACGTAAAAGACAAGCTTCAGAACAAGAAGGTAGTATACCACCCCAGCTGTTTACATTTTATTTTGTTTTGTTTTATACACTAGACAACCATACTTGTACATGTATACAAGATACCTGAAAAGTTACCTCAGTAACTGTTAATAACAGTTTCCTATGGTCAGGGGGTTTAATGATGGAGGACAGTAATTTTCACTTTTGGGTTATTTGGCCTTTTAATAAAAGTATATTATTTTCATAATTTAAAATTTTTAATAGATCATCTTTCACCTGAGATATTGTATATCCACAAATAGCCATCATGCTTTCTCCCAATTTCCTCCAATGTTTTGCTATTTTAAATAAATTCTACAGAGCCACACTGACAGAGGAATTAAAAAAGGGCTGGGGGGAAAAATGCAAGAAACAAAACTCAAAAAGTGGGGTGAGGGTGTTTTTTTTTGAGAGGGGGAATGATGGAAATGTTCTAAAATTGAATTGTGGTGATGGTTGTACAGCTCTATATATTTACTTTAAAAATCATATAATTATACACTTAAAATGAGTGAATTGCATGGTCTGTAAATGATACCTGGAGAAAGCTACTTTCAAAAAGATAAGAAAAAAGGGCAGAGATCTATTGGAGTAAATCTGAAAACCAGATGGGAGGGAGGAGAGCACAGCAAAAAATGACAGGAAATTACCTACCTTGAAAATGGGGAGACTGAGAGAGCGGTGCTGGGTACAAGGGCCGAACGGTCTGCAGCTGGGAGGTGATAGTTGATGCCTGGGGATAAACATAGGCTGGCACACCTGCATAGGGCTGAGAAAAATGCCAAGTTACAGCTGGTTTATAAACATTTGTGCCTCTCCTTTTTGTTTAATTTATCTTGGATAGAATAATGTGGACAGCTGGAAGGAGACTCAAACTTATTGAAGCTGGAGATGGATGAGATTGGGGTTTGTTATTAAGAATTGCAGCAGGAGCATTAGCTTTGTAACCCAGTCACTGAAGTCCTACTTAGAAAGGGAGGGAAGGGTGTCAGGTCGCTCCTCAGTCCTCTGGTGATACGATTCGATTAAGTAGGAATTTGTTCCTCAGCCATCAGGCCTATTGGTGGCTTAAGAAATGTTAAAACTAAAGACAACTCTGCTTAGTTTCGATCGAGGTAAAAGGAGAGTTGTCCACTGAGATATCAAACTAACCCCACCAGGTTCCAAAGGATGCCTCTCTCCTGCTTCTGTCTGCTTATCTGTGTAACCAAGAGCTCTATTTTCCCTCTGAGTCACCTCACATACAAAAGGAAAACAGTCACACCACTTCTTAGGGTCTCTGTGTGGACGAAATGTAGTGATACATAGGTAATGTTCCTAACAACTAATAAGTTAAGTGGTTGGCAGATAGTAAATGCTCAACAAACAGAAGCTGTTATTGTAATGATGGTAGTTATTATTCTTTGAATTAAAGAAATGAAGCTCATATAACTTCAGATATATAATTACCTATTAATTATATGTTAAAAAATATTAGTCTATGGGATGACAATTCTCCTTCAGGGAGTGGAGAGAAAGCAAGTGGGACTTTTTCAATTCTGATACACCTTGTCCACCACCACTCCACCCCTCCATTAAGAATCACCAAGGAAGTGAGCCCGTTATCATTGGGAGTATGTCTTATTCATCAAAGGTACAGCAGCAGCAGAAATCGTTCACTATCCTGGCAGTCAGCAGAGGCAGACAGGCTGCTGCCTCTGCCTTCTGTAAAAACAGAAAAAACCTACTTTAAGGAGTCTCTTTTAGAGGACAGAGTCCAGCTGTACTTTCTAGGCAGCCTCCACCCTCAACCTACAATTACTGTGCTGAGTACAGCGCAGAGTCTTAGCTTATCAGCTGTCTGAAAGAAAAGAACTCAGAAGACGTGTAGCCCTCCGCTAGGCATGTGTGAAAAGGAAACAAACAATGGATCGGGCCTTGACTGTGTGCCAGGCTTTGAACCAGATGCTTTGTCTGTTCTTGCACTTAATCTTTAAAACAACCCATAAGGCATGTAATCCTTGGACTGGTTTAGGGATGAAAAAGTGGTGGTTCAGGAAGGGGAAAAACTATAATCTCTTATTGTAGAGAGCTGCTATTGTATGAACGGTACAGGAAGAAGAAGAAAAGAGACTGACTGGGGCCATTATAAATTACAGATTATAAATGACATGGTTCTTAAATGTTATTACCTGAAAGGACTGGGAATTTCCAGATACAGCTGAAGAGTGGGAATCGAGAGATGCAACTTGCATTAAGGCAGCAGAGGGGGCTTGGAGTCCAGAAACAGATGGCTGAGGTGCTAAGATAAAGCAAGAAGTTTTCACCATTACCCACCCTTGCTTGTATGAGTCCAAAGTAGAACCTTACAAACCTTCGGGCTTCAGCCTTGACCACTTTCCTCACTTAATCTTTTAAAATCAATTCTACATGAGTCTCAGCTATGGGCTAGTGGAACGAAAGTGGGTGTTCTCGGGGGCATTTGACTCAAATGGACAATCCCATCAGCTGACAGGAAGCACAGACTTATACGGAGGGAGATACCTCATTAGCTGAGTGCATAATTCCAAAACTGTCAATGCAACACAGCAAACAGTCTCAATAACCACCAGGTCTGAAAATGCCCTACCCAGGGAGGAACTGACAAGTTTTACATTCTAGTCCAGTTCTCAGTACTAAAACGATACAGCCTAACAATATGAAGAACAGTGATGATAACTTTGGTGCTGACCCCATTCAAGGCCAGAGTCACAGAGGGCTTCCTTACCGTGTGTGGTAACCTGTGGTAGCACTGGCTGGGCAGGCTGAAGAGAGGGCTGAATGGATGGAGTCGGCATGGGCTGCCCAGCTCCTCGCAGAGCATTGACTTCCTGAAACAGGCACCAGCATTTTCGTTATTATGTATGAGTCTTACCAGAAAACTAAGGCTGGCTATCCACCCTAACCTTGCTTACAACACAGAAGAGGAAGGGAAAGCAAGCAGGAAGGCAAGAGTTCGGGGTGTGGATTGTGGGGAGAAAGCACTGTATTACATAATAGAGTAAAATCCCTTCTCCCTGTAAATCTTAGCAAATAATTGAATATAATTTCCTCAAACATTCTAAGTTGTTCAAGTTTTATTATTGGAGGCAGCTAAACGGACTGATCTCCAGAATGTATTATTTACCAAAATAGCAGTGACCTTAGGGCTGACCTATCTGTTCCCACAGAAGAGGGGTCTCTTGCAAGAAAACCCAGGGAATAATCCAGCCTCTTCATTCCTGCTAAATAATCTCCACAGATCTGAAGGTACTCAATGAAAACAGATAGACCAGGATTCCCCGCATCTGATTACCATAATGTTTTGGGGATAATATATTTTAGAATGTTTGCCCCCATTCTTTCTGTTCATAAAAATCAAAGCACTTCGTTCTCTACTGTAACTCTAAACAAAATTATCTTATAAACATCTTCCTTATTTAGAGAAGGCAAAGAAAAGCCTGAGGCACAATGTATAGTGACTGACCTGCTTTGCTACACGAGGTCTGAAATCTCATTCTTTTACTTTGATGCTTCCTCTTGTTCTCAACAAATTCAGAAATGTATTATGCATTTCTGGAAAAGTATCCCACTTTTACATCACTATGGCTCTAAATTAACCTAAATGTCTAACAAGAGAGTGAACGGAATTATGACAAATCAATATAATAGAGCACTGGGTTCCCTTTAAAGATAATAATGCTTTGCTTTATTTACCTTATTTATATTATGGATATTAACATAAATGTTTATGACATGACACTAAGTTAAAAAATCAGGTTACACAGAATATATATAGAAGAATGCCCTTTTTATCAAATAGGTTTCTTCTTTCTTTATAATTCAAATTATTCTATAATGAATAAGTAACACTAAAATTTTAGTAAGAATATGATCTTGTCCAAATTTCATTTCCAGAGACCAGATAAAAATTAATCCTATAACAATAGAAATCTCTCCTTTAAGTGTTAAATCTATTTATCACTTTT
Source organism: Pipistrellus hanaki (assembly GCF_964339955.1). NCBI lineage: Eukaryota > Metazoa > Chordata > Mammalia > Chiroptera > Vespertilionidae > Pipistrellus > Pipistrellus hanaki. Next base: position 14,959,345 of record NC_140513.1, on the reverse strand, counting down.
CCAAAAAGAGATAAAACAAAGTTATAAAAAATAAAGCTATTTTGGAAAATTTTTCTTAGGAATATGACCTTTTCTATGTTTTACATTAAAAATAAAAATAGCCGAAACCAGCTTGGCTCAGTGGATAGAGCGTCAACCTACTGACTGAAAGGTCCCGGGTTTGATTCCGGTCAAGGGCACGTATCTTGGTTGTGGGCACATCCCCAGTGGGGCGTGTGCAAGAGGCAGCTGATTGATGATTCTCTCATCAATGTTTCTAACTCTCTATCCCTCTCTCTCCTCTCTGTAAAAAATCAATAAAATATATTTTAAAAAAATCAATCTCTATTAAGCATTTCAATTGAAAAAGAATGGTCTCATCAATAAAGAACCAACCAATGAGAAAAGAATTAAAATTAGGATATTTCATATTATACAATTTTAAGGTGGGTTAAAATTTTAGATCCAAATGTAAAACAGTAAGTATTTCTTTAAAACACATATGATTGGGATAGCTTTCTAATCATAAAGGGAAAAAGCTGATTTGATTGCAACAAAATTCTTGAACTTAAAAAAAAAAAAAATCACACCACATACAATGCAAAAGACACAGCAGTGTTATCTTTAGTATAGTTAACATCAGTGGGAAGACCAGCATTTCCCAAGAGGACCTGAACACTCAATCAACAAATACAAGTTGAACATCTTTCATGAGCTGGGCATCATGATGCTTAGAGTGATTTTTACTGGCAATAGTTTCTAGTGGAAGGCTAAATTACCTACTTAAAATGCCCAGTTCTTGTGGCAGATGTATGAAATTACTTCCATTTCTCAGAGGAACTGCTATCATAATAGAAACACACATACCAATAACAACACATATCATTTTGAATACAAACTCTCTAAATAATGATTCTGGGTTAGAGGCAGAAAAAGCAATAATTTCAACCAAAGGAACAGATGATAGCAACTTCTGCACTAATCATTCTAATACAGTCAGGGGAACATACTTCAACTTCTGAATCATTGGAATCCAGCTGTGGTGGAAAGATGGGCAGCATGGGCTGGCCCATTTTAGCCATCCTTGAGATCAACTTGGCCTTGACTGTATCAGGATTCTAAAAAGACAGGAAATTCATAAAAATCACTGTTATCAAGGTTCATTATTTCATTATTATACTGATAAACCTCATAAAAATATCTTGAGAGATTATTGAAGTCATGCTATAAGTAGGCTCTGAGCTTAGTGTTTTACAAACATATCTCTAATCGTTACAAGAACTCTATAAGGAAGCTGTGAGAATTATTTGCATTTTAATAATAAAGAAGCTGAGGATCAGAGAAGCTAGGTAACTTTCTGGAGGCCACATGATTATAATAAAGATTTGAACCCAGGTCTGTCTATGCAGAAGGGGAAATGAATAAACTAACCATAGACTTTCAGCTATATTTACAGCTCTTAACATTTTCTTATCTTTACCCATACATGAAAATGTTTCAGCAAACTAGGGGTGAGAAAAGACAGATTCATATACTCACTGTATTGACTGTAAGCTGTTCACTGAGGGAATTAGATTTGATACGAAGAGCCGGCTCCCTAAAAGCAAGTAGAACATACCGAGATGAAAACAAAATCCATAACAACGAGTCCAGATTATACTGATACACACATTATTTTTTAAAATGTTTGCCAATAGCTGTAAAACAAAAATTTAACTGCTTAATCTCTAAAAGCTAGTGAAGATGAATAATTTTCTATCCAAATGCTTACTTACATTTTTCCCCTTCAATATGTATTGATAGTTTGTGATTATGCCTTTTAACCAATTGTATTCCAGGGTTTAGCAGGCATTCTTAAATATCTGAGTTAGTGCTTTTACAGATGATGAGTATTAATCCTTTGTCAGAAAAATCTGATACAAATTATCTTCCCATTTTCCTCATCATATTTTAAAATTATTTAAATGTTTTTGTTTTTTTTTAGTTTTTAACTCTACCCCTATTTCTAAACCTCTCTAAGAATGATTTTTAAGGACAAACAGAGCTTGATACAAATCCAGTGTCTGACCCTGGCTTGAAAGGCACCGATGTGGGTGGTGACACAACAGGATCAGCAGGCAGGCTGTCAGCGCCAGGTATGGGGGAAGGGCCGGCAGAATCCCGGGAACTAACACTGTGTCCGTCAGAGCCGGAATCTCTGGCAAACTTCACCTAGGAAAGAACCCACATGTGAAACAGGTCACCAAAAAGGCACCCTTTCCCCTCCATCCTCCTTGCATGTTACTTATTCTTCATTACACAAGTCATAATCTATTCATTGTAGACAAATCAGAAAATACAGATAAGCCAAAAAAGGGAGGGGAGCAAGAATAATTTATAACCCAACCACTAAGCAATAACATTGTAGAATTTTGGATGTAGTATTTCACATTTATTTATCAATGTGCGAGTATGCTAATTTTTAAGACTTCTGATATATACCATTAAATTTCACATCAGCAAGGGTGAACAACTACTGTATACTCTACACAGAGTGTATAAATTCTTTTCAACACTCTTGTCACACAGGGCATAATCATTCTCTATCAGCCTTGACAATTTAATAAGCATGCCAATTTGAAATTATTAGATTACTGGTAAAAAAATTTATTTTTATGTTTACAAAATGCGAGTCTTTGATGGATACAAATTGGTTTGTTATCTATTATCAGCCGCCATGATTTCCTCAAACTCAAAGGAAAACTGAGAGACTATTAGCAGATGTGGAAAAGGCAGCGGGTAGCCTGTCAGGGAAAGAGGGTTGAAATGACCCCCAGAGATAACAGTGTCCAGTGAGGAAAGAGTCCTTGAGAAGGAAAGCATATCCTTTCTCGGTGGTAGCAGGAATAATGGCTACAATAAAGATGATCATAGTATTTATTTGTTGTTATTTTATAGTTTATGATCACAAACATAATCACATTTGGACCTAACAATCACAGTGTAAAACAAAGATCTATCCCCCCTCCCCTGGCCCCGCACTTGGGAGGAAGAGAGTAGTGCTAATTTAGTTAACCACAATTTGTTATAAAATCCGTAACAAAAATTAAACAAATTCATGACAAAAATTTTAAATGGTACAAAAGGGTAGAATGTAAAAAAGTAAGACTTTCTGAACTCCATTTCCATTCTCCAGAGAAAATCATGTAGAGTCACTCCTTAAAAAAAAAAAAAATCATCCTACTGTTTATTAGTAGGATGTTCTAGAAAACTGTTTTCCAGAGAGAAAAATCATTAAGAGTTAAGTTGTTAACAAAGTCGATGGATACACACACACACACACACACACACACACACACACACACAACCATACTATCCATACTGTTTTATAACTGCCTTCTTTCATTTAACAATAGATTTTGGATATTCTATAAGAGCTATATAAAAGTCCACTCTGTGAAAGAAAAACATAACTTAACCAGTCTCTTAATAATGGACGCTTTGTTGTTTCCAGTTTTTTAGTATTATAAGCAATGTGGCAGAGGGAGGAAACTATGTATCTATTTTTATGTATCTCTCAACATATAGAGACCTTTACATACTGATGAGAATAAATTGATAAGATAAATTTTTAGCCATGGAATTACTACATGTCTACAAAAAGTATGCACTTTAGGTAGAAATCACTATTTTAAGGACAAAATAAAAAGGTTAGTATACAGAAGTAACTTGCTCAATCACAACTTCTCCTAGACTCTGAATATAAACCTTGGTCTTAAAAAAAGAAGTCTTCAGAATCCGGTTTTCCAAAACATATTTACTCATTTTACTTAACCAGCAAAGATTACCCATCAGCACAGCATAGCACAAATTCACTCACCCGCCTAATCTCCACCTCAAATACCAGGATTGAATCCGTTGACTGAGTCCATCCTATTACCCCTTCAGAGCCTACAGCACAGGTTGGAGGGATAATAAGCAACCGCTTTCCTCCTTTTTTCATGCCCAGCATTCCATCCTCCCAGCCCTTTAAGAAACAGAAAAGGGAAAAGCTCATCAGATACAAAGAAAAAATGAAGTATAGGATCATCAGGTTTCACTCATCCACACTTTCAGGTTTGGACCTCTGGACAGCTCAAGTTTAACTAATGTCCCACCACCCCATTGGTTATGAGAATATCTAGAATACTGCTTCTAAATTTACTTGTAAAAAGCTGGCATATCCAGAGATGGATGAAATATACTTATCTCAGATGATGAGATAAATTGGAATAGGATGGCATTAAAAGATAAAAAAGCAATAATTTATTAAATACATTTTTCCATATACTCTGGCAAGTGACTCACTTGCATTATGTTGTTTAATCTCCAAAATAACCTCATAAGGTTAGCAGCATTATCCCCATTTTACAGATGAGAAAATTGAGGCTTACAAAGGTTAAATAACCAGTTCGATATTAGAGTTAGTAATTTGTTAAGCCAAGATTCAATACCAGATCTGTCTAATTTCAAGGGTCAGGCTTTAATTGCTCTGATCTACATGAAAAAGTCTCCAAAAGACTCTGAGAAAAGGAATCATAAACAATGCTATGGAGACTTTTGCCCGCGGATGAATGAGTACTTTTCAATGTGTTAATATATCCTGACACAACAATTCCCCATGTGTGTAAAATGCCCTTTTATGTTATAACACATGAAGAAAAAATTCACAATGTGAACCCAGGTTCTTGGACTCCGACCTCAGTGCTCCTCCTGCTGTGGTACAGTTGCCTCCCACAATAACTGAAAAGTGCTGATTCAAAACATCTCAGACAGATAAGAATCAACCCATATGATAGATACATTTCTAGAAGAAAACAGTTCCACTTCATTTCCTATTAGGCTGTAGGAAGGATTTAAAAATCTCCAGAGTTACAGGATGAAAGAGAAAGAGTACGAAATAAAGAAATGTACCCATCTTCAATGCCTGAAACCACAGATAGTACCAAACCCTATATATACTACGTTTTTTTCCTATATATACATACCTATACTAAAGTTTAATTTATAGATTAGATACAGTAAGAGATTAACAATAACTAATAAAACATAATGATAGCAATACATTATAATAAAAGTTATGTGAATGGCTTTAGGGCCATTATTAAGTAAAATAAAGTTTACTGAAAACAAGCACTGCAATACTGTGACAGGTAACCAAGAGGGCTACTAAGCAACTACAGGGCAGGCAGTGCTGACCGTGTGAATAAGCTAGGGCAGGGATGACTTGCATCCAGGCAGGACGGGATGAACTTTCATCACCATTTAAAACATGAATTATTTATTTCTGGAATTTCCCATTTAATATTTTCAGACTGTGGTTAAACCACAGGAAACTGAAACCATGGAAAGCAAAACCGAGGATAAGGCAGGATTACCAGATATTGTGTCGTAGAAAAATCTCCCAAATATAGACGTTAACACGTTCCCTCCCTCCTTTTAAAAAATATATTTTTACTGATTTACGAGAGGAAAAGGCCGAGAGATAGAAACATCAATGATGAGAATCACTGATCAGCTGCCTCCTGCATGCCCCACACTGAGAAATGCGCCTGCAACCCAGGCATGTGTCCTGACCAAGAATCGAACCATGACCTTCTGTGGTTCATAGGTCTACGGTCAACCACTGAGCCACACTAATAGGGCTCTCCCTCTTTTTAACCAAGCTTTTCCAGGCTCTCAGAAGATATCCAGGTTAGAAATTTCCAAAACTTAACCAAAATTAAACCTATTGCAACTGATAAAACCATATAAGAACACAAGCCTTTACCTTGATGACCTTCCCTGATCCTAATCTCAGGCGAAGCAGCTTATCTTTGTTAGCAGTGGAGTCAAAAACCTGCAATTTGATCAAAGTAAATGATAATTTAAAAAATAATAATAATAATCATTATGATATGCAACTGACTAAACATACCAGGCACAGTATTTCTAGAATAGGGAATGTCAAATATACTGAAAAATTAATTCCTAAGAGAGCTGAAAAGATTGGACCACATCATGGCTAAAGAATATTATCACCCAGAATATCTCTGGGCACTGACTTTCCAGATTTATAATAGAAGAAGAAAAAAAGTAACTTCATCTATTAAAAGCATTTTTCATCTATAAAGAACTTTTAAATAAATCATCTCATCTGATGCTGATACCAATCCTGTCATTAACCTCTAACCTCCATCCACCAATGGGGGGGAAAATAGTTTGAGTTTAAATGACTTAACAAGGTTACATTAGGCGTAAAATTGAGACTTGAATCCACTTTTTTTCTCACATACCATACCATAAGCTTTTGATGGCTTAAAAATAGTAAAAGACAACAAGTCCAACCTATTTATACCGTGTTTCCCCAAAAATAAGACAACCTCCAGCCGAAACCGGTTTGGCTCAGTGGATAGAGCATCGGCCCGCGGACTGAAGGGTCCCGGGTTCGATTCCGGTCAAGGGCATGTACCTTGGTTGCGGGCACATTCCCAGTAGGGGGTGTGCAAGAGGCAGCTGATCGATGATTCTCTCTCATCGATGTTTCTAACTCTCTCTCTCTCTATCCCTCTCTCTTCCTCTCTGTAAAAAATCAATAAAATATATTTAAAAAAAAAAAAAAGACATCCTCCGAAAATAAGACCTAGCGCATGGGAAGATAAGACATCCCCTGAAAATAAGACCTAGCGCAACTTTGGGAGAAAAAATTAATATAAGACACTGTCTTATTTTTGGGGAAACAGGGTAGTATCTACTATCAAAAAGACAGAAACAACTGGAAGGTCTAAAAGTAAGTTTTAAAACCTACTCCCTTAAGAATATAAAGTTTAACACAGCTATAGGAGGATGAGACATACACTTGAACAACTACCAAAAATAATACCTGGGAAACTGGTTTCCATTTTCTCTAAGTAGAAGTAATGAGTGGCACTGAGCAGATTTTATACATTAGCATTTCATGCCCATGCCCCAAAAGCAACGGTAGGAATTAAAGCAGGGCTCCTAAACCATTTCTATTTACCAACAGCAGCGATTCACCGTTATAATATCTTACACCTGAATAGCCCTCATGTTGTTTAAATGACAAAACGACTCCCAGGGGACATGTTCTTACCTGGCCCAGAGCATGATTCTGAAAGAGCCAGCTGGTATAGGCCACTTCCAAAGAATCTCCAACTTCCACCGCAGGGCCCTCTGTTACAATGAGGTCCTGTGACAGCACTGCATCCAAGGAAGGGGTGCTGTTGCACTTGGCAATGCACACCTGGGAGACAAAAATTGAAACAGCATAAGTTTAGTTTAAGCTCAGTTAAGTACTCCATTTTTCCAATGCTCTTTTCCAAATGGTAACGTCCACTAACAAATCAGATTACGTGTTTAGAAGTAAACCACTCCAAAGTCAGTAATGTTGCCGGAATTAAAGTGTCTAAGAGTATGGCTTTGCAGTCAGTCTGAGTACAGATCTGGTTAATAGACTACTTATTAACTTGTGATCTTGGCCAAATAACTTAACCTCTGTGAACCTTATTTCATAGGGATTTTGTAAAATGGAGACAAAAATTTTGCATATCTCCTAGGGTAGTTAAGAAGATTGAACTAACACGAGTACTAGGCACAGAGCCTGGAAAGTAACAGTGAATACACATAAATGTTAGCTATCGTTATACTGATTTTCAGCTTCAATGTTTGGGAATGTAGGCAAGAAAGGGACCTTCTAAAAAAATACACTGAAAGCATTTTTAAAGACAAAGTAACCATGCAGAAACGCCATTTCTTTAATATGGCCTCTTTCCTTTCAATTCACATTGGCCTCATCCAACACCTTGAATCACCTCTTTCTCCCTTACATATTCACTTCCTTAATCATTAAGCCCTCAAGACAATGAGGCTCTGGTCAGCAGCAAACAATCTTAGGAACAAAGCCTCGGGTCTATTGACCATAGGGTTTTAATGAAACTAAAGATAACATCTAGGCACAGTAGTGTTTCAGCTCCAGAAAAGCAGCAAAGCAAAATGAACCAATGTCTTGTCTGACACCAGGACCAGATACAATGATCAACAACTACCCTAACACCAATCAGTAGAGACCATAACCCTGACCAGGATCTTAACTCCTATAGTTCCCTATATAACGGAGGTACATACCCTCAATCAGAACCAAATCTGAGACCTTTTAGTCCACAGGCCAATGCCCTATCCACTGAGCCAAACTGGCTAGGGTACAGAACTGTTTTTAAAGAACTAAGTTTACAACATTTAATCTTTTTCCTCTTCAAGTCTCATTTTTAAGCAATTTGAATTAATTTGAAAATTCCTATTATTTTCCTGAAATATAATAAGCTCATGTGACAAATTCAATGGTTTTTTTTAATGCTTGTCCACTAACAACGTAATATTAGCAGGTTATTTTCCTTAAATCAAATCAAACTCATATTTAGTGTTTGGCTTTTCACAGAAAAAATAAGATGGTATTACCTGTTTATTAAACTCTACAGCAGCCTTTTCAGACTCAAACATGATGGACCAGTTTTGTCTCTGGTCATCATAAAAGGTGCTATAGTTATTGGGCCGAACCTGGGGAAAGGAGAAATGTTGACATAACTCAACCAGACAGCACAGAAGATAAATCTGATTGCCTAAACTCAGACAGAACGGCTGTGACTAAAGTGGACCCAAAGAGAGATACAGGGAACTCTCTTCTCCCTCCCACCTTCCATATATCATCCCCTAGTCCACATTCCCAGAAGGAAGCCAGGAGTCCTTCCCAAGATGCTCTGGTAAGATATCCAGTCTGATACTCTGGGCTAAAGGAGCAGATCTAATTTCTACCAGGTATGCACAGACCAATTTCTCTTATAAACCTACTAGAGGCACAGTGCACAACATTCGTGCATGGGGGGAGGGAGATTCCTCAGCCTGGCCTGTGCCCTCTTGCAATCCAGGACCCCTGGGGATGTCCAATTGCCAGCTTAGGCTCACTCTGTGGGGAGCGAGCCTAACCCGGCAGTCGGACATCCCCCAAGGGGTCCTTAGCGCTGCCATGGAGGCAGGAGAGGCTCCTGCCACTGCCACTGCACTCGCCAGCTGTCAGCTATGAGCCCAGCTTCTGCCTGAGCGATGCTCCCCATATGGGAGCACACTGACCACCAGGGGGAAGCACCTACCTTGATCACCTGCCCCTTGGTAGTCAGTGTGCATCTAACGACCAGTTGTTCTGCCACTTGGTCAATTTGCATATTAGGTTTTTATTATATAGGATCCCAAGGGAGTGAATGATTCTAATATGGGAAGTCTTACCATTAGTTCAAAGCTCAGATGAATCTTGGCAATAGTAACTGGCTGTTGTTGACTGATATAAAGAAGAATCCTATACTGTATTCAAGCAAAGATGAGCAGAAAAAAAGACAGAGAATAGAAGTTAAAAGACAATATAAAAATTAGCAGTAAGATGTCAGGGGTTGTGTTTCATGGGTACAAAACTCAGTTAATCCCTTAATGCTTGGATTTTAAATTGTATCTTCTCACTACCCATTTTAGTCTCTTTTTATTTTGGCCTTACTATTTAACTGTAATTGCAATGTCTTTATTTTGTTGATGTTCTCATTTCTAGATGGGTGACTAAGAGATAAACAAATGGCCAACCAGTTCCTGAAAGGATAATTAATAGTCATCAGTCATTAGGAAAATGCAAATTAAACCACTTCACACCTACTAAGGTATACATAAAAAAAAAACAACTGGAAAAATAATGAGGTGTTGGTAAGGTAGTGAAGAAATTGGAACCCATATATTGCTTAGCTATAATAATAAAAGTATAATATGCTAATTGGACCAGACATCCTTCCAGACGACTTTCTAGGTGAAGCCAGGACTGCGAGGGAAGCCCTGGTCCCAGGTACCTGCTGGCGGCCGGAGGGAAGCCTGGGTCCTTGGGGCCTGAGAGAAGCCAGTGCTGGCATCTGGGGGAAGGAAGGCCTACTCTTGCACAAATTTCATGCATTGGGCCTCTAGTAGGAATATAAAATGGTACAGCTGCTGTGGAAACAGTCGGGCAGTTCCTCAAAAAGCTAAATACGGAATTACCTTATGACACAGTAATTTCATTCCTATTATATATAAAAAAACCTGAAAACAGACTTAAACATATACTTGTACACCAATGTTCACTGCACCATTATTTATAATAGCCAAAAGGTGGAACAACTGAATGGCCATCAACTGATGAATGGATAAACAAAATATGTTATATACAGATAATGGGATATTATTCAGCCACCAAAAAAGAATGAAGTTCTGGTACATGCTACAACATGGAAGAAGCTTGAAAACATTATGCTAAGTGAAATAAGCCAGACACAAAGGACAGATATTGTATGATTCCATTTATGTGAAATGTCTAGAAGAGGCAAATTCATAAACACAGATGAAGGTCACCAGGGGATAAGGGAAGGAGGAATGGAGAGTTATTGCTTAATGATTACAGATTTTCTGTTTGGGGTGATGAAAAAGCAGAAATGGATAGTGGTGATAGCTGCTCAATATTGTGAATGTAATTAATGCCACTGAATTATACACTTAAATGGTAAAATGGCCAATTTTATATATATTTACTATTCATACACATATAAACTACATAGAGACTCTTTCCCCCTCTCCATGTGGGAGTCTGCTTGTTTCTCAATACATTTCCACCTTTGCTATAACACACACACACACACACACACACACACACACACACACACACACAAAACCACAGTTAAACAAACGCTAAAATTCAACCCCAGAGGGGAGGATGAGACTCTGAAGGTTCATATATAATCCTGCATGAGAAAGGTCTTTCCTTTTCCTATGTTAGGCAGATGGTGAAGAGCTGATCACCTCAGTGCAAACCAATGACAGATTAAGCTGGTCAGGGAAGGATCATAGATCAGTTAGTCATTCCATGGGGATGCACCTATTCTGCAGCACTATCTTCCTAGGCTTTTGACTGAAAGTTTGGAAGGTCTCTGACCTCTCAGTCCTGGACATTCTGCCCATCAGCAATTCTGAGCTGAGTTCTTTAGCCTCCTCCCCACAAAATTAAAAATCTAGCAAATGTATTGTCAGGAAGGTTGTCAGATGCTTGTTACACGTTCCCATCTTGTAATGAGACTTTATCTCCTATGCACCATAAGATTGCAGAAGTTTCCCGCAGCCTTTCTGGCACAGCCCCTGGACTTCCACACCATCCCAGAACTCATATATGTCCTAAGGGGAAAAACAAATCTTGTGTTTATTTATTCCAACGTCTTTTGCCCCCAACAATCTCAGTGCTTGAGCCATACCTAATGTTCACTCTACTCTTAGGCCTCAGCCAAAATTTCAAGAGAAGGAAACAATTAATTGGGTCTCCCCTCTGAAATTTTAGTTCATCGAGTCCTCATCATTTCCACAGCTCTCTAATGAATTTTAAAATGTAGTTTTTGCAATTTATCTTCTTTTTTATAATTGTTACAGTAGGACTGTTATCTGCCACAGTACTGTATCCTATCTAGTAATGAAGGATGGTAAAACCCCAATACCAGATTTTCATGATCCAAATGACAACCACTAACAAATTAATAGATATAAATAATAACCATTGTGGCTCTAACATAACAAAATAAGGAACAACCAGAGTTTATTTACCTCCATCTGGGAAAATGAAACAGATTTAAGGGATACAGTAACCAAATGCAATATATGAACCTCATTAGATCCTAATTAAAACAAACTAGAAAAAGAAAAAGAAAAGAGACAATCAGGGAAACCTGAATACTAGTTTCTAGTGAATGAACATCAAAAAATTATTGTGGGTTTTTTTTATTAGGTGTGATAGTAGCATAATAGTTACATTTTTCAAAATCCCTTTCTTTCAGAGATACATACTAAAAAAATTTACAGCTAAAATTGTATGCTGGAAATTTACTCAAAATAATATGAGGGGGGAAGAAGGAAGACTAGCTGGGTTTAAGGTAAAATAAGATTAATAACAGTGAGGGCCTAATAATGAGTTATCTCGGGGTTCATTATTCTAGTCCCACTATTATGTTTCCAAATTTTCATAAATTTTTTGTTTGTCTGTTTTTAACAGAAACAAGTGTTGTCTATTATATTAGTTACCCTGGACAGGTCATCTTATCTCTCTGTGTCTCACAGTCTCTGAGGAGTATGGAATCCACATTCTCTGGACCTCTGAAATTCTGTAATTTCTTATGCTTATTTCAACAATATTCAAAACCGTCTGGAGCAGAATTTGAAGCTAGACATAACCCACAAAAGTAAAACAGTATCAGGGCTTCTAGCCACATCCTCCTCTTCTTCTTCTTTTTTAAAATTAATTTCAGAAAGAGGAAGGGAAAGGGAAAGAGAGGAAGAAACATCAATAATGAGAAAGAATCATCGATCAGCTGCCTCCTGCTCGCCCCCTACTGGGAATCAAGCCCACAACCTGGGCATGTGCCCTTACTGGGAGTTGAACTGTAACCTCCTGGTTCATAGGTCAATACTCAACCACTGAGCCACACCGACTGGGCCACACCTTCTTTTGACCCAAACCAATATTTTACTCTGTGACTAATGGTTCATCTCATTAAATTTTCAAAGGACAAATACTAGTCATTAATGCAGGTACAAGGACATACTATACCCTAAGTGTTGCTCATTGTCTAACAAAGGGATGTCCTTGGTAAATGTTTGCTCTAAAACTCCGAATTCTTAAGCCAGGTCTATATCATAAAAATTAAACTTGAAAATAATGAGTGGCTGGATTTGTTTAAGCGAAATGTGACTATAAATGTTACTATAATATATACCTAATGTTAAAAATGTACATTCAATACAAACAATCATTTTAATCCTCTGACACATGAGACCCTGGGCAAGCTCATGAGTAGGATTTGGGACACTTAAATATACATGAGATGTGGGGCAATCTCACCTCTCTGGCTGTGTGATTTCCCAGGACTGCAGCACCAAATTTGCCCTGCTTTACATATTGACCGTTTGTGCTACAGAAGCAAAACAAAAACAAAAGGTATTAATACTTCCTTAAACTAAGCAGAACCAGCTTTCTTTTCGGCTATGTAAAAGTGGGAAATCTAGTCATTGAATCTCTATAAAGGAATAAAGGTGAGCAGTTTATAATTAAAAGCTCTTATCCAATTTCTTTATTCTTTAAATATCTATTGGGTCGGCAGCTAAGTAATTGCGGATTTTTTAAAGAAAATCAAAGACAATTTTTTCATGGAACTAAATAACTTTATTCTGTAATGTATTGCCCATTTTGATCAATGACCTTTTGCCATCTTTCAGGCAGCATCATAATCCCACGTTCAAAAAACTTCTGGTTTTTATTAGCAAAAAACTAAATCAGGTACGATTTGACATCATCATCATTATTGAAATTTTTACCATTCAAGGAGTTTTGTAAAGATCGAAACAAAAAGTAATCAGATGGTGCAAGGTCAGGACTATATGGTGGATGTGGCAAAACATCCCAACCAAGCTCCATTAATTTTTGCCGAGTGACCAAAGATGTGTGTGGCCTTGCATTGTCATGATGGAATACAACACCTTTTCGATTTGTCAATTCGGGCCGCTTTTCTTCAACTGCATTGTTTAATTTCGTTAGTTGTTCAATGTATACATCAGAATTGATCGTTCGGTTGGGTGGTAAGAGTTCAAAGTAGACAATTCCTTTGTAATCCCACCAAACTGATAACAAAACCTTCTTTTGATGAATATCAGCTTTTGATGTTGTTTGAGTTGGTTCACCTGGCCTGCTCCACGATCTTTTCCGCTTGATATTGTTGTAAACAACCCATTTTTCATTGCCAGTTATCAGTCGTTTTAAAAATGGATCATTTTCATTACGTTTCTTCAGCAAATCGCAGCTGCTAATGCGTTGCGTTAACTGTGATTCTTTCAGTTCGTGAGGAACCCATGTATCGAGTTTTTGAACATAGCCAAGTTGTTTTAAGTGATTTTCAATGCATGTATGTGATACATGAAGCTTCTCTGCAATCTCACGTGTTGTACTGTGACAGTCCGAATTGATTATTGCTTTGATTAGGGCGTCATCAACTTCAACTGGACGACCAGAGCGTCTTTCATCTTTGAGTGAAAAATCACCAGAACGAAATTTGGCAAACCAATTTTGACACTGCCGTTCTTTTAAGGCTTCGTCACCATAAACAGCACATAACTTTTTGTGAGCTTGCGATGCGTTTTTCCCTTTGCGGAAATAAAAAGGAAAATATGACGAAAATGTTCCTTTTGATTTTCCATTTTTCAACGAATGCCAAACAAAAACTACAAAACAGATCAAAAAACTTTTTTTACTGATTAACAGCTGAATAGCCAACTATCAAATACAAAATGTGTTTTACATTTGTACTACGTCTGCAAACCTAAAAATTCAACTGAAGCCATATGTGTGAAACCCGCAATTACTTAGTTGCCGACCCAATATTTATATCTCAGTGAAGTGTCTTTCTTTGAGCACTTGGAAAGGCAGTTGTTGAGGTATATGTAGTTGAGAGAGGGGGGAGGAGTGGGGAAGAGAGAAAGAGAGAGAAGATAATGGCTCCTCAAAGTTTTATGAGATGTTGGAAAACTGAAAAGTTAAAAAGCATTATTGATACTTTTCCTATGGAATGAACAGAGGCTTATTGAGAAGAGAGAGGAGGCTAGCCCACCCCCAACTTCAGAAAGCATTCCTTCTCAGCTACTTACTATCTGTACGCATGGACTGCTGTTGCAACCAATACTGTGGAAGTGCCCGTTGATGTGGGTGCTGTTTTTGGTGCCGCCTGATTTCCTAAAGATGAGGAAGAAAACAAAGCTGTCATTCATTTCTTGCTTGAAACTGATTTTTTTAACCATTAAAACTACTTAAAATTCTTCCTTAAGCCTTATGGTTAATGTTAAAATGCTTTTATGACCATTATCCTCATTTGATCCATAAAACATGACCTCATCTGGGGATGAGGAAATAGAGGCTTTAAGCACCTAAGGGCCTTACACAATGACAGCAGCAAGCCCAGGCCCACGGCTTCATTTCCATTTTAAACAAGTCTTTGGGCTGGACAAGAAGACAGGGTCATATTCCATCTACTTTCTTTTCCCCTTCCAATATTTTGAGAGCTATAATAAATACAAATAAAGTTATTTCCCCTTCCCTTAGTTTAGAAGTAGAAAATTTACAATACTCAAATTACAGCCATTACTTACCTTGCACAGTGAAAGAAAGTAACTCTAGTGTTTTAAAACAGTATATTTAGAATAAATCACATATTTACACTCACAACATGAATGCACTGATGGAAGAGTAGTGAGAACATTAGAGTGGACATAACAACTAGGGACTTATTTTCAAAAGCATCCTTGTTTGATTTATTTTTATTCTGAATTGATAAAAACAAGACCACAGGTCCAAAATAAAGTCACTGCTAAGCTCCATGTCAACAAACTGAGTCTTAATTACAGTTTTGGCTGTCCCCAAAATGGAAGCTTTAACCAGTCAATCAGGAACAGCCTGATCAGCACTAGTTAGGTAATCTGCCTGAAAGACCCACTGTCATTCCCTAAAGGAAAGTAATCTCGAGACATCAATCTGCATTTTGTCTATTATAACTTCTGTGTTCCTGTTCTTTTCTGCTTATAATATTCTATCATTCTATACAGCTCCTTGGAGCTCTTTTCAATCTGCTAGATTGGATATTGCCTGATTCAGGAACTGCTGAATAAAACCAGTAAGATCTTTTGAGATTTATGGTCAAATTTTGCTCTTTAATTTCATATTGACACAATTTTTCTGTCTGTAGAGTACATGTATACTGCAGAAAATTTAGTAAATATAGAAATACACAAAGAAAAAGAAAAAGGAACCTGTAATCTCACCACCTAAAAGTAAACGTTAATAATTTGAGGTATTTATTCCTAGTCCTTTTTGTACACACACAAACTCGCAGCTTTACCTTTTCCAAACAAAATTAACAGTGTCATTTGACAACCTCCTTTTCTCACTTAATATAGGCATTTCCTTTTATTCTTCAAAACAGTGTCCAAAACAAAGACAAAATAACCCTAAAAATGTTTTTTCATGGCTACATAAAATAATCAAAATGTATCCAATTTCCTATTTGATATTTCTTTGGGCTGCCTACAATTTTTCTCTATTATAAACAATGCTATGGTGAACATCCTTAAAATGCACATGTTTGTGTGTATCTCTAATTACTTTCTTAGGAGAAATTTCTAAAAATGAAAATGTGGAGTGAAAGTGTGTAAACAATTTTAAGATTTTGTTACATCCTGCCCAAATGCCCTTGAGAAATGCCAAACCAGCTTACACTCCCACTAGCAGTTTGAGCCCACCAGCTTTTCGGCCTGCCAATAAGAAGAAATTATCTTTTAAAATCTTAACCAATGGGCGGGAACCGGTTTGGCTCAGTGGAAAGAGCGACGGCCTCTGGAGTGAAAAGTCCCGGGTTTGATTCCGGTTAGGGGCATGTGCCTTGGTGGCAGGCACATCCCCAGAGGGGATGTGCAGGAGGCGGCTGATCGATGTACCTCTCTCTCATCGATGTTTCTTACTATCTCTCTCTCTTCCTCTTTAAAAAATCAATAAAATATATATTTTTAATAATCTTTACCAATGGGAGGGTAAGGGAAATGTGTTCTTAGTGTTGCTTCATTTGCATTTATTGATTACAGGGAGGCCAAAATTTAACATTTTCTATAGATGTATAGTGACCATTTGCTTTGTTTTGATGAATTGTCTATTTATGCTGGTTGGTTATTTTCCAAGTCTGATGTTCATGTTTTCCTTATTATTTAGTAAAAACCTATACCTAGTTTTTAATTCAATCAGCACTTTCCAGCTATATGTAATACTATAATCTTTCTCCTGATAAGCAGTGTATGACAGACTAAGGCCAGAGTTAGGTTATGAGGATAAGTTGGAAACACTGAGAAAAATTACTGTCTCTCTGAGGTCATCCTAGCATCGTCCTCCAGGATGGTGTAACTTGTCCCAGTACACTCTGATCTCCCTATCTCATGTCCTGGAAATGGAAGGTTGTTTGTGGATTGCTGGAGGAATGAGTCAGATTCTCAGAATCATATGATCTTCTCACTGGCTTTGCATATTTTCCTCTCTGAAATCAGCATTGCACAGATTTTTGAACTGCCAAATCACGAGGACTTTTTTTTTTTAATAGTATGTGGTTTCAAATCACTCTTTTTTTTTTTTTTTTCTTGAACAAAGTTTTCTTGTTTTTCTTCCTCTCCCTCCCCATTTGGTAGATCTTTGCTATCGTTAATATTTGTCACTTTCTTTTGAAATCTCAACTTTTTTTTTTTAACTTAATTTCCTCCTGTTAACCTACTATTTCTCTTAAGGCATAATCTGTTAATTCGCACTTATGTTCTCATCTCATGTCTTACATTATTAATGTCAATAAGTGGTCGTAATTTTAATCTGTTCAGGGAGAAACATTCTCACAGTGAGATCTCTCACTGCCTGCAGGGATATTAATCTGTTCCTTGCTCTGTTTGTTCTTATAATAACTTTGTATGGAGTTTGAGTTGGAGACTTTTCTATTGCTCATTTTTCTGAACTCTTAGGAGTAGAGCTCCCTCTTCTGTTCTTTTTGTATAAAGTTAAAAAATAGGGTGGCTTGCTCCTGAGACTTTAGTATTCTATTTCTATCTTTACGCTTACCTGAATCTTCTCTCCTTCACTCTAATATCTCTATCCTCCTCAATCTGAATTCCACTCCCAGCAGATTCTTCTGAGAGACCTGTCCTGGAAGGTCAGTGGGTGAGTTTCACAAGCTCATAGGAGCAAAAGTGCTCCCATTCTTTAGTCCCAATCGACAACCCCTTGTGGGTAACACAAGAAGAGTGGGTAAAACACTTTCCAGTTTCAGCTTGACCTACCATATTTTCCATGAACACCTACTGGCTATTTTGGGGTTCTCCATTCTCAGATTCAGTATTCTCCCACTGCATCCCTGTTTGCTCCCACAAATGTTGATACCATGAAAGCCTTGTGGCTGGCAGTGGTTTGTCCATATTTGGGGGGTTCATGAGGATACCACTTCAATTGGTTTTGTTGTAAATATTATCCATAGATTTGTATTTATATCTAGTTGCTATGTTTTTATATTGAAATCTGAAGAGAGTCAAGAGCTATGCTTCAGCCATCTTCCCCACAAAGACTTCTTACATATAAATATCCCTTGAACGGAAGGATCCCCTATATTGCTACTTTGCTTTTTATTTGTAAATGCCTACATAAGATTGTATAAGTAATGTTTAAGTTCAAATGCCTCTATAATTCTCCTTTGGAAGTATAATTACCTTATAGTTGTTGCCTGATTTCTAAAATCAAGTTACTTCACTGGGTGGGGCCTTAGGTTGTTTCTTTTTATCTACACCCATTAGCTCCACCACTTTAAATTGAGTCAGAAGCACACAGCTGATGAAATGTATAGGCACAGCCTACTAGAAATCTGGCCAGGTTAGGGCTTAGAGAACAGGACCAGAAATCCACAGCACAGCTGCCAAAAGTGACAGGTAAAATTTAGAGCAGGGGTCAGCAAGCATTTTCTGTAAAGGGATACACAGTAAACATCTTAGACCTTTGGGGCCACATGGCAACTACTACAACTATTCAATTCTAAATATCCTCACATCCTCAGTGCCAGCATTGTGCCTAGCATTAAAAGGAATACAATACTTTCATCTTCACTCAACAAATATTTAATATCTCTCACCAACCCAGTGCTGGTAGCTCAGGGCTGTTTCTATCAGTCCCTCCTTCCTCTTCAGATTCTTACACAAAGACAGCAAAGTGTAGGAGGGAAGAAAACCTTTGGAGTGAAATCAGATCAAGGTTCAAATTTCAACTCTGTCATTTACTGCTGTATAACTGAGACCAAATCCCTAAACCTCTTTGAGAATCTAAAATGGTGGTAGTCTCATCTATTTCACAGAATTATGAGAATTAAATAAGAAAATCTACCCAGAGTGGAGTACACTGAAAGGTCAAAGGTTCGATTCCGGGTCAGGGCACATACCCAAGTTGCAGGTTAACTGCCCAGTCGGGTGCATATGGAAAGCAATGTTTTTTTCTCTCAAATCAATAAAAACCTATCGCCGAGTGAGGATTAAAAAAAAAAAAATCGATGTAAATCATCTGAGGCATAACAGGCATTTTAGAAATATTAGTCTCCCTTCTTTCCTTTCATTCAACAAATGTCACTCAATTTTCTTTTGTGTCCATCATGATGAAAGGTACAGAGGATTCAGCACTGAGCATCACTGTTTAGTTGGGAAAAATTCACTGTCACCATAGATCTAACCCAGCAAGGAAAAAAGCAGCCCTTCCTTCTAGTCAAAACACTGGACAATACCTACCTGGAGTACGCACAGGGTTTCAGAGATGGTGTCCACACGGAGCAGAAGAGCTTACCTGCGACCTTCCTTCATCGGTTTCAAACAAAGGCACACTATCTACCTGCCAGGATTCATATCTCAGAGCAGGAGAGGCATGCATCACTAGTAGTGAGGTTGGCCAGACTGACCAAGGATGAACAACCTGGCATATCACTTTTGGAAGGCTGTTTATACTTTCAACTAATGTTATAGAGGCCACTCCTAACCTCTTTAATTACCTGCTGCTGCTGCTGCTCCCTGGCCTTTCTTAGGCTGCTTTGGGGCTGTGTACTGGAAGAATTCATTCCCATGGTCAGCAGCCGCCTGGTCCCGTCCAAAAAGAGAGGCCAATCTGGCACTGTGGAAAATGAAAATGACATTTCATCTGGCACATCTCAAACCTGGCATCGTTACAAATGCTGCTCACCTTCAACCTTGAATAAATACCTCCTTTGACTGTATATCCCACCATTCAATACGGAAGTGGGAGTGAAGAGTATTTGCAAGATTGTATTTCTAATCTGAACAATATCAGCTGACCCTACCCGTCAAGGCATTTCTTCTTTCTGGACCTGTTTCTGTAAATTGAGGTGGTTCATCTATCAGGGGTCCTCAAACTTTTGAAAGTGGGGGGGGCAGATCACGGTCCCTCAGAGAGCTGGAGGGCCGGACTATATGAACTACTAATTCCTACTGTAACACCTCGGCTGCGCTCACTGCCCAAAAAACCTGGCGGGCCAGATCAGACTCCTCTGCGGGCCGCATGTGGCCCGCAGGCAGTAGTTTGAAGACCCCTGAATGCTCTCTATGGTCTGTTCAAACCGTAAATTCTTGCCTTTAGCAAGTCACAGTTTCTCACTTTTTGTTAGTTTTAAAATAAAATGAAATAAAGTAAATTGAACTGTACTACAAAGTTAGTCCATCAAACATGGTCCCATCTGCCATTTTATCTAACAGGCAGAACTATTTTTTCATTATTCCTTGCAATCTAATCTTCTGCCCTAACCATTCCACTAAAACTACTCTTGCTAAGGTCACCAACATCTTTGTTATTAAACATAATTTACCAGTCTTTGTCTAATTTGGCCTTCATGTCACCTTTTTACACTGTCAACTATTATGTTCTTCAAACAAAATCTTCCCTTCACTTCTGTGGGGAAACCTGTGGGTTGGGAAGAGGGATTAGCCCAAATAAGACCTCAATAAAACTAAAGGGATCCCTTTCTCACCTTCCCCTCTCTCTGGATCCTCACCTAACTTCTCGACTCTTTCTCCTCTGCGCAACCTTTAAATGACCATGTCCCAAGATTTTATACTCTCCCCCTTGCCAATCTAATTTATTTACCTTGGTATCAAGTGCTATCCAAATGCTGATGATGCTCAAACCTATGTCCTCAGCCCAGAATTTGCTGCTGAGTATCAGACAACACGGTATCCCACAGGCAACACAAATGCAACATAACATGTCCAAACCAGAACTCATATCTTCCAATCCGCACTGCCCTCGCAAATCCTGTTTTTACTTTTGTGCTTCCTCTCTAGGTCAATGACATTTTGTGTCAGGGTTCCCAACTCCACCACCAGGTTCTAGACCAACATATAGTTGTACTTGTGGCTAAGATCTTTTACAACAAAAGGATACACAGCAACATCAGCAAAAGGAGAAAGAGCACTGGGGCAAAGTTCAGAGGACACCAGGAGCAAGCTTCCACGAGTCCTCTCCGGATGGAGTAACACAGGATGCGTTGAATTATTCCAGCAATGAGTTGTAACAATATGTGTAAATGTGGTCTACCAGGGAACTTACGAGGCTTAATTCCCCGGGCTTTGAGTCTCTAGGGATTGATAAATGGAAGAGCTCACTACACCCTTCCTCCTGGAAACCCTCTGGCATGTGCCAAAATTCTAGAATCCCAGAAGGAAGACAAGGTTCATGAATCATATTGTTCGTGCAAACAGTTTACGCAAGCAGACACGCTAATCATTTATGGGAAACTTTATATCAGGGTGAGGAACTGTTTACCAATAAAATTCCTAGAAGTCAGCCAAGTGCCAACCTTGTAAGCAGGACTTTCTAAGGATAACAATTTCACGTCTACTATTTTGTCTGGCTGGGAAAAAATCACTGACTCCATACGTGTAACCCAGCAAGGCGAAAGAGGTGCAAAGCAGCTCTTCCTTCTTGCCAGACACTTGGCAGTACCTACTTAAGAGTGCGGGTAGTTTTAGAGTGGGGTCCACATGGGACAGAAGTTTACCTGCGACCTTCCTTCATCAGTTTCCAGGAAAGGGCGCCATTACTTACTATTTACTTCTGCAAACGCCCACAACCAAACTGAAATCTGGGGATCATCCTTGATTCTTTTCCCCCTGGTGTTCATAACCAATTCCTGAGTTCATTTAATTTTACTTGCTAACCCTTTCTTGAACCCAGTCACTTCTGCCCATCCTCACTGCCACTTCCCTATTTCAGGTTGTGAAATAAATCACATCTACCCAGCTAGAATTATTACAACGTTCTGACTTATCTCTCAGCCTACGGCTTAGCTGCTTCTTATCCATTCTTTCCTGTGCACCCACAGTAATCTTTCAAATACACAAATTTGACTCTCTTTCCTCGTTAAAATCCTCAAGGACACCTCATTAATACAAAAAATCCAAACTCCACAGGCAACTTTACAAGGCCCTTCAAGACCTTACCTTTCCTTATTCCCCCACCTTCCTATCTGGCCATTTCTCCAATCCAACTGTGTGCTACAGCCACATTTTAGTTTCTTAAGTAAGGCAAGATCTTTCTTTTTTTTTTCTTTTCTTTCCTTTTTTTTTTTTTTTAATCAATCTTTATTGTTCATATTATTACAAAGGTTCCTCATTTCTTCCCCCATCCACCAGGTTCCCACCCCACCCTCCGCCTCCTCCCCATCCCCCATTGTCCTCATCCATAGGTGCAGTTTATGTTCAGTCTCTTCCTCCCTCCCTTTCCCCGATAGTAAATCCCTTTTCAGATAGTAAATCAGTTACTTAGCATTTTCTCATATCAATAATACCTCCACATGCCCAATGATACATTTCACACAAAAGACATTTCCAAATAGGTCAACCAGCCTCATCCAGGCCCCACCCAAGGCACTCACAGATCAACACCCCAGCCCTATACTAACTCAACACATCCAGATCAAGATCTTTCTATTGTCCAGCCTTTGGACGTGTTGTTCCTTTGGCCTGAAAAATTCTTCCCATTGCTCCTTTCCGTAGAGAGCCGCCTGAGAAGGCACATGGGCATTCTTTTAATTCTTACCAGCTGAGCCCGAGGGCACTGGCAGAATCCAGTTATCAGTACTGACTTCTTAAACCATGTGCTTGAAATGAGAAACAAATAGGACCTTAACTCACCCAGGTCTTGATATGCTAAATCTTGTACCAAAAAATAAGGAGCTTACCCAGATTTTGATGAATTGGATCTGGGCACACCCAAAACTCTTTTTGACCTTAAACTCCCCTTTGGAAGCCAATAAATACACTGTGTTGTCTGTGGTGAGTGTGACTGTCTCTCCATCAGAGAGATGGCACCCACCTAGCTCCCAGCTTTATGAATCTATTTCTGCCTCTTGTCTCTTTCTTTCTCTAATTTCTTAATCCCCAGCTCCTTCCCTCAGGAACCTTTCGGAAAAAGGAGAAACACCACACCCTTCCTCCTGGAAGCTGCCCTAATCTCAAAGTCTAGGTTAGGTGGTCTTCCTAAGAGCTCCTATAGAATTCATTCAAGAAATCTGTGCCAGACACTATACTGAGAGCTGGGTATACACTGGTGAGCAAAACTGGGTTCTGTTTTCAAGGAGCTTATACATTCTTATACAGGGAGTATATATAGGGGAATTACGTAATATATAATTGCAAACTATCTATAATAATAAAAGTGTAAAATGCTAATTAGTCTGGACCAACTTCCAGATGAACCCGGGGCTGTGAGGGAAGCCTGGGTCCCGGGTGCCAGAGAGAAGCTGGTACGGGCAGCCAAGGGAAGGAAGGCCTACTCTTACACGAATTTTGTGCACTGGGCCTCTAGTAAAATATATAACAGGTAGCTATTGTATGGAGTTATACTTCACAGAGATTAGTGAAAGTTACTTAATCATTTATCATATAACAGGGTAATGGATTATTTATTTTAACCACTACTTGACCGTATATTTTCTTTAGCGTCTTGTATGTAACAGGCTCAATAAATGAACTCATAGTCTAGTCTATCTCTGAGCTCCTTTCCTCCAAAATCATCCTTAGTTTAGGTAAAGTAAATATTAAAACTTGTGAAGTAAATATTAAAACTTCCCAACAATTTTAATATATTAAAATATACCAGCAATTGCCGAAACCGGTTTGGCTCAGTGGATAGAGCGTCGGCCTGCGGACTGAAGGGTCCCGGGTTCGATTCCAGTCAAGGGCATGTACCTGGGTTGTGGGTACGTCCCCGGTGGGGGGCGTGCAGGAGGCAGCTGATCGATGACTCTCTCTCATCGATGTTTCTAACTCTCTATCTCTCTCCCTTCCTCTCTGTAAAAAATCAATAAAATATATATATAAAAAATATATATACCAGCAATTTGCAAAATAAGTGTAATATGATTTGAAACTATTACCTTGTTTTCTCAAGGTAGTGAACTATTAGCTTCCTTTCAGTTTCCTATAAATGGGGCCAACAACGCTTACTTAAAAGGACTGAGGTTTAAATGTGATTGTAAGTGTGGTGAGCAGTGCTAGCCTAAATAAGTAACAACAAATGCTAATAAAATTTAGGAGAAACCAAGATTTCTCCTTTTAGCCAGGGCAATCTGGGCAGATTCCCTAAAAGAATAAGGCTCTGAAGGAGCTGGGCAATGCCTTTAACATAGTGAACAATTTACAAAGTTTAGATCCTAGTTAAGATATAATAGCTTATACACGGGTAGTTAAAGTTAATAAGAATGCCCTGGTTAGCTTCAGTAAACTGTGTATTGGATTTGCTATTTTTATTTTGCAGGAATATTTTTTTCATGAGAAAAAACAAGTGTCATAGGCAAACAATATTTCCACAGAGGTTCTAAAGGCCAACTAATTAATGATTGCAAAATCAATCCTAAGGCCAGGTCAACCCAATTATTTCCCAGGTTAATTCCATTTTCTATTAATATTTTAAAATAAACAATACATAAGCGTCTTATAAATCATTGCATTTTTCTACTTCTAAAGTATTCTCACATGTACATATTTAACTATGTTAGCAAGAATGGGCTTGCTGCCCTAGACAGTTTTGCTCAGCGATTAGAGCATTGGGCCCTGGACTGAAGGGTTGCAGGTTCAATTCCTGGTCAAGGACATGGACCTTGGTTCCAAGTTCAATCCGGGTGTATTTGGGAGGCAACCAGTCGATCTCTCTCTCTCTCTCTCTCTCTCTCTCTCTCTCTCTCTCTCTTTTTTTTTTTTAATATATATTTTATTGATTTTTCACATAGAGGAAGAGAAAGGGATAGAGAGTTAGAAACATCGATGAGAGAGAATCATCGATCAGCTGCCTCTTGCACACCCCTTACTGGGGATGTGCCCGCAACCAAGGTACATGCCCTTGACCGGAATCGAACCCGGGACCTTTCAGTCCTCAGGCCGACGCTCTATCCACCGAGCCAAACCAGTCCCGGCTATGTGTCTCTCTTACATCAATGTTTCTCTTCCTCCTTCTCACTCTCTGTAAAAATCAATGGAGCCCTGGCCAGTATGGCTCAGTGATTGAGTGTCAACCCATGAACCAGGAGGTAGGGGGTTTGCTTTCTGGTCAGGGCACATGCCTAGGTTTCAGACTCGATCCCCAATAGGGGGTTTGCTAACTTTGGACTTGAGTCTGTTTGTTTACAATTCATGGGAAAAATCATTACAGTATTAATTACATTTTAAAAAATGTTACCCAGTGCACTTAGTTGTCAAAGTCTTTAACCTTAGTTTTATACTCCTTTTCTTTTCTTATCAAAATAAGTAACACAGGCATTTATGTTACATCAATCTATTTTAATAAATAGGGTTCTTTTTGTTGTTAAAGCACTTCTTTGCTCTTTTACTTTTTTGCTGCGTGGCGTTGGGCAACTTACCTCTCTGATACTTATATGTCCATTTGTAAAATGGTTATAATAGTAAAAACTACCCCATAGAATAGTAGAGAGAAGTAAATATAATAATATAAATGTATTACTTAGAAGGATGTACAGCGTCTGGCATTAAGTACACCATATATTATTTTATATACATGTGCATACATCCTATTACCTTAAAATGTGGATTCAACTCAGATACTCCTATAGAGAAGAAACCATGCTTAATCTATGCATAAACTGCCTGCAACTATAAACTGATATTAATAAGAATACAAAACTTTAGAATTGAGAAAGGTCTCAAAGGTCATCTGGGGAAAACCCCATTACTTAACAGGTTAGGGCAGTGTTTCCCAACCTTCTCTCATGATGAGAATCACCTGGTGGAGTTGTTAAAACACAGATTCCTGAATCCCAACTAAGAAGTGCTAAACTAGAATTTTTGAGAACATATAGGTAAAATTGCATACCTAACTTAGTGCTCTGTATATAACATCTGTGTTAGAGCACTAGTTAAGTATACAATTTTACCTATATGTTCCCCAAAATTCTAGTTTAGCACTTCTTAGTTGGGATTCAGGAATCTGTGTTTTAACAACTCCACCAGGTGATTCTCATCATGAGAGAAGGTTGGGAAACACTGGGTTAGGGTATGGAGAGCAAGGATGAGAAACGACCTAAGGTCACACTCCTAATTAGGGCAGAATCAGCATTAGAATCTAGGATTTTCTGTGTCTTTTCAGTTAAAAATACTTCTTGATGATCAATTCCAAACTTACCTTTTTCTACCTTTATACTGGTGATCATTACTATAATAATCAAATTTGCCTTCACATATCTATACTAATAAAAGGGTAATATGCTAATTAGATGGGGAGACTTTCCAGATATCCTTCTGGACAAAAGCCATGGTGGCAGGGCCGAGGCAGAGGCAATTAGGGGCGATCAGGCCGGCAGGGGGGCAGCTGGGGTCAAGCAGGCCACGAGGGGTGGGGGAGGAGGGCAGTTGGGGAGGAACAGGCCGGCGGGGGTGGGAGCCATTGAGGATGATCAGTCTCGCAGGGGCGGGCAGTTAGAGCTGATCTTGTCAGAAGGGGGTCAGTTGGGGTTGATTAGGCTGGCAGGCAGAGTGATTAGGGGCAATCAGGCAGGCAGGCAGGTGAGCGGTTAGAAGCCAGCGATTCCAGATTGGAAGAGGGATGTCCCAGGTTGGAGAGGATGCAGGCCGAGCTAAGGGATATCACCCCTCACATGAATTTCATACACCGGGCCACTAGTCTTTTATATAATCTAAAACATATTTATATACATAAGTAGCCCCTTAGAGTGCTTTGTGATTGCTATTACTGGATTGATTTTACTACTAAACTAGGAGTTTCTTAAGGGGCAAGAACTTTGCCTTATTCCTATCTGCTGTGGAAGCCAAGTACAATATAATTAGCAGGCATTGACATATTTCTTCATTTCAAAGTCACAATGGTGAGGAAAGAGCTAAGCCCTCCAAAAACACAAACTTCCTGATTACTACTTCTAAGTTAACCATGGACTTGAAGAGGCCTGGAAACTTGGAACACATCAATCATCTAGAGAAGATAGCCATCTTAGACACTAACACTCCCTTTTCTATCAGGCTTGCATATTCTCAATGGAATCAAGTAAGTCATATACTTAAGTCATGATACTTAAAAATTAATAAGCAAGTCTATTCAAGTTATAAAACAGGAAGTGCTGCTGTCATATGCCCTACTTCCTTAGAGAAACCAAAGATGGAATAGCTGAATCAGAGAATATTGTTGAAACTTCCTATATCCTCAATCTTAAATCTGATTTGGTTTTTCTGGTTATTACTGGGAACAAAAATAATGTATCTGTATAACTTTGTTTACTAAGCCTTTTTACCATACAATTAGCCGTTGTCTATGTTTAAGAGCACAGCCACATGCCTTGAACTAAAGCGCTCCAGGTCGAATGAGCCTGCTCAGGAAAGCAGCCTCGCTGAGCCACCAAGAACTGATCTCAGGGCAGGAATTAGGAAAAGAGCACATGACTGTCGTTTTCAGCCTGCAAGCTTCAGACAGCAGTGGACTGCTTGTTGCATGAAAATCAAAAGCTCTAACACTCACTTACAGACATCCCCAAATACTTTCACCTAGGAAAGATTGTGAATTTAAAGTATATTTTGTAAACTTTCACATGGCACAGCCATGTACAAAACAGGTTTGTATGAAAAAAACAAAACAAAAAAAACCCACATTAATTCAAAAGGCTTTCTGCATAGTCAACAGCAGCTCCCTGGATTGTGTGGACATTTTCATGAATGCTCCAGGTTAAATGGGGGGGGAGGGGGGAGAAATGAATCAAAGCACAACCTGACTCTAAAACAACTGAGAAATGAAAGAACCCAAAGTGGAACTAGAGGACCAGGGCCACCTAAAATGGGGGTAGTTAAAGGACTAAGGATAGGTAGTATAGCTAGCTAGTCATCGTGTAAGTCAAAAGAAAGGCAGTGTCATTTTATGTATTGAGTCTCTACCAAGAGTGGAAGCAGCTTGAGGACAGGCTTGATCATCTTTGCAACCTCTTAGCATTCAGGGGAATAAGGGGTATAAGTTGTTGTATTCATCATTCTTCAAATGTTCAAAGAAAAGTTCTGCACGTATCAGAACTTGTTAGCTCACAACTTTAAAGGGAGCCAAGCTGTCTACTGACACAAAGCAAGGGAAATGGCTACACTGATTACTGGAGGAGACATTAAGAGCTGCCGCTTGAAAAACTGTACCCCAGACTAGTATGTACAATAATTGGAGACAGGAGCCAAAACCGGTTTGGCTCAATGGATAGAGCGTCCGCCCGTGGACTGAAAGGTCCCGGGTTCAATTCCGGTCAAGGGCATGTACCTTGGTTGCAGGTATATCCCCAGTGGGGGGTGTGCAGGAGGCGGCTGGTCAATGTTTCTCTCTCATCGATGTTTCTAACTCTCTATCCCTCTCTCTTCTTCTCTGTGAAAAATCAATAAAATATATTTTTTTAAAAATAACTGGAGACAGGGAATAGCGATGGCAGGCTCTTAGGTTGGCTTTAAGCTTTAGAGTGCAATTTCGTAACTATTATTCATTCAACAGGCACTTCCTGAGCACTCACTATGTCCTGTTCTGAGCACAGGGCTCCCTACAGATCTCTGTCCTGTCAGGACTCATAATCCAGTAGGTTCGGTGTGCAAGAACAGAGATAATAATCACGCCTAGCTGTGGGAATAAGTTAGAGAAAGCAATTTTTTTTTCTGACTGGGGTGGTGGGAAAAGAGCAAGTACCCAAAAAGGGGACATCCTTGAAGGATGCTGAAGCTGACTCACCAAGGCTAATTCTTAAGTATCACCACCGTGTCTCCCCGCCCCAGAAGAGAAAGTCTCATATTGGCCCCAAGCTGACTCCTATAAAAACTCTCGAGGCAGGCAGGCAGTCTCATCAGCAATCGCCCGCGTTTCACAGGAGAAGCTGTGACCCAGAAAGCAAAAGGCGAACCCCAGAGTCACACTGCGTGTCGTGGGGAGACGGCAGGCCCAGAATGCAGGGGGACAGACTCAGCGGTTTCGAGCTCTGCCGGAATTCTAAGACCTGTCAGCCGAGCACCGGCATGGGGCGCGGGTCTGGACCCGGAAGTTGGGAAGAGGTCTGAAAAGAGAGCGACCCCTCCAACCACGGGCCCGGCTTCCTCAGCCACGCCTTCGGCTCCACGCTTCACTAATCACTCACACTCACCCGCCGCTAGGCGAGAGGAAGTCGGTGTCGTCTTCGTCGCCCGCACCGAACATCGCGCTGGCTTTCGCCCGGCTGCCGGGAGGAAGCCGGAGCGTTTCCAAGGCCTTTAGCCGCCGACGTCGTGAAAGGCCGCGGAGGCGTGCTGCTTTACGGCCTGACGGAGGAGGCGGGGCAAAAGACTCGTGGGAGGACCCGGGAGGCGCGCGCGCTGCGTGACGTCAGGCTTCTCCAGCTTCCCGAGGCTACGACTTGCCGGCGTCCTGCGCAGGGATTGGCCAATGAGGCAGGGGGCGGGGCGGGGGCGGGGATTGGCGGCCTCGGTGGCGATCGGGGACACGTCGAGCCGGTCACTAGTGGCGGGGGTTGATGAGGAGTCGTGAGGGGACGACTGGTAAAGGTTCTGAAAGGGAGGCGCCGGTGGCGGGACTCGATCTGGGAAGGTAAGGCCTGCTTCGCCCCTCTCTCCGCCTTGGCACGAGCGCAGCCCTTTCCCCTCGGGGACCTGCACTCTCCGCGCCAGTTTGCTCTGCTCGGGCGAAAGAAAAAGGGCCCGGGATCGGCAGTCTGGAGGTCTCCGCTTTCGGCCGGGCACCAGCAGTGACTTAGCTGGAGTGACCTTGAGGCAAGATGTTCGGTGCCTCAGTTTCCCCTTCTACAAAACGGGCCTGGCGCCCCTACCTTTTGTACCCCGTGGCTGACCTCGCTGTTTATTCGACGGACCATTTTTCCAGTGCTTCTGTGTGCCGGCTGGCAAGAAGCTTTTAGACCCCAGAGGTCACCGAATTCCGTCCCATTCTCATCAACCCAGAATGTACAGGTAGGGAAAAGAAGGAACTAAGTACTCGACTAGTCCGAGGTCACCCAGAGTAAAGGGCAGGCTGGGGCTGGATCCCTGGCCTCTGGATGCAGGAGCTAAGGAGCTGATGCAAGTACCTTATCAGCCCTTCAGCACTGTGCGCCCTCCCGGAGTGCTTATTGCTGGCCTGTGCCTACCTCTTGGGAAAGGTCCCCTCTCTAGAGTCCGCCTGTGCAGGTGAGTGGACAGGAGGAAACGTTAGAAGCTCAAAATCTGCTCCGGCCGCCTGGGTTTTTGCTCAGTCTTCCTTGTCACAGACTTAAGGCTGCATCAGTCCATGCCGACTTCTCTGCCCCCAGTTCCCACCCTCTCTGTTTCTTATATTTCTTTGGTTAATATTTCTTTGGAACAACTTGTAGATAGGCCTTCCTTAGCCAAGGGGTGGATAAAGCAAGTAATGTCCCACTGAAGCGTCCATTTCCGTAGATCTCGCTGGAATTGCACTCCAGCTTCTTTCAGTCAGATGAATACAACAGGTGTCCCCTACCTGGATGCTTTAATCTGTTAGCATGAAATTGAAGTGAAGTGATTGGCATTTCCCTCCCTGAGAACCGAGAACCTCTTGGCACTTCCCTTGTTATGCTTTTTGTTATAATCCGTGTACTGCTAAATTGTAAGCTTCTCAAGGACAGGGATCGTTTTTTATTCATCTTGATGTCTCCTTGTGTCAACAGAGCACGAATGCTTTCTTGCCCATAATGAATTCTCATTAATTCTTTGTTAGGTTAAGTAATGGAATTTATCCTTGCTCCCTTATTCCTTAATTTACTCTCTTAGGGTCTTTTTTCCCCATGGGACCCAGAGAGCCCAGCCATGGCTCTTGCCTTTCATAGGTAGCTTCCAGAAAAAAATAAAAATGCTGTACTATCTGTGAACTGTCAGGGTTGCTTGGTCTTTTGTTAGTTAAAGGTGATTTGACTATTGTTTAAAGTTGGGGGGGAGGGGAATACGGTAGCTAGAAATATTATATGGAACTCTAATTTTTGTTGGTAAAGTATTAATTACTCTGTTGAACTAAGGATAGGGCTGTTGTCTACTTCCTGTGTTTACTTTACGGCTTAAGATGGTTAAAGCAGTGATGCAACTGGTATCTAAGCACTAGAACAGGAACTCTGTTTTGCAGTAGCTCTGTTTAGAATGTGAAGTTGCTTACTTCTCAGAAAATAAGAGAATGAACTGCCTAAGTAACATAGGCAGTTTAACCCCTCTCTTCAGTGCTGGTCATTGTTATTTTAACACTAAAACATCTGCATAATGCTTTTAAAAAACACTGAGGGATCATCTGTTTATCGAGCATTCTTGAGTGGGGTGTTTTTAGATTGGTAGGAATCCTAAAATCTGGACCATCCTTTTTGGTGATTGGAACACCACACAAATGCCTGTCCCAGGTCACTGGGAAAACAATAGCTGGTTCTGATTGGCAGTATAAGGAAATGGAAGATAGTGGTGAGGCTTCCGTAGTCTGAACTTCAGGGTTGGGTGCACATAAACATATTTTGCCATTCTCTTAACATTCTAATTTACATACTTTAATATTCTGAATTAGAATATTAAACTAGGAATCGGGAAACTTGCATTCCTACCCCAAGCCTTTCTAACTCACTCTGTGCTTGGGCCATGCTCCCTAAGCACTTTGTAAATAAAAGGAGTGGTTTAGATCCAGACATCCGTTAAGAACTGCAAAGGTGAGCTAAGGCACACTCTTGATCTCAAGTTTGAATTAAGAATTTTGTTTGCATACAGCTTTTACATGTTTTGTAAAATATGTCGACCCCTTAAAGATTAGCCAGGAAGCAGCAGTTTTAACAATTACTTTCAAAACCAGAAATGTTGCTACTACGGAGATGACAATTTTTATATACAGCTACACCCATACTAATATGTACTGGTGAATGCATTTTAAAATTAATAGTTTAAAGTTACAACAAAGTTAAGTCATAGGTGTGGTAATAGGTATCTGAATTGAATATAGGTTTGAGGGTTTGGTATTGTGCATGTTCTTTCTGTCCAGTCACTAAAAACAAAAGAACGTTAGAACTCAATTCAGGAAATATTATCTGAAAACCTGCTATGTGCTGGATATTGCCTAAGATAGGAAAATGAGTTAGTCACTAATAGTTGAGTAGTGGGGATAGTGGAAGTATACAAATAGCCATAATAGAAGACATAAACTAAGTCCCATAGGTAGAAATTAATCATTGAATCTCAAAGGAAGAAATGATCATGTCTAGTTTGGAGGAGGGTGTAGGTTTAGATAATGGGCTTGAAGTTGAGTGGGATTCCAAGTGGAAGTGAGAAAATAGTACTTCCAAGATTGAAGGGGTGGCTTTGGCAAAAGCAAAAAGGCAGGAAAGTAGGCAAAAATGTCTTATAAGTTAAGAATTGCCTTCTTATCTGATGCAATTAGGGTCAGTAGTTAGTTAACTGAAAAAGTAAGTTAAAGCAGGGAATCATACAGATATTAGTTACACACACACTTTAAACATTTTACTTAACTTAAAACATAAACATATTTTGCCATTCTTTTAACATAAGCCTTTTCTTGGAATGTAGGTTCAGGGATCTGCAAATTACAGTGTGAGGGCCAAATCTTATCCTAGCCTGCTGCCTGTTTCTGTAAATAAAGTTTTATTGGAACACAGCCAGGCTCATTTCTTTACATATTATCTATGGCTACTTTCACATACAAGTAAAGTTGAGTGGTTGTGTGTATCATCTTCACCTAGTCTTTCCAAAGCTTTCAACTTGGTTTTCATAGAAACAATTACTACTAGATTCTTAAGCTCTGGGGCCAAATTATGTGCCATTTATTAGTTGTATAGGTCTTGGGAAGGTTGCTCAGTTTCCTCCTTTCAAAACAGGGACAATAATAGTATCTAGTGCTTAGGGTTCCTTTGAAGATTATCTGAGTTAATACATAAGCACTTAGAACAGTGCACTTATTGGCAGGTAGTAACTACTCAATTAATTTTAGCTGCTGCTGTTGTTTTTCTCTTCTCATCTATACTTCATTGCTTTACACAATACTTCATTAAATTATATATTTACAATAATTAGCAGACTGGCATAAGTTGTTTTTGAACAAACACAACTGATACCTTTTATTAGCACACTATTTCACTGAGAGGGAGAACTGAAGTGTTGCTCCCATGATATTGGAGAATAGCTTTGCTAGTGTGTTATCAGTTAAGTGGTTAAAGAGTTCTGTGGGATAGTTTGCTAAGAGTATATAAGACAACAGTACACTTAGGGAAGTAAGGGATTAAAATTGAAAAGGAGCCGAAACCGGTTTGGCTCAGTGGATAGAGCGTCGGCCTGCGGACTGAAAGGTCCCAGGTTCGATTCTGGTCAAGGGCATGTACCTTGGTTGCAGGCACTCCCCAGTAGGGGTTGTGCAAGAGGCAGCTGATAGATGATTCTCTCACATTGATGTTTCTAACTCTGTATCCCTCTCTCTTCCTCTCTGTAAAAAAATCAATAAATTAAAAAAAATATTAAAAAATTAAATAAAATAAAATTGAAAAGGAGACCAGGACCATATTTGTCAATACCTTGAGGGCCAAGGTGACAAGTTTATACTTAGCTCAGTAGGAAATGGAATTTTTTTATTCTAAATGACATAGTGATGTAAAAAAAAATTCAAATGGCTTAGGAGTTTATGAAGTAAAAAGTGAAAGTTTTCCCACTCCATGTGAGTAACTACTTCGTTTTTCTAATAATCCTTAGAATGTGGAATTGAATGAGATAAGACATGGTAAACACTATTTGGGACACTAGTATTGATCTGTTAAAAACCTCAATCCAGTTTTGGGGGGTGGGTTGGATCATAGATCAATTTTTAATTGAGAAAAATAAAGGTTCTAGGCTGACTGTGAATAAAATTCAATGACTGCTCTAAAAGTAACAATTTATATCATACTCTTAAGAGTCCTCTAATCCTTAAGTGTGTTCCTCTCTTGTTCCACTTTGTTTCTGCTGTTGATTCCTCTTTGTACCTTCCTCACCGGAACTGCTACACAAGAGAAAAGGATGATATGATTATCACTGGAAAAGCCAGTGTTTACAGTGACAAAATGACTTCAAGTAGTGGGAGATGGCAAATAAGTCAGTGGCCAGGTGGCATCAAGGTAACTGCCATCAAAGTTGGCAGGCCAGGCATAACTGGGGAAATAGAAGGGCTGAAAGAGGGCAGGTTGCTAATGCCTCCATTCCCACAAGCAGCTTTTAGCATAATAAACCCATTTAAAAATCAAAAGTTTTCTGTACTTTGTGACTAAGTGTGAGAACTTGTCAAGAGTGATACTTAATACATTAAAATTAGCGGTTTATGCCAAGAGAAATCTTATAGAAGAGACAGGGAAGGAAATGCTTTTGAAGTTCCACTGCTTTGAGTAATAGTTTATAATTTAGGTAACATCCCCAAGCAGAGGAGGGGCCCATCCTTAGGAATGCAAAGCCCTGCAGAGAAGGAAAAGGTTGAGAAGGGTCCACCCTACCTCTTTTCCTTTACACAAAGGCCTTAGGCTTTTGTATACAACCTGCTTTTGTAGGCTGAGGACATTATGCAATACAGCATAATGAGATGGAAGCATGCATTGCAAAAGGAAACATGAGGAATGATTTCATAAAGAGAAATCATTTCATAAAGGGAACTCATAAAGAGAGCAAAACTCTAGTAGCCAGTGAAATATTAGAGGAGCTTTTTTAGCCAGGTTGAGTCTTTCCCTAAATAAATAATGGAATTGTTCACCTAGAACATAGTGGTTCAATTATGAAATGAAGGGCAGAGGAATGCTGCTAACTGTGTACCTTCAGTTATGTACCCCATTCCTTTCTCTTCCCTTTCCAGATGGGTTTTTTTTTTTTTATCAGCTCCCATGCAACCCTGTGCAGAATTTGTACCTTAGTACATCTTATATTGTCTTTTATTTGTATGTATCTCTCCTCCACCAGACTTTATTTTTTTAAATATATACTTTTTATTGTTTTTAGAGTGGAAGGAAGAGGGAGAGAGAAATAGAAACATCCTGCATGCCCCACACTGGGGATCAAAATCGCAACCCAGGCATATTCCCTGAACCAGGAACCGAACCGTCATCTCCTGGTTCATAGGTCAGCGCTCAACTACAGAGTTATGCCGGCCAGGCAAGACTGAGTTTAGTATTAAGGATTGGGGTTGATCATAATACATTTATTCAATAGGTACACATAAATTTGAATGAATGAAGAAACTCAGTTCCTTGGGGTCATGCAAATAATAAGCCCCAAGAGCCAGATCTAGAGCTCAGGTCTTCTATTCCTAGCCCTGTGCTTTTCCACCACACAATGCAGCTTCAACTTTTCTCATTCTCATTTACATTCTCTATGCATTTTCATGAAATCATCCTTTATTAATTAAAGGAAGAGAGAAGTAAAAAAGAAACAGTTAAAATAGTTTCTAGTTTCTGCCTCACACAGTTAATTCCCAGTATTTTTCACAGGCAAACCAACAACACTGTGATCTAAGTAGTTGAAATTCTATATAACTAAAGAAAAGTTTGCCCTAGCCAGTGTTGCTCAGTGGGTTGAGTATCATCCCGTGCACAGAAAGGTTGCCAGTTTTATTTCCAGTCATGGCACATACCCAGATTGTGGCTCGATCCGGGCATGCAAGAGGAGGCCAGTCCATGTTTCACTCTCACATCAAAGTTTCTCTCTCCCTCTTCCTCTCTCTCTAAAAATCAGTTATAAAATCTTAAAAAAAAAAGAGAAATGTTTAAGGAAAGGGTACCTTTGCCTGCCTTTGATTAGAACAAGAAAGCAGTTAAAGCAATGCTTTGCCAAAATGGTTGCCCCTTGAACAGCATGGCTTGGAACTGCATGGGTCCCCTTACATGTGGATTTTTTTTTTTTCTCCATTAAATATATGGTCAGCCCTCTGTATCCTCCAGGTTTAGCATCCCTGAATTCAACCAACTGGTCAAAAACAGTATTTTCCCAGATGCGAAGGGCTGACTCTGTGTTATTTTACACCATCCATAATAATGAAAGTGTAATATGCTTCGACCTTCCTGACAAAGCCGGAGCAGCAGCTGTGGGATCGGAGCTGCGGCTGCGGCTGTGAAGGCCTACTCTTGCATGAATTTCGTGCATCGGACCTCTAGTTTTATATAAGAGTCTTGAATGTCCATGGATTTTGGTATCCCAGGGGTTCTTGAAATCAATTCCTTGCAGATATTTAGGAACAACTAATATTTGGCGGGAAACAGAAGTTATAAGTGGATTTTGACTGCACAGGGATTGGTGCTCCTAACCCCTGTGTTGTTCAAGAGTCAAGCTGTATATGAATCTGACAGCTGGTATTTTTTAAATCAAACTATACGAGGCTGTATACATTAAGTGACATGAAAGTGAGCCCTCTTTGTGATTTGAGCATTTTTCAGAAATTAATTTTATCATCTAATGAGTAAGTAAGCTAGCATTTATATTTTATACTTATTATACCTGAAGATTAGGAACTATTTTGACATTTGATCCTTGCAAACCTGTGAGGTTGGCAAGGTAGGTATTATTTTATTTTATTTTATTTTTTATTTAATATTTTATAGATTTTTTACAGAGAGAAAGGGAAAAGGATAGAGAGCTAGAAACATTGATGAGAGAGAAACATCAATCAGCTGCCTCCTGCACACCCCACACTGGGGACGTGCCCGCAACCAAGGTACATGCCCTTGACCAGAATTGAACCAGGGACCTTCCAGTCCGCAGGCCGATGCTCTATCCACTGAGCCAAACCGGTTTCGGCAGGATAGGTATTTATCCATTTTGCAATAAAGGAACTACATAGTACTTGTTGGGTTTAGGTAATTGGTTTAATGTCACATGGCTAATAACGGTAAACTTGTGTCTATTGCTCAGTGCCTCTGATACCTAATCCAGTGTTTTCTCCCCTCTATCACACCGTTTATAAAACTCTGAAAACTTTACCTAAATCATACTAAAGCACTCGTGGTTAATACATTGGAAATGTGTCAAGATTACTGAAGGATCCAGTAAGAGAAGTGTAAAAGGGTTCATCTCGTGATTGCTTTATTCCAGTATGTGGCTTAGTCAACAACAAAAGGTATCGGAGAAATGGAGTATAGTAGCGGGAAGATATACTCCCCATTGGACTTAGGCCCTTCTATCATTGCATAACTAAAAGGCCTTTTCAGTTTGTTTGTTTGACGTATCAAATTTGAGTTGTCCTATTCGGACAAGGCAAATAAAAGCTTTTCTAAAGCTTTTGTGAAAATGTAGTTGTACATTTGATCTTCTTTGTACAGAAAGGTGAGAGTGGGCAAGAGAAACAGGAGATTCTATGTTATTTGCTGCTAAAACAGGATATGTAAAGCTCAGAAACCCCTCCTGCTTAGCTGCTTCTTGGTAAAACCTCTGGAGAAATGGGAGATTTGGGGACAGTGTTTAGCCTAGTGTTACAGAAGCCTTATGTGAGAAGCAAATGTTACAGTTCAGTTGACTAAAGAATATAATATAATTATTCAATAACATGCACCTCAGTTTCCCAATCTGTGAAATAAAGGAGTTGGACTTAAAATGTAATTTTTAAAAATAGGAATTACATTCACGTGGCTCAGAATTCAAAAGCTACACAAGGATGTTTAGTGAAATAAACCACATCTGACCAGTCACTTTATTTTTTATTTTTATTAAAATGTTTTTATTTATTTCAGAAAGAGAAAGGGAGAGGGAGAGAGAGATAGAAGCATCAATGATGAGAGAAAATCATTGATTGGCTGCCTCCTGCACTCCCCCTCCTGGAAATCGAGCCTGCAACCCTGGCATGTGCCCGGACCTGGAATCAAATCGTGATTTTCATGCTCATGAGTCAACTTTCAACCACTGAGCCACACTGACTGGGCTGTTGCCACTTTTCTTGTGCCCCTACCCCCAGAGGTAGTGTAGGTGTTTACAAATCACATGCGTGTAATTTTTTTCCTTTACTTTTTTCTTTTTTACAAACGATAGCATACAGTGCACCTTCTTTGTTCATCTCACAATATACCTTGGAGATCATTCTATAGCAGTATATAAAGAGCTTCCTCATTCTTGTTTATGATAGCAAGGTGTCCTATTTTATAGACATACTAGAGGCCCGATACACCTCTAAATTCATGCAAGAGTAGGCCTTCCTTCTCCTGGCTGCTGGCACCAGCTTCACGCAGTCCTGGCTTCGTCCGGAAGGTCCTCCAGTCTAATCAGCATATTATGCTTTTATTATTATAGATGATCACAGTGCCCTAGCAATGAACATTTAAGTTGTATTTTCATTAGTTTGCTTTTACAGATAGTCCTGAAACAAATAACTTTGTTCACATAACATTTCACATATGTGTCAATAGATACTTAGAAGTGGAATTGCTGGTTCAAAGGGCATGTGCATCAGACTGGGAATTAATGACTTCTGATGTTCTATGAAATTTTAATTGCAAGTGAACAGTGAAAGAGTTGATAAGGTATATTTTTCTTAAAAATATCTTAATTTTTATTTCTTGTTATTCAGAGACTACATCTTAAATAAAGGCCAAGTATAGGCAGCCTCACCAAAATGATATTGAATTGCAAACTTGACAAAGTCATCTCCATCATGATCCTATATAGATTTTTCTAGTGCTGTTCAGTGTGATATTATTCAGGAACTAGTTTGCTAACTCAGGACAAAAAAGAACTATCTCACCTGGCTGGTGTGGTTCAGTGGTTGAGCATCTACCTGTAAACCAGGAGATCATGGTTCGAATTTCCATCATGGCACATGCAGGAGGCAGCCAATCAATGATTCACCTTATTGATGTTTCTATCTCTCTCCCTCTCTCTTCCTCTCTGAAGTCAATAAAAATATATTTTAAAAAATAAAAATGGACTATCTCCCAACTACTTTTACCAGTACTCACACCACATAGAGCAGTGTTTTTCACCGTTTTTTGGGCAAAGGCACACTTGTTTCATGAAAAAAATCACGAGGCACACCACCATTAGAAAATGTTAAAAAATTTAACTCTGTGCCTATATTGACTATATATATAAAGTAATTCTCTTGAATAGGAATCAAATAAACACAAAGAAAGTATTTTATAATTACTTTATTATGAAATATTAAGTAAACAAAATAGTGAAAAATTATAAAATTCTTGTCTTGTCTGCACCTACAGCACACCAGGCAACATCTTGCGGCACACTAGTGTGCCGCGGAACAGCGGTTGAAAAACGCTGACATAGAGGATTCAGAAGATTAGCTGATTATTAGAGTCCATGTAGGGACTAAAAAATAGAAAGATAAGTAAACCAGAGAGCTAACTAATAACTATCTGTTTACATGAGTTTCTTACTGGCTTCTAGTTTTTTTTGTGTTTTGTTGTTTTTATTTTGGGGGATGTGATAATTGTGAAATGGGTCATAATAATCACTTACCTTTTGGGGATCTAGGGGCCATAAGCAGATCAGAATTAATATTATCTCCTCTACCCTTTTGACCATACCTGCTAACCTCCTTCCTTCCCTTTCTCACCTCCATCATTTTCTCTCTCTGTGCTTTATGCCATTTGTGAAATTAGTTTTACAAATAGCAGGTTTCAGCCAGTACTTCCATCCTCTTCCATTCCAAATTCCCCACTTTGGGATACAAGGTACTTAATAAGTACTTGATGAATTGAGTTTGGGTTGATGTCAGAGTAATCTGGCCTCTACTTTGCCACTCTCTCAGGTGACATATTCTTTTCCCTGCCAGCATGCATGGCACACCTTGCACCTACCCCTGTGCACACCTAATTTGATTCAGGAAGGGGCAAAAGGCCAAGTAAATTATCTTGGAGAGGAATGTGTGTTTGTGTATGTTTAAGTAATGGTTAACACATAACTTCCCTTTGCCATTCCTTGTGCTGCAGTTAAAATTTTGGAACCTTGTTTATTTAGCTACACACTCGTGGTAGCTACAGAGCTAGGCATACTTGGTAGGAATGACCTAGGAATATGCAACTAAAAATAAACAAATATCCTTTTCCCCCCACAAATCTCATTTTATGTGTATGAAGTCATAAAGATCATAGTGTATGTTAGGTTAATACAAACTCTAGGTTATAAATTAATGAAGCTATACATGTAGAAGAGAAAATTTAATTAGTGTTGACTTTTTAATCTATACTAATAAAAGAGTAATATGTTAATTTGACCAGGAGACCTTCCAGACAAAGCCATGGTGGCAGAGCCAAGGCAGAGATCGTTAGGGGCAACAGACAAGGAGGGGAGGGCAGTTGGGGTGATCAAGCTGATGGGGGATGGGGCAGTTGGGATGGAGCAGGCTAGCAGGGAGCAGTTGGGGTGAGCAGGCCAGCGGGGTTGGGGGGAGGAGAGGGCAGTTGGGGGCAAGCAGGCCAGAGGGCAGAGTGGTTAGGGGCGATCAGACAGGTAGGCAGGTGAGCGGTTAGGAACCAGCGGTCCAGATTTCGAGAGGGATGTCCCAAATTGGAAAGGGTTCAGGCCCGACTGAGGGACACCCCTCACTCCTTCCTCCCCACCCCCCAAGCAAACACAAATTTTGTGTACCAGGTCACTAGTTTTAGAATAAAGAAACTTGTCTATAGGCTATACTTTATGCACTCATATACTCTCTGTGTGATAGCTCTGATAAACTGTGGTATATGAGACAACCAGGCCCATTGATGGACTATAACTTCTATAGTTACAGATGACAGAATTATAAGATTTAATTAACATTCAGCTCAGCCAGGGAGGTCCCGCCTTTCCAAATCTAAGCTTACTTCGATGTAAGATTCCCAGGAAAATACTGCTGAGTAGCTTAAGCTAGATGTGTCACTAGGCTTTTTTCTACCTGTTATTTAGGCACCTTATAAAAGGCCCATAAACTTTCTAGAAACTAACCATGAAAAGAATTTCCTTTATTATGATTTCAGAAATACCACCAGGTGCATGATGCCATGTTATAGCTTAGAACTAAGGAGTAGAATTCTAAGCCATAACATTCTAATCCTAATTCTACCTCTTACCTACTCTTAAGAGGCTAAAATAGAGACACTATAAGATGGGTAAAAACAATATAATGTATTATATTTCCATTTCATTATGCATTTTGAGCACATCTCTTTTCCTTTCCAAATTCTAATGAAATGACTACAGAAATATAAAAATAAAGAGCAGTGTGTTATTTTGAATTATCATTATATATATAATTAGTCTTTATCCCATTTCTGTCACAGGGCTTCAAAAACCTTTGATATTTTCAAAGTGAAGAGAGCAGTAAAGGTGTGTTTTGTTATGTCTTTTTGGGGACCTTACCCTATATATCTCCTCTTTCATCTATTGATTTGTATACTTTAATATCCATTTTAATGAATTGGCAATCTCGTGAGTAAATGGGTTTTCTGAGTTCTGTGAGCCTCTCTAGCAAATATAACCCAAGGAGAGGGGATTATGGGAACCCCTGATTTATAGTCAGTTGGTCAGAAGCAAGGGTAACAGCCTGGAGTTATGATTGGCATCTGAAGTGGAGGGCAAGCAGTCTTGTATGTCTGAGCCCTCAACCTCTAGAATCTGATCTATCTACAGGTAGATAAAGTCAGAACTGTATTGAATTGTAGATACCCAGTTGGTGTTGGAGAACTGCTTCATGGTAGGAAAACACCCTCCCCCCATAAAAAGCATCTTTTATCATTAGAAAAGAGGGAGAGAGAAGCCTGAAATTTTGAGACGCTGCAAAGAAAATAGATGCAGATCACCCTAGCCGGTTTGGTTCAGTGGATAGAGCATCAGCCTGCAGACTGAAGGGTCCCAGGTTCGATTCTGGTCAAGGGCACATGCTTGGGTTGTAGGCTTGGTCTCCAGTAGGGGGCATGCAAGAGGCAGCCAATCAATGATTCTTTCTCATCATTGATGTTTCTATCTCTCCCTTCCTCTCTGAAATCAATAAAGATAAAAGAAACTTTTTTTTTTTTTTTTAAGAAAATAGATTCAGATTGGAAGCAAATTGCTGACCGCCTGATACAACATAGGTGAA
Organism: Pipistrellus hanaki; assembly: GCF_964339955.1. NCBI lineage: Eukaryota > Metazoa > Chordata > Mammalia > Chiroptera > Vespertilionidae > Pipistrellus > Pipistrellus hanaki. The sequence continues at coordinate 14,917,128 of NC_140513.1, read as the reverse complement.
GGGTGTCCTGCCTGTGAAGTTAAGTGGGTAGGATTCACTGGCACACCCTCAAAACTCCCAAATTGGGAACAGCAGAGGTTAGAGAGAAAGGTTAGCTGTGGAGTGATGGCTGAAGGACAAATCAAAGAACTTGGGGAACTATAGTTATGCCAAGTTTAGAAAGAGCAATAGATTACTTAAAAGTAACAAAAATATTATCAAGGGCTTACTGTGCCTAGGCTGTGTGCTGTGTGTGGAGGTGCACACTGTCATGAGTTAGGTGCTATTTTTATCCCTATTTTAAAGGAAACTAACTTAACCACCATGCCATTACCGAAGTGAACTGGTAATAATCCTTAAAGCAATTCTTTTATTATCCTGATTTTATAACTAAGGCGCAGAGATATTAAATTATTTGCCCAAGGGCCCACAACCAGTAGGTACAGTTTTACCAGTTAGAGAATGAGTATAGCTCCCTCTATACTGGGAAAGTTGCCATAAAAAAGAAATGGGAAATACCTTTTCTGCCCACAGCTTCCTTCTCATGTCTTTCTTTGTTTTTGGTGACCTATATCGGATCTCAAAGTGAACTCCCAATCTCAGAAAGGCAGGAGTTGTGAGGACAGACCCTACAGTGCTAAACTGGGAATAAGTCTTAATTTTATTAATCATGTTAAGAATTAATATCCAACAGTTTCTTCACACAAAGCACTGCATTTCCTACTTGAGGTTTATCTTTTCTGGTAGTTCAGCTCCTGTATTTTACAACTAATTTAGAAAAATAAAATTACAGAAAATATATAATTTCCCCTTCATCTGAAACTCAAGAGATTTTACTCACACAGGGAGTGTAAAAACCTCTCCCAAATCCCATAGATGAGCCATTGTCAATTCAGTGTTTCTCCAGAAGGTTCTTTGGTTATTAGGTGTGGTGTGTGTAAACTTTCAAGTGAGACTATGCTAGCTCTGTGTCCGTTTGGAATGTCAAAATAAATGTTTAATTTTAGATACTGGTTGAATCTTTACTTTTTTTTTTTTCTTTCCTTTTTTTTTTTTTTAAGTTCTCACTTATTAAACATTCAATTCTTAAATTCCTAATACTATATATCTATGTTGTATATCTCTATAATTCAGATCTGGGGTTCTCAAATTTTTGAGTGATTTAAGAGTTGCCTAGCCCTAGCCGGTTTGGCTCAGTGAATAGAGCATTGGCCTGGGGCTGAAGTCTCCCAGGTTCAATCCTGGCCAAGGGCTCCCCCCCCTTGGGTTGTGGACTTGATCCCCTGTGTGGTGTGTGCAGAAGACAGCCGATCAATTATTCTCTCTCATCATTTATGTTTCTATCTCTCTCTCCCTCTACCTTCCTCTCTCAAGTCAATAAAAATATTTTTAAAAGAACTATTCGAATGTCTACAGCATATCAACTAATATTCAGATGCATTTAGAAAAGGTAAGTATGTAGCCGAAGCCTGTTTGACTCAGTGGTAGAGCGTTGGTCTGTGGACTGAAAGGTCCCAGGTTCGATTCCGGGCAAGGGCATGTACCTTGGTTGCAGGCACATCCCCAATAGGGGTATGCAAGAGGCAGCTGGTCGATGTTTCTCTCTCATCTATGTTTCTAGCTCTCTAGCTCTCTCCCTTCCTCTCTGTAAAAAATCAATAAAATATATTTAAAAGAAGAAAAGTATGCATTTGTTTCTAACTGAAATATTATACACACCTAAACTTTTCTAACTGAAATTGGTCCCAACGATGAATTATTCCATCTCTCTACTGAGGAAACTGTGACCATAAAGATTAAGTTACATAATGTTTGGGGAGAAATAGGCTAGAATCAAAATTTCCTAATTTCTAGTCTTATATTCTTTGAAACTATAGTAATAATAAAGGTAAAGGTGGGCTCCCACTCATGTTTCCTTAGAATTATGGAAGACTGTTGAATCAATGGTTGGGAGAGATGACTCTCTGTGACAACATTCAGCATTTGAAAGTCCTTTCATATGGAGGCATAATAATCTGGGGGAGATAAGAGATCAACCAAAGGACTTGTATGCATGCATATAAGTACAACCAATGGACACAAAACTCTGGGGAAGGAGGGCATGTATGGGAGGTGGGGGGGCAATGGTAAAATATGTACACAGATAATAATGTAATAAAATAAAAATCAGAGGTGGTCTGGTAGTTTAAAGGAGTAAAATAAATAATTACATTTTTTATGAATTATTCTTTAAAAGTTCTGTTTCTGACACTGGAAATATGTAGCAGAATGGCAGTTGAAGCTTTTGTGAATTTTTTTTTCCCCCCTGGGACTGTAAGCACCTTATCTCCTTATCTCCTCTATCTCTAGGAAGAATAATGCGGGCAGTTTAAAAAGAGCGGCTAGAGGCCTGGCTAACTTGGAAACAGCTGCGGAGCCTGCTCCCTCCCCTGAAATGTGGCCTGCCCCTCTAGCTACTAGTATATGGAAGTACATTCTCACTACTTAGAGCCACGTTGAGGGGGAGCAGCCCATACTAAAGGGCACAGTTTTAGCACAGATTGTATGCCTTAACATAGTTAAGTTGCAAGACACAACTACTCTGGAGGTAAGTAACAACTAGAGTTAGCTCTTCCTGGACAACTTAATGGCAAGGACCTCATACCTGGTAGACTTGACAGGGTGCTTGGATAACTTGACATTGATCTAACCCAAATGTAGGGAATATCCACTTGTGCTTCCCAATAGAAATAGGTCTAGTATATTTCTTTCTAAGCTTCTCTCAAAACTACAACTCTGTTCCCTTATCTCAGTTTTTGTTGTTGTTGTTGCCCTAGAAGGCAAATACCTATCTTTGTATTAAGAGTCAGGAATGCAAGATGGTTGGGTGAAAGTACCATACAAGTAAGGGAGCATTGGACTCTGGTTAGAATCTGGATTCTGATTGCAAAGTGCTGCTAGACTGACTGCTACATGATTTTAGCTAGTCAATTAATCTTCCATACCTCAGTTTTCCATCTGTGAAATGAATAGTCATTCTTGTTTAATCCAGGCCTGTCAGTCAAGTAAAGGCAGATTGGAAACATATTACATTGTTGTAGCTCAGTAGCAAAACCTGAAAACATGCCACAAAAGTAAATGAAGTTACTACTGGACCCAGATTTAGAATCACTCAGCCACCAATATCTATTGAATGCCCACCTAAAAAGGCATATTAGACTGCACATAGCCTTAAGCCTTAAAATGCATTCTGTAAACAAGATGTATTTTCTTCAGTCTCATTATTGGGTACTCACAGAAAATAATGATTACAGAGTATTAATAATGCTTTTACATATATCACATGTTCTTTTTTCTCTCTCAGTATTTCTTCCCATTCATTATATTATTTGATAATATAACAACTATGAAGGAAAACAAGACAGATATTATCGTCATGTTTCCCTGAGTTTCGGAAGAGACTTGGAGATCAAAAGTCGTTCTCAGTGAGGTGAGGTGACTTTTGGCTATGTCCACAGACATTTTGTGGTTACAGCTGATATAGTGCTACTGGCATTTAGTGAGTAATAGTCAAGGATACTTTTAGACATCCTATAATGCAGCAAAGAATTATTCAGCCCCAAATGTCAATAATGCCAGAACTGAGAAACCATGATATAACTGTTATATCCAAAAGAATACAAAGTTATGGAGTAGGATAGACCGGAATTTAGATCTTGGATTCAGTTTAGCTTTCTTCACTGTCCCTAAAACAGGGCATTAAAAAAAGAGTCACATAAAGTCTGGATTTATTACTTATATATGGAGAGGTATGAATGAAAAGTAGGGTTTGTTTATCACTATTGATATACAATCTGTACCATATCACTAAACTGTATATTACAGATTGTATAATCCAATACAAATCTATTGAGCATTTGCTGTGTATCTTACAGTTTGCTGTACATGTTCTGAGGAAGCTTAGTCTACTTTCATCATATTTTTTATTTATTGAGCAACTATCAAAATTGAGTCATTTACCCAAGTGCTATTGAAATCTGGGCACAGCCCTTTTAGCAGCCTTTATAATAGTACTGCCAATCCAAAGTTCCATGGGTCTTTGTAGGAAATGTCACTAGGATATCCAGCTAGAAATTAGCAGAGCCAGGACTTAATACCATCTTACCCCGTACTCTTGTTCTTAACAGTATTCTGTAAGCTTAACTCTCACCTACAAAGGGTAGTATGTCACTTTAGGAGCCCTTATAAAACTGGATAATTCTTGTAGAATATTCCTCAGTTTTGCCCTTCAAACCATTTTATGACCCAGAAGTTAGGAGGCTCTCCTAATCCTTCTAAAGTTTTAACAGATGTCTTTCTGGATTCTGGCAAAATAACGTATTACAGCCCATGGTTGTGTAATCCCCCTCCTCCCTCCCTTTTGTGAATGCCTCATAGAAAAACTCGGAGCAGGAAATATTATTAGGGACAAACAGATAAAGCCAGTTATGTTACACAGCAGCCAAAGTACTCTGTTAAAATATAAGCTAATCGTATCACTTCCCTGCTTATTACCCGTAAATAGCTTCCAGTTGCCCTTGGAATAAAATTTAATTTCCTGAAGATGATCTTTGAAGCCTTCTTAATTGATACTCATTCTGCCTCTCTCTTCAACCTCATTGGCCTCTCTTCCCTACATGCGCTTGATTCTATTTTTGCCTTAGGATGCTGCTCCCTGCCCTTCTTCGCAACTCCAATAATTTATCTTTCTGTTTAAATGTTACCTCATTAGGACTTCTTTCTCTCTTTACCTGCCCCACTCCATACAAATTAGTTGTTTTACTGTTATTCTTTACCACTGTACTGTGTTTATTTTGTATCGCTTACCACAATTTAATTACAGTGTATATATACCTACACATATTTACTTCTCTACATATTTAATGAATTTCCTCCTCTAGATTAAGCTCCACAAAGGTAAGAATCTTGCCTTTTTGCACCTGGCTTCTTTTAAGTAGATATTAAAACCTTGGTGGATTTTATAGGAATTAAATACTTATTTGAATGAATGAATATTTGTTGAGTGTTCTTCCAAATGTAGTAAGGAGGTAGAAATTTGTTACTTATCCTCCAGGAACTTTATATATATAATTCTTTATCTTGTATTTTAAGAACTAATTCAAAATTTCTATAAGAGAAGATTGCCACAGAAATTCAGAAAAGAGAAATTTTTTCTGTCAAAAATTCAAAGCCCGGAGCCCATCACCGGGGACCCAGCCCGTGGGTGCAGGTCGGGCTCCGGTGAAGAGCCCAGGTGGGGGCAGGGCGGGGCAGCTTGGCCTGGGTGAGGGTGCCGTAGCCAAGGGTGCTGTGGGCTGCCTGCTCGAGGGTTCTCCCCTGGCCTCGCTGAAGGCGGAGTTCACCCTCTCGGGTGAGCCCAGGGGGTTTTATAATAAACGTCACACATCCCTGCTCTAGTCTTACTTGTGCAGCTCTGACCGAGTGCTTGGGCCTAAACCCCCACAGGGCCCGGCCGCTGTGGCTCAGTGGGTGAGTGTTGGCCTATGAACCAGGTTAGGGTTTGAGTCCCGGTCAGGCACATGCCGGAGGCAGCCAATGAATGATCCTCAGCACTGATATTTCTACCTCTCTCCCTTACTCTCTGAAATCAATAAAAATATATTTATAAAAATAAAAAAAAATAAAAAAAATAAAAAAAAAAAATTCAAAGCCCGGTTGGTGTGGCTCAGTGGTTGAGGGTCCACCTATCAAGAAAGAAATCATGGTTTATTTACTGGTCAAGGCACATTCCCAGGTTTCAGGCTCTATCCCCAGTTGGGAGTGTGCAGGAAGCAGCCAATCAATAATTTTCTCTAATCATTGATGATTCTGTCTCTCCCTCTCCCTTCCTCTCTGAAATATATATATTTATTTTTTTAAGAATTTAAGGAAAACTCATGGAAAAGGTAGTATTTTAACCAAGCTTTAAGGAATGAGCCAGACTGTAAACTCAAAAGAGCAAGGGCCATGTTTTAACTTTATCTTATTCTGACACATTTTAAGTGCATGATCCATGTTAAGTAACAACAGGATTTGCACATATACACAAAGTAGTGTGGGAGGAGAGGGAAGGAATTACAGGAATGACAAGTCAAAGAGGTATACAAGTGTCAAAGTACTAAATTTATTGAGGAAGATCTGTTTCAGTGAAATATTTGAATGTGAAGAGAATTAGATTGAGATAAAGTTGGAAAAGTAAGTCTGTAATGGATAGAAACATAAATGCCAGATAGTATATCAGTATCAGAAGTTAGATGTGAAGGTGGTTAGGTTTCTCTTTGCAGACAAATTAGTTTCTGGGAGGATAGCCTAAGAAAATTACAGCTTGAGAAATACATGCAAATGGTATCTGGAGTACAAATACCAGAATAGCTTGGAATACTGGTTCTATTGTCAACATCATCACCATCAAATAGCAAGATTCAGATTCCTATAGTTGGCTTGGCTGGAAAGAGAATGTTTGTTTCCTTATATTTCTGGAAGGGAGCAACACACTAGCCTGACAAATCCCTAGGGGTGTTTGAACAGTTATTATAGAATTTGTATATTACTGAGGAGCTCCATGCAATGACTTCTAAGATCCTTCCAATTCTTAGTGAGATTTGTATGTCCCACAAATAAGAGACAGGGCACTCGGGTTTCCATTTCAAGAGGCCTGCATGTAGGTGAAGAAATGGCTCATCCGTCTCTTTCGGGCCTAATTGTTAGAGCCAGACTTTCTCTCCTTAGCTGGCTCATTAAATGTCTGCAGTTGATGACATTGAGGAGGCATTTTGGAGAAATAACTCCATTCAACTGTTTTTCCAGCTATTTCTCAATACTGTTCTATCAGCATGATGACAGAAATAGGCACAGATTGAAAAGATCATAAAGACATTTCAGGGTATTTTGTGAGACTGGTCCCAGAAGGAGTTATTAGGAAAGGCAAACAGCAATACGAATATTCAGAGGTCTTAGAACTAGACCTTGGAAGATGGGGAGGGTTTGTTGTATTAGAGATTGAGATTGTAAGGATGGGCATTCCAGAATAAGGAAACAATGTGAGCCAAGATACCAGACAGAGAAGTGTGGAGTATGTCCTAGGAACAGTAGAAACTTTGGCAATTGGACTTATTTGGCTGGAATATAAAGTATATGTAGGCAGAATGGTAGGTTCAGAACAAGGAGATGAGAAGACATTGGGAAGCTTAGTGGGTATTAGAATTGTTGGAGTAGATAAGCAGAGCCATGCGTTAGGTAGATTAATTTGTTACTGATGTATCATATAGGATGAACAGGACAGGGCCACTGTTAGGCAAATCTATGTTTGTAATAGAGCTGCTGATGGTGAAAGCCAAAGGCAGGCTGCTGGGTGAATCTTATAATTTGGGATTAGGAAAAGTGACCAACATTGTTGCATTTATGGATACAAATTGTCACAGTGGGTTAACAGTAAGGCAGGTTTAATAAAGAATAGGCCCTGTCCGAAACTGGTTTGGCTCAGTTGATAGAGCGTTGGCTTTCGGACTGAAGGGTTGCTGGTTCAATTCCGGTAAGGGGCATGTACCTTGGTTGCGGGCACATCCCCAATAGGAGGTGTGCAGGAGGCAGCTGATTGATGTATCTCTCTCATCGATGTTTCTAACTCTCTATCCTTCTCCCTTTCTCTCTGTAAAAAATCAATAAAAAATATATTTTTTTAAAAAAAGGATAGGCCTTGGGCCAGGAATGACGATACCTAAGTTCTAGCCAGGATACCTCCACAGCTTTCCAGTATAACATTCAATAGTTTATACTAAGCTTTCTGTGCTAAGAAGGGACACTGTGAGGAAAAAATAAGATAATAAAGTTGGATTTATAGGAAGAAAGTGCCATTGTTTCATACTATGTCATTTGTTCAGATTCCATGTGATTATTCATTTGGTAGATATACAGAATAAAAACATTTTTAGGTCGATCTTAGTTTGCTCTGTTTTCTCTACTGTCCTTTTATGTGGCACGTGTCAAGGTGTAGTGCCCTAGAGATTTAATTTATATAAAGGAGCTCGATTTGGCATTTCAGACCACTTTAAGGTCAAGACCTGTGTATTCTTTTCCTTTCTCCCAATTTAAAAATATGTATGAGTTTTGTTTACAGTTTCCTCACATTGTCACAAAACAATTATTCGACAAAAGTATTTATAAAGGCAAATTAGGCCAAAAAGTGTAAATATTAGGTTCTTCCAAGAGCTCTGTGGTTTCATACTCTAGGCTTCTGTGAAGTGAATAGTTAGAACTAGATGAATTTGAATATCCTTACAACATTTTTTTTTTAAGTTCAATGTGTCTATGTTGCTTCTCTATAAACTACATTTTTCTACTTTTTTATATATCGATAGAGCTATTGAATAATTTCTAAGCAACTCAATGAAATATTATAAAGCATATCAGACTTACTAAAGTTTGCCCAATGTATCATTAGCAGATTGAGGAATTAAATTCTATTTTTATGGCAAAATTGCCAAAGGAGAAATGCAGAGAAAAGTAATTTATTTCAACAGACACTAATACTATGTACCAAGTATTAGAAAATGCAGAAGATTGGTAGATAAATGTGATAGGGTCCTCATAGAATATGCAATCCAATAATAAGGGTAGGGATAGAGAAACAACTGTTCTGGAAACTAAACTTAAAAAAAAATAGAATTAAGTTTTAGCTCTGAGTGAAACTTTATTAATCACTTTATGCAGTTAAGAAAAAAAGCTCTAACCTATAAAACGGCTTGCCCAACATAGTATTTATCACCTGCATCTCTTTCACAGTTAAACTAGTTCTCTGTCCTTTACATTTTGTTGCTTGTATAGGTAATAGTATAGTCCATTCATGTTTTCCCAGGAGGCATAAGTGATCTAGAAATTGGTCAGTGCACATTTGAAAAATTAAGTGTGTCTTTAGCATGTTTCCTCTTGAAAATGATAGCCCTCAATGGCTGTATAATTCTCCTAGTAATCAGTTCCTCCAGGATTTGACTTGCCCCAACAGGTTTCTCATATTCTTTGCTCAGCCTGAGCAGCTTAATAAGATGGAAGGGAGAGACTTGCGGAGATGAAATTTATGATAGAATGGGGTGACCTTGAACCAGTATCTGGAAACACAGTATTGATTAGAATTAAATCACAGGTTTGCTTTCTATCTTCCATAGATAGTAAAATAATATTTTCAGGGCAGCTCCTGAGTATCATCCTTTTTACTAAAGAAGGTATTCTTAACCAAGAATTTCTGAGTAAAAGAGCCACTCCCACTAATTCATAGCTGCTCTTTTATTCTTTTAAAAACGTGTCAGTCCATGCAGCATTTCTTGTTTGCCCAGATCACTGGCCTCTCATAAAGGAAGGTTCTCTAAGTTTTGGTGCAAATTGTTTGAAGTAGTTTCTCCCTCTATGTCTCTGACAGTTGGTTACTTTTGATGCAGCCCATTAGTCTGATGATTGAGCAATTCATCAACTTAGATTCTGCTGAGTCAGCAGACTGTGTATAGTTTGGGTTCATCCATGAAAAGTGCTTTTAGGGAATCCTGTGCAGATGACCTGAAGTAGTGGAGCTCATTCTGGTTATGGTGAAGAAAGAGAAAATAATATTGAGATCTTCAAATAATCACTAAATTAATTCCTTACCAGTTCTATCAATGTATTTCTTATCTTAGCCCAATCGTTGCCATGAAGAATTGCAGTGAGAATTTATTGTAGATGATCCCTTGGAGTTATTTTTATTATCAACGAAGGCAAAAAGTTAGAAGGGAAAACAGAAGCTTTTGTTTACTGAAGAATTTTTAAAAGGATAAAATGTAAGCTGTGTGTTGTTGTTGTTGTTGTTTTGCAATTATACTCCTGAGTTCTGACTGTCTTTATAAACCTACAGTTGTAGCAAGTGCCCTAACAGCTTCCATTCCTGCCAGGCTTAACCTGGGAGGAAGTGTGTGTGTGTGTGTGTGTGTGTGTGTGTGTGTGTGTACAATTTTAAGGTCTTTTTTCCCCTTTTTTCTTATTGACCTGACCTATTTTCTCTGTACTTCCACTGCATCATCTCACTTGCTGTTTTAGCCCATTGATGTGGTAGAACTTTTGGAATCCTAAGTTTTTGCCAGTCTGGCAGAGAGCCTGTGTAAATTTTGATTACTAATACTCTTTATGAATGGAATTGGTAAAATTAGTATCCTTATGATCCCTGTACCTCAAGAAGGACACAGGCCAAGGAAAGGCAGCTAAACTAGCCAAAAGGTTACATAATACTATATCCACAGAATTTCTACCAGTCAACGTTTCTACCAGTCAATTTGGAATAGGAATGTGAGGCCAGGGGGGATACAATTTATCAAATTGTATTTCCTGCTCCCATTTACTAGGAGCTACTATGATTTTTCTCAACAGTTCCAGTATATTAGCCCAGCGTTTTTCAACCGCTGTTCCGCGGCACACTAGTGTGCCGCGAGATGTTGCCTGGTGTGCCGTAGGTGCAGACAAGACAAGAATTTTATAATTTTTCACTATTTTGTTTACTTAATATTTCATAATAAAGTAATTATAAAATACTTTCTTTGTGTTTATTTGATTCCTATTCAAGAGAATTACTTTATATATAGTCAATATAGGCACAGAGTTAAATTTTTTAACATTTTCTAATGGTGGTGTGCCTCGTGATTTTTTTCATGAAACAAGTGTGCCTTTGCCCAAAAAAGGTTGAAAAACACTGTATTAGCCTACAATCCCAAGTTATGGAGAGATACCTAAGCCCTTTTTGTTGTACTAGAGGCCTGGTGCATGACATTTGTGCACTGGGAGGAGGTTCTCCTCAGCCCTGTCTGCACTCTTCAGCAGTCCAGAGCCCTCGGGGGAAGGCAGGAGAGGCTCCTGCCACCGCTTGCCCGCCTTCAGCCCAGCTTGTGGCTGAGCGGCACTCCTCCTGTGGGAGCACACTGACCACCAGGGTGCAGCTCCTGTGCTGAGTATCTGCCCCCTGGCGGTTAGTGTGCGTCATAGCGACAGGTTGTTCTGCCATTTGGTCGATTTTCATATTACCATTTTATTATATAGGATTATATAAAGTTTTCCCCTTTAGTCTTACATTTCCTTTACCTCCTCCCTCCCCAAAAGGACAACATAAGTGTGGAATGAAGAAGGCTGTCAAGAGAATTGTAAAGGGCACTTGAAACAAAGCCAGAGCCATTTTCTCAGAAATCTACTGGTCCCACACAGGTCATCAAAAGGCAGGATTAGTCCATTTAAAGTGATTGCTTGATCATGTGAACATAGTCCATAAGCAAGAATCCTTGTTTATGGTAGTTTACTATCTTTGACCTTGAATTTCCCATATCTGAGCTAAAAGTTTATGTCACCAATCATAAATATTGACTGCACAAAGCAGAAGCCCAACTAGATAGATTTCTTTGTATAATGTTTCTGCAAATCTAAAAAGGAATATGACCCTAATCGTTTTAAGAATAAAAACTTTCTTTATCTTCCTTATCATGGGCATCAGGGAAGACTGTAGGCAGTCTCCAAAGGAACTGTCTGAAGCTCCAGATTACATCTGTCTGAGGTGGAGAAGAGGGACCATGTGGCAGATATATGACGACATCTGTGTAATCTTTCTGTGCAGTCTAATCTCCATAGTCCTGATGGATTATTGTTTCTTATCCATCATTGTGCAATACCAGGAAAATAAAAGAGAATTTGAAGTTTAAACTAAACCTATTAGAAGTAAGGTGAGTGATAAGATTCAGAATAAGCATTTGAATTTAGCCTTCTTGCTCATTTCCTAACTTCTGTCCATAAATTCATGTTTATCTTGCTAGAGGAGCTAGGTTTTACAAAGAATCTGGCCCTCCAGTTAAGCTTTCCACTGTGCCTGTGTTGGGGGAGGAGTAGGCAGGAATAAAGGAAACTTCTTTTTTGATGATCCTCAGAAGTAGACTAAGAAAGAATTCGACCCTTGAATACAAGGATGTTTTGAAAACTATTTATATAAATACTACCATACTTATTAAATGGGGGAAAGGGGAAAGCAGAAAGAAATGCAAAGGTGTGTGACATTCAGAGTCAAATGTGCCATTCCATTTCCCATGTCTAATAGTATTAAAGGCCATAGAAACAAGCTGGCATATAGCCAAGTTCAAGTACCCAACTGAAAATAAAATAAATGCCGCCCTTTGATTTTGCTAGAGAAAACTAGGTTGCCTGAATGAGCAAAAATGGAAATGGAAATGCAGCATTCCTAATCTTTCCACCTCGTTATAAAAACTTGGTAAATAAAATATTGTAGATGGATTTTATCATGGATTGAAAGTAAAGAATCCTAAAATTTTGTTTTTTAGTTTTATCCTTTAGTTATATATTCAGGATTTCTTTTGTTAGTATTCTATAAATTTTTTTTTTTTAATTTGATGAAGTAGTAGAATAAGGATAAGAAGAAAAATGAACAGTAGAGGTTTTAAATAAGAACAGGAGCGTTGCCCTGGCGCTCAGTTGGTGGTAGTGTTGCCCTGTACACCAATAGGTTCCAGGTTGATTCCTAGTCAGGGCACATACCTACGTTGCAGGTTTGATCCCTGGTCAGGGCATGTATGAGAGGCAACCGATCAATGCTTCTCTTCTCTGCTCTCTCTCTCTTTCTCTCTCTCCCTCTCTCTCTCTCTCTCTCTCTCTCTCTCTCTCTCTCTCTCTCTTTCTCTTCCTTCCCCTCCCTCTCTCTTTCTCTTCTTCTCTCTCTCTAAAATCAAGAAAACATATCCTCTAGTGAAGATTAAACAAAAAGAACAAGAGTGTAAGCCAGGAATTGAGATATACACATAGGTTGACCTAAAACCAGAAATCCAGTGAATCTGTAAATAAACTTTGCTAAAATTCCACTCATCATTTCTCTTCCACAAGTTCCATTCATTATGATGCTTTACAAATCAAAACATTTGATTGCATGACAATACAGTAGAGCTACTTTGTGGACCTTGACCCCAGTTCTTAGAGACAGTGGGGTGGAGCTAAATTAGAGAATATATAGTTCTTGAGGAGCATATAGTTACAAGATGGCTGTGGAGTTTAAAAAACTAGACAAAACAGCACAGCTCGTGATTAAACCGTTTTCTTTAATTTTTTTTCAGGTTACAAATTGAGACAATAAATGATATTGCTGTATTGCTACTCTTTGATTTATTCTTTAGTACCCATTCTTATTCTGAAAAAAAGCTAAGCTTGGATCTTCTTAGAGCTATGGAAGGAAAACAACAAACACTAACCAGCTGCCAGTTTACCTCCTATAAGTAGAATTTTTCTTCTAAAGAGAATGGTTAGGTATGTTTGATTGCTTTAGGAGATGAGTAACCCAACACCCTGGACTCCATGAGAAATCTGCAGGCTGAGGGAGGTGGAGACTGTCATGCCATGCACATGGAGCAGCTCAATGGGATCAGAGCTGTCCCCAACCCGGGCAGAGAGCAGCACCAGGCCCAGGAGTCTGAGATCCTGCTGAACATCAAGGTCCAGCTGGAGGCTGAGATTGCTACCACTGCCTGCTGGAAGAACGGAGGATTTTAATCTTGGTGATGCCCTGAGTAACAGCAATACTAGGCAATCCGTCCAAAAGACCAACATCCCCACGATTGTGAATGGCAAAGTGGTCTCTGAGGTCAATGACACCAAAGTTCTGAGACATTAAGGCAGCAGAAGTGGGGCACTCCTTGGAGGGCAGGGGGCCAATAAAAACTTCAGAGATTTTTTTTTTTTAAGTATGCCTTTTCTCTACCTCTTAGTAATGCTGTCATATTATCCTATTTATTTACTTCATAGCACTAATCACACCATGAAATTGTTCTGTTTACTTGTTTCTCTCTCTAACAGGTACCTTGTCTGTCTTAGTCATTGTTAAATTACTAGCACTTAGCTTAAAATTTGGCACATAGTAGGAGTTTTATAAATATTTCTTGATTGAATAAATACTGAGAGGCATATTCAGGCTCATGAGAGAGACTGCCTATTTGGAATTTCCAATGCACTCTTTCCTCCACCAGCTGGAGTTGCAAACACAAAAAGAATCCATCAACACCCTCAAGTTCCAGCTTCCCACTGCCCACCCCCACCTCAGTGGCAGGAGTTTTTGCTCCTTGGTTTTTCTCCCAGATGGACTTTTGCAGTAAAGCAGTGATGTGATAGTAAGATGCAAGGCTGAATATGCCTTTGTCTAGACTTAATTTAATATATTGTAGAAAGCCAATTTATACCTTGTTTTCAGTGTTCTTAATTCTAATGCCTGGCTAGAGTTGCAATTGTATCTAAATTCTGAGCACACTGCTCGCCTGGGGCAGCAGTAGACCTTTTCTTCAAATTTAAATTAGCTGAAGGCTGGCTGTCCTACATGTAAAAATGTGTTCTTAATATCCTGACTGAGCACAGGCTATCCAGTTAAATGAATTATCTGAAGTGCTTGCTTTTTATCTACCAACATGATTAGAAAGCCCAAGAGCAGTGAAATTTCATTAATGGCATCCATTTGTGCATTATTACTTTATTGCATTATTACAAAAATTGTCTGTTTCCTGCAACCCAAAGAAACTACATTTCTTCTTATCTCATATTTAAATTTGAACACACATTGAACATATCTATTCAAGGAATGATTCTGCAAAATAAGGGTTAGGTTTCTAAAACTCAAGGGGCAAATTCCTTCTGCCACAATTTCCAAAGATGATCTCTATGAGCACAGTTAGTTCTCTTTATCTCTAGAATTGTGGTGTTTCTCCTTTTTTCCTCATCCCTCACGGAATAAACAACAGGTTCCTGAGGGGAGGAGCTGGGATTAAGAAATTAGAGAAAGAAAGAGCCGAAACCGGTTTGGCTCAGTGGTAGAGCGTTGGTCTGCACTGAAAGGTCCCTGGTTAGATTCCGGTCAAGGGCATGTACCTTGGTTGCGGGCACATCCCCGGTAGGGGGTGTGCAGGAGGCAGCTGGTCAATTTTCTCTCATCGACGTTCCTAGCTCTCTATTCCCCTCTCTTCCTCTCTGTAAAAAATCAATAAAATATATTAAAGAAAAAAAAAAAAAGAAAAGAAATTAGAGAAAGAGACAAGAGGCAGAAATAGATTCCTAAGGCTGGGTGGGTGCCATCTCTCTGATGGAGAGACAGTCACACTCACCACAGACAACACAGCATATTTTTTGGCTTCCAAAGAGGAGTTTAAGGTCAAAAGGAGTTTCGGGTGTGCTCAGACCCTATTCATCAAAATCTGGGTAAGCTCCTTATTTTTTTATTTTTTTATTTTTTAAATATATAGTTTATTGATATTACAAAGAGGAAGGGAGAGAGATAGAGAGTTAAGAAACATCGATGAGAGAGATACATCGATCAGCTGCCTCCGGCACACCCCCTCCCTACTGGGGATGTGTGACCGGAATCGAACCCGGGATGCTCTATCCACTGAGCCGAAGGGGTTTCGGCTCCTTATTTTTTGGTACAAGATTTAGCATATCAAGACCTGGGTGAGTCAAGGTCCTATTTGTTCCTCATTCCAAGCACATGGTTTAAGAAATCAGTACTGATAACAGGATTCTGCCAGTGCCCTCGGGCTCAGCTGATAAGAATTAAAAGAATGCCCATGTGCCTTCTCAGGCGGCTCTCTACAAGAATATAAAAAAAAATAATAATTCTGAGTAAAGACACTAGAAGAGCATTAATTCAATGGATGAAATTCCACATAGACCTAAGTATTTATCAAGAATCAAGATTTTTATATCCTTAAGGTATTATATATTATCCTTTTCCTTAGAATCTTCTGCTGATTCTCAACTTTTCCTGGAAAAATGAGTCATTCCCACCATATGATGACCAACTCTGTGGACCACACCAGTACAATGCCACCTTCTCACCATCACCCGGCCACTGCGGCCTCCCACCTGCACGGAGGGGGAGACGGCAACATGATGATGATGGTGAGTGCCATTGGGAGAGGCAGCCTGGGCCCTTTCCCACACACTTGGGTAGTAGAAATAATTTTACTTTAGGACTGGAAGATTATTATTTAATAATAATTATTATTCTATAAAGGCCAATTTACCTATCAGGAAAAACGAAGGCAGATCCAGATGAGGCAGGTGATTTGCCCAACATCATGTGGCAGGTTAATCACAGAGCCACACCAGAAATAATATTTCCAGGTCCTTTCTTCTATATTCCTTTCTTTCAAAATTAACTCTTTTCTAAATTAAGTTCTGGTCTTTATGTTTAGTGTAGAAAAGAGAAAAAGACAAAAGTCAGTGGTGGAGAGTGCTTGTGTAGTAATGCTAAAATGAGGGAGAAAACTTCCCACTGCAGTGAATATTATCTAGATCTACAATTTTTAACTATTCTAAGGTTCTTTACTCATTCAGAATCTCTAATTTGACTTGTTTTGGTTTTCTGACAGCACATGACCTTCTACTTTGGCTATCAGAATGTGGAACTATTGTTTTATGGCTTGGTGATCAATACAGCTGGAGGTGAGTAAGCCACCAGGTGGTGTTTGAAGGAGACAAGCACTTGAGAAACAGTGATAAGGAATCTCTTTCTATTGTTTGCTGAATCATTAACTGTTATGAACCTTAACCATCTTGCTTCTTAGGTAAGGGTACACACTCCTTATTTTAGAGTTTCTGAAAAAATAATCTAGATACCAGATAGGAGTCTTTTGTACTCCATTCCCTCTCATCCTTTTCCAGTGTTTCCTGTTTGATAAGTTATTGGTCATGGTCTTAAAACTATACAGGCAGTCCTCGGGTTACATTGGACTCAGCGTACATCGTTTCGTGGTTATGTTGCCATCTCCCATTTATTTATTAAAAAAAGAAGTTCCATCATTTTGACATATGTACATATGTGCTTTTTGTTTTTTATTATTTATTTACCACAAGTAAAGGTCAGAAATTATTATATTTCTTTTAAATTTTTTTTCACTTCATTACTGTTGTGTATGTGCTCCATGTGAGTGACCTAGGTGCTTATATACGTGGGTTCTGACTTACAGCGAAAATCGCTTTTTATCATGCCATAGGTATGGATCTCCGACATAACCAGAGAATCTTCTGTAGTCAAGTTAAAATTATGTAAGAAGCATACACACACACTCACAAAGACACACACACACTGAGTAGCCAGATTATTATGCGTTCAGAGATCATAATAACCTGGCCACTGTGTATACTGTGTGTGTGTGTGTGTGTGTGTGTGTGTGTGTGTGTGTGTGTATGCACACAAAGTTACTCTAGGTTAAAAGCTATTGACCTACTACATTGCTGCTATTTTTCATAAAAGTCAAGCTTCAGATAGTAAAATGCTTAGCCCTAAATCACAGACTTAGTATGTCAGAGCTATAACAGGGACCCAGATTTTCTAGCCCTGCCTAGTCCAGTGTTCTTTCTAGTGTACCAAACTGCTCTACGTCATTTCTGATTCTTGACATGGCCCATTTTAGTGTCAGTCCTAGATTTTGGATAACTAATCACCACCTTCTTTGTGTCTATAATGTTGAGTTGGTGTGCCTTAAGTTCAAATTGCACAAGCTGACTAGTTAGTTGAACTGCTTTAGGTGCAGTTATATCTTTGGAGCCACAAAATCAATTTGTTCTGGGAAGAAGGGGATTATTTAATTCAGGTAGTGTGTAAAATCAGAAGTTTGAATACATTCTTAGCATTACCAATGTTATGCCCAGACTTCGTGATCCCCCAAGGACCACCAGGGAGCCAAGTCCGATGCAATAAACAAAAGAGCCTTCACCATGCTAGCATGGGCCCTTCCCACCAACGCCCGCAGCATGGCGGAAGAGAGCGAATTTCTCCCAGTCCAGGGGTTTTGAGGGCTAGGATAACTCCGCCCTGCGGGGTGGAGTCGGGAGCTCATCCTTGCCCCGCCCTGCCCTCTCACCAATGCTTCCCAGTATGAAAGATTTAGAATTAAAATGCCTATTCAAGAAATAGTCAGCACTTACAAATAAGTTATTCCCTTTTGCATAATGTATTCAGAATTAAGAGTAGCATCTTTTCTATGTTGTCTTTCTAGCTTGTGTAGCATGCCAGCTAATGATTTTGCACTGTTTGACAGTACCACCATCTTTTCTTTCCCTGCTTAGAAATGGCTGGAGCTTTTGTGGGAGTGTTTTTATTAGCAATGTTCTATGAAGGACTCAAGATAGCCCGGGAGGGCCTGCTACGCAAGTCACAAGTCAGCATTCGCTACAATTCCATGCCTGTTCCAGGACCAAATGGTACCATTCTTATGGAAACACACAAAACTGTTGGGTAAGAAGACTGAACAGATCCAGATAGAAGTTCTGGAGAGCTGGGTTAGCTAAGTAGCAAAGCAACTATTTTATTTGCAACAGCCCCTTCTTGAGTTAGTGATTCTGTATGACCTTGATCAAAACTGTCTTTGGAGGCTTTGGCTGTGGGTCATAAGCAGGCCAAAGGAGGAATGATAGGAACCCTTCTGCAAACATGAACATTTGCTCTAAATTTTAAGTATTGGTCACTTTGGAAAAAGATAAGGAATCCATATTATAAAATATTTGCGTAAATAATAATAAACAAGAAATTCAGGTCAGGGTATAGAAGAATGACAGAATCTAACTGATTCCTTTCTGTAAAAAATTGTAACTACCCAGCTTTAGTCGCAGTTTGTTTGTGACTATACAAATGTCTGTATTCCATCTAAGAAAGTATTTGGGATAACTATTGGTTTTCCCCACAGATTGACAAATGATTTTTGAGCTTCAGTCTTAATAGAAATGTAGATCTGAAAACTAAAAATTGGAGTTCAAGCAGTCCTGCAGACCAATATTCTGCTCTCAGATAAACACAGTATTATTAATATCCACTGTACTGGTGAGCTTATTGAGACCAAACAGGTTGTGACTTACATAAGGTGACAAAAATAGTAAATGACGGAGGGGATAAAATAGACAGGTCTCTTGATCCCTAATTAATACTTTCTGTACCTCCCACACCTCAATTCTATTTCCACTTTTTTAGAATGTGAACTTTGCAAAGGTGGAAGGCCTGAAAATATTTAGGCTTCTACTGTAGGATCCAAGGTGGAGGTAAATCAGAAGTATTAGGCCTCCTTCCTCTCCTGAACTTTCACAGAGAGTTCCTCTGACTGACATGTCATCCTAACTATCTAGTGCTTATAAACCTGACAACCCTATTATGTTTCATTTCCAGGGATTAGTAAACAACAAAAATACATAAAAGTATCCACCAGCCACCAGGGTGGTATGAGGGAGTCCAGTTCCAGCTTTCATGACAAATGCTCCCCCTTCTCCTGAGGGGCAGAGCTGCTCAGCACTCTCAGGGGTCTTTGATTGCTGTTTCTTTTACTCTCCAGGCAGCAGATGCTGAGCTTTCCTCACCTCCTGCAAACAGTGCTGCATATCATCCAGGTGGTCATCAGCTACTTCCTCATGCTCATCTTCATGACCTACAATGGGTACCTCTGCATTGCTGTAGCAGCAGGGGCCGGCACTGGATACTTTCTTTTCAGCTGGAAGAAGGCGGTGGTAGTGGACATCACAGAGCATTGCCATTAATGTCAAACTCCATGGTGCGGCCTTATCGATTGCAGTGGGAAGCAGTTCAAGACTGGAAGACATTATTCCTACTCGAATCTCCCCTTCTTGTTCCTTAACTCCTTACACACACACCTTCTCAACAGAGGGTTAGCTTACAGTCTCTGAGTAACCCCTGACTGTTCTTCCTGCGCTGAGATTCCCGTTTCTCTTGAGGTGAAACCACCCCTGAGATGTCTTCTCCTCCGCCATTATCTTAGATCCAAGATACATGTTCTTGTCTAATCCAGGTAGCTGTCTCTTCAGTGTCTTGATCTCCTGCTTTCTTTTTTAGTTTTTAGTTTTAGCAGACAATCTGAATTTGATGGGGTTTTCCTGGGTCAGTGGTGGAAAGGGATTGACTTCAGCTAGGATTCATGGCAGCTGAGGGAAATTCTTGCCCAACAAAACCCAGAATCCAAACTTAACACTAAAAAATAAGTTCTAGTCTTTGGACTCAATGAGAGGGAAATACGTTGTGCCTTTCCCTGGGTGTGATGTGTTGCACCAAAACCTTAGTAGTGCATAGAAGGTGGTTTGAGACTATAAATCTAGAGCTTACAGAAGTGTGCATTTTGGGGTGGCTGACTCATCTATGGTGTTCCCACTTAACATTTTGATTAGAATGAACTTGCCAATCAAAAAAAAAAAAAAGATATGACAATCAAGTTGAGAAAATAGACGTATTTTAAAATAAAACCATTGACATTTTACTTTGACTTGGTACCTTGGTTTGTCACAACTGAATGAAGCAAAAAGTTTGAATCATTATCTCCCATTATTTTTCATGTGTCTGTCTCTAAACCAGTGGTTTTCAAACTTTAGCAGGCATTAAAATCACCTCAAGGGCTTGCTAAAAACACTAGTTGCTGGGCCTCAATCTAGAGCCAAAACAAGTTCCCAGATGATGCTCCTGCAGATGGTCAGGGGACCATACTTTGAGAATCTCTGCTTTAAACCTGGTGGAATGAGCATGGTTATTTGAATTACTGATTGGCATATCTGGTGGTATATCTGGGCTTCACTCATGTACTAAATGCTGCTGGTCGATACTTAATCATTCCACAAACATTTATTCAGCTCTGTGTGTATGTGTGCCCAAGCACACATGCAGGAAGGGCTATAGCCAGAGTAACTTTATCAGCATTACGAAATCACTAGTCTTATTTGTAAAGATCTTGGAAATACAATAGCTTGAAGGTTGAGAAAGACCTTTGATCTGAAATGCAAGTTAGCCAGTCATGGGCCAGAAGGACAAAAGTCTAGCCCAAAAGTCTAGTCTTTGGAAAGGCTTAGGGTGTGGTCTGCTGAAAGCCAGATATTCCTTACCCCCCAATATCCATGCCCACACCAGGCAGATCCTCATCCTCTACATGACCATCTTTGTTACTCTTGGGGGCTTAATTAGATGACAGGAGGCCAAAATCTCTTCTCATGAAGAACCACATTGGATTTTTAGTTGTTAGTCTACGCTGCAGCTTTGTTCCTAGTCCAAACTACCTCTATAAAGTGGCTCTTCTATGCTGGTCTGCTAAATCCTGCCCTCCTTGGTGCTAGACTCCACTTGTGCCTCAGGGCAAGAGAGATGACACAGCTATCCAGTTGGTTGTGGTTGTAAAGTCTGTACTTTTCTCTGTGGGTACAGTTAAATAGTGGAGTGAGGAATGTGTACTTCCATGGCTTTGAACCAAGAGAGGCGTATGAGCCTACTGGATCGAGATTAAAACCTAAGAACCAACGCTTAGAGTTTTGTGCTTTTCTCTCATTCCAACCCCTTGTAGTGCTGATATTTAGCATGAGCAGAGTGAATGACTGGTACTGACAGAGTCCAACATTAAGGTTTAAATAGCCTGTTATTGTCACAGAAGCCAAGGAATAACAAATTTTTTAAAAAATAAGAATGTTTAGTAGTGACCCTGGTGCTCTCTAGAAATCTTGGCATGAGCTGCTATAAAGTACCTTTTAGAAACAGGGCCTTATAATTAAGGTAAAAAAGAAATGAAGGCCAGTTAAGATAAAGTGCTATGAATTTGAAACTGTGATAGGTCTTAAGATAGTCAAGATAGAGTCTCCTGAAAAACCTGAATTCCAGCAATTCTTAGACTAGGTTGCCAAAGCAAGAAGCTATTGAAGGAGAAATATAATAATAATAAAGTTTAAATTCCTTCTTGAGCTCTTGATTGTGATAATGATCTTGTTGACTTTCATTTCTATATCCCTGTTCATTTGAAATTTTAGTGCCTGACTTCTTTGTTCCTTTTGGATCTAGATTACTCTTTTCCACCTTCCCTGTTCAAATCTTTTAGAAGCCTGTATCCCTATTTCCTTGGCACCTATGTTGCTCTCCATTTCCTTTTTCTGTCATAACTAGAAGATAACATCTTTCATCCCATATTTCCAATTTATCAAATCTCCCTTGCCTTCCTGATGTAGAACATTGCCTATGCAATAGATATATCAATAGATACCAACCAGAAGTTGTAAAAGTTGGTAGAGACCTGAAGCATGTTTTGAGCAGTTGTCCAACTTTATAAAGTTAGGTAAAGGGCTACCTGGTGCCATCTGCAATTTTAGAATCTTAGTTGTGCTCTCCAGTCTATGCTGGACACACAGCTCCTCAATGCCCACAAACTCCCTCTGTGTCCATTGGGGAAGTAGAGATTGAGGTTTCTTCACTACTTCTATGGTAGGATAGTCTGGAATTCCCTTTCAGGCTGTGGGGCACTGGTCTTGAGTTCTAGCCATAAAGGGTTAGGAACTAGAAGGGGAGGGAGCAGGAGGTACACTTTCATGTCATTTAATTTTTATCCTGCCCTTTCCAGCTGCTTCTTTCAGAAGATACATCTAAAGATACAAAGTCTGCATTTGATGTAATGCCTTAATCACTGGGTCCACAGTTAATGTTGACTGTTTTAGATTGTAAGCTCCTAGAGAGCAGTATTGCTACAGTAGGAATGTTTTAACAGTGTCGTGTACAAAAGAAAATAAATATTTTGATTTTGTGATCCTATGCATGTTTTTTTACCCAAAGTGATATAAAATATGTGGTCTCTACATTGTACACACTGTGTCTTGGCCATTACCGCCAGTTTTTAAGATGTCAGTTTTAGGTGGCGTGGTCCCTTTGTTTTGTTGTTGTTTTTTGTGTGTGTTTTTAATATATATTTTATTGATTTTTTACAGAGAGGAAGAGAGAGGGACAAGAGAGTTAGAAACATCGATAAGAGAGAATCATTGATCAGCTGCCTCTTGCATACCCCCTACTGGGGATGTGCCTGCAACCAAGGAACATGCCCTCAACCGGAATCGAACCTGGGACTTTTCAGTCCGCAGGCCGATGCTCTATCCACTGACCCAAACCGGTTTTGGTGGTCCCTTTGTTTTCTTATCATTCTCCTACTCTATTCAAAATGACAAGCTAGTCCATGAGGCAGCTACATGAACTTTTGCACAGGAGACGAGCTTCCTAAAGCTGCAAATATCTCAGTATACCAAGAATTCTTAAATTTAAAAGCTAACTTGTCCTATTAGAATCTCCTCCCTATATTTATGGTGTCAGGCAAGAGGCTCTGAATTGGGCCTCTAGGAACTTCACTGCTGAGCCTTGAGATGAGCATTGGCCATGCCTACCCTTTGGTAACGTGAGAATTTTGGTGTTATGTGCCCTTCCTACTGGAGCGCGGATGGCCACTCTGCCATTCAGCACCACTTCCAGTCTTTTCCATGGTACAATATGAGCAGCATGGACTTTGTGGAGTCAAGTGTACCTGGGTTTGGATCCACCACTTTCTAGAAATATAATCTTCAGCAAGTTATTTTAATAATCCCTAAGCCTTAGTTTTCTCAGTTATAAAAAGGCAGTAATGTTTGAATTAGGAGCAATATTTATAAAGCCCCAACACATTATATATATATATATATATATATATATATATATATATATATATATATATATATATATTATTTTCTGTCAACTCCCATCCAAATATAATCTCCATAAGAGCAGGGATTTTCTTTTTTGTCTGTTTTGCTCACTGCTCTATCACTAGTTTCTAGAAAATGCTTGGCACCTTTAAGGAGCTCAGTCATATGAGCTTGAAATTGAACTAGATATTGATAGAATGAATACACTGCTCAATAAGTTACAATATCTGCTGTAAGGAACTCACGAAACTAAAAAGATAAAACAGTAATAATAGCAACAATGGTAGTTGTTATTTATCCAGCACTTGTTATGATCCAGTCATGATGCTAAACTCATTTCACTGTTTCATTCCATTCCATTCCATAGTAGTCCTTTTAGATATAATCTCCATCATATTGATAAGACAAAGGCTCACAAAATTTAAATCATTGGCTCCAGATAACACAGCAAGGAAGTGACTGTGCTAGAATTTCAGCTCAAGACACTTCACAATCCATGATTTTCAATCTTTTAGAGAATTTCCCAAACATATACAAAAATAGAAAAAAAAATGTTCAGCTTCAATCAAGTCCACGGCCAACTTGGTTCCCTGAATCCCTTGCTATATGATCAAATAAGTGCAACCAAATTTACTCCTTATGAGCAGAAAAGCTGAACTCTACAGACAGGAGTAGTTTGGAAAGCCCTCATGAGGTCTGCTTTGGTTAAACTCTCCTTTCCCTCCTCCCCACCAGCTGACCACCCAGGCTTCATGTGAAACCGCAGGGGATGGAATACTCAATGCCTGCTCTGTCCCTATGCTCAGGATGTGTGAGGCCTGATTCAAAGGAAAACTGCATGCAGAGAACTCAACTGACTAAGTGTGCTTTAATTACAGAAAAGGAAAAGTTTCCACTAAGCCTCCAAGAAGTTTGGGGGGTCCAGAGGAAAAAGTTCAGAATAGGAGAGCAAATGTACACATAATCACTAAAATCTAATCACAAGGGTAGGGATCTTTGTTGATTTTGTTCACTGATGTTATTAAGTGCCTAGAATGGTACCCAGCACATAGTGGGCACTCAATAAATACTTGCTGAATAAATGAGTTAAATGAAAGTCAGTTATAAGGATGAAATGGAAGTGTTCTGTGCACAGGGTCTTTATCACAAAGATGGGAAGAATGACATCACCTCTGTAGCTATTACCTTTTAAAGTCTGGGTGTTAATAGTACTATTATACTCATTAAAGATGTCTCATACTTTCCCAAAAATATATTTATTTTTAAAATTGAAAACCAGACAAGTTTTATCGAGTCAAATTCTCCAGAGACAAACCAGAGTTTGGATTTCAGCTTTGAGTGAAAGTTAAGCATCAGTAATCTCATGCAAAAGTATTTCCCTCTGCAGGAGGTAAAACATTCTGCTTGACTACAAACACTCAATTCCCTGAACTGTGTCTGTACTTCTGCCATCATTTTACACCATTCCAAGGCTCTGGCAAGCAAAAAAATCCACCTCTAAAATTCAAAACTTCCAAACTGAGATGAGCGATTGTTGGGCTTGGCTTGGGGTTTATAACCAATTCGATCATTAATCATCTGTTCCCGGTTCTTGGGGTCACTGTTGAGCCCTATGGCACCTTCTCCATCACTGCCTCCTACAACATCCACATCTTCCTTTTGTTTCTTACGAGTCTGAAAGTATAAAAGTTTTAGGATTAAGGCAACATACTTCCCAAGAGCAAATATTTAGCACCCCCAATGTAGGGTAAAGGAGAGGGTTAGGATCTATAGAACAATAAACTGAAATCCTAAATTTGGATGGTTAGGAACATAAGGGGTATAGCAGTCCCCCCTTACCTAAGGTTTTGCTTTCAGAGGTTTCAGTTACCCATGATCGACCAAGGTTGCAAAAAAACATTAAATGGGAAATTCCAGAAATCAGTAATTCATAAGTTTTAAACTGCATGCCGATCTGGAACATGAATTATCCCTTTGTCTAGCATCTCCAACCTGTATACGCTACCCACATTTAGTCACTTAGAAGCAGCCTCAATTATCAGAATGACTGTTACAACATCTCTGTGCATGTGTTCAAATCACCATTACAGTGGTCTAATGCTATGTCACAGTACCTGTCAGTCACCTCACTTCATTTCATCACATAGTCATTGTATCATCTCACATTATCATCATTAAGTACAATAAGATATTTTGAGAGACTATACATAATTTTTACTATAGTATGTTGTTAATCTCTAAATGTGCCTAATTTATAAATTAAACTTTATCATTAGTCTTTATGTATTGGAAAAAACATAATATACATAGGGTTCAGTACTATCCCCAGTTTCAGGCATCCGAGGAGGGAAGGGGGGGGTCTTGGAACATATTCCCCTGCAGAGGAGAGAGGACTACCACATGATGATAAAAGATATAACCCATACCCAGAAGGTCACACTCTAAGGAAACAGATAGACAATTACATCTAAGCTATCACAGAGGAAAGCCACATTGCCAAAGACATAAAGAGGTGAGATGTGAGTGAAGGTTCAGACCAGGAAGCTGCAATTAGATAAACAAGAGTTGTCAGAAAAGGGGGAGAGAGAGGTGTTTTAATAAGTGTATTATTCAAGACTAGAGGCCCAGTGCATGAAATTGATGCATGGGTAAGGTCTCTCTAGTGGCTGCTAACCTGGGCCTCCCTTCCCTGGTCCTTCCTTCATTCCACATTGCCCTTTGGTGGTCAGCACATGTCATAGCAAGCAATCAAACTCCCAGTTGAACTGCCAGTCGGTTGAACTCCAGAGGGGACACTTTGCATATTAGGCTTTTATATAGATAGAAAAATAATTGACGGAAAAATAAAGTGATTATTAAAACAATAACCACCAGAAATTAACAGCTTGACTGACATAATGAGATTAAATGTAACACAAAACCTGGCCAGCATGGCTCAGTGGTTGAGCATCGACCTATGAACCAGGAGGTCACCAATCGATTCTTGGTCAGGGCACATGCCCGGGTTGCAAGCTCCCCAGTGTGGGGTGTGCAGGAGTCAGCCAATCAATGATTCACTTTCATCATTGATGTTTCTCTCTCTCTCTCCCTTCCTCTCTGAAATCAATATATTTTTTTAAATATATAACACAGAAATAGGTTTTGTGCTATCTTATCAAAAGGCTTGGAGTTTCATTTTGTTTTCAGAGAAAAGGTTTAGCTTTTAAATCATAAGTGACTGCAAAATTCACAAAATCAATGTCTCAGTTTGACTATTTTAAAAAAGAGATCCCATAAGTACCACTATGTAACTAAATATAATAGATGATGATGCCCTAACCATTTGACTCGGGATAGAGCGTCCGCCTGTGAACTCAAGGGTCCTAGGTTCGATTCTGATCACAGGCATGTTCCTTGGTTGCGGGCACATCCCCAGCAGGTGTACAGGAGGCAGCTGATCAATGATTCTCTCTCATCAGTTTCTCTTTCTTCCTTCCTCTCTGTAAAAAATCAATAAAATATATATATATTTTTAAATAAATGATGATGACTTTGAGAGAATGAACATGTTTTATCTAGAGTTCCTTACTAGAAAAATGGCTCGACTAGTCTAATCACTGGAATTACTTCCATACCTCATCACTTACTGATGAACATTTAAATAATCAAATAAGGTACTACACACACACACACACACACACACAGAGGGTAGAGCAAAAGTGGGTTTAGAGTTGTATGTGATACACAGTTTATTCTTATATTATTTATTAATTATTGTATTATTTTCCATATGAACAACTGTAAACCTACTTTTGCTCCACCCTGTATAGATAAATATAATGATTTCTCTGAGTTACTCTCTAGTTAGTCTGCCCTATCAATAAGAAACATTAGAAAGTTCTCCCCAAATAACTTTTTGACCACAGTTCTAAAAGGCAAAGGATGTTATCATTTTAAGCCTGAGACTATCCAAATGGAATGAAATAATTTAAAGGGCTTCCTGCCGTGAACAACTGCTGACTGTTTTGAATCCAGAGTCATCAAATGTAATCAAACTGATTTCAACAACAAAGGAAATACTAATTTTCTTCTGGTTTCATTTAGTTAAGAGCAAAACTATCCTTCGCACCTAAGTTGCTATAGAACATTTAAAACCCTCTGGATACTGCCTTTAGTAAAAATAGTGAGCTGACTCTGCAGAGTCAAAGTTCAGTATGCTAGCACTTTATGGCTTAGAGAAACTAAAGTCTCTGGGATGAGGAAAAGGGAAAAGAAATCCAAGTTATCTGTCTTAACAACAGATACAGGCTGGGGGCTGAGCCCCTTGTGATACAGATCAAAGAAGGGCAAAGTCAGAGGAAGCATCTGAGAACAGCCCAACGATCAGCATAACTATCATACCACTGCATGAAATCATCAGAGGCAGTTGATCGATGATTCTCTCTCATCATTGATGTTTCTATCTCTCTTCCTCTCCCTTTCTCTCTGAATTAAATAAAGATATATAAACTTTTTTTAAAAAAAGTAAAGTTTTTTGTTTTTTTGGTTTTTTTTAAATGAGTTAGCTCTGCAAAGAAAGGTAAAGGGCACTTCAGAGTGTACATAAGCACTAAGAGTAAAGTTAAAGATAACTCAGCAGTGAAAGATAAAGTAGAGGGATGAGCAAGGGCACTGTATGCCATCCTAAGGAGTCTGGCCTTTATTCTGAAGGCTACTGAAGAATGTGCCTTATTAATGCACATCTAATACTATGGGGTAAGGCTACACTTAAAAATACAAACTGAGCCCAAATGGTGTGGGTTCAATTCCCAGGCAGGGCACATGCCCAAAGTTGCTGCTTGATCCCAGTAGTGGACATGCAGGAGACAGGCTATAAATGTTTCTCTCTCACCGATATTTCTCACTCTCTATCCCACTCCCTTCTTCTATCTCTAAAAATCAAGAAAAACATTTAAAAAATACATATTGAGCTCCAATTATGTACTAGATCCAGAGAACACAACAGTGAAAAAGATAGACATGATTTCTATAATCAAGGTTCCTAATGCAAATAGTCTTACAACAAACAAACAAATCACTGTAAATTATAATAAATGCTACAAAATTAAAGAATAACGTGCTTTGAGAGACCCTAATGAGATGGAGCAGCATAGCTAGGAAGGACACACCTAAGTTGGACAAGGTCAGAAGAGGCCTCACAGACTGAGGAAGTGTCATTTAAAGAGACATGAAGAAAGGGGGTACACTGGGGCAGAGGGAAATAACTTGTGCAAAGGCCATGACTGATAAACAGTTTTGCATGTTCAAGGAAACGTAAGAAAGCCAGTGATTGGGTACAGAGGGCAAAGGAACAAGTGGCAGGAAGCAAAACCTAACAGAGGCTTGAACAAATAAAATCTTATAGGCCATAAAGAATTGAGATTTTATTTTCAGTGTAGCAAACTATTGAAGAGTTTTAAGCAGGGGAATGACATGATCTTAACATTTTTAAAGATCATTCTAGCTACCTGATGGAGAATGGATTAAAGAGACAAAAAATAAAAGTAGAAAAACCACTTAGGATGCTATTGAAACTGTATACAGAGATGGTTACTTGGAATAGGGTTATAACAGTGGAGATAAAAAGATATAGGTAGGTTCTAGAAATATTCTGGAGGTAGAATCAAAGGTTTTACCGACAAATTGTATATAAAGGATGGGGAAAAGGGAGAACTCAAAAGTGACTCCTAGGGTTCTGGCTTGAGCAAATACGTAGGTACTGAGATGTGGAACACTGAAACTAGCTTGAAAAAGACCAGAGTTTTTTTTTGTTTTGTTTTGTTTTAACATGTTAAGTATAATGGGCTAATAAACCCTAAAGCTATCAGGTCCTAATCCCAGGAATCTATAAATGTTGTCTTACATGGAAAAAGGATCTCTGTAGGTATAATTAAAATTAAGATCTTGAGATGCAGGCATTATCCTGGATTATCTGAGTAGGCCCTAAATGCTATCACAAGTGTCCGTATAAGAGGGCACAGGAAGATTTCACAGACAGAACAAGAGAAGGCAGTGTGATCACAGAATCAGAGATCTGAATGATGCAGCCACAAGTCAAGCAATGCCAATGACACTAGAAACTGGAAGAGCCAGGAAAAGATTCTCCCCAGAGCCTCTGGAGAGATCACCGTCTTGCTGAAACATTGATTTTGGTGGAGACGGATTTCAGATTTCTGGCCTACAGAACTGTGACAAAGTAAGTTTCTGTTGTCTTAAACCACCAAGTTTATGGCAACTTGTTACAGCGGCCACAGGAAACTATTACATTGGATTGGAGATGTCTGTAAAAGCATACAAATAAGCTGTTGATATGAGAGTCTGGAGTTCAAAAGTCAGAGTTATTGTTTCAAATAATATTCCTAAGGGTTTGAAAGTTGTACACTTACCTCCAAGTCCTTCCGAATGCTTTCAAACTCTTCAATGTCGTCAAGCTTCAGCTCTAGGCGGGTTGGTTTTCGTCGCAGCATCCTGAAGTCTACACTAAGGGCCAGACCCAGTTAACTATTAGCTGTTAAAAATGGCAGAGAAGAAGAAAATGTAGGGGATAAATTTCAGCTGGGAATATAAGATCAATTTGTAAGCATGCACACTAAACTGAATGGCAACGCAAAAGACTCATTTGGATTCACACACTTCTAAGTCTCTAGGTGTCTGAACATACATTTTTCTGTTTGTTTTGTTTTTTAAAATCTTTATTGTTGAAAGTATCACATGTCTCCTTATTCCCCACATTGACTCCTTCTAGCCCACCCGCACCTCCTACCCCAGGCCTTCATCATCTTATTGGCTGTGTCCATGGGTTATGCATATTTGCAGAGAAGTTCTTTGGTTGACCTCTTCCTACCCACCCCAGCCTTCTGAGATTCAACAGTCTGTTCCATGCTCTTATGTCTCTGGATTTATTTTGTTCATTAGATTCCACATAGGAGTGAAATCAGTGAT
Organism: Pipistrellus hanaki; assembly: GCF_964339955.1. Taxonomy (NCBI): domain Eukaryota; kingdom Metazoa; phylum Chordata; class Mammalia; order Chiroptera; family Vespertilionidae; genus Pipistrellus; species Pipistrellus hanaki. The sequence continues at coordinate 14,886,669 of NC_140513.1, read as the reverse complement.
ACTTGTCTTTCTCTAACTGGCTTATTTCGCTTAGTATAATATTCTCCAGCTCCCTCCATTCTGTCTCAACACACGTTTTTATTATAAGATCAAGATCCACAACTCTGTATTTCCAAAACACTCTTCAGGAACTTAAAATAGCAAGCCTAAGAATTCTAGGCAACAGTCACTTTAATCTCATGCTCCAGTTACATTCAAAGGCATTTTCTAGCTAACAGAAAAACATTCAAATACCACCTCTTAATTCAGCAGTGTCAGTGGGAGAATACACAAGTATTGATCAACTCTACATGAGAATTGTGAGAGGTCTATGATCACTCCTGAATACTAAAATCAGTTTACTAAATCTCCCTCTCACTCACCAATTCTCAGAGTTATCCTCAGGGTCCAAACAGATCCTAAATAGATAGGTCATTCATTAAACAAACACTTCTAGCTGCAGTTGAAGGGCACAGTCACAGTCTGTGGAGAAAACAAACGCGTAAATGGAGGACTTCCTGGAGGAGATGATGTCTTAGTTAACTTGGGAAGGGCAGGCAAAGAACGAGGATTAAGGGCATTCTAAGCAGAGAGAACAAGGACCCAAAAGGCTCAAGAGAACACTTCAGTCTGAAACCCAAGGTAGTGCTTATGCTAACAAAAAAACACTTTTGGAGAAAAAAAATAAAACTCCCCACTGAGTTTAAAACCTATTGATAGCATCACCTTTCTATTTTCCACAGCATCCAATAGGGTGTATCTATAATAATCAGGCAGTAATGTTCTGTTGAATAAACCAGAGATCCAGATAAAGTGAAATGATTTTTCCTTGAGCATTGTGCTATACTTTTCCATTCTCATTCCTAACATTTTTTGTTTAACACAAAATCCCTGTGATGCTAGCAAAATTATCGCTATTTTACAGATGAAGTCAATGCTGTTAAGTTTGGTAAGCCTCCCATAAAAATTACACAGAGGCTACATGGTGAGGATTAAATAAGAATGAGTACATGAAAGCTCCTTTATTTATAAATTGTTATTGCATGTATCTAGTATGTAGCTAATGGCTGTGAAGTATACAAAAAAAAAAAAAAATGTTTCCTTCTCCCTCATGAAAATTGGGGTACAGGTGATTATCTATAATAATAAAAGCGTAATATGCAAGTAGACTGAATGACTGTACAGCAGAACAACCTTCCGGACAACCATGCTATGACACGCACTGGCGCCAAGCCAGCCAAGGCAGGTGCAATGTGATTGGTCAGGGAGCCCCGCCATTGCCCCATGATTGCCCTGCAGGAAGCCCAGGCCACCAGCCAGTGGGGCAATCAATCCAGGGGGAAGTGGGAGGTGGCAGCGGACCCAGGCATCCCAGGCCAAGGCAGATGGGGGCAGCCAGAGGGACGGCCCACCCTTGCATGAATTCCCTGCATCGGGCCTCTAGTACCAACATAAAATACTACTACGTCTGATACTAAGTCTAATACTATCTTGATTCCAATGTAGATAAATGGTGGAGGGAGCCTGAGCTCTGGGGAGAAATGCTTAAAAGGAAAACAATGGCCCCACCAGCGTGGCTCAGAGGTTGAGGTCTCAGTTTGATTCCCAATCAGGACACATGCCCAGGTTGCTGGCTCAATCCCAGTGTGGGTTGTGCAGGAGGCAGCTGATCAATAATTCCCTCTCAGCACTGATGTTTCTATTTCTGTCTCCCTCTCCCTTCCTCTATGAAATCAATAAAAATATGTGTTTTTAATTTAAAAAATTTCTTTGCACTCTTCTCTCTTCTGCAAATTGAAAAGCTTGCCACTAGGGAGCAGTATAGAGTAATGGATAAGTGTAAGGTAAAAGGGCAGAATGCAGGGTGTTCTAATACCATCCACTGCTTATCTTCAACAGTTAGCTTCATCTTTCACTAGGTCTTAATTTCCATATCGGCACCCTGTTATTGTATGGACTGAGTGACGTAATGCAGACTACGTTCCTCGAATATAACTTGTCATTCAGTCAACACTCAATAAATAACAGCCATTGTTGCAGTAACTGTCCTTGTGGAGAGGCGCAGGAAACACCCAACGTTCTGAGCATCTCCACCCTTGACAAGAGGCAAAACAAAACAAAACAAAACAAAACAAAACAAAACCTGTCTTTTTCATCTCCGATGCCCCAGCACGCAGCCGGACACGGGACCATGCGGAGTTGTTTACATGTACCTGACGCCTCACGCCCATCATCTCACTCTGAACCTGAGGACCAAGACCGGGCTGAAGACAAGGAAAGTAGGCCGTGGCTCCTCCACCGGGTTTTCAGTATTTTACTTTGGCGCTAGAGGGCTTTTCGAGTTTAAATCTCTCGCCGCGGCCCAAATTCACCAGCTCAAAGGGAGCCCCTGGGAGAGAACTGCGGACACCAAGAAAGGCTCGCCTGAGGGCAGGTCCGGGGCAACCCTCACCCATCCGTCCTGGGCAAGGGTTTCCATGGCAACCTGGTCCCTGATCCAGGACCACGTAAAGCCGCTGGCAGAGCCAAGAGGCACGGCCCCCCCGGAAGCCCTCGATTCGCTCCGGAGTTCAGCCCGAAGCCGCGCGGCTCGACGCGCCTACCTCCTCTCAGGCCTGCTCGGCCCCTTCCCGGAGCCTCGGCGCCCGCCAAGCCTTCCGCTAAGCCGCCCGGGCTGCACGCCCCACACCGCCCTGAGCCAGAGCCTGTCCTCGCAGAACCTCGGCCTCCGCGCACATTTCTCGGACGCTCCACGGCTCCCACCTCGGGACGCGCCCGCAATCCCTCCTCCTTCCCCACTACGACTCCCATCGTGCTACGCGCCGGCCCCGACGCCGCGTCGCTCTCGGCCCACTTCCGGTCGGTGACGCAGTTCCGCTCCGCCGGGCGCGCGGTGGATTGTCTGGAAAGCAGAGCCCGGCTTTCTCTGGGGTTTGGCGGCCCCAGAGCCCGGCATGGCTTCCGCACGAGCTTCCTCCACGGTACAGGTCTCAGCTCACCCTGGCAGGGAGCACCGAGGGGTTGGGGGGTCCCCGCGGGATGGGGCCTGTAGGGATCGGGCTCAGTCAGTGGCGGGCTGAGGAGGAAGCTGCGAGGCTCGGTCTGGTCTCAGATCGGGGCTTGGTTTCCCTGATGCCTAAGCGCTTTCATGTGCTTTTAAGCTCATGTGCACCTCTTGTCCCGCCGCGAACGGTAAATACGTCTTCCGACCGGTCCACAGACGGAGCTCTGGGAGGGAGAGCGTCCTGGCCAAGACTTCCTTCTGTGTCAGACTTCTTCACTGCAATGAGGCCTCCTAACGTCCTCTGTGCTGCCTCTCGTCTGAGAACATGCCCCCTTGACATCGGGTTGGCTATTTCAGTCTCCCTTTATATTGCCCCTGCGATGAGCAATAGCCCTGGGAGGTTCCTAAAACCCAAGAAGAGATTGCACTCCAACCAGATGAATTAAACATGTCCCAAAGCAAACCTTGGATAGGAAAATCGCCAAGAGACATTTGGTAGTTTTATCCATCTCTTCCTGCCTGAGATGCTGAACAGCTCCTCCTACCTCCCCATCAGTGGACACAATTTTTTTTTTTTTTTAACTCACCCAAGGACGTTTTTCCCCATTCATTTTTAGAAAGAGTGTACGGGAGGGAGCGAGAGAGAGAAACATCAGTGTGAGAGAGAGACATCTGGTTGTCTCCCGCACTCGCCTGACTAGGGCCAGAATTTAATCTGCCACAAAGGAATGGGCCCTTGACAGGAAATCGAACCCCATTCCCTTTGGCAGGCAGACGTCTACCGAAGTGCCCTCCGTGTTCTTTCCTTTAGGGAGGAAATACAACTCAGGATGAGCTTTATTCTTTAGGGAAGCCTAATAAGTGGCTAAGATTAAGCCTTAAATTAACCCGGGCCTTTGACTTAGCAGGCAACCAAAACTAAGGCACCTGATGACTTAGTCGCGCCTGTCGTGAAGAAACCACACATCTATTATGGAAGTTTGGAAGAGAAGGAGAGGGAGCGTCTGGCCAAAGGAGAATCTGGGATTCTGGGAAAAGAAGGACTTAAAGCAGGAATTGAAGCGGGAAATATTAACATAACTTCTGGTAAGATGCGAATTGTGGGTCCCTTTTTATCTTTTAGTGCTCCAATTTTCTGCAATGAATGCCTTCTTAAACTTCGATACCACTTGTTTTTTAGTGTCAACATTTTTCTGTTTTTAAACTGATGCCTTTCTATGTCAGTAGCTAGTGGTCCGTTATATTTTAAAAATTAATTTGTAATGTTAAATTGTGGAAATGTGTGAAGTGGAAAGATCTTTAATCTTTATTAATTGAGTCTATATCTTTCTAAGAATGCAAAACTACAGCCCAGTGCTGTCTAAAACAATGCACCCTCTCTAATCTGGGACATTTTCCCTATTTGAAGAAAATCCGATGATTATGCTGATGTTGCCTGTTCTTTTTATAGGGGAAGTGTTTGAAATTGAAGAGCACATAAGTGAGCGCCAGGCCGAAGTGTTAGCCGAGTTTGAGAGAAGGAAGCGAGCCCGGCAAATCAACGTTTCCACAGACGACTCAGAGGTCAAGGCCTGCCTGAGAGCCTTAGGGGAGCCTATCACGCTTTTTGGAGAGGGTCCTGCTGAAAGAAGAGAAAGGTGCCCTTTCTAATTATTTTTTTCTCTTTCAACCACAGGGTTCTACGGTAGTTCCAAATTTCAGTTTTTATTTATAGCAAAAACTTTAATAGAATGTCTCAGTTATTGTTGGTTTTTTTAAACTATATTTTATTGATTTTTTACAGAGAGGAAGGGAGAGGAATAGAGAGCTAGAAACATCGATGAGAGAGAAACATTGACCAGCTGCCTCCTGCACACCCCCTACTGGGGATGTACCCGCAACCAAGGTACATGCCCTTGACCAGAATTGAACCTGGGACCCTTCAGTCCACAGAGCGAGGTTCTATCAACTGAGCCAAGCCGGTTTCGGCTCAGTTATTGTTAACAGAATATTTTAAGTTGTGTTTAGATAGTTTAACCCATAACCCAAGTCTAAGGCCAATTTTTACTCCACTACTAATTTTTCTTTATAAACTGTTAAGAGAGTGTTAACATGCTGTCTTTTCCTCTCCTTTCCCCAATGTGGAATTTTGAGTTGGATAAACATTTGTAGTGAAACTTTGAAAATTTAGACAACAAATGCATTCCTTGTCAGTGACATAAAACAGCAATTTTCAATTCATCTCACAGTGCACATGTATAGACATTAACTAATTACTAAAATTTTATGGCACATCAAAAAATGTATTTTTTGCCAATCTGACAAAGGAAAGATAGGTATAATTTTGATTCATTCTTATTAGACAGTTATTGTTGTGTTGGCTGTTATCATTTTTTTTAAATATATTTTATTGATATTTTACAGAGAGTAAGGAGAGAGATAGAGAACTAGAAACGTCAATGAGAGAGAAACATCGACCAGCTGCCTCTTGCACACCCCCTACCAGGGATGTGCCAGCAACCAATGTATATGCCCTTGACCGGAATCGAACCTGAGACCTTTCAGTCCGCAGACCGACGCTCTACCACTGAGCCAAACCAGTTTCAGCTATCATTTTTTTATTTGACAATCTAAGGGAAAAGAGGTCAATGCCCCTGACGAAATAGTCAGGTATTGCATATTTTAAAAATTCTTGTGGCGCACTGGTTAAAAATCGCTGATATAAAACATAATAAGTGGGTTTTGGATATTATTGAAAAGGAGCACTGTCCTTAGATAATTCTCTTGTGATTTTCAAGTTGCAAAGTCTCTTAGTGACAGGCTAGCTATGTGGTTAGGGAGTCCTCTTTTTGTCTTTCTATTCACTGTCCTATCTCCCTATCTTTTTTTTCCCTTGGTTTGCATAGTTTGTGTTTTTAATCACTATAAAACCGATAACTTTATCTGGGATTCATTAAATATAACCAACAATGCTGGCCTGTTTGAACTCCAGGGGAAGAAAACCACTTTTCTTATAGCCGTAATGAACTGTTTGTGATTGCAAGCTCAGCATGCTTCCCTTACCTCCAGATCTTTACTTTTGTTGAACCCTCTGCTTCAGCAATCCTCTTGCATTCTTGACCAATTGACCTGAATAAATGAAGACTCAGATTAGGTAAATACTTCCTCTATTAAGCCTTCCCTGATCCTTCCTCCAAGCCTAGGTTAGGTACCCCTTTATATATATTGACTTCAGAGAGGAAGTAAGAGGAAGAGAGAGAGAAACATCAGTGATGAGAAAGAATCCCTGATCAGCTGCCTCCAGCACGTCACCCACTGGGGATCAAGCCCGCAACCTAGACAAGCGACCCCAACCAGAATTGAACCTGGGATCCTCCGGTCTGCAGTCCAACGCCCTATACACCGAGCCAAACCAGCTAGGGTGGTACTTATGTTCCCCCTTAGCATCCTGTAATTACCACTGTATTAATAATTAATACAGTGGCCATAGCCAGTTTGGCTCAGTGGTAGAGCATCGGTCTGCGGACTGAAAGGTCTCAGGTTCGATTCCCGTCAAGGGCATGTATATTGGTTGCAGGTACATCCCCGGTAGGGGGTGTGCAAGAGGCAGCTGGTCGATGTTTCTCTCTCATTGATGGTTCTATCTCTCTCCCTCCTCTCTGTAAAAAATCAATAAAATATATTAAAAAGGAAAGAAAAAAAGAAAGAAATCACGATTTGAAACAAACAAAAAAAATAAAAATAATTAATACAGTGTTCTATAGTTCCTGTTACTTTGTCTCCCTCCCACTTCACCCCCAAGACTATGCTACTTGAAATAACAAACTTTTCTTTGTCTTTGTTATATATTTAGCACCTTAGCATCTGGCACATGTGACACTGAATGAGAGTTGGCTGTTTGCACAGACCAGGTGGTAACTGTGGTGGAACTAGTTAACTCCAAATTCACTAGGGTAATTATTTATGGTTCATCTTAGGGTATTTTGAAGATTGAGTGAAGGAAACCACACTAGAAATGTAGGCATGACCTCTTGAATCTCAAAGCAGGTTGCTTGGAGTTTGAATGGTGAAAGAATAGAGGAAGCTTACTCCCTTCTTAGATATACTTTTTCAAATTTTTATCTCAGTTCTGTTTAAATTTCAATCTCTTGTAACAGGTTAAGAAATATCCTCTCAGTGGTCGGTACCGATGCCTTAAAAAAAACTAAAAAAGATGATGAGAAATCTAAGAAGTCCAAAGAAGAGGTAAAATATGTCTTTCCCTTCGTAATGTAAACATGAAGGAGATGAGGGGAGAGTTTTCTCATTTTATGTTTGCAGTAGTTTGCTTTGCTAAGATTGGGGGTAGGAGGGTTGAAGACTCTACCATTCAGGAATAGTTGTTGGCAATAATTTATGGTTTCTGTGTAGATAAAATGGAAATGAGTGAGTTTCCCATTCAGGAAAGAACTATAGCATTCCTGGTGTAACTTTTAACAGGGAACCAGAAGCCATCTAACTAGACCTCACAGAAAGAAACAGTAGAAAGCACATGTCTGATTTCATCCTATTACTGAACTAAGTCACCTTTATTCTGGGCAGTTAAAATAGGGAATTGACAGCTACAGTGGGGCAGGAATGCTCAGACTTAATATTTCTTTTCTTAATTTAACTTCCAGTATCAGCAAACCTGGTACCATGAAGGACCACACACCCTGAAGGTTGCTAGACTGTGGATTGCTAATTATTCACTGCCCAGGTGAGGAGAGCCTCCAAAACAGTGGTTCTCAACCTTCCTAATGCTTCAACCCTTTAATACAGTTCCTCAACCATAAAATTATTTTCGTTGCTACTTCATAACTGTAATTTTGCTACTGTTAATGAATCGTAATGTAAATATCTGATATGCAGAATGTCTTAGGTGACCCCTGAAAGGGTCGTTCAGACCCCAAAGGGGTCGTGACCCACAGGTTGAAAACCACTGCTCTAGAAGGAGGAAGAAGATGATTCTTGTTTCCTCTCAGGGACGGAGGACCTGCTTTAGAATGATTGGTTGTTAAATGAAATTGAGTGTAAGATACTTGTGTAAACCCCTTGTGTGAAACGCATTCACTCTCTTGATGGTAATGTTGTTTATATCACAGGGCAATGAAACGCTTGGAAGAGGCCCGTCTCCATAAAGAGATTCCTGAAACAACTAGGACCTCCCAGATGCAAGAGCTGCACAAATCTCTCCGGGTAAGATGCCATCAGCAATTGTTCAATATCTTAAAGCTTCTTAAATTTTTATTAGATTTTCCCTTATGACCCACCGCTAAGAGGGTAAAGGCAGCTGGATTTATTCCTCCCTGCTAACACTGTTGCCATCTGTTTAGATGGCAGGAACCTATCGTACTTTGTACATAGCAGAGGCCTGTGATTCTGCTCTTGAATTCTTCCCTATAGGATATCAAAACTGTACTGTAGATCTTTCCATGGTTTTCTTCTTTATGTTTAGCTGACAGTAGGGCTAGTGATATTAAGATATAGAAGACCGCTGGAACCGGTTTGGCTCACTGGTGGAGCGTCGGTCTGCGGACGGGGGTCTCGGGTTCGATTCCGGTCGGGGGCATGTGCATTGGTTGTGGGCACATCCCCGATAGAAGGTGTGCAGGAGGCGGCTGGTCGGTGTTTCTCTCTCATCGACGTTTCTGGCTCTCTGCCTCTCTCCCTTCCTCTCTGTGAAAAATCAATAAAATATATTAAAAAATAAATAAATAAAAGATATAGAAGACAATGTGCTGCAGTTTGAGATATGCATTGACTCATTCATTCATCCATATAAGTATCTCCTAACCAAAAAAAAAGCAGTATGAAAGTCTTGGGTTATATTAAAACTGTGAAGTTGCTTTGATATAGTGGAAAAGCCAACTCCTGGGCTAGTCTATTAATTAATGATTATTGTATTTGTTTTTTTTTAAGTCTTTGAATAATTTCTGCAGTCAGATTGGGGATGATCGGCCTATCTCCTTCTGCCACTTTAGTCCCAATTCCAAAATGCTGGCTACAGCTTGTTGGTAAGTTAAGTTTTACAGTGACTTTTTTTCCCCTAAATAAGGAAAAGGTTTAGGGAAAATGTTAGCATGTCTTAGATGTCTATTTCTGTGTTACCCTATTGCTCTGCTTCTCGTGATCACACCAGACTAGAGCTGCTACTGCTCTACCCGTTTGTTACACAGTAAAGTCTTTGTGAACAGTTCTTAGTGTTCACAAGGGACCCAGAGATCATGACATGTAGCAGTATGTTCTTGACACTAGTATTTTGGAGCATGTCATGGGGTGAGCTATCTTTTTTATTTTCTACTTACTACCATATTTGCATAAAATCTTTAGGATGTGATAACTCGTTTTGTTCTATTTAGTTATTTTTGTGGGACATGGCCCACTAGATATAAGAGGGGAAACTTCCTTACATTGTATGCACAGGAACTACTTGACTAGGCAGCAGTTGAGACCGTGGTTCAGGAGAAAGCCGAGGACCTACACAGATACCTCCAACTCTCCAAGCCTCAGTTACCTTCATTATAAAGCAGAAGTTATCATTCCTATTTTACAGACCTCACAGGTCTGTTAATAAGGATCATTTGAGATGATAGAAATAAAAGTAACGGTGAGAAATTTCCTGAAAAGTCTTTTCAAAAAAATTTTTTTAAAGAGGTCTAAAAAAAGTTACGTATTTTGTAAGCAGCAAAATGCCATTCATATTTAAGGAGATAGTATCATTATTAGTGCTATTATTATTATTGGATAATTTTATTTGTCCTACCGTCCCTCACAAATTGACCCAATAGTTAAGGAGAATCGCAACTTGTATGTATTAATTATAGTCCAGTGGAGGCTTCTAGTTGCATGAGAGCTAAATGTGGCTTTCTTCTATAACACTTCAAATAAAAAGACTTTCATTCTTTTTCTGTCTGCCACTGTAAAGTTTATTGAGGGTGAAAAGGGATTGTGATGTTACCAAGGTACCTTTTCCTTCCCAGACCAACCCTGGCTGAGATGCTTTCCTTTGTATTTGATAGGAGTGGGCTTTGCAAGCTCTGGTCTGTTCCTGATTGCAACCTCCTTCACACTCTTCGAGGTGAGTTAAAATGTGTTTTTCACATTCTTAAGTCTTTTTTGTGTTTTACTCCTATTAATGTACTTTAAATATTAGTTTAAATTGAAAATAATTTATTTTTGAGAGAATCCAAGATGGCTGCTCGGGTAGGCAACTAGCCGCAGCCGCACACAACAATTTTAATAAAATACAACTAAAATATAAAATGGACATTACCCAGAACTACAGGAAAGTCGACTGACTGGAAATCCTACAACAAGAAGCAAGGAGAAAACCAGAAAGAAGCGCGGAGGAGCTGTAAAAGCCTAAGGTACGGAGACACGCGGCGCACGCGAAGAGGACGGAGCCGGAGAGGAGGGAGGCCGAGTGCCTGGCGGGCGTTCCCTAGCGGAAAGGAGATAAAACTCCGACTGTGCTGGGCCCCTGACTGCTCTGAACCCCCGTTCTGGGCCAGACCCCGGGGACTCAGGCTCATCCAGAGGGAGCTGGGCTGTAAGTCAGAACCCCGGGGTAGCGGAGAAAGGAGGTCCCGGAGGCGCGCACACTGCCCCCAGAGAAGGGACGGTCGGCTGTGCCGCGGGATTGCCCTGACGGGAAGGAGACTGGGGCTCCAGACTGCTCTGAACGCCACCTCCAACTCCACTTCCAACTGAACTGAACCCCAATACCGGGCTCATTGTGGGAGAGCATAGACTGTTTGGCAGCAGGCGAAAATCGAGGGCACCTTTCTCTCAGAGGCGCCGGCAGCGAGCACTGAAGGACCCGCATAGGGCGGGGCTGACGGAAGCCAAAGCTGCAGGTTCCACCCTGAAACCCCGTCCCATCTGTAACTGCGAAATGCGACAACAAAATAGATCACAAACGAAAGAAATGGAGGACAAAAAGCGTCTGGATATAGAGTTCAGATCTACGCTTATAAGGTTTTTCAAGAATTTCCTAGAAAAGATGGATAAGGCCTATGAGGATATGAAAAGAGATCAACTAGAATTAATAAGGAGTCAACAAGAAATGATAAGGGATCAACAAGAAATAAAGAATACATTGTCTGAAATAAAAAATATTCTACAGAGTCCTAAAAACAGAAGGGAAGATCGCAAGAATCAAGTCAAAGATTTGGAACATAAAGAGCCAGAAGACACTCCTCCACAGAAGCTAGAAAGCAAGAGAATCCAGAAAATTGAAGATAATGTAAGAAACCTCTGGGACAACTTCAAGCGAACCAACATCAGAATTATGGGGGTTCCAGAAGATGAGAGAGAGCAAGATATCGAAAACATACTGAAAGAAATAGTGACAGAAAACTTCCCCCACCTGGTGAAAGAATTTGACTTACAAGTCCAGGAAGCGCACAGAACTCCAAACAAAAGGAATCCAAAGAGGACCACACCGAGACACATCATTATTAAAATTCCAAGAGCAAAAGATAAAGAGAGAATATTAAAAGAAGCAAGAGCAAAGAAGGTAGTAACTTATAAAGGAGCACCTATACGATTGTCAGCTGACTTCTCAACAGAAACCATGCAGGCCAGAAGGGAATGGCAAGAAATATTCAAGGTGATGAATAGCAAGAACCTACAGCCAAAAATAAGCTACCCAGCAAAGCTATCACTCAGAATCGAAGGCCAGATAAAGAGCTTCACTAATAAAAAAAAGCTAAAGGAGTTCATCACCACCAAACCAGAATTATATGAATTGCTGAAGGGGGTTCTTTCAGAAGAGAAAGTAAACAAAGATAAAAATTATGAACAACAAATACGTAATTATCAACAAGTGAATCTAAAAACCAAGGAAATTAAAAAAATCTGATGAACAATATTAACTGTTGAATATAATAGAATCAGAGGTATGGAAGGGGAGTGAACTGACGATTCTTGGGGAAAAGGGGAGAGGGGGGCGTGGGAAGAGACTGAACATAAACTGTGCACCTATGGATGAGGACAATGGGGAGAGGGGAAAGGGCAGAGGGTGGGGTGGGAACCTGGTGGAGGAGGGCAATGGTGGGGGGGGGGAAGGAACATTTGTAATAATATGAAAAATAAAAACTTATTAAAAAACAAAAAAAAAAAAAAAAAAAAAAAAAAAAAGAAAATAATTTATTTTTAAAATAGTTGAATACTTTAATACTCTATATGTCTTTATTTCCCTTATACCTATATTTTTCATCATAGTCTGTATTTGCGCATAACGGGGAAGGAACCCTTTAACTTTCATCTCTTACCCTCCTTCAGGCCATAACACAAATGTAGGAGCAATTGTATTCCATCCAAAATCCACTGTTTCCTTGGACCAAAAAGATGTCAATTTGGCCTCTTGTGCTGCTGATGGTTCTGTGAAACTTTGGAGCCTTGACAGGTGACTATTACTGTTTTCTCTATACTGAAATCACTGAAATAAATAGTTGATTGGTTGGCTCTTAGGACCCCAAAATCTGACATTTAACTCCTTTGTAAAGAGTTAATTACTGTCTCCACTTCTAAGAGTCAAGGAAACTTGTTATGAAAATAGAATAGAGCCCAGCTAGTGTGGCTTAATGGGTGAGCATTGACATATGAACCAAGAAGTCACGGTTCAATTCTCGGTCAGGGCACATGCCTGGGCTGCACGCTCAGTCCTCAGTGTGAGGCATGCAGGAGGCAGCTTATCAGTGATTCTCTCTCATCATTGGCGTTTCTATCTTTTCCTCTCCCTTCCTCTCTGAAATAAAAAATACATTTTTTTAAAAATAGAGTATTTTTCTTACTCCTTTTCTCATCAGAGTTGTGTCAGGCTTTTTCTTGTCAACTGTAGAACTTGATTTTTGCCTCTAACATAGTGGCCACTTTTTCCTGACTCCATTACTCTGGAAAGATCATTTTACCTCCTATGCAATATATTGATACTGAAGAAATGCAGTATTTGGTAGATTGACTAAAGATAACATTCTGACAGCATGTTGGTTCTTAGCAAACAGCCACCGGGGAGGGGAAGTGAGGTTCTGTCTGGCAGTATTGCTAAGAAAGTGATGTCTTCCTTCACCTAGACCGTATTTTCCAGTTATAACAGTTGTTTTAAATGTGTATTTCAAGGAAATTTTGGGAGCATGTTGTTAGCCAAAAGACATCTGAATCCAATTTCTTAGTTTTCTTTCCTAAGGCTTTTGTAAAGAGTTAATTACTGTCTCCACTTCTTACCAGACAGGCTCTTACGTATGAGCACAGCAGGTTTTAATTGGCTTTGGTAATGCTCAGCAATATCTGTTCCCCTAGGACTTGGATTGTTTCTATGTATGCACACTGACAGAGTTCTCTTTTTAATTGTCCTCTTAGGGTTCCTGTTTATTTTCTTCACTAGTGTCTCAGATCTTCCTTCTGTAGTTACTGGGTAATAAAATTTAAGGGCCACCCAAAGGAAACTAAGCCTCTATGTATTTAGGAGTTCCTTTTTCTCTGTGGATCCTTGAACAAGCTGAAGTTTGAGATTTGTATATAATTCACTTGCACCAAAACTGCTTGATTTTTGTAGCCTCACATCTCTATTAAAGTATGTTTTCTTGCCAAAACCAGTTTGGCTCAGTGGATAGAGCGTCGGCCTGGGGACTGAAAGATCCCAGGTTCGATTCCGATCAAAGGCATGTACCTTGGTTGTGGACACATCCCCAGTAGGGGTGGTACAGGAGGAGCTGATTGATGATTTTCTCTCATCGATGTTTCTAACTCTCTATCCCTCTCTTCCTCTCTGTAAAAAAAAAATCAATAAAATATATTTAAATAAATAAATAAATAAATAAAATAAAGTATGTTTTCTTCCTAGAATCTCAGTATTACCTTGGTGCAGAGAAACTATTTTGCTTATCTTTTATTTTCTTTAATTCTAAGAGATATAGCCTTCAGAGTTTAACAATGTAGTGAATTCAGGTAGAAGGAGTGTTTCTTAATGGTTTAGGCAGTTTTTCCCTGTGGTAGGTGAAGTCCAAAATCTTTTAAAACCTTAAGAAGTGACAAATTCTTGTTAGACCTAAAGTTTTAACAAATTACAAGTGTGTTTACAATTTGGCTTCTCAAATTATACAAAGTTAGAGTATCTGTATGCAACTCTTAATAAATTCAATGAATATTTATTTACATGCATATAGTAGAAGAGTTTACTCACATGTATTTGATTTCTTTTCAGTGATGAACCAGTGGCAGATATTGAAGGCCATACAGTACGTGTGGCCCGTGTAATGTGGCATCCATCAGGACGTTTCTTGGGTACCACCTGGTAAGCCTTCCTACCCTATTGTTCTATCTGTACTAACGGCCTGGCCTGCACCCTCTCGCAATCTGGGACCCCTCGGGGGATGTCAGAGAGCCAGTTTCTACCTGATTCCTGCAGGCCAGGCTGAGGGATCCCACCGGTGCATGAATCTGTACATCCCTCTAGTATGCATATAAGATGGTTAATCTCTTCTCTCCCTCCCCACTTCCCTCTGAGATTCATCAGTCTGTTCCATGTTTCTATGCCTGTGGTTTCTGCTCCTGCATTGAGCATCTGCCCCCTGGTGGTCAGTGTGCATCATAGATGCCGGACGGCCACTTATGCTTTTATATATATATATATAGATGGGCTTATGACATCTTATTAATCCTTTGTGGTTAACTGCCAAGTACATTTTTAGAACAGAGATCTTCAAGGATTTTATTGGATGTCAGTGAATCAGAATAGATTATATTATGTAGTTAGAGGTAAGTGTATTTGCTCTTATATTGCAGCATACTTCTTGTTGCCAGGAAGTAAATTTTAAAGTCACTAGTTGTCCAGAAAACTAAAATTTTCACTCTTTCTTGACCAACACTAGAGGTGTGTGTGTTTTATTTTCTTTGTGTTTGTTGTTTTGGGGTGTTGGTTTGTTTTTTTGTTTTTTTTGTGGGGAGGGGGGGTTTGCATTTTAACCTCTCTGCTTACAAATTGGTTTCCCTTTCCAGTTCTGTAAGTTTAATGAAGACTGGTACACATTGTTTGTATGTATGAGCAGTTCCTTTTTCTTGCTGAGGAGTAATCAGTTGTATTATTGAGCCACAGCTTATTTATCCATTTTCCTATTGATGGACAGTTGGGCTGTTTCCAGGTTTTGGCTAGTCAGAATAAAGCTGCCATAAACATCTTTGGACAAGACTTTTTGTAGACATGCTTTTCTTTTTCTTAAATAAATACCTACAAATGCAAATGCTAGGTCGTAGGGTACATGTGTATTTAACTTTTGAAAAACTTCCAAGGGGTTTTCTAAAACAGTTGCACCATTTTATATTCCCAGAATTCTGATTGCTTCGCCTCCTTGCCAACAGTTGGTTTTGTCAGTCTTGTCGTTCTGCCCAAAATAGCAAATGTATAGTAAAACCTCATGGTTTTCATTTTTTTTTTTTTTACTTTAATGACTATTTGTTACATGCTTACTACCATTTGTATATTCTCCTTAGTGTAGTTTTCAGGTGCTTTATTCCTTTTTTAAAATGTATGACTTTTTTTCTGTCTTTATTTCCATGTACACAAACAGTTCTACCACTATTTATTGGAGAGACTTTCCTTTCCTTGACACCCCTATTGAAAATCACTTGACCATATATGAGTGGGTCTATTTCTTTTCTTTCTTTTCTACTCCATTGATTTGTCTATGATTGATTTTTGTATCCCCAACATGAATTTACGGCACAGTAAATATATCAACACTTGATGAATGAAAGAACATAAAAGTGGAATTGGGGAAGAAGGCAACAGAGTCTTTGCTGAGCCATTCTTAGGGAATTCTGTCCTTAAAATAGCCACTGAAAAAGGTTTATTGGAAGTCAAAATAAGACAGATATGCTGTTATTAAGACACTAGAGGCCCAATGCACGAAATTTGTACAAGGGCCTTGGCCCCTGCCACTGCAGCAGCCACCTCTGCCTCAGTCCCCACACACAGCCATGGCCAGGGATCTCTGCCACCTCTGCCTGTGCCCCTGTCCTCCGCGGCTTTGTCCAGAAGGAAGGACATCTGGAAGGATGTCTGGTCTAATTAGCATATTATGTTTTTATTATTATAGATTGCTTATATCAGAAAATAATTTGTTTTATAAGTAGTTGCAGAAGCATAACTGAAGCTATAACTAATAATAATACCTTGCACATTGTAGAAAAAATATATGCTGGCTAAATATTTATTTGTGTGTTGTTTTTTTTTTTAGCTATGACCGCTCATGGCGCTTATGGGATTTGGAAGCTCAAGAGGAGATCCTGCATCAGGAAGGCCACAGCATGGGTGTGTATGACATTGCCTTCCATCAAGATGGCTCTTTGGCTGGCACTGGGTAAGGCTTTTTCCACAGGGGCAGGGGAAGGGCAGCTCAGCAGTCTCATCTCTTATGTATAGCTGCTTCCCCTGAGAACTGGATTCACAATGTTCATTTGTAAATTATTTTATCAGGGGACTGGATGCATTTGGTCGAGTTTGGGACCTGCGTACAGGACGTTGTATCATGTTCCTAGAAGGGCACCTGAAGGAAATCTATGGAATAAATTTCTCCCCCAATGGGTAAAATAAGCTCATTGAATGATGGGTTGCAGAGGGTTCTTTGTCAGGAAGTACTCCTTGTTTCTAACTTTGATACTGCATCTGATCCACAGCTACCACATTGCAACTGGCAGTGGTGACAACACCTGCAAAGTATGGGACCTTCGACAGCGGCGCTGCATCTATACCATCCCTGCCCATCAGAACTTAGTGACCGGTGTCAAGTTTGAGCGTAAGCTTTCCTCCTGTTTTAGAATAATGAGATGCACTTTCATGGAATGGAGGCCAGGCTGTAGCTTAGCTTGGAGGTGGAACAGGAGAGAATTTGGACTCTGTTGAAGAAGAAAATTATAATTTCCTCCCCTCTACTTTCAGACAGAACTATGGCACAGCATGCTTGTTGCTAGGAAGTAAAGGACTTCATGAGTGCTTTGCTGCATCTTTTTCTCCATGGAAATGCTAAGCACCAAATCCTTAATACTATCCTGAACAGGTTGTTGAAAGAGCCAAAAATCCTCAATGTTATTTCCCTAATTTTCCCTGTAGTTGTGGCTTTTTCCTGGAGACCTGGTAGGAATATAGATGATCAGTGTTGGGTTTTTCTGAATGTAGAAATACCTTCTTTTTTGAAATAGTATATTCTAGATTTTTGTGCTTTTCTAAAGCTCTTTTGAATACTTACATTCCTAAGCAACTCCCCTTTTTTTCTCTCGTAGCTATCCACGGGAATTTCTTGCTCACTGGTGCCTATGATAACACAGCCAAGATCTGGACGCATCCAGGCTGGTCCCCACTGAAGACTCTGGCCGGCCATGAAGGCAAAGTGATGGGCCTGGACATTTCTTCTGACGGGCAGCTTATAGCCACTTGCTCTTATGACAGGACCTTCAAGCTCTGGATGGCTGAATAGGCACCGCAGAAAAAGGACGCCAACCTCAAGCTCTCCCTTAAGAGCCATTTTGTTCCATCATGTTTGTTGCCAATTACCATGTATAGACCCTCAGTAGATTGGATTTCTATGTCGGCCCCCACTTCAAGCAGACAGCCCAATTCCTAGGTGCTGGTGAACCCCTTTCATGCTTGAATTTTAATATCATCTTCAAGCCCTGCCAGTAACTATGTAGACAATTGTTTTTATTAATCTTTTGTTTGAATACTCTGTTGCCTTCCTCATAGCACTCGGGATTGTGGCTAGCTCCATTTTTAATTCTTGAAAGTTGGCTTTCTATTACATGGTACATGCTTCAGGACTACTTGTGACCCAGGGAGCAAGGTGGCTGGACTGCAGTCTGGGAGCCCTCAGGTAGAGGCACATCTCACCACATACTGGTTAAGTAACGCCTGACAGCGGAAACCTTTCCTCTGCCCAGAAAATGGGAGGTGAAGAGGTTGCCCCACAGCGATGCTCAGAGTAATGCAGTAAAGAAGATTTTACCTCTTCCTTTGATTTCACTTGGAATAGTACCTGCCTCAGGGAGCTTCAGGAAGCTCAGACTGAACATTTGCCTTGTTGGAAAATGTCTTCTATTTTTCTTTGATGTTTGGCATCCTTCATGTTACCCCAAAGCCAGACCATTGTGTCAAGATTCAATGAAATGTTTAGAAAGCTAACATGATGTCTCTATTGTGCAAACTCTTTTTTTATTGGTTATTTAAAGGATATACTCTTCATGTAAAGGTAACTCTGGAAAAAATCCCTAAAGGGTATTACTAAACATGAAATTTAACTTTTTTTCTTTATTACATATTTGCTACAGAGTAAAATCCTATTATAAAAACTATACTTCAAATAATTATTTTGCATAGTTAAGTCTTTTCTGAATCTCAGCCTTTGGTCCATCAAAGTCCCTCTTTTTTGGTTTGAGATACATGTGATCTCAAATATGATTACTCCAATTTCTATCCCTTTAGTAAGCACTCTGTTAATCATTTAAAAAAATAGAGGGCTATTGCATTGTGGGCCAAACTACCAGTGAACTATATAGTATCTGGACTCTGTAACTCTTACTCATTGGCTATCCAGCTGTTGCCTTCACCTTTTTCCACCCCAAATATACAATCACTGAACTCTGAAAGTACACAGTAAATTCATTCAAAAATATAGGAATTTAGAAGATTGTATAGAGAGCATTCAAGGAGGGCTTGTATGATGGCTTCTCCTTGAAGTGTTGAACACACTTTACTTGCTATTCCATAGCAGCTGAGTGTAGCTTGTCCAACTCTATTCTTCAAGCTGTGATTGTGTGATATGTAGCTAAATATTGTTTTTAATCTGGTTTCAGTTATAATCAAATGTTGCATATCCTGTGTACTTGTTAAGCTTCTGAGTTCTCAACCCTGCTCTCTGTTGGGTACTGCACTATGGTTTAAGTATAAAGGGACACTATTTCCTCCATAGTTGGCCATGAAAAAAAATTATTTTCAATACTATCTTTGTAGTATGTGTAAATTAATAATGAACATGAGTGTATTAGCATGTAGTTTGGACATAATGTTAAAATTTTGAGTTTTTCAAGTTTAAATTCTATTCCATTAACCTTGTCTTTGGGAGTGGGGAGACCAAAGGATTTAGAGGCGGCAACTGAGTGAAACATTTTATCTAAGTCTTTGGCAAAACAAGTGTCTTGTAGAATATACATTTCTTCACTGGAAATGTTGTAAGAAAGGGGTGAGTCGAGGAACATAAACCCAGTGTGGCATTTTGTGATAATGGTGAGATAAATATACCCACCACTTAACAAGATACTCTCTGGCTAGACATTGCACCAGGCACATTCCAACATCTCATTTAATCCTCAGAATCTTAGGAGTTTTCTTTTTACAAACAAAACTAACCTCAAAGAAGTTAAGTGAGTTGCTCAAGGTTACCCATTTAGTGTTGGATCCCGAACTGTCTCTGTAGGACCTTAAGAGACTTCATAGGGTTGTATTGACTGTTGGCAACACTGGCCAAAGACCAGTCCAGCCAGCATGGCTTGTGCACAGCTTTAACCACTCCACCTTTTATACTGCCCTTGGACAAGTCACTGCGTCTCTTCCTCCGACTTCATGCCAAAGGGAGTAAAACTTCACCACTTCTACCTCCTGAACCTATGAGGAGCCTCTAGTATTATCCAACAGGAAACTTTGCGTGTTAAGATAGGTAATATTTTGTTGTGCAGAACTATCTGTAGCATTGTAGCATGTCTGACCTCTAGAGTACTAAAAGCCAGAAGCACAACCCACTCACTTCATTGGTATATCAGATAGTCCCAGACATTTCCAGAGGCCCCCTAAAGTGTGAGAATAGGAGGCATTGTAAGGTTTCCCTAGCTCCCCAAAAATGTAAACCAGTGTATTACTGGGATGGCCTATAAGCAACTTCAAGAGTATAATTCTTATTTTGACTGAAAGTCCTCCACAACTTAACTGGCTGGATGACCTTGAACAAAGTAGCTGAACTTGTGGAGCCTCAGTTTGGCCTGTGAGTGGGGATGAAGTTTACTTTAGAGCAGTAGGCTGTAGTGCAGAGGCAGGTGTTCCTTCCTGGACTTCCCCCATCTCCTCCCCTGTTCCTCTTGGCTCTGAGAACATGCTGAGCTCATTGCCTGCAACAAGATGAAGGCAGTGGGGAGAGCTTGAGTCCCAGCCTCAGTGTAATCATCTTTGATGGCACAAATGGAGAGGTAGGTACTAATCCCCTGGCGGGATACATTGGTGACTTTACAATTTTGTAATAGAAAATTTTCCCCCCACTTTTTCTTCACATCTTAAGATTTTGGTTTTATTAAATGTGAAATTTATGTCTTGGCTATTTTGTAATATCTTGTATATTAAGACCTCAAGAATTTGTAGAAGTAATTCCATTAAACTAAAAAATGTTAAACCAACTCAATTTCAGGCTTCTGAAAGCTTATTTAACAAAAAAAGTTAAAATGTTATATTTTCATAATTGTGATGGCGTTTTAACCACTTTGAAGTTGTTTTAGAACCGTGGGCCACCAGGCAATATAAAAGCCAGGGAAGCAGAAATCAGGGTTTAGACACTGCAGAAGTGGCAAAGTGTAGTCAAGCAGCAGCCCTGGTGCAAATGAGCATAATCCTTACCAGCATGCTGTTCTCAGAATGTCAAAGAGAAGGGAGATTAGAAATGGCCACAGAGCAAGTGGATGCTACAGACAAGGTGCCAGGACCAAACTGGAATTTCAACTGAATTACAAAAAAATCATCCTAAACTTAGTGCTCAGAAGGTTTCCTGTGCTGAGTCATTCCATCACACTGCCGTCTTAGGTAGACCTTTGCTCAGCAGGCTGTTTTTTCTGGGGGGTAAAGGGGAGACATTTTTCCCGCCCTATAGACAGAGACTGGTCTTATTTGCCTGATCTCATTAGTCAGAAACAGTGTTTGACACTGTCCTGTAGAGATTGAAAGGCGTAGAAGATCTACCTAACACATAGATAGCCACAAACCCAAACAGGTAGCCAAATGGGCAAAAAAAACAAAAAACCACCCTCAATTAAAGAACAAAAGAATTCTCCAGAAGAACAAATAAATTAAATGGATATAAGTAACTTACCTAATATAGAGTTTAGAATGATGGTAAAAAATGCTCAACATGAGAAAAGATATACTGAATACAGTCCGAAATATAGGCTGATATTGCACTAATGAACACACTGGGAGGATACACAGATTAGGAAAAGCTGAGGATTGGATCAGTATGTTAATATTAGAAGATAGGGTGGGGGGGAAAGTCACTCAATGAGAGAACCAAAACTTAAAAAAAAAAAAAAAAAATAGAAACAGGAGGACTGTTTAATGTACAAAAATTCCTTACCAGGGTGCTGTCCTCTAATTGACCACAACAGGGTACTATTGAGCCTAATCTCTTATTAGGAATGCTATTATCAGACTGCTCATAGAGGGCGCTATGGAGCCAAGTCCCTAACTAGGGGGCTGTTCTCAGAATGCCCACAGAGGGGCGCCAATGAGCCTACTTACTAGCTACGATTCTGTTCTCTAGAATGACTACAAGTGGGTACTATTGAACCTAACTCCTTACTAGGGTTCTGTTCTCTAAATGAATTCTACCTGGTTTTCTTTGGTTCCTAGATTCTGTCATGTAAAAGGAAAACCAGGATGCCCTGCCTCACAGCCTGGGATGGGAGCTAAGGTTTTCACTCTCTCCAGGGTTTCTGCCTTACCTGAGGCCAGAATTTCAGTGCTTATGGAGGGGGTCAGCTCCATCCTGCACCCAGTCTTCTCGTCAGGATCTCTGCACCTACTAGGAGGAATAAAAACTTTTTCCTCCAAACCCCAGATTTCTTTTGAACTGCTTTCACCTTTAAACTTTCAGACTCTAACACTCCATAAACCACATACCCACAGGAGTTTGCCTTCCACCAAAAGCAGGTAATGAGTACACCCTCCCTGCTGGAGAGGCTCTCTGCCACCCCTGCATAGATAGCCCTACCCTTCTCTTTCTCTAGTTCGGATAGCAGTGGTCTGCAAACCGCGGCTCTGAGCACATGTAGCTCACGAGCCACAGTTTGCCACTGTTGACTAATGAGTTTGCCGACCTCTGCTAGGGAAAAACACTTAAAAGACATTTTAATAATGTCCTAATGTCTTTAACCTCAAGTCAAAACTTCTGGGTAAGGGTAATACTTTATGCAGTGGTTGGCAAACTCATTAGTCAACAGAGCAGCTCACGAGCCGAAGTTTGCTGACCACTGGGATATAGCATCAGCTAAATAAGTGAATAAATGAATGAATGCAGACCATTTTTTACTGGGACTGGGGGCAAGATAAAGAGAAAACTGAAAGGAGACACATTTGCTCACAGAATTGAAGCTCATTTTCCTAGTTTTTTAGCAACACAGTAAAGAGAACAATTTAATAATAATTAATAATAATAATAATAATTTAAAAAAGATGGATGAGTTCAAAGCAGCACCAGTGAGAGATTCAGCTTATTCTTTGGGCTAGCCGAGCTCCCAAAGACAGCTGTCCGGGCCCTGGGCACAACCTGCCCTGTAGCTCTGTGAGCACAGATCTGCCTCTCTGCCCTTTCACACCCAGCGGTCTCCTCTCCTCTTTTCCCACTTGTTCGTTTTCAGAGGCTCTCAATATAGTGGGACTTTGTTCCCAGAAGCAAATACGTGGCCGGCCCGGATCCGTGGGTTGTAAACATGAACAATATGACAAAGACATGAGGCTCTGCAGGCCCGGCATCCACAGCGGCTGAAATAGGCTTGGTGCCTTGTCTGGAGCGGATGCTCACCCCACATTCCAAAGGAACTTCTTGGCCCAAGAGATGAAGAATAAGGACAACAGAGCGGCACCGAAGATGGCAAGCATCAGGTAGGCAAGGATCGGGAGCCCGGGGTCCTGCAAACACTGCCTCAGGGTGTGGAAGGTGGGGATGCGATGGGACCCAGGGGTGGTGGTGGCAGGGGCCATGGCCTGGGGGTCCTCGGTCTGGCTCCCGGGCTCCGTGTCTACGTCCAGCGCACAGACCTGGAGCTGGCGCAGGAAGCAGCGGCTCTCGGGCTGGGCCTTGAGGCAGAGCTGGTGGCCCTCCAGGATGACGGGGAGGGGCTCCAGGCAGAGCCGAGTGAGCATGGCAGTATCCGTGGGCAAGTCAGTGACAGGCCGCCCGGAGGACAGCACGGTGGGCTGGCGGCAGGTGGGGCACGGCAGCCCGTGCTGGGCGGGAGTCACCAGGCGGAGGTGGGCCAGGCATTCCACGCAGAAGGAGTGGCAGCAGTCCAGCACTTTGGGGGTGTGGAACGTGTTGTTGAAGGGGTTCCAGCAGACGGGGCACTCGGGCTCCCCGCCCAGCCGCTCAGCCATCCTCAGAGCAGATGCCAGGAGCCCTGGCAAGAGACATCCGGGCAGGAAGAGAAAAGGAGAGAAGGAACACACCTTAAGCTCTGCCCCCCTGTGCGTGGTCCTAGTAGGATAGTGGTCGGCAAATCGCGGCTCCAGAGCCACATGCGGCTCTTTGGCCCCTTGAGTGGGGGCGCGCACATATACCGTGTTTCCCCGAAAATAAGACATCCTCTGAAAATAAGACCTAGTGCAACTTTGGGAGAAAAAATTAATATAAGACACTGTCTTATTTTCGGGGAAACAGGGTAGTGCGATTGAAACTTCGTGGCCCATGGGAAGAAGTCGGTTTTCGGCCTGGGTGGGTCTGTTTTGAAGAAGTGGCGTTAGAACACACATGTGGCTCGCGAGCCACGGTTTGCCAACCACTGTCCCAGGGTAGAAGTGGTCTGTGGGTTGTTAAAAGGTATTATTGGAGAGCATTATGCTCAGTGAAATAAGCCAGTCAATGAAAGAAAACACCACATGACCTCACTCACTTATGGATAATAAAGAACATTATAAACTGATGAACCAAAAGATAGACACGGAGACAGTAAAGCAACAAGCAGACCGTCAAATTACAGCGGGGAGGGGAGGGAGATCTGGGGGAGATAAGAGATCAACGGAAGGACTTGTATACATGCATATAAGCATAACCAATGGACGCAAAACTCTGGGGAGGGAGGGCATGTATGGGAGTGGGTGGGGGAGAATTGGTAAGATATGCACACATGTAATACCTTAATAAAAAAAATGAAAAATAAATAAAAATTTAAAAATAAAAAATAAATGAAAGTTTTTAAAAAGGTATTATCACCCACATTTCACAGATGAAAAAACTTAGGTTCAAAGAGACGAAGCCATCTGTTCCAGATCACCCAGTCCTAACCTATAGTTAGGTCTGGTGCTTCCATAGTGTCCCTTCTATCGGGGCGAAGGCCCGAGCCACCCCATCGTTAATGAGCTGCCACCCGAGGAGACTGCACGCCAGCCTGGGAAATGGGTAAAAGTGCCCCTTACGCTCCATGTGATTGCCCTTGGCTTCTCGGACTCCAGGGAGGAGGGGAGCCGCAGTCAGCCAGCGGTTTGTGCCAGAGATCCACTGCATCCTTCCCTGCGGCCTCAGCGCCCTGCCTGCTGCAGCCTGGCCTCCTCTGGGGACAAATGCCAGGCTCTATCCCTCCTCTTCCTTGGGGTTCAGGGCCAACGTCCGCTCTTTTTCCCCTTGACCAGGCGGCTTGGGGGCTCCCCCGCACAGGCCCCTAGGTCAGCCTGGCAGAGCCTCCGCCCAACTTGGCCTCCCTGGCTCCTCCTCCCTCCCTTTGTCCCGGAAAACCCCCAGGGCACCCCCCTGGGCTTCAGTTGGCGCTAGAGTGGTCAGCAGACTACCCTGACGGCCTGAGGCTCCAATCTCTCCTCTCCTGAACCCTCAAAGCTTGGGGAGAGCCTTCTCCACACCAGCCCTAGGGCCCGTCTCCATGGCAGCACACACGCAGCACCTGGACCTGCCAGGTGGCCTGGGCGCAACCTCTTGAGCACACCTGCCTGCGGAGAAGGCCAGAGAGCTGCCCGGGTGGAGGTGGGGTGGGGCGGAGGGGACTAGAGTTCCCCTAGGCTAGGGTTTGGCAAACAACCAACCCTGGAAGCCAAGTGCCTTCAAGACCTGGGATCCCTGCCTGGGAAGGCGGGGTGGCAGTTTCCTTGTTCTAGGTTGTGGAGAGGGTACAAGAGCCTCCGGGCTTCCTCCCTCCTGAGTCCTCATTCTTTTCTAAAATGGCTGACACCTCCTCGCACACAGGCTGCCTGCCCTGCCCTTCAGTTGCTGTGAAATTCACCTGCTTACCCAACCTAAAAACTCTGACATCAGGCTCTGCAAGTCCCCTCCCGTCCCCTTACCACTGATTGTGCTCAGGAGGCTGCGGCGGGGACCCAGCCAGCCAGCCTGGCCTGGCTACGTGCCAATGTCTCAGTCCGAGGCTGGCCATCCCACCCCCTGGAGACATAAAAGGGGAGTCAGGAAGGCAGTCTTAGCCCTGCTTCCCCATTTAAGCAGTAAACAATGAGCGTTTCTCCTACTGGTTATTTGAAGACGTTGAAGAAGTGAGCTGCTGAGTAGGGAAAAACCGTTTAAAAACCCCTTTCTGGCCCTCGTCAGTTTGGCAGAGTGGGTAGGGTGTCAGCCTGGGAACTGAAAGGTCCTGGGTTCGATACAGGTCAAGGACACATGTCTTGGTTGCGGGCTCCATCCCCAGTAGGGGGCGTGGAGAAGGCAGCCAATCAATGATTCTCTTGACTGAAATGAAACCTGGGACGACCCTTCAGTCCACAGGCTGATTCTCTATCCACTGAGCCAAACTGGCTAGGGCTGTATGTTTCTAGTTAAACAATCTTTTCCGGAAACCCCAGCTCTACTACAGTAAACTTGTACTGTTACTCTCCCCCAAAAAGCCGACCTCTACTTCTGAAGTCCCGTGGCCAAGCTGTAACCATCACTGTTCCCTGAACATCCTAGCCCTTCTCTGCCGCGGCGCCCTCAGACATCCACTGCCGTTTCAGAGTCAGCTGGTCAGACTGCGGCCTCTCCAGGAGGACTCTGGCCGAGTTCCCACCCACCACTCACATCCACGCCAGGACATCCCAGCTACATCAAGTCCTAAACATGATCCAGAGGCATCACCTCTGTCTACGACCAAGTCAGTTTGCCAAATATTACTGGTCTGTAGCATCACCCCACCGTTTTCACCCTCAAGAGAGGGCATTTTTATAGCACTTCTCAGCTTACAAAGAGCCCCATTCCTTGCTAGGACCTAAGTATGGCGACTCACATTTAATGGTATGAATGCCTGCTACAATTTTTTCCCATTGGCGTAAGGCCATTGGGTCTTTAAAAGCACCCGTGTGAAGAAGGCAGGATAGGAAGGAGAAAGTGCAGATTTTAGAACCAGACTTTTTTGTTATGAGGTCTTGGACTAATGGCTTAACCTCTCTGAGCCTATTTTCCTCTGTAAAGTAGGCTAATAATCCCACCTTACAGAGTGGCTGTGAGAAAGGGACAATGTCTGTAACTTGCCCAAGGCACGGCAAGTGCTCAATACACAGTGTAATATTTTTCTAAAAATATGTGTTCATTTATTTCAAAGAAAAAGGGAGAGGGAGAGAGAGAGATTAAAACATCAATGATGAGCCAAAACCGGTTTGGCTCAGTGGATAGAGCGTCGGCCTGCGGGCTGAGGGGTCCCAGGTTCGATTCCGGTCAAAGGCATGTACGTTGGTTGCAGGCACATCCCCGGTGGAGGGTGTGCAGGAGGCAGCTGATCATGTTTCCCTCTCATCATTGTTTCTAACTCTCTAACCCTCTCCCTTTCTCTCTGTAAAAAAATATAATCAATAAAATATATTTAGAAAAACAAACAAACACAAAAATCAATGATGAGAGAGAATCACTGATCAGCTGCCTCCTGCACACCCCACACTGGGGATCGAGCCCGCAACCAGAGTGTGTGTCCTGACCAGAAATCAGACCATGACCTCCTGGTTCATAGGTTGATGCTCAATTACTGAGCCATGCTGGCTGGGCCATAGTGTGATATTTTATACCCATTTAATAGAGGGAGAAGCCAAGGCTCAGAATGATGAAGTGACTTTCCCGCCATTAAAAAATGGCTGAGCTTGAAAGATGATCCCTGGAGCCCCGCCTCCCTGGCCATTGTTCAGCGGGATTGTGCGCTCAGGACTCCAGGGCACTGTGACCCAGACCTCCACGACTCCCTCTGGCTCCTTACCTGTCCCTCAGAGCCTCCTCCTCCACCTCCTTTCCCCGGTGCAGCTCCGTAGCAGGTCCCGGACTTCTCCCAGGTAGTTTCCAGACAGTGGTGGGTGGGCCTCAGGCAGCTCCGGGCCAGCTCTCTCTGTTTCAGCTTCCTCTTTCTTCTGATGACTTTGGACTATCTGCTCACAGAGGATCTCCCCCCCCCCCCCCCCCCCCCCGGAAGCTATGATTTTTATCCCCCCCCCCTCCCCCCGGCCACATAATAACCTGACAACCTGAAGGAAGGCCTGCATGGCGGTCTTGCAAAGTCAGAGATCTAAAGGAACCACAAAGGATGCTCTAATATTAAACTTTAATTAAAAGCAGTTCTGGTGGATAGTTACATCCTAGACTGTTATCTTCCCTGGCAAGGTCAACCTTTACCTTAACTGAGCCTATCTGTCTTTTTGCATCTAAGATAACACACCCTTGAAATGTCTAGGTAACTGGTAACTTCCCTTTTTCTGGACCCCTCTGGGCACAACCTAATGTGCCTGGGCTTCAGGACAGATACCACAAATTCCTTCCTAATTATCTGCACCCACCTAAGTAAGTGTCTATCAGTTTACTTTGGATCTAATTCTGAGTGCATCTCTGACTGCACTTGCCCTCTACGTGCTGACCAATCGCCTCCAGCCCAACCCCCCCACACACACACACACACACACTTTGCTTTCTCCCCACCTCTCTAGTCTATCACCAATGGATTTCTTATAACCTACCTTCATCCCCTCCTTTGATTATAATGTATAAAAATAGATTTAAAAAAACCTTCATTCTCTGGAGCATTATCCCAATCCCTTCAGATTTTGCTTCCTGGCAATTGTCATCAGTTTGGTTCAAATAAACTCACAAAATTTTTTTTACAGGTTTGAATGTTTTTACAGGCACTTGTAAAACAAAATGTATATATATGAAGGCCATGAGGTAAAAGTTAAAAGTAGTTATCTCTGGGTGATGAGCTTCCTGGTGGTATCATTTTTTAATCTTTGAATCTGTATTTTCTAAATTTCCATTAATAAATAGGTATTACTTTTGCAATAAGAAAACTCTCTTTTTAAAAAAATATATTTTATTGATTGTTTTACAGAGAGGAAGGGAGAGTTAGAAACATTGATCAGCTACCTCCTTCATGCCCCCTACTGGAGATGTGCCCACAACCAAAGTACATGCCCTTGACCGGAATCAAACCTGGGACCTTTCAGTCCGTAGACCAAGGCTCTATGCACGGAGCCAAACCCATTAGGGCAAGAAAATTCTCTTGAAAAGTAAATCTGTAGAGCATGGAATCTCAGAGGGAAGACAGGGGAGGGTGGGTGGGTGGGAAGTAACCAATCAAGAACCTTGTATGCATATATGTATGTATGGCCCTTGGCCCCAGACATGGGGGTGGTGAGGGCCTGGGGGGAAAGGGGGAGAGAGTCAATGGGGGAAATAGGGGACATATGTAATACTTTCAACAATAAAGAATTAGTTAAAAAATTATTTTAATTCAATGCAATACACGGTAAAAACAAAAAAGTAAGTAAATCTGAGTTTTCTGCAAAAGGGAATCTAGAACTTAAAAAGAAAGCGGGGAGAAAGTGTAAGAAATCAGTCAGGCCTGGCAAGCATTGATCAAGGCCCCTTTTCGCGTCACTAAGTGAGCAGATGCAGTATCATCCTATCTCTGGGTAGTGGGGGCCAGGGGGAACTTTGCAGGCAGTGGGAAATTTTTCTGCAGAGATACCCAGGAGAGAGAGAGAGAGAGAGAGAGAGAGAGAGAGAGAGAGAGAGAGAGAGAGAGAGAGAGAGAGAGAGAGAGAGAGAGAGAGAGAAGCATCTTAGGAATTTCAGAGTTGAATTAATTTAGTTCCTGCTTGGAGGGTGTGGTCAGCCAGAAAACACCTCATCTAGGCAGAACCTTGGAACCTGGGGAGTGAAGAATCTTGAGACTTGGTGGAGGCCAGCCAACTCTGGAGTGGAGGTGCAGAGTGGCTGAACCCATCTGGGGTGAAGGAGGCAATGGAAGGGAGTGGAGGATAGAGAAGATGCAGAGAGGAGTCAGGTGATGTCGGTGTTTTAGCGAGCAGCCCCTCCAAGGTCAGGGCACCTCTCTCTGGGGAGCCCCACATTGAATCTTTGGTAGGCCTCTCCAGAGTGTAGGCCACTTCCAGCAGCACAGCCATCATGGGAGAGTGTTAGAAATGAAGGACCTCAGGCCTACACCAGATCGCCAGATCTACCGAGTCAGATCCTTGGGAGATTCAGAAACACATTAGAATGTGAGGCATATTGTCCTGGCCAGTGTGGCTCAATTGGTTCAGCGTCATCCTGTGCATGGGAAGGTTGCCAGTTTTATTCCGGTCAGGGCATATGCAGAGGGCATGCAGGAGGCAACTGATAGATGTTCTCTCTCACACTGTTCTCTCTCTCCTTTCCCTTCCTGTCTCTCTAAAAATAACAATAAAGCTCGGCTCAGTGGTTGAATGTCAACCTATGAAGGCCACCATTAGATTCCCGGTCAGGACACAGGCCTGGGTTGAAGGTTTAATCCCCACGGTGGGACGTGCAGGAGGCAGCCAACCAATGACATTCTCTCATCACTGATGCTCGCTCTCCCCCCCTCTCCTTTTTTTCTCTGAAATCAATTAAAAAATGTATTTAAAAAATAAAAAAATATTTTTAAGTGAGAAACAACAATTTAGGAGAAATATCCCCTATATATGCTCCTTGACTCATCCTGATTACATCTGTCTTCAGATTCATCACAACTTCCCAAGAACTGGCACCATGAAGAAGAGACCTAGGCAGGGAGTGGGCACCTGCTTTATGTGGCATCTGAATTTGTTTTATTTACAAGACCACAATCCCTATGAAAAACGCTCAGAACCAGGTGGGCTTCAGTGTTTTCATATTTTAGGAAGGTAATTTGTATGTGTTGTATTTAAGTAACCCTCCCAGTGGGGTCTGGGGCAGCACCCTGCAATCAAATGCATGACTATTCTGCAATTTATTATAAATATTTAACATCCAAAAGAGTCAACACCATAAGGTCAGGTCAAATTTGGCACCAAGTTCCCTGAAAAACTTTGTCTGCAGTGAGTGGGGATTTTAGAATTATTAAGGGTTAGGAAGCATTTTATTTTATTTCTAGAATGTGTCACTTGAATTGTTAGAAACAGTGATAGGATACTATTTCCCAGCACTTGTTCACCTCAGACTTAGCAGGAACTACAAGATCAAGATATTCTTTCTAATACAAAGTAGTTCACATACTTTATCGTTTCAAGCCCATCACACCTGGCATGGTGATTCCCACATCAACTCAAGGGGTTCTATGAGGAGCAACTGGATTTTGGTGAAATCAAGAACTGATTCCATGCTGAAACCGGTTTGGCTCAGTGGATAGAGCATCGGCATGCAGACTGAAAGGTCCCGGGTTCGGTTCCGGTCAAAGGCATGTACCTTGGTTGCAGGCACATCCCAGGTGGGGTGTGTGCAAGAGGTAGCTGATCGATGATTATTTCTCATTGATGTTTCTAACTCTCTATCCCTCTCTCTTCCTCTCTGTAAAAAAATCAATAAAATATATTAAAAAAACAAACAAACAAAAAAAAAAACAAAAACGGATTTCAGCTAACATTGACACAAAATGTCTGGGCTGAGGCTGGAACCCTGGGCCTCCACCTCCTGCTCCCACACTTTCCTTCCCTGCCTTCTCCCCTCTGGATCCCATGCTGAGTCTGCAGAGGACAGGATGCAGCTGAAGGAGGAAGGAGGAAGGGCTTCCTACAGTGCCACGTGGTTTAAAACAGGAAACTGCAATTGGACATCTTCTCCAGATGGGCTGTGAATGAAGCGTCTTTCAAGCCCCCAGACTCTCACCCACGTCAAGGTGGCAGTAATGGACCCTCAGAAGGTGTGAGTTGGTTCAGGCACAACCAGGGGAATCCTCACTCTTATCCCGAAGCCTTTCTCCACGTGAGCTCTGCCTGGAAGAGTGGCGAAGTGTTGCCTGAAGGCTGTTTGTACAAGGGAGGTCCAGGGCGTTTCTCCGAAGATCTCACTGGCCATCTCCACATGCCAGGAGAGAAAGCACAGGAGAGATGGATGCTGTCTGTGCTCTTGCAATACTCAGTGGGCAGCACTGGCAAAGGGCCCTTTCCCGGGGCTCCCAGAGGCTTAAAACCAGGAAGCCAGAGAGCTCCCACCTCTCCGGGTCTGCAGGGTCTTCTTTCTCCTCCTCCTGGGGCCACGGGGTTTCTCCCTCTTCTCTGCTCTATGGCCACTCTCTCCCTTCTGTGCTCCTCTCTATATATTGGTATAGTTTCCCTTTTCCTGTGGGAGTTTGTTACTTAACTTCTATTGTAATACATGTCCAATATAGAAAAATTAGGAGACTCAGATGTATATAATAATTACTGACACAGGAACGATGGCAGGCACCATTCTAAGGGTTCTACGTGAATTTTATAACTTATCCCTGATGACAACTCAACTGTATGGGCAGATGCAATCATCATCATCATCACCATCATCTCCATTTAATTTTGTTTTGTTTTTGAATCCTCACCCAAGGATATTTTTCCATTGATTTTTAGAGAGAGTGGAAGAGATAAAGAGAAATACCGATGTGAGAGAAGCACATAGATTGGGTGCCTCCTGCATGAGCCCTGACTAGGGCCTGGGCCAGGGAGGAGCCTGCCACAGAGGTATGTGCCCTTGACTGGAATTAAACCCAGGACCCTTCAGTCTGCAGGCCGACGCTCTATCCACTGAGCCAAACGGGCTAGGACGTCACCTCCATTTTACAGTTAAGGACACTAAAGACACAGAAAGATTAAGTCACTTTCCCAGGATCACAGGGCTAGGAAGTGGCAGCCTGGGATTTGAATCAGGCAGCCTGGTGCCAGAGAAAATCCTACATTGAGAGATAACCACTGACTCACTTGGGAAACAGATGTCCAGTCTTTTCTTATAAGTGTAGTATTTTAAATATAAATTTTTCATAAATTATTAAAAATATGTCATACTCTGTGCTGTTTGGTAGCCTTTTCTTCACTTACCTTTTTATATCATAAAATAGTATTCTACAACCTTTCTTCAAAATGTATATTTTCTATGCAGCATATCTGGAACTAATATAATATATAATTGAATGTCAACTATAATTGACACTTCTAAAATGCTTTTTAAATGAAGGTCTTGCCTTTTCATTGTAAAAGTGATCAAGGAAATAAATGTTGCAGTTGCTTGTAAAGCATCTTGGAAAGGATACACGAGGTGCTGGTAACACTGGTTACCTCTGGAGGGAGCCAGATGGAAGGCAGACATGGATAAGAGGGAGACTTGATTGTATAACCTTTTTTGTACTTTTGATTGTGACTATGTGAATGCATTATCTACCATGCAAGTTTTAAAAAATAAAACATTAATCCTCATTGCAAAAAAAAAAAAAAAAATACAGAAATGCATAGAGTAGATAAATTGAACTTTAAAGTTAATACCCAGAGATAACACTGTTAACACTTTTGCTCTATTTCTTCCAGACCTTTACCTATGAATGTATAGATGTACGTGCAGGCATATTTTTACCAAAATGGGACCGTGCTGCACGGTGCTGTTTTGTTACCTGTGTTTCTCACGCAGGGTGAATTAAGGACAACCTTCTGTGCAGCCTCCTGCCGCAGGGATACCAGTCACGTGAAGTTGGCCAGTTTGCAAAAGGCTATTTCTGGATGGACTGAGAGTGTCCAGCATGTGGGACATGCAGTGCTAGCTGACACCAATCTCCAACTACCCCAAGTCTGGGATTTAATGTAATTTTTTTTAATATATTTTATTGATTTTTAACAGAGAGGAAGGGAGAGAGATAGAGAGCTAGAAACGTCGATGAGAGAGAAACATCGGCCAGCTGCCTCTTGCACACCCCCTACCGGGGATGTGCCCGCAACCAATGTACATGCCCTTGACCGGAATCGAACCTGGGACCCTTCAGTCCGCAGATCGACGCTCTACCACTGAGCCAAACCGGCTTCGGCAGATTTAATGTAATTTTTAACTTTTATTTTTTTAAGCCTCACTGGAGGATATGTTTTTATTGATTTGAGAGAGAGAGAGAGAGGGAGAGAGAGAGAGAGAGAGAAACATCAGTATGAGAGAGAAACATTGAGCGGTTGCCTCCAGTACATGCTCCAACTGGGGATCGAACCTGCAACCGAGGAATGTGCCCTAACCAGGAATCCAACCAGCAACTTTTTGGTGTATGGGGACGATGCTCCAACCAAATGAGCCACTCGATCAGGGCAAATCTGGGCTTTTTAATTTGTTGCGTAAAGACCTTGACCAAGCAGGATGCTGCCTTCCAGACTGTGGGGAGAGAACATCTGGGAATGGAATTAACTTTCCTCCTGTCCGTGATGTTTAACCTACGTCACTTTTTCCATAGCGACAAATACCTCCTAGTCTGATTCCATTCCTAGCTGCCCCCTCCCCTCAGCTTTCACATTCACCACTACCCAGACAATGCCATTGGAAGAGAGGGTTTGGGTGGCAAGAACCAGTCGGCATGTCCAAAGACCTGGGCTCCCATCTGGGCTCTGCCACATGCTGTGTGGTCCTTGACAAGTCACTTCCCTCTGTAGGAGTAATATTCCCCAGGCCCCCTATTTACAGTGTTATTGTATTGGAAGACTCAGATGAAATTATGGTTGTGAAAGTAGTATTAAACTATAGAGCACTGTGTACCTATGTTTGTATTGTTAAATTCCGCCCATTTAGCCTGAAGTGTCAGGAAGAAAAGATAGACATCAAAACAAATGGGTCTAGCTTCTTTCTAACGTTGGCTCCTGAAGCTAACACTTAATCTTCAACATCTATGTGTTCATCTTTAAAGAGTGTTGGCAAAGAGCAATTGAAACTGCTAACTCTCCTGCACAGTGGGTGGAATATGAAGTGAAACAACCTTTTTGGAAAAGAGGTGGTATCTGCTAAAGCTAATAATGCATTACACGATAGCCCAGAGAGGCCTCCGCTAATTAAATAATGAACACACATGCAGGCATGTCCACCAAATGACACATTATTAGAATGTTCACAGCAGCACTGTTTGTTAGAGCCCCAAACCAGAAGGCAGCCCCTCAGTAGTGAAACGGATAAATTACAATATTGTCCCACATTAGAATACTATGCAGCAATGGGAAGGAATAATATTCCACTGTGTGCAACAGTATGCATCAATCTCACAAGCATGTTGATCCAAAGAAGCCTGACCAAAATAAGATCATATGCTTGTTTCACTTGAATCTATTGCTGCGTAACAAGCTACCTGAAAACGTAGTGTCTCAAAACAATGTTTTATTATTTTTCATGATTGTGTGAATAGCTGTGGTTTTTCTTATGTCATCTGAATTTGGCTGCAGATTTGGTGGGGTTGGAGGGTCCGAGGCGACCTCATCCCTGTATCTGGTGGTGCTTGGTTCTCCTCCACGTGGCCTCGGCCACCTTCCTGACAGATCTGAGAGGGTGAAAGTGAAGCTGCAAGGCCTCCGAAGCCGCAGCCGCACAAGCTGCTCAGCGTTCATTTTCCTGTCAGTCACACCAAGTCAAAGGCCAGTGCAGGTTCGAGGGGTGGGAGATAGGTCCTACCCACTGAGATGATCTCACATTGAGAAGGTCAGACACACAGGGATGGGAAAATCTGTGGCCACACTTCCATCTACTTCAATACAGTCTGATTCCATTTCTATAAAGTAGAACCAGTTTGCTGTTCCAAATCCCTTATCAGATTGGCTTGGAAGTTCCTGGATTTATTATGCTTCATCATCTAGGTACTGGTTACTAGTGTTTTCCATTTATAAAAACGTAAGATGTCTGAAATGGTTTATGTACACTTGAATTAAAAGTTAAAAAAATAGCTGAAGCCGGTTTGGCTCAATGGATAGAGCGTCGGCTTGGGGACTGAAAGGCCCTGGGTTCGATTCCGGTCAAGGGCATGTACCTTGGTTGCGGGCATATTCCCAGTGGGGGGTGTGCAAGAGGCAGCTGATCGATGACTCTCTCTCATCGATGTTTCTAGCTCTCTCTCTCTCTCCCTTTCTCTCTGTACAAAATCAATAAAATATATTTAAAAAAAAAAAAAGTTAAAAAAATATATGCAATGGCTTAAAAAGAATAAAGTTCATTTCTCTTCCAAGTCACAATCCAGCTGGAGCAGCTCAGCTCCTTGAGGTGATTTGGGGGCCCAGGTTCCTTCTTTTGAGCTGGTTCATCATCTTGTCCTCGCCCGAACAGTTGAGCTGTTACTGGCAGTGTGCATTCTAGCTAGTGGACAAATGTGTTTCTTTTAAGCAAAGAAGGTGGAAGTTACACACATCACTTCCACTCACCACCCACTGTCAAGAACTTATTCTCATGGCTACACCTCGCTGGGAATGTAGTCTGAGCTGGGCGGTCTGTGCCCAAAATGCTAATTTCAGGAAACAACAAGTAGTCTGTGCATTTTTTATGATGAAGCTGTTCTTTAATAATAATGCTTTCAAAGGTTACTCAGAAATAGCTAAGCTTCCTTTTCTCAGTGTTAAATGGTTTAAAACACCAAGTGACCTGAGTTTTATTCATTTCCTGTGTCAAAATGAAGGCCAATAATAATCACCACTCCTTTCCTTAGATATATAAATATACTTAAATGATAAATATGTAAGAAAAGACACAAATGTATTTAAATACTGACTACAGAACTGGTCAGATTCCAAGAGCTTATATACTTTCCTGGAGAAAGGTCAACTGTCTTTGGAAAATTCCTTACTATGCTTTTCGAGGGGCAGCCTTTGAAATGAAGTGTCCAATGAATGAATGAATACATTTCAGCAGCCTGTATAATAGGTGTTGAGAGTACCTGTTTAGCACATGTAACACTGAATTTTTAAAATTAATTACATTTATTAATCTATTTTCTACTTAAAATGCACAGATAAGGAATTTACACATCAAGCACATGTGTAGGGTTTAGGGAAACAATTTTGTTGGTAATAGAACCCTGCTTATCCTCAGAGGCCTACTATTTCCTCACGGGTATGTTCCCTCTCACAGCAGCCCGTTCCCCTTCCCTGGGCCCCCTCCCAACCCACTCCCTTGGGTTTTCTGATTTACTGCTTGTCTTCCTTCTAGAAGAAAGGGTCAACTGTAGCACTGATAGGTGCTCTAGAACTTTCCCTGAGACATGTCTCACTTGCTCCTAGGCATCTCGCCAGGAAGATCTCTTGGGAGCCAAAAAGTTAATAACTGGTTTAGAAAGTACACAATGTCATGGTCTGCCCATTTCTAAAGCGAACTTTATGACATCAGGCAAAGGGAAAGGGAAAGGGAAAGGAGTCTGGCTTTGAGTCAGGCTGACCCAGGTTCAAATTTAAGTTCTTCCTCTTCCTATGTATGTGCAACCTTAGGCAAAGGACTAGATCTCCCTGAGTCTCAGCTTCCTCATCTGTGAAATGGGAATAACAAGAATCAGAGAGAGAATAAGTCTATAGGTGCTCAATGAAGCAGTTTCCATGCTCACTATCCCTTTGTGTTTCCAGAGTGCCAAGGGCCATAACTTAAGGAATGAAAGGAGAAGCTGAACAATGACTAAAATCTTAGAAAATAAGATCTAAGGAGAATAGATGACTGGTAAATGTGTGGAAAAGAGAGTATTTAGTCTGGACAGAGGGCAATAAATACCAATGGTTACCATTTATGAGCACCTGGTACTTTTCTTGGCATTAATATAGTTCTACTCAGTCCTCAGAACAGCCCCGTGAGGAACCTATGATTACGGTCCCATATAACAAATGAGGATTTCATAACTTGCCCAAGATCTAGCTAAATGGAGAATTGGAGAGTCAGATTCAGGATTGACGCTTTGCAGTAGCTTAAGATTCTCCCGCCCAGGCAGTGGAGACAGCTCGAGGGAGCTGGACTTACAGAGGAGCAGGAGGGAGACAGGAAGATGGCTGTCAGCCACGGGCATCAGGGACCACTGAGCAAATTCAAAATCTTTCTTTCCTCAGAAAGGGAATCCCCCTGCGGCAGCTGCCTCAGGCGTGGGCTTACCAGAAGGCGGAGGAACTCTCTTTTCCCTGGAGGAAAGCGGGCTTGTGAGTACCAGGTGGGACTGATCTCCTGGGGCCATACAGGCAGATCTGAGCACCCTGCCCTCCTCACTGCGGGGGCTCAGTGGGAGCACACAGTTGAATCCATGCCTCTACTTTATCCTATATGTCCTATTGTCATTGCAGATATTCCCTTTGCCTCACTCTGGCCATTCCCTGAAAAGAGTTTACATAAAACAATAAAAATATTAAAATGTACAAATAGCCCTAGATGGTTCTGTTCAGTGGATAGAGCATCGGCTTGAGAACTCAAGGTTCTTGGGTTCGATTCTGGTCAAGAGCATGTATCTTGGTTGCGGGCACATCCCCAGTAGGGGGTGTACAAGAGGCAGCTGATTAATGTTTCTCTCATCAATGTTTCTAACTCTCTTTCCCTCTCCCTTCCTCTCTGTAAAAAAATCAATAATGAATATATATATATTTGTACAAATAAAAATGTTTTAGCGTTAATCTCGCAACCTCTCCATTTTCTTATCCACAGACCCAGCTTGGTGACTACTATAATTCTGACAAGGTTCTTGGGATTGTCGGCCTCTTCAAGCCATCTCAGGTCTGATTTTCATGCAACCTTGCACTGGTCTAGCAGGGATCTGCCACCCTCTCTTCTACTATTTTGAGTAGAAGCCGAGGTTTTTGCTCTCTTGCCGAGGAGCAGTGACTGGAGCTGAGTCTCATGTCTGCAATGTATTTCCTCTCTGGAGCCACACTGTCCTTTCCCGTGTGGATAATTTTGAGGCAAGCAAAGCAGAGTGTCTCTCCCCCTTGCTTTTCTTCCTTTTGTGGAGACATGGAGCAGGTCAGTTCAACAGACTGTGTCTTGAATCTCACAGAGGCCTATGACAGAGACCTAACAGGTCACCATTTGAGCCATAAATATTTTTTCTGAAGAGCAGTCCCAAGAGCTCACTAAAACTTGCATTTGGATTTAACACAGATTGAGAACCTTATGTTTAATCCATGTCTCTAAACTCTGTACCTGATTTTGAACCACTGGCTTCAAAATGACTTCTAACACTGATATACCTTCTAAGTGAACTAAACAAAGAACACCAACCCCACTCTGCCCTCCCTGAAGATAACATGGAAAAACAAAGCCACACTGAGAAAGGAGAGGCCATGCTTTGATTTGGTCCAGCAAACTTCTCTCAGCCTCAGAATACTGCCACTTCCCGCAGTTCCAGCCTTGGGCTGTGGTCCACTCGGAGCAAGTGAATCCCTTTGTGGAAACTTGCACATAGCAAGGAGATGGTGTCGCCAATGGCCAGGGAAGTCAAAGGTCCTGATCCATCCAGAGACAAGGTGAGCAG
Source organism: Pipistrellus hanaki (assembly GCF_964339955.1). Classification (NCBI taxonomy): domain Eukaryota; kingdom Metazoa; phylum Chordata; class Mammalia; order Chiroptera; family Vespertilionidae; genus Pipistrellus; species Pipistrellus hanaki. Next base: position 14,848,025 of record NC_140513.1, on the reverse strand, counting down.
GCAGGCTTGGGGAGGAAGTGGGAAACCAGCCACTTAGGCCAAGAGTGCAATATCATGAAATGCAGTGAGTGTCTTTGTAAGAATTCCACGTAATTAAAGCATGTGCTATGTGTCTCTGACCCATACAACAGAGGCAACCCCATGCTTTAGAGCAGAGGTTCTCAACCTTTCTAATGCTGCGCCCTTTAATTCAGTTCCTCATGTTGTGGTGACCCCCAACCATAAAATTATTGTCGTTGCTACTTCATAACTGTAATTTTGCTACTGTTAATGAATCGTAATGTAAATATCTGTGTTTTCTGATGGTCTTAGGCTCTACAGCAGCAGTTCTCAACCTGTGGGTCGCCTAAGACCATCGGAAAACACAGATATTTACATTGCGATTCATAACAGTAGGTTTATGACAATGAAGCTAAAAAGCTATATCTCCCACTTCCCATATCAAGGTGACCGGAGAAGGCAACTCGAGGGGAGGGGGCTGTCCTTACTATGTAAGTTAAGCTTGTGTGCCCTTTGACCCGATCTCACCTCTTTCTCTGAGGGAGCTACCCTATCCTCCTTTGATGAGACCCAAATTTCTGGAAGATTACTATAAGAGGGACTTGGTTTGAAGTTTTCTAAAGTAATGATATTCTTGTGTTTAGCAGAATCCTGTGTCCAGGACAGAATGGCATGGAGGCAGTAGGGTGGAAGGGAACACAAGCTTTATTCATAACATTTGCCAAATCTTGTGGCATAAATACTCCCACCATGACCATATTAAATATTCCTGAATTCTTAATAACATTACAGGGGTCTTCAAACTACGGCCCGCGGGCCACATGAGGCCCGCAGAGGAGTCTGATCTGGCCCGCCAGGTTTTTTGGGCAGTGAGCGCAGCCGAGGTGTTACAGTAGGAATTAGTAGTTCATATAGTCCGGCCCTCCAGCTCTCTGAGGGACCGTGATCTGGCCCCCACTTTAAAAAGTTTGAGGACCCCTGCATTAGGAGCTGGATCAGCACACCACCTCATTGACAACTCCAGGGAGCTGTGTTCCCTAAAACAGCTTTCTTAAAGTGTCATGATAATTTCAAAACCTTAGCTGCAGAGTCAAAACAGGGCACAGTCTTTCTGAAACTATCTTTACTCCACCTCAACCCACCAAGAGCCGAGGCTCTCATTTTAGTCCTTGAAAAATAAATTTTAAATGGCCATTTCTATTCTCTTTTCCAGACATTTTGAGCAACACAAGTTAAAACCTAATGAGGAATTTTAAGTAGAAAGAATATAAGAGCCAAATATATCTGAGTTCTTAGGAATGAGTCTGTACAATATGATAGAAACAGCTATGATGGCCTCTAGTGGAGGCTGCACAGAGATTCTGGTATCTGGTGTCATGTCTTAACCACCAGGGGGCGGAACAGTGGCAGGACATGGGTGGTGTGCTGAGAAATGGAAAGAACGTTTTCAGGAAGCCTTTGAGACTTCACATATCTTTAAGAAGCACTAATAGTAGGTCCCTTACCTCCAGTATCTTGGTCCCAAATCTTCACCTTGCAGTCGTGTGATGAGGTAGCGATTATAGGCTTCAAGGCCAATGCTCTTGGTAGAAACACACAGGATGCCACAGTCTGGAAATGCCCCTTATACTCACATATTCTGTTCCGCGTCTGTCTTAGGTCCCACAACTGCAAAGTAATGATATAGGCTACCTCAGATATACTATACATTTCCCCAGCTTCATTCCTTGATATCTATTTCCTCTCCATCTCATGACCCACCTGTTGTCTCCACTTACCTACTTCTGTAGCTACCCTTACCTTCATCCATCCCATCCACAACACAGCCAACCATTCATCCACACAGTGATTATTTTAAGCACCAACTATGTCTCAGACAACCCTGGTTAAGAATGTGCCTGAAGGGTTGTTGCCTTCCTCATTAACATACTGGTTAGGAAAGCGAAGCTCCAAGTCCTACAGCATGAAGTTACTGACTTTCTATGACAACTCAAGAGCACCTTATATCAGCCCCTTGGTATCTGTGGGTCTTGTGGGGACCCCACAGTTAGGAGTAGCTTCTCATAAGTACATGCAGGCACAGACCTGATTTAATGCATAGTCACTAAACCTTGCCTACAACAGTGAGGCACCAGTTCTGCCAGTCCCATTCTTTGCTGATACAGATCAGACCACACGTGAAGAATAATGTTCCAGGTAAGAGAGCAAACTGAATTGTGTCCAAAAAAGAATGAGATCACTGGACACCATGTCCTCTGAGGAACAGTTGTAGGAGCTAGAAATTCTTAACTTGAAGAAGAGAGGCTATATCAATAGCCTAGGATTTCAAACCTTGACCTACCACTTTCCAGAGGTGTGGTCTTGTACAACTTGCCATGTCTCTAGTTTCTCAACTGTAAAATGGGAATTATACTACTACTTGACTCACATGGTTGTTCAAGTTAAAAAAAATTTTTTTTAAATTGATTTCAGACAGGAAGGGAGAGGGAGAGAAAGATAGAAAATCAGTGATGAGAGGGAATCATGATTAGCTACCTCCTGCATGCCCTCAACTGGGATGGAGCCCACACCCCAGGTATGTGTTCTTGTTGGAATCAAATACAGGACCCTTCAGTCACAGGCCAGTGTTCTATCCACTGAGTCAAACCAGCTAGGGCTTTCATGGTTGTTTTAAGGATTAAATGGGATCATACATGGAATGTGCTCAGCCCAAAGCCTACGCATGTTTGATAGCAAACAAAAAATGTTTGATAAAATGGGAGCTGTAATTGTTCTATTTAGATACTAGATGACCCCTTTAACTGGTATTCTACTATTGGGAATCCAAGGTGCTTTGGAAATTAATTGAAAGGAAAGCTATATGAGGTAAGGGATGGGGTGGGCCCTTGATCAACCCTGGAACTCCAACTTCCTAAAGAGCTTGAACCTCTTTTACTGTGGCCACAGGTACAATAAAAACACTTAGTTCTTCACACAGTCCTTCTCCTTCCTAAGCTCTGCTGGGAGATGGACATTAGCAGGCCAGTTCTAGGATATAGCCTTCTTGACTCTCATCCCATTTCTCTTTCCCAAACCAATTCAGAAAGCCCTAGGCCAGTGGTCGGCAAACTCATTAGTTGACAGAGCCAAATACCAACAGTACAATGATTAAAATTTCTTTTGAGAGTCAAATTTTTTAAACTTAAGTTCTAACACCACTTCTTCAAAATAGGCTCTCCCAGACCATGGTATTTTGTGGAAGAGCCACACTCAAGGGGCCAAAGAGCTGCATGTGGCTCGTGAGCCGCAGTTTGCAGACCATGGCCCTAGGCTAATGGGCATTTCTTGAAAGAAGTATTTGGAATCAAAGGATCACTTATAGTCTGCACTTGGAATAAGCCTGAGCCATTAGCAGACCTGCTGTGTAGCCCAGTACAGGCATGAGGCCAGAGCAAGTTATTCGGTCATCAACAACCAGACACCTGGACCCGACATGACCGCTCACCGTGGCTTCACAGCCTTCTCCTCCAAAGCCATTGCTGCAGGAGAGACACCTGTGTCCATCCTCACTGACCTCACAGTAGGTCTGAATGTGTTGCTTTGCAGGAAATATATGAGCCACCTGGAGCCCCCGACTGTCCCATAATCTGAAAGAAATTATAGCAAAAAATGAGTTTATAGTAAATGTGTCTGAAATATACCACAGTAACCTGAAATCATAAAAGTCTTGGCTCTTTGGTGCTTTGACCAGTCATAATGGAGTCATAATATATCTAAAAACAGCAGCTTGAACCAGTTCAATCTCAGAGACTCCAAGCTGGCAGGAAATAACAAAATGACATCTGAGTTCTTTCTATTTTGAGATCTAGTTAATAGAAATTTAGACCAAGCATCTTAGTTATATAGGTTAATTTGGTCTTTTGGGATGCTGCCTTCAATGAAAAGAAGGTATTTCTGTCCCTGTGATTTATAATTTTTAAAAAAAATATCTTTATTTATTTCAGAGAGGGAGGGTAAGAGAGTGAGATAGAAACATCAATGATGAGCCGGGACCGGTTTGGCTCAATGGATAGAGCATCGGCTTGGGGACTGAAGGGTCTCGGGTTCGATTCCGGTCAAGGGCATGTACCTTGGTTGCGGGCATATCCCCAGTAGGGGGTGTGCAAGAGGCAGCTGATCGATGACTCTCTCTCATTGATGTTTCTAACTCTCTATCTCTCTCCCTTCCTCTCTGTATAAAATCAATAAAAAACATATTTTTAAAAAAAGAAACATCAATGATGAGAGAGAATCACTGACCAGCTGCCTCCTGCATGCCCCATACTGGGGATCGAGCCTGCAACCTGGGTATGTGCCCTGACCGGGAATCGAACCATGATCTCCTGATCTCAATCACTGAGCCACACTAGCTGAGCTATAATTTTGTTAAAAAGATACAGAGGAGCAATCATCTTTCCAGATTCATAAACAAAAGATCTACAGACTTGGTCAACCCTGGTTATGGGATTCACTGGGGAGTATTTTATTTACCTCTTGTCTCATTCCTACCATTTTCTAAGTAGAATCTCTTCTGATTGCCACAGTTTCAAGTCATGCTCTCTAATCTAAGAACAGTTTACTTCATTGATTCCCCTGATGGCGATTCTTACTCTGCTTTCCCGGAGAGGGCTTCGCCTGAGGGCTGGGTGATTGGGAACGTGAGGAATCTGAGCAGGGGGAGCAAATAAAGCCAGGCAGTTTGAAGGGGTAGGAGGAGCAAGTGACTGATCCTGAGGTCAATCTGACTGCTCACACAGCTCACACAATCTGACTGCTCACACAGCCAGGGCAGGTGGAATCAGCTGCTTTGGGTTTTTCCTGGCCTGACTAGCATTCACCCTCTACAGATGACTCCATGGGGCCAGATCAGAGAGGCCCCAGGACCAGTGAGGGGCAAAGGGGCAGAATGCCCTGGCAAGGGCACAGCAATTCAGAGAAGCAGGGTGGGAATGGAGTCGTGTAAGCGTGGGAGCCACAAATCTTCACCAGAAACACCGTCACTGCTGCTCAGTGAGCCCACCTGATGGTTTTATCTTCAGAAGTCTGCAGTACATATGGTTCTCTGGGGACCCAACACAGGTGAGTGACCTGGAAGAAGCACAATTTTCAAAATGTCTCCATACCAAGTCATTCTTCTGCTGGAAATCCTGTAAACAGTGCAAAATAGCACCTCTGTACCACTTCTTAAGGATGCTGAACTAGGAAATTGGACTTGGAGGAAGGGATTTCATGTTTTGAAGATACCCGCCAGCCATGCTCTCCTTGAATCTCCTTGGCTATCAGCATTAAGAGTAGCAGCTGGGCCAGTTGTGAGTACCCAAATGCATGCAGGCACTCTTAGGCTGCCTGAACCCCAGACACCTGGTAAGGAGCTAGAGCTGGTTCCCCTGTGGCAGCCAGGGGAGCAGTCCCTGTTCTGAAGCAGAACCACTGAAACCACGGTCTAGGCCACAGAGGGTTGAGGAAGGGGTCTTCTTTGTGATTTATAATTTTTAAAAACGTATTTTTGCTTTATCTCTGCAGCCCTCTGGTGGGTAGACATGAAAAACTTTTCAAAACAACCCAGGGTAACAGGATTTTCTTTTCCCCCAGGAACCTCCACAAATACACAAGGCATAGGGCAAGCGCATCTTGTCATAGACAGTCGTCTTCTAGATTGGAAAAGATAACTGTGAACTGACATTTGATGACCACTAAGGGAACATCTACCATGTTGGGTGATAGAATTCTCCCCATTTTATCAATGAAGACACTGAGACTCTGAGTAAGTTTCTTAGGAAAACACAGCTAACAAGTGATGGATTGGTGGTTTGAACTCAGGTCTGACTGACCCCCAAGGTTGTGGAGTTTATATACCAGTCTGCTACCAGGAAACGCTGGTCTTCATAAAGAGAGCAGATTACACAGAAACCAATGTCATTCTTGTTTCTCTGCACAATGTTATGGATACAGAACACAGAGCATAAGGTGAGCTCTTGGAGGACAGAGACTTTGTCCTTAGTCACTAACCCTGCTCTAAGCTGTGTCCAGCCCACAGAAGAAATAAAATAATTGTGTTTTGAAGGAATAAGTGAGGACACCATTTAAGATTCCAATATAAACTAGTGGAATTGTTCTCTGGAGCAAAAGACCTTAAGAGGTCATCTAATCTGAGAACCCTGAGAGGCTGGGGTTTGACAGAGAGGTAGGGGTGGGGAGCAATAAAGACCCAAGTCTCTAACGCCTTGTCTCCTGGTCTCGGTCTCCTGATCTCTCACCCACGCCCTTTCCCTCACCCTATCCTCCCTTCTGCTGCCTGCTCCATAGCAAGTTAGAGTTCGTACCAGGTTCCTGGAGACCGAAGCTCTCTCCACACACTGTCCAGTCCCCACGTCCCACAGGAGTAGGGAGTTGTCCCGAGAGCCAGAGCACAGCTGTGATGAGTCTTTGGAAACAACGGCAAGAAGATGGTCCATGAGACAGACTTGGAGCAGGGCTTTTCAGAAAGTACAAAGGACCTGGGAAGGGCTCAGCTTTACCTACCAGGACTCACAGCTAACCCAGTGACCACCATGGCGTGGCCCGAGAACTGCTGCCTGGGTTGTGAGGAGCCATGCAAGTCCCACATCATGACCATCCTGTCCCGAGAGGCGCTGAAGAACTGGTTTGATTTGTGAAGACAGGCTATCTGCTCGAGAAAGAAAGCTTTGGTGTGCTTGTTTGATTGGATTTTAAAGTAGAGAAAGACCTGGGGATAAGAAGGTTACAGCCCGACCTTCTCTCTCAGTCTGGTTCATAATGCACTGTATCTGACAGGAAAACATCCTGTTCCATGCTATGGGACTGTGGCTGATGCTGAGTTTCATCATGACAGTTAGCACCCTAATTTTGGTCCATTCAGGTGAACTTCAGAGAGGAGAGTCATATAAATTGGCATTCTCTGTCATTTTTGCTGGAAACACACTCTACTCTGTAAAGCTATTAAACAAATTAATTTTTATTTAACTATTGTTGGCTTTTTAAAAAAATTTCCAACTAAGTGTAGATATTATGTCATTTTTCTAACTGTAGCAAACATACAGAAAGCCTTCACTGCATGTCCCTGTTGAGTTAGGATCAGCCAGGGAGAGCTACTCTCTTTTTCCCACCTGAGCTATTAAAGGCTTAATAACAAGAGAAAAATTGTATCAAATATCCCTGCACCAATAGCTAAGTGAATGGTTTGCTCTGCTTTTCCTAGAGTAGGACTTCACAGCACCAAATATAAAGCCTTTGCATGTTCCTTTAAGAATATTCAATCACTCTTACCATCTAGAGCGATTAGGTGTTCCTTTATTCCGTTCCAAATCCCCACCATGATAATAACCATTTCTCAGTTTTACCTTGGTGATGTCATGTTCATGTCCTCGGAACCTTTTCACCACGTTTCCGGTTTTCCAGTTATAGGCCACAACTGTCTGCAGAGAGTCATGCGCAAAGTTTAGTTTAACAGAATGTGTGTTTAACTGAAAACAACAAGCCCTTACTTCATCCTCTATCTGACTTCTTCCTCTCTGTCCAGGGACCTGCATCAAGCGTTAGGGTTCTATTGTGTGCCTCCTCAGGGCCCCTACTTTGAGTTTCTATCTTTCCTCCTGATCTATCCTGTCTCTCCCCAGCTCCTGGGCCACCCCTCTGAGCCTTACTGATGGGTTTGGGATAACACTCCCTAAGGGGAACTGATTCAGATTGAGGTTCTGGTTGTAGATACTGAAGAATTCTACATAGGATTAGATCTCTCCCCCAAGCCCACTTGTATTGTATTATTTAGTTTTTTACATTTATCATCTTCTTAATCATTTGTAGGTATACAGTTCACTAGCATTAAGTATATTCCCATTTATTGCAAAACAGACTGCGCTTTTTTAAATTTCAAAAAACCTCATTCATATCCCACCTGCCAGAGAGGATCATTGTTAATAATTTCTTTCCATCTTTTTCCACGCATATACTTTAATATTTTGTTGTAAGAACCCTCCACCCCCAACATAGGATTTCAAAAGCATTCTCTGGCCCAGTCTCTGCAGTTCATTTTGCTAGAGAGTAAAGAGCATGTTAGCGCTTGACCTAAATCTCAGTTTTGTAATCTTCAAAATGGAGATGTTAATCCTTGCACTCGGGTGACGCTCATATCAATAAAAAGTTCATGTCTAAGATAATATAGATATTAAGACAAAATGCTGTCAATTATGCTATCAATTTTCAAATGCATACTGATTTCAGAGATGTTCAAATGTGAAAAAGTGTGCATCTGAAAGTCAGTGAAATGCAGTGTGAGAATGGAATTTGAAGATTCTAAAAAGCTATTGAAAATAAGAGGCATTATTTACCACAAGTGAATCAATATTTTTGCTACCAATATCCTAGCTGTAAGTGCTATGAGAGATCCACTTATGAGGGAGAGAAAGCAACCAGATTCAAAGTGACAGCTGGAGGAAACACAAAGCCAGAGAAGGGAGGAATCACAACACACACCAATGTAGAGAGATTTTGGCAAAAGAGCAGTATAAAAGAAAAGACTAGAAAGCTCCTTTTGCTGACACATAACTCCTGTGTCTCTGTGTAGGTGTAGAGAAGGATTGGTTGGAATAATAATATTTGTCATTTATAAAAAGCACATGGGGGCATAGTGCTCACGATCTTACTATTTACTTCTCACAAAAGTCCTGTGAGGTTGGCGTTATTATCCCCATTTATTAGATAATAGACTGAGGCTCAAGAAAATTAAGACTTGCTCAAAGTAGGAGGAAGTGGCAGAGAAAGGACTTAAACCCAGTTTTTCTGATTCTAAAGCCACCTTTTACACTACCCGACACTGCTGCCCAAAATGAAAAAAACCAGCGTCTGCTTCCCAAATTATCTTCCCTTCTCTGCGATAAATTGTTCCCCTGGGAAGCACTGCAAATCCCACCTTGTCTTTTCCTCCGGAGACACAGAGGTCTGAGTTCAGAGCAGCAACAACAGAGACGGTGTCCGAGTGAGCTGGGCTATACTGAAAACCTGTAGCTTGAATTTTCTCTTCTATAATTGCATCGGGCCTGCTAAAGAGAGGATGGAGAATGAGAGGCTGAATGGTATGCGAGTGCACAGTGGAGCAAGGGTAAGAAGAGTGTGAGCAATTCAGGCCAGATGGAGAAGAAAGATAGAAAAGGAGACCCACTGACATTGCCAGTACGGAGATGCTCAGAGTGACTGAATCTGACAAACGGGAATCCTGAAGCCAAGAAGCCAGGAATCTTGACTCTCTCTAGAGATTATTCCCAAGATGTAGGGCCCCTCTATGTGTGGGCGTAGACATTAGCTACCAAGCTACACTGTTTCCCCCTCCCTCCCTACCTTCCTTCCTTCCTTCCTTCCTTCTAAAATATATTTTATTGATTTTTTATAGAGAGAAGGGAGAGGGATAGAAAGTTAGAAGCACTGCTGAGAGAGAAACATTGATCAGCTGCCTCTTGCACACTTCTTATTGGGGATGTGCCTGCAACCAAGGTACAAGCCCTTGACTGGAATCGAACCTGGGACCTTTCAGTCCACAGAATGATGCTCTATCCACTGAGCCAAACTGGTTAGGGCTAGACTGTTTCTTATCCAAAAGAAAACTGAGCAAACCGACAGTCCAGAGAAGGTCATCAATACTTGCTCTGGGCCTTCTCTTTCTTCAGTGGAGAATTGTAACGGGCATGATGAACCCAGGATCCACGGCAGGGCTGCTGTACCTGTATTTATAAGTGCTGTGTTTGAGTTTGCTTTGCAGTTTTCCCATCATGGCGCAGAACCTACACAAAATCTTCTGAGGAGGAGCTCGTTTCAGATGGCACCTGAGGGGCAGCATCCCTTGTGGCTGCTGGGAGTTGGAAGTTGTGTTCCCTGTTCAGTAAAAAGAACAATACACAGTTAATTTTTAGGCACAATGATGGTAGTATGGCATAGGGATTCAGAACGAGTACCACAAAATGTGCTTCTGTGGTGTGTGGACTGTTTTGAGCTAAAGGCAATTTTAGCGCAAGAAAACTTCTCTATGGCTCCCCTCAACTACCTAGAACTTGAATTAGAGGCCTTGCCCATGATAAAGTATCATCAGCAATAACCTTTTTGACCCACCTGTAAGTCAGGGAAAACTTATTTAATAAACATCTGTTCTTCTTATCATTTTTCAATGACTCTTTGAAGTCCCCAAGGTGTATTACCTCATCCCTAGCTCAGGATGTCTTTTACATCTGACCCCCCTTTGTCTCTGAGTCTCTCATGCTTGTGGAGTCTCTGACTCTCTCATGTATGTGGGATTCCCATACATATGTATTAAATTTGGTTATTTTCTTTCTAATATGCATGATGTCTTTTGATTATGAGACCAGTCAAAGAACCTTGAGTGTAGAGGAAAATAACCAAGGAGACAGCAGCTAAAACTCACCAAGTATTCTCAATCATCTCATTACCATTAACAAATAGAGTTTTCCAGAAGAATTTAAACCAACATTTTGAGAAGCTGCCAGAATTGACCTCTTGAAAGGAGTTGGTAAGCAATATAAAAGCACAACACAGTGCAGAGAACAGTGTGTGTGGCATGAAGAGCCCTGAGCTCCAGCCCCAGCTCTGCCTCATCTCACTGTGTCCTTGGTTGAGTTCCTCCATTCCCCACTCTATGCTTCAGCCTCCCCATCTATAAAATTCAACTTCAGATTAAACGCTTTTTAGAAGACTATCTGCTCCCTAAGAGGAAGGACTCTATCATACTCATCTTTGTACCTTAAGTGACTTGCTCAGTGTGATAAAACATTTGTGAACTAGTGAATCTATGGTCCCTTCCAGTTCGGAACTTCTAGAGTTCTCTATAATAATCACAAGATGTGCTGACAGGAACCAAAACACTTGTATGCATGCATATAAGCATACCCAATGGACAGAGACAACAGGGGGGCAAGGAAAGGTATGGGAGTAGGGTGGGAGGGCAAAGGGGGATATGGACCCATGCGTAATACTTTAATTTAAAAAATCAGCCGGGACCGGTTTGGCTCAATGGATAGAGCGTCGGCTTGGGGACTGAAGGGCCCCAGGTTCGATTCCGGTCAGGGGCATGTACCTTGGTTGCGTGCATATCCCCAGTAGGGGGTGTGCAAGAGGCAGCTGATCAATGACTCTCTCTCATTGATGTTTCGAACTCTCTATCTCTCTCCCTTCCACTCTGTACAAAAATCAATAAAATATATATTTAAAAAATCAGAGAAAAATTCCAGGATAGCTTGCAAAAAGCTTGGGATGGTGTATCTTTTGTAGGTTGGTAGAGGTTGCAGGGCATCCTATCTGTCAGCCTAACCCATTTTTCAACATTGTCATCAAACTAAGGACAGATGCCATTCAAAGATCTAGGTCACTGGAAACTGCAGGTGCTATAAATGGACTAGCTCTGCTTAAACTAATTAGATTCTTAGCTGGTATCTTCTTATACTTCCCACCTGAAAAATATTCATGGAACATTCTAAGGGAAAAAAATAACTTTTACCTTACCCCAAATCAATAGAATCTTCTTGGTGAGCTGCAGTATTCAATGCTTTGAATGTTTATCCTTTGGAAAATACTTCAGGCAGCCACTTCCTAATCTCTGTAAGTAGTGAAAAGATGCTTAAATTAATCTCTTCTCTAAGCATATGTTTGTACCGAAAGGATATTTACAAGGTAAATTAAGGACTTTGTTAACTAAAAAGATTGTTAAGTGTAGTTTTTCCTCACAAAGAAAGAGATAATACAAAATTCCAATATTTGGGGGGGAAAGTATACCATAATATTAATTATATATGTTTAAATATGCAAAGTAGCATCTATTTAAATGCACCATTAAACATCTTTATTTTACTCATAGTACTTCTGTTCATCAAAAATCTTCATAGGTGACTGTTTATTTCAGAACTTAAGTGTTGTTGTTGTTTTTTTTGTGAGAAAGGCAATTTCTCCTGTTTAAAATAATACTTTAATAAGTATGGGTAATAGAAGTTTTGATGAAAGAGCTTTTCAAAATCACATAAAACACTTTATTTAAAGATCTGGAGAATTATTTACTCAAAATTATAACTAGGTATAATTGACTTCTAGTCCAGTAGCCGTGTTAGTAACTATCATTTACTCTAGTCCAGAAATTCTAGTCCAGAATTTCCATTATAAAAATCTACAAAGAAGAAACCAGTTTTGCTGAAATCAGTTTGGCTCAGTGGCTAGAGATCAGTGGATAGAAAGGTCCCAGGTTTGATTCCGGTTAAGGGCATGTACATTGGTTGCGGGTACATCCCCGGTAGTGGGTGTGCAGGAGGCAGCTGGTCGATGATTCTCTCTCATTGATGTTTCTAGCTATCTATCCCTCTCCCTTCCTCTCTGTGAAAAATCAATAAAAAATATATTAAAAAAAAAAGAAAAGAAAAAGAAACCAGTTTTATTGCACTTTAACAACTCCATTCTAAGGATTCAAATAAATAAATTCAAATTATCAATTGACAGTGTCTAATAATTAATAGCAGCACAGGCTAGTCAGAACAACATTTGACTGAGTGCACTGGCATCATTTTTAGGACTAGGTCTGGGCAACTTGTTGAACCTAAGTCTCAGTTTCCTGTGTGTAAAGTGGGATAACTCTACAGTTAGGCTTTTGTGAAGATTAAAAATAGCACTCAGGAGGTGCTAAGGACTATTTTAAGTGCTTTATACTTATTAGCTCATTTAATCTATTCCACAAGCCTCTGGAACAGTTACTTTCCTCATTTTGTAGATGAGAAAAGTGAAACACAGAGATGTTAAATAACTTGCCCAACTTTACAAATAAATCGCAAATGAGTAGAAGAGCTAAAATTTGAATCTGGTAATCTTGCTCCAGAGGCCTCGCTCTTGACCAGCATACTATACTGCATCTCTATAACAGGCAGTGCATATAAAGCCCTCAGTTCAACCAGGCAAATGGTTGAGAGTAAGTGATGGCTACTAACATGATTGACAGCATTACTAAAAGTAGCAATTTCACCCTTATTACTACTGCCCTTAGTACACATATATTAAACATACATAAATATACACAGAGAGCAGATACAAATGGATATATGAGTCTGGAGGATTTTAAACTGAGGCCAACTTTGTCCTCTGACCAGAGTGATTGATCACACTAAGGCTAAGAATTTATTACATTATATACCAAGGCAATTTAAAATCTCAAAAACAAAGTGTATGTACTTAGATAATGTCCATGTTGTAAATTTATTGAGTTGACTAATCTAAGAAATTAAAATACTATTCAGTCATCTTCCTGTTTATACTGTGAACATGTAACATACTTGAAAGAAGGGACGGTGCCTTGTTCATTTTTGTATCTGTGCTTTAAGCATAGCATGGAAGAATGGATGCAAGGCAACAATCTGTCCAATAAATGAATGAATGAATGGCATACTAAGGTGAAGAGTCTGTTTGGCAAGAAGCTTTTTAAGTCCAACAATCTAAGGGTTCTTTAAAATTGCCCAACAGCAAATCCTTCAGGAAGCAGTTACTCTGCTTAATTCCATCACAGGCCCGGAAAACATGGCAGAACTTGGGAAAGCTATAAACTCAACATGGCTCTGCATGTCCTTGTTGGCTCCTGGTGGACTAAATTTGTATCCCAGCATCCATTTCTGCTCCAATTTTCCTTCCAAAGACCCTGAGATACCCAATGGCCACCCTACATAACTCGGAGAAATCTCTTTTAGCTTTCTAGTGCCATATTCCTTGATATACTGCCGCATATATCCAACTATTGTTTTCCACGAAGAAACTCAAGACACAGAGGACTGTGTCTTGCGGGAGCAGAGGTGGGGAACAGAGTCTCATTTCCCTACACTCTTGGTAAATGGTGATTTCCTATCTCCCGCTGTACACATCCAACCTTACACTCTGGGAGACCAAGACATGGAAACCAAAGCTCAAACACAAAATCACAGTAGAAGCACGTGGGGGGAGGTCTGATTCAACCCTCTAAGAGTACAAATAGAGGAAACGGAGGCCCAGAGAATTAGAGGGTCTTGCCCAGACTCACAAGAAGTCAGTACTAGGCCAGAATCCCAAGGTTGCCCCAAGCTTTAAGGACAACTGTGTCCATTTTTTTTTTTTTTTAAATATATTCTATTGATTTTTCAAAGAGAGGGAGAGGGCTAGAGAGTTAGAAACATTGATCAGCCGCCTCTTGTACACCCCCCACTGGGGACATGCCTGCAACCAAGGTACATGCCCTTGACCGGAATGGAACCTGGGACCCTTCAGTCAGCAGGCCAACGCTCTATCCACTGAGCCAAACCGGTTTCGGCCTAAGCTTATTTTTGATAAGGGGTCTGGGGACGTCCAAGATGGGAATCCAGAGCCACCCAATCCAAGCCCGGCCTTCGGAATTCTCTCCTTGCTTCCTCCAGGTGAACCTCTGCAGTTGGGAAAACACGGGCTCCCACTTTTCCGCCCACCCGCTGAGCCCCTTCCTACCCCCCTCGGCGTCCGTACCCATTGGCCGGCTGCCCAGCCGGGAGGTGAGGCTGGCGGAGGCGCCGAGCCGAGCCTTGAGAGCTTCTGCAACCTCCGAGCTCCAAGGCTGGTGCCCCCGCCCCTAGCAACGAGGCGCGCGTCGCTAGGGTGGGAGTTCAGCCGAAAAGCCTCCGGGCAGCCTCGCCGGCTACTGAACCGTGGTTCCGCTCTCAGTCACATCTCCCAGGAGCCCAGCCGAGAGCACCCCGCCCTGCTTTCTTACCGTAACAATGCGCTGATGAGATTCCTGAGAAGAGGACCGGTGTGCCCAGACCACGCGGCCAGAGACTCTATATGATACAAGGAAAGCTGGTATCACCATAACAGTAACGGAGGGAACCCTTCATAAATGTCACCTTTTAAATTGTTACTTGCCTAGATAGGGGTGTTGCTTTTTTTCTTTGGAGTTTACCATGACTCCGCCCAGGCCCAGAGCCCTCCTTTGGACACTCCCCCAGGTTCCTCATTCCCCTATTCCTTTCGTCAAACATTTATGGCCCACCACCATAGCAAAGAGATCCCTCAGTACCTTCTAGAGATCCAATAAATGGTAAGAGCCTTCCGGAAACCAACAGCACCTTCTAGACAAAGTTTTGACAGCTCCAATCGCATTGCTTTCGGATTGGAGTCCATTCATGTCTGTATTCTTAGCGCATAGCACAGGGCTTGGTGTACAGTAGTGGTTTGTTGAACATTTGTTGAATGAATGAATGAATGAATGAATGAGTGAATGAATGCAGAGATCCTAGCCAACATTTCTTTTACACGGTGGTAGGTGCCTCCTATGGTGTTGATCTCCCAGCAGAACTGCCTTCAATGAAGATTTGTGAAATTTCTAAAAGTTGATATACTGTGGAACAGGGTGGTGAGGGAACAGGGTGGTGAGGGAAATTTTCCTTTACAGAATATCAAGGCTGGTGATTGATTGGGTCTGTCTTCCCCAGAGAGAGTCCCTTCTCCTATATCCCTAATGGGGTTCTTCTAGCCCTGTTGACACTCCCTTGATGATGCATTCATTACTTTCTGAGTCGGTGGCTTGCTGTTAGACTTTCTCCTGTCAGGAGCTGGGATCTTCCCTCTGCTGCTTGCAACACTGATTGTAGTTCAGAGCTGAGGGCTCGCCCTACAAACTTAGTCCCTCTTACCCATGACAACCTGTCAACCAGGAGAGACCAGATTGCTTTGCCCTGGGGCACTGGGCTAGGCTCAGTGTAACAACAGTTGCCTTACCAGATCCCTGCCCTCCAGATGCTTCAGCTCTGGGGATATAACCCACCCCCCTTCCCAGAATATGCTTTCGGTTCAAGGCACCTGAGACTTCCAAACTGGTATCTCTAGCCAGACTTCTCCTAGACCTGTGTATCCACCTACTTCCTGCCCATCTACACTTGGCTATGTAAAAGGCATCAATCCTTGACAATGAATCACACTGGAAACATTATCTTCCCCCAAAACCTGTTCTTCCTCTTTTCTTTCTAAGTGCCAGGCATTACCATTCACCAATCAACCATGGCACGGCTCTAGGACTCATTTGAGACTTCACCCTCTCCTCCTCCTCCAGACTGAATTAGCTATCCTTCCTGAGTGTTTCTAAAGCCCCTCATACTCTCTGCAGCACAGTGTGATTTTTCATTTACTTGGCTCTCTCACTTGCCCGTGAGCTCCCTGTGGACAGTGACTGAGTCTTCTTTACACCCGCATTTATCACTGGTGTCCAACATAGTGTCTAGCACAGCACTACAATAGAACATTCTATTCTGATGGAACTGTTCTGTATTTCCTCTATGCTAGCCCCAAGCCACCTGTGGCTACTGGAACACCAGAAATGTGACTAGTTTGCAACTGAAGAACTGAATTTTAAAATGCATTTCATTTTAACTTTAAATTTAAGTAGCCACATGTAGCTAATGGCTATGGCATTAGATAGCACAGGTATAGCATATAGTTGTTCCTCAATAAGTAGTTTTGAATAAAGAATGAAAAAGGGAAGGTGGCCATAAACAGCCAATTAGGACACAAGGTAGAATGCTATGGATGTAATCAACCTACTTTTTGTGCCCCCTTCTTTCCCCTCACCTTTCATCCCCTCAACCTAACACTATCAATGTCTCCAATTCTGTCTTATCTATACTAATAAAAGAGTAATATGCTAATTAGACTGTGAGACCTTCTGGACAAAGCCATGGTGGTGGGGCTGAGGCAGAGGCAGTTAAGGGTGATAAGGCATATAGGCAGAGAGGTTAGGGTCGATCAGGCAGGCAGGCAGGCAGACGGGTTAGGAGCAATCAGGTAGGCAGGCAAAGGCAGTTAGGGGCAATCAGGCAGGCAGGCAGGCAGGTGAGCCGTTAGGAGCCAGCAATCACAGATTGCGAGAGAGATGTCCGATAGGAATGGGTGCAGGCTGGGCTAAGGGAAACCCCACCCCTCTTGCACAAATTTCGTGCACCAGACCACTAGTATAAATATAATCCTAGTTCACTGCTCTTTTCTGCCTGAACTGATTTTTTTTTTCCTTCTGGACTTGGCTAGTTTGAGAGTGTCCATCCTCTGAAGTGTACAGGTCCTAAGAGTCCTCTGGAAATGAGATCTGGTCTCATCCAGTCTGGTCTGGTCTGGCAAGAGCAGGAAGGGCTTTCTCTCCTCGGGGGCCTGGACTTCACAGGGACTCATGTGGTGTAAGTTTGTCTGCATGGGCAGGCTGCCAAGTTTTTTTGTTTTTGTTTTTAATATATTTTATTGATTTTACACAGAGAGGAATTGAAAGGGATAGAGAGTTAGAAACGTCGATGAGAGAGAAACATCGACCAGCTGCCTCTTGCACACCCCCCACTGGGGATGTGCCCGCAACCAAGGTACGTGCCCTTCACCGGAATCGAACCCAGGACCTTTCAGTCCGCAGGCCGACGCTCTATCCACTGAGCCAAACCGGTTTCGGCCCAAGTTTTTCTTAAAGGTGGCATTTGATACTGGTTGTACTGTGAAAACATCACAGGAGAAAAGAAGAAACAGCATTGACAGTTTTCTTGCCGCTGCTGGAAACTGTGCAAACCCCAGTCAGATGACTTCCAGCCCTGACACCAGAGATGCTGGTTGGATCAGGGTCTGAAGGGGAAGGAGGCATGGGAACCGGGTGAGGCAAGGCGGGGCCAGCAATAGACCAGGGCCCAGGCCAGGCAGGCAGACAAGGGCTGGCTCAGGTTTGAAGAGCAGGCCTGAGAGACAGTAAAGGTTGGGAAGGTTCTTTCCAATAAACTTTCCCAAATGCTCACTACCAAAAAAGTTTAAAAAGTCCAAAACCAAACATCATAAATAAGCAAGTGACAAGGCAGGTTGCAGAGCAGAATTTACAGATAATTTCAATTTTATAAAAATAAATAAATATATTACCACCTGAGTCATATGATAAAGGACTAAGGAATATTTTATCATGTGTGAGGGTGTGTAAATATACCTGTGGCACCTTTTGCAGAAAGAACTGTGTAAATTGTGCCCCATTCTTTGGTGAGGGGGGAGCAGGGAGCAGAGTTCATGGCATAGAAAGATATTTTGCCCTTTCTGGCCCCTCAGTCTGGAAAACTCCACCCTCAGATATTCTCCAGGTATGCTTGCTGTTTATCCGGGGCACAGACCCAGCACCACACCTGTGAGAGACCTCCTGGATCAGCTGCTCCTGACCAGCACCCCATCCAGCTTCTTCTGTTCTGCTTGTCCTTTCCCTAGCTCTTCCCACTTACTGACATTATGTTACATTTCCATTTGTTTTATTTATCCAGGAGAGTAGACTTTGTTCTTCCTTATGGTTGTATTCTCATTCCTTAAATATGACCCGGGACATAGGTAGGTGCTGAATAAATCGACTGAATGACTAAAATGTAACAAAGGTGTCCATTCTTCTCTGTTCCCAGAGCAGGGTGTCTTGCCTAGGCAAACTCTAAAGTTCAGAGACAGCTCTCCCCACTCCCACCAGAACTCCAGAGGTCACCTTAGAGCAGTGGTCAGCAAACTCATGAGTCAACAGAGCCAAATATCAACAGCACAACGATTGAAATTTCTTTGGAGAGCCAAATTTTTTAAACTTAAACTATATAGGTAGGTACATTGTTATTAACTTAATTAGGGTCCTCCTAAGCTGGCCTTGGCTAACTCAAGGGGCCAAAGAGCCGCATGTGGCTTGCGAGCTATAGTTTGCCAACCACTGCCTTAGAGCATCAGCTTCCAAATCTTTTTTGATCATGACCCTGAGGAAGAAATACATTCAATCACCAGAGCTCATACATGTATATGTACTATATTTAATTGCAACAAACAAAAAACTCTTACTTCGAACAATATTTATTTTTTCCTTTTTTCCCCCTAATTTTTATGACATTGGTCTCTACCCCTTGAGTTGATTTTGCCACCTACTAAAGGGTGGCCAGTGCCATGTCTGTGGGAATAGTCAGAGGTCTCATTTCTTAGTTTCAGTATAACTGCTACAAATGCAGATTCCCAGTCCACCCCAGACTTAGTGAATGAGAGAGAGCCTTACTGGAAAGTCTACACCCTTCACAACACCTCACCCCAACCACCCCAGTAGATTCTGAAGCTGATAAATCTTGAGAGTCACCAGAGTTTATGAGTGTCTCAAGGCCTCTTGTGGGGACATGTGTTGGGCAGAGCCTGATGCACTTTAAGGGAAGGGGCTGATTTTCCAGTTCTGGTTCAACTCAGCCTCTGAATGGTGGAACTGATGATTCCAATGTTATAAAAGTAAACATATTCCCACACAAACCCCTTGCACTCTCTAGTCCCTCTGCCTAGAAGAATTTCTGGTGATTTGGCTGTTTTCCCAACTCCAGCCCTCCCAGAGCCACACCAATGAAGAGGCCCCACTTTTCCCCAGAACCTTATCCCCTTCTTCCTCTTCTTGCTCTCCACAGTTTCTTTTCCCATCACACAAAATCACCTTCTGGTTTTTTTTCTTCTGTTTTTTTTTTTTTTTTCTTACCATAAGGGTTAACAGCCCTCCCCACCCCAGCTCTTAGAACAAAAAAAATTCTAACCACAGTCCAAATGATGGTGGCCCATTTCCTTCCACCCCTGAAGAGGGTAAATGCTGTTATGTCTTCACCCACCCATTGGGATTGCATTAGAAACTTCTTTTGATGCCAAGAATGTTGCACCCTCCCGCCGAAGAATGTCACAGAATTTACATTACGAAAACCTGCTACAAGTATTTTTTCATTTATTGACGAGAGAGAGAGAGAGAGAGAGAGAGAGAGAGAGAGAGAAAGAAAGAGACAGAGAGACACACACAGAGAGAGAGATGCCCTGACCATGGATCTAACCCACAATCTTGGCATATTGGGATGATGCTCTAACCAACTGAGCTACCCGGCCAGGACACAAGTATATTTATTGACTCTCACACCTACAATAAAACATTTATATGCCCATATACCCTAGCTAACAGTTCTTTGTAGACATGATCTCATATAACTCTGAAAGCAGCCCTCAGAAATAGAGTCTATTTTAGCAATGAGGAAACAAGGCATGCTGGATTAAGTAATCTGACCAAGGTCTCATAAGAGGCATAGCTCTGGAGCTGGAAGCTGCCTTACCCCCAGGCTTCTCTTCCATTTGTGTAGTAGCTGCTAGAGGTGCCTCAGAGTAGAGGTGGGTGCCTGCATCCCAACATGCCCAGGAGGTAGTGATGTTTCTCTTTCCGATTTTGCTCTCAGTTTCCAGTTCTGATGAACTGAGAATGTCCTCTGGCACCCAAGGCCTAGCTCCTTCTCCTGTTGAGTTCTCTCCCCAGCCCTCTGCCAAGACCTCCTAAAATGAAGTTTGGGTGTTGGGGAGCAGTGCTTTTCTTGTGTGCCCAGAAGGACTGGACTGGAGCCCCCACAGAGGGTTCAATTTGGGCTCAGATCCTAAGAGAAAAGCCACAAGACAGCTTAGGTTCGTGGGGATGGGTTCTTCATCCACATGCTTATTTGCAGTCTATTTTCTTCAATAAACATGCCTTGATTTTTTTTTGTCCAATACTAGTTTGCAGCCCGAACTGGTTTGGCTCAGTGGATAGAGTGTCCGCCTGTGGACTGAAGGGTCCCAGGTTCGATTCTGGTCAAGGGCATGTACCTTGGCTGCGGGCACATCCTCAGTAGGGGGTGTGCATGAGGCAGCTAATGGATGTTTCTAACCATCTCTTTCCCTTTCTCTCTATAAAATATCAATAAAATATACTTAAAAAAATACCAGTTTTCAAATTAAGAAAATTTGGCTATAAATACTTTGGGGAAATCAGCCTAGCGAAGATGTTCCTCAATGGATATTAATATGCAATTAAAATTATTAAACATGTTAACCATAAGTCAAACTGCCTGGGTTCCAATCTCACTGCTACCAATTAGTCACTGTGACCCCTGACAAGTTACTCAACCTCCTCAGAAATGGGGATCATCAAACTTTCCTGTACTGACAGCAGGTGCTTAGCAGTTGCAGCCTCTGTCTGTGCCCCAAATACCGCGGGAAGCGTTTTCACTGACTTGGTCCTCAGCACTAGCCTGTGAAGTAGGTGCCCTCCTGATCCCCAGGTTACAGCCGAGGCCCTGGCGGGACTCAGCCAGAGGGCGGCTGTGGGACTTGAGCCCAGTCTGATACCAGAACCTAGTTTTAAGCTAGCACTTGTCTAAAGCTACCTCTCAGAAAAGGCTGTTGTATTACACGATAGATCACTTATAAAGCGCTTAGCAAAAGCCTGGCAACTTATCATTGCTCAATTAAGTTTCCGGCAATTACTTTGATAGTTGGTGTTTCATGTTTGTTGTAAAACAAACACGCATATAACGCAACCTAATTCAGAGGATGCAGTTGGGGGAGAGACTGCTGAAGCGGGTGGGATCAGGACCCGGGTCCGGTCCAGGGTGCGGGCGGGCGCCTAAGGAGCGAGGAGGAAGCGGGTGGCCGCCGTTGGGACCGGGCGGGGCGGGGCGGGGCGGGGCGGGGCGGGGCGGGCGGGAGGCCCCGCCCAGCGGCACCTGCGGCAGGTGGAGCGCGCGGCGCCGGCCGGTCTCTCGGCCATGTCCGCGGGGAGCGCGGGGCCGGCGCCGGGACCCGGCCCGGGCCCTGAGCCGGGGCCTCTGTGCCCGGAGCACGGCCAGGCTCTGACGTGGTTCTGCTGCTCCGATCGGCGGCCGGTGTGCGCCGCCTGCACCGAGCCGGGCGGCCGCTGCCGGGGCCACCGCATCCGCCCGGCGGGGGAGCGCGCAGAGGAGCTGCGGGTGAGCGGGGCAGGCGCCGGAGGGAGGCGGGGGCGCGGCGGGAGGGCGCACGGGGGCGGTGGGCGGGGACCCGAGGGCCCGGGGCCGGGCCGATCGCGGGGCCCGGCTGACCCCGGCTGACCCCGGCCGCCCGGAGCGCAGCCTCCTTGGGGGCACCGGCCGTAGAACTAGGCGGTTAAAGGGCGTGGCCGCAGAGTCAGGCATACCTGAGCGCGAATGTCACCTCCGTGCGTCCTCCCGGTGAATCTCAGCCCTCCGAGACTCCGTGTCCCCCTCTGTAGCTTGGGGGCAATAAGAGCGCGCACTTATTGGAGTTACTGTGCGGCACCAATAAGGGAATAGGATCCCTGATCCCTGATGCAGAGGCTGGGAATCGGACCTGGCCTTGGGCAATCCAGGGCTCAGCTGCTCCAGCTCCCACCGCCTGATCTGTGATTAAATCCAGCTCCTCCTCGCTCCTCAAGCTCCGAGCTCACAACCCCTCCCCCCTATGTCCACCGCTCAGGCTTCCTGGGGAGGTGGTGTCTTCCCTTTCAGGTTTGGCCTTGACTTTGTCAAGCTGGTTTCACCAGAGCGAAGGGAAGGGGCGGGCTGGTATCAGGAGGTTCCTGCTAGAACCCTTCCCCTAGGTTTCTCCCCACCCCCAGCCTCCACTTGGCTCCAGGCTGGCCACCTTCCTGTCGCCACCCCTCCC
Organism: Pipistrellus hanaki; assembly: GCF_964339955.1. Lineage (NCBI taxonomy): Eukaryota > Metazoa > Chordata > Mammalia > Chiroptera > Vespertilionidae > Pipistrellus > Pipistrellus hanaki. Next base: position 14,825,513 of record NC_140513.1, on the reverse strand, counting down.
TGAGCTGCTGAGATTGGGGAGTTCAGACTCACCCTGGGGCTTCTTCCCTCCTTCCAGCCTACCTGTGTGGCCCCCTGGAGATTTCCTTGCGATTGGATGAAAAGGCTTGATTCTTCCAACCTCTCCCTGGAGTTCTGCCCAGCTGTGAGGCTGCGGGCTCTGGTTGGAGACTTGCCTCCTCAGACTGGACTGTAAGGAGCACCCCCGACAGGGTGCTGAGGCCAGAGGGGATTCAGTTATTCAGCGACACCTGGACGCTCCTGGCGGGTCCTACTTGTCTCCACTATCCATGACAGTGATGACGAAAATAAACTCGAGTAGTGTAGTTTAATGCACTTCCATAAAGCATAGACACTTGGCAAGTTTCAAAGCACTTCAATACTCACCATCTGATGCCATCCAGACCAAGCCCCTTTGAAGTGGTGGTCCTACCAACGTTTTATAGCTGAGGGGACCGGGGCCCAGAATGGACAGTAACTCCTCCCCGGTTTCACTGTCCAGGGCTGGACTAGGGCGGTCATTGACCAGAGGAAACCACCTCTTTGCTTCAGTGGTTGGAGGGAGGAAGTGACGTTAATGGGAGTGAGAATTTAATGAAAGCCTTTTTTTAAGGTTGCCATCAGGTCTGAATTTGATGCTGGAAAGGGTGAAGGCTGGGGCAGGGTGGCAGCCTGATGCTTGTTCTGGAACATACTTTGCCTGGGACTCCTTCCCCAAACCCTCCCGAGGCCCTGGGTGTATTCATTTTCTTTGCCTGGAGAGAGGGGTGTCTTGCCTCTTCTCCCTCCAATTTTGGTTAGATTTTCCTTCTATTCCTCCAGCCAGCAAAGAAATTTCACTCCAGCCGAAACCAGTTTGGCTCAGTGGATAGAGTGTGGACCTGTGGACTCAAGGGTCCCGGGTTCGATTCTGGTCAAGGGCATGTACCTTGGTTGTGGGCACATCCCCGGTGGGTGGTGTGTAAGAGGCAGCTGATCGATATTTCTCTCTCATCAATGTTTCTGACTTTCTATCCCTCTCCCTTCCTCTCTGTGAAAAATCAATAAAATATATTTTTTAATAAACAAACAAACAAACAAATAAATAAATAAGAAGAAATTTCACTCCAGGGCAAGATTATCCCTGAACTGGGCAAAAATACCACCAGTTCAAACAACTTTTCACATACCTTCTGGGTTCCTGTCCCTGTAGCTTTGCAGAAGCTAGTCTCAGTTCCCTTAGTCCTGTGGTGTTTGGTGATCACGGCTTCCTCCCAATCAACTCAGTTCTATAGCTTTGCATTTGGTCTGGTGAACTGTTATGCTAACTCCTGATTTGTGTGTGTGGAGGGGCTTCCTAGAAGAGGTACTAGGAGCTGAGTTCCCTTCTGGAAGATGGAACTGAGGCAATCAAAGCTCTTAGGGGAACGAGTGGAAGGGCTGCTGCTTGGTAGGGCTCCCATCGTTATTTGGAGAAACGGAGAGGGAAAGCACGGGTCTGGCTGAATCTCTTGGGCAAGATCCTTCTCTGTGGGCTACAGATGCATTTCTAAAACTCTCCCCCGCTCTCAGGGGTGATGCTCACAGCTTAGAAGCGGTAAACTGCTGGACTTCAGTAGCCAAGGAAATGGGTTTCGTTCATTCAACAAATATTTATTCAGGGCCTCCTCCGGGAAGGGACTCTCTTCTAAGCAGTCGGGCATAGAAAATAAGTCAAAGTCCTGGTGCTTATGGTGCCTATTACCTTGGGACTTTCCCAAGGAGATAAGGTCAGTGGTGGGGGGAAAAGATACAAAAAAGTTAAACAAACAATATACAGTCGGAGAACGATAGTACAAAGGAGAAAAGGAAGCAAAGGAAGGGGATGGAGATGTGGATCGTCAGGAAAGGCTTCTGAAAAAGTGACATGCCAGGGAGCGAGACACAGAGACATAGGGGAGAAGACAGCTAGAGACAGAAGAAACAACAGGTGCAAAGGCACTGAGGTGAGGACAGATTTGGTGAGTTTGTGGAACAGAAAGAAGGCCAGTGTAGAGAGTGGGAGGAGGGAACACTGGGGAGATTACACAGAGTCACATAAGGTAGGGCCTTGTTGGCTAAGATAAGAAGCTTAATCTCATCTTACTGGAAAGTCATTGGAGAGTTTTGAGCAGGGACAGTGAGTGACCTGATCTGATTTCCTTATAAAATGTGGCAGTGTTGCCGAAACCGGTTTGGCTCAGTGGATAGAGTCAGCCTGCAGACTGAAAGGTCCCGGGTTTGATTCCGGTCAAGGGCATGTACCTTGGTTGCGGGCACATCCCCAGTAGGGGGTGTGCAAGAGGCAGCTGATCCATGTTTCTCTCTCATGGATGTTTCTAACTCTCTATTCCTCTCTGTAAAAAAAATCAATAAAATACAAAACAAAAATAAAACCAAAACGTGGCAGTGTTTAACTTGGGGGTTTAAGAATGGAAGCCCGATTAGGAGGCTCTCACTGTGGTTCCTCTGAGAGATAATGGTGATCAGGAGTAAAGGTGACCAGAAGGAGAGAGAGGGAGAGAGAGAGAGAGAGAGAGAGAGAGAGAGACACGCTTTGGAGATGGGGCTGGTAGGACTCATTAATGGATTCGATGTGAGGCTGCAGGTTTTTTATTTTTTATTTTTATTTTTTCTGGGTAATGAGGTTGATGGCTGATGGTGCCGTTTAGGAAGTGGGGGTGGGGATACTGCAGTTTGAGAAGCCATGTTCTTCTCCTCAGGTGCATGTGTAAAGTGTCAGGTTTGAGACTGAGATTGTATGCAGGAACGTGATTATAATAACGGGCAGGTGAGATTTCAGGATAAAGAGAGCAGCAAGGCCACAATAAGAGGTGATGGAGCGTGAACAGAGGCAAGACTAACGTATTGGCAGCTCCAAACTCAGCTGAAGAAATTGTTGGAATGGAAATTCTAGAGTTAGTGATCTAGAAGGATGGGAAGTGGTAGGCAGGGGATGGAATATTTGAGATGAAGATTTTAGAGGCGGTATAAGCTTTCCATAATGATGAGATCTGGGATATAACCAGGGGAGAGGGTGGCAGAGGAGGGGTAAAAAGAAAAAAGTCAATGGAATGGAATGAATGTACCAACATGGATCAAGATGCCATGGGTGTTGTTTGTGTTGCAGAACAAGATTGTGGACCAGTGTGAGAGGCTGCAGTTACAGAGTGCTGGCATCACCAAGTACATGGCTGAGGTCCTACCAGGGAAGAACCAGAGAGCAGTGGTAGGTAATTCCTCCCTTCCCCCTCTACCCTGGGCCCTCTCCTAGGATCAGACCCCAGCCTTAGGGGCTTGACCCAGTCTAGGTCCCTTCCTAACCTCACTAACTCATTGTGCTATAGCACAACACTCAATGTCCAGGAGGGATGGTATTTCCTCTCTCTGAGTCTTGGTTTTACCATCTGGGCAGAGTTGCACACTAGTGCAAAGACTGTTTTCAGGGTAGGGGATCAGGAAGGGTAGCATTTTTCTAACATCTAATTATTTTGTGCACAGCCCCAGAATTATCAAATAACCTAGGGTCTTGAATGTTGAATATTCTTTATCATAGTCCTATGCATTAGGTGGCAGTAACATCTCTGTTTACAGATGGTCAATTGACTTGACCAGGGTCCCACATCCTCCTGCCAGAGTCAGTTCTATGACCTGGATCTTCTGACTCTGCAGCCAGTGCTCCTGCTGCATCACACTGCTGATCCTTGTGACTCATGGCCACACCTACATCGCTCCTATGCTTTCCAAGGGCAGGGGCTATGAATTTCTTCCTCCCTCGTATTCCCCCATAGCAGTACATGAGAATGGACCATTGGATTTAGTAACATGCACAGTATTGAAGATCCTGACAAGAGGGATTTTGTAGAGTGGTGGGGCGAAAGCCCGATTGGAGTGGGTTTCGGAGAGTAATTTGGGATAGTTAACACAGGTAACTCTTGAGCTAGGCTGTAGAGGGGAGCTGACAAATGGGATGATACTGGAGAGAGAGAGAAGATATCAATGCAGTTTTTTTGTTTGTTATCTTTTTAAGATGGCAGAAGTTACTTTATGTGTGTATGCTGATGGGAACTTTCTAGTAGAAAGGGGAAAATTAGTGATGCAAGAGAAAGAGGAAAATTGGGTACAGCAAAGGGGGGTGGGATCTAGTAAACAAGTGGAAAGGTTGGTTGTAGGTAAAAGCATGGGCTTTTCATCCACAGAAACAGAGAAGGTGGAGTGAGCACAGGTGCAGGTGGATGGTTAGGTGATGGGCAGACCTTGTGGGAGTTCTATTCTGCTTGCTTCTATTTTCCATTACTTACCACCTTTCCTGTAGGCTCTTAAGGGTGTCATTTGTCAGTTTATAGATATGTTTTGTTTTCCATCATCTGTTTATATGATAACACATTAATAGAGTTTCTAATGCTAAGCCATTCTTGAATTCCTGGGGAAAACCAACTAAAATTGGTCACAATATATATATTTTTTAACTTTTAATTTTGAGATCTCTATAGATTCACATACAATGTTAACATCTTTCCTAACTATGATAGAATGTCATAACCTGGAAATTGACATTAATACAGCTCACTCTTTTAGATTTTACCAGTTTTACACCAATTCATTTCTGTGTGAGACTTTAATTCTATGCAGTTGTATCACATGTATAGATTCATGTGACTTCCACCACAATTGAGGTACAGAATAGTTCTGATATAAGGATCCTTTATATAGCTTTCTAAAAAGCATTTTGCATCTATGCTCAGGAGTGAGTCCAGCCTATGAGTTTCATTTCTTATATTGTCCTTATCAGATTTTCTTATCGAAGTTATATAATCCTTATTCAATGGGTTGGGAAACAGAACTCACTATTTTCACTGCAGGAGTTTGTATAAGATTGGAATTACCTGTGCCTTGAATGTTTGTAAAACTATCAGGGCCTGGTGGTATTTTGTTGGTAGATTTTTAACTACTGATTCATTTTCCATCATAATGACAGGATTTTTCCTGTTCTGTTTTCTTTTTCTTTGGTTTTAGTAAATTCTTTCTGGGAAAATTATCCCTTTATCTGTTGTTGAATTTAAATGCATAAAATTGTTGTTAATATTGATAAAGTTGTCACAAGTTTGTCTATCATGTTAGTCTTCAAAGAACCAACTTTTAGTATTTTAATTCTCTTTTATATCTAAAAAAAATATTATATTTCCCAGCTGGCGTGGCTCAGTGGTTGAGCGTCGACCTAAAAACCAAGAGGTCAGGGTTCATTTCCTGGTTACATGCCCAGGTTTCGGGCTCAATCCTCAGTAGGGGGTGTGCAGGAGATAGCCAATCAATGATTATCTCTCATCATTGATCTTTCTGTCTCTCTCTCCCTCTCCCTTCCTTTTTGAAATCAATACAAATATGTAAAAAATAAAAATTTATATCCTATCTTTATAATTTTTCCATTTATTATTTATTTTAAAATATATTTTTATTGATTTCAGAGCGGATAGGGAGAGAGAGATAGAAACATCAATGGTGAGGAAAATGTCCCCCACGGGGGATTGAGCCCACAACCGGAGCATTTGCTCTGACCAGGAATCAAAACATGAACTTCTTGCTGAAACTGGTTTGGCTCAGTGGATAGAGCATTGGCCTGAAGACTAAAGGGTCCCAGGTTTGCTTCAGGTCAAGGGCGTGTACCTTGGTTGAAGGCGCATACCCAGTGGGGGGTGTGCAGGAGGCAGCTGATCAATGTTTCTAGCTTTCTATCCTTCTCCCTTCCTCTCTGTAAAAAAAATCAATAAAATATATATTTTTAAAAATGTGACCTCCTGGTTCATAGGTCAATGGTGAACTTCTGAGCCATACCAGCCAGGCTATAATGTTTTTCTTTTAATTTTTTTTTTTTTTTTTTACATACTTTGTTTTTGTTTTTTAACTTACTGAGTTGAACAGTCTGTCATTTTTGTTTTTCTTATTTCTTAAGGTGAGCATTTAAACCATATAGTACCTTTTAGGTGTTGATATAGGTACATCCCACAAACTTGATGTACTTGCATTCAGTTACAAGTATTTTTAAATTTCCACTATGATTTTTTCTTTCACTATGAGTTATTAGAAATAGGTTTTTAAATATCCAAGTATATGGTTTTATTCTTTACATTATCATCATTTTTTAAATTAATTTCTAACTTGACTGCATTGTAATTTGTATGACATCAATTGTTTGAAATTTGTTGGGACTTGCTTCATGCCCTAAAACATTATCAATTTAGGTGAGCATTTCATATTCACTTGGAAAAATATATAGGGTTCTATATGTGTCTACTAATTAAGCTTATTAATTGGATCAAATCATCTCTGTACTAAATTTTTTTAACTGTCAGATTTATTGATTATTGGCAAAAGGCATTTATTTACATTTTCATAACATGCTATGGACTTGTCTAGTTTTCTTTATGATTCTGTCAACTATTCTTTTTATATGTTGGTGCTATTTATGAAATGTATATTTATGAAATGTATATTTATGAAATATATACCTAATATTTAGATTAGGTATATATTCTTGGTAAACCATTCCTTTATCACTTTATAGTGACCTTGTATGCCCTTGCATGATGGTTTAGAACTTTAGATGAATATAAAATTCTAAAGCAAATCACAAGCCCAACCCAAGGCGACTGAATCTTCAGCTCCTGATTGCACTGGTTTCCTGTTTCCTTTCTACTTTTGGACTCCAGGTTATTTCATTTAATTAGCTGCCAACGCAGCTTCACTTTTTAAAGGATGCTTTGGGTTATTTTTCCAGTGTTTCTGTGTTGTAGGAGAGTTTTTCGTTTACTCTATCATATCTTCAGAAAGGGAAGCTTTTTTCCTTTGCTATTCATTTAGGGAATGACTCAAGAAAGGTGTTGGAATTGATTGCCATCTTCTATTCAGGGAGTATCTGATGTCTCTTGGGTCAGGGTCTGTTCTTGATCCTGATCACATGGTATAAACACAGCTGCAGAGACTCAGGGCACTGTGGGCATCAAAGTGGGAAAAGGGAAGAAGGATCGCCGATGTTCCTGAGCGATAATTGTCATCTGCACTGTACAAAGCAGGTCTTCAGGGACAGGACACACGGAAGCTGTTGGCTATCTCTGACCTTGGCATGGAGACTGTCCTCGCACTTCATGCAGCAGATACCTCTGGGTAGGACTGATTCCCAGATGGCAGTGGTGTAGGGGGATAGTATTGGACCGAAAGTCAAGAGAACTGCATTCTAATCCCAGCTCTGTCACTGACTTAGCATGTGAGTGCTATCAAGAGATTTTTGACTAAGTTGGGGAAAAATTTCCTATCAGTCATTCTGTAAATATTTGAGTGCCTAGTATGTGGCAGACACTGTGCTAGTTGCTGGGAGATACACATTAACTTTATTGGCTGAGAACTGATTTCAGGACTCCTGTGTGGCAGAAAAGAATTCTACCATGGAAGCAGTTGGAATGGACAATTAGGAAATAAAAACGTTTATGTTCTCAGACATGGTCAAAAATATCAACTGGACCACTGTTGGTACAGATCCTGTTGATGTGGATGACCTTGTTCTGTAATTCTATGACCTCTGACCTTGGTCCCTTGGCCTCGGTATTCCCATCTGTGAAATAAGCAGGTGACTCTAGTTGATCTCTAGGCCCTGCCCATCTCTTCCATTCTGGGAACCTGGTTCTGCGAGATATAGCCTGGATGTCTGGATTTCACATTTCTTTACCTGAAACCATATTTGGGAACTCTTAGGGCTGGGATGGCTTAAGCACTGTCACTGCCACTACAGTGCCCATGGCAGACATTGCTGATCAATTTTTGGCACTCCTTTAGGCTGTGCCCAAACCCTCGTAATCTTTTTTTTTTATATATATATAATATATTTTTTTTATTGATTTCAGAGATGAAGAGAGAGGAAGAGAAAGATAGAAACATCAATGATGAGAGAGAATCAGCTGCCTCCTGCATGCCCTCTACTGGGGATCAAACCTGCAACTTGGGCATGTGCCCTTGACCGGAATTGAACCCAGGACCATTCAGTCTGCAGGCTGACATACAAGCCAAATCAGCTAGGGCGAAACCCTCCTAATCTTGAATGGGGCTTTGTCAGGATCTGACTCTTCCTTTTTTATCCCCTTCTAGAGCATGGCCAGTGCAGCGCGGGAACTGGTCATCCAGCGGCTTGGTCTGGTGAGGACTCTATGTGAGACTGAGGAGCAGCGGTTGCTGGAACGGGTGCATGGCGAAGAGGAGCGGGCGCACCAGAGCATCCTGACGCAGCGAGTGCACTGGACTGAGGCTTTGCAGAAGCTCGACACCATCCGCACCAGCCTGGTGGACATGCTCACCCATACGGATGACCTCCAGCTGATTGTAAGTCAGGCAAGGGTGAGCGCATGACCTATTGGCCAAGAAGTCTGAAAACATGGAGAGTGTTTATTGGTTGGAGGTGGGAGGTTAATGGTAATTTGAAGCAGGGATGAGTCAGGAGAATAAAATTATATAGATTTTCAGGAATATATTTTTAATGACATTCCTGGGAGCTAGGGACTCCACAAGCCAAACTTGAGGGGGTCAGGGAAAGCCTCCTAGGTCAAGTGACTTAGAAGCTAATGCCTGAAAGATAGGAGTTGCAATTGTGTTAAAGGAAGTGGGGAGGTGGAGCGATAACTCCATACCTGAAGACTTGACAAGGAGTCCAATATGAAAACATACAGCTCATCTTTAATCCTGCCATCTAGAAATTACCATGATTGATATTTCGGTACCTATCCTTTCCAAGTACTGGTATTTTATACAGCTATCCAGATATCTGCAGTGTTAAGGGACATTGTGACATCTGAATAAATATGCCAGGCAGAGGAACGAGAATGTAGAACAACTGAGCAATCTGTACCACTGCAGTTCAAGTAGGACAGTTTCCATGACTGCCCTAGATTGTGCATTCAGTCAGTCACACAGCTTCCACGGACAGAGCACATTCTGTCCCAAACTCTGGGACAGTCACAAAGAAAGAGTCAGAAAGGGTCCCAGCCATCTCGTTGCTGACAGTCTTGACGGGGGATGAAATGTTGGGTAAATAGGTCCTCAGTTTCCTTCACCTACACCATGGGGCACGGGGGGGAAAGAGTGATTCATTCCGAGTGGGGGGTAGGAGGTATGCGAGGAACCCATGCAGCTTTGTGCTTTGTCTTAAAGCAGTAGAATTTTTTATCCTAGAGTCTCCGTCCCCATGGAGCCCTCCCAAGTCAGTTGAATCTATTCAGATCTTGACTGCCTGCTGGGTTTCTGGTGCCAAGCCTGATCCTGTTTTCTTTTCTCACAGCAGAAGGAGCAGGAGATTTTTGAGAGGTGAGTATGGTCCCCGATTTGCTTGGGCAGCCATGGAAACCATGGCCTTCGGGCCTCTGAATAGTTCACCGCCTTCAGGCTCCGCTGCTCCTGGGGAAAGCCCGGGGTGTGCGGCTGTGAGTGCTTCTCTGGACGGGGCCTTCCTGCTCCTCACGTGGAGAACTGCTTTTAGACCCATGTGTAAGGGAGTGAAATAATTACTGATTAACCCGGGGCTCGCCACATTCCAACATTATCCCATTAAAAACGGTACAGTCGCCCTGTTGGAGGGCTTTACCAGCCCATCTACACATGCGAATGCTGAGGCTCAGAGAGGGGAAGGGACTTGCTCAAGCTCCAGAGCTGGGACTAGGACCTACACCTGACACCTGTCGCAGGATTGCCTCCTCAAATTTGCATTTTAATTACGCAATATGAAAAGAATTTCACCAGGCCCTCCCTAGGTCCCAAAAGGCTGGGAATCGAGAGCCTGAGGAAATGGCTGAAAGGATGTAAATTGCCAGGCAAAGATATTGAATTCTTAATGTGTGCAAGCTTTCAGAGCGGTACTTGAGGAGCACCGCCCATTCTTCTTACCTATTTTTGTATTTAAGTTTCAATAGCAATACATATGTATGAGAGACAGAAAAGAAGTCCGCCAATATAAAACTATTCAAATTAAAAATGAGTCATCTCTTCCCAACCTCATTTTCTAGAGGTGATCAGTTTTAACAGTTGTATGTTTTTGGGACTTTCCTGTGTATAATTATAGGAGAATTTTTGCCTCCTTAAAAAATATTAAAAAAAAAAAAAAAAAAAAAAAGATGGGATCATTTTTATACTTGCTGTTTTATTAATTTATCAGGCTAATTTGGAATATTTCCACGTGAGTACATGTAGATAGATTTACTTCACTTTTCAGAAAGTCTGTGAAGTATTCCACAGTATGAATGCACCACATTCATCTTACTGTCTGTCTCCTTTTATTTTTTTAAATATACATTTTTATTAAGTATATTTTCAGAGAGAGGGAAGGAGAAGGAGAGATAGAAACATCAAAGATAAGAGAGAATCATTGATTGGCTGCCTCCTGCACGCCTCACACTGGGGATCGAGCCTGCAACCCAGGCATGTGCATTGATTGGGAATCAAACTGTAACCTCCTGATTCATAGGTTGACACTCAACCACTGAGCCACACCGTCCAGGTTTCTGTTTCCTTTTTTTTGTTTGTGGCAGCTTTTTTAAAAAAATATATATTTTATTGATTTTTTTTACAGAGATGAAGGGAGAGGGATAGAGAGTCAGAAACATGGATGAGAGAGAAACATTGATTGGCTGCCTCCTGCACACTCACCACTGGGGATGTGCCCACAACCAAGGATCTGGCCTTTGACCAGAATTGAACTTGGGACCCTTTAGTATTCAGGCTGACACTATCCACTGAGCCAAACTGGCCAGGTTTCTGTCTCCTTTTAATGTGTATTTGGCTTGTTCCTATTTTTTCCCTCCTATAATCTTCCCACATTTCTGCTCGTCTTCTCTTTTTTCTCTTTCTTTACCATCTTCCTCTAATACAGTCAGTCTGTCTGCAATATCAAGTTGATGTGATTTTTGAAAAAAATTTTGATCTTTGAATTTTTTATTTTGAATATTTTTAACTCAGCAAAGTTAGAATAAGTATTATAATGACCTTTGCCTAGAAATACTAACTGTATTAACATTTTGCCATGTTTGCTCTTTCTCCCTGTCTCTTTTTTCCTATCTATCAAGATGATTGCTCCTCTGTACTAGCATAGTATCTTTTTTTAAAAAAAATTATAACCCGGCCAGTGTGTCTTCAGCATTTATCTCCAAAGAACAAAGACATTCTCTTACATAACCACAGTATAATTATCAAGTTCAGCAATTTAATGTTGGTATAATACTATAATCTAATACATTAGTACAGTCTATATCCAAATCTACAGCCAATTGTACCAAAAAAAAGTTCTTAACAGTGTTTAGTGGTTTCTTTTTGTTGGGTCGTCCTCCTCCCCCTCCCCCTCCCCCCCCACCCCCACCCCTACTCCGTCCCCGTCCATCTGTTCTCTTTTAATCTAGAATTGTTCCTTTGTTTTTTTTTAAAAAAAGAAAACATTTTTAATGAGTCTAGGACAGTTGTTTTATAGAACATTCCTCAATTTGATGGGGATGCTACCTCATGATTGGGGTCAGGTTATGCATTTTTGGCAAGAATATCTCAGAAGTGATGTATTCTCATTCTGTCAAATCAGAGGGCACATGATGTCACTGTATCCCATTATCAGGGATGTCAGTTTTGATTACATGGATGAAATGGTGCCTACCAGTTTTCTTCATTATAAAGCTGTATCTTTACTTTTGTAATGAATAAGCAATGTGAGGGGGTGCATTTTGTATAAATAGCCTCTTTACACCTTCAAATATTATCCCATAATTTTAGTTTGCATTGATGCTAAATTCCCGAATTATTCACTTATTTGCTTGTTTGTCCATTCATTTATTTAGTGTAAATATAGACTTGTGAATTTTTTTTTTTAATTCAGTGCATTAATCTGATACTACTACTACAATTACTAATTTTGGTCTTCAAACTGTCCTAGATTTGGCCAGTTCCTTGGGGCTGGATCCTGAGTCCTTTTGAATAAAGTCCCCATTATTATTTTTTTTTTAAATAAGTATATTTGTATTGATTTCAAAGAGAAAGAGAGAGGAAGAGAGAAATAGAAACATCAATGATGAGAGAGAATCATTAATCATCTGCTTACTGCATGCCCCACACTATGGACCGAGGCCACAACCGGGCATGTGCCCTGACCGGGAATCGAATCATGACCTCCTGGTTCATAGGTGGACACAACTACCAAGTCACGCGGCTGGCCCCATCATTCTCTGAGTACTTTCTTGTGTCACAGCACAACACAATGTCCCAGGATCACCTTGTTCTTTTCCTGCCTCAGGCCTGGAACCAGCTGTTTCTCCAGGGACTCTCGGTTCCTTGTAGTGGGGAGTGGTATTTAAAAACTGAGATCTGGGCAGTAGATGTGCATTGCTGCCGATGCATCATTGCTTCCAGGCCTTCTCAGTAGACAGCAGACAGAGCTGGGAAGTGAGAGTGGTCTTTTTAGTCACGAGTTTGTATTACAAACTCTAATTCCAAGGGAACGCCACAGCATTTTTCCTTTGATTTCTCCCATTCTACATTCATATGTTTCTTTTTCCACAGTGAGAACCTTGGCACCTAACAACAGCAATATAGCCATTCATTTGTTTGGTCCTATAATACACACAGAGTTTGAGAAGTGCTTAACAAAATACTACTGACAGCCCTAGCCAGTCTGGGTCAGTGGATAGAGCATCAGCCTGCGGACTGAGGGGTCCCAGGTTTGATTCCGGTCAGGGGCATATGCTGGGTGTGGGCTCCATCCCGAGTAGGGGGTGTACAGGAGGCAGCCGATCAGTGAGTCTCTCTCATTATTGATGTTTCTGTCTCTCTCTCCCTCTCCCTTCCTCTTTGAAATTCATAAAAGTATATTTAGGGGGGAAAAAATACTACTGACAAACCCATTCGTAGAAATCAAGATTTATTTGCTGTGTGCGAACCCCAACTCACTACCACGAATTTTCTCTTCTGTATCAGAAGGCACATGGGCCAGCTGATCTTCTAGATTCTGGTGCCTATGATTGGCCTCAGATTTGCCCTGGGATGATGGCTTAGCAATGCAGGCACTGGTCCTCTTTCCTCCCCACCTGACGGCGGGGGTCCCTGAAGACCCAGCCTCACTGCTTTGAGAAGAGGCATCAGGCCCTCTGTTGTCTTGACCACAAAGAGCCTTTGTTACTAGAGCCTGCCCTGAGCTTTCCTAGGGCTCTGCTTATCTCGCTCTTCCCAAGCCAGGATAGTCAGCGACAGTTTTGCAAAGGGCAGGCATCCATGAGACATGCCCCACCCTCCCCTCTCCTTCATTAATGGGCAGAGCTGGGGATTTGGGGCAGACAGTGTATACTCTCGGAACTGCTGCCTGATCTCAGAGTCATCCTCATGATTAGAGGCAGTGGGAAGTTCTTTCTCAGAACCCAGTCCAAAAGGCTGCAAAGCTCTCGGCGAATTCCCACTTTGCTCTATACCCTTTGAGACTTCACTTCTGGTCAAGGAAAGAATTATGTTGAATGGTGCCTGCAGGTAGGACTCGAATCAGCTCCCAGTTTTAGCTGAGTGTCTTCTCTGTTCTCGCCTGTCAAGTGGGTAACAAGTACCTCCCAGGTGATACCAAAGATGACGTAAGATTCTGTATAGAAAGGAAAAAGCCCAGGGCCTTGCTGCTTAATAAGTGGCAATTCTCCTCGTTCCCAAATGCTCTCTCCAACCAAACCCAGTCCCCGGCCCTGAGCGGAGAAGAGGTAGTTACTGGGAGCAAAGTGCTGTGAATAATTTATGATTGGGTAAATAGCTGATAGTCCCTTCCTGTGTGACCCCACAGGGGTGTTGGCATTTTAAGAGCAGAGGAGTTGGCTGTGCCAGGTAATCAAATCGAGGGCAGCATTATGGCTGCAATTGGTTTGGAGGGAGGTGAGACTTTCTCTGGGCGGGAAGGTGGAGCGGGAAGACTGCTGCACTGAGGCCCACGGGGCCCAAGTCCTAACCCCGTCCAGATTCTTGGACGAGTAGCTTCGGCCCAGAGCAGAATGACTCCAAGTTATGACACTGGCTCCAAGCAGTTACCACCCCGTCAATCATCTGCCTTGCATAATCAAGGCTTGGGCGAGTGGAGGGTGCACAGGGGGGTGTCCACCTTCCCTTTGGCCCCAGCCCTCTGTAGGCAGCTCCTGTCTGGGGCTGGTTGTCAATCTTGATGTTACCCTTGTAGGAAGAGGATTTTCTGCCACCTCATCTCCCCACCCCCACCCCCAATCAGATACATTTGACCCAGAAACGTTTCCAGAACCTTTCTGAATCTGTTTTGTTTTCTTTCTTACAAGGACCGAGGAAGCAGAGGGCATTTTGGATCCCCAGGAGTCGAAAAAGTTAAACTTTAACGAGACGTGCGCTTGGAGCCCACTTCTGACCCAGCTCTGGGCAACGGCAGCTCTCGGCTCCCTCTCAGGTTAGAAGCTCGGGCCCGGCACCTGTTGGAGCAACGGGGCACCTGTCTGTCTGTCTGTCTGTCTGTGGTTTGCTGTGGCCCACACCGGGGACGGGTGCATTCGGGATGGTAGCTTAGGCAACCAGTGATACCGGGTGCAGGTTTGTCAATGGAGCCAAGGTTCTGGAAAGGCCTGGGGCACCTGGGCCAGGTCTTTTGCATTTGCAAACCCACCTGCTCTGTAGCTGGGTTTAGGGTCAATCTTGTTCTGGTAAACTACGTCTTCCTCATGCCCTGCCCTACTGAGACAGCTCAGTATTATTTTTTGGGAACCTGGTTTCTCTTTAAGAAGATATGTAATTGATGGCCAACTGGGATCGAGAATTGAGCTTCCTGGTTTCGTCTCACTTACCAAACATTGACTCAGGCTGACTGTGGACCCGACCTTGCTGCTGCCACAGAGGTGAAGGCGACACGGTCTCCTGGCTCCACAAATTCCCACTTAGTGTGGGGGTTCTCAAAGCAGACTCCCCCCAAGCCAGACAGAAGTGTCCATTCTCCCAGTTGTGGTAGTTGCACAATACACAGACTTAGGTTAATTAGTGAATTAGTTAATTAATTAATTAGTGAATTAGTGAATAGGTAATTAGTGAATTTTTCTCCATTTTAACCCTCACCACCTTCCAGTGGCGAGGTTTCCCATTCCCCATTCTCCTTAAAATGCTAGTACGTATTCTCTAGAGTCGGGTGTCAAATATTACCTGGTTTGCCGGCAGTCCCATGGAGTTAGTTGTTGGAAACTGCATCCCTGATGCTTCCCAGCTTCCAGGGGCATGGTGTCCCCAGGACAGGTCCGGTCTGGAAGCTGCAACTTTGCCCAGCTGGAACTCAGTATGATCAGTGCTAGATGCTCGATGTAGGAACAACGTGCTGGGTCTTAATTTTGTCCCTGCCACCAACTTTGCGTGTGACCTTGGGCAATTCGCTTCTCTGGGCCTTATTTCTACCAGAGTTTACAAATAGTAATAACTACTGTTATGACCACAATTTATTGAGCACATATTGTTGCTGGGTACTTTCCATGTGTCATCTTGTTTGATCCTTACATCTGTCCTGTGGTAAGTCCTATTTTGATCCCCATTTTACAGATGCGGAAACTGAGGCTCAAAGACAACAAATGGCTTGCCTGAGGTCACACTGTCAGGGAGTGATAAGGAAGCAGGACCAGGGTAGGGCTGAGGGTGGACCTTGGGTACCTCTGAGATTCTTTCCGGCAGGCACAGAGGATGTGCGCATCGATGAGAGGACCGTCAGCCCCTTCCTGCAGCTGTCAGATGACGGAAGGACTCTGACCTTCAACGCCAAGAAGTCCAAGGCCTGCGCAGATGGCCCGGAGCGCTTTGACCACTGGCCCAATGCCCTAGCCGCCACCTCCTTCCAGTCGGGGCTGCACGCGTGGATGGTGAATGTGCAGAACAGTGGTGCCTACAAGGTGGGCGTGGCCTTAGGCCAGCTGCCCCGCAAGGGTTCTGGCAGTGACTCTCGCCTGGGCCACAATGCCTACTCCTGGGTCTTCTCCCGCTACGACCAAGAGTTCTGCTTCTCACACGACGGGCGGCACGAGCCCCTGGGGTTGCTGCGCTGCCCCGCCCAGCTGGGCGTGCTGCTGGACCTGCAGGCCCAGGAGCTGCTGTTCTACGATCCGGCCTCGGGCACGGTGCTCCACACCCACCACGCGTCCTTCCCTGGGCCCCTCTTCCCAGTCTTTGCTGTGGCCGACCAGACCATTTCCATTGTCCACTGACCTTTGGCACTGGGGAGGCTAGATCTGCCTGCCCACCATCCTTTTAGGCCACATTTCTACCCAGTATCCTTTCCCCCAATGCTGCCCATGCCCACTGGGCAGCTTTAGGAGGGGTAGGATCCACTTCAGATCCGGTACAACCATTAAATGCTGTATCTGTGCGGAACCCGCCACTCCCTCGGCCTTAGTCTCCCAAATCCACCCTCTAAGGGTGTCTTGTTCACCACTTTATCTCTGGCATCCAGCATGGTGCCTGGTGAGCGTGCAATAAATAATTGGCAAGCGAACGGGTGGATGGACGGACTGACGGACGGACGGGTGGATGGGTGCACGTGAAAAGCACTGCCTTTCAGCCCCTTGCCCCCAGCTCTGAGCATGTAGAAGTGGTTTTCTGGCAGAAAAGCCTGTGACTGAAGTCCTTTCATCTCAATTGAGTGCTTCCCATGACATGACACAGAAGGAAAATATTTTTCTAGCACACAAGCACAACCTGGAAGGTACCTGGAACTCCTGCCAGCTGCTCCCGGTCAGAGGACTCTGGCCAGAGATCTGTGCCCTAACCAGGGCCTACCTGGCCACTTGGAAGACCGAGGAAATCCTGGCTCCTGGTAACCTGACTGCAACACACCCAGCAGCAGCTCTGCCTTGGACCTGGCGGCCAGCCTCCAGCCTGTGCCCACTGCGGTAACTGGGATTAACTTTTCGCCAGCTGCGGCTGAGGAGTGCCCCGCCTGATGGCCCCTTCTGACAGAATGTGGGGATCTGGGGTGAGACCCTTGAGTCAGAAAGAGCTGAGGGGGTAAGAGGGCCAGCCTTAGAAAACATGTACTTTATTAAAGGTTTTAAAAGATCGACAGTTTTCTTCCATGTTCTTTTCCTGGTTAATTGGGTAACACCCTACCCCTTCTACCCCGCAAGGGCCAGTTCAAATATTAGAGGTGTGTTTACTGGAAATTTGATGTCTTCCTCCTTCATGTTCTCAGATATAAGCAGGTGGCTGAGGTCATCATACACGCCCTAAAGGGCCTGGAGTTGGTTCTGTGCCCTGCACTGCTGGGACCCAGGGCAAGTCTTTTTCTGATCTTGAAGGTCACATTAGAGCACTAGTCCTCCCATTTTTGTTTCTTTGGGGAATAGTTCAAAGGCTATCTTAACTACAGCTTCAGGCTCCTGGGCTCAGAGATGAGGCCAGAGCCCTCCCCACCAAGTTTGCTCAATAATTTACTTGAAACACTGGGTGGATCAAATCCAGTCCGCAGACCTATTGGCAACTATTACGACTGCAATGACTTCTGAGACCCTTATGGCTTTGAGACCACAGCTCATGACCCTGTCCTCTCTGCCTGACACTCGGGAAGGTGTCTGAGAAGAGCTTTCCTGCCTCCAAACCTGGGTCAATGCCAGATTCTTGTAGATGGCACCCGAAGGCCCTTACACAACACTCCCCAAATCACCACTCTAACTCCCCATAGCTGCCCTCAGTCCACAGTTCACGGACCTGCCACTAGGGATCCCTTATTCTGCCCATCTGAATGCCAGTCCCAGTTCAGGGTCCACTCCAGAGCCTGCCCTGGCTGTTGGCACTAGAACATAACGTAATGTGCCCATCTAGGTGCTTTTCACCTGTGGTATCCCCTGTGCTTGGCACTGGCTAAGGCACAGAGGTGTCCAGTAAATGCCAAGTAGAGAGGTGTGTGAAGAGGGAGAGGCAGGAAGAGACATGGGATTTTTAAAACCTTCCATTTCCAGTAATTCTCCCCACATTACTCGCCTGCCACCTTGGGCTCTGGTCCCCATCCCTGGATAACCCCCTATGACTGGGGTATCCTTTAAGGACATCCTTTAGGTCACCTTCCCTATTCTTCTAGCATCTCTACTGCACTGTGTCTCATGTAACATGAATCCCTTTCTACTTGCAAACTAGTGGTCAAGCCAATGAATGGGCTTTGGAGTTAGGCATACCCAAACTGGAACCCTGGCTCCCTCATGTACTCGCTGTGACCTCAGGCAGGCTACTTAACCTCTAGATCTAGTGTCAAATGGAAGTCCTACTACTTAAGCCCACTAGGTAGCTTTGAGGGTTCTATATGCACATCAAGGACTAGCAGAGTACCTACCACATGGAGGAGGTGTGTGTTTTGGGGGTGGGTGGGTCAAGTTTCTTCTCGACTGTGATTATGGTATTGTCTAAAATCTGATTAAACTATGTGGTCTTAGAGGTCATGTCCTTAAGCACAGCTTAGCACCCTGATTTTCAAAGTAAGCTTCTCTGACCTTAGACTTTGCAGGTGGGGGAAGTTGTAGAGCACATGTGTCAAACACAAGGCCTGCGGGCCAAATCTAGCCCGCCAGGCCTTGCAATGTGGCCCGCACCGCGCTGTCATCACTGCACTCCGCTGTCAGTTTATGACATTGTCAGTTTATGACTGTTCAGTAAACCATTCGGCCCGCGATTTAGGCTGGATTTTAGATTTTGGCCCCTTCTCTGATTGAGTTCGACACCCCTATTGTAGAGGCTTCAGGGCCTGAATGAGGGGTCCTAGGACCTTCGCTTCACCCTTGCAGTGTCTCCTTTTTTTTTCTTTCCGTTTTGCACATTGGGGTTCCACATAAGATCTCCCACGACAAAAGGACTCTGCTGCTAAAACCAAGTTTCAAGATACCTGATTTTGAAGCTAGCTGGAGGTGAGGCAGGTTTGTGGAAAAGGGACGTAGGTGTGATGAATGAACCATCTCAGAGACCAGGAGCTGATTAGTGGGCAGGGCTAAAAGCCTCACTCATTGCTTTATAGTCAGAATGCATTATGGCATCTGCAGGAAGGGGGTAAAGGTCAGATCTTGGGAAGGAAAGGACTTCCTGTCTGTAATGCGTTTGTTGGGCCCTGCCACTTCCCTCACCAGACTCACAGCCCTCTGGTTGAGTGCTCCAGGCGGCTAAGGGCAGGCAGGAGGTGGGGCAGTGAGGGGAGGATATGTTCTTGGGGTACAGAATCTTTGACCTCAGGGTCCAAAGGCCCCGGGCCAACTACTAGAAAGCTGTGCATGCCTGCAGCCCGTGCCCCCTTATAATCGCGGCGGTAACTGTCCCCGATATGGGCCGCCACTGCTGGTTCTTCATGAGCGAGCCGCAAGGCCTCATGGAAAATGCGGGGGTCCGGCTTGCACCAGCCAGTAGCCCCAGAGGTCAGCACAAAGTCAAAATGTTCCCGCAAACCGAGACCCTTCAGGATACCCTCTAGTCGCTCGTCAAAGTTGGAGATCACTGCCAGCCTCAGACCTCGCTCTCGGCACCCCTTCAGGGTGTCCTCAGCTCCCTCCAACAGCTGCCAGTAACTGGGGCTGCTGAAGTCTTTGTACAGCTGCTCAGCGATGGGGGCCACAGCCTGGGTGTCCCGAGCCCCCGCCAGGTGGAAGGTCTGCAGGACCACATCCTGCCACCACTGGCGGCAGGTGAGGCCCTGGCTCAAGCCATAGTTGGGGAAGCTGCGGCTCTGAGCCTTGTACACCTGCCGGAAGGCTTGTTCCAGGGCTCGGGGCTCCACCTTCAGCCCGTGGGCCCGAGCGCTGGAGGCATATTGCTCCCCAACGG
The DNA here is from genome assembly GCF_964339955.1 of Pipistrellus hanaki. Taxonomy (NCBI): domain Eukaryota; kingdom Metazoa; phylum Chordata; class Mammalia; order Chiroptera; family Vespertilionidae; genus Pipistrellus; species Pipistrellus hanaki. The sequence goes on along the minus strand of NC_140513.1, from coordinate 14,805,696 downwards.
GCCGGCGGAGCCTCAACAGCGTGTCCTTCACGTCCCACGTCAGCAGTCGTATCTGTAGCTGGTGAGTCATGGGTCTGCAGGAGGGGCCACGTCTGCTCCAGGTCCACCTTAAGCTCCAAGGGCCAAGGGGAAACCGAGCTGGACCTCACACTTCCACAACCTGATGGTTGTCTCTCTCCAGGCTTCGTGGGTCAGACTTTCTGGTGCTTGGGTGAGGTCTTCACAGCAGAAGATCCTGGAAGGAGAGGGCAGGTAAAGTGGGAGTTCAGGTTTTAGACTGGATTCAATTTCTGGTGCTGCCAGCTCAGTGGGAGGCCCTGGGAGTCTCACTCTTTGAAGCCCTATCTCCTCCTGGGTAAGAACACAAGGACCCAACCTCACAATATTGGACAAAATGAGATTATCTGTTCGTTGCACAATAAATCTCTGAACATTGATTATGTGCTAGAAGCTGGGAACAGGACAGGGTTCTCATGGCATTTAAAGCATTAAATAATGGGGGATACAGATATTAGACAAAGAGCTACACAAACACTTAGGCTTAATGAATGCAGCATGAACCATGAAGTTATAAACCCAAGGACCTTATCTGGTCTTTGTCAGGGAACCTTCTAGGCAAGTGAAGTTTCAGTGGGGATCTGAAGATGACTATGCAGGAAAGAGAGGTGGTTAAGTGTTCCTGGCACTGAAAACAGCGAGTGCAAAGGTCCTGAGGCAGGGCAGTCTGGTGCTTGGGGTGGATAGGGGCCTGCTCAGGCAGGGCTGTAGGTCAAGATAAGGAAAGAATTATGATTGCTATTCCTATTAGCAATTCCAAAGACAGAAGGGTCCTTGTGGACCATCTGACCAAACCCTTGGCTGTTCAGCAGGGAAGACTGAGCCAGAGAGGGGCAGATATTTACCCACGATCACAGTGAGTCAGCAGCACAGCCAGGACTAGAACCCAAACTTCCAGACTCTTTGGCCTGCTTACACATAATGAATTTAAAAAACAACAAGAACAACAACAACAACAAAAAAAAAAACTTTTTGGCAAACCTGCATAGCACAGACCAGAGCTGCCTGGTCCTACCTGCCTTTAAGCCTCTCTGAGCCCCAGCTTCGTCTTTTTTTTTTTTTTTTTTAAATGTTTTTATTGACTTCAGAGAGAGGAAGTGAGAGGGAAAGAAACATCAATGAGAGAAACGTCAATGGGCTGCCTCCTGCATGGGCCCTACTGGGGATTGAGCCAGCAATGCGGGCCTGTGCCCTGTGACCTCCAGGTTCATAGGATGATGCTCAACCACTGAGCCACACAGGCTTCATCTCCAATGGAGGAATACCATCTGCCTGGGCGGACAGCAGTGAAAGAACCACCGCCTTAATGCACAGGAAACAGACCCCTCCGCCCGCCGTCCACAGCTGGGTGCAGCTTCTTTCCCCAGGGCTGATTCGGGGTTCCTGCAGGAAATCTAAGGGTCCAGAATCCAGAGTGCAGCCACGTGTTTGCCGAGGGAGGGACGCGGCTGGTGCACCTCGGACAGGTCTTAGAGCAAATATGTTTAAGTCTGTTTGGGACTCAGGGGGACCCACCGAACACCCGCCCCCCTCGCTTTGCGGGTAGGGAGACGCAGGCCCGGCGAGGGGCGGAACTCGCCCGAAGTCACGCAGGGACACAGGCTCCGCTCCCGAGCCCCAGGCATGAGCCGCTCACCCCTCCTCCCCACACGGCCCGGTGCCGGCCGATCACAGGCTGCCAGCCGTTAGGGCGAAACCTCCGAGCCGCCGTCCGCGGCGTGACCGGGCGGGAGGTCTTAGGGCCGCGGGCCGGGCTGCCCGGCCACCCGGGCCCTCCTCGGCTCCGGCGGGAGAGCGCGGCCCCGGGCTCAGCCTCACTTACCTGCTCCCGGGCAGCGGGTCCGAGGGAGGGAGGCCGCAGCCGCCGGCGTGGGAGGCGCGGAGCTCAGCCCGGTGCTCCGCCGCCTCCTCGCCCCGCCCCTTCCTGCCCTCCTCCCTCTCCGTCCTCACCCCTCCCTCCACCCCCGCCGTGATCCTAGGCTCCTTCTCCGCCCCCAGGAAAGGCCCTCCCACCCTCTCGGATCCCCGTGCTGAGCCCTGGCGTCCCCAACCAGCGTCTCACCGTCACCTTGCACCCTCCCTGCCTCTGCGTGTCCCTCCGCACCGTCTGCCTCTTTTCCTCTCTCTGGCCCCCACCCCCTCCTTCCAGCCCCTCCGTCTTCCCCGGGTTGGGACACTCCTAGGAGGGGCTCTGCTGCCTTGGGCAGAGGGGCTTTGGGTCCCAGGCTTACTGAGTGCCATGTGGGCTTGGGCAAGGCAAAGCTCCTCTCTGGTCTGGTCCCCTGCCGGCACCAAGAAGAAACTGCTTTCAGTTGGAAACTTATTTAACTCAAGACGATTTGCTGAGGACAGAGTCCTCTGCAGTAACTTAACTGCACCCCTACCCCCCTTTAATATTCTAGTGATTATTTTACAGAGAGGAAGAGAGATGGATAGAAAATCAGAAACTTTGATCAGCTGCTTCCTGCACACCCCCACTGGGGATGTGCCTGCAACCAAGGCACATGACCTGGACCGGAATTGAACATGGGACCCTTCAGTCTGCAGGCTGACACCCTATCCACTGAGCCAAACCGGTTAGGGGCCCAAGCCCCCCCTTTTTTAGCGACAGAAAAGGTCTTCAGGCTCATCTTTAAAATGTATCCCGAATACATCTGCTTCCTCCCCTCTCCACTGTCATGGCGGTCCAGGTCAGCACCGCTGCTCCCGGGGTTTGCAGTAGCCTAACAAGGCTTTTGCTCGCACCCTTCCATTTCCCCCATTGCAGCAGAATGTGGGAAAGTGGACCATACATTACAGGTTAAGATGCTTTAGTTGTCTTTGTTTCAGATGCAAAAATACAACCCAAGCTTCCTAAAAGGTGCAGGATCCACTTTTCTAACCTCTAGCCCTGTCCCCCACCCTTCTCAGCGCCCAGTCCCAGCTCCCAGCTCCCAGCAGTGTGGCCACGCTCCTCACTGCAGGGTCTTGGCACACACACTTGGTGTTACCCCCACAGCTTCTGGTGTGCTTCCCTCTGCTCGGTAAGGACCCTTCCTTTCCCCTTGACCTCGGGGAGGTCCCCCTCCCCCATCTGTTATTCTCTGTCTGGGACCCTTTATTTCCTTCCAAGCACATGTTAGAATTTGTAACTGCTTTATTTGTCTGTTTTCTTGTGGCCCATCTCTTGGGGTAGTTTCCACGCAGAGAGACAAGCTGAGGGCTGTCCGGTTAGATCCTCAGTACCCAGCATGGTGTCTGGGTGCAGAAAACACACTCTCAAAAAATATCTCTTTAATAAAAAGCCTTTTTGATGGTGGCATCTCCAACCATCAGGAACTTTCTCTTTGCTTCTGAATTTTGATCCCCTGGCAATGCTTCTGCTCGTTAATGAGTGATTCTTGTCTGGGGTTTATGGCTCAGAGTACAGCAGATGGCAGGCAGCCTGGGCAGCCACTGGTCTGCGTGGGAATCGCCTTCCTGTGGAACTGAACTCAGGAATGTCGATCTAGGCCTCAGGCCCAAGGTCCAGCACATGTGGCATGCTGCCAGAGGCCTTGGTCTTTCCACAGCTTCTGAGGATCCATGATCCAACTGTCTTCCTCTTCCCCTAGTGCTCCAAACGCCTCTCCCTTTCAAACGGAAGCAACACCAGAGGAAGGAGCTAGAGCGGCCGCGGTGGCCGCGGGAGGGTGGAGAAGCTTGGTGGAGCCCATGACGATGTGGCTGACAGCGGTAAGATTTGGCAGGAAAAGGGCACAAGGGCACAGTTCTGAAAGCAGCATTGACTTTGGTTTTCACTTCTCCGAGGCCCCGGGGCCTCTGCCAAGTTCTAGCTCTTGGGTCGTGCACACTCTCTCCATCACGCCTTCAGCCACTGCAGCAGCTGAGGTGTGTAGTAGGTGATGATGATGTCGGCACCTTGGTGGGAGAGAAACAGGGGACAGGGGAGGGGTGGGGCATCAGCTCTGGGCATACCTTCTGGGAAATGAGGGCCAGCGGGGAAGAAGGCTACCACGGAGAGTCATAGTTAGTGGGTTTCACAACGGTAAGACTGAGCCCGGTGCTAGTCAATTCTAGCTCTCTGCATTGTGTGACTGTGGACAAGTCATTTTCTCTTTCTGGACCTTAACTTGCCAATGAATAAAACGCACAGTGCGGAAGCAGATAAACTGTAAGTTCCCTTCCCACACGGAGTGCCATCCCAATAAAACCAGCTCCCATTTATGGAGTGAACATACGCCAGTTACACCGATCATCTCACTTAAGCCACATGACAACCACCTACCAGGTATCTTATCTCTACTATGGACAGGACACTGAGGTTCAGGGAAGTGGCAAGGCCACGGTCTCACAACCAAAAATAACAGAGAGCTCTGCTTTCCTCACTGTTCCATGTTCTGTTCTACAGCCATGTCTTCTCCTCTCAGGCTGTGTCTGTTTAGATCAGTGTTTCCCAACCTTCTCTCATGATGAGAATCACCTGGTGGAGTTGTTAAAACACAGATTCCTGAATCCCAACTAAGAAGTGCTAAACTAGGATTTTTGGGAACATATAGGTAAAATTGTATACTTAACTAGTGCTCTAAGACAGATGTTATATACAGAGCACTAAGTTAGGTATGCAATTTTACCTATATGTTCTCAAAAATCCTAGTTTAGCACTTCTTAGTTGGGATTCAGGAATCTGTGTTTTAACAACTCCACCAGGTGATTCTCATCATGAGAGAAGGTTGGGAAACACTGGTTTAGATCACTGTTACCTCTGGGTCTAAGACTCCAGGCTGTTTCAGGACTTCATTTCCATTTCTGGGCAAACTGCCTATTGGTCTGTGTGTCACAGGTCCAACGCCCCGCCCCTGCCAGCTTACCAGCTCTGCGGAAGGCAGTCATGACCTCCAGAACAGCGGCCTTGAGGTCAAACGCTCCAGCCTGGGCTGCGTGCCACAGCATAGCAAACTCTCCAGAAACGTGGTACACGGCGAGGGGGAGCTCCGGGTGCTGCGGAGACGCGGCAGTGGGCAGAAGTGGATGGTGGGTGTAACCCCTGAGAGTGTCCCACGTTCCCTGCCCAACCTTTGACCACCTTGAGCCCCATGGCCTGAGGCGCTGCTGCGGACCCACTCTTAAACTGTTAGAGCAGAGCTGTTCAAAGGCCGGTGCCCACTGGCGGCGCCTGGGCAGATTATTTCCGACTCTGAGATTCTGCCGCCCATCAATCTAAGGTCCCAGAGCCCGTGGACACGCTCTCTCATGTCCCTGAGCCCCCCTTGCCTCTGCTCTGTGCTCACCTTGTTCTTCACCTCCCGCACAATATCCAGGTAGGGCATTCCCGGCTTCACCATGACCATGTCGGCTCCTTCCCGGACATCCCGGTCCTAAGGGATGAGGCGGGGTGTGGGCAGTGCCTGGGATGCGAGGGGAGAAGGGGGCAGGCTGGATGGGGCTCAGCTCTTGTCACTCACCACTGCCCGGAGCGCCAGGCCTCGCGCTCCCGGTGGCAGCTGGTAGCAGCGGCGGTCGCCAAAAGCTGGGCTTGACTGGGCCGCGTCCCTGGGAAGCAGAAACATCAGGGAGGGCTCTCGCTGTGCGCTAAGGGGTCGGGGCTTTAACAGCAGACCCCAGCCCATGCCCACTCACCGGAAAGGGCCATAGAAGCAGGAAGCGAATTTGGCACTGTAGCTCATCACTGATACCTGTGGAGGGAACGTGGGGATTGAGCTCAGTCAGCCCTTTCCCGATGTCCCAGGGTCACGTGCAGGAAAGGGACCGAGGCTGGGAAGTAGAGTGCCTGTGTTCTAGTCCCACTGGAGCCCTGGGCCCCGACTTCCCTATCTCAGGGGCAGAGCTTGAGACAATCCCAAAGACCTTGTGCAGTGTGTCTTCAGTTCTGTGATTCTTTTTTAAAAAAAATATATATTTTGTATTGATTTTTTTACAGAGAGGAAGGGAGATAGATAGAGTTAGAAACATTGATCAGCTGCCTCCTGCACACCTCCCACTGGGGATGTGCCCGCAACCCATGTACATGCCCTTGACCGGAATCGAACCTGGGACCCTTCAGTCCGCAGACCGACACTCTATCCACTGAGCCAAACCGATTTTGGCAAGTTCTGTGATTCTTGGCAGATGTGGGGCAGGGCTCCCTCCTCTCCTCCCACACCCCTCCCCACACCCCCGCCCTCACCTCCCTTCCCTTACCCTGTTGCCAAATCCATGAGCCATCAGAGCCTCCTTGATGGCTTCCACGCGTCCATCCATCATGTCCGACGGGGCTACCACCTGACATCCTGAGGGACAGAGGACGGCCTTCAGAACCCTGGGACCCGCCCCGTCTACTCTGCCACCTCCCTGACCCACAGGGTCTCACCCCTGCTGGTGGCTTACTCACCTGCCTTGGCATAGGCCAGAGCCACCTCTGCCAGCCGCTGGCGGCTCTCCTTGGCCTGGAAAGCCCCATTCTCGCTCAGAAGCCCTGCACGTCAGACAGCTGGGTTTTAGGGAGCACCTGGCCTGTCCCAGTGGGGGGAGAACCGGGCAGGGGCAGTGCAGGCGGCAGCGGGGCTGGCGGAGGGAGGGAACTCACCACAGTGGCCGTGGGAGGTGTAGGGGCACAGGCAGACGTCGCAGGCCACCAGCAGGCTGGGGAAGGTCTTGCGCAGCAGACGAACGGCCTCGACGGTCGGGGAGTCCTCCGCATCCGCTGCAGAGCCCCGCTCATCCTAGCGACAGGGAAAGGACAAAGCAGCGTGTCTGTCACACGGAGCCTCTGGGAGGCACAATGGCCCTCACAGAGTGCAGCCCCCACCCTCTCCTTTAAAAAAAAAAAAAAAAAAAAAAAAAAAAAAAAAATATATATATATATATATATATATATATATATATATATATATATATATATTTTATTGATTTTTGTACAGAGAGGAAGGGAGAGAGATAGTTAGAAACATCGATGAGAGAGAGTCATCGATCAGCTGCCTCTTGCACACCCACTACTGGGGATATGCCCACAACCAAGGTACATGCCCTTGACCGGAATCAAACCCGGGACCTTTCAGTCCCCAAGCCGATGCTCTATCCATTGAGCCAAACCGGTCTCGGCGTAAAAAAAAAAAAATATATATATATATATATATATATATATATATATATATATATTTTATTGACTTTTTATAGAGAGGAAGAGAGAGGGATAGAGAGCTAGAAACATCGATGAGAGACAAGCATCGACCAGCTGCCTCCTGCACACCCTCTACTGGGGATGTGCCCGCAACCAAGGTACATGCCCTTGACCGGAATCGAACCGGGAACCTTTCAGTCTGCAGGCCGATGCTCTATCCACTGAGCCAAACCGGTTTTGGCGGAACCCTCTCCTTTGATCACCATCTCAGCCTCTGGGCGAGGAGGCACAGTGAGGAGTCTCCCCGTTTTGCAGAGGGGACTTGACTTGCCCGGTCAGGGTGTCACAGTCCTACTGAGCCTCCTGACCTTACATGGGTGCTGTCTTAATAACAGGGGCCATGTCCGTTCGCCTGTGGCCCCAGGGCCAGCACAAGGCCCAAGTGAGGGTGTGGTCAGGGTGGAACCTCAGCTCCCCTTCACCCATCCTTCCCCCTACTTCCTCCCCCGATTGCTCACCTTGGGAACTCTACTGGGGACACCAAAGACCAGGACACAGCGCAGGCCCTCTTCCACCAGGGGCCTCAGCATCTCTTCCAGCCGGTTCACACCATACCTGCGAGGAGGGGCTGCAGTGAGGCAGGCCCCTGGCAAGGTCCTCCCCACCCTGCCGCACTGTGCCTCTGTTAAGAGCCAAGTGGCACTTGGTACCAGGAGGGCTCAAGCCCCATAGTATAGGGGGTGGGGGCAGGAACGTACCCAACAAACAGATGGGTAAGCTGAGGCACCAAGTGGCAGACTATGGGACTCAGCTGCAAAAGGCCCCCCTCCCAGGTTCTTTTATTGAACTCCCATTTGAAGGTAAGCTCTCCTCTCCAAGACTCTGCTATGATGCCTCTGGTGATGGGGCAGCCCATTCCTTTACAAGGCTGCCTCTTCTGTTGTGGGTCAACTTTGACCCTGACAAACCCTTCTCTCTACTGAGCTGAAGTTAGACTCTCCGGATCTCCTGGGTCTGCTTCTGCTTCCTGGCACCTCCACCTGTAAAATCTCTCCCTCCACCATCCCCCTGCCCTCCCCACCACATACGTCTCCTACCTGGCCACTCCCGGAAGGCTGGCAACAGGCTGTACATCATCAGGAACATCCCTGCAAGAGTGGGGGTGGGCTATGGATTGGTGGCTGTGGAAAGGGCCAGTGGTGAAGGAGTAAGTAGGGGGGATGGTAGGGGAGCCGGGAAGGAATATGGAAGTGGAGATGTTGGGAGGCGGATAGGGTCCAGTGTCTGGTTCCCCTTGCCTGGCCAAGCCCAGGGCCTGAAATAATAATAGGAACAACAAGAATAACAGTGACAGCAAGAGCAACCTTACTAAAAGACGAGCAATCATAGGAAGCACTCAAGTGGTTAAGAACATGGACTCTGAAGTCAGAAGGTCCTCACTTACTATCACAGTAACTTACTAATACTGACTGGGTGACCTTTGGCCAAGTTGTACCATCTCTTTGAGCCTCAGGCCCTTTTTTTTATATCCTGGGTGGATTCATTCATTCATTCATTCATTCATACAACAAATATTTATTGAGCACTTACTATGTGCCAGGTACTGTTCTAGGCTTGGGCAGTATAACAGTGAACAAAACAGACAAAAATCCCTGCCCTCATGGAGAAAACAATTGAGGGTGGGAGTGGGAACCTTTTTTCTGCCAAGGGCCATGTGGGTATTTATAACATCTTTTGCAGGCCATAAAAAATTATCAACTTAAAAATTAGCCTGCTAGCCGAGACTGGTTTGGCTCAATGGATAGAGCGTCGGCTTGGGGACTGAGGGGTCCCGGGTTCGATTCCAGTCAAGGGCATGTGCCTTGGTTGCGGGCATATCCCCAGTGGGGGGGTGTGCAAGAGGCAGCTTGAGAGATCGATGACTCTCTCTCATTGAGGTTTCTGACTATCTCTCTCCCTTCCTCTCTGTACAAAATCAATAAAATATATTTAAAAAAAAAAAAAAAAAAAAAATTAGCCTGCTATATTTGGTTAGACATTTAACTAACTTACCCCTAATGCCCTGGCAGGGCCAGATCAAATGATTTCGTGGGCCTTATAGGCCTACCACCCTACCCTTGATCTAGGGGATAATATTCATACCTTCCTTATATGGATGCTGTCAAGATGGAAAGATAACAGAGGTAGATGCTTAGCATAGTACCTGGTACACAGTGAGTCCTCAATAAATGTCAGCTGCTGCTATTCTATATAATAAAAGGGTAATATGCAAATCGACCAAACAGCGGAACGACTGGTTGCTACAATGCGCACTGACCACCAGGGGGAGTTTTGCTCGGCCAGAAGGCAGCACTAAGGATGTTCAACTGCCAGGTTAGGTCTGCTCCTCACATGAGCCAGGACATTCCCCCAGGGCTTCCGGACTGCAAAAGGGTGCAGGCCAGGCTGAGGGACCTCAGCCACCCTCCCCTGTGCACGAATGTCATGCACCAGGCCTCTAGTTATTAACAAACTGACTACCACCTCTTACATGTACATAGCACTTTACAATCTACAGAATATTTCTCAGCTTCTGTCATACTGCAAAAGCTCAGGATGGCAGATGAGTTATTCTTATTTTCCATATAGGAAGATTGAATTCTTCTCAAGGTTTGTTTCATTCTTAAGACAGCTGCTGTCTTTAACCCATACCTTGAGCTCCAAGCTGACAGCTCACTTTATCACTCACAAACAGATGCTTGCTCTGGCCACAGATATACCCACCCACCCACACCCTGAGGATCAGAGACCCGGCTCATTCAGGGGACTCACGTGACAAAGATGGGGTAGATGAAGTTGGAGGCATTGAGCGTGGTGGCGGCTGCCTGCCAGGTCCGAAGCAGCGGGTGGAAGTAGCCGCTGTGGAGAACAGACTGAGGCTGCATGGTGAGCAGTCAGGTACAGGGCAGCCAGCTGGTTGGAACTGAGGGCTCCTGGGGTATCTTCTGGGTGTTCAGCTATGTGGGGCAACAGGAGGAATATGGAATGTGAGACATGGTCCCTGTCCCCAGGAGGTGGTCATATACCCCCCAAGTTCTGGATTCCTGGATCTCCGGCTGTCTACCTCAGTGTTCCTCTGCTGGTCTATAAGATGAGTAGAGAAATGAAAGTAGGCCTTAATATTGCATGCCTGAAACTAATTTGTATACCAACTATATTTAAATAACACTAGTAATTAAACACTTATTTTAGAGTGGAAAAAAAAAGAAAAGAAAGTAGGCCTTAAGAAACTCATAGAAATTTGAACCCAATAATATAAAATTTGGGCTCATACTTATATGGCTTCTCTCTCTCTCTCTCTCTTTTTTTTTTTTTAAATATATTTTATTGATTTTGTACAGAGAGGGAGAGAGATAGAAAGCTAGAAACATCGATGAGAGAGAGTCATCGATCAGCTGCCTCTTGCACACCCCCCACTGGGGATATGCCCGCAACCAAGGTACATGCCCTTGACCGGAATCGAACCCGGGTCCCTTCAGTCCCCAAGCCGACGCTCTATCCATTGAGCCAAACCGGTCTCGGCATATGGCTTCTCTTTTTCTTTTTAAATAATATTTTTCTAGTAATTCATTTTTATTTTATCAAAAAATCAATCTGCACCAGATAGAAATTAGTATGGGGAACACTGATCTAGCCAACATTTATACTTTGTTTATTCCATGAAAAATGTACTTGGCAGAAATTTTAGATAAACTCGTGTAAAAAACTTCCTGTAATTCTACCCTTCAACATGGACTTGTCAAGCAGGACACACACTAAGAGGATTATATAGCAGTCCCCAACACACACACACTCTCCGTGTAGAGTGGCCATTGACGCCGTCTTTCCTAGCCCTCAAACTTCCTGCTACTCCCCAAGCACAAGCCACACTTGGCCAGCTCCTAGCTCTGCTCAAGCTGTTCCCTTTATCTAGAAGCTTGTGCTCTCGCCACTCCTCCAGCCCCAAATTCTACCTGGCTGTCCACAGGCACTCTCCTTCCTCTCCTCTCCCACTAAAGCCTCTTTGCCCAGGTCACACTCTCTCTTATATAACAGGTATTTGTGACTATTTCTTAACTTGTCCCAGTAGACAGACCTTCTGCGGGTTTATAGTGAGTTCATTTTTTTTTGTCTTCCCCACACACTCTGCCACATCGTAAATATTACATGAAACACCAGACAAAGTGTCCTAAATGCTAAACAAAGGATGTAAGATAGAAGGAAGCTGGGGGGCAGTGTCATTGGTTTCTTGAGCACCTATTGTGTGCCAGACCACCCTGGGCACTTGCACACATGATTTCTCATTAAGTTGGCACTACAGTCCTGGGAGGTAGGGCCGACTGAATGCATCTCGGAGAGGTGAAACCTCCCTAAAAGAATATGAGTTCCAATGTGAGTTTGGCGGTCAGAAGACGCTTGTTGAAAGATGATGAGGACTTGAACTGGTTTTGCAGGAGGAGTGGATTCAGCTAGTCAGAGGAAAAGAGGAAAAAATTCCCCCAGGAAGAGAAGGAAGGAGTAAAGGTAGGGAAGGAGGGATGGCTAAGGACTGTTCTTAGGACCAAAGGAGGCAATCAATGGTACCATGTGTGTAAGAGGAGAAGGGAGGGGAGGGGAGGGGAGAAGAGGGGAAGGAAGTGGGTCAGATTGGGGGCAGGAAGGCTTCCGGTGGGGGCGGCCTGGTCAGAGCCTGGCTTTAGGAAGAAAATCTTACAGCCTGAGCGCAGCAGATTGGAAGCAGAGGAGCACAGAGGATGTGGGGCCAGAGGGGTGGAGAAGGAAGCATTCCGTGTTAGACACTTCCTTTTGGAGGTGTGTACAGATGTCGACGTGAACAGAAGTGACTCCATCTTTGCACCCCTGCTTTTGTTTTCCCATGCCCAGAACTCCGACCTAACCAGTCTCAGCCAGCACCAAAGCCTCACAGTCAATGATTAGCTGTGTCCTATAAGTTCACATAGGGTAACCATAGATTCCTATCAGTAAGTGATCAGAATGGCACAGCAAACAAGATAAATATCAAACTAGGTGTTGGCATTAATTCTAAGCCATTAGCCATTGTTAAGACCTGGCTCAATGCATTCTTTGTCCCTTAGTCTTGTCAATCATTAGATCAGCTATACTACAAAAGGTTTATTAGTCTAGCTAATAATCTGCAGAGTCAGATGGGTTGTCTCTTCGGCTCTGATCCAAACTTACAATAAGTAAATGACCCCATCATAAATTCTGTTATAGTCAATGAACTTGCCTGCTGTTTGTCGGCCTGAAGGCACCTTTACAGATGGGTGGTAATGTACTTCCACTCCATCTTCAGACAAGGTGCCCGTGGGGTCGCTCAGTAGCCAAAGAGGGAAGAAAAAAAAAAATCAAGAGCCACTCATCTCTCCTGGTGTGAATGGGATCTCCAGGCTCAGAGAAAGGCAGGGACTTATCGGAGGTTACACATTCCCTTGGCCGGGGGAGTCCCTTAGTATGCTGATGATGCCTCTCTCCCCAGTTGCCCAGGTCTCTTTTTATCTGACCGGCCTTCCTGAAAGGTTGGGGTTATCAGGAGCCACACAGGGCCCCACCCTACCACCCGACCACTGAGCCAGCCATATCACCTGACACAGGAGCAGGCCAGGCCTCCCCAAAACGTCCCAACTCCCGAATGAGCAATCATTCCGCAGTTACAAAGTCCCGAGTGCCCATTTTGTGCAAGATTCTGCTCTCAGCCCGGCCAGTGTGGCTCAGTTGGTCCTGTGTACCAAGAAGTCAAAGGTTTGATTCCCAGTCAGGTTACATGTCCAGGTTTGGGCTTGATCCCCAGTGCGGGGTGTGCAGGAGGCAGCCTATCAATGATTCTCTCTCATTGCTGTTTCTATCTCCCTCTCCCCCTTCCTCTCACTATAAAATCAATAAAACACATTAAAAAGAAAAAGATTTTGCTCCCAGGTCTTCGCCTAGCTCAGAGAGGTTGTCACTTGCCCAAGACTTCACAGCTAGTTAGTAACAGGCAGAATTTGAATTTGTTCTAGGTGATGGGTGCTGGGTTTTATCTGCTCGTCCTGGTAAACACTAGACTTAGCAGGCACCTCTGGGCCTTGACTATCTTTGCTTTGCTTTGGTGGCTGGAGAGCTGAGAAAACAAGGAAACAAGAATTGTCCTTTTAGAGATAAGGGAATGGAGGCTCGGAGAGGTTAAGTAACTTGCTCAATGTCACTCTGGAGTCAAATCAGATTTTGAAGCTGGGTCTGCCCACGTCTCAGATAGCAGCGACCTTTGTGGCAGGCTCCCAGCTTCTGGAACCCAAAGCTGCATTCCACTGGCTTCATTCTCGCTTCCACTTTAGAAGGCGGAGGGAGCAGATGAATGCCTTCTGTTTATCAGAAGCAACAGGGCAGGGCTGCCTAGGAGCTTTGCAGGTGGGGGACAAGGGAGGGTGAGAGTGGCGAGGGAGAGGCCTCCCTAGGGCAGTTCCACTTTAATATACACGTGTTGTTTCGTGTTGTTTGTGGCATTTTAATGTTAGGGTTCAGAGAGATTTGATCTGAGAAATGGTTATCAGTAATAAAGAAATTAAGTTGAACATCACCAATCCTGTTTATCGCTTATGTTCTGATGTGGAAATTGCATACAGAGAGGCACCAGGACCTGTCTGACATCACACAGAGAGTCAGGTACAAGGCTGGGCTTGAGCACGGGATCTCCTGGCTACTAGTCCAGTGCCATACCCTGCACACCACACATGGTCATTCTGTCACAACAGGTGACGAAATAATATCTGTGGGGTAGAAAAACACCCCTGGGCAACAGAGTTGCATCTCTGTTTGCAGAGCAAAAGCCAGGCGGTGGTTTGGGAGATTTTCATACACGTGGGAGGGCACTTCTCTCAAATCGAGGGAGTTTGCAAGTCACTGCTTCGATCCTGTCCCGCCTCACTGAAGTCAAGAGCAATTCAGCATCCGACCCAGCACCTATGCTCAGCCACATCAGGACAGGTTAGCTTTAACTGGAAGGCAGTATAGGGTGATCCAGAAAAAAAAAATTAAAAAAAAATCTACATTTCAGGGTCTGTGCTCAATGTGTGACTCTGAAAGGTTGCTAGCCTTTCAGATTCCTTAAAATGGGAGTTAATCAAACTGGCAAAGCCGCAGAGATGGGAGATAGTGAGCAGGTATGTGCTTAGTCTCACAGTAAACACGGAGCTAGTACTTTTATATCAGGAACAGAACTGATCTGGAACTAGATCTCCAGGCGTGCCACCCCATCTGCACATCTGCCTTCTGCACACGCCCAGAAGGGAGAACTTTCATTCAAACTGTGTGGGCTCCAAGGTCTCCCAAGACATCCCAGGTGGGGGTGGGAGTGGGGGTGGGATCACTGCCTTCCAGCAGTGTTTGGGGGTGTGGGGGAGGGAGGAGAAATGACCACCACACAGATGCTACAACAGAGGGGTGGACCAGGTGCGGTGTGAGGGAATCTGTGTTCTCTGGGAGCCAAGGATGGCTTCAGGGAAGAAGGGACATTGAGGAATAAGTAGCTTTTCAAACTGGATGTAAAGGTATCTCCTTTCTTAGAAGGCAGCTTTCCCAACCTGGGAGTCAGATAAGTTGGGCCCTGAGAGCTGCTACCAGGAGGGACTGAGAAAGAGCTGCCCCCCATGTTGTGCCCAGTGAGGATTCCAGAGGTTATGATCTTGGCACCCAAGGCTGGAGCTCCTGCCAGCTCTAGCAGGCTCTGCCACCAGCTGGGGGGAGGGGGGAGTCAGTCAGGAGGGCCAGTTAGGTAGAAGGTGGCCAGGGCTGAAAAATCCAAAGCCCCTGAGGGGCCCAGGACAGCAGCTTGTTAGTCAGTTCAGACAAGAGACGGAATTTGTCAACTCACATTTCCTGAATATCTACTCTAGGCCTGTCCCAGGGCTACACACAGGAATTAAAGAGAAGAATGAGACCTGGGCCCTGACCTAGAGCTTTGAAGAGCCCAGTTTCCTCTGGGCTGAGCCATTGGGAGCTATGTGGAGCATTAGCCAGGTCCACAGACTCCTAAGACATCTTGGCTAGGAGGATCCTTAAGGCTCGTTGATTGCATCATCGATCGAAATGATGGTGAAACTGGGTTCTAGGAAGGACAGACACAGGCCCAAAATCATGCAGGGGGGTCAGTGGCAAATTTAGGGCTAGAATTCAGGTCTCCAGCAGCCGGGTTTCCAATGCCCACTATTAACTACCCCTTGACACTTTAAGTACAGATTTCAAAGCCCACAGCAGAGTTGGGCTGTGGAGAACTCTGGGTGAACGGGGTGGGAGAGGGAAGCAAGCAGACCGGTGACTCTGGACCTGGGTGCAGCTGGCAGCATGATAATAAAGTGTGTGGATTTTGGAGTCTGTTCTAGCGGTCACTCTCCAGCTGTGTGACTTTAGTTGGCCCCTCTGGTAAACGAGGGCTTGAATCGCCCTCCATGGGCGGTTGTAAAGACTCAATGGGCCAATGCACGGACTTATCAGTCTAGCACGAACCGGCTGATACACAGCCACCATCCTCCCCCATCGGCGACGTACCTCGCGCTCTGCACTTACAGAGGCAGCCCCAGCGGTGTCTAAGGCAGTAAACCCCCCCGGCCAGGGCCCCGCGGAGACCCCTATCCCGGCTGCAGCAGGGCCATCTCCCCCTAAGAGCCCAAACACCGGCCCCAAAGGACGGGTCCCCGGCTTCGGGCGCGCAGCACCATCTGGGTCCAGGGACGCGGGGCCACAGCCCCCGCCTGCAGCCCGCCACCTCCCGGGTCCGGCCCCCGCTTACCTGGCCCGCTCAGAGCTGCGAGTCAGCGCTCCCGCCACGGCTCCCTCGCACGCGATCGAGTCTCTCCCGGTGCACGGGGGGCGGACCGCTTCCCGGAAGCAGCGCCCAGCTCACGCCCCGCCCCCAGCCCGCACGCCACACCCCCGGGGCTCCTCCGGGAGCGCGGACCGATTGGCCAGGCCCGAGGCTCCCGGGCGGGCGAGAGGCGCGGGCCGGGCGGGGCGGGGCCAGGCCCGGGGGCGGGGCCCGGGAGGCTGCGGGGCGGCGCGGGAGAGGCTCCGCGGTCTGGGCGTGTGCACCTTTCTTTCTCTTAAGCGCTTACTCTCTCGACAGCCCTTGTCTTCCCAATGTACGGCCTCCTTGGCGCTGGTTAGTTATTTGTTGAAATAGTGGGACGTCAAGGACGTTAAAACAACACCGTAATGTCCGACACAATTGCTAAGTTCATTTTTTTTTGCGGACTGAGCATTTTAAAGATTTTTTAAATTTTTAAATTATTATTATTATTATTATTATTATTATTATTATTATTTTAAATTTCACACCAGGCTGCCTTCCAAGTTTTAAGAGAAAATTTAATCCATCGTAGTTGCCGAGGATCCACTCTGTGTCAAGGTTTGGGGGATGTGGTTTGAATGACATGGGCATTTTAGGCGTTAGGATGCGTCCAACGGGGCGTGGGGGGGAGTTGGGATGCAGAGCGTGCACAGGAGCTGGAAATCCACTGAGGCTCTGTGGGACCGATACCCCAGCAAAGGAATGCTTTTCTAGAGGCGAATCAGGGATTATAGAAAGGCTAACTCTGAATCGTGAACATGCCAATGGATTGTACTATACTTACACTCAAAATTTGTTTCTCAGAATCTGTAACCCAAACCTGTTTTATACTTCAAGCTAAGGAGATAGAGAGAGGCTTAATGCTAAGGAAATAGGACATTGTTTAGTTCCCAGCTACTACAGTGCTGATTTGTGTTCAAATAAGGAAGGTGGTAGAAAGGAATGAGGAAGAGTGAAGAAGTAAAATGGGATCAGTGTGGTCAAGCTGCTAAATTATTTAAAATCAAGTAGGCTGAGGCATGAGGAAATGATTCTATTCTTGCTAACTAGCCTGGGAACTTAAACTTTTCAGTAGCGCATCCATGACTGGATATACATGAGCTCCATAGATAACCATCTGAGCAACTCAGTTAATAAACCAGACGTGGAAGATTACTATTATATCTTGGACCTATACAGAGGATAAGAATGCAGGTCTGACTCTTCTTTAAAAAATGTGCTTTTTACTTGAAAAACTCAAGCTTTTTTTAATTTATTTTTTATTTTAATTGATTTATGGGGGGTGGGGAAGAGGAAGAGAGAGATCCTTTGCAACTGGACTTACTGGAAACCTGGGTATGTGCCCCAGGGCAAAACTCGGTATAGCGCTTAGTTGTATTTCAGGTTTGCAAACCTAGACACTTGAATAAAAATTTATTTTAGCAAAGCCTCCTGATTCATTTTCGGCCAGTTGACAGAATGTAATGTGTTTTTTTTTCGTGTGTGTGTGTGCATTAGAGTCAGAAACAGTACCATACATTTTACATTCACTTATCTGAATGTAAAACAGTTACTATCCTCATTTTACAGATTGGGAAAAGTTTCCAGGGAGATTAAAAAATTTGCCCCATCGCACACAGCTTACTTTGCAATGACTGCTAAATATACTCAACTCACAGGGATAATGGCTGTCCCCTCCCCTTAATTTAGACCCCCTGCCCAACGTTTCTTTCATGACACCTGTTTCATCTCTGAGTTTATTGATAACTAAAAATAGCTAGCACCATCTACCTCTAGGAGCCCAAACAAGGCGAACATTTTAAAATGCTGCTGTTTAGTGTAATCTATTTTCCCCATGTGTCTCTTGTTTTTGACTGGAAGAGCTTACTGTTGTAAGTCAGTATAGCTATTACTACTGGGGAGATAAGGATTGACTGGGAGACCAAAGGGGCTTTTTTTAGGGTGCTGGTCATGTTTATTGATCTAAGTATGTTACGTGGATGTATTCAGTTTGTGAAAATTCATCAACCTCTAAATTTATCTGCATCTTTTAGTATGTAGAGATGAGAAAAACTGATAGATTACCTCAAGTCTTCTTCCCAGTGCTTACATTCTAGTTTTTTTTTTTTAATAAGTAATGTTTATTTTATTTTTTTTAATTTAACTTTGTATTTTTAAAATATATTTTATTGATTTTTTACAGAGAGGAGGAGAGAGGGATAGAGAGCTAGAAACGTCGATGAGAGAGAAACATCGACCAGCTGCCTCTTGCACACCCCCTACCGGGGATGTGCCCGCAACCAATGTGCCCTTGACCGGAATCGAACCTGGGACCTTTCAGTCTGCAGACCGATGCTCTACCACTGAGCCAAACCGGTTTCGGCTTACATTCTAGTTTTAAGTCATAGTCCCTACTCTCAGGAAACATGACTTTTCTTTGGTAAAGTTTGGTAAGAACTAAAGCCATGTGCAAGTGGGGTTCTTTTGGGGACTCATTCTTAACTGCGGCCATCTGTTGGAGTAGAAGCAGATTAGAACAGATGGTAAGGCGAGCCTTCTTTAAGCAGGCTATGAAATAACATTTCAGTATGGATTTAATAGGAAACATCAAGCGATTGTAATAGCAATGTCCTGGGAAGAGCCACTTGGCAAGCAGTACACAGGGGAAGCTAGGGGAGGCTGAGAAGAGGCAGGAAACGGAACTCACAGGAAGTCACAGGAGTCCAGATGGGACTGAGGGCTTAGCCAAGTGGTGCTCAGGGGAATTAATAAATGATATTTCTGCTGTGAGAAGGAAAAAAAAACACACACTGGATCTAATGACTTTTGGGGTTGTCTCTGTGAAATGTTATTTATAAATTCATGATTTGAGAAAGCTATGTAGATTAGGTAATACGACACCAGACACACAGCACTCAATAAACGTTTTGGTTTTGGAGTTGGTAAGCATCTGTTATGTAAAGCAGTGGTTCCCAAACTTGTTTGGCCATGCCCCACCTAAACATCTCTAAAATCCTGATGCCCTCCCCCTGTGACATATAATTCTTATTATTCAAAAAGTGAACTCCTATTCATGTGGAGGAAGCCTAAAAGGTTTCCTCCACTCGGTCTAAACAAGCTTCCAAAGAACATGGTATCCGTGAAAGAAAAATAAAAGAACGAAAGGACAGTTGAAATACTGTTAAGAAGTTAAAAAAATAAAATAGTAACATGAAGTGATATAAAAAATAGCAAATAAAGTTTCAAAACAAATAGAACTGAAATGCATAAATGTCGCAATATATATTTATATACTGTATATGAGGCCCCTAGAACCATAAGAAATGCCAAAAAGTCACTGTTAATAAATAACTCATTCTCAAATCGCCCCCTTTAAAAATCAGATCGCCCCCTGTGGGCCTGTGGCCCACGTTGGGAACCACTGCTGAAAAGGGGGTGGGTCCAGCAGAGCCATGGAAAGCTCTTGCAGTGCCTGAAGAGCAGCTCCCTGGCGGTGAACGAGCAGCATCTGCTGGTCAGCCAAGGCAATGAAGCACCCCATAGTTACAAAGGTCTGGCCCAGCCCACAGCCCGAACCTGTGTAAGGCACCAGCAGGAGGCATTCCCCCAGAGCATACCACAAACAAGCAGGAGTCATCACATTTAACAAGAGTGTTCTTTATTTGTACAAAGCATTATAATCTTCTCAACATTCTTTACTCATTTATCAACAAAATTTTCACTGTTTTAATTTAACAAATTAACAGTGTCAAACTACACTTCACTACCTGTCAGCTGCCTTAGAGACAAGCAAAAAAGTGCTTGGAGCACTAAATGAAAAGAGAAAAAACTCCCCAAACCTAAGAAAGGTCAATAGAGGTTCTTTAGAAGCAGTTAAAAGGCTGGAGGGGGGTGGGGAGGAAGGAGAGGCTGAGACAGGGGTGGAGAGGATTAGATTCCTGAGCACCATCAGATTTCCTTTAAATTTCAGAGGTTTACAAAACAATTTTTAAAAGACATGAGATAAAAAAGAAAAAAAAAGAAAACACACACACAAAAATAAAGACAAAAGAAAAGAGAGAAATAAAAGATATGAGATTAGGTTATCCAAGTTTCTGGACTGGCAGAGGGAGCAGAGGGAGAAAATGGGGATGGGGAGCAGAGGAGAGGCAGGAAGCGAGACACGCAGGAGAAAGTTGTGCCTAGAAGGAATACGGTTTGGAACTTGTCGTGAATTGGAAGAACGAAAAGCCGTAGTCACAAGTCTGGGAGATGGACTACAAGAAGAGAAAGCTGGGATTTTATACCTCCCAGGAGGTGACAACAGATTCTAAAGTTGTGCAATGGCAGACAGTGAGGTGCATCGAAGACTAAACCATCTGTTTGGTAAGAGCGAGACATTGGCAAAGTTGCTTGATTAAGTCCCCTCTATACGGAGGACTTAACAAGCCTGTGTGCAGAGTGCAGCCACCTAACAGGTCAAATGTCCACAGGCAATACATTGGGGCCCCAAGCCAAGTGGGTTGGTAGAAACTAAAATTAATGTTACTGTCAAGTGAAGGGACCACAGATTTCATTGTTCTTCCACAGCCTTTTGGCTGTTTCCTAAAACTGAACCACCGTGATCACTGTAATGAGCCAGTATTGCCAAACACTATACAAACAGGCTGACCATGATCTAAGCCCCAATTTTTCCTGAGCCCTGGCTGCCTCCTGTGATCTGGAACCCAGGTGGCATGAAGTTACTATTTTTTAGTGGGGGTGGGAGGGAACTGGGAATCAAAAACTGTCTAATCATATACACAAGTAAATGAGATCATATCGGCTGATTAAATGATCAGTTCAGAATCCCTCTTGCCAAAAAAAAAAAGTCATAGCCTTCAGACTGATTAAACAAAACAGGACTCTGCTGCTCAGATGCTCTGAGTCTGGGAAGCGCTGGTTTTGCTACTTCTAGCCAGATTTCAGTTTTGATCTTCTCGGCTCTTTTGCCTAAGGCTCTGCCCGGTAGGAAAAGGCGTCACATAAACGCATTTCGGAGCGGTACCTTCCGCGGTGCCAGGCTCCTCACCCCGTTCAGTTGTCCACTTCCTCCTCCTCATTCTGTTCTTCTTCCTCCAGCCGCTCCTCATCTTCATCAATTTCCTCATCTCTACTCTTGTCTTGCTCTTCTGAATCTGTTTTTCTGTCTTTGTCCTTCTTCTTCTGCTCCGAGGCTTCCTTTTTGCCTTTCTGCTCCCTCCGATACGCTGTGAGGAGGAAGGAGGGAGTTAGGAGGCACGGCTGAGCCACGCAGACTGCGGCAGCTCATTTCACTGGGAACGTGTAGCTGGGAAAGCTGGGCACACAGGAAACATAAGCTGTAAGCTGTGGAGCACATGTGTCAAACACAAGGCCCGCGGGCCAAATCCAGCCCGCCAGGCCTTGCAATGTGGCCCGCACCGCGCTGTCATCACTGCACTCCGCTGTCAGTTTATGACATTGTCAGTTTATGACTGTTCAGTAAACCATTCGG
The DNA here is from genome assembly GCF_964339955.1 of Pipistrellus hanaki. Classification (NCBI taxonomy): domain Eukaryota; kingdom Metazoa; phylum Chordata; class Mammalia; order Chiroptera; family Vespertilionidae; genus Pipistrellus; species Pipistrellus hanaki. Next base: position 14,784,210 of record NC_140513.1, on the reverse strand, counting down.
CCCGCGATTTAGGCTGGATTTTAGATTTTGGCCCCTTCTCTGATTGAGTTCGACACCCCTACTGTGGAGAATGACAAAACAGACCTCAGGCAGCGCTAACTGACCTGTTTCTCAGTCTCATCCCACACTTGCCTCCTGGGCTTAAAGGGACCCAAGCTGAGATAGATATAGGACCAGGTGAGCGGGTCACACAGGACAAGCATCTACTTGGCTGAGAAAACAAAAAGGCCATTACCTTCCAGAGCTTCCTTTAACGGGGTAACGAAGCGCTGGAACTCCATTTCCTCCATGGCCGAGAGCACATCACTGGCATTCAGCGTCTTGCGTTTCCCTTTCATCGCGAAGTTGTTGGCACTGAAACATGGAAAGAGGAAGGAAGCATTGGAGGCTGTCAGACCCTCTATTGCCGACCGTGGATGTGGAAAAAGGAGCACCCAGAGGGGAATGGGAATGCCCACATCTTTGATGCACACATTTTTGTGATAAGGTAACAAACCCCCCTCCCCCCAACCCGGTCACACTTTCCTGTAAAAACGGGTTAAAGCAAAGTTATTCTGCTGTTTCATTTGTTTCATAATTTCTAAAAATTGGGTGAGAGTTGTGAACCTTCCTCCACGAAGTAGGGACACAGTTACTGGGGTTTGTGGGTTCCCAGCCACGAACTCGGAGGGGTCCTCTTAGCGCCTCCCTTATGCCACAGTCCCAGCTAAGTCCGGCTGGCTCTGCCCGCCTTACCAGGATGTGGCGTACAGCACGAAGACGCTGGCGGCGCGGGAGATGGCGCTCCGGGCCTCCTTAGAGATGTTGACACCGTCCGGGAGCTGAGGGAAGGGCAGGGTCGTGAGCCAAGCTGCCGGCTCAGGTCCGGCTTCCCCCGCCGCCCGCTCGCCAGCCCCCGGCCCGCCCGCCAGTCTAGCTGCTCACCGCCTCCTTGATGATCCTGGTAATAACGGCATTGGGCAGGTTCAGGTCCTCGGGCCTCTCCGCCATTGCCGCCACCGGGGCCGGACCTGCGCCTCAGGCCTCCTCTTCAGGCAGCTTCAGCGTCTGGACTTCCCGCGTCGCCCCGGTCTGACCCCCGGAGGCTTCCGTCCCGCCCCACGTTGCCGGTTGTGTCCCATACTGCCTCGCGCGCTACGGCCTCCTCCTCCTCCTCCTCTTCCTCCTCCACCAGCCCCGCCTCCGCCTCCAGTGGCCGGAGTGCCTGTAGTTCCACGCCGCTATCGTGCCTGCCCTCCTAGCTCCCGTTCGGCCCCCACCGACCTCCGGTGTCCTTTCTCAAGCTCATCTGTCTGCTTTACGTCACCGCCATGTTCGGAACTTTCTCACCAAATTAAGTTCGGCTCCTTGGGGCTTCCGTTTCTTCCCCATAGTGCAGTGCGCTGCTGCCCGGCGAGGCGTGGCGCGTTGCCTGGGGAACGACTGAGGCGGGAAGGCGGGGCCTGGCGGGAGGGGCTTACAGGCCTACGTCTTCCCCTAGGGCGTCAGCCTCCCGGCCGGGGCATCTGATTGCGTTGCTCGCAACTGCGGCCCCCATGGCCGGAACCTCCCACTTCTGATTTTCAGAGCGGACGGGGAATCCTTTTTCTACTCTCACCGGAGCTGATGTCTGTCCGTAATAATTACACCCCCTTCCTCCCAACTTGGTAATAATAGTATTATGGATAACTGTTACCGAGAATTTCCGAACGCAGATTAATGCAAGAATAATGCAACGTCACATTGTCATTAAAAACGAACCCTCTTAAAATTATATATATGCTTTTTAGTTCATGAAATTGTTCGTCGAGCATCTTTCCCAGTCAAAAACATCACCATACCTTTTTAGGTTGTATCATATTACGTTCACAGAGATTATCCTCACTGCCACTCAGTACTAATGCTTCTTGAAACGTCTCGTGTTACCCTTTGGTTTTCCTGCTTTTGATAATGAGTACAGAGAAATATTTCTCTATTATGAGAAAAGCTGCAGCAATTTGAGGTTAAAAAGGCAAATGAAATGGTTTCAATGAGAAGCTGTAGGGTCTGGTGGGAAAATTCCGCTTGGATAGAACAGACTTGCCTTAAAGATGTCAGGAGATGCTAGGCTTCAGTCAATGGCTGTCCTGTTAGAATTGGGCCCGCATTGTCAGATATTTTGATCTCTAAAATGAGTCAGAAGTCTGGACATTATGGACTATTTCCATTTAAAATAATGGCTCAAAGTACAGGCTAAACAAAACAAATTATAGGCCAGGTGCAATCTTTGGCTAATATTTTGCTATCTTTGGTTTAAAAAGACTTTTAGAATAGGGACTTATTTTGTTATTGTTCTCCATGCTTATGACAGGTTCCCTTACATATTTGGGTGTCAATAAATGTGTTGAGTAAAGGAAAGTACCTCCTTACTAAATTATTATGGGCCAAGTGGTAGTGATTGCATAAGACATTTCTAGAGAGAGATGATAATATTCATTAAGCACCTATTATATTACCACATTAAAAGTACATTTTCTCATTTAATGCTTCTACAGTCCTACTTAGGGATTTCCCCTCCCCTACTTTATATGAGGAAACAGGCTGAAAGAGGTTAAATCACTTTCCCGTGACCATAGAGACAGTAAATGAAAAGCCAATGGCCCCTGATACAAGTTTAAGTTTACTGATTTGCTGCTTGAGCAAACCCATTAATTTTTCAGTGCACAGTTTAGCTGCCTGTATGAGAATTGGAGCATATTGAAAAATGAAGCATGCCTTCCAAAGTTTTGAGCCACCTAAAGCACTTCTTATCTATATTTTTAATTTGATAAGGCTTTTTGGAGAAGCCAATATCTTTCCCTAGTGATTAATAAAGGGGAAAAGGGAAGGCTGCTGAACTCTCTGCCAGACCTTTTAAAATCCATTAACTAATTTTTGTAATGACTTGTCCTCATTTTGCAGGTGAGGAAATTGAAGCTCAGATTAACCAATCCTTTATTAGTGAACTAATGGCCCGGTGGACGAAATTCATGCATGTGGCCTGTTACCCAAGTCTTATCCTATGACTACCATTTACCTCAGCTCAGCCTACACCCTCTTCAATCTGGGACCCCTTGAGGGATGTCTGACTGCTGGTTTGGGATCGGGCCTAAACTGGCAGTTGGACATCCGTCTTGCAATCTGGGAACCCTGGCTCCTAACTGCTCACTTGCCTGCCTGCCTTATTGCGCCTATCCACTCTGCCTGCTGACCTGCTCGCCCCCAAAATCTCTCCTCACGCCCCCGCCAGCCTGCTTGTCCCCAACTGCCCTCCCCTGCTGGCCTGATGGCCCCTAACCGCTTCTGCCTCGGCCCCACCACCATGGCTTTGTCCGAAAGATGTCTGGAAGGTCTCCCGGTCTAATTAACATATTACCCTTTTATTAGCATAGATTAGGAGACCTTCTGAAGTCAGTCTGCTCTCAAACTCTTGCTACTTTACTTCACACTATATATTTTTCATACTTATTTGTTACCCAAGTCTTATCCTATGACCACCATCTACCTATAAGAGTTCAGTAGAAATATTTGATGCTTTGAGTCCATATTAAGATCTGGTTAGTATATATTACTCACTAATTATGTGGTTGTTTCTCCAGAGGGCTAGAAAGCTACAAGGTTGACTTCCATCCTAAGCCATTTATAACTATGGACTTGCCAGAGGAGAGCCAGTGGGATGAAACCACTTGCAACTTGGTGGCTTGTCAGCATCCACAATGCTGGGCTACTGTCCGCCGCATTGAGAGGGGCCACCCTCGAATCCTGGGCTCGTCCTGCAAAACTTCTCTGGATGTTGACGGTGAGTTAGTCAGCCAGTCTCCTCGCTTACAAGATCTTTGAACTATTTCTGTTTGGCTCTCTTTTAACAAATCACATGTCTTCATCTTGTTTGTTTTCTCAGACAAACTCCCAGTGCTCACCATTGTAAACCTCTCAGACACCTGCTTCAAGGCCAGGAGACGTCCTCACAGTCATTTACGAGGACTTACTTTCCCTAAGCCTCACTATGCATCGTCTCAGCGTTCAAAGTTTGACTTCAAATTTCAAGGCAGGTAAATTATCATGAAATCCACCTTTAAGAGCTTGCTATCTCAAATTTCTGGTTGATTTCCTTTACCCTTGTTGAAGATTTTGAGAAAGCTGGGTTTAAAATACAACCTCGGTTCAGCTAAAGAAGTGTTAAATAGACAGTGAGAAACAAAAACAAAGCATTCTTTAATATATGTATATGTATATGTATATATATATGTATATGAATATATGTATATGTATATATATATTTAAATATTGTATTGATTTTTTACAGAGAGGATGGGAGAGGGATAGAGAGTTAGAAACATTGATCAGCTGCCTCCTGCACACCTCCTACTGGGGATGTGCACGCAACCAAGGTACATGCCCTTGACCGGAATCAAATCTGGGACCTTTCAGTCTGCAGGCAGACGCTCCATCCATTAAGCCAAACTGGTCAGGGAATTTTTTTTTAATTTATTTTATTTTTTTTAGAGAGGAAGGGAGAGGGAGAGGGAGAGAGATAGAAACATCAGTGATGAGAGAGAATCATTGACTGGTTGCCTCCTGCATGCCGCACACTGAGAATTGAGCCCACAACCTGGGCATGTGCCCTGACCAGTAATTGAATCCTGACTGGTTCATAAGCCTACACTTAACCACTGAGCAATGCCAGCTAGGAAAAAAACAAAGCATTCTTTTTTGTGTGTTCTAGGAATTGTTTAAAATGGGCAGTTTGCTAGGGTGACACGTACAGAGTACCACAGACTTGAGTGGTTTAACCAACAGAAATTTATCTTCTCAACACGCTAGAGGTTAGGAGTTCAAGATTAAGGTGTTGGCAGAGCTGCTTTCTTCTGAGCCCTTTCTCCTTGGCTATAAATGGCCATCTTCTTCCTATGTTTTAACATGGTCTTCCCTGTGTGTGTGTGTCTCTGTCCTGATATCCTCTTCCTATAAGCACACCAGTCAAATTGGATGCGGGCCCACCTCTATCTCCTCATTTTATCTTAATTATCTTTTTAAAGACCCTGTCTTCAAATACAGTCAAAATCTGAGGTACAAATGAATTTTGGGGGACACAATTCAGCCTATATCAGGGAATATCTCATTAACTTCTGTGGGTCATCAGAAAACTGTTCACACATACTTTTATTTTTAGGTATGAAATTATAAGCTCCTGAAGGAAGAAGCAATGGCTTTTCCTTATGAATATCTTACAAAGTTTAGGTACTTAACTAGTGCTTGCTGATATATGAAGCTAAGGGAAAGGTATCTGGAAAACATAGGTTTTTAAAATGTGAAGACCCCTGTTGCCTGGAATCAAAGCACTAGTGCCCTTGTAGTGATTTCTTATCTCCTGTTCGATTTAAGCAGCTCTTGATTTTTCTTAGGCTGAATAATATAGAAAAGGATAGCCGAAACCGGTTTGGCTCAGTGGTAGAGCGTTGGTCTGCGGACTGAAAGGTCCCAGGTTCGATTCCAGTCAAGGGCATGTACATTGGTTGTGGGCACATCCCCAGTGGGGGGTGTGCAGGAGGCAGCTGATCAATGTTTCTCTCTCATCGATGTTTCTAGCTCTCTATATCTCTCCCTTCCTCTCTGTAAAAAATCAATAAAGTATATTAAAAAAGAAAAAGAAAAAGAAAAGGATAGGGCTTCTTTCAGGTTCTCTAGGACTCAAGCCCTGGGAAAACAGCAGCTTCTCCCAGTCAAGGCAAAGCCCTTTGTTTAGTCACTCATTAAGTTCATAGATAAATCAGGGTGGGGTCTACTTTCCAGACACACACACACAGGGAAGACCATGTTAAAACATAGGAAGAAGATGGCCATTTATAGCCAAGGAGAAAGGGCTCAGAAGAAAGCAGCTCTGCCAACACCTTAATCTTGAACTCCTAACCTCTAGCGTGTTGAGAAGATAAATTTCTGTTGGTTAAACCACTCAAGTCTGTGGTACTCTGTACGTGTCACCCTAGCAAACTGCCCATTTTAAACTAAATCGGGATACAGTGTTTGAATAGATAAGGGCCTTCAGCCTCTTGAGGAGGCAAAGAACCATTGATTGCCGTGAATGTGGTAAGAAGAGTGACCCCTAGCTGTGTGGAAGCTCACACGAAAGATTCCTAACCCCAGGCACTTGCCCTCTGGATAGGCTGCACCTGGGTTTAGACCTGAAATTAGAGCAGTTTAGTGAAGTGGGGGAGGACAGGAAGAGAGTTCTAGACTACAGAAAATAGCACATGTAAATCTAGAAGGCAAGAGGAAATTTAGGTACCAGGGAAAAAAATTCAGTGTGTTTGGAACCTAGAGCAGAAGTGGGAGATGGTCAATGGGGGAGTGGGAGTAAAAAGCAGGGGCCTACATTGTGTAGGACTTTATAAGTCAGGCGAAATAGTTGGGTCTTTATCTTATATTTTATATGTACTCATTTATACATTTAACATGTTAAAAAATAAAGTAGCAAGTGATATGAAAATGTAAGAGGATGTATTTTTTTATTGTATAAAATATACATGACTTTAATTCTTTTTAAATCTACAATTCAGTAGTATTAAGTACATTCACCATACTGACAACCATCACCATTATCCATTTCTAGAACTTGTTCATTATTTCAGACAGGAACTCTGTACTCATTTCCTCCTCCCTCCAGCTCCTGATAATCTATACTGTATTTTCTGTCTATGAATTTACCTATTCTAGATACCTCATATAAGCGGAATCAGACAATATTTGCCCTTTTGTGTCTGGCTTATTCATCTAGTACAATGTTTTCAAGGTTCATCTGTGTTATAGCATATATCAAAATTTCATTCCTTTAAAAAATACTCTTTTGTGTGTATGTACCACATTTTACTTATTTAACATGTTTTTGGACATAAATACCAAAGGTATTTAATAAACTTTATTTTTTGTTTTATTTTATTTTTTTATATTTTTATTGATTTTTTACAGAGAGGAAGGGAGAGAGATAGAGAGCTAGAAACGTCAATGAGAGAGAAACATTGACCAGCTGCCTCTTGCACACCCCCCACTGGGGATGTGCCCACAACCAATGTACATTCCCTTGACCAGAATCGAACCTGGGACCCTTCAGTCTGCAGACCGATGCTCTACCACTGAGCCAAACCAGTTTCTGCTAATAAATTTTATTAATGGTGACGTAACTACCTATAGTTGGAGAGAGAGGAGCATAGGCTATGCATTCAGTTTGATCCAACAAATAGTTGTAAAATGTTTGCAATGTTCAATGTCTGTTTGGGAGCGGCTGCAAGGAAAAACAAACAAAACTTAAGGAGATGGTAAGATCCTACGTTCATTCAGTAAGTATTCAGTCCAAGGCTTTCTATACCTAAGTAGAAGGCTTTTCCTCACAGTGTCAATTTTATCATCCCAAGAAGTCTTTGTGTCTCTGTCTCACGTTCATAAACTCTCACTTTCAGGCCTCACAAGGATTTACCTGACAAAGATTTGATCAACTATCCTAATAGACCTCCCAAAGGAAGTCACAAATTGAAAAAGGTACTTCCTCTGCATCTTTACTAATGAGCATAAAATATTTCCTTCTTTAGCATTGTTCCTTGGGATGACTGCAATCTGAATAATGATCATGATAACTATCTAACGTTGGGCCCTTACTATATACTAGGCTCTGTGCTAATAGCTTCACATGCTATACTGCTTCCAGAAATTCCAGAGACAAGTGGGTTTGATTTGTGAAGTTTGGCATAGGTGAGAATTTTGTCTTTGTCCTATATAGAATGTGTTTAGCTACTAAGTAAACACTGTCATTTCATAATTCAAGGATATTAGGGTGCAGGAATGGTAAACCTAAATCGGGCCTTACAATCATCTACTCTGATGACTTTCAAACATTTTTAGCTATGACCTATAGTACATTTTACAACAAAAATATGATGGAACAAGTCTTACTTACCCTCGATAAGGGTGATGTACTCTGATATTTTTGGTCCTATTCTATTTCATCTTTAAACAATGTAGGCTGCAATTCACTCAAGTTTGATTAGATGACCTATGAATTAGTTGCAACTACAGTTTGAAGAATATTACTATGGTCTATCTCATATATTTTTCAGTTGAGGAAACTAAGATCCAGATAGGAAGTGATTTGCTAAAGCACATAGCTAGGTAGAGGCAGGACTAAATTAAAGTTTAGGAAGAGAATCCCTTTTACTTATCTACAATAAGAGAGATTTGCTATTCTTTGCAGTCCTACTGATGCTCCCCCTCCCTTTTTTTAATAAGATACTTCACTTTTCTTTTTTATTTTATTTTATTTTATTTATTTAAAAATATATTTTATTGATTTTTTACGGAGAGGAAGAGAGAGGGATAGAGAGTTAGAAACATTGATGAGAGAGAATCATCAATCAGCTGCCTCCTGCACCACCCCTATTGGGGATGTACCCGCAACCAAGATACATGCCTTTGACGGGAATCGAACCCACGACCTTTCAGTCCGCAGGCCGACGCTCTATCCACTAACCCAAACCAGTCTCGGCATATTTTATTTTATTTTATTTTTTTATTGATTTTTCACAGAGAGGAAGAGAGAGGGACAGAGAGTTAGAAACATCGATGAGAGAGAATCATTGATCCGCTGAGAGAGAATCATCGATCGGCTGCCTCTTGCACTACTGGGGATGTGCCCGCAACCAAGGTACATGCCCTTGATCGGAATTGAACTCGGGACCTTTCAGTCTCCAGGCCGACGCTTTATCTACTGAGCCAAACCAGTCCCGGCGAGATACTTCACTTTTCAGTGTCATGTGGTGGAGAATATAAGGAACTAAGTGGGGAGGATAGGTTTGAATGGATGAATGAACAAAGCACTTACCTCTTTGACCACTTTAGAACAACAGGGTTAGATTAAATTAGTTTTAAATTAATTGTTTGAATAGATAATACATGTATATGGTTCTAAATCCAAAGGGCAGGAAAGGGTTTACAGTACAAAGAGGTGTCCTCTGTTCCCCTGAGCCAATCGGTTGTTTTTCATGGGGACAACCTTGCTTTGAGCCACGCCCTTTTTCGTACTAGGAATATGGACTAGATGACTTACAAGGTTTCCTTGAGCATCATCAGTGTTCTAGTATCTTAAGTAGCTAAATGTGAAAAGAGTTAAGACTTTCACTTTTATATAGATGCCTATAATAATAGATAGGCTTTAAAAATATAAAACTTGCCCTGTCCCTGTCAGTTCCTTCCCTGCTCCCACACTGTATTATAATATCTCCAGAGGACCTAAGTCTTTGGAGTGGAATGGCCAGAATGAGTAGTGTTCCTTTAGGTAAGCCCCAAGGTACCCTCCTATGGGATGGGGTTGGGAATTGCCACCCTCATGTCACAGGGAAGCAGGGGACACTGTTCACTTATAAATGTGCACTCTTACAGGACCTGTACTGATACCTGGTTTCTTGGGATATTATAAAGATGTTTTGGGGATTGGAGTACTGTATTTATTATCTTGTGAGCCACTGTATTGTTTTGGTTAATATGATAATTTAGTTCTTGGTCTTATACTGAGTGCCATCAGGAGCTGGTATATTCAAACCATACATAGGCTTTATATTTTTCTCTTAGCTTCCAGTGCTAAATTTGAATGAGACACAAATTCCTTGTCCTCAAGATGTTAGCAATATGATTGTAGTCTGGATCCCAAAAGAATCAGAGGCGAATGTGAGGTGAGTTCTCTAGAACTTAGGGGGTCTTCAACTCTTATATTCTACCAAGCCCTACTGTTCTCTGCAGGCCTCCTTTCTGTGATCTTTTTAGCAACCTCCATGCAAGTAGCAGGAGGCCAAGCAGAGAAGGTCATCGTCTCTTACATCTGCCTCTTGCTACACTGAAATTCTATTTTAATGCAATTTGAGATTCGTGTCCTGGGATTTTTCTACATCAAATTCTAGGTGGCAGTAAATAGCATACAAGATAGGGCCCAATGTATTATATTTGTGAGGTTTGATTAAGAAACAAACACTTGCCAAAACCGGTTTGGCTCAGTGGATAGAGCGTCGGTTGTGGGCACATCCCCAGTGGGGGGAATGCAGGAGGCAGCTGATCAATGTTTCTCTCTCATGGATGTTTCTAATTTTCTATTCCTATCCCTTCCTCTCTGTAAAAATCAATTAAGAAAGAAAGAAAGAAAGACAAAGAAAGAAAGAAAGAAAGAAAGAAAGAAAGAAAGAAAAGAAAAGAAACGAAACAAACATTTGACCTGGTCAGTGTGACTCAGTTGGTCCTATACACGAAAAGATGGAGGTTTCAGTTCCCAGTCAGGGTCCCAACCCAGGTTGCAGGTTTGATTCCAGGTTGGGGCATATGAAAGGTATATACGAAAGGCATCACATCAATGTTTTTCTTCTCCTTCCATCCCCTCTCCTCCACTCCCATTTCCTCCTCTCCTCTCCAAAATCAATGAAAAGCATATTGTCAGGTGAGGATTAAAAAAAAGATAGAAATTCTTTCTGATTATTATCGATAGTTATTCTTAGAGCCATTAGCAACTAGTGAAAAAGTTTCCAGTGAAGCACATGAATCTTTGGTCTCAATTTCAAGGCCCAGCATATAAAGCTTGTGTACAAAGCTGAGCATGGCAAAGATTACTTGGCAAAGGCCTGAAGCCTTGCTAATATTGAAATCTTTGGAAGAAAGTATGTTTTATTTTTGTGACTGTTGAGGCTTTCAGATCCTTGTTAAGTGATTGTTTAAAGATGATAAAACTTAAGAATTTCTTTTTCTTTTTTAAAAATTGATCCTGTAAATGCTTCTTTACATATGCATTCTTTGTGTATACTAGGATATGGTATAAACAAACAAAAAACACCTAAGGGCTCAAATTCTTTTATATGAAAGAAGCTCAGATGTAGGTGGGCCAGGGCTTGTATGTCAGGTCCATGAGGTAATCAGAAACCAGAGTTCCTTCTAGTTATCTTAAAAAAAAATAAAAATGTTTTATTGATTTTACACAGAGAGGAATTGAGAGGGACAGAGAGTTAGAAACGTTGATGAGAGAGAAACATGGACCAGCTGCCTCTTGCACACCCCCCACTGGGGATGTGCCCGCAACCAAGGTATATGCCCTTGACCAGAATTGAACCTGGGACACTTCAGTCCACAGGCCGACGCTCTATCCACTGAGCCAAACCAGTCCCGGCTCCTTCTAGCTTTCTGGGTCATCATCCTCATCTGTGGCTTCCATCTTCTAAGATGCTGCATGGGGGATTTTAAGGTCTGTGTGATGGCTAGGGATACAGTTATTATAACCATGGTTCAGGTAAAAAGGAAGAGGAAGACAACAGAACAAAAATACCTGAGCAGTGAGAATTTAGTGGAGAACCAGATAGATTTGCTCCCTGTCCTTCTGCAGTCTTATGGGGTGGGCATTCAGACACAAACATCACCAACTCTAGGCATATAATTGCTAATTGGATTAATGCTGTAAAAGTAAATAACTGAATTGTGAGAGAATGGTGGGGAACCTAATTTAAATGGAGGTATTTTTTAGCAGTTGCTGGGCTCCTAATGACCATCTTTGAATACTGAATAGACTATAGAAATCTTTATAGTCATCATTCACAAATATCCTTGGTGCTCTTGTTTAAGATGTCTACAAATACGTTTTGGTTATTTTTATTTCAAGTCCAGCTAAGCAGTATGTTGCTCCAGGCCAGGATGGAAAGAAGAAAAAAAGAAAGATATCTACAGTGGTAAGCTTGACGTTTTGGCTAAAGCTTTAATGATATTACTTTGTAGAGTTCATTTCCTTTCAGATATCTTCTCACTTCCCTTGTTCTCTGTTTAAATGACTAAAAATCTGTAGAAGAAACCCTCAAGAAATAACTACCAATTCATTTTGTATTTAGAGACTCATTTCCCATACCTCCTCCACATAGAAAGGTGGAGAGTACCTTGAAGAGATGTTAGGAGCAACTGCTGGGTATTCAGGGGCCTAGGAGTTATAATGGGTCTGTGCTTGCACTTCTTCTTCTTTAAAAAAAAAAAAAAAAAAAAAAAAAAAAAAAATATATATATATATATATATATATATATATATATATATATATATATATATATTATTGATTTTTTACAGAGAGGAGGGAGAGGGATAGAGAGTTAGAAACTCGATGAGAGAGTAGCATCGATCAGCTGCCTCCTGCACACCCCCTACTGGGGATGTACCCGCAATCCAGGTACATGCCCTTGACCAGAATCGAACCCGGGACCCTTGAGTCCACAGGCAGACGCTCTATCCATTGAGCCAAACCAGTTTTGGCCTGCGTTTGCACTTCTGATTCTACCATTTATTAGGTGAAGGTAGCCTTGAAAAGTCACAGAGCAAGAAGGTTGCTATGTGCATGAGAATAATGCCTTGGTCCAGGGGTCCTCAAACTTTTTAAAGTGGGGGCCAGATCACGGTCCCTCAGAGAGCTGGAGGGCCGGACTATATGAACTACTAATTCCTACTGTAACACCTCGGCTGCGCTCACTGCCCAAAAAACCTGGCGGGCCGGATCAGACTCCTCTGCAGGCCGCATGTGGCCCGCGGGCCGTAGTTTGAAGATCCCTGCCTTGGTCAGTTTGTTCAGTGCTGAATCCGGGCCTAGCCCTGTGCCTCCACATAGTTTGCCAATAAATATTTGTTGGGTTTGTTCAGTGAATAAGTGAATAACCATTTTTTGGGAAAAACAAAACAACGAATCCCCAAATGATCTGAATTCAGTAATAGGGTTGGGGAGCCAGAGAGGGAAGAATGCGATGACCCCTAGGTGCAGATTGGGGAGCGGGTTGCTGCTGGACCAGGTCTGCTAATGCGTTTCATGTGCCGGGTTTGTGTTGGGAGGCTGGAAGGTGGGTGGGAAGGGGTGGCACTGACGAGAGTGCTTCAGGGGGTTCTTTCCATTGTCTCTCTTCCAGTCATCTGTGGTTCTCTCTAGAAAGCAGAACAGAAAAGCAAAGTTGAGCACTTCAGGGATAACTGTGCCTCCCCCATCCCCAGAACAACTTTTTGAGCCACCAAATTCAGAATTAGTATCTTTCTTGAACCAATTTGACACATTACCTCAGGATCTCTTGAAGGAGTAAGTATGATGTAAGCCTGTGGGAGGGCCCGAGCACCTGCTTTTTTTGAAGCTGTGAAGGGTCTCAAGCAGTGTGCTCTTTCTGAGTAGGGAGGGGAGAAAACCGTCACCCTACCTGTTCACTGCGTTCTTAGACTGGTATGCAGTGGTGACCATACTCTCCACCATTTATCCAGTACTTACCGTTTGCCAGGCCCTGTGCCAAGTAAGCACATCACATATGTTCTCTCATTTAACCCCCCACTGGAAGTAGACCCAATTACTCTTCTCTCTTTATAGATGAGCTATGGATAAATGGGAGGCAGAATGGAAAACTTACTGGCTTTGGGAATTTTTTGTACTTTACTTAACCTCTTTAAGCTTCATTTTCCTCATTTGCAAAATGGGGACGATGACACTTGTCCTTAGGGTGTTGTGAAGATTCACTGGTATAGGCGCATGAGCCTGACAAAGTGTAAACACTTAATCCATATAAATGATCATAGCTACACCTGAAAACTGTTATTGAATGAGTACCTGTTGGTACAGACCATTCCAACCCAAAAGTGGACATTTCTTCAAATTTGGAGCCCTTTTCATGTTTCACCTCAGCCGCAGTCTCCAAGGAAAGCTGTTGCTGATTGCCTGACTGTCTCTGTGCCCTTCAGTCTTTTGTTAGATGCAGGGGAAAGGTCGCCTTGTCTGGAAACGAAGACACAGTTGGCTATGGGGATAAAGGAACCTCTGGGAAAGAGCCGGCCTGAGAGCGCCATTTCTGGTCAGATGTTTTTATCTGTGCACCGCCTCACCCTGCAAGTAAGAGTTAGGGAGCCTCAGAGCAAGATGTCTATATGCAAATCCAAATTCATCCATCTACAAGGCTGGAACAGTTGACTTTTGTTTTCTGTTTTCTCTTCTATCCTTCCACTCTGGACCCAAGCCCCAGAGAAGGTCTGGGCTCTATATAGGTGAAAGCAAATGTCTGGGGAGGGGTGTGAGAAGAGCAGTGTTCTCTATTTCTTCTGCACTTCGTTTTCTGTACCTTTCTCCTCTCCAGAGCCCCTGGCACAATGCTGCACACACCAGCTTCTCAAAAACTGCATGAGGATTAGACAGATAAATGAATTTGGGGGATCCATTTGGGGAAAGACCTATGTTTTCCTTTTTCACTCCAGAGACCATCATTGAAATATCCTGAATATTTGAAGAAATTATGTTATAACCGGAAGATAAGAGATAGGCTTTCTAGTGCTGCCAGATCTCCAGGTACCATTCCTCCTCAGCCCACAATTCTCATACTTGTTCTCAAGCAAATTCAGTTATGTTTGTGGCCAGTCATACAGGGTCACATGTAGAACTCAGGAAACTGCAATTTCAAGAAGCAGCAGCTACCACCACCACCACCACCATCACCACCACCACCACCACCACCACCACCACCACTACCACCACCACTACCACTACTACCACCACCAACCACCACTACCCAGGCCTTGGCTTGGCCCTGACCAGGGAGAGAGAGTCACCATTGTAAAGCAAGGCACAGCAAGCAGCCCAGGGGAAGGGTGGAAGCTCTCAGGAAGGAGAGGATAGAGCTGGTTCTCTGACCTCCAGGTCTTCGGAATCAGCAGCAGAGCCAGCAGCAGAAGTCGAAGACACCTACTAAGAAACCGGTAGAGTGGCAGTGAGGGGCCACCTGGGACTTGCTGGGACTGCGATAAGTGGGTGCCTCCTGGAGCAGGCAGGGATGTATTAGAGGCAGGCTTCTCCCTGTACTCTGTCTGCTAGTAGAACTTTGTAGATACAAAGTTCCTATTTGGTTGTGGATATTAACTTCCTTCTTTTAGACTCTTTTTGAAAAGTTTTCTTCACTGCTAAAAGTTCTAACTCAGTTCTTCCTCATGTGGGTTTCAGGAGGCTAAAAAGAAATCCATGACTGATCCAGGGAGCCAGAGCACTGTGCGTAAATCTTTAGGTACTGTGGGAACCCACACTATGGTGAGGGGACTGTGGGCTGAGAGTGACAGATCCCAGGGAAAAGCTGAATGTGCTTGTCATTTGGGAACCTGCCTTTGGCTTGGCTGTCACTCTTCCATCCAATATTTACTAAGCAAGCTGGGCCAGGTGTCTGCTTCTCATGGGATTTGAGAGAGGACCATGAGCATGAGTCAGAGCCATCGCTCAGGTCCTACTTTAGAAAAGGCAGAGTGGTTTGAGGATGATGAGCAAGCCCACATTACTGAAGAGAAGAAGCAGAGATCCGGGGCCCTCACTGAAGCCCCAAGAAAGTTCTAAGGAAGCAGAGTCCAAGGCCCTCTGCTTCCTCTGCCACAAGTTAGTCTCTGCAGCCTCAGGTTGAGATCAACATATTATCTAACCCAATCTAGGAGGCAGTTAGCAGATTCTTGACAGGCGATCTTTCTCCTCTAGTGTTCATGCTGGTGATAGAATGCATTTCTCATCTTTTTTGGATTTTTTATGTCTGAGCTGAAAGATATACTTACCCCCGTCCCTCTGACATTTCTCAGCATGAGTGCAGAATGGGAGGAAAAGAGGGATGAAGAATCCCCCTAAACCTGGACACTACCAACTGTAATGTGAAAATAATTGTTTAACCGATAGTTCACTCTCCAACCCTGGGGCACTGGGAGGGCTCAGGTGAGGTGTTTACTGGAAAGAATCTGCATTTCAGGACTAGCTGGGGATAAAGCTGGGGCAAAAGAATTGTGAAACTAGAGCTTTTTTTGGGGGGTGGTGGTGGTTTCATTTTCAGAAGCCAATAAGGGTACATTAGGTATGGTGCAAGAAGGTCAGAGGAGTATTCATAAACTGAAAAGGTAGAGTTAGGGACTCTTTTGTTGATATGCTGTCCAGATAGCTGCCCCTTAGGTTTCTTGAAGGAATCCTGGGTCTTTAACACTCACTTTACCTAGGCTTAATCTCTACTTCTGTAATAGATGTGGGCAGTCACAGGTGAACAGAATCACAGATAGAACTCAGGAAGCCTAACTCCCTTTTAGCTGCCTCTAAGGTCCTGTCTTGTCCTGGATGGGGAGTCACTTGTAGACTAGGGGCTCAACTAGAGGCCCAACAATAGGATATGAAATACAGACAAGAAGAGAAATGAGCTGTCGTTGTGGTCACTAGGTCACAGAACTCCATCACTGGGCAGGAAAAGTGACAGCAATCAGCAGCCGCAGATGGAGAATGGCCCCATCTTGAAACAGGTGAGAGTGTCTGAGTGCTCTTCAGCTAGGACCCTGTTTCTTTCTTTTTTTAAAAAAATATATTTTATTGATTTTTCACAGAGAGGAAGGGAAAGAGATAGAGAATTAGAAACATCCACCAGCTGCCTCCTGCACATCCCCACTGCAGATGTGCCTGTAACCAATGTACATGCCCTTGACCAGAATCAAACCTGGGACTTTTCAGTCCCTAGGCCAATGCTCTATCCACTGAGCCAAACTGGTTCCGGCTAGGACCCTGTTTCAATTATCTGCTGTTCAACAAACAACTCCAAAGCTGAAACCTTAGTCATTTGTTATTTCTCATGATTCTGTGGGTTGACTGGATAGTCTGTGTAGTCTTGCTTGATGTCACTCATGGAGCCACATTCAGCCGAGTCTGGGCTGGGACTATTGACCAAATTGCCTTGGTTCTCGTAATGAGTTCTCTACATGTTTGGGCTTCTTTTTTTTTTTTTTTTTTTAAATATATTTTATTGATTTTTGTACAGAGAGGAAGGGAGAGAAATAGAGTTAGAAACATCGATGAGAGAGAGTCATCGATCAGCTGCCTCTTGCACACCCCCTACTGGGGATATGCCCGCAACCAAGGTACATGCCCTTGACCGGAATCGAACCCGGGGCCCTTCAGTCCCCAAGCCGACGCTCTATCCATTGAGCCAAACCGGTCCCGGCCATGTTTGGGCTTCTTGACAGCATAATAATCTCATGCGAGCACTTGCTTAAGGGATAGACCTGGAACTGGATCAGTGTCATACTGCCACATTTTACTGGTCAAAAAATCACAAGTCTAGCCCCGATTCAAGAGGAGAGGAAATAGACTCCCTCTCTTGATGGAAGGAACAGTATGTGCATACAGGAACGAGAGGAATTGTTGGCAGCCATCTTTGGAGGCAATCTACCCTTAGCTGACAACTGGGAATGGGTAAAAGTAGATTCTGGCTTCATCTGGTTAGCATGGATGGCAAAGAACACGTGATACAAGCTTCTCTAGTCTTAAGAGGTGGGATTTTTGTCCTTGTCTTAGATGTAAATTTTTCTAAGAAAAGCATCATTTAGAAGAAAAAAAAAAAACAACAACAACCAATAAAACCCACATTTGTTTCCTAAAGTTCCAAGTTTTCTCATACTTACTCCATGAATTTCAGGATTCCACAGAGAGACCACAGATGGGCTCTGCTGAGAACCACCTGGATTCCTTCTCCATTAAGCAGAGTGAGTTACTAGCATGGAGGAACCTTAGGAAGTGTCTGAGGACAGGGAGAGCTGAACCTGTGTTGACCAGGATAGTTCACATCCCTGAAGACACCCAAGTCCTTCCTTTTCTGTCCTCCATTTGTCACAGCTAATTGGGAGAAGGCTACAGATAAGAATTAACGGCTGGGTCCTCTTTTAGGTCCTGAATTATCCAAGACAGAATCCACTATCACGGACTTTGGTACTCAGATGGAGGAAGTGCCAGTAGCCCAAGAGGAGGAAGTGCCAGTAGCCCAAGAGGAGGAAGTGCCAGTAGCCCAAGAGGAGGAAGTGCCAGTAGCCCAAGAGGAGGAAGTGCTAGTAGCCCAAGAGGAGGCTCCCAAGGACCTTTCATCCAGTATATCTAGAGCAAGTATGATAAAAATACTGAGGATTTTCCAGTCTGCTGATGATGCAGCTGAGGAGAAGAAACTCTCTGGGTTACAGAGTAAAGAGTCTCCAGAGACATAGGTAGAAGGCGTCACTGGGGCAGACTTATTCTACAGCAGGATGCTTAGAAATCCAAGGACTGTGACCTTGGACATAGGGCTAAAAGGAGTGGGGACTTCTCCTTGGGCCCTTTACCAGGGCCTGAACTTAGGGATTCTGTGTTCTTCATTTACCTTTACTTGCCTCTAAAATAAGTGAGGAGGAAAGAGCTTCACTCCTTTTAAACTTGGATTGTTTCTCTTAGATTAGGACCAGAATAATTGCATAATTAAACATAGCTGCTGCTTAATCAAAAGACTCATTCCTGTTTCTGGGATGGGGAGAAATAATTCTTGGTACTTTATCTTCTCTCTGAAGTCCTAAAAGATTTCCAGTTGTAGGAAGAGTTTGACCTGCTCCTAGTTTTTCCTGTCATTCTCTGGAAATGGTTTCTTTTGAAGATGGCACCCACAAAATTACCCAATGATATTTGTTGTGTTATGTTTAATATTCCAATGTATGAGTACAGGACTCATTAACCAGAAAGAGTCTGAAAGCTCCAGTTTCTGAGTTACTGAATCTGCAGGAACATTTCTCTGATACTCATAAAAACTCAAGAATGTCAGAGTTTTCTTGAACTTGAACTTGATTTTTGCAAAGAGGTTTTTCATATTTTTGTCTTTAAACTTTTTAGTATGGAAACATTTCTAGGAGTCTGAAATGCCTTTGAAGGCAGGTGTTGCAATAGCGCACTCCTGTGGACATTCTGAGAACAGCACCCTAAGTATCAGGGCACCTTATTTCAATGCCTCCATTTTTTTTTTTTTTTTCCCCCCCCCTGTCTGGGTCTCATTGCATAAATCTTGGGCAATTCTCCAACAGAGGTTCTTAAAAGGAGAGGGGTTTTAAGACACCGATTTGCTGAAGGCTATGGTAAGGCTGTCTCTACAGGTGAATAATCTAATTTCTTTCCATGTCCTTCTCTATTAAAAATATAAATGCCCTCCCTACTCTAGAATCTTCCTTTTCTGCCTCCGTTGGGTAAGAAGAATCCTCTGACTTTGGCTCCTAGTAGAACATCTTTTCTGAAATTCCCAATTGTGCTCTACCTTCCAGGAGGGAAGAGGATCGGGATGAGTGGGTAGGATGCATGGGGGAAGCCTGCTTATAAAATGGCTTTGGAAACTGGACCTGCTCTGACCTGTGTCTAAATTGGTTCAAAGAAACATTCAAATCCCTGAGCTGTTTGCAGGACATTCCTATGCAATCACAAACACATCCATGTGGGCATGCAAACCTGTGCAGTCTCAAGCTGATCTCTGCAAATACACGGGCACTAGCAGTCAAATATGGAAATGTGGACCCAGTACATTCATTCACCCCTAAGTAAGCAGACAGCATAACTATAGACCCACAGACCCAGATCACGCACATAATCAGATGGTCAACTGCGAACACGAAATACCCCAGAGGTCAGAGGGTGACGATCATTCACATACCCCTGTTCAAGGAAGCTCACAGCACCATGACAGCTACTGCGACCTGTCATGCACATTCATTCTTTCAGTGACCACTTAGACTGTTAAACACTTTCCCCACGCTGATTCATGCATACTAGTGATGCCCAATCCCCTCACTGGTCACAAAAATCACATCTTTGTGCAAAGCCTCGGGGGCCCACAGCCTTGCACCTTCACTCGCATGGCTACCCTCATATAGACTCATGATGGATCACAACAGAGAAGTGCCACCTAGAGGGAGGCACAGCTGTATGCACACAGTCCTATTCCCTCAAAGGCATCACTGTGATGGTATTACACAGTCGCAGCCTCACACAAACAGCACACGCTCTCACACTAACACGTATGACTCCTGCCCTCAGCCAGAAGAGGGAGACAGATCTGCAGAGTCTCCAGCCTGGCCCCTGGCTCCAAGTGTATCCGGTGGCCTTTCCACATCACAGGAGGTGACAGCAGCAGGGGGCAGGTGTAGCCTGTCGCTGGAGGGTCCAAGGAGGGAGTTATTGGCCACCCTTAAGGGTTCGAGGACCTGGGGGCACCTTAACTTCAGGGCAGAGGCAACATCCCCCTTCCTCTGGCTTCGCCCCTACGGCAGGAGGCAGCTGGGTTGTTCTCTGGGGCCCAATTTGATGGGGGAGAGAGTGGTTGGTGCTGCTTACAACTCAGGGATTTGTAAGCAGCACATTTAAGAGACCAATGCATGATGAGGCTGAGGCTCCTCAAGCCTTGTGAAGTCGAGAGAGAGAATATCAGACTGACTCTTTGTGAAGTCCAGAGTGAGTGTTAGGCTAACCCTAGTCACTAGTTCCTGACCTTTTTTTGGCCAATCTCTCCCCCCCCCCCCCAGCATCTCTAAAATTCTAATGCTCCCCCCACCCCCGTGACATATAATTCTTGTTATTCAGAAAGTGAACTGTTCACAGAGGAAGCCTAAAAGGCCATTCACTGGGTCTAGACAAGCTTCCAAAGAAAATGGCATCCATGAAAGGGAAAAATAAAAGAACAAAAGGACAGTTGAAGTACGGAGAAAGAAATCACTAAGAAGTTGTTAAAAAATAATATGAAGTGATATGAAAAGTTAGCAAATAAAGTTTCAAAACATATAATAGAGAACTGAAATCATAAATGTCACAATATACAGTATGCTTATATACTGTATATGAGGCCCCTATAACCATAAGAAATTAAAAAATTCACTGTTAATAACTCATTCTCAAATTGCCCCCCTCAAAAATCAAATTGCCCGCCATAGGGGGCTTGTGACCCCTGTTGGGAACCACCGCCCTAAGTAGAGGGATTGGAGACCAGGGTCTATAGCAGTAGCTTCTGGGGCCAACCCTCCTCCTGTCCCTCAGCTTTTGCTGACTTATAGGAAGTGTAGGAATGTGGGCAGGATTGTGCCTCTGGTGACAGTGGCAATGTGTATGACTGTGACTGTGTGTGTGTGTGTGTGTGTGTGTGTGTGTGTATGACTGTTACTGTGTCTATGACTGTGCATGCAACTGTAAAATTGTATACTTGGTGTAGAGAGAGTGATCATGTCACTACAACCAAATACATCCATGAGCTTGAGCAAGTGTCTATGTGTGCAGCTGTGTCTGTGTGGGTGGCTGTCCCTATGAGAGCATTTCTCTGTGCACGAGTGTTTCTGACAGGGGACTGGGTCTTTGTTGGCGGGGTGTTGCTGTGTATGCACTGCGGCATAAGGGGAAATGTCTGTGTGTAGCACTGTGAGTGGGAATGGCTTTGCCTGACAGTGTCAGAATAAGCGTGAAGGCTGATTTTGAACATATATGAACTTCCTTTTATTTTTTTATTGATTAAGATATTACATATGTGTCTTTATCCTCCCTCATTGCTCCCCCACCCCCACTCATGCCCTCACTCCCCTGGTGTCTGTGTCCACTGTTTAGGCTTATATGCATACATACAAGTCCTTTGGTTAATCTCTCCTCCTTGCCCCCACCCTCTCATACCTTCCCTCTGAGGTTGGATGGTCTGATTGATGCTTCTCTGTCTCTGGGTTTGTTTTTTGTTCATCAATTTATGTTGTTTATTATAGTCCACAAATGAGTGAGATCATGTGATATTTATCTTTCTCTGACTGGTTTATTTTGCTTAGCATAATGCTCTCCAGTTCCATCCATGCTGTTGTAAATGGTAAGAAAAAATGGAACTCCCATTTGACCCAGTGATCCCACTTCTAGGAATGTATCCCAAGAAAATAGAAGCACCAATCAGGAAGGATATATGTAAGCACCCCTATGTTCACAGCAGCACAGTTTACCATAGCTAAGATTTGGAAACAGCCTAAGTACCCATCAGCAGATGAGTGGATTAAAAACCTGTGGTACATCTACACAATGGAGTACTACGTTGCAGTAAAAAAAGAGAAGAAATTCTTACCATATGAACTTTCCACGGTTCCCCTTTGCCTCTTGAATAAACTCCAAAATCCACTACTTGACATCCAACCCATGTGCTGTACTCCCATTCCCAGATGCTCCATCCTCAAACTTCCTTCCCCTTCTTTCCCTCTCAGGGCAGTTAAGTGGTTTCCCTAGTCTGCTGCACAGCTCATCTGACCTCCATGCCCTTGTGTGTGTTGTCCTTCACCCATGGAATGCCTCTTCCCTAAAGCCCACCCACACCCCAGGGGAAGTGCTCCCATCGTCCCCACCCAAACTGCTTCTGTCTTTATGGCCTGTCTTAGTAAGTGGTGTTCAAGGAGGTTTAAATGGGAAGTCCTTATCAGAATTAGCCTCAACTCAGTTACAATCTGGAGAACTGAACAGCGGACCAGGCAGGAGCTGACATCTGTCTCTGGCCATGCTCCGTGTCCCCTTGGAAATGCCTTCTGTAACTCCGGGGTCCATCCTGTCCCGCATGGAAGGGCTTCCCAGGCAGAATGCAGGGCCTGGAGCCCATTTGCATGTAACTGACTCAGAAAGACAATCTGTCCAAATTGTGAACTTGGGGGGTGTGTGTGGAATGAAAGGTGCAAGAGCAGTGGGTCTGAAAGGTCCAGTGTGGCCTCAGGCGTGGGGCACTGTGGTTATCTTCACCCAAGAAGTCAGTGTTGTGGCATTCCTTCTCCCAACCCCATCTCTGCCTCTGGATGTTGTCATCCTCACACATGCAGTTTACCCTCCCTGAGTACATGCTCATAATGCTGAAACTGAAACCCACTGGGAACCAACCCCCACCCTAAGCTTGAAGAAACATGAACCATTATCCATAATTGTACACAATTCTTGAGTTAAGACTCCAAACATGTCAATTTGACACTTAAAGTGCTTCTTGTATGCCCAACTCTCATCTAGTTCTGAACTGGGGTGACCATAATAATAACTAGACTCTGATTTAAATTTATCATAAACATTACCCACATGCCAACTTAATGTAAACTTAATAGAACTAAACTCTAACTGAAATTTAATCTAGCAATAAAACTAAAAACAAAAACAAAACACAAAACCCTGAACTCCAATCTTAGTCCTGCACTCCAGCACTAACCATAATATATTTCTAATAGGAACTCAGGTTTATCCAAACTGTGACTCCTAGATGCACCTCAAATCTACTATGAATTAAAATCAACCCAAATCCTAATGTTTTTATAATTTCAATCCAATCCTAAATTTTCCCAATTGCTTTTAAATTCTAAACCATCCTTAGCTCCATTCTAACCCCAACCCTAGTTATAGCCATAACCTCAACCCTAAATCCTAACCCTATTCTATCTATACCCATAATTCTGATCCTGTCCTGAACTCTGTATTGGGCATGAACTAATCTAACCTTGGCCAAATCCTAACCAATTGTTGGGATTTTAGGATCTCTCATTTCCCTGAGAGATGCAAGACAGGGAGGGATGTCTGTCTTATCTGAGTCAGTCCCATTCTTTGGCAAGTGAGTTCTGGAGATGTTTTATTGGGGTCAAAGGGAGCGGGGGCAGACTCACTTGGTCATGAAGAACCTTAAAAGAACAAGGATCTAGACACACCTGCCGCCAACCCAGCTCTTACCTGGTATTTCTTGGAACCAGACACAGTGGCAAACCCATTTCTGCATCTGGCCACATCTGGGAGCCTTTGAACACCGAGAAACCCGAGGCAGCTCAGTAGCAGCATGGACATGATGTTGGCCTGGCCCTCCGTCTAGCCTAGGATCACCCCCAGGTTCCTGCCTCCCTTCTGCAAGCTTCCTTTTCTTCCCCCTGTTCAGTCCCTCAAATAACGACCAGGGACCACTCAAGCCAGAGGACCGTCCATCTCCCTTTACTCACAGTGACAGGGGCGAGAAAGGGTCCTCTTCCTCCTCTCTCCACAGTCTGTCCCAAACAGCCTCCTCCTGGGGCCTGTCACCGGGGACCCCACTGGGGACGGCAGAACCGGGCCCAGGTCCTTCCGAGGGCCCCCCGGACCTCCTTGTTTCGGAGGCTGTAAATGAGCGGGTTGAGGGCTGGGATGACGAGGGTGTAGAACACAGAGGCCATCTTGTCGGTGTCCAGGGCGTAGCTGGAGCTGGGGCGCAGGTACATGAACGCGAGCGTCCCGTACAGCACGGCCACGGCCGCCAGGTGGGAGCCGCAGGTGGAGGCCGCCCGCCCGCGGCCCTGGGCCGAGCGCACGCGGATCACGGCCCCGGCGATGAACCCGTAAGACACGCCGATGGCCAGCACCGTGGCTGTCTGGATGGAGCCGCAGACTGCGAAGAGCAGGAGCTGGTTGAGGCTGGTGTCGTCGCAGGAGATGGCCAGCAGCGGGGGGATGTCGCAGAAGAAGCTGTTGATCTCCCGGGAGCCGCAGAAGCTCAGGCGGAAGGTGAAGGTGGTGTGGATCAAGGCGCTGACTGCGCCTCCGAGGCCTGATGCTCCCAACAAGCTCAGGCACAGACGCCGAGACATGGCCCTTGTGTAGAGAAGAGGGTTTCCCACGGCCACGTAGCGGTCATAGGCCATGGCCGCCAGCAGGCAGCACTCGGCGTCAGCCAGCCCGGCGAACACAAACATCTGGAGGGCGCAGGCTGCGTAAGGGATGGTGGCGCGGGGCCGCATCAGGTCAGCGAGCATCTTGGGGCCGATGGCAGAGGAATAGCAGGCATCCAGCAGGGAGAGGCTGGCCAGGAAGAAGTACATGGGCGTGTGGAGCCGGGCATCCACGCGGATCAGCAGCACCATGCCCACGTTGCCAAGCAGGCTCATCAGGTAGACGGGCAGGAAGACCAGGAAGAGGGTCAGGCGCAGGTCCCAGCGATCCGTGATGCCCAGGAGGATGAATTCGGCAGGGACCACCCTGGCCCAGGTGGCATTCTCTGGAGTCATCCTGCTGGACAGGGACGGGAGAGAGGCAAAGCAAGAGGGAAAAGGAGGGAAAGGTCGTGATCATCTTGGAGGAGAAAGCACTTTGTTTGGAGGGAGTCAGCTACACTTGCGTTTCAGTCTTAATTGTGCAACAAAATCGCTGTGTGACCTTGGACAAGCGGCATCGCCTCTTAAAACTGTAGTTTTTAACGCTGAGACATCACACAGCTTGACCTTCATAGGCACAGGAACCTTGTCCGTCTGCTTTACTCTTAAAGCATTCAAAAGGGAATTAGTTCTGAGGACACTGTCTGGCACATAGTGGGTGTTCAATACGTATTTGTTAAATGAATGAAGTGTTTGTGTCCCTCACTGCATCAAGCATTTTGAGCCAAGCCTAATTCTTCCCTCTAGACTTAGGGACACAGAATTTTAGGGGTCTTTTCCTCTTCCTTGTGGGGAGTGGGGGGTCCCTGGTGGAGTTCAGACAACCTTTAGGGGAAGAGAAAACTTTGGGATTCCAGCTCCACCCAACTACATATTCTCCATGAGTGATGCCAGCTGACTGACTGGAATTCTGCATCTAGAAGTCAGTTGGTGGCAAACCCCTGTGTGTTTCTGTCTGTCCACATGGAAAACAAACACTACTCACCTTCACAAAGTGATGAGTGGAGCTGTTTTGAGCACCTCTCCATTTCCCCTTCTGCAAAAAACCAAAAACAAAAAAACAAAAAACAAAAATAAAACAGTTAGACTTCAGGGCTTTTACGTTGCTATGGAAAATTTGAGCTCAAGGATCTCCAAACTTCAATTAAGTAGCTATTACGAAGTGTGTGTGTGTGTATACTCACAAAATATATGAGTTAATTCTCCATTAATTTATCTGTTTCCTTATTGCCCAGGAGGAGCGAGTTTGACAATCTAGGGTTTCTTTCCCTGAAGGTAAAAAACCCGAGTTCCAAAGAAGGAAGAAGACTTGTCCCAAGATATACAGCAATGAAAGGGTAGAATTAGGTCTTGAGCTCAGATGTGGCTCCAAATCGAACTCCTTTTGTCTCTAAGCAAAATCCTTATTTTAGGTCTCTTTATAGAGACCAAGTTTGTTGTTGCCACTGTCTTGCCTCAGTCCTCTCATCTTTAGATTGAGAAAAACACACCAGTCTATTCTGTGGACTTCTGTTGTGAGAATTACCTGTGTAGCTTTATTTTAAAAAAAAGTGCCC
This sequence comes from Pipistrellus hanaki, assembly GCF_964339955.1. NCBI lineage: Eukaryota > Metazoa > Chordata > Mammalia > Chiroptera > Vespertilionidae > Pipistrellus > Pipistrellus hanaki. The sequence goes on along the minus strand of NC_140513.1, from coordinate 14,758,164 downwards.
AGTGTCCTGAAATTTTAATTCAGCTGATCTACAGCAGGGCTCAGGAATCTGTACTTGAAAAAAATATTCCGGGTGATTCTTTAAAAACAAAACAAAACACACAGACACATTTTTATTTATTTATTGTTGATAGTATTACAGATATCACCCATCCCTCTCCCAGATGATTCTGATATGCATTTTGATTGAGACCCCCCCAGCAGCAGAGCTTCTCAATCTTCAATGTGCATAGAAATCACCTGGGACTCTTGTTACATGTAGCTTCTGTCTCCGAAGGACTGGAGAGGGGCCTGAGTTTCTGCATTTCTAGCAAACTCCCAGGTGATGCTGCTGCTGTTGGTCTGAGCACCACAGATTGAGTAGCAACACTTCAGGCTATCTTGGACAGCGTTTCCAGCTCTGACATCTTAGGATGCTAGCTTTCTAGGGAGTTCTCTTAGGCTCTTGACCATCCTCTCTGCTGAAATCTGGGTTGGAGTAATCCTTTCACTCCAGGCTCCACTATACTCATGAGCACATTAAGTCTGGTGAGGCTGACCTGGTATTTATTAATCTGTGGCTTGCCCATTTTCTGTCAAGTTTGAGTTCTTAGCTCATTCTTCCCTAGCACACAGATATTCTTCCCTGGAGCTGCTGTCACCATGATGGTGTGGTTATTGGGTTGGTAGGACATACCTAGAAGATGGAGGTGGGTGGGGACTTCTTCTGGCAGAGCAGCTCCAGGCCAGCTTTTCGGGCGAGCATGGCAAGGGGAGATAACAGGAACACGAACCATCCCAGAGGTAGAAACCGGGGGTCTTATACTCTCCTTGGCCCCCAAGGAAACGGCCTCTTGCTGTTTTCCTCCTGACTCCTCCTTCCCTCTCTTCTGTTCTTTGGATGCCGTGGAGACTCTCTACCCACATCCTTTGGGGACAGCTAGTGGCAGGGGAATGCCAGGGATGACTCACTCTTTGGTGCTTGGAGAGGCTGGGAAGTTTGGGCTAAGTGGGTCCCCAGGCTCTGGGTGGGGAAGACAGTCATGCTACTTGATGAGGAATCCCTTTGGCTCACTTTCTCCACCCATTCTTTGGGAATCAATACATTTATTATGCATTACAATCTACAAAAACACAAATTCTTCTGGTGGTTCTTCTAATCCTTTACTTAGTTCCCCTCGCCTGAAGCATCCAGCCTCTTCCTTGCCTGGAAAACGCTTGCTGTTTGTTGCAGAATCAGCTCAAATATCACCTTCAGCTTGAAGACTTCCTGCCTCTGGGGCAGAGCCACTCTTTTCCTCTGTGCATCTTGGAGATGCATATACATATAGACAAGGAGACATGATTGTTAGAATATGTCCCATCCACCCATTTCTGCCATGGTTCAGACTCCCACCACTTGATTGGAAACAGGAATGAAGGGTACCAGTCTGATGCTGCAGGAGACTGAAGGAAACCTGAGGCCAGGGCCAGCGAGGAGGTTAGCACTCAGGAAATTAAATCAGAACCCTTGGGGGATGGCATCAGGCAGAGGTAAATTTTTAAAGCTCCCACGATTGAGAACCCCGTAGGATGTCCATCTAGGATTGAGAACCACTCCCCAAAAGATGGGAATGAGGCTGAGCCTGAGGTTAGGGCTGAGTGGCTTAGCCTCTAGGTAGTAGATGGTTATGGAGTGGGAAGCTGCAACATGAAATCCCCTCATTTCTATGTGTGTTTTATAGCTAACCTGTCATCATGTTAGCAGAATGTTCATTCGTTGACATAACTAATGTTTATTGCACTCTACCATGTTCTGGGTTTAAATTTAATGATGAAACAAATAGCCATGGTCTCTATTTTCCCCATGGTTCTTATAGGGAGAAAGAGGAAGAACCTACACTAATAAAAGAGAAAGATGCAAACCAACCATTCATTTGCCACACCCATCGGCCAATCAGGAGTGAGTATGCTAATTAACCCAAATAAAGATGGTGGGTTAATTTGCATACACAGTTGCCAAGGAGTCTGGGGCAGGGTGGGACACAGGTGTTCTGTACCACCCCAGCAGCTTTGGGCTTCTGGGCAGTGTGGGGAGGCAGAAAGGCAGTTCTGGGTCAGAGCAAAGGCAGAAAGGCGGCTCTGAGCCGGAGCAAAGTCGGTGCTGGCAACCAGGGTAAGGAAGGCCCATTCTTGCATGAATCTTCATGCATCAGGCCTCTAGTTAACTAAATAAAAACACAGCATAGCTCTAGCTGCTGTGGCAAAGTGGCTAGAGTGTTGGCTTACTGAAGGATCCCAGGTTTGATTTAGGTTAATGGCATGTACCTTGGTTGTAGGCTCCTGGTTGGGGGCATGTGGGAAGCAACCAATTGATATGTCTCTCTCACATCCATGTTTCTCTCTGTCTCTCCCTCTTCCTTACTTTCTCTAAAAATCAATGAAAAAATATCCTTGAGTGAGAGTTAAAAATAAATAACACAGGGATGAGTGTTTCAGGCTGGAGTAATGGCATGTGCAAAAAGGCCTGCAGGTGGGGATGCAAATGGCACATTTGAAAAATTAAAATGCCAGTGGGTTTGGAGCTTGGAGAATGATGGAGAGAGAGGTGACTTAGCCAGAGTGGTAGGTAGAAGCTAAAGAGTGGAGCTTTATAGTCCATGCTAAGTATTTTTGTTTTTAAATCCTAAAAGCTGTGAGTTGCTACAAAGAGATTTAAGGAATGGCTGAGACATGATGAAATGTTTGTTTCAAAAGATCACTCTGATGGCTGTGAGCAGAAGAGATTGGAGAGGAGACCAGACAGGAGCATGGTCACAGTCCAGGATAGAGATGATGGTGATCTGGTGAAGAAAGGGCACATGTGGGACTGGGAAATCCAAGCAGCAAGCTGCTTTTGAGAAGGCAAGATACGAGCAAAGCAGACGAATGCCATTTAAATTCAATGTGTCTGTGACTCTAGAAAGCATTGCTATGGCAGAGACACCAGAAAGAGAGAGTACCTCTAGGATTTTGGCCCCAGCTCTGGGAGGAGGCAGAAATCTGACCCTCTCCTACCCCCATAGAGCAACAGCTCCTAGCAGTGAACACAGGTAGAGCCTTCCATGAAGGAATAGCATTTGCTGGTGAGAACTTTCCTTCCTCCCTATGATGGAGTGAATATGTCCCATCCACCCACTGCTGCCATGGCTCAGATTTCCACGTTGGCTAAACGGCATGCCTATTTGCAGCAGAGAAGCACCCTGTCCACTCTCTCTAGAAATATGGGTCCTACTAGTCCTGTAGATCCTACAAATTACTCTGCCTCTATTTCTGTGACATGTGAGAAGGAATGGGGAAAATTCTTTTAAAAAAATATTTTATTGATTTTTTTTTTTTTTTTTTTTTTTTACAGAGAGAAAGGGAGAGAGAGAGAGTTAGAAACATCAATGAGAGAGAAACATTGATCAGCTGCCTCCTGCACACCTCCTACTGGGGATGTGCCCGCAACCAAGGTACGTGGCCTTGACTGGAATCAAACCTGGGACCTTTTAGTCCACAGGCTGACACACTATCCACTGAGCCAAACTGGTTTTGGCTGGGGAAAATTCTTGCTGGTGCCTGGTATACAGGTAGATCTAATCCGGCAACCTACACACATATATTGCAGTCACTATTCAGCCAACACTGACACCACCTGGTTGGAAACAGGAATGAAGTGTAACAGCCAGTGGGATAAACTCAGAGAGGTTTGGCTGGTGATGATTCATTAGTGATCTAGTGACCAGTACTCTTAATTTCATCTGATATTACCAATACTGGTCCAGCAACCCGGCCTTTGGCACACACTATCAATAACTCTGGTCATGGCATTTCACTGCGTCTCAAACTTACAAGGAAGCTCATCAAACTGCTGTCCAGGAGACTCCTAAAAATACCACCATCTGTTCAGATTTGGGATGAGTTCAGATTTGTGGCTCACCCTGAGTTATGGACATTTGAACACCTGGGTTCAAATGTTCAAAATATAATGTTCAAAATATAAAATGTTCAAAATATAAAAATGTTCAAAATATAAAAATATCACTCCCAACAAAACCAACCCAATTGTACCAGCGGTATGAGTTGGATATTATCAGAACTGCGTAGCCACTCTCTTACATTAAAGGACAGAGACTATTCTGGCACTGACTGGTTGTGTTGCCCGGGTATATATTGGGGAGCTGCAAAGGTGATCCAACCTTTGGCGATGGCTTCCACCCAAGTGGTTGGCTCGCTGTACCCCGGTTTCCCTCTGAATACAGGGGAGAATCCACTCACTCCATGGTAACAGATTGCCAACCTCTTTCTCCTTAGGGTCAGATGGATACATTCTGTTTTCCATGAGAACCATTTAGCTGCTGTCTTTGTTCTCTCTATGGGCCTGGGGGGCATGATAGGCGGCACAGCCTGTTGTTACTGGTGTCTCAGATGAGAGAAGTGACCTCCCAATAGAAGGCATCTAGGCCAGGATCCCAACAGGGTGTTGTGAGTTTAGACCTGATGATTCTGCTAATGCATCTTCTTTAGCAAATCACACGGGGACACAGGTGAAAACCCTGAGTAATCCGATCCCCAGCTTGTGGGAGGGGAGATTCATAAATCAGGGATCAGATCCAGGGGCGCTTGGTCGGAGGTGGGGGGGAAAAGTTATTTATGTTGGGAATTATCTTAATTTGTGTTTTCTCTTGCATGTGCCTACATTATTATTGTTGCCTCTCCCTCCAGTGTGGACAGCCGTCAAAGGATCCTCCCTGCATGCTAGTGGCACACTAGCGTGTGTATGGGGGGTGGGGCGTATCAGATTGTGAGAGAGGTCATTGGGCGGGCGTGACCCGGCCTGACCCGAGAGCTGCATCCGGGCCACGGGAGGCTCCGGACCGCCCCTGGCCTAGGGCCGCAGGAGCCATCTTGAAGGATGTGGCCTCGAGAGGAGCTACGCGCTGAGACCACCTGGAAGATGCACAGGACGGACCCCTTTAAAGCGTCAGCGTAAACTCGGAGACTCTGGCGTCTCAGGAGGGACTCGGAGGTGAGTGCCTCGCTGTGACCCTTGCCACCGACCGGAAGTGTGTGGCCCTTTCCCCTCGGCGTTCCGGAATCAGTTTGTGCCCCAACAGGTGGTTTTCTGTTCCTCTCCTCTGGGGCAGCGTTATGGAAGTGGACGGTTTTGTGTGGGGGTGACTTCCCTATCACCCCCACACAAAACCCCCCCCGCCCCCCTTTAAAAAATATATGTATTTGTATTGATTTCAGAGAGGATTGGCTCCCGCATCGGGAATTTATGGAGAAGTTGCAGTTCAAGGTCATGGGCGAGGGACGGAGCGTCCCATTACCCGGAGAGGAAGGGAGAGGGAGATGGAAACATCAATGATGAGAGAGAATCATTGATCAGTTGCCTCCTGCACGCCCCACCGTGGGGATCGAGCCCGCAACCTGGGCCTGGGCCTTGACCAGGAATTGAACTGTGACCTCCTGGTTCATAGGTTGATGCTCAACCACTGAGCCAGTGTGGTCAGGCTCCCTTTCCCTTTTTTTTTTTTTTTTTTTTTTTTTTAATTCTCACTCAAGCCGAAACCGGTTTGGCTCAGTGGATAGAGCGTTGGCATGCAGACTGAAAAGTCCCAGGTTTGATTCTGGTCAGGGGCATGTACCTTGGTTGCGGGCACATCCCCAGTAGGGGATGTGCAAGAGGCAGCTGATCAATGATTCTCTCTCATCGATGTTCTTAACTCTCTATCCCTCTCTCTTCCTCTCTGTAAAAAATTAATAAAATATATTTTAAAAACAATTCTCACCCCAAGATATGTTTTTATTGATTTGAGAGAAAGAGAGAGAGAGGAGAAGGAGAGAGAGAAACGTGGAGTGGTTGCCTCCCATGTGCGCCCCCACCGGGGATGGAACCCGCAACCTTTTGGTGTACAGGGCAATGCTCCTACAGCTGAGCTGCCCAGCCAGAGCTCCCTTTACCTTTCATGAGCATTTCCACCAACATATCTTCCCTAGAAGTAGTTATGCTTTGGCGTTTGTTTAATGTAGGACCTGAGCTGATAACTATCGCCAACAGAAAATTTCCGTGGTTGTGTGCTTTTTGGGTTGTTTCTTTGGTTATTGCTACTTTATACTCCTTGGTGTGTACAAATAATGCTACTGTGAGCAATTCAGGTCCAAGCTTTTGATTGGACCCGTGTTTCTTATTTATATGCCTAGGAATGGAACTGTTGGATCCTGTGGTAACTCTATGCTTAAGTTTTTGGGAAACTACCAAAGTGGCTGTTTTATTTTACGATCTCACCAACATGGCAAGGGTTCACCTTTCTCTCATTTCTTGCCAACATTTTGATATTGTTCACTGTTTTATTATAACCATTCTAGTGAAAGTGAAATGGTATCTCATTGTGATTTTGATATGCATGTTCCTCATGACTAAGGATGTTGAACATTTTTGATGTGCTAAATGGCCATTTGTATTCTTTATTTGGAGAAATGTTTACTTAAATCCTTTGTCCGTATTTATTTATTTTAATGTTATAAAATAAGAACCATTTAATCCATGATATCTATTTAATAGGTTTATGCTGGTCATCCATTTCCTAGGCATGGCAAGTGTCATACGGATGTTTTTTTCTTTGGTCCATTTTAAAATTGGATTATTTGTCTTCTTTTTATTGAGTTGTAAAAGTTCTTTATATATTCTTAATACAAATATCTTATCAGATATATGACTTGCATATATTTTCTACCTTGCATTGGGTTGATAGTCATTCTTTCAATGATATCTTTGAAGCATAAACCCTATTGATTTTGATGACGTCCCATTTATCCACTTTTTCTATTAATGCTTGTGCTTTTGGTGTCATACCTAAGAAGCCATTGTGTAATATAGGTCATAAAAACTTACTGCCATACTTCCCTTCTAAGAGTTGCTTAGTTTTAGTAGTTGCTAGTACATGGAAGTCTATGATCTATTTTGAGTTAATTTTTGTGTGTGATATGAGGTAAAGATACAACTTCATTCTTTTGCCTTTGGATAACCAGTTGTTCCAGCACTAATGGTTAACAACACTGCTCTTTGTCCACTGAGTTGTCCTGGCAGCCTTGTTGAAAATAAATTGACCATAAATGTGAAGGTTTATTTGTAGACTCTTCATTCTATGTCTTTGATCCATATGTCTAGCCTTTTGCCAGTATATACTCAGTATCTGCTGAATAGGAAAAAGAGGGCTGGAAATACACTAGAAAGAGTGTCCCATAGAAAAGAGTGACCACTGACAGGTGAGAGCCACAGGTAGAGAAGACTCTGTGTTTCCCCCCAGCAGAGGGGACCCTAAGGGTAGTGTGGATGATGTGGGCATAAGAGACCAGGACACATGTGAGAGGGATCACACCTGCAAGGGCTGCTTCAGTGAACATCATGGTCTGAAAGATTTGGGTGTCTGAACAGGCCAGTTTGAGGAGTGGGAGAAGACCACAGAAGTGTGGGATGGAATGGGAGGCACAGAAAGAGAACTGAGACATCAGGAGAGTGAGTGAGAAGGCCAGGAGGTGGGAGAAGAGCCAGGATATAGCGACCAGCCCCAGGAAGCGTTGAGGACACATGATCGTGGTGTAGTGTAGAGGAAGACAGATGGCCACATACCGGTCATATGCCATCACAGCCAGCAGGAAGTCATCCAGAAGGGTCAATGCCATGAAGAAGTACATCTGCATGAGACACCCAGCGTGGGAGATGGTGTAGTGCTGGGTCTGGATGGGGACAATGGAGCAGGAGAAGCAGGTGTTGATGAAGGACAGATTGGCCAGGGAGTGTGGAGGTGCTAGTCAGAGTTATGGCCAGGATGATGAGCAGGTTCCCCACCAGGGTGACCAGGTACATGCCCAGGAAGAGTCTGAACAGGGAGGGGCTGTTGCTCTGGGTGTTCAGAGAAGCTCAGGAGCAGGAAGTCAGAGACACTGGTTTGGTTTCTAATCCTCATTTAAAGTAAAACATTTGGAGGAAAATCTTGCTTAAATATACATAGACTCCAAAAAGTTATATCATTCAAAGTCTTTCATCTGTTCTCTGCATTCTTTTCAGAGGTCACAGAGACGCACTGATGTTTCTTGGCAGCAGGCTTGTAAACATGTACAGAGGTGAGGTCTATGGACAATGATAATGGGAGATCCTGTTGAGTGTGACCTTCACATTTTAGCTCTCTAGTATGTTGTCCTGTAGATCAGCTGGAAGAGGTCCAACTGGAGATTAGATGGGAAGAAACTTCCGAAGTTTTAGTCTTTTCCACCTGCCCCTTTTCCAATAGGCAAGCTATCAATTTCATAGGCTTGTGAAATCTGAATAATAAGATATCTGGCCTGGCTGGCTTGGCTCAGTGGATAGAGCTTCGGCCTGCAGACCTAAGCATTCTGGGCTCGATTCTGGTCAAGGGCACATAACTCGGTTGCAGGCTCCTCCCTGCCCCGGGCCCTGGTCATGGCACATGCAGAAGGCAACCAATTGATGTGTTTCTCTCACATCAATATTTCTATCTTACTCTATGTTTTCTACTCTCTTAAAAAAAAATCAATAGAAAATACCCTTGGGTGAAGATTAAAAAAAAAAAAAAAAAGATATCCTGGAGATATGTATTTACTAGAAAATTATTAAGCACAGGTTTTTCTCTCTGTGTCTCTGTTTCTGTTTCTTTCCCTCTCTCTTTCTGTTGCTCTGTCTCGTGTAAGGTTAGAAAAGGCATAACTAATTACATAGATAAGTCATAGTTGAGACTCAGATATTCTGGGTATGATGGGAGTATCTTCCCTCTTTTCCTTTGAAGATCCATGAAATGATAAGGATAATACAGAACTAGAACTATTTTTTATTAAATGCTGGTCTGATACTAGTTTTTTCCCTGCTATTGTCTTTTCTTGATGGCGTTAACAAAAGGAGGATGCTTTCTGGAGTGATCAAACAATCCTCTGTGTTTACTCAGGACTTCCTTGCGTTTAAAATGGAACATCCCGCCGGGACCGGTTTGGCTCAGTGGATAGAGCGTCGGCCTGCGGACTGAAAGGTCCCGGGTTCGATTCCGGGCAAGGGCATGTACCTTGGTTGCGGGCACATCCCCAGTGGGTGGTGTGCAAGAGGCAGCTGATCGATGATTCTCTCTCATCGATGTTCCTAACTTTCTATCCCTCTCTCTTCATCTCTGTGAAAAATCAATAAAATATATTTAAAAAAAAAAAAAAATAAAAAAATAAAATGGAACATCCCTCAGCCCTAGGTAACCTGGACACTTGGTTACCATCTGTGGGAAATAGGACTTTGAAAACCGTTTAAGTTTCATATATAGAATTGTAAGTGCCATTGTCATCAATGTCATCATCATGATGCTCGGGTGGCAAAGGCTCTGACCTGGTGGTACCAATATAAAGTATTCACTTTGATATGTGCAGACCCAGGTTTGAGTCCTAGAAAATACTTTACTTACCAGCAAATAAGTAGAAATAAACGAATTGAACATATTTGATATAGGGTGGGTCACACAATCATTGTCTTCAAATTCCTATAGTTCTGTATGTGGAAAAAGTGAACAAATGTTCTCTGGGATATGAGAGGGTAGAGATATGGCTCATCTATAAAAATATGCTGAGGTCATAAGGAATTCTCTGTAAATATTTATTGGTGATTTTTATATGACAAAATTATTGTAAATGTGGTGGCTAACTGGTGATTCTTCTAATTAATTCTTCTACTAGTAACCTGGTGCATGAAATTCATGCACATTACAAGGGAATTAATTAGAGGAAATATTTTAATATTGCTCTTTGCCCTTGCTCTGTAATAAAAGTGTCAGAGATGAAAGAAAATTAGTAAAATGTATATGAAAATCTTCCTCCTGTCAGAGTCTGGGATATGCCATGGGAACCAAAGTCAAGTCCCCCCCTCCCCCCCCGCCCCCCCTCCCCCACGTGCGCCTCAAAATTGTGTGAGACCCAGAACCAGCCAGCCCCACCTTCACTGGGCTAGATCTAGACCTGGCTGGTCAAGCCCCACTGGGTAGGGGGCATGGCCTCAGATTGCCTGGCCTGGTGCTGGGACAGGGGTCATGGCCTGGGGCCCTCTGGTCTGGGATGGGGGGTGTGTGCCTTGAGGTCCCCATCAAGCCCTGCCAGGTAGGGGGCGTGGCCTGAGTTCCCCTGTCAAACCTCACCAGGCAGGGGATGGAATCTCAAGTCCCCTGGCACAGGGCAGGGTGCGTGGCCTGAGGTCCTCCACCCTGAGCTTGGGCAGGGGGCATGCTTTAAGGCCCCTATCAAGCCCTGCCAGACGGGGGGCTAGGTCTGAAGTTGCCCGGGCCGGGGCTGGGGGTACAGCCTGAGGTCCCCCATCAAGCCTTGCCTGATGGGGGCGTGGCCCAAGGTCCCCTGTCAAGCTTCACCAGGTGGGGGCGCAGCCGCAGGTCCCCTTCCCAGGCCCAGCACCATACAGCCTCAGGTCCCTGTTGGTTGCTTGTTAAGGCTCCTTATGGGAACTCAGCCTCCGCTGTGGGCACAGCCATCTTGACCATTATGGTGTGGCAGTCAATTTGCATTTCCCCTCTTTATTAGATAAGATGTTTATTAGGTGTATTCTCCTATAAGAAGGGACTTACCCTATTTCCCACTTTATTTATTTAACTTTATTTTTTATTTTTTGGTATCATTATAGTCTCATGGACACTTCCTTATTCTCTTGAGTTATAACCCATTACCATTATTTATTTTGTAGCTTTAAGCATTTTCATTGGTTGCAAGGATTCTAAATGATCTCAGAGAAGCCAACTAGGAGATGTTGGTATACAGACTATGAATAAAAAAATAAATTGCAAACTGTTTATATATTTTAAAACCCATGAGTTTGAATTGATATCTCCAACTCTAGTTTGACACCATAGTGTTTTCCAGCCTCTCCTTTTCCATCTTCAGAGCTCCTTTTCCTGAGAGTGAGAGTTACGATCTTTTTCTCAGTGTTGACTTATTTGCTGAATCTTTGGATACATGGTGAGTTGTTTCAGAATCTTGAACTCACACTACAGTTAATAACATACCACAGCTTAAAACTTTGTTTTGAGGTTTTTCTTTTTTCTTTTTTTAAATTGTGAAAGTATATAGATAAAATTCTGGATTCAAGAACTACTTAGATTATTTATTTTATTTTCCCTTTCAGTGTAATTATGATGTTAATTTAAATTTTGTTATTTTCATTTGATTTGTTTTATTCTATTTTGCTTTACTAGCCACCTTTTCTATTCATGTTTTGCTTGCAAAAGCAACATAGTCAAAACTACATAAATAATTCTCCCCATCTCCCCATCACTTTTGCCCCAATTCCTGTACATAAAAAATCCTATTAGTTTCTGATTTATTCTTTCTGTGCTTCTTTTTGCTCAAATGGACAGACATATGGACATTTTATTTCCTTTACTTGAGAGGTAGCATGCTATAAATGCTCTTTTACACATTGCATTTTTTCATTTAGCAATATATCTTAATATTTCTTTGTATTAATAGATATCCTTGTTCTTATTTATTTTTAAAAATATATATTTTATTGATTTTTACAGAGAGGAAGAGAGAGGGATAGAGAGTGAGCAACATCAATGAGAGTCATCAATCAGCTGCCTCTTGCACACCCCCTACTGGGGATATGCCCGCAACCAAGGTACATGCCCTTGACTGGAATTGAACCCGGAACTTTTCAGTCTGCAGGCCGACACTCTATCTACTGAGCCAAACCGGTATCGGCATTTCTTATTTTTTTACAGTTGCAAGTTACTCAATTGATGTTCTATAGAGACTATTTTAGTGATTATAAAATGAGATATTGCTGATGAGTGTCCTAAATGGTTCAAATGGCTAAAGTGGTAAATTTTATTTTATTTTATTTTATTTTATTTTATTTTATTTTATTTTATTTTATTTTTTTTATATTTTAAGATGTTTTTATTGATTTCAGAGAAAGTAAGGGAGAGCAAGATAGAAATATCAATGATTAAAGAGATTCATTGATTGGTTGCCTCTTGCACACCCTTTACTGGGATTGAGCCTGAAACCTGGGAATGTGTCCTGCCTGGGAATAGAACTGCCCTGGTTCAAGGGTTGATGCTCAACCACTGAGACACACCGCTGGGCAGGATATAGTTTTTGTTTTGTTTTTTATTTTTTATTTTTTATTTTTTATTTTTTTTATTTTTTTATTTTTTATTTTATTTATTTACTTTTTTTTTTTAAATCAATCTTTATTGTTCATATTATTACAAAGGTTCCTCATTTCTTCCCCCCTTCACCAGGTTCCCACCCCACCCTCTGCCCCCTCCCCCATCCCCCATTGTCCTCATCCATAGGTGCACAGTTTATGTTCAGTCTCTTCCTCCCTCCCTTTCCCCGATAGTAAATCCCTTTTCAGATAGTAAATCTGTTACTTAGCATTTTCTCATATCAATAATACCTCCACATGCCCAATGATACACTTCCCACAAAAGACATTTCCAAATAGGTCAACCAGCCTCATCCAGGCCCCACCCAAGGCACTCTAAAGTGGTAAATTTTATATTTTGTATATCAAACTACAATGAAAAATTAAAGGGAGTGTAAGAAATGATCTCTTAAGAGCACAGGGGAGAATTATAAAACAATAATAATAATGTATGATTAAGTTAATGCAGACAGTCCTTAGGTTACGTTGGACTGGACATATGTCGTTTTGTGGTTATGTTGCCATCTCCCATTTATTTATATATAAAAAAAGTCCTGCCATTTCGACGTATGTACATATGTGCTTTATGTTTTTGATTATTTATTTACCACAAGTAAAGATTAGAATTGTTATTTAAATTTTTTTTTTTTTTTTTTTTTTTTTTTTTTTTTTTTTACTGTTTCACTTCATTACTGCTGTGTATGTGCTCCACGTGAGTGATGTAGGTGCTTATGTAGGTGGGTTCTGACTTATGGTGAAAATCACATTATGTCGCACCATAGGAGTGGAGCTCAGATGTAGTCCAAGGACCTACTGTAGAGGGAAATGGATTAAAATATATATTTAGTCAAAAGGGAGGAAGACAAGATAGAATATATGTGAAACATGTATCAAATAAAAAACATAGTTACATGGAAAATATAAATTAAAATGTATTATGATTACATTAGATGTCAAAAGATAAAATTCTCCAGAAATACAATAATTGTTGTTCTACATAAAATGAGCAATATCCAGCATTACATTGTTAATAATGGAAACCTCCGAGATATAAGGAAAAAGAAAAGTTTCAAGTGATGGAAAAATATACAATTTAAACTCTAACTGCAAGAAAGCTCCATTTTACTACCTATTCTATATTAGTATCTATATCTCTATCTGTATATTTATACCTATACCGGAGGCCCAGTGCATGAAATTTGGGTACAGGGGTGGGGTGTGTGTCCCCCAATCTGGGACCCCTTGAGGAATGTCTAACTGTCCTCTCACAATCCAGGACTGCAGGCTCCCAACCACTCGCCTGCCTGCCTGCCTGATTGCCCCTATCATTTCTGCCTGCCAGCCTGATCACCCTTTAATCATTCCTCTGCCAGCCTGATTGATTCCTAACTTCCCTCCCCTGCTGGCTTGGTCGCCCCTAACTACCCTCCCCCATGGGGGTAGCCATTTTTGACTACAAGGGGGTAGCCATCTTGTGTGTTGGAATGATGGTCAATTTGCATATTACCTCTTCATTATACAGGATGTCTGTTCGTATATCTGTAAGTGTACCTATATCTATAGCAATAGATATAAAGTACCTATACTAATATTGGAAGTAGATGAGTGGTTAAAGTAAAGCCCATTTCTAGAAATACCTCCTAATTATAAATGCAGTGGTATGATTTTATATGTATTTTTAAAATGTTTGGCTCTCTTTTTAAAAAAGCCTTATTTTGTAGCATATGCCATTTTTCATAGTGTAATTTTTCTTATCATGGCTGATTGCAATCTACCAACATGATGTCACTGAATGTCAGTTGGGAAGAGATTCTCACAATCAATTTGAAGCTATCAAAAGCCAGCATCAAAGAATAAGGTAAAAAAAATTTCACCAGAAGAAAATCATGAAGCTAAATCAGTATGTCATTGATAACATAGTATAAAAAAATAAATAAGCAAGACACATCTCAAAGGAGAAAAAGACAAATCCACAACTATAATTGTGCAATATATTTTGCATAAGATTTTGCATATATCTTATGAGGTGATGAACAAGCAACAATTACTAATTGGGACTATAACATTACTAACAATCCATGTAGCAAACTTGACCTAGTTTACATATTAACCACACTGTACATGACAACAGAATGGATATTCTATTAAAATTATATGGAGATGTGGACTATTTAGTAATTTTAGGAGATATATTTCCATGTGTTCCTGACTGCAATAAGAGGATTTAATATTGCCACTTAAAGAACTTAACCCTATTGACACATATGCCTAAGGCCTGTTTTATATCTCTGTTCCTCAGGCTGTAGATGAAGGGGTTCAGCATGGGGGTAATTACCGTATACATGATCGAGGCAATTATGTCTTTGTAACTCCATGTTGAGGAGAAAAAGTAAACACCTACAGCTGTCCCATAGTATAACAACACCACAGAGAGATGGGAGCCACAGGTAGACAAGGCTTTATAGAGTCTCTTAGTGGAGGGGACCCTCAATATGAGGGTCCCTATACGGATATAGGAGCCCAAAATTACACCAAAACACAAAAATAAAATCATCCCTCCCTCGGTGAATATGGCCAGCTCATTGAGGGAGGTGTCCGAACAGCTTAGCTTCAGGAGTGCAGCAAGGTCACAGAAGTAGTGAATGATGGTATTGTCAGCACAGAAAGACAGTTGGACCAAGAGGAGGGTGTTCAAAAGGGCAATGCCACAGGAGAGAATCCAGGAGCCACCCACCAGCAGCACACACAGCCCCTCCCTCATGATGGTGGTGTAGTGCAGAGGCTGACAGATGGCCACATACCTGTCATATGCCATCACAGCCAGAAGACAATTGTCAAGAGAACCAAAAAACATGAAAAAATACATTTGAGAAATGCATCCCACATAGGAGATGGATTGTTGCTGAGTCTGCATGTTCATGAGCATCTTAAGGACAGTGACAGAGGAAAGAGAAATGTCAGAGAAGGCCAAGTGGCTGAGGAAGAAGTACATGGGCGTGTGCAGGCGGGAGTCCAGCCTGATGAGCAGGATGATGAGCAGGTTGCCCAGCACCGTGGTCAGGTACATGCCCAGGAACAGGGTGAAGAACACGCCCTGCTGCCCTGGTGGGATGGGGAGCCCCAGGAGGAGGAACTGGGACACGCTGCTCTGGTTCTCAGGCTCATGCTGCTCCTCTGTCTGCTGGGGATGAAGAAGGGTTGGGAGTCTCAGGCACCTAGAAAGGATGAACAGGACATCTCATCTCATACTGTCATTATTGGGAAAACCATTCATTTTTAAACACTTAAATATTAATTTCTCACACCTGTGGATGTGTGTCTCTTTCCTCTCTCCCAGTCTCGCTCCAGGAACACATTGAGCCTCCTAAGTAGTCACAAGACTTCATCAGAAGTAAGAGGGGTTTGATGTTTACTCAGGTATTACCTTTAACATCACATCTGTGTCAGAACCTCTACTAAGGACTGAAATGCAGCAGTAAATAAGAATGCAATGTGCCCACTCCTATGAGTTTACATCTTGATGAGCATGGTGGGATCATTTCTACTCCAGGCCAGAGCCAAACCATAATCATTCACTGTGGCAGGAATGGAAGGTCAGAGCCTGCAACGTGGTGTTGGTTGTTTCTGCCTGAAAGTAATGTGAGACTCCAGTGCTGAGTGGGCATGGTTGGAGCATTGTCAGACTTCCTGTGAACCTGCCTGCTCCCATTGACCCTCAGCTGTAACTCAGGGACACTCTGGAAATGGGTGGCCACTGAAACCCACTTGATGCCGGAATATCTTCAAAACCAGAATTGTCCACCACGTGTCTTTCAAAATAACGCTGAACATTTAGGCGAACATTTAGGTATCAGGCTAAGGACTTTACCTACATTTCCTAATCAAATCCATTCATCAGCCTTACATTCCCAGGTTTTAAAACCTCTTCACAGCTTCTCTAAGGATTTGTATTCTTTGACCTATTTTAGTTTTTAAGAAATAGAAACATAAATGACACAAATTCTGCAGGCTCACAGCAGTACAGCAGGGACAGAATGGCACACAAATACATGTGTGTGTATTAATATCTATTATATATGTAATATGAAATGTTTATAATTTGATATATATGTATTACCATTTTCTATAAATTAGAAATCACCAAGTGTTAGCTACTTCATGGAGTTCAGTCTAATATGTCTGTGTGATCAGAAACCATGCTTTGTTTTTTCTTTTAAAAAATATATTTTATTGATTTTTTTACAAAGAAGGGAGAGGGATAGAGTCAGAAACATTGATGAGAGAGAAACATCCATCAGCTGTCCCCTGCACACTTTCCACTGGGGATGTGCCTGCAACTAAGGTACATGCCCTTGACCGGAATTGAACCAGGGACCCTTCAGCCCACAGGCCAGTACTCTAGCCACTGAGCCAAACAGGCCAGGGCAGAAACCATTGTCTTAACTGTTACCCAGGGAAACTTCCCTTTTCTTGCTTAGGAGCCAAGCACAATATATTATTTTAGAGCTGTGAGGACCCAGAGTTGTCCAAAATGTGTTTTTATTCCCTTTACTAGTTAATTTTATTCCTTCATGTTTATTTACTTTCCAACTGACAAAAACCTCTCAAATACATTAAGATCTATTTATGAAATAACTATTTACTGAGAATGTCTGCAAGATTCATTAAACTTGTGTCATTCTTTCCATTTTATATATGTGAAAGTTAGACCAATGTTTTATATAACCTCCCCAAGATCTCATCACTATATAATGCTAATTCTGCCCTTTACACATCATGATGCCTGGAGTTTATGGTTAGTTTGTTTGTTTCCATGGTATGTTTAGTAAAAATAAAGAAAAGGTTGGAAAATTCTGAGCAACTCAGTCACACTCAGGTTCATAAAAATAATAGCAAATCAATTTCAAGAGACAGGGTGTTGCTTAGAATTTGAGTATCTTAGGTAATGGTGCCCTGAAGGAGAACACTTTAGGAAACACTTGAATCATGGATACACTACACACACACACTCACACACACACTGCTGATTGGAGAATGTAAGTCACCCCTGACCAAATTTCCATAGTAAAGGAAGAACTGCCAATATGTGGTTCAACTCATAAACAATCATATGCATACATACAAGTCAGAATTAACACAAAGTTGGACATACACAACCTACAATAATACACCTCTCACCCCAAAACATACTAACAATCTTCATCAACACACATGCTTCATGGTGCACCTGATGAACACTCAAATCACCACATATACATAACTTAAATATTACATCATACAAGAGTACAAACAATTCAGTAATCTTATAAGAAACACACATCACAACACATATGCACACCCAACCACACTCACTACAACAAACAGTATACACTCTCCTATTAATGAGTGTGTTAATGAAACTTTCCTCCTTCTTACCTTCCCCTTGCAGTCAGCATGGAACAGTTAAGCCTATTCAGTTTACAGGCACAGTCATTAAACCACCACCAACACTCATGCATACAGTCATACACATGTGTCACACACACACAGAGAAAATCAATAACATAATTTCCAGCTCTCATATACGAGAGTGTCGCCCACAGGCACAGCTCACATGTGCACAACACACTGCTGAGCAGAGGTCTGAGCTCTTTCTGAGCTGATTTTGGTTCTTGATGAGGCAGGCATCTTCTTGTCCAGCAGCAGAGATAACAGTCTCACTCCCAATGCTCAGCTGTGATACCAGTATTTACAATCACAAACATGAAGCAGGAGTCCCTAATCACATCCAGGAGGCTGATAACTTGGTCTACATATGCTGAAATGAGACTGTGAGTCAGATTCAAAGCACATACACAACTATCAAACAGCGCATATACAAGTGTACACAATACACACACAGGGTCATGGACACATTGTCTCACACATGAACCCACTAGCACACAGGCAGATCCATCGCCAAGGGCAGATTTCCAGCTCCTCTCACCTGGGCTCATCATCGGTGAGTTCAGACACCTTCTGCTCCAGACTGTTGCCCATCTCCTCAGGTTTTCTTCAGGAGACCTCACATCCAGACACACAGAAGCAACATCTGGTACCTTGGCACTTCTACAGACTTTCCTTTTCCTTAACCAGCTCCAGAGAAATGAGTCCATGATAACACTTAACTGTTAATGAGAGACTCTAACCAGGTCCCCAAGCTTGTGGCTGATTTCTGACTGCCCTTTGGGAGCCCAGAAAAGAGTAAGAGGGACTGGAGTCCTGGGGGACAGTGTCCCTGATTCCAGTCATGCCCTGAACTCTTTTGTTCTTGAGCATTGCTCCAGCTGGGAAAAAAGATTTTTCAACTTTCTATTTTGAAATGATTTTAAAAAATAGAGAAGTTGTAATAATGATATTAAGAATTCCTGGTCAATCTTTAGGCAATTCCCCAATGGTTAATATTGTACTATGTTTACCTTCTCTGTGTGTGTATGTATGTATGTATGTATGTATGTATGTATGTATGTATGTACTAGTATGTTTGTATGTATATTTCAGGCTTAGATTTATACCAGTACATATCAGAATGCATATGATAATGTTTGCAAAGTTACTGTTTTTACTCTTTTTTTAAAACAAATTTTCTAAAACAGTTTAATGTTGAAAGTATTACATATGTCTCCCCTTTCCCCCAATTAACCCTTCTAGCCTGCCCCACTCCCTACCCCAGAACTTCACCATATATTATCTAGATCCACTGATTATGCATACATGCATACAATTATTTTGTTGATCTCTTTCCACCTGCTCACCCATGTTTGCCTTCCCTTTGAGATTTGACAGTATGTTCCATGCCTCTATGTTGCTGGATCATTTTATTCATCAGTTTATTTTATTCATTAGATTCCACATTTAAGTGAGATTATGTGATATTTGTCTTTCTCTGACTGGCTTTTTGCTTGTAATACTCTTCAGGTCTCTTTATGCTGTCTCAAAGGGTAAAAGGTCATTTTTTACAGCTGCGTAGTATTCCATGGTATATATGTACCACAGCTTTTTTATCCACTCATCTACTGGTGCGCTGTTTCTGGATCTTAGCTATTGTGAATTGTGTTGCTATGAACATAGGGGTGCATATATTCTTTTTGATTGGTGTTTTTTTTTTTTTTTTTTTTTTTTTTTTTAAGAATATATTCCTAGAAGTGGAATTGCAGGGTCAAATGACAGTTCCATATTTAATTTTTTGAAGAAACTCCATACTGTTTTCCATAACAACTGCACCAATCTGCATTCCCATCAGCAGTGTATTAGGGTTCTCCAGCAGTGTATTAGGGTTCTTATTCTCCACAGCCTCACCAGCACTTGTCATTTGTTGATATGTTGACAGTAGCCATTCTGATAGGTGTAAGGTGATACCTCATTGTAGTCTGAATTTGCATCTCATCTTTCTGAAGATCAGTGACTTTGACCATTTTTTCATATGTCTCTTGGCTATCTCTGTGTCCTCTTTAGAAAAGAATCTATTTAGATTCTTTGCCCATTTTTAATTGGATTGTTTGTCTTCTTTTGTTTAATTGTATGAGTTCCTTATATATTTTTTTGGATATTAATCTTTTATTGGATGTATCATTGGCAAATATATTTTCCCATACAGTAGGCTCCTTTTTCTTTTCCCCCCCTTTATTAAGGTATTACAAATGTGTCCTTAACCCCCCATTTCCTCCTGATTCCCCCAATCCCACCCTCACTCCCTGTTGTCTGTACCCATTGCTTATGGTTGATATCTCCCCCTTACCCTTTCCCTCCCCTACCTTCCCTCTGAGGTTTGAGCATCTGACCAATGCTTCTCTGTCTCTGGATCTGTTATTGTTCATAGGTTTATGTTGTTCATTATAATCCACAAATGAATGAGATCATGTGATATTTACCTTTCTCTGACTGACTTATTTCACTTAGTATAATGCTCTCCAGCTCCATCCATGCTGTTGCAAATGGTAGGAGCTCCTTCCTTTATTTATTTATTTATTTATTTATTTATTTATTTATTTATTTATTTTTTACATATTTTCTTGATTTTTTTTTATTGCCCCCCTCCCTCCCTCCCACACATCCCCTCCCTCCCCATAGTTTTATGTCCATTGGTTGTACTTATATGCATTTATACAAGTCCTTCGGTTGATCTATTATCTCCCCCTGATATCCCTACCCTCCCCACTGTAATATGGAGCTCCTTCCTTTTTACAGCAGCATATATTCCATTGTGTAGATGTATGAAAGTTTTTTAATCCACTCATCTGCTGATAGCACTTAGGCTGATTCCAAATCTTAGCTATTGTAAATTGTGCTGCTATGAACATAAGGGTGCATATTTCCTTTCTGATTGGTGTTTCTAATTTCTTGGTATGTATTCCTAGAAGTGGTATCACTGGGTCAATGGGAGTTCCATTTTTAGTTTTTTTGAGGAAATTCCATATTGTGAGGCTAATTAGTTGGTCAAGACTAAAGAGGATCAGTAATCAAACTGCCAGTGAAGACAGAGAAAGGAGAGAGGTAGGTCAAGGAGGTAGGAAAGATAAAATCAGAGGAAACGGTAGAGTCCAGAAGAAAAATATTGGATATGTAAGATACTTTCTGGCAAATGGAAAGAGCTATTTAACTAACCAAAAGTTGGATTGCTTTCCTTGTTATTATCATTTTATAAGTGCCAGGGCCTCCTTCATCTTGGAAATATTTATTATTTTAGTGTAGTCAAAGACAGGAAGTGTAGTTTCTTAAACCAATTTCAGTGGTGTAAATTTTGACCAACACTTATATATAGGTTATAAAACACTTTTTTCCCCCTATCCTTTTGTACAAAATCACCACAATTTTAGTTCCTTCTCAACTCAGTGCCAAACCAGGCTTATCTTATAATCGAAACTTTTCCCCAGACAAATAGACTAAATCCATTTGTCATGCACCTTCTGCCCCATGTCCCTGAAGGCCCCTCTCACCTTTTCCTTTTGATTCTATACTCATGAAACTGAAGACTGATATTGTAATAGACATAACGGCTCTTGGACATTTTCCTCATCTCCAGCATTGATTGGTCAGCAGACAAATACCTAGTAAAATAGACAAGTTCTATATATCAACTATAGAAAAAAATCAAGAGTGTACAGAGATAAAGTACAATAGTTTAAGTTCTTGAATGGTACAACTTGTGAATTTAAGAAAATGCAAGTTGGAGAACTGACAGTGGCTTAATTGTAGAACATCTTAATTGTAGAGGGATATAATGACTAATAACTATTGAGTAATAGTTATTAGTCATTATATCCCTCTCCCTATATTGGTTGGAGACAGAACCTCATTCTATCTTATAGAGAATAAAAGCATCCATGTTTCTCTCCCAACTTCCCTGTGAACTAGAACATGGGCGAGTGATCAAGACTTGGCCAATCACCCGTACCACCTTATTTGAATCTGGATGTGTTTGTGCAAAGAATAAGAACTGGGCAGTTCTTTCTGGAGGTGATCGTATCTGGTCTTCAAGCCTCCAAGAGTTATGCCCAGTGACTGTTGCTGGTAACTATTGTGGTGGGGGTACAAGTGGTAATGAGCAGTATGGTGATTACAGCATTGAGCTCATCAGACCAATCTGAGATATGATTTTGTCTGTGTTTCTTTTCCATTTTATTGAGCCCCGTTGCTTAGTCTTGGAAAATCCACGTACATTTTCAATAACCATATTACCTTCACAAACCAATGAGAATTGGTTTCTTTTCCTTGCATGTAAGTAACTCTGAGCATTAGAACCTGGGTGTTTAATGACAGGTCCAGAAAACAACCTCAACTATAACCAAAGCCATGTTATTGTTTTGCACTAAATACATAATTTCATGTGCTTTGGGTTTAAGGGAAACCTCTGGACAATATCCAATAAGAAAATCTGTAAAATGTGCTTAATATAGATACTTCTAGGAAGTTCTAAAAGAAAAACATACAAGGGACAAAACTTTCCCCAGAATCACAGATAAAATTTGGAACAGTGTTTTGGGGTTTCATCTAAAGAAAGAAATCCATGATCTGCTCCTCCATTTCCTGAAGGCTCTCTTGACATCCCCATTTCTCAGGCTGTAAATGAAGGGGTTCATCATGGGGGTTACCACTGTGTATAGCCTGAGATTGCCTGGGCCGGGGAGTGGGGTGCAGCCTGAGGTTCCCAATCAATCCTTGCTGGGTGGGGTACACCGCCCGAGGTCCCCTGTCAAGCCCCTCAGGCGGGGGGTGCAGCGTCAGGTCCCCCGCCCTGGCCCAGCCTCAGGTCCCTGCTGATTGTTCATTAAGGCTCCTTACGGGAAACTCAGCCTCCGCCGTGGGCATAGCCATCTTGACCGTTATAGCATGGCAGTCAATATGCATTTACCCTCTTTATTAGATAAGATGTTTATTAAGAGTATTCTCCTATAAGAAGGGTCTTACCCAATTTCCCACTTTATTTAAATTTTTTCCATATCATTATGATCTCATGGACACTTACTTATTCTCTTGAGTTATAACCCATTACCATTATTTATTTTGTAGCTTTAAGTGTTTTCATTGGTTGCAAGGATTCTAAATGATCTCAGAAAAGCCAACTAGGAAATACTGATAACAGAAACAAAAGGAGTAAAAACTAGAAACTAAGAAACTGAAGGAAAGTTTACCCACAGGAGGTGGGTCAGGAGTGGGACACAAATAATGAGGGTGGGGCAATATAGATGTTGGTATACAGACTATGAATAAAAAAATAAATTGCAACTGTTTATATATTTTAAAACCCATGAGTTTGAATTGATATCTCCAACTCTAGTTTGACACCATAGTGTTTTCCAGCCTCTCCTTTTCCATGTTCAGAGCTCCTTTCCCTGAGAGTGAGAGTCACGATCTTTTCCTCAGTGTTGACTTATTTGCTGAATCTTTGGATACATGGGGGGTTGTTTCAGAATCTTGAACTCACACCACAGTTAATAACATACCACAGCTTAAAACTTTGTTTTGAGGTTTTTTTTTTTTGTTTATTTTAATTGTGAAAATACAATATATAGACAAAATTCTGGGTTCAAGAACTACTTAGGTTATTTATTTTATTTTCCCTTTCAGTGTAATTATGATGTTAATTTAAATTTTGTTATTTTCATTTGATTTATTTTGTTCTATTTTGCTTTACTAACCATCTTTTCTATTCATGTTTTGCTTGCAAAAGGCAACATAGTTAAAACTACGTAAATAATTCTTCCCATCTCCCCATCATTTCTGCCCCAATTCCTGTACATAAAAAATCCTATTAGTTTCTGATTTATTCTTCCTATGCTTCTTTTTGCACAAATGGGCATACAGATGGATATTTTATTTCCCTTCATTTTACATGAGAGGTAGCATGCTATAAATGCTCTTTTACAAATTGCATTTTTCCCCCCATTTAGCATTATATCTTAACTAAAAGCCCGGTGCACGAAATTTGTGCATGGGAGAGGGGGGATGGTGTTCCTCAGCTCAGCCTGCACCCTCTCCAATCTGGGACCCCTCAAGGGATGTCAGGTGACTGGGCTGATCAAGGGCAGGCACCACCCCATTACTTTGCTGCTGCAGCCATTGCCAGCCACACAGACTCTAGTCCCTTCACTGTGAAAAAATGACAACTTTCTTTAGGCATTTTCAAGATGTATCTTTTATAGGATATGACATTTCTTTCTCTCTCTCTCTCTTTTTTTTTTTAAAATTCTCATCTGAGGATATGTTTCCATTGATTTTTAGAGAGTGTGGAATAGAGAGGGAGAGACAGAGTTAAACATCAATGTGAGAGGGACACTTTGACTGGTTGCCTCCTGCATGATCCCTGACCTGCATGAGCCAGGGAGGAGCCTGTAACCTAGATACATGCCCTTGATCAGAATCAAACCCAGACCCTGTGGTCAGCAGGCCAAGGCTCTATCCACTGAGCCAAATCAGTTAGGGCAGGATATGACATTTCTTAGCCCCATCCAGTAGCGGACATTCTTTTTTTCCTCCAGGAGTGTGGTGGAAAAACCCTAGGTCACCTTCTTGGATTCTTATAACCCAAGTAACCAAGAACATTGCAAGTGGCGGCCTATAGGGAGCTCAGCCAGTAAGCTGTCAGAAAAGCTGTTTACTCTCAAACTGATTTGGCTCAGTGGATAGACCATGGGCCTGCAGACTGAAGGGTCCCAGGTTTGATTCCTGTTAAGGGCATGTACCTTGGTTGGAGCCACCTCCCCCCCCCCTCACCCCCCCCCCCAGTGAGGAATGTGCAGGAGGCAGCTAATTGATGTTTCTCATTGATATTTCCGAATACCTATCCCTTTCTCTTTTCTCCGTTGAAAAAAAAATCAATAAAAAAAATATATATTTTAAAAAGGTGTTTCCTCTGCAGCTCATGCAGCCCCTGCATTGTGTCCACTGGGCTAGGGGCATGGCCCTGCCACCCAGTGGTGGCCACCAGGGACTTCACACACCCCAGAGGCCAGCAGCCACCGCCCCCCCTACCCCCCAACATCCCTGTCTCAGAATGCCCCTGTGGCCAGAATCCAGCCCCCTGTCGTGGGGGCCTTGGTCCCGAGGATGTGCCAGGAACCCAGGCTGTTCATCGCATGCATATGCAAATTAACCACCATATTTGTTGTGTTAATTTGCATACTCGCTCAGATTGGCTGGTGGGCGTAGCAGAGTGATGTTTTTTGCATGTTTCTCTTTTATTAGATAGGATATTTCTTTGTATTAATTCATAGATATCCTTGTTCTTATTTTTTTCAGAGTTGCAAATTACTCAATTGATGTTCTATAGAGACTATTTTAGTGATCATAAAATGAGATATTGCTGATGAGTGTCCTAAATGGTTCAAATGGCTAGAGTGGTAAATTTTATGTTTTTTATATCAAACTACAATGAAAAATTAAAGAGAGTGTAAGAAGTGATCTCTTAAGAACACAGGGAAGACTCATAAAACAATAATAATAATATATGATTAAGTTAGTGCAGATAGTTCTTGGATTATGTCGGACTTGACATATGTCGTTTCATGGTTATGTTGCCAACTCCCATTTATTTATATATAAAAAGTTCCATTATTTCTGTGTATGTACATGTGTGCTTTATGTTTTTGATTATTTATTTACCACAAGTAAAGGTTAGGAATTGTTATCATTCTTTTAATTTTTTTACTGTTTCACTTCACATATGTGCTCCATGTGAGTGATGTAGGTGCTTATGTAGGTGGGTTCTGACTTATGGTGAAAATCACATTATGTCGCGCCATAGGAGTGGAGCTCAGATGTAATCCAAGGACCTACTGTAGAGGGAAATGGATTAAAATATACATTTAATCAAAAGGGAGGAAGATGAGAGAATATATGTGAAACATGTATCAAATAAAAAACATAGTTACATGGAAAATATAAATTAAAATGTATTATGATTACATTAGATGTCAAGAGATAAAATTCTCCAGAAATAATTGTTGTTCTACATAAGATGAGCAATATCCAGCATTACATTGTTAATTACGGACACCTCAGAGATATAAGGAAAAAGAAAAGTTTCAAGTGATGGAAAAAATATACAATTTAAACTCTAACTGCAAGAAAGCTGCATTTTACTACCTATTCTATACTAGTATCTACATCTCTATCTGTATATTTATACCTACACTAGAGGCCCGGTGCACGAAATTTGTGCATGGGGGGGGGGTGTGTCCCTCAGCCCAGCCTGCACCCTCTCCAATCTGGGACCCTTCGAGGGCTATCTGACTGTCCTCTCACAATCTAGGACTGCTGGATCCCAACCACTTGCCTGCCTGCCTGCCTGATTGCCCCTATCGTTTCTGCCTGCCAGCCTGATCACCCCCTAATCATTCCCCTGCCAGCCTGATGGATGCCTAACTGTTCCCCCGCTGGTCTGATTGCCCCCCAACTGCCCTCCCCTGCAGGCCTGGTTGTCCCTAACTGCCCTTCCACATGTGGGTGACCATTTTTGACTACATGGGGATAGCCATCTTGTGTGTTGGAATGATGATCAATTTGCATATTACCTCTTTATTATACAGGATGTCTGTTCATATATTTGTATGTATACTCATATCCATAGCGATAGATATAAAGTACCTATACTAATATTGGAAGGAGATGAGTAGTAGTTAAGGTAAAGCCCATTTCTAGAAATATCTCCTACTTATAAATGCAATGGTGTGATTTTGTATATATTTTTAAAATGTTTGGCTCTCTTTTTAAAAAAGCCTTATTTTGTAGCATAAGCCATTTTTCATAATGTAATTTTTCTTATCATGGCTGATTGCAATCTACCAACATAATGTCACTGAATGTCAGTTGGGAAGAAATTCTCACAATCAATTTGAAGCTATCAAAAGCCAGCATCAAAGAATAAGGTAAAAAAAAAATTTCACCAGAAGAAAATCATGAGATTAAATCAATAACATAGTATGATATAACAAATACATAAGCAAATACTGACACATTTCAAAGGAGAAAGAGACAAATCCACAACTATCATTGTGCAATATCTTTTGCATAAGATTTTGCATATATCTTATGAGGTGATGAACAAGCAACAATTACTAATTGGGAATGTAACATTACTCACAATCCATGTGGCAAACTTGACCTAGTTTACATATTAACCACACTGTACATGACAACAGGATGCATATTTTATTTAAGTTATATGGAGATGTCGACTATTCAGTAATTTTAGGAGATATATTTCCATGTGTTCCTGACTGCAACAAGAGGATTTAATGATTACCATTTAAAGAACTTAATCTTGACAAACATGTCTAAGGTCTGTTTTATATCTCTGCTCCTCAGGCTGTAGATGAAGGGGTTCAGCATGGGGGTAACTACTGTATACATGACCGAAGCAATTATGTCTTTGGAATCCCATGATGAGGAGAAAAAGTAAACACCTGCAACTGTCCCATAGTATAACAACACCACAGAGAGATGGGAGCCACAGGTAGAAAAGGCCTTAGAGAGTCTCTTAGTGGAGGGCACCCTCAGGATGATGGTCCCTATACGGATATAGGAGCCCAAAATTACACCAAAACACAAAAATAAAATCATCCCTCCCTCGGTGAATATGGCCAGCTCATTGAGGGAGGTGTCCGAACAGCTCAGCTTCAGGAGTGCAGCAAGGTCACAGAAGTAATGAATGATGGTATTGTCAGCACAGAAAGATAATCTGACCATGAGGAAAGTGTGGAAAAGGGCAATGCCACAGGAGAGAATCCAGGAGCCACCCACCAGCAACACACACACCTCCTCCCTCATGATGGTGGTGTAGTGCAGAGGGTGACAGATGGCCACGTACCTGTCATATGCCATCACAGCCAGAAGACAATTGTCAAGATCACCAAAAAGCATGAAAAAATACAATTGAGAAATGCATCCCACATAGGAGATGGATTGTTGCTGAGTCTGCATGTTCATGAGCATCTTAGGGACAGTGACAGAGGAAAGAGAAATGTCAGAGAAGGCCAAGTGGCTGAGGAAGAAGTACATGGGCGTGTGCAGGCGGGAGTCCAGCCTGATGAGCAGGATGATGAGCAGGTTGCCCAGCACCGTGGTCAGGTACATGCCCAGGAACAGGGTGAAGAACACGCCCTGCTGCCCTGGTGGGATGGGGAGCCCCAGGAGGAGGAACTGGGACACGCTGCTCTGGTTCTCAGGTCTCATGCTGCTCTTCTGTCTGCTGGGGATGAAGAAGGGTTGGGAGTCTCAGGCACCTAGAAAGGATGAACAGGACATCTCATCTCATACTGTCATTATTGGGAAAACCATTCATTTTTAAATACTTCATATTAATTTCTCACACCTGTGGATGTGTGCCTCTTCCCTCTCTCCCAGACTGGCTCCAGGAACACATTGAGCCTCCTAAGTAGTCACAAGACCTCATCACACAGAAATAAGAGGGGTTTGCTGTTTACTCAAATATTACCTTTAACATCACTTCTGTGTCAGAACCTCTACTAAGGACTGAAATGCATTGGTAAATAAGAATGCAATGTGCCCACTTCTATGAGTTTACATCTACTCCAGGCCAGAGCCAAACCATAATCATTCACTGTGGCAGGAATGGAAGGTCAGAGCCTGCAACGTGGTGTTGGTTGTTTCTGCCTGAAAGTAATGTGAGACTCCAGTGCTGAGTGGGCATGGTTGGAGCATTGTCAGACTTCCTGTGAACCTGTCTGCTCCCGTTGACCCTCAGCTGTAAACTCAGGGACACTCTGGAAATGGGTGGCCGTTGGATGCCAGAATATCTTCAAAACCAGAATAGTCTACAAACTTATCTTTCAAAATAACGCTGAACATTTAGATGAACATTTGGGTACCAGGCTAAGGACTTTACCTACATTTCCTAAGTAAATTCACACATCAGCCTTACATTCCCAGATTTTAAAACCTCTTCACAGCTTCTATAAGGATTTGTATTCTTTGACCTATTTTAATTTTTAAGGAATAGAAACAAATGATACAAATTCTGCAGGCTCACAGCAGTACAGCAAGGACAGAATGGCGTACAAATACGTGTGTGTGTATTAATATCTATTATATATGTAATATGAAATGTTTATAATTTGATATATATGTATTACCATTTTCTATAAATTAGAAATCACCAAGTGTTAGCTACTTCATGGAGTTCAGTCTAATATATCTGTGTGATCAGAAACCATGCTTTGTTTTTTCTTTTAAAAAATATATTTTATTGATTTTTTTACAGAGAAGGGAGAGGGACAGAGTCAGAAACATTGATGAGAGAGAAACATCAATCAGTTGTCCCCTGCACACTTTCCTCTGGGGATGTGCCTGCAACTAAGGTACATGCCCTTGACCGGAATTGAACCAGGGACCCTTCAGTCCACAGGCCGGTACTCTAGCCACTGAGCCAAACAGGCCAGGGCAGAAACCATTGTCTTAACTGTTACCCAGGGAAACTTCCCTTTTCTTGCTTAGGAGCCAAGCACAATATACAATATTATTTTAGAGCTGTGAGGACCCAGAGTTGTCCAAAATGTGTTTTTATTCCCTTTACTAGTTAATTTTATTCCTTCATGTTTATTTACTTTCCAACTGACAAAAACCTCTCAAATACATTAAGATCTATTTATGAAATAACTATTTACTGAGAATGTCTGCAAGATTCATTAAACTTGTGTCATTCTTTCCATTTTATAGATGTGAAAAACATCATGACGCCTGAGTTTATAGTTTGTTTGTTTTCATGGAATGTTTAGTAAAAATAAAGAAAAGGTTGGAAAATTCTGAGCAACTCATTTACACTTAGGTACATAAAAATAATAGCAAATCAATGTTAAGAAACAGGGTGTTGCTTAGAATTTGAGTATCTTAGATAATTTGAAACTGAAGGAGGACACTTTAGGAAACACTTGAGTCATGGATACAGATCATCACCCCCCTCAACACACACACTGCTGATTGGAGAATGTAAGTCATCCCTGACCAAATTTCCATCCTAAAAAAAGAATAAAGTGGTTCATCTCATAAACACTCATATGCATACATACAAGTCAAAATTAACACAAAGTTGGACATACACAACGTACAATAATATACCTCTCACCCCAACACCTGCTTCATGGTGCACCTGGTTAACACTCAAATCACCACATATACATAACTTAAATACTACATCACACAAGACTACAAACAATTCAATAATCTTACAAGAAACACACATCACAACACATATGCACACGCAGCCACACTCACTACAACAAACAGTATACACTCTCCTATTAATGAGTGTGTTAATGAAACTTTCTTCCTTCTTACCTTCCCCTTGCAGTCAGAATGGGACAGTTAAGCCTGTTCAGTCACCTGCACAGTCTTTAAACCACCACCAACACCCATGCTTACGGTCACACATACAGTCACATACACACTGAGAAAATCAATAACATAATTTCCAGCTCTCATACACGAGAGTGTCACCCACAGGCACAGCTCACATGTGCACAACACACTGCTGAGCAGAGGTCTGAACTCTGAGTTGACTTTGTTCCTTATGAGGTCAGCATCTTCTTGTCCAGCAGCAGAGTCAACAGTCTCACTCCTGGTGCCCAGCTGTGATGCCAGTGTTTACTATCACAGACATGAATCAATCATGAGTCCCTAATTACATGCCAGGAGGCTGATAACTTGGTCTACATATACTAAAATGAGACTGTGAGTCACATTCAAAGCACATACACAACTATCAAACAGCACATATACAAGCGTACATAATACATGCACACACACACACACACAGATTCATGGGCACAGAGTCTCACACATGAACCCACTAGCACTCAGGCAGATCCATCGCCAAAGGCAGATTTCCAGCTCCTCTCACCTGGGCTCATTTGTGAGTTCAGACACCTTCTGCTCCAGACTGTTGCCCATCTCCTCAGGTTTTCTTCAGGAGACCTCACATCCAGACACACAGAAGCAATATCTGGGGCCTTGGCCCTTCTACAGACTTTCATTTTCCCTAATCAGCTCCAGAGAAATAAGTCCACAAATGACACTTAACTGCTAATGAGACATTGCAACCAAGTCCGCAAGCTTGTGGCTAATTTCTGACTGCTCTTTGGGGAGTCATGTGTCCAAGAATAAGAGGGACTGGAGTCCTGGGGGACAGTGTCCCTGATTCCAGTCATGCCCTGGACTGCTTTGTTCTTGGGCATTGCTCCAGCTGGGAAGAAAGATTTTTCAACTTTCTATTTTGAAATGATTTTAAAGATACAGAAAAGTTGTAATAACGATATTAAGTATTCCTGGTCAATCTTTAGGCAATTCCCCAATGGTTAATATTGTACTATGTTTACCTTCTGTGTGTGTGTGTGTGTGTGTGTGTGTGTGTGTGTGTGTATGTATATATGTATGTACTAGTATGATTGTATGGATATTTCAGGCTTAGATTTATACCAGTACATATTATCAGGATGCATATGATAATGTTTCCAAAGCTACTGTTTTTATCCTTTTTAAACAAATTCCCACCAGCAGTCTCAGCATCTTTGCCAAAACTTGTTTGTTGTTTTGT
The DNA here is from genome assembly GCF_964339955.1 of Pipistrellus hanaki. NCBI lineage: Eukaryota > Metazoa > Chordata > Mammalia > Chiroptera > Vespertilionidae > Pipistrellus > Pipistrellus hanaki. The sequence continues at coordinate 14,726,909 of NC_140513.1, read as the reverse complement.
TGATGATAGCCATTCTGACATGTGTGAGATGGTGTCTCATTTTTGTTTTGATTTGCATCTCTCTGATGAGAGTAACTAAGAGCATGTTTTCATATGTCTCTTGGCCTTCCTTCTGTCTTCTTTTGAAAAGTATTTAGGTCTGTTGCCCATTTTCTGATTGGATTGTTTGTCTTCCTTTTGTTAAGTAGTATGAGTCCCCTGTAAATGTTGGGGCAACCAGGCTGGCAGGGGAGGTCAGTTGGGGGCAAGATCAGGCCAGCAAGGGAGGACAGATAGGGTGATAGGGAGGCAGAGGCAGTTGGGAGCTCCATCAGGCTGGCAGTGGAGGGCAGTGAGGGGCGATTGGGCAGGCAGGCAGAGGGGTTGGGGCAATGAGGCAGGCAGGCAGGTGAGTGGTTAGGAGCCAGCGATCCCAGATTGTGAGAGGGGTGTCCAATTGCCCAGTGGGATCGTGCCTATACCGGTGGTCAGACAACCCCCGAGGGGTCCCCGATTGGAGTGGGTGCAGACTGGGCTGAGGGAACACCCCCTCCGTGCACAAATTTCATGCACTGGGATTCTAGTAGAAATATAAATGACACAAATTTTGTAGGCACACACAGTACAGCAGGGGACAGAATGGCACACATGTGTGTATATCTATAATATATGTGACATACAATGTATATAACTTGATGTATATATGCTGTCATTTTCTATAAATTAAAAATGACCAAGTATTATCTACTTAATGGGATTCAGTCTAATCTGTGTGATCATAGCCCATGTTCTTAATCCTTGCACATGGAAACTTCTCTTTTGTTGTTTAGAGAAGTTAAGCATAATGTATTATTTTAGAGATGTGAGCACCAAAAATTGTCCAAAATTTTCTTAGTCCCTTTGCTAGATAATTTAATTCCTTCATATTTATATACCTTCAACTGACAAAAATTTTCATATATATTAACTTCCATTTATATAATGACTATTTACTAAAAGATTTGATTATAAACAAGTGCTGGGTTTTATCAAATGCTTTTTCTGCATCTATTGATATGACCATGTGGTTTTTATCCTTTCTTTTGTTTATGTGGTGTGTCATGTTTATTGATTTGTAGATATTGCACCAATCTTGCATCTCTGGAATAAATTTCACTTGATCATGGTATATGATCTTTTTAATGTATTACTGGATTTGGTTGAGGATTTTGTTGAATATTTTATCATTTATGTTCATTATAGATATTGGCCTATAATTTTCTTTGTAGTGTCTTTATTTGGTTTTGGAATTAGGTTAATGCTGGCTTTATAAAATGGATAGAAATTGCATTGAATCTGTAGATTTTCATTCCATTGATTATTTAATTTGCTTTGTAGAAGCTTTTTAGCTTTTAGCTTGATGTATTATCACTTGTATATTTTTGCTTTTATTACCTGTGCTTTTGGTGTCTTATCCAAGAAGTTCTTGCCAAGATCAATGTCAGTAAGATTTTCCTTTAAGTTTTCTTCTAAGAGTTTTATAGTTTCAGGTCTTACATTTTAGTCTTCAATCAATTTTGAATTGATTTTTGGGAGTAGTGTAAGATAAGGGTCAAATTTCATTCTTTTGCATGTGGATATATCCAGTTTTCCCACCACAGTTATTTTTTTCTCATTGTGTATTCTTTTTTTCTTTTTTTTTCTTTTTTTTTTTAAATTAGTGTGTTTTTTGTTGTTGTTGTTGTTTTAAATATATTTTATTGATTTTTATACAGAGAGGAAGGGAGAGAGATAGTTAGAAACATCGATGAGAGAGAGAGTCAACGATCAGCCGCCTCTTGCACACCCCCTACTGGGGATATGCCCGCAACCAAGGTACATGCCCTTGACCGGAATCGAACCTAGGACCCTTCAGTCCCCAAGCCGACGCTCTATCCATTGAGCCAAACCGGTCCCGGCTCATTGTGTATTCTTGATGCCTTTGTTGAAAATTAGGTGTTCATGTATATTAGGTTTATTTCTGGACTTTCTTTTGTTCTGTTGATCTCTATGCCAGTACAGTACTATTTTGATTTGGTAGTTTTGAATATATTTTGAAATCATGAAATGTGAGGCTTCCAGTTTTGTTTTTATTATTAACATTGTTTTTGCTATGTTGGGTTATTTTTAGTTCCATATGATTTTAGGATTTCTTATCTATTTCTGTTAAAATGCCATTTGGAATTTATTTTGTGCTTACCAAAGACTTATTAGAATTTTCCCAAGTTAACTTCAGTATACCTAGTTTGGATAGAAAAACTTTTATTAAAATCCTCAGGTAATACCTGTCCACATTAGTTTACCTTCTGAAGGGTGACAGAATGCCTTTGGGCATTGCCTCATATTCTGATAGACACCATAGCTCTGACTGAGAAGGTTAGGACTAACCTAAGGGTTAGATTGGTAATTCTTTCACCTGACATGTTATTGCATGACTTTATTATCTGGGATTCTCTTTAGTGTAAACTTTTTGGAATATCTGTAGGCTTGCATATAAAAGATCTTCATTTTTTAGTGACTTGTGTGTTACTGGGACAAAGAAGTCAGGTGCTGATGGCAGAGTGAGGATATTATAGAAATGAAACAATATGTCTCCTGGGACCAAATGACTTTATAAGTTACTAGAAGCTATAATTAATGAATTTATTTAATATATGCTAGGAATTCTTCATATTCTAAAGTGGTGTATTGTACTTGATTGAGCATGAGAAAACTAGGGGATGTAAATAGAGGCAGTGGAAAGGGTACAGATCTCCTAAGCCAAATGATTGGTAAGAGTTAGTGCTGAAAGCCAGGTGTGCCTGGACAGATATGAAGGTTATTGCAAATTAAATTTGTCAGAATTGCTGGTTGTTTCATGACAATTAGAAGAGAACATAATGATAGCAATGGCAGGGACCTTGATTTCGGGCACTAGGTATCCCTGAATTTCATTAGGCCACTATAAACTTTTTCTTATATTGTTAGGACAAAAGGATTTGTATTCAACTTTAGGTCCTGCTATCTACAAGCTTATAATCCATAAAATCTGCTGGATGTAAAAACGTTTTTTAGTTTGATTTTGTTAATTCTCACCTGAGGATATTTTTTTCCATTGATTTTTAGAGAGAGTAGGAGTGAGGAAGGGAGGGAGAGAGGAGAGGACACACACACACACACACACACACACACGGGGGTCGGGGAGAAAGAGAGAAAGAGGAGAAACATTAATGTGAGAGAGACACATTGATTGGTTGCCTCCCACATGCACTGTGACCAGGCCTAGTATTGTACCTGCAACTCAGGTACATGCCCTTGACCAAGAATCAAACTGGTGACCCTTTGGTGTGTGTGTGTGAAAAGGGCTGTAAGGGTGGGGAGGGGAAGGGACATTCTAACTGCTGAGCAACAAAGCCACGGCTGGTTGTAAAAACTTGATGAACTAATTGAGGCAAAACAATTACAGGAAGTAAAAAAAAAAAAAAAAAAAAAAAAATATATATATATATATATATATATATATATATATATATATATATATATATATATCTTTACTATTGTTATTGGCAGTAACATAATCAGGGAAGGACTGATTAAGCCACAAATTTACACTTTTATGTATTCGTGAGTTGTTAGGATTGTGTAATGGTCATTAATGTTGATCACTGAATACTTTGGGCTCTCCATTTTACAAATACATGTTGGATTGTGCCTTGGGCTCCATTTTGTTGGGTGGTGTCACGAGATCGGTTGTGGACAATGAGTTGTGGTCAGAAGTGATGTGAGCAACTTCTGAACCTAAGTATTTATTTGTCAGAATAAATCTTCAAGAGTCTTTCTCAGCTTCTGACAGTGATGATTAATACTTATAATGACCACTGCTCCATCAAGTTTGTTCTCTGAGTGTATAAAATAGGCAACACACATTTACTTTTTTTATTTTTTTATTTTTTATACAGTGGATTTGCAGTGTGAGTAAGAAATAGACCTTCAGTTTTAAGTTCCAAAGATTTTTGAGGTTGTTTGTTTCCACAGCATAACCTAACTTATCCTGATTGATTTACATCACTATCTCAAGCTATAAAGGGAACTTCAGTGAGAATTCTGGCCATGTGGAAAAAAGAATTACTAAGGAAGGGAAAAAGGATATCAATATTGAGAATTCACACTGTGATAATACGTTGGTGTTGGTAAGGTGTACATCTGCTTTGTAAATTCTTTTATCTTTCTAGTGTTATACTCTCTGCTCTCAAATTGAACAAGCTTCACAGGGCTTTTTACTGTATATGAAACACATCCCATGTGTTTATTGCCTCTACTTGCTTGGATTCTTCGCACTGTTTTAAATACTCTGCTCATTTCCTTGTCTAATAAACTCTCCCATTTGTCAAAATTCAACCCAGCTTTTAAGACAATCTTAGATTATTCCTCAAAGAACCTTTGCCAATTCCTGCCCAACTCCATATTCTAAAAATGAATTGAATTTTATAATTCCTTGAGGACCAGCTGATGTCAAATTTATAGAAGACATAGTTGGAAAAAGCTTTATTCTACCAGCTGGGTTGAAGAAATTGTTTTTCTGAAATTTGGATTCCTAGCAGTACCTACTCTGGGATTAAATATTTGGTCAAGTTCATTGATAGACACCAAATGTTCTAGCTTCCAGGTCAATGCTCTAATTGCTATTCAACACCACCTGCCATGACCTCTATGGGTGCCATGTGAAAAATAGGAAGGAAGATAACCTATCATCTTTTAGGTTACCTCACCATAATGACATTCCATTGTATTGCTCTTTCTATGAGTGAATTCTGTCCCTTAATTTCCTCAAACTGTTCTTCATATCTTTGTTCCTAAGGCTGTAGATAAAAGGGTTCAGCATGGGTGTCACTACTGTGTACATAACTGTGGCTACCCGGTCCTTCACCACTGAGTACATGGACAGGGGCCTAAAGTAGACATAGATGACACTCCCATAGAATAAGATTACTACAGTGAGGTGGGAGCCACAGGTAGAGAAGGCCTTCCACTTCCCAGCTGCAGAGGGGATTCTGAGTACAGTGATGATGATTTGCAGATAGGAAAAGAGAATGCACAAGAAGGGGGTCACAATGACTGCCAGTGTCTCGGTCATGACAACAATCTGGCTGGAGGAAGTGTCAGAACAAGATAGCTTCAGCACAGGCTGGGTATCACAAAAAAAGTGCTTAATGACGTGAGAGGCACAGAAAGACAGGCGGGACATGAGTAGCACACGGAACAGGGAGTGCACATGGGAGATGGTGCAAGAACCCAGCAGCATGAGGAAGCAGCGCCGTAGGTTCATAACCACATCATAACGGAAGGGGTTGCAGATGGCTATCAGCCGGTCTATGGCCATAGAGGCCAGCAGGTAGCTGTCAGTGTTCGCAAATGCCATGAAAAAGTACATCTGGACCAGGCAGCCCACATAGGAGATCGACTTTGTCTCTGATAGTAAATTTACCAACATCTTGGGCACAACAACTGTTGTGAAGCAGATATCCATAATGGATAGATTGCTGAGAAAAAAGTACATAGGTGTATGGAGCCGGGAGTTAGAGTAGATGACCAGGATGATGAGTACGTTTCCCACCACAGTGACCAGGTACATGATGAAGAAGATGGCAAAGAGGGGTTTCTGCAGTTGAGGGTTGGAAGATAAGCCCACCAGGATAAATCCTGAGGTGCTGCTGCTGCCATTCTTTATCTCCATGTCTCTTGCCTTGGACAGGGTTGGAGAAGCAGTAGAAGAGATATGAGCGTCTTACCTAACCTAGCCTATGAAAAAATCCCACTGCTATTTGTTAGGATTTTAGAGATCATTTACTTCAAGAAACTGTAGAGAAATAGGGAGTAAAATCTCACAAGGGAAACATTTGAAAATTTCAAGTTGCTTCCTAGATGAGAAACTAAACATTTCTCATGTGCTCTTAGGACCTTCTAAATAGTCTAATTTGTCTGAGTTTTCCCCCAATTCTCTTTTTAAAGATTCTTCTTAGGTTGTTTCCTGACCAACTTCTAGCCACTTTTTTTTTTTTTAATCCCATGGGAAGAGGCTGCTGGGTCCCATCTTTAATCATGATGCTTTCAAAGAAGGGGTTAATATGAGGTCATCTTATTAGGATCCTCTTCTGATAGTTCCAAAAGTTGTGGTAGTTGGGATAGGACAACAGTGAGCATCAGATTTAATCAGTGCTCCTTGGTATCCACAGAAATCGGATGAGAATATTCAAATCTTAAGAGCAAAGTCTCTTAATATATATTTAAATATTTCTGTTCGAGTAACATAATCTGGCCATTTAAATTTTAAGTTTTTGTTCAAGAATGCCACTCAAAATAGAAATGTTACGAGGAATAGCCTATGTTATAGAGATTAGTTAACTATGATAATTTTTCTGATAAAAAACTATGAAGTCCTAATTCTAAACATTAAAAATACCAGAATATAAAACTGTGAATATGAAAGTCTGATTCCCATCGATATCATGGAAAGGATGAGTCAGGATGGCTCTGTTACTATTATTGAACTGCATTGCTCAGATGGTAGCCTAAGCCAATTAAGAGACAAAATTAAAGAAATAGGAGGCATAAACATGAGATTAGGTAAAATAGTCATTATTTTTAAGTGACTTGTATATCTGGAAAAGTGCTAATACATATCTGAAAATTTTAAACATATGAAGATTTCACTAAAATGGCCAGGTACAAGATAAATATACAAACATTAATACTTTTCTTACATTAGGAAAATGCATGGAGAAAAACTTTCAATTGATAATGATAAGAAAGTTTAAGAAATACTTAGGAATAAACCTAAAAGGGAAAATAAAAAGAAATGTAAAATATCTATCTGAAGAACCTATAACAGAATACAAAGTTATGATCTGAATAAATGGAGATATTCTGTTCCTAAAAAAGATTCAATATTAAAGAATGTCAACTTATATATTACTCATATAAGTAATATCACATAGTAATTGTCTTTTTCTTTCTGACTTATTTGACTTAGCATAATGTTCTTGAAATCTATCCACATTGTTACAAATGGCAGGATTTCCTTCTTTCTCATGGATGAATCTAAAAAAGACAAACTCACAGAAATAGGTTGTAGAATGGTGGTTGCCAGGGACTGGGAGGTGAGTGAAATGGAGAGATGTTATACAAAAGATACAATTTTCCAGCTACAAGATGATTAAATTCTGGGAATCTACTGTAGAGTATGGTGAATAAAGTTAACACTACTGTATTATACAGTGCACAAATGACATATTGTAGAATTGTGCACCTGAAACCTGTATAATTGTAACCAGTGTCACCCTAATAAATTAACTAAATTAAATAAAAGGGACAAAAATAAAATCCCCAATAAAGTCAAGGTTGTACATTTGAAGTAAAACAATTACTGTATTACACACTTGAAATTTTCTAAGATAATATATATTTATTTATTTTTATTGAGACATAATTGATATATAATGTTGTATAAGTTTAAAGGGGTTGAATATGTTGATTAGATACATTTATATATTGCTATATGATTACCAGCATAGCATTAGCTAGCATATATATCATGTTACAAGTCACAAAAATATTAAAAAAAATCTAGTCTTTTATCAACTTTGATGTTTATAGTACAATATTGTCTATAGTCACTGTGGTGTGTATTAGATATTGAGGATTAATTTATCTACTGCTTAGAAGTTTGTACCTCAAAACAACATTTCCCCTTTTCCTCCACCCACTCCCCCAACTCCCGGAAACTACAATTTCTACTTAAGAGTATAGATTTTAAAAAAATATATTTTATTGATTTTTTCAGAGAGGAAGGGAGAGGGATAGAGAGTTAGAAACATCGATGAGAGAGAGTCATCGATCAGCTGCCTCTTGCACACCCCCCACCGGGGATGTGCCAGCAACCAAGGTACATGCCCCTGACCGGAATCAAACCCGGGACCCTTCAGTCCGCAGGCTGATGCTCTATCCACTGAGCCAAACCGGTTTTGGAAAGAGTATAGATCTTAAATATTCTCATCACATAAAAGAAATAGTAATTATGTAAGGTGATAAAGGTATTAACTAACCCTACTTTGGTAATCATTTTGCAATATATAATTGTATCAAATTATCTGTAAACTTTATAGCAATGTTATATGTCAATTATATCTCAGTAAAGCTGGAGAAAAGTCATTTTTCTTAAATTATAGAATTTAATGCACCTATAATAACACCCAAAGGGAATTTTTAATGTGATTATTTTGTTAGGTCAGAATATTTTAGATTAATCCTTCACAGCCTGTTGAGCATTTTCATTTTAAGCTTTATTTCCATTCATAAGAACTCAGAATTGATTACAATGTAAGTCGAACAAAAAATTTTCTATATCCTAGGCATTACAAGATTATACTGATTTATGCAGCTTTGGTAAGACAAAATCATATTTTAAAAGTTACTAGCTAATTTGAATGATAGTATCTTGCACATCATTTCTTCTTCACATACACGTTTAAACAATGTAAAACAATGATACCCTAAGGTGATTTTTAAAAAATTGAACTTATTAGTTGAAACCGGTTTGGCTCAGTGGATAGAGCGTCGGCCTGAGGACTGAAGGGTCCCAGGTTCCATTCCTGTCAAGGGCATGTACATTGGTTGTGGGCACATCCCTGGTAGGGAGTGTGCAGGAAGCAGCTGGTCGATGTTTCTCTCTCATTGACATTTCTAGCTCTCTATCCCTTTCCTTTTCTCTCTGTGGGAAATCAATAAAATATATAGGAAAAAAAAAGAAAAAAATTGAACTTAGAATGACTGACATTGGTTAATAAAATTATATAGGTTTCAGGTGTACAGTTCTATAATACATCATTTGTATATTGTATTGTGTGTTCACCATCACAAGTCAAATCTCCTTCTGTCACCATTCATTCCACTTATTCTCTCTCTACCTCCTCCCACCCCCATTTACCCTTCTAATTAACCCCAAGGGAATTTTTACTGTCACTTTAGGACGTTCTAAATTTATCTAAAGGGGTAAAAGGCTAAGTAAAGACAAGATTATTCTAATTTGAAAACTTTTCTAATCTAAAAATCAAAACACACAAATAATGAAAAACAATAAGAAAAACATACAGAGAAAAGCAGATTAATGTACCAACATAAATAAAGTCTGTATATCTCTATTTATACATATATACCGATCTTAAATTCTGTGGAACTTAGTATGTAATAAAGAATTATTTTATAGCAATGTAGGAAAGATAGAGTATTAAATAAATGATATTCATGATAGTTGGCTGAATCTTTGGGAAATATGGCTAAATTTCTATCTAACCCACACATAAAAATAAAACCCATATGAATGAACAATCTAAAAGTAATATTCTGAAGAAAGTTTTAGCAAAAAATGAAGGAGCATATTTTAATGATCTCAGTATGGGGATGCCATTCCAAGCAAGAAATAGCTCTGACCTCTTTGGCTCAGTGGATAGAGCGTCAGCCTGTGGATTTAAGGGTCCCAGGTTCGATTCTGGTCAAGGGCATGTACCTTGGTTGTGGGTACATCCCCAGTAGAAGGTGTGCAAGAGACAGCTGATCAATGTTTCTCTCTCATTGATGTTTCTAATTCTCTCTCCCTCTCCCTTCCTCTCTGTAAAATATCAATAAAACATATTAAAAATATATGGTGGCAGTAAAGTCAAAATAGTGTTCTAAAAATGTGAAAATTGCACCACAATAGACAACAAGTGAACTGAAGTATAAACTGTTGACTCAAAGAAAACATCTGCAACACGTTTACCAAAGAAAACATGAGATGTTTAATCCACTGGTAATCAGAAAACATAAATTAGACTGAAATACAATTTTCACCCATCAGATTATCAGTACAGTTTTTGAACAATATTTAAAAGGAAAAATACCCTCATATACATTGGTAATGAGAGTGCAATCAGGATAGATCTTTTGGTAGCTTCTATCAGAATTGAAAATCTATATAGAATATTCCTCTTGAATGAATCTATCCTTTTAAAATAGTCACATATGTGTAGCACAGAGATGTGTACACATTTTTATTATGACTTTGTTTATAACACCAAACAGTACAAATATGCAAAACAACCCACAGAGGAAGCAACCTAAAAATCAAGATAGGTGAATTATTAAATAATTTGTAGTGTGTTCTTGTTAGTCAATATCATGCAGTCTTTAAAGAAATAATGGCTAACATTAGCGATTATATATTAGTACTCAGTATATGCCACACGTTGAACTAAGCACTTTGTGTATCCTTAATAATTTTATTTCCTCCAAATCCTCTGATATTGACACTGTCATTATCCCTGTTGTACAGATAAAGTAATAGAATTTAGCAAAGTTGAGTAACTCACCAGATCCCACAGTGTGGAGGTGGTAAGAGCCGTGGTTTTAATTCAGGCAATCTGATGCGAAGAGTGGAAGCTACTCATTGCTAAGCTATGTTATCTATCTCCCTTACAGAACTGTCTAGGATATTTGTTTAAGTGATAAAAGTAAGTTGCAGAACAATGCATATAGAATAATCTTATTTTGGTAAAAAACACCTTTATATTGATGTTTGTTTTGGTGTGTGTGGCTTCCTTCTGAAGTGAAATTGGAGGGATGGTGTGAAGAGTTCTTTCCATATTTATTTATATTATATTGTTTGCATTGGAATAGGTATGACTGACAAGCTAGGGATTGTGAAGGACCCTTTTTTCAGCTCTCTGAAATCTCTCCTTTCTGTCTATTTTTATTTTTAAATTTTAGTCAGTTTATAGATTTACCTTTCCCTTCCCAGCTGTTGTAGATTCCAAGAAAGTGGACATTTACTAGTAAAATATAGCCATTGAAATTCTTTCCCCTCAGCCTCAGCATACCTTTAGTCTCCATCTGATTAACAATAGGTGCTTAAAATGGGGTCTATGCTGGAAACGAATCTGTGTTTTTCTGCTAAGCTGGCAGCATCTCACCCAGAATTTCCCTGTTGGAGATGCCCACTTCCCTGTAGCCTCTTCCCTGTGTGTTGTCAGTGCTTACACATGCCAGACACTGCTCTAAGAACTTGACACACAGTAGGTCATGTAGTCTTTACAGCCCTCCACTTTATAGATAATGAAAGTCAGGTGCAGGGAATTAAAGTGACTTGCCTAAGTCCACATAGCTAGATGGAGTGGATCTAGCTTTGGAGTGCATGCTTTAAACCCCTTCTTTATTATTCTAACTTTCTTGTTTACTTGTTTCCTAGCTTTTGAGATGGAGAAGAGAAGAAGATAGCATGAGGAAAGGAGGATCTCATGAATATATTGATGCCACAGTCTCTGATCCCCAAAACCCTCAGCCTGCCTACCTGTGGGCTTGCAGAGGAGATTCAGTGTTCTGAGTTTGGGGCTTGCTAGGGAGTTAAGATCAGGCTCTTAATCTCTGAGGACAAAGGCTGCTAGAAGGGCTCATATAATTTCAGAAATGTGCTAGCTCTTCTCTCCGTCTACTGTGGGAATTGATGATAGAAAGAGAGACCCAGGGGCCTATCCTCCCAGCAAGCCAGAGCCCTGTGGGCTTTTGGCCCTGCGGTCTTCCTAGGTCCTAGGAGAAGAAATATTATTGATGCCCGCACTAAGCTCTGTGCCCAGGAGCTTGTGGGGAACATGAGCTCCAGAAGTGTAGCCTCATCCCTGGGAAGGGAATTAGAGCCATGCAGCAGCAGGGATGGAGCTGTGTTCATGCACATACCTGTCCATGTGTATATGTACTCTCTGTACATGTATATGCTCCTGTCCATGTCTCTGTGTAGGCTTATGAGTAACTACCTAAGAGAGGTGATGGTTTCTGACACCTGAGGTTCTATGTCTGTATGACTGTCTAGCTGCAGATGTAGTGTTATGGGGAAGGGATTGAGGTACTAGCTCTGGGGACAGACAGAATAGCTTCGGATACTGGTTCTGCCTCTTTCAAGCTGGGTGAGCTTTTGCAGTAATTAGCCTCATTTTGCTTTGTTGTTGTTTTGTTTGCCTTTTCCAAATATTTTCTTGCTTCCATTTTTTAAGCCTGACTACTGTTTCTAAAATATATTTTTATTGATTTTAGACAGAGAAGGAAGGGGGAGAGAAAGAAAGAGAGAAACATTGACATGAGAGAGAAACATCAATTGGTTGCTTCCCATATGCACTCTGATCGGGGATTGAATCTGCAACCTGGGTATGTGCCCTGACCTGGGATCAAACTGGCGATCTTTCAGTGCAGGGGGACGATGCTCATCCAACTGAGCCACACTGGATAGGGCCTGACTACTTGTTTTTAAATGCCAGTTCTAGGCCCTAACTGGGTAGCTAAATTGGTTAGAACGTCCTCCTGATACACCAAGATTGAGAGTTCTATCCTGGGTCAGGACACATACAAGAAGCAACCAATAAGTGCATAAATAACTGGAAGAAATAAATTGATCTTTCTCTGTCACTCTGCCTCTCTCTTTCTCTCTCATTATTAAATAAAATTTTAAAATAAAAAAATAAATGCCCATTCCACCAGTTTCTAAGGGGGTGAATTTGGGCTGGATATTTAGCTTCACCAACTCACATTGTCCTCATGTACAAATGCATAGCAATCATAACTTTTAGATAGATATTTTCCTTTAAATAAATATTTTATTTTAGAGCCCCTTTTATGGGTTTATAGCAAAATTTATCAGAAAGTGCAGAGATTTCCCACATACCTGCTGCCTCCATATACATATGGCCTCCCCTGCTATCAAAATCCCCACCAGAATGATACATTTTAAAAATATATATTTTATTGATTTTGTACAGAGAGGAAGGGAGAGAGATAGAGAGTTAGAAACATCAATGAGAGAGAGTCATCGATCAGCTGCCTCTTGCATACCCCCTACTGGGGATATGCCCGAAACCAAGGTACATGCCCTTGACCGGAATCGAACCCGGGACCTTTCAGTCCCCAAGCCGATACTCTATCTATTGAGCCAAACCGGTTTCAGCAGAATGATACATTTTTAAAATTGATGAATTTACATTGACATATCACCCGAAGTCCATAGTTCACATTAAGGTTAACTATTGGCTTTGTATCATGTGTAGATTTTTATAGTATCAGAGAGAATAGTTTCACTGTCCTAAAAATTCTCTGTACTCTACCCACTCATTCTTCCTTTTCTTCTAACTCATGGCAACCACTGATCTTTTTATTGTATTCATAGTTTTACCTTTTCTATTCATCCATGCACTGAAGGACACTTGGTCCTTCCAAGTTTGGCAATTGTGAATAAAGCTTCTATAAACATCTGGTTTTTATGTGGGCATAAATTTTCAACGCCTGTAGGTTGATATGAAAAAGAGTGAATGCTGGATCATATGGTAAAGTATGTTTAGTTTTGTAAGAAACCATTAAACTCTCCCCTCAACCCCCAACCCCGCCAGGCTGGCTGGACCCCACTCATGCACGAATTTTGTGCACCGGGCACTAGTGTGTGTGTGTTTGTGTGTATGATCTTACACTCATTTGATACCATATATAGTTATTATAATATTATTTACTATATTCCCTATATTGTACTTTACATCCCCATGACTATTCTGTAAGTACCAATTTGTGCTTTTTAATCTCTTCACCATTTCACCCATCCCCACAACCCATCTCTCATCTGGAAGCTGTCAAAATGTACTCTTGCCAAAACCGGTTTGGCTCAGTGGATAGAGCATCAGCCTGCGGACTGAAAGGTCCCGGGTTTGATTCCGGTCAAGGGCATGTACATTGGTTGTGGGCACATACCCATTGGGGTGTGTGTAGGAGGCAGCTGAGACAGCTGATTGATGTTTCTCTCTCATTGATGTTTCTGACTCTCTCTCCCTCTCCCTTCCTCTCTGTAAAAAATCAATAAAATATATTTTAAAAAGTACTCTATATCTAGGAGTCTGTTTCTGTTCTGCTTGTTCATTTATTTTTATTTTCAATTGATGATAGATATGTATTTATTGCCATTTTATTATTCAAATTTTTAATCTTTAAAATTTTTTTCTTCTTAAAGAAGACCTATGTAATACTGGTTTGGTGGAGATGAACTCCTTTAGGTCTCCTTTGTCTGGGAAACTCTATAATGTTCTTTGATTCTAAATGATAGTTTTGCTGGATAGAATAATCTTGGTTATAGGTTCTTGCTTTTTATCACTTTGAATATTTCTTGCCAATTCCTCTGATCTGCAAAGTTTCTGTTTAGATATCAGCTGACAGTCTTATGGGAGCTCTCTTGTAGGTAACTAATTGCTTTTCTCTAGCTGCTTTAAAGATTCTCTCTTGGTCTTTAACCTTTGGTTTTAATTATGATGTGTCTTGGTATGGATCTTTTTGGGTTCATCTTATTTGGGACTCTGAGCTTCTTGGATTTATATATCTATTTCCTTTCCCACATTAGGGAAAATTTCCATCGTTATTTCTTTTACAAGGTTTTTGATTTCTTGCTTTTTCTCTTTTCCTTCTGGCACCCCCATGATGCGAATAAACTGATGAATAGGGACAGATCCAGAGACAGAGAAACATTGATCAGACTGTCAAACCCCAGAGGGAAGATAGGGGAAGGTTGGGGAAAGGAGGAGAGACCAACCAAAGGACTTATATGCATGATTATAAGCCTAACCAATGGACACGAACACCAGGGGGGTGAGGGCATCAGTTGGGGGGGATTTGAAGGGTTAATGGAGGGATGAGGACACATATGTAATACCTTAATAAAGAAATTAAAAAAAAAGATCTGGCTAGAACTAGCTTAAAATTCTGGAATACTACTCAGCCATAAGAAAAGATGAAAAAGAAAAGATGAAATACTGCCTTTTGTGACAACATGAATAAATTTTGAGAATATCATGTTAAATGAAACAAGTCATAGAAAAAGTTAAGAACGAAATAATTTCACTCATATGTGGGATATAAACCTGAAAGAAAGAAACAAACAAACAAAACAAAACAAACAAAGACTCATAGACATAGACAACAATATGGTGGTTACTAGAGGAAAGGGATGTGGGAAGGGTATTAAAGGGTAAAGGAGGTAAAATATATGGTGATGGTACAATATTTGACTTTGGTTGGTGGGCACACAATGCACAATACATACCATGTATCATAGAAATGTACACTTAAAACCTATATAATCTTGTTACCAATGTCACCCCCAAAGATTTAGTAATAAAAAAAAATCCCCTCCACTTAAAACAAGTTACTCAGTAGCTCCCTCCAGTGCTAGCCTTGGAGGATTGGCCTCAGGAGGAAACCAGGAAACATCCTGGTGAAAGGTTTCCACTGTCACTGCAGAAGCTCCTCAGAGAGATGAAGTCCAATCTCAGCTTTCTTAACGAGGCTCTGGGGAGTTTTTGCTAGTGAAACTCCAGGCTCCTTTACTTGGAGGATAATTACCTACTCAGAGCATTTCTTACAGACCAGTTGAATAGAATTCAGATGCTAAAGTTTGGCTCCTCCTTTTGAATGGTTGGTTGGGAATTAAACCAGTTGTCTCTTAGCATATCATATCAGTCTCAATGTAACGATGACTACAACTGATCCTAAAGCAGTCCCTGGTCAGAGAAACAGACTACCAAGGCACATTTATCACACCGACTAGTCTGAGAAGCATGCTTTACCTTGAGAGCAAAAGTGTCGATCTCCTGTTCAGAAGGACATGGGCTCGTGTGGTTCAGAATTCTGAAGTAGGAGCCAAGAAGGGACTGTGGGGAATGTCATGGCTGTCCTTGGTGATATCCTCACACAGGTTAAAATGTAGCCTCAGACAGCTCCCACTTCTCCCCATGGCACTTCTGATTTAGAGTTAGTCAATTTTGAGTTATGCAAATTAAAACCACTATGAGGCATCACCTCCCTGCCAGGATGGCTAGCATCAATAAATTAACAAACAAGTGCTGGCAAGGATGTGGAGAAAAAAAGAAACCTACCTAGTACACTGCTGGTGGGAATGCAGACTAGTACCGACATTAGGGAAAACAGTGTGGAATAGAACTGCTGTTGACTCAGTGACCCCACTTCTAGGACTGTATCTCAAGAAACCCGAAACACCAATTAGAAATAATATTGTATATGCACCCCTATGTTCATAATTTACAATAGCTAAGATCTGGAAACAGCCAGGTGCCCATCAGCAGATGAGTGGATAAAAAAGCTGTGGTACATTTACACAATGGAATATTTTGCAGCTGTAAAAAGGAAGGAATTATTACCCTTTGTGACAGCATGAATTTATCTGGAGATTATTATGCTAAGTGAAATAAACTAGTCAGAGACAGAGAAAAATAACATATGATCTCACTTATATGTGGAATCTAATGAACAAAATAAACTGATGAACAAAATAGAACCAGAGGCATGGAAACATGGAACAGACTGATGAATCTCGGAAGGGTAGGGGAAGGGAGATAGGAGATTAACAAAAGAATTTATATTCATATATGCATTGCCCATGGACATAGACAATAGAGTGGTGAAGGATTTAGGTGGGGAGGGGAACTGGGTAAAAGAGGGCAGTGGGGAAAGAGAAGGGGACATCTGGAATACTCTCAACAATAAAGATAAAAAAGAAGTCACTATGTGTGTGTGTATACATACATATACATGCATGTATACACACATATATACACACACACACATATACATACATATACATACATATATACAAAAGTACAATTTGCCCTCTGTACTCATGGGTTCTGTATCAGATTTAAGCAACTGTGGATAGAAAATATTAAAAATAAATGTTATCTATTGATGACATGGACTACGTAATTAGGCTTACAATGGTTGTGTCTGTACTGAACTTATACAGACATTTTTTCTTGTCATTTCCTAAACAATGCTATTGTAGTATAACAGTATAACTAGTATAACAACTAGTATAACAACATTGGCATAGCATTTACATTGCCTTAGGTATTTTAAATAATCTAGAGATGATTTAAAGTGTAAGGGAGGATGTGCATAGGTTATATTCAAATACCACATCATTTTATACAAGGGACTTGAGCATCTATGGATGTTGGTATTTTTGGGAAGTTTTGGAAGCAATCCAGGGGACAGTAGTATATGCTGGTTCACAACAAGATGGAAATTATGAGAGGGCATTGTGGTAAAAAACTCAGGAAAATTTGGGTCTCACTCAGTTGCCCAAGGAAACTTGGCAAAATGGAAGCAAAGCAGCACAGAATCTGAATGCAGAGAGAGAAAAAAAGCTAATAATTGAAGCTGAATGCAAATGGTTTATTTGGAGAAAATACTTGCAAATGTATATAGCAAACAAATGATTAATATGTACTAGTACTTTGGCCATAGGATACATTGTAATCAATCTTTATTCATCATTCTTCATTCAGCCCAGAGGAGGAAAAAGATTTTTTTCACTACAGCATTTCAGGAAGTCCTTATTAAATTATCAGAGGAGGTATGGAAGTGAAAACTAATTGGCCATGCATGCAACAAAGGAATTAAATTGGGCAATATATACTCACCCAGACTGTCTCACCCTAGGTTTGGCACAACTGAGGCAAAAACAAAGGTGTTTAAAGACTCCTTATTCTATCATTTAAAATCTCTAAGATCATCCATTTATTCCTTGTCTAAAATACCATGAAAGATTAATTTGTTTGACTTAGACATTTCTATCTATTAAGATACAAACACCAGGAGAGAATGAGACAGAGAGTATCACAATAAACTGCGGTTTTTCTCAATAACACAAAACAATATAATTCATCTGGCTGCGTTGCTATATAATTCATTCTCCAACTTGTTTTACATCAGGCATTCTCAACAAAGCTTCTTACTAGTAGTTTACATCATTTTCTTTACTCCTGTGGCCGCAGGAAACATTTCTGATTACATGGAATAAATCTTTCCTTCTTAAAAAAAAAATGACAGAGATAAGACACATGGAAACACATGTATCTCTAGAGAGGAGAGCACACAGGCAAGTAGCCCCAGGGAAGAATCAGGTGATGAATGCACTCTGGGCATATGAAGGAGAGGAAGAGTCGAGACCAAAACATGTGTAGAAGCATAGAGCTGGCTCACTAATAGTAAAGTAGGTGCTTGATGTCAGTTGTTGGAAATCTAATGACCAGAACCCAGGATATTCAGCTGTTGGGAGAATTTAAAGAAAGGGCATGATCAGGGAACAGACTCTACATTGGGCAGCTTCTAGTCTTATAGGAAGTTGACACACCCACATAACCCTGGGAGAAAAAAATTCTAACAGTTTCAAATAGAATAGAGTGATTATGTATGCATAAACATCTCTGCACATAAATACTTTCTGTATAGATATGTATAATATTTTCTGGATATTCAGTGACCAAACAGGGTTGACTTTATAAACAGATAGAAATATGGAAGTTTCCAAATAAATATGGAAGGAGTAAAGAGAATGTGATTTTCTAAAATGGAGAGATATTATGGGGTAGGTCTGCAATCATAGCCCAGGTACTAAGACTGAGTGGAACTGTGCTATCATACACGACAGAGACCACAAGGTGGAGAAGCACGGGGTGCAGCTACAAAGATGAAAGAGTGTTTCTCCACCAAAGACTTGCCTCAGGTGCTGGTCGCGTGTTTTTATGTGTACATGTTAGTGTGTGTGTGTGTGTGTGTGTGTGTGTGTTTTGTATGTACAAACACACCATACCTTGCAATTAGGGTCCATGAATTTTGTTGATTGTTGTAGACTTAATCCTGTTTATCAGTTTCTCTAAGCTCCGTTTCATGTCTTTGTTTCTTAAACTGTAGATAAATGGGTTCAACATTGATGTCAATACAGTGTATACGATCGTTGCTATTCGGTCCTTGACAGTATAATTTGATAATGGCTGGAAGTAGACATAGCTTATACTTCCATAAAACAGAGTCACCACAGTGAGATGGGAGCTGCAGGTAGAGAAGGCTTTGCGTTTTCCAGCAGCTGAGGGAATATGAAGGACAGCAATGAGGATCCTTAGGTAAGAAATGATGATGCAGGCAAATGGGGCCATCACAGAGGCTAGCCCTTCTGTCATGGCTACAACTTCATTGATCGAGGTAGAAGAGCAGGCCAGTTTCAGAACAGGGTTGACATCACAAAAGAAGTGATGGATAACATTTGATGCACAAAAGGTGAATTGATTCACCAGGAGTACATGCAGGAGGGAGTGGAGGCAGGAGAAAGCTAAGGAAAAGACCACTAGTAACAGACAGCGTTTGTGGTTCATAACAGTGATGTAGTGGAAAGGGTTACAAATGGCTACATAGCGGTCAATGGCCTTAACCGCCAGAAGATAACTATCCATGTTTCCAAAGACCAGGAAGAAATACATCTGTGCCAGACATTCAGCATAGAAAATGGTCTTTGTGTCTGATAAGAAGTTCACTAACATCTTGGGGACTATGACTGTTGCGTAGCAAATGTCAGCAAAGGACAAGATGCTCAGGAGGAAATACATAGGGTTTTGGAGTTGAGGATCAGAGCGGATAGCCAAGATGATGAGCAGATTTCCCATCAAGGTGACCAGGTACATGATAAGGAAGAGGGCAAAGAGTGGCTTCTGGTCCTCAGGGCGAGAGGAGAGTCCATAGAGGATGAATTCAGGAAGTCTTGTCAGGTTGCACATTTCCATGGACTTATATGCACCTGAAGGTAAACAACACTGTCAATAAATGATTCTTTTAATCTAGAATGTGTATTTTACATCTTGTTTTTATACTGAGCTGTTATTAATAGAGCATTTACTCCAGTGTTTTTCTTCCTGAATATGGAAAAATCAGAGTGGAAAGTGTGTTTTAACTTGTTCTTTTAAAATCTTTGAGATAGAAATCTAAAGAAAAAGATAGGAAGCAGGGGGAAAGAAAGAAAGAGATAGAGAGAGACTAGGTTGGAGAGCTGGATTTTCTTTTCTGCCTCCTGACTCTGGGCTGATAAATCACAGGCCCCACAGATGCAGGCTTTGAATCAGGTTCAGGTAAGCTTTAGATTAAGAATTATCTGTGGCTAATCCATATCCAGCTAATCATGATAGCTGTCTCACCTAGCTTGTGGTTGAAGAATAACTATCATTTTAAATCAAGATGCCTCTTTCCACATAATCTACAGTGAAAATAAGAAAGTTATTTAAAGAATATTGAATTGAATGTAAACAGTTACAGGGAAAAGAAAGATGGAGGGAGGGGAAATGAGAGAAAGAGAGTGAACTTGTGTGAAAAAACACTCTCCCAAATTTTCCTACTTTTTGGCTGATAATTTATATCATGAGATCGGGGAACTGTGCCTCACAAGTAAACTAGGGCAAAGGCAGATTGAACTTGAAAGTATAGATGCAAAAAACATCAACATTTAGCATGAACGTAAGTTAGCTGTCTTATTTAGTGTCTCTCTGAGATAAGATATTCCCTCTTCTCAACAGGCATTCTCAAAGTTGATTTCTTACCTAGAAAGGACATTGAGCTCTTGGGTAATGTGTTCTATTTATTCCACTCCCTTCCTTTATGCTCCATTAAACGATTTGTCAAAGAGAAGACAAAACTCTGCCAAGAAACAGCATACAGAAAGGTACTTGATAAAAATCTCCAAATGTTCCCTTCCTTGGATTTTTATCCTTCATAGGTGTAGATACTCATATGCCCTGCTTCTCTCATGGGAATATCCTCTGAGACTGTCTCACTAAGTTCTGATGTTTGATGAGGGAGAGAGTAAGAAAACAAACATCTATTAACTTAGTGTAAGATTGTCTCCAAGGAGCCAGAGGAACTTACAAATGTTCTCCCTTTTCAGGTGGCCTACATGCCTCTCCTTGACTCTGGGTATAATGCAACATCTGCTTAGCCTGGAGTAGGTGTTGGAAACAGACAATACTTTTCTGTCCCTGGCTCTTCCAACCTTTCTAGGGGCTTACCTGAGAGATGTCATCCCATGTAGCACTGAGGACAGAATACCAGACAGGACACCAGGATCCAGTTTTTTCTTGAACGTAAAGCTTTGATAAGACCTCCTCTTAGTGCCTCCATTTCTCTGAAGGACACCTAATCAGTGTAGTCCAGCATTGGGTACCTTCTGTTCCACTCCTCACAAGTTTAGATACATTTGCTAGTTTAGTAGGCATGACTTCATGATGTTATCCTCCTACAAAAGAGAGTGTTGTAATCTTTGAACCTGGCCTCAGGTCTCCCTTCCCTTGTTAGCCAATGCTCCTTCCTTGCTATTACAACTAGGGGAAGCCTCCTCTTCATATCTTTTACTCTTTTTAATTTAGGAAAGCACACAGAATTCATACATCTAGGTCCCAACATGCCCTGCCAAAATGCACATTGCCCATTTCCTATCACTGATTTCTAATCATATTTTACAATTCATTGCAATTTCTTTTTTTTTTTAAAAATAAATCTTTATTGTTCAGATTATTACAGTTGTTCCTCCCCACCCCATAGCTCCCTTCCACCTGGTTCCCATCCCACCCATGCCCTTATGCCCCCCCCTCCCACTGTTCTCATCTTTAGGTGTACAATTTCTGTTCAGTCTCTTCTCTAACCGCCCACACCCCCTTCCCCCGAGAATTGTCAGTCCACACCCTTTCTGTGCCCCTGATTCTATTATATTTACCAGTTTATTCTGTTTGTCAGATTTTTTATTTACTTGATTTTTAGATTCAACTTTACTAGCTATTTGGGAAGTGAGAATCAAAACTAAAGATCAACTAAAGGACTTGTATGCATGCATATAAGCCTAACCAATGGACACAGACAATGGGGGTGAGGGCATGAGAAATAGGGTTTTAGGGGGAATTGGGGGATAAGGACACATATGTATTGCCTTAATCAATAAAAAAATTAAAACAGCCAAAACCAATTTGGCTCAGTGGATAGAGTGTCGGCCTGTGGACTGAAAGGTCCCAGGTTTGATTCCGGTCAAGGGCACATTCCTAGTGGGGGATGTGCAGGAGGCAGCTGATCGATGTTTCTCTCTCATCGATGTTTCTATCTCTCTCCCTTCCTCTCTGTAAAAAAATCAATAAAACATATTAAAAAATATAGAATAGTTACCATATGTCCCAGAAACCCTTCTACTGGGTATCCAGAAAATTTGAGAATATTTATTCAGAAAGATATATGCACCTTGTGTTCATTGCAGCATTATTCACTGTGCCAAGACATGGAAACAACTAACATGTCTTTTGATAGATGATTGGATAAAAAAAGATGTGATACATATATACAATGGAATACTACTCTGACATAAGAAAAAGTGAAATACTCATATGTGGGATATAAAACAAAGCAATAAATGAACAAACAAGACAAGCAAACAAGATACAGACAACATTATAGTGATTACCAGGGGAACCATGAGTACACAAAACACTATTGGGGAGAAAATATGTTAGAAGACTCATGCATCTCTATTTCAAAACTTATTACAGTGTTACCACAATAAAAACAATGTGGTATTTGAGAGAGGATAGACCTACAGATCACTGGGATATAAGTGAGAGTCCAGGGATAAATCCATTTATTTTTGTCAATTGATTTTTTAAATATATATTTTTATTTCAGAGAGAAAGGGGGGGGGGGAGAGAGAGAGAGAGAGAGAGAGAGAGAGAGAGAGAGAGAGAGAGAGAAACATCAATGATGAGAGGAAATTATTGACTGGCTGCATCCTGCACACCCCTATTAGAGATCGAGCCTGCAACCTAGGCATAGGCCCTGACAAGCGCTTGAACCATGACCTCCTGGTTCATAGGTTGACCCTTAACCACTGAGCCTTGCCGGCCGGGTGTCAATCAGTTTTTTATTGTTGACACTATTATAGATGTCTCCCGTTCCTCCCATTGCTTATCTCTACCCAGCCCCTTACAATTCTATGTGAATATTAGGATTCCCTTTTCCATTTCTATAAATTAATTGATTGGGATTTTGATAGAGATTGCATTGAATCTGTAGATCATTTGTGGACACTTGTAACAATCCTAGTATTAAGTATTTGGATTGGAAGACTTAATAAACATGGACTGTACATGTATAGACAGGGGGAATGACTCAGGTAGAGGGAGTAAAAAACAGTCTAAAATTCAGGACTGTCTGCTTAGGGTGAGACTGGTAGAAATGAATCTCATCCAACCATTTTCAGTCCTCTTACTTTTTCCTCAAAGTAAGTAGGATCAAATAGCTTCTCTGCAAACAAAAATAAATGTATTACACTTTTTGAGGAAATTGATTACATTTTGTTTGATTAGAATCTCTTTGTGTTTCCAATGAATTTTGATCCTATTTATCAATTAGTAATTAACATGGGACTGAGTTTCTTCTGTGCAGGTTAATGGTGGAAAATACCGGTATGTGTTCAGTTTGTAACCATTTCCATAATATATAATCTATATCAATAAGCAATATGTCATTATTACTATATTTTAAAATGAGACCAAAAATTCCTCCAGTTTGCATAGTCTCAGAGTTTTTGATGTGCTGGTCTACATCCTGCTCTTTCTTTTATACTCAAAGACTTGTTTAAATAAAGTATTCTGAGGATGATAGTTCCTAAAAAAAGATAAGCAAAATGGCTGGATGAAATACAATTAGATGAGGGTGGGAAATGAGGAAGTAATTGGAGAGTGGTCAGAGTTGTACTATTGCTATCTCATAAAGCCTCATGCCTTGCAACCAATGCAGTTGAATTAAAAAAGCAAACACTCAGAATTATAAAAAGGATAGGTTAGAAAAGATGGTTTCTTGAGGTGATAAAATGAGAATCAATTCCTCCTTGGGGTTTTTTTCTTGCCCACCTGTTGACATTGTGCAAGCTATGGTGATCCCCACAGGGTAGGCCTTCCCTATAGACATAATTGTTTTCAGAAGCTTTTTTTTTTTTTTTTTTTTGCCTCAGGGAGATCTAGGTACAAGGAAGGAGGAGCAGACTCCTGAGCTAGAGTCCATGCTTATAAAGAAAGATAAAAGGCTCAGCCCATTCTAATCAATATTTCATCCAAATTCAATTGGAGGCTTCTGAGGTTGCTAGAGTCTCAGAGTACATACATGTAAGCAAGGCTGCTTCAATGGGATGAGTTGTACTATAGAAGGCTTTTATGGAAAATTACACAAAGGCAATCTCTAATTTTGTGAGAATGTAGCTAGGAGCTCAGACTTCTAACTTAAGTGTATGATGTTGGATACAGAGAAAAGGTGAGGATAAGGTTATAATCTGCCCTAATAGTAAATAAAGAGAGAATTGAAAATAAGACATTATAATCCTCTTGTAGAAAATCGCCTGATAGTTGTACCAAGAAGACCAATGAATAGAATGTGGTAAAAGTATTAAAATTAAGGTAAGCAATGGGCTGGAGTAATTGTCAATAATAACATGAAGGGGTCGTTTTTTGAGTGAAAAAATGGTGTGGATGGAGAATATAATCATGCAATTAGATAGGGTATGGAGAGACATTTCATAGTTTCTGGGTACAAGAATTGTGTGACAGTGGATCCAATTTATTTTGTGAGAATTTGAAAAATATATTATTGAGACAAGAGAAAAAGGAAGTTCTAATTTATATATCTCAGACTCAGTATTTGTGGTTCATCAATACAGGTTATAGACTAGAAATAGAATTTAGACCAAAAAAGACATTAACTAGTGCACATTCCTAAGATTTAGATACTGATAAAACAGTGAAGACTCGTATGTCCCTTTGTGCTTTCACCAAAGAAGAAAGACTGGAATACCAGTAAGCAGGTTTAGGCCTTGAAACTCTAGCTCCTTCCCTTATCTATTACTCTAGATGTCCCTGAAGCACCAGGTGGAAATTGGAAGACCTGACATGCTTTTTATTCTCACTTCAGGTATTCTTCCTTTTGTTTTTGTTTGCCAGATTTCAGTTTAGGTTACTATCTTAAGGTGTTCAAATCTGTACATGTGCATATCTTCATATTTATTCTAACAAATTACTCTTCTCTCTGGCATCAGCATCTTTGATCCCTCAAAGCTGTCTGAACTGGATCTACAGAGCTCAGGCTCTGATGGGAGCATGTTGAGATACTGGAAAATAGGAAAGATAAAGAGATGAGTATTGATGAAGTCATTCAGTAAGAACACTACAATTACTTATTACTTTTATTACATATAATTGGTTAAAAACACAGTTTTGCTGTACTTGGGAAAAATGAATTCTATGTTATTACATTCTTATCCTCATAGTGGATAAATCTATACTTGTTTCTTTTTGTCCCTTGGAAGCCATTTTCTCTCCCTTTCCCTAGGAAGAGACTTATTCCCTCTTCCTTTCTTCTTATCCCTTCTTCCCTTTCACCTTCATCTATACCTCAATATAGACATCCCAATGTGGCCACTGCCTTGAATGAGTAATAGGACCACAACAGCATATAGTTGAGCTATATCTATGGACACAGAAGAATACAGGGAGAAATAAAGACAAAAGGTAAGTTTTACATTTTAAGTTTCTGCTTTATGTGTGATCTTTAGAGTAAAGAAAGCACTAAGAGAGATATCCTTAAATGGTTTTGATTCTTTATCTCAATGTTAGGAGTATTCTCCTTTAGTTGGGTGGAACACTGTCTCATCAAAGAATAAATGCAACGATAGCACACCATTTGGCTCTGCAGTAAAACATACTTACATAGTTATACTAATGTAAATGTTGTCTGTTGATTCTCTTTTACCTGGAAGAGTTACCTATAGTTATAATTCCTAATTTATATGTTTTCAATCTTGACTATAAACAAATATAGAATAGCTTTCCAAAGTTAGGGAGGTTGCAGGGGTGAAGATGATAGGTATAGCCTTAAGTTTATGGAATAAGAAATACAGATTTAAGTATGTTACTTAAAAGCAAAAAAGTAACTTAATTGTAGAACTAAAATAATCATTAAAAAATGGGGGAAAGGGTAGAGAAAAGAGTGGGGACTATGTAAACAAGATAAAACTTCATCTTTCATAATAAAGTCAAAAGATAATCCTAAATTGATAAAATTGTTACATAGACTATAAACAAATAGTATATTATTTAAAGGCATTAACACTGAGAGAGAAACCAAGATGGCGGCATAGATAAACATCTGAAATTGCTGCCTCACACAATCACTTCAAAAATACAACTAAAAGACAAAATAGACATTATCCAGAACCACAGGAAGGCTGGCTGAGTGAAAATCTACAACTAGAAGGAAAGAGAAAAGCACACTGAGACTCAGAGGAACTGCGGAAGTAAAGTGCAGAGGTATGGAGGCACATATGCGGATAGGGCTGGCAACTGAGTACGTGGTTGTCTTTCTCAATTGGGAGGGAGACACAATCTCTTGACTGCTCTGAACTCCAGTTCTAGGAGAGACTCTGGAGACCCAGATTCATACTGGGACAAACTGGGCTGTCTGGCATTGGATGGAACTCGAGGGCAGCTTTCTCTCAAAGGTGCTTGCAGTGATTACTGTGACACTGAGATCCAGGGACTTCTTAGGGCAGGGCTGAGGATCAGCTATTGCTGTTTTCTCTGCCCTGTGGATTCCCTGAGACCCTGCCCCACCCAAGATGTGTACAGAGGCTTTTGCATATGAATGGCTTGGCCCTTTGAAATCTAAACTTACCTAACAAATTGCAGCTGGGTCAGAGAGACCCAGAACATCCAAAAGAAGGCCCAAGGCCCCACAGCAGCTCGCATTGCTTCATACTGGGTCTCATTTGGGCACCTCCAAACCCCAAACAAAGAAGAGGAATCTGCAGATTTCTCCGTAGCTACTGCTAGGTGGCCTCAGGCAGAGGCTAAATTAGTACCTCCTTAGAGATCCAGGAGTCAGTGTACCCAGTGGTCAGAGTGGGACCATCCAAATTACAACTCCTCAAATCCATAAGGGACACGCTCAGGGGGCAGACTCAGTGAGCACCAAAACCCCATTGAAGCACGGCTTGCACCATAAGGGTATCTCCAGCCCAGAAGTTCTCCTATCGTAGACATAGCTGATTCTCATAGCAAATTGGCCTGGAGGTCAATTCCTCCCAGTGATACCAACAACAATCAAGGCTTAACTACAACAAAACTGTGCACACAGCCCACAAAGGGATGCACCAAGGGAGTCCACCTCAGGTAACTGGGGAGGCTGAGCCACTGAGCCCTATAGGACACCTAGCACACAAAGCTACTCTGTCAACATAGGGAAGCAAACAAAATGCAGAGACAAACATGTCACAAATGACAGAAATGGAGGAAAGCAAACTACAGGATATAGAGTCAAAACCACGGTTATAAGGTTACTCAAGAATTTTCTAGAAACCACTGATAAATTTAGTGAGATCCTCAATGATATGAAAAAGAACCAATTAGAAATTAAGCATATACTTAATTTAAATAAAGAATAATATACAGAGATCCAACAGCAGACTAGAGGATTGCAAGAATCAAGTAAGAGATTTGAAATACAAAGAAACGAAAAACACCCAACCGGAAAAGCAAAAAGAAAAAGAATCCAAAAATATGAAGATAGTTTAAGGAGCCTCTGGGACAACTTCAAGCGTACCAACATCCGAATTATGAGGATGCCAGAATAAGAGAGAGAGCAAGATACTGAAAACCTATTTAAAGAAATAGTGACAAAAAATTCTCCCACCTGGTGAAAGAAATAGACTTACAAATCCAGGAAGCACAGAGAACCCCGAACAAAAGGAATCCAAAGAGGACCACACCAAGACACATCATAATTAAAATGCCAAGGGCAAAAGACAAAGAGAGAATCTTGAAAGCAGCAAGAGAAAAACAGTTAATTACCTACAAGGAAGCACCCATACAATTGTCAGCTGATTTCTCAACAAGCTATGCATGCCAGAAGGGAGTGGCAATAAATATTCAAAGTGATGAACAGCAAGAACCTACAACCAAGGTTACTCTACCCAGAAAAGCTATCATTTAGAATTGAAGGTCAGATAAAGAGCTTCACAGATAAGCAAAAGCTAAAGGAGTTCATCACCACCAAACCAGAATTATATGAAATGCTGAAAGGTATTCTTTAAGAAAGGGTAAAGATAAAAATTATGAACAACAAATACATATCAATAAGTGAATCTAAAAATCAAGTAAATAAAGAATCTGATGAACTGAATAAACTGGTGAGTATAATAGCATTGGGCATAGAAAGGGAATGGACTGACAATTCTCTGGGAGAAAGGAGTGTGGGGGGTGCAGGAAGAGACTGGACAAAAATTGTACACCTATGGATGAGGACAGCGGGTGGGGTGAAGTGGGAACCGGTTGAGGGGAGCTATGGGGGAAAAAAGAGGAATAACTGTAATAATCTGAACAATAAATATTTATTAAAAAAATAAAGGCATTAACATTATGAAACACCAGAAGAGTTAAAACTAAACATGGAGGTGGGCAAAGTTAGAGAATCCTGCTTTTTATTGTATGTTCTCTTATACTCTCCTATTTTAAAATTATTTTCTCACATTCATAAAGAAAAATATTTCATCAAAATACCCTTATCCATATCGCATCCTCAGAAAGTTATCTCTTTGGTGTACCATTTAGATCTGCCTATAGGGAAAACCTGAGCTGAAAAGACATGATAATTCTATCCCTGTAAGATTTTATTATTAATTGAAAATTAATCATTAATAAAATCAATGATTATATTAATCACTTCTACTCTCATTTCAGGTAAATTTAGTTGACTTAATGGAATAAAAACTCCCCTCCCAAAAGAGCATACAAAATTATGACCAGATAATTACTCAAGTGCCCCATCTGACTGGAGTCTTGATATCTTTCCCTTTCTTCTTCCACTCTGACAGCTAGCCAAGTGTGGTGCTTAAGTCCAACAAAGCTATACAGGGTCAAGTCCAGTTTTTGCCTCTCAGATCTCTAATACAGTAGTCTATTGGATTTACTTTTCTCATCTGTAATATGGGTCTGAAAGTAGTATAGTTTCTATCATATGGTATTGTTGTGAGAACCAAATGTGTGATATTTAGCATGCTCTTTAGCTCATAACAAGCATCAAGGAAATTCTGTGAATAGTGTGATGTCTTTCTTGTTATACAATGAATTTCTTAAAATCAGAGACCATGAGTAATTTATCTTGTTGTCCTTCATATGTATCAAATTGATTCTCAGTGATCAATAAAGAACCTGGAATAAACTAAAGAGTATAAGAGTGAGTAGTTGGATAGAAAGATCATGGTAAGGGAAATAAATTAAAGGGAAAAAAAACCTTTTGGAAACTAGCGTCATTCATGCAAGAAAAGATTTTTCCTAATAATTATCCCAGAGTAAATTTCACCATTATTTGATCTTAACACTTACTTTTCACAGGGAATGTGGAATTGAGTCTATGGCCACTAGAAACAGGACAGAGGTAACTGACTTTGTCTTATTGGGC
The DNA here is from genome assembly GCF_964339955.1 of Pipistrellus hanaki. Taxonomy (NCBI): domain Eukaryota; kingdom Metazoa; phylum Chordata; class Mammalia; order Chiroptera; family Vespertilionidae; genus Pipistrellus; species Pipistrellus hanaki. Next base: position 14,697,506 of record NC_140513.1, on the reverse strand, counting down.
CTGTCCAGCTGTCCAGAGATGCAGCCAGTTATTTTTGGGATTGTCCTTGCTATGTACCTGGTGGCAGTTATGGGCAATGCCCTGTTAGTAATTGTTGCCCTCTCAGACCCCAAACTTCAGACCACCATGTATTTCCTGCTCTGCCAGCTTTCCTTTATTGACATATTTCTCACAACCATCACTGTTCCCCAGATGCTGGTCCACACCCTGTCTGTGAATAAGACCATCTCTTTTAATCACTGCATGCTCCAGCTGTTCTTTTTTATGGCTGTGGGCAGCATGGAAGGCCACCTGTTGGCTGCCATGGCCTATGACCGCTATGTTGCCATCTGTGACCCCTTAAGGTACTCTGCCATCATCAGCCGTCGCTTCTTTCTATATATAACCTTGATCTCATGGGTGGTTGTCACCCTCAACAGCCTTCTGTATAGTGTGTTGGTCACCCGTTTAACCTTCTGTGGCAACCAGGTCACCCACTTCTTCTGTGACATCACACCCTTACTGAAGCTCTCCTGCACCCGACCAGTAGTGAGTGAAATGCTAATATTTACTGAAGGGGTAGCTGTGGTGATCAGTCCCTTCTTCTTCATTATGGGTTCCTATGCCCGCATTGGTATTGTCATAGCCCGTATGCACTCAGTTGCTGCCTTGCGCAAAGCTCTGTCCACTTGTGGCTCCCATATCCTGGTTGTGCTGCTCCTGTATGGCTCTGTGATCCGCATGTACCTTCGGCCTTCCTCCAGCTATGACTTGGATCAGGATCGCCAAGTTGCCATCTTTTACACAGTAGTTACGCCTATGCTAAACCCACTGATCTACAGCCTGAGGAACCAGGAGGTCAAGGGAGCTCTGCAAAGGCTTTCCAGAAAACTGCATCTCAGGAAACTTCCAGCCTGACTCCCAGGCCACCCAGAAAAGTTAAGATCTAACTTGAAAATGCCTCGAATAGATGGGTTGCATTCCTGATAACTAGTATGGTCACATTCCTGTGGGATAATCTTTTCTGTGACTCTTTCTTATTTGGATTTGGCAAGATGTTCATTTTTGAATAAATAGTTCTGGTTCCTATTGACTGACTTGGAATCTCGTCACTTTGAAACTGAAAAGATACTTTTAAATCATCAAACTTGAACCTCTCATCTTTCAGATCTAATATGAGGCATGGGGGATTACTAAGCTGAATTATTACACATCAGAAATTTGATCATTTTTAATATTTTATTATTATTTTTAAAAAATTTATTTTCCCAATTACAGTTGACACACAATATTATATGTTTTAAGTGTACAAAATAGTGATTAGACATTTAAATGAGTTATGAAGTGATCACTCCCATAAGTCTAGTACCACTAACACAATACATAGTTATTGCATTATTTATTGTACTTCCTATGCTGTACTTTAAGAAATTTGATCATTTTAGTGATGATATTGCATGTACTGTTTTCCAGAGAGAAGTCAAAGTGAGATACAATACCACTATACAGAAGAGAGGTTTTTCAGCAGACCATAGAGTAGTTTCAACCTCTCTTAAAATGGTGGTAATATTATGGTTTCTCATTATTCCAAACTCAAGTAATAATAAGCAGTTTAATACTGATAGTGACTGAATTATTTCATCTGAAATTTTGTGTTACTTCATAAAAGACAGCGTAGGTCACTGATAATAAAGGGTGGAGGGGATCTTCATAGTGGCTCTAATACCAGGAGTAGGTGGTCAGGTATGGAGAATATGTTAAGTAGAGCTGTTGAGACACACTGAAAAACTAGACACAATATGTAAAGGGAAAGGAAGAACCAAGGATGGACTCTGAAAATGGGTAGAATAATTATTTATATGTGGAAGGCTCTATGAAAGTGGGGGCATATAGATATGGTGGGAGAGGGGTGCAAAATCAATAACTTGTTTTTGGCCATATTTTGTAATATCTACCCAAGTGGAGATATTTCATAGGCAGTTAAATACATAATTCTTGAGCTTAAGGCATTGTCTTAAGATAGATATGTCCCAACAAAATGTAGATGATATTCAAAGGCTGGGTAAAATCACCTAATGAGAAAATATAGAAAAGACAACTATGAAAAGAGTCCCAATACGATTGCTCACTCCAGCATTTAGAGGTCTGGGAGAAGAGACAGCAAAGGAAATCAAGAAATGGCTATTTACAGGAAGAATGAAGGTAAGTTTGATATGTCTGGATCCTAGGAAAAAGTATTTCTGGAAAATGGGAGTGGTCACTCAAATGCATTTAAGAAGTCATTAATGAGAATAGATAATTAATTATTAGATTTGATAAGATATAGATTATTGCAAACTATGGTAAAGCCAGTTAAGTGAAGTGTTAGGGGGAAAATGACAATTATTGTCATTTTATGATACAACTAGAGGCTTGATGCATGAATTCATGCACAGGTGGAGTCCCTAGGCCTGGCCGGCAATCAGGGCCAATCGAGGCCTGCTGGCTGGGGGGAGATATGGGGATGGGAACCATGGGAGGTTGGCCGGCTAGGGAAGGACCACAGGAGGTTGGCCGTGGGCCCTCGGAGGAAGCTGGCCCTTGGCCTTCCTGGGAAAGGGGCTGTGTCTGCTGCCACCCATCCCCGGTTCCCCATCCCAGCCTGGTGTCCGAAGGCCCCCGGAAGGATTGGGACAGGAGGCGATAGTTGCCGGGCCGGGTGTGGAAGGAATGGACACAGGATGCCAGAGGATGCTGATCCTGGGGATTTGGCCTAAACTGGCAATTGGACATCCCCCTTTGGCCTGGTCTCCCCTAACTGTCCCTCTCACACACCTGGTCGCCCCTACTGCCCCCCCACCCCCACCAGCCTGATCACCCCTAACTGCCTTTGCCTGACTGCCTGCCTGCTCGCCCCTAACTGCCCCCTGCCAGCCTGATCATCTCTAACTGCCTCTGACTGCTTGCCTGATCGCCCCTAACTGCCCCCCTCTGCTAGCCTGGTTGCCCATAACTGCCCCCCTGCCGGCCTGGTCACCCATAACATGCCCCACCCCTGCCAGCCTGGTCACCCATAACTGCCTCCCCTGCCAGCCTGGTCGCCCCAACTGCCCCCCCCCCCCCCCGCACCAGCCTGGTCACCCCAGCTGCTCAACCCCCTCCACCCCCCTTGCTGGCCTGGTTGCCCCATGCAGCCTGCTGTTAAGTTGTTTGGTCATCCCTCACTAACCCCTCTGCCAGCCTTGTTGCTCCATGCAGCCTGTGTTCAGTCGTCCAACTGGTTATTTTGGTTGTGACAGCCCCTGGCTTTTTATATATTAGGATAGGTTGCAAGTGAGTAATTGGAAGCTGTGGTAATAGACATTTCTCAAGTATAATTTTTAAAAAGAAGATAGATTAAAAAAATGGTATGTAACTTGAGGAGGATAAGTCAAGGGAGAATTTTTTCTAATTTTTGTGAATACTGGTGACATTAAGCATCCTTTTCTGATAGAAATAATTTTTATATAATGAAATATTCAGGATTCAAGAAAGCAAGTAATCAATTGCAGGAACAGAGTCCTTGAAATGGAATGCATATCTATTAAGGGAATATTTTTATGAAGGAGATGAGCCACTTCTTTCCCTGTAACAAAAAGGAAGTCAGAGTATGCAGATGGGCTGGTTGATTTGATGGTGGGAAGATGGCATATACTTGAAAAGACTTCAGCTGAGAGTGGTGGGGAGCAGAATTGTTTTTGAGAATTGTAGAAGGAAATTAGGTGAAACATGCTAGAGTTTGAGACAGTGAAGTACTAGAAAAATGTTCTGGTAAGCCTCAATTCTGCTAATATTGAGAGCCCATTTAGGCATCTCATTTACAAGTTTAATATTAGTCATGTCAGCATGGTTGGTGATATTCTGCAATAATTATCTGGTAATCAAGTACAATTATGAATAAATAAAATCCTGGTAGAGCTAAAGTGAACAAAAGAATTAAGGGTGTTTACAAGAAGGTGGTTTACAGTTCTGGATCATAAAATGTATTCTAGTAAAGGTGGGAAATAAGGGCATAAATTAGGTGATGGATAATGAAAATCAATTTCAAGGGACAATAGATCTCAGTGATGTCAGAGAATTGCAGTTGAAGAACTAAGTTAAGGTGGAAAATACAGAAGCGGATAAGAAGTGAAAAGTTTAAAATTGAGTTTTATTTGGGGTTAATCTATAATAACAAAAGCGTAATATGCAAATCAACTGAACAACTGAACAGCAAAACGACCATGTGGACGACCTTCCAAATGACCATGCTATGACATCCACTGGTGCCAGGCCAGCCAAGGCGGGGCCCGACCATTGCCCCATGATCACCCTGCAGAGGGAGGCCCAGGCTACTGGCTGGCAGGGCAATCAATCAGGGTTTGATCAATCGTCCCAGAAGGGAGGCCCAGGCTACCCCTCGGTGGTGCTGTTGCAGGTGGGTGGGGCTTACCTCTTTGGGGTGATCAATCTCAGGGCTTCTGGACTGTGAGAGGCCACAGGCCAAGCTGAGAGCCCCCTCCCCCAGTGCATGAATTTTGTGCACCAGACATATAATTATTTATAATGGCAAAGTCTAAGATATGACCATATCTGAGTGGGTGTTTAAGATGGGATAAAGTAAAATATTGCTGAAGCTAAACAGGTCAGGAACTGAGAACCCAATTTATTTGTAAGATAAACCAGTTATATGGGCATTAGTGTTTCCAAAGTGATAATTAAATAGCAGTGGAGAGAGTTAGAGAATTAGTTGCTGAAGTCATCAAGGAGTGAAGGCGAAACACCAGAAAGTTTTATTTTTCTTATTTTATTTTTTAAAATAAAAAAGTATAAATTTAAGTTTAGAACATAATGATTTGATATACAGGGTGCAGCAAAAGTAAGTTTATAGTTGTGAGTGTGAAACATACATAGTTTATTTTGGTATTGTTATTTATTAATCATTGTATTCTTTTCCATACAAACAATTATAAACTTACTTTTGCTCTAGCCTGTATTATGTAATCACTCATAAGAGTGACTAGCCCATAGTAAGTACTATATATGTATTTTCTATTATTATTATTATCATTATTAGCATACAGATGAAGAAATAATGGGAGATAAGTACAAAGAGCTGCTAGGTAAAGGCTAGTATATGTACCTAGAGACTATTGATGAAATGAGAGTAAGACCAGGAGCTAATCTGCCTCATTCTTTTTATTGACTGAATAGCAATTCATAATATACTTACATTGTGTTTGGGATTTTCTTCAAAACCCTGAAAAAGAAATAATCCAAAACTTCCATACTTTATAATAATAGACATTTATTTCTCAGTCTAAAGTCTGTAAGTTGAGAGAGCCAACTGTGCTTCAGACTTTAGGTCAAGTTGAAGTCTGTTCTATGTATTTCTCATTCTGAAATTCAAGCTAAGGGAATCTAGTTATATGGATGAGCTTATCTTCCCAGGCTGAAATCCAAAGCTCATGAGGGCAACCAAACAGTCTAAACCTATTCAGAGATTTATTTATTTATTTATTTATTTATTTATTTATTTATTTATCGAAAGCAGCATTTGTTATGTCTGCTCACAAACTGCTGGCTAAAACAAGTCTGAAGTCAATGGTATGGAGATAAATATTTTGCCTTCAGTGAAACCATGGCTAAGACAGGAAAGGAAAGAAGAATTGTGAACAGATAATACTATCTGTCGAACTACTCAACACAATGAGCCAAGATTCCAATAATATGCATAAAAATTATAATTTTTCACTCTCATAGACAGTTTGTTTAACATAAAATACATGTACATTTGTATATATTATATATATTTATTCATGATATATAGGGGTTGGCAAAAGTAGATTTCAGTTGTTTGTATGGAAAGACATATAGGTTATGATTATTACAATAGCTTTATCAATCCTGTGTCTTATGTACTTAAAACTGTGAGAAAAACTTCTGGAAGAGGAAAGATATCTAAAAACAATTTTTAAAAAATAGAATTGTCCATCTGCTCTTCAAAATGTATTATTTTATTATACATTCCTATTTCTTTACCTTAAGAAAGTTCTTTAAATGGGAGCAGGGGGGATTCTTAGAAGAGACTACATTGCTAAGAAGTGAGGCTAATTAGTTGGTCAAGGCTAAAGGGGATTAGTAATCGAACTGCCAGTGAAGACAGAAAGGAGGGAGGTAGGTCAAGGAGGCAGGAAAGATAAAATCAGAGGAAACGGTAGAGTCCAGAAGAAAAATATTGGGTATGTAAGATACTTTCTGGCAAATGGAAAGAGCTAATTAACTAACCAAAAGTTGGATTGCTTTCCTTGTTATTATCATTTTATAAGTGCCAGGGCCTCCTTCATCTTGGAAATATTTATTATCTTAGTGTAGTCAAAGACAGGAAGTATAGTTTCTTAAACCAATTTTGGTGGTGTAAATTTTGACTAACAATTATAAATAGGTTATAAAACACTTTTTTTCTAGCCCATTATACAAAATTACCACATTTTTAGTTCCTTCTCAACTCAGTGCCATAACCAGGCATATTTTATAATTGAAACTTTTTCCAGACAAATAGTCTAAATCCATTTGTCATGCACTTTCTGCCCCATGGCAGAAACATGGGAGAGTGATCAAGACTTGGCCAATCACCTGTACCACCTTATTTGAATCTGGATGTGTTGGTGCAAAGAATAGAACTGGGCAGTTCTTTCTGGAGGTGATCATATCTAGTCTTCAAGCCTCCAAGGGTTATGCCCAGTGACTGTTGCTGGTAACTATTGTGGTGGGGATACAGTGGCAGTGAGAAGTTTGGTGATTACAGCATTGAGCTCATCAGACCAATCTGAGATATGATTTTGTCTGTGTTTCTCTTCCATTTTATTGAGCCCTGTTGCTTAGTCTCCTTGGAAAATCCATGTACATTTTCAATAACCATATTACCTTCACAAATCAATGAGAATTGATTTCTGTTCCTTGCATGTAAGTAACTCTGAGCATTAGAACCTGGGTGTTTAATCACAGGTCCAGAAAACAACCTCAGCTATAACCAAAGCCATGCTATTGTTTTACACTATATACATAATTTCATGTACTTTGTGTTTAAGGGAAATCTCAGGACAATATCCAATAAGAAAATCTGTAAAATGTACTTAATATAGATACTTCTAGGAAGTTCTAAAAGAAAAACATAACAAGGGACAAAACTGTTTTCCCAGAATCACAAATAAAATTTGGAACAGTGTTTTGGGGTTTCATCTAAAGAAAGAAATCCATGATCTGCTCCTCCATTTTCTGAAGGCTCTCTTGACATCCTCATTTCTCAGGCTGTAAATGAAGGGGTTCATCATGGGGGTCACTACTGTGTGCATGACTGTCAGGATGCGACCCTTGGCCACTGAATAGCTGGTAATAGGCTGGAAGTAGACCCCTGTGAGTGTGCCATAGAAGATAGCCACCACAGTGAGGTGGGAGCCACAGGTAGAAAAGGCTCTCCACTTGCCCTTGGCTGAGGGATTCCGGAGGACCACTGAGATGATGCAGGCATAGGAGGCAATGATGAAGGCCAGAGCTCCATTGATGACAATAACACCTTCTGTGTGAATCATCAGGGTGTTGAGGTGAGTGCTGGAGCAGGATAACTTCATCAGAGGGTAGAGGTCACAGAAGAAGTGAGTGATCCTGTTATCTGCACAGAAGATCAATTGGCCCATGAGAAAGGTGTGCAACAGGGCATGAAGATGGGAGAGGATATGGCACAGGGCCACCATCTGTGAGCATAGCATCCTGGTCAGAATCATATGATAGCGGAAAGGGTGGCAGATGGCAATGTATCTGTCATAGGCCATTATAGCCAGGAGGAAGTTTTCCATGGCTGCAAAGCATATGAAGAAATAAGTCTGGGCTAAGCAGCCCATGTAGGAAATGGTCTTTGTAGGAGAGAAAATGTTCTGCAGCATCTTGGGGACGGTGGTGGAGGTGAAGCAGATGTCTGCCAAGGCCAAGTTACTGAGGAAGATGTACATGGGGGTGTGGAGATGTGGAGTAGAGATAATCAGTGTGATGATGGCAAAGTTGCCAGAAATGTTGATTGCATACATAAATAGAAAAAGAAGGAAGAGTGGGATCTGTTCTTGTGGGTAGGCAGAAATGCCCAGGAGAACAAAATGGGATACACTGGTCCAGTTGGTATTTTCCATCTGTTGGCATAAGAACAAAAATGATTATTACTAGTTTCTTATTGAGGTATAATTGACATATAACATTATACTAGTTTAATGTGTACAATATAATGATTCAGTATTAGTATACATCGTGGAATGATCTCCATGATAAATCTAGCTAGCATCCAAATGCTAGTGTACTGCCGAAACCAGTTTGGCTCAGTGGATAGAGCATTGGCCTGTGGACTGAAAGGTCCGGGGTTCGATTCCGGTCAAGGGCACATACCTTGGTTGCGGGCACATTCCCAGTGGTGGGTGGGGGGGGTGTGTGCAAGAGGCAGCTGGTCGATGTTTCTCATCGACGTTTCTAACTCTCTATCCCTCTCAATTCCTCTTTGTGTAAAATCAATAAAATATATTAAAAACAAAACAAAACAAAACACACACCAAATGCTAGTGATTTGAAAAAATGAAAAATTTTTTTTTCTTGTGATGAGGACTTTTAAGAGCTACTCTGTTAGCAATTTCCAATATGCAATATAGTATTATTAGCTCTAGTGCCATGCTGTACATTGTATCCCCATGACTTATTTATTTTATACCTGGAAGTTTGTACTTTTGGATCCCTTTCATCCATTTTGCTTACCTCCTCCTCTACCTTCACCTCTAGCAACCACAAATCTGTTCTCTGTATCTATTAATTTTTTCTATAGATTTCACATATTAATGAGGTCATATGGCATTTGTCTTTCTCTGTCTGACTTATTTCACCTAGCATATTACCCTCAAAATCCATACATATTGTTGCAAATGGCAAGATTTCATTCTTTTTTTTTAATGGCTGGATAATATTCCTTTATTTATATCACATCTTCTTTATTCATTCATCCATCGATGGACAGATAGGTTATTTCCCTGCCTTAGCTATTATAACTAATGGTGCAGTAAATATGGGATTGCATATATCTTTTCAAATTAGTGTTTTTGTTTTTTTTTGAATAAATATCCAGAAGTAGGATTGTTGGATTACATGGTGATTCTCTTTTTAATTTTTTTGAGGAACCTCTATACTGTTTTTAAAAAAGGGTTATTTTTATAGACTTGGACATGTGAGCAGGCCATTTAGTTACTATCACTTTTTTGCTCCAATGTAAACTACATATGGTGTTTATGAAAGGATCAAGTGCTTGTTTTCCAAAATAACGAGGTATGAATTTTTCATTATAATTAACATTGTCACTATCACCATAGCTAACATCCACAGAGAACTTACCTTGAACCAGGGACTTTGCTACATTATCACATTTAATTTTTATAATAACTCTATGGAAGCAATTATTATTATTATTATTATTATTATTATTATCATTATTATTTCACAAATGAGAAAACTGAGCTATAGAAAGTTTAAGCTCATAAAAGGGCAAAATCTGGTTTTGTTTATCTGGCTGCAGAGGCTATGCTAGTGACACTGCATAACATAACTCCTCAAATTAAAACCAAGGCATCTCATGCATGGTAATAAGAACTGTTGATGGGCTATCTAACCAAGGCATTTTGGCTAACAGGGATTTCAGAGGTCATTTGGTCCAGCAATTTCTATTTTGGGAAATGCATATCCCAGTGATACCCAATGACTTCTCAGAGTACACAGACATGGTTTTAGGAGAATCAGTATCCAGATTCTCAGCTTTTGCATTTTTCTTTTCTTAAATCATTTTGTCTTTAAGATGTCACCAAATTATTATTCATTATTCTGTCTCCCACTTAACAAATGAAAGACATACTTTAACCCAGCCAAGTGTTATGCATTGGCTCAGGATATAAAAACCTTAAAGGAGCCAAATGAAGAGATAATTAGAGCTATTAAGAAAATGAATTACTTTAATGAACAGAATACAAATATTTTTAGATTGAGGGGTTTCCATTGCTTGCTTTAAAAAAATTGAATACCTAATTTAGTTATCAGCACATCATTAAAAATAATTTTTGATTATATGTAACACTAGTTACTGTCATATTACTTGAACAGCTTTTGGTCCCCTGGAATCTCAGAGAACAAGTCTACTAGTTTTCAACATTAAATCTAAACATCAATCAACAGAGGCAGCATTGCGCAGTGGGCTAGAACCCTGGAGCTTTCATTTAACAGCCATATGACCTTGAGGAAGTCACTTACCCTCTAGGAGCCTAGTGTTCTCATCTGTAAAATGGGGGGATTTTGATAGCACATTACTCATAAAGTTGTTATGAGGATTAAATGAGAGTACCTGGTCCAACTATGCCTATCAATTTTTCAGTCTTCTCTACACAGGGTCTCCAGGTTTTTCTGGGAGGACGGTGTTTTGCCATCCAGGTCTCTCTACAGTGAAACTGCTCCAGTTTGTATATCGTCTTACCATTTGCAACAGCATGGATAGACCTGGAGAGCATCATACTAAGCAAAATAAGCCAGTTAGAGAAAGATAACTATCACATGATCTCACTCATTTGTGGAACATAATGAACAACATAAACTGATGAACAAAAATAGATCCAGAGAGAGAGAATCATTGAACAGACTGTCAAACTTCAGAGGGAAGGCAGGGGAAGGGTTGGGTAAGAAATCAACCAAAGGACTTATATGTATACATATAAACAGAACCCATGGACACATAGGTTGAGGGCATGTGCTGAGGGATGGGGTAGGAATGGCAGGGGAGAGGTCAATGGGGGAAAAAGGAGACATATGTAATACTTTACACATTAAATAATTAAATAAAAAAAATAAAGTGTGGCTCTCAGAACTAAGCAAAATTCTGTGAGTCTGCTTTTTCATCCCAGGGTAATCATGATGATTTGCTCTGGTCATAAATCATAGCTTTTTGGGTGGAGATCAGAGTTGGCAGTCCACAAGTGAGCTATGTCCATGGCTATCCCAAGAATACTTAAACGTCACAATTAAATTGTTAGAAGAAAAAAGTGCAAGCAATTAAGATCTTCCCCCTATAAGGCACTTTCAGATGCATTGTCTCACATAACCTTACAGCACTTCCAGCTGCAGCAATCACTTACCCTCATTTCATGGATCAGGAAGCCAAAGCATAGGGAGGTGAAGTGATTTACTCAGCATAAATGGTCTGGCTGGACTTTACACTTATGTCTGAATACCTTGAGTTCTGTGTGCATCTGATTGTATCACACTCCCCCTTAGCTAACTTATCATCTTCCCTATGGAAATGGATTTATTCGCCACTCCTGAACTGTCTGCTTTTATATGTCAAATTAAAGATTGTCACCATGGTACACCTTAAGCAGGTAAGCATTAGCTTGTTCAATTATAAAAGTGTAAAAATTCATAATATGCCATTGAGCTATCCTTAATTGATTTCACTATGGTATGATGAGGAATAAGAACTAAGAGTTGTACCCTAACTGGTTTGGCTCAGTGGATAGAGCATCAGCCTGCCAACTGAAGGGCCCAAGGTTTGATTCTGGTCAAGGGCATGTATCTTGGTTGTGGGCACATCCCCAGGAGGGGGTGTGCAGGAGGCAGCTGATCGATGTTTCTCTCTCATCGATGTTTCTAACTCTCTATCCCTCTCCCTTCCTCTCTGTAAAAAATAAAAAAAATATATTAAAAAAAGAGTTGTAACCACATTTATTAAGCACTTAATGTAAACCAGGAATTGTTCTAAGAGCTTAATGTATGTATTTTTCCTTGATGATCACAGAAATTCTGTGATATAGGTATGTGATATGTGATATGATATAATGTCCCTGAGTGGAACACTCTTGACTAAATTATTCTTTCTTTTTTGTGGTTAAGGTTTAGTAAGGGGAAGGGAGAGACTCCATGAACACACAGCATATCTGATGATGGTATAGGGAAGAGGCACTGTGAAGGGAAAGAAGAAAAAAAAGGAAGATAACTTAGGGAGTCAGAGACAAACTTCACAGGATGCATAATATTTGAGAACGATGGTCTTCTCTCTGGAAATTACTAGGAGCCTATGTAGGAATAGTGTAAGGTGCTCAGAAAGCTCTGTGTAGGTGTGCATCCCTAGCGCAGGCACTCACCTTACTGCAGACCCCCAGTTAGACTGCAATGGGCTGGGCTCAGCATGCCCATCCTCCCTTAGGCAGCACACGTCATCATGTTTTGCTTTTACAGCAGCACGGAGCAGTCCATTTAGAGAAGACAGAGAAAGTTGCCCAGCACAGAAGAAAGAAAGGTGTCAGGAAGGGGTTGAAGGGCAGAATAGCTAGATACCAAGGGGTGCTTCTGCTTGTCAGAGGCAGGAAAGCGTGTCTGGTAAAGGCACTGGGAGGACTGAGCATGTTTTTACATGAATTCCCAGCTTCCAGTAGCACAGTTTCCCAAGTGTGTCATTGGCCGAATTCACTGCCTTCTCTGGGGAGCAGGGCCCATGAGGCAGTGCTTCCACTGTTAGTATTAGTGACCGTGGTTTGACATCTCAGCTGATCCCAGGAGACCATCCAGGACCTGGGAGACCAGCCTGGACATGGGGTTCTCTGATGTGAGCTCCAAACTGTGGCACTGAGAAAAAAGCTCAGGAAAACTTAGATATGGTCAAATCACGAATGGGTGTCTCCCTGCCTGAGTCCTGGAAGATGTAGCATTTTTTTTAAGTGATATATTCTTATTTTTTAAAAAAATTTAGCTGTGAAACATGTATTGAAAACTGAGATAGTGTCACTTTTTCCATTCCTCTCCAGGGGTGATCTCTTAATGTTTTGACATGTTCCCATTAACACATTTTCCTGTACACATATGTATGTGTACAGTTTTGTTTCCACAGAAATGAGTTCATTTATTCTGGAGCTTTCTTTGTTTATCTAATCAATATGTCGTGGTCCTATATCACCATCAGGCCTACCTCATTATTTTAAAAGTATTTTTTAGATTATTAGATGTGCCAGAACTTATAAAATATCCCTACGCATGCCACTTAATCTCCTTTTTTGGGGAAGCTATTACAAAAGAACCACTTCATGGATATTCCTATACAGCCTCTTCATGTACATATATTTTTATAGAAATGAAAATGCTAGATGGAAGTATATGTGTATTTTAAATTTCATCAGTGGCACTGGATTGTTCTCAAGAAAATTAAAACCAATTTATATAGCCTTTAAGGGCATATAGGAGTGCCCTTTCCACACCACCTGACAGCACCATTTGCAAACTCTTTGCTGTTTCTCAACCTAATGACAAAAAACAAAACAAAAAAACGCAAAACTATAAGAGGTTTACTTTTTATTTTCCTAACTGCTGGGGGTAATTTTTTGACCATTTTAGCTTTTCTTCTCTGAATTTTCCAACTATATCCTTGCTTACTTTTCTATGTGGTTGCTATGTTGTTGTTGTTTTTGTTTATTTATAAGGGTTATAATGTGGTAAAGAGATATTCTCTTAGGCTTTCCTTCCTTCCTTTTTTTAAAAAAATATATTTTATTGATTTTTTACATTGATGAGAGAGAGAGAAACATGGATCAGCTGCCTCCTGCACACCCCTTACTAGGGATATGCTTACAACCAAGGTACATGCCCTTGACTGGAATCACTAGAATCGAACCTTGGATCCTTCAGTCCACAGGCCAATGCTCTATCCACCGAACCAAACCAGTCAGAGCAGGCTTTCCTTCTTGATCTTACTCATAGCTCTCTAACTATTCTTAGTATCCAGCTTGGATGGACACTTTTTTCTTTTACTTATGCTCTTCATTCTGAGAACACAAATCATTAGTTTTCCTAGGAAGTAGTGTAACATTTAAAAAAAATATATTTTATTGATTTTTTACAGAGAGGAAAGGAGAGGGATAGAGAGCTAGAAACATCGATGAGAGAGAAACATCGACCAGCTGCCTCTCGCACACCCCTTACTGGGGATGTGCCCGCGACCAATGTACATGCCCTTGACCGGAATCGAACCTGGGACCTTTCAGTCCGCAGGCCAATGCTCTATCCACTGAGCCAAACCGGTTTCGGCCATTTTTTTTTTTTTTTTTTTAAATTGATTTTAGAGATGAAGGGAGAGGGAGAGAGAGATAGGAACATCGGTAATGAGAATCATTGATCTGCTGTCTCTAGCACACCCTCTACTGGGGATCGAGCCTACAACTCAGGCATATGCTTTTGATTGGAATTGAACCTGGGATCCTTCAGTCTGTAGGCCAACGCTCTAACCATTGAGTCAAACCCACTAGGATAGTGTGACATTTCTTTATTAGATTTCATATCAGTCAGTGCTCAAAAATCTGAAACACATATGAACATTGGCATCATTGAATGGACAGAGTTGGCAATAATAACAGTTCACATAGGTTGAGTGTTTACTATGTGTCAGGCATTCTGTTTAAAGTGTTCAAATGCTTATATGTCATTTAATCCTTACAGTAACCATATATGTGAGTTACCCCATGTTCATTGTAGCATTATTTATGACAGTCAAGACATGGAAACAGCCTAAGTGTTGTTTATTGAGCATTTACTATGATCCAAGTTAGTTAACATATTATTTACTACTTAGAGGAATCCAATGATGTAGTTATTCTTTCAGTTTTACAGAAAAAAGAAACCAGAACTGAGACGAAGAACTTTCCTGAAGTTATATAGTATGAAAGTGGTGGACTTTCGGTTCTGACTTGTAACTTCTGACATCAAGTCTTGAGTTTTTGCCACTAAATTACTACTTATTTTCTGGCATATAAGACGACCCCCCCTAATTTTACATTTAAAACATAGGTTTAGGCCTATATTCGCTGTATAAGACTACCCCCACTTCCGAGGCAACACCAGTTCTTTTTTTAATAGACGCCTCTCTGACTCTGGCCAATCTGAGCAGGCTTTTTTTCATTTCAAAAGTCGTCTTATACGCCAGAAAATACGGTAAATATAATTAGAACTAGGGTGGGTATATGTGTGGAGGGGCTTAGACTAACACAATCCATTTACTTTAACTTACAAATAAAAGAATCAAGTCTCAGAGACATTAAGTGATTATCTAGCAGTCGCAAAGCCAACACTGGAACCCAGGACTTAAATTAAAGCTTCGTTCTTATTCTTCTCTAGAATACTGCCTGTTTAAGAGTAAAGTATCTGGTCATTTCCTTTGTATTTAATTCTACCAGACATAATGAATCTTATATTCTTGAGCTAGAGATATATATCTTCTATAGTTCCTTTATAACGTGAGCTAAACAAAAAATTTGCACTTTTATTTTCATTTTATATGTATACAAGCCCCCACTGGCGGACTTTTCTTAATCCAGTAACAATAAGAACTGCTGTGGAAGTGTGTAGTACACTACTCGAAGCATGGGCACTTCACAAAGAGGGTTGGAGATAGGCTATCACAGATCCTCTCCCTGTCCTCAGATGTCAGTCTGCTCTGTGAAATACAAAACATGAGAAAAACAGGACTCTCAGTTTTAGAAATTACAGTTGTCGGGCTCTCCAGAGTCCAATTTTTGACTCTCAGTTCTGAGTCTTGGAGTCAGGACCCTAAGGTCCTGAAAAGAGTATTAGAGTGTTTTTCTTCTGAGTAGCTTTCCTAGAGCCCCCTTCATATCCCTGTTTCTCAAGCTGTAGATGAAAGGGTTCAACATGGGGGTGACCACTGTATACATCACTGAGAAGACTCTGTTCTTTCCACCTGAGGTGGATGATGGAGGACACAAATAGACCCCAATAGCTGTACTATAAAACAGAGAAACCATAGACAGATGGGAGGTGCAGTTGGAGAAGGCCTTTTGCTTACCCTTTGGGGAATCAATTCTTAGAATAGCCAATGCAATGTAAAAATAAGATGTAAGGATGCAGACAAAGGGTCCAATTAACAATAATCCTGCTACAAAGATGAGCATCAGGCTATTGACATAAGTACTGGAGCAGGCTAGCTTCAGGAGGGGGACCAGATCACAGAAGAAATGAGGGATGATATTGGGGCCACAGAAAGAAAGCCTGGTAACTAGGAGGGTATGCACTAGGGCATGGAAGACAGTGACCACCCATGACCCAGCCACCAAAAGGACACAACATTGGGAGTTCATGGTCATGGCATAATGGAGGGGGTGGCTGATGGCCACATAGCGATCAAATGCCATTACAGCCAGGAGAAAGTTGTCTAGATCTGCAAAAAGGCCAAAGAAATAGAGTTGTGTAAGGCACTCACCATAAGAAATCATCTTATTCCCTGAGCCAATATTACCTAGCATTTTGGGAATTATTGTAGAGATGAAACAGATGTCAGAGAAGGACAAGTTGGCCAGGAAGATGTACATGGGGGTGTGGAGGTTCCCATCAGAGCTGATGGCCAGGATGATGAGCAGGTTGCCCAGCACAGTGACCAGGTACATGCCCAGGAAGAGCCCAAACAGGAGAGGCTGCTGCTCTGGATGCTCAGAGAGGCCCATGAGGAGAAACTCATAGATACTGGTCTGGTTTCTTCTTTCCATGTCTGGAATTCTGTATGAAATAAATTGTATTAAGTATAAGTAGCAAAAGGTAAAATATAGATGTGTTAAAAATTTTTGAGCCCCTAGAAAAGTTCCGTGTTTTAGACAATTCTGTTTGAGAGAGCTTGAATTTATAACTATGCACATTAGAAAAGACCATTTGGATCAGATGATTTATAAAGTTATAGATTGGTGTCAGCACTTGACCAGATATCCAAGGCTCCTTCAAACGATGTCAGCTGTCCCCATGAAACATGGCAGGGAGGATGGAAGGTGCTCTGAATGGCACCCATCCTATCAGCACACTGAATAATTATAACTTCCCTGAATAATTATTAAGTAAATAACATTTTGCTTAGTTATAATTAATTAAAATAATTGATCTTATATAATTATAAGTAAAATAGCTGTATAATTTATTTTAAATACATTTTTAAAAAGGTGACATTTCAGAATAGCATGTATATTCATAATTTCATTTTTGTAAAATTAAAACGTAATTGTTGGTATATGTGTAAGGACACTGAAATAAACACTGTGTAGAGGTCAATAGTATTTTCTTTTGAGAAGTGAGTATGTGTCAGAAGGTTGTGGGTGCCACCTTCTGCATTACTCAGTTTTACCAGAACGTATTATCTTTGTAATAAAAAAAATTCTTTTTAAAGTATGAAGGATGTGATTGATTCATTGAATCAATCCAAGTGACCATCCGGAAGGCTTGGAGATTGGGGGAGTTCTGTCGAATTGACCAGGTTGTACTCTCTAAAAGGCAGCTCTGACAAGTGAGTAGGAGAACAAGAATCAAATGTGTGAAGGAAAGAACAAGTGAGGGAGCAGGAATTTGTCATCCATAGCCCAGTCCATGTAGGCCCTTTCAAATCTTTCCAACTTTTCCGAAGAAAAGGCTGTTAGAAGTGCATAAAATATTGCTCATTTCCTTTGACAAGGCTGGGAATCATTGTGTTTTTTCTCTGACAACAATGATGGTCTCACTCATCTGACCTTTCCACACACTTTGAACCTCTTCATCTGTATTTAAAAATCTAATAGACTCTTCTTGCTTCTGACTCCTTTGTTCTCACAGGGCTTTCTTATATTTAGATACTAGATTGATATATTGCAAAGCTATATAAAGGTGTCAAATCCTTAGTTCATCCCCCAAACTACCTATTTGTTTCCAGCCCTATTCAGAGAAGAGGATGTTTTGATCTGAGACTCAGATATTTTTATTTTCTGTAGCAACCATATTGTGGATACATCAGGAATCTCATAACTAATCTCATAACTAAATATTGGATTTTAGGTTTAACCAATCTATATCCATTGCTCTGAGTTAATGAAAAAGTCAGAGTAATAATAACAATACTTGCTGAGCAAGAGCCATGTACTGGTCACTAGATTATCTTAAGTGATAACTCTGTGCAAAGGTGCTGTGATTATCTTTATTAAGAAACTGAGAATTAAGTTATTAAGAATACATTTGCATTCCGAGGGGTTAAGAAACTTGCAAAACCACACATTTAGGAATTGAAGTTAAATTGTCTGAATCAAAAGCCTAAGTTTTCTGATCTGCTATGCTGTTTTTCAGTGTTCACCAAACCACATTCTAACTCTGGCTCAGCTTCCTGCATATCCTATATAAATAAAGAGCTAACGTGCTAATTAGACTGATGGTGGAACAACCTTCTGGAATGACCTTCCAGAATGACCGGTGGGCAAGGGGTGGGACCGCTAGGACCTACTCTTGCACGGATTTTGTGCATTGGCCTCTAGTGTTCAATAAGGAGAAAATGAACCATCAGCAAATTCATTCATTCCAATTGTATCGAGCTCTAGCTGACAAATAAAATTGCATATATTTAACGGGTACAGTGTGATGTTTTAATATGTTTAGTGCATAATTACAGATACATTGTGAAATGATAATCACAATCAAGTTAATTAACATATCCATCACCTTAGAGAATTGAAATACTCATTCAATTGGGCAGTTCTAGTTCATGGCAAATGGGGATATTTTGTAATATTGGCTTATGCATCAATCTTATGTGAGTGTGAATTGATGTAAATCAGTCCACTTCTGTTCAATGTTTGGATAAGATCCAGTTTCTATACTTGTAAAACTTAAGGCCTCAAATCATGATTTTTACATGAAAGGCCCAGACTCTTTCCTTTCTACTGTCTCTCTCTCTCTCTCTCCTCTGTCCCCAAATGCAACTGGATCTAGACTTAGGAGCTTAGCAAATAGCAGGAAATACAGTGATATATTATTTTTATATGTATCCAACTATATCACCTTTATAGTAAAAAGTGGAGTAAATGAACATTTATTCCAATTTTTACTTTTCTTGCTCAAGGTTAACTTAACCTTTAGGAATCTTATTATTCACTAAAAGCATATCACCCATTATAAACAGTTTACACTGATTCAAAATGAAAATGTACAAAATGAATTAATATGATTCTTTTGATCTTTAAGGCATGTAAACTAATAAAATGTAAAACAATTAACTTTTGGGACAACAATATGTCTTTAGGGTTCAATGTTGTTATTATGACAAATGGTCTAACACCCTTGCCAAGGATCCAAGCTGGAGGAGTGTGTCACAATCACATGGGGAGCATTTCCTGTGTTCCCCCTCAAAATGGAACTGTCATGGTATCTATACACTTAAAACCTCTGCCTTAGACTCATTTACGTGCTTCCTAGGAGAATATTTAAGTCACATAGAGTAAAGAAGAAAAATTTTGATTCACCTTCTATATCCAACCTACTAATATGCGTTGAATAATTCATTTAGCTTCTTTGACCCGTAGTTTCCCTCTCTGTGAAGAGGGATAACTGAGTCTGTGTCATAGGATGTTGTAAGATTCCTTATTACCTCATATCAGGAAAATGTCGATGCTATTTCTTATCATGACATAATCAGCCCTTCACGATTCCTTCCCCATCTGTCTGTCCAATGACACTTGCCTCGCATGCCATGCCACTCCACATTCTTGCCCATGAATTATTCACTGTCCTCAAGCAACTCATCATGTTTTTCCTGCATGCCTTTGCTGCATAGCTATTCCACCTCCCTGAATGTCTCCTCCTGGAGATGTTGGAGTTTATTGCTTTATCTTCTGTGCTTCCCAGTCCTGTATATGGGTCTCTGTAGAACACTTGATATATTGCCTTATAATTACTTATCTCCCTTAGACTGTTTGGTCCTCAGTACCAGGGACTCATTTTTATTCATCTTGTTTCTTCTTAGTATGTACTTGGTAATTTTCTATTGAATAAATCAATGGATGGGTAGACAGTAAAATGACATTTTAAGCTACAGTGAAACTGTATGGTATTATTGTTTAGCTACCAGCATTACCTTTTACTTACAGAGATAGTTAATAAAACAGATGACTCTTAAAGAAGATCTTTGGTTGCTTATGTTCTGGTACATAGAAGGTGTTCAAAATTGTTTGTGAAAATGAAAAAAAATGCCCTAGCTGGTGTGGCTCAGTGGTTGAATGTTGACCCATGAATGTTCTCCTGATCTCCTCCTGATCAGGGTTTGATTCCCTGTCAGGGCACAAGTCCAGGTTTCGGTCTCTATTCCCAGTAGGGGGCATGTAAGGGGCAGTTGATCAATTATTCTCTCTCAGTATTGATGTTTCTATCTCTCTATCTTTATCCCATTCTCTCTCTGAAATAAATAAAAACATATTTTAAAAAATGTATTGTGGTTGTTCAAAGTAATCAATTGTGTATTTTCACAAATACTGAATTCATGGTTTGTTTATATCTTACATTCAAACTAAATATTGTTTTATTTTAATTTAAAAAGATGCACAAGAAATTAATGCTTGGAATTCAGATTTAATGTGAGCATATCTTCATGTGCCCCTTTCCAATGCTGAGAAATGTTCACCAATTCTCTTGCTTTTGTATATTTGAAAACAGCAAACATGATCTGATATGCTCCATTCACATGTCAAGTCCCTCTAGGAGTATATGGAGTTTAGGAAATGGTGGTTTCAGGGAACAAAGGATTAAATTAATAAGCTGGGACAATAGTTCTTTGGATCAAAGCTACCTAACCACCCCACCCTTTAGGAACTTAAAGGACATTAAGCCATCTAATACGACTGTCTTATTTTATGAACAAATAAACAGACCTCAAAGAGCTGCTACAATCTGTCCAAGTTCAACACTACACTTGTTACCAAAAACAGGATTCCTGAAACAATTTACAGTGGACCATTCTGCTTCTCTTGACATCTGGCCAATGACTTACTGTCAGTCCTGAGTTGGGCCAAGAAGAGCTGCTTATTTCTTCATGTTAAGGTAGATGTTTGATTATTCTGTTCTCAGTTCTCACTTGTCAAGACTGAAGAAGTCATATTTGTTGACCAAATGGAAAGAGCATCTTCCCCTATGTTTAAGGCAGAAGGGACCCCTGGTATATGAAAGCCCAATCTACTCTACAGAAGAAATGAGAGGAGGGCACTCTAAATCCCGAGTCAGCCAGCCTGACTAGGATCCCAGGAAAACATGCAGCTTCTAGCACAATCCCCAGAGCTCTCTGAGGGAAGTTTCAGAGACATCTGGGAATACCAGTCTCTAAGGTATTCATTATGGGAAAAGCTTGGTTCATGCCCAGTCCCAGTCCTCATATTCTAAATGATTGCTCTGTGACTTTATGAGGTTTGTTTATCCTCTTTGGACTTTGGTTTTCTCAAGTAAATAAACCAGAAAACAAAATATTCTCTCACAATAGAAATCTTTGAGTTAAAAAATATATTTTTTTGTGAGCATATGGAGTGTTATCTTGTAGTTTTAATGAATACTTCCTCAATTCCTAATGATGTTGAGCACATTTTCATGTACCTATTGGTCATTCCTACACATTCTTTATTCTTTTTAAAATATATTTTTATTGATTTCAGAGAGGAAGAGAGAGGAAGAGAGAGAGAGAAAGATAGAAACATCCATGATGAGAGAGAATCATTGATTGGCTGCTGCCTGCCCACTCCCTACTGGGGATTGAATGCCCTGACTGGGAATCAAACCATGACCTCCCGGTTCATAGGTTGACACTCAACCACTGAACCACACCAGCTGGGCTGTCATTTTTTTTTTTTTTTTTAATCCATACCTGAGGATATTTTTACCATTGATTTTTCAGACAGAATGGAAGGGGGGAGAAAGGCACAGGAAGAGAGAGAGAGAGAGAGAGAGAGAGAGAGAGAGAGAGAGAGAGAGAGAGAGAGAGAGAAAGAAACACCAACATGAGAGAGACACATTGGTTGGCTGCCTCCTATTAATACCCAAACTGGGGCAGGGGATCAAATCCACAACTGAAGTATGTGCCCTTGACCAGGAATCAAATCCAAGACCTTTTGGTCTGTGGGAAGACAGTCTAACCATTGAGAAAAAATGGCCATGGCAGGTTGATTATCTTTTGATAATGCTTTGTAGTTTTAACTCTGATTTAATGGATATACTCTCATTTTTTTTTTTTTTAGTTTAACTATTTAAAAAAACCAAAAATTTAATCAACATATTTGACCATTTTCCATTTCCATATATCTTATATTATTTCCTAAAAATGTTTATCTTTTTATTTAAGTGTTTCTCAACCTAGCTTTCTGCCCCACATTCTATTCCAGCTCATAACTATCTTCCTTTCCCTCATGGGTTTCTCCTAGATTATTTTGTTTACCTTAGTTTCTGAAGGAGTGTTTTGGTAGATAGAACCAGCAGCCTAAGCTAATGACCCTTTTAGCAACAACTTGAAATCTAGAGGCTCAGAGAAGTCAAACAACTCCCCCTCCCTCAAGGTAGTGGGGCCAGAAAACCTTTTGGCCAGGTTTGGAGTCAAAGTTTGCTATGTTCTACCTCCTATCCTGACCTCCTTATGCCTTAGTTTCCAGCTTTCCGAGGAGATACCCCAAGCAACCACTACCCTGAGATCAAAGACACTGTCATCCCTGGGCACAAAACTGATCAAATACAACCCCCCCCCCCCCCCACTCCCCAGTATGCTCTGCACTCCTCCCATGCTCCTTGGTGAGCCTGGCCTAGGGAGCCAGAGTATGAGGCTAGACAATTACTTCATGTCTGTCTCTAAGGATCAGCCAGGGGAATCATACTCCAGAGGCCCTGAACCTAGAAATACTCCCGTGACAAGGTGCACAAAGGATGTCTAACACCCATCACTGCAGTCAGGGTTGCTGCTCTTCAGCTGGCTCAATGAAACTAGCCTCACCGGCTCCTTTCAAACCTCTCAACTGCCGTCGGCTAAGAAGAGCCCTGCGTGCTTGAAGCATGGTCTTCTGAGACCAAAGGGAGAACCCAGGAACAGGGTGGGCTCCTTTGGGGGTGCAATGCTGTTTGGGCCAGAGCAATATGGTGAGTGCTGCAAAAAAGGGACAGGAAGGATTGTGTTTTCCCTCAGAGACACACAAAGATTGCAGTCAGCATCCCTGTGCACTGTCCCAGACATCCTGAGGTGAGCAGTGGGAACCGAGTCACCTACTAGATCTGCCTTCTGCAGAGGAAGAGGTTCAGCTCAGAGGTGGCTGTGATGCAGGGCGTTTAAGGACGTGGGAAATGCTGTATTTCCTCTTTGTGACTTAATATCATTGAGCCTTGTGTAAATATCTGTGCTGTCAGATAACAAAAGCATGCACTACACAGAGCAGTTGGTTAGATACTGCAATGTATTGTGCTTTCGGTTCAGCAAATGGCAGCTCTTAATGCCCATGTGCTATATAGCATACATGGAAGTAACCTGGAACTCACATCCCCAACCAATACCTACCACTTTGCTTTTGTGTTTTAATCTCTCTGCCTACTTGCTCTCTTTTACCAGCTAAACTGAAGAATAGAAAAGAATTAGGGGAGATCCAGGAGGGAAGGTCTAGGGACCTTTATAGTCTAATCTACTGAATAAAATATGACTATATCATTGAGGACTACAAGTGTTACTTTTTGCGCAAGTTTCCTGTATCTCTTTTCTCTTCTTAGAAAGAGTGGTGTCATGGAAAGAATTAACCAGTCCAGTGTCACTGAATTCCTCCTCTTGGGTCTCTCTGAGAGCCCAGCGCAGCAACCTCTCCTATTTGGCATCTTCCTGGGCATGTACCTGGTCACTGTTTTGGGGAACCTGCTCATCATCCTGGCCATCAGCTTTGACCCTCACCTACACACCCCGATGTACTTCTTCCTGGCCAACCTCTCATTTGCCGATGCCTGCTTTTCTTCTACCACAATCCCCAAGATGCTGGTGAACATCCAGACACATAGTCAGACCATATCATATGGGGGTTGCTTGGTCCAGATGCAGTTTTTCATGACATTTGGGGCACTGGATGACTTCCTCTTGGGGGTGATGGCTTATGATCGCTATGTGGCCATCTGCAAGCCTCTGCACTACTCCACACTCATGAGTCCTTTTGTGTGTATGCTTTTTCTCATAGCATGCTGGGTTCTTACCATCCTCGCTGCCCTCTTACACACCCTGCTCATGGCTAGGCTTTCTTTCTGTGCAGGCAACACCATCCAACACTTCTTCTGTGACGTGGTCCCTCTGCTGCAGCTCTCTTGCTCAGACACCAGCACCAACCAGGTAGCCTTGTTCACTGTGGCCTCCATGATACTTACCGGCCCTCTCTTCCTGATTATCCTGTCATATTCACACATCATCTCCTCTGTCCTTAGGGTCCCATCTGCCTCTGGCAGGCAAAAGGCTTTCTCCACTTGTGGGTCCCACCTCACTGTGGTCTTCTTGTTTTATGGTACAGCAATCGGTATCTATCTGTGCCCACCTTCATCACACTCAGGGGGGAAGGACAAAGTTGCAGCTGTATTTTACACAGTGGTGACCCCCATGCTCAACCCCTTCATTTACAGCCTCAGGAACAATGACATGAAGACTGCACTGAGAAGGCTTTTTGGAATTCACAACTGTCTTCCCAGGGACTCTAATGTTATATCCATATTTTGACATTACATCCTGAAGAAATCCTGTGTTTGTGAAGAAATATGGTCCTGTATCACATTTACTTAGCTTTTAGAGAAGAGTGATCTAGAAATCATTCTCTTAAACCCTCCAAATCCTACAATGTATGTAAGTCAGCATATTTCATAAAGGACATATACTATGATAAATGTTGTCAGTATTTCCTTGGTTTGAATGGTGATCTCAGCTAAAGGGGGGTAAAGGTAAATTAAAACTTCATTTATTTACTGTCCTAATTAAAGTGTGAATTTTTA
This sequence comes from Pipistrellus hanaki, assembly GCF_964339955.1. NCBI lineage: Eukaryota > Metazoa > Chordata > Mammalia > Chiroptera > Vespertilionidae > Pipistrellus > Pipistrellus hanaki. Next base: position 14,672,663 of record NC_140513.1, on the reverse strand, counting down.
AACATGCAACTCAACATTTATTAATCTCTCTCATTTGCCAGATACTGTGTCAGGCAGAGGGGATACTGAATCTACTTCCCCATGTGCTATGTAGTTGCACTTATAGTTGCAATTAATGACAATATATGTCTAACTGTGATGATTTCTCCATAAAGCTTAATATTTACTTTGTTCCACTTTATTATCTCTCTAAATGTATTATACCATTTACTATTAGTTCCCTAATTATATACCACATCTTGGATATGGTACTACGATGATCAAATTTTACAGGTGGGGAAACTATGCTGTAAGTGGAAGGGAAGGTTGAAATTTGTTTCTTGTCTGACTCAGGAATCTACACACTTACATTCTTGAGTATCATGCTGCTCAATGCTAATGTTTGTACTAAGAAAAATATTCATATTAAAGCTAATATGTATATGTTGGTGCCTACCATGTATATAGTAGTATCATAGGCCAGGTACTATGCTATACACTACTGACAAAATGTTCAAATAAGTAAAATACTGTCCATGTTTATACATGGTAGAAACATGTTCTATTTATTGTTAATCAAATCAGGTAGTGATAGTTTCCATAATAAGTGTTGGAGCACAAAAGGAAGAAAAAAAAGTGTCAGGTACAGTTTTACCCATGAGTTGACATTTTATTGAGGTTTAACGTGTGAGCTCATTTGAATTGGTGAAGGAAGATTCCATAGGGACAGGCTAGTTACAGAGGGTCATGCTTGTTCTTGGAGCCATTGCAGTCCAACTTTGGAAATGTTTGTTATCTCTCTGAAGGTGGGTCTTGCCTTTCTTTACCAGTTCAGTTTCCATTAAGTCTCTTGGTCAATTCTGTTCTTTGTGGCTCTCTCTCCCTATTGTCAATGCTTTTGAATCCTGGCTGCAGATTAGTATTTTCTAGGGCTTCAGAAATCTCTAAAGAAGAGATCCTAGTGTCTTTCATAAAAAGAAAATGATAAAACTGGTAACTGGAATGAATCCAGTTTGAGAATACTATTGTGGGATTTTCTTCCTGGCAGCAAAAAGACAAATGAAATAAGGTATGAAAATACCTGATAAATAGTTTACCCTAGTAACAATTAGTAAGATAAAAATCACTGGGGGTGGGGTGGGGGTGGGAATAGAGTACTGAGAAGTTCCTAAATACTTAATCCTGGTTTAATCCTTTTACACGTAGTTCAGATTTTTTTTAAAAAAATGTATTTTATTGAGTTTGTACAGAGAGGAAGAAGAGGGATAGAGAGTTAGAAACATTGATGAGAGAGAATCATTGATCAGCTGTCTCCTGCACACTCCCTATTGGGGATGTGCCCACAATCAAGGTACGTTCCCTTGACCAGAATCAAATCTGGGACCTTTTAAATATATTTTATTGATTTTGTACAGAGAGGAAGGGAGAGAGATAGAGAGTTAGAAACATCGATGAGAGAGAGTCATCGATCAGCAGCCTCTTGCACACCCCCTACTGGGGATGTGCCCGCAACCAAGGTACATGCCCTTGACCGGAATCGAACCCGGGACCATTCAGTCCCCAAGCCGACGCTCTATCCATTGAGCCAAACCGGTCTCGGCCAAATCTGGGACCTTTTAGTCTGTAGGCCAACACTCTATCCACTAACCGGTTTTGGCACACCTCGTTCAGTTTTTAATTATTTGTCTGCTTTAATTCTCTGTCTCTCCAGAAAAATTCTTGGGACTTGCTATACACTTTCTACCTTTGAATAACAGTTATTTCACTATTACACATTATCTTATTTATTTATTTATTTATTTATTTATTAAATTAAATTGTTATCTGTGTACATATTTTAACATTGCCCTCCCCTCCCATAAATACCCTCCCTCCCCAGAGTTTTGTGTCCATTGGTTATACTTATATGCATGTATACAAGTCCTTGTTGATCTCTTATCTCCCCCAGATCTCCCTACCCTCCCTGCTGTAATTTGACAGTCTGCTTGTTGCTTTACTGTCTCTATATCTATCTTTTGGTTCATCAGTTTATAATGTTCTTTATTATCCATAAATGAGTGAGGTTATGTGGTGTTTCTCTTTCATTAACTGGCTTATTTCACTTAGCATGATGTTCTCCATTTCTATCCAGGTTGCTGCAAATGATGAGAATTCCTTCTTTTATTATGGCAGCATAGTATTCCATTTTGTAGATGTACCATAGTTTTTTGATCCAATCATCTGCTGATGGGCACCTAGGCTGTTTCCAAATCCTAGACTATTGCACATTATTTTAAACTAGAGGCCTAGTGCAAGAATTTGTGCATCAGTGGGGGTCCTTTGGCTTGGCCTGTGGGATTGGACTGAAACTGGCTCTCCTCCCCCGAGGGGTCCCGGATTGTGAGAGGGTGCAGGCCAGGTGGAGGGAGCCCACCTGTGCACTGTTAGGGCTGGGAAGGGACCACAGGAGGGCTCCAGGGCATGTTCGGCCAGTTTTGCTCAGTCCTGATCTGCTGGAACCTAGCAGCAAGTTAACCTACCAGTCGGAGCATTTGCCCCCTGGTGGTTAGTGCATGTCATAGTGAGCAGTTAAGTGGCCTTAGCATATCATTAGCATATTATGCTTTAACTAATATGTCCCGGTGTATGAAATTTGTGCTTGGGGGTGTGTCCCTCAGCCCAGCCTGCACCCTCTCCAATCTGGGATTCCTCTCACAATCCAGGACTGCTGCCTCCTAACTGCTCACCTACCTGCCTTCCTGATATATTCAACACATATAACACATATTAAATTCTTTCAAATGTTTTTATTTCTAACTTTATACCTCAAACAGACTAGAGTTTGGGCATCACCATAGCCTTAAATGTTACTCTTCTTGCTGACTATGTAGTAATAAGTCTTATATTGGGTCGGCAGCTAAGTAATTGCGGATTTTTTAAAGAAAATCAAAGACAATTTTTTCATGGAACTAAATAACTTTATTCTGTAATGTATTGCCCATTTTGATCAATGACCTTTTGCCATCTTTCAGGCAGCATCATAATCCCACGTTCAAAAAACTTCTGGTTTTTATTAGCAAAAAACTGAATCAGGTACGATTTGACATCATCATCATTATTGAAATTTTTACCATTCAAGGAGTTTTGTAAAGATCGAAACAAAAAGTAATCAGATGGTGCAAGGTCAGGACTATATGGTGGATGTGGCAAGACATCCCAACCAAGCTCCATTAATTTTTGCCGAGTGACCAAAGATGTGTGTGGCCTTGCATTGTCATGATGGAATACAACACCTTTTCGATTTGTCAATTCGGGCCGCTTTTCTTCAACTGCATTGTTTAATTTTGTTAGTTGTTCAATGTAGACATCAGAATTGATCGTTCGGTTGGGTGGTAAGAGTTCAAAGTAGACAATTCCTTTGTAATCCCACCAAACTGATAACAAAACCTTCTTTTGATGAATATCAGCTTTTGATGTTGTTTGAGTTGGTTCACCTGGCCTGCTCCACGATCTTTTCCGCTTGATATTGTTGTAAACAACCCATTTTTCATTGCCAGTTATCAGTCGTTTTAAAAATGGATCATTTTCATTACGTTTCTTTAGCAAATCGCAGCTGCTAATGCGTTGCGTTAACTGTGATTCTTTCAGTTCGTGAGGAACCCATGTATCGAGTTTTTGAACATAGCCAAGTTGTTTTAAGTGATTTTCAATGCATGTATGTGATACATGAAGCTTCTCTGCAATCTCACGTGTTGTACTGTGACAGTCCGAATTGATTATTGCTTTGATTAGGGCGTCATCAACTTCAACTGGACGACCAGAGCGTCTTTCATCTTTGAGTGAAAAATCACCAGAACGAAATTTGGCAAACCAATTTTGACACTGCCGTTCTTTTAAGGCTTCGTCACCATAAACAGCACATAACTTTTTATGAGCTTGCGATGCATTTTCCCTTTGCGGAAATAAAAAAGCAAAATATGACGAAAATGTTCCTTTTGATTTTCCATTTTTCAACGAACGCCAAACAAAAACTACAAAACAGATCAAAAAACTTTTTTTACTGATTAAAAGCTGAATAGCCAACTATCAAATACAAAATGTGTTTTACATTTGTACTACGTCTGCAAACCTAAAAATTCAACTGAAGCCATATATGTGTGAAACCCGCAATTACTTAGTTGCCGACCCAATATTTATGTATAAAGTTGGGTAAATATATTGCATTTTGCATCCGGCAGTCAAAAAAAGAGATGAAAAGATTGGGGTAAAAGCTTGATGCCCATAATGACAATAATATGGGTGGGACTCACAACAAATGCTATATAATGGACTGTGTTGAGGAGCATGTCAAGTCAAATGAGAACTTTTAGACACAAATGACATCCTATAACATAAAATTGTCCAGTGCCTTGTCAAGAACTCAAGTGTCCCTTTGTGGATATAGGTAATTGGAAATCAGTAGTGCTTTATAACAAATGTATATTTTACTGTGCATTGTGAGATAATTATCAGTTAAAATATCAAAATATGCTTGAATGACATTAGCAAAATTACAAGTGTCACTGAAATCCCACAAGGCTTCATAAATACAAAAAGCCACTAATGGATATAGGTAGTAATTTTTAAAAAAAACTTTGGCTTCATTTGCATAGAAAATATAGTCTGATGTGATGATACAAAGCATGATGTATAGTATCTGATATATCTATGCTATATATGAAAGACATATATAGAAAATCTAATAGCTCAGGAAAGAGCCTCTGATATTATAGATTGGAAAAAGAAATGTACTGCAGGCAGAATCAATCTGAAAATACCAACATGAACCAGATATTTCTCTATTACTAATATAATTTAAGTATTTCCTTGTTTCACTCTCCCCACTCCCAGAGTTCATGTAAGATCTTATAATTTTGCCTCCCATACCTCCATAATTTAATTATTTACACCAGGCTCTTCAAATCAGAGTTCACAGATCTGCAGCATCAGCATCATTTGGGGGCATCATAAATGCAAATTTGGGAGTTCATCCAAGAACTACTGAGTTGGACTTCATGGTGGTAGATTTCAGGAATCTGTATTTTATTTTATTTTATTATTATATTATTATTATTATTATTATTATTATTATTATTATTATTTTTAGGAATCTGTGTTTTAACAAGTTCTCCAGGAATTCTTGTGCACACTAAACCTTGGAAAGCTTTGCTTTCTTTCTTCATTTGGGAAGGCAGGATGTCCATGAAGGATAGTCAGTGCTGGAACTGGAATGGCGTTTGTAGGAAAGTGATGATGTGTGCAGAGAGTATGTATGTGATAGTATGTATCTGTATCTACAAAGGATGACAGCATGAAGCATGCTTTCATTAATTATTGGGGGGGCTAAGCAACATCAACCACACAGTACAGCAAAGTGGGTCCCGTGATCAGTCGTGGTCTCCTAAGGGGACCTTCATCTCAGAGTTATAACATTTTATATCATTGCTGGAGAGTAATACATTTCTTCTTATATAAGTAAGTAGTTTGGATTCCTTGCTTTCAATAAGCCTATAAAGATGAAAAGAAAATCTATTATTTTAGATAAGATTGTGTAGAGAAATAATGTAGCTAAATGCTTTATATTCTTAGGTTAAAGCTTGAGATTATGAACTCAAAATATGAGTTTCCAAAAATATCCTCTAATAACAGATAACCAAACTGTATATTATTATATATCTTAGGCCTCCAAGTTGTAGAAATCAGTAGTAAAATTGATCTAGCACTTGCTAATCAAAATTTACTAATAAAGGAGAGCATTATTAATAAGATAATGAATGCAGTTAGACAAGAAGAAGAAATAAAAGGCATACAAATTGGAAAAGAAGAAGTAAAGGTGTCCTTATTTGCAGATGACATGATATTGTACATAAAAAATCTGAAAAACTCCACAAAAAACTAACAGACTTAATAAATGAATTCGACAATGCAGCAGGATACAAAATTAACACCAAGAAATCTAAGGCATTTCCATACACCAATAGTGAGCTTACAGAAAGAGAGAATAAAAAAGCAATCCCACTCACCATTATACAAAAAAAAAAAAAAGATATATAGGAATAAACTTAACTAAGGTGGTAAAAGACCTATATGTGGAGAACTACAGGACACTGAAAAAAGAGATAGAGGAAGGCGTAAACAGATGGAAGAACATACCATGTTCATGGATTGGTAGTATCAACATCATTAAAATGTCCATGCTACCCAAAGCAATCTATAGATTCAATGCATTCCCTATGAAAATACCAATGGCATATTTCACAGATCTAGAAAGAACTCTCCAAAAATTCGTCTGGAATAAAAAAGACCCTGAATAGCCACAGCAATCCTGAGAAAGAAGAATAAAGTAGGAGGGATCTCAATACCAGATTTCAAGCGGTATTACAGAGCCACTGTTCTCAAAACAGCATGGTACTGGCACAAGAACAGACATAGATCAATGGAATAGAATAGAAATCCAGATATCGACCCAAACCACTATGCTCAATTAATATTTGACAAAGAAGGCATGAACATACAATGGAGTCAAGACAGTCTCTTCAATAAATGGTGTTGGAAAAATTGGACAGATACATGCAAAAAAAATGAAACTAGATCACTAACTTACACCATACACAAAAATAAACTCAAATAAACAGAACTTAATCATAAAATGGGAAACCATAAAAATACTAGAGGAATTCACAGGCATCAAAATCTCAGACATATGCCAAAAGAACTTCTTCATTGATACTGCCCTAGGGTAATGGAAGCTAAAGAGAAAATAAATAAATGGTACTACATTAAAATAAAAATCCCTTTTACAACAAAAGAAACCATCAAAAAAAACAAAAAGAAAGCCCACTGTATGGGAGAACATATTTGCAAATATTATCACAGTTAAAGGTTTAATCTCCAACATCTATAGACAACTTATACAACTTAATAAAAGGAAGATAAATGATCCAATAAAAAATGGGCAACAGACCTAAATAGAATCTTTTCAAAAGAAGACAGAAGGAAGGCAAAGAGACACATGAAAACATGCTCTAAGTCACTAATTATTTGAGAGATGCAAATCAAAACGATAATGTGGTACCATCTCACACCTGTCAGAAAGGCTATCATCAACAAATCAACAAATGACAAGTGTTGGCGAGGATGCGGAGAAAAAGGAACACTCGTGCACTGCTGGGGGGAATGCAGACTGGTGAAGCCACTGTGGCAGAACAGTATGGAGTTTCCTAAAAAAACTAAAAATGGAACTCCCATTTGACCCAGTAATCCCACTTCTAGGAATTTATCCCAAGAAACTAGAAACACCAATCAGAAGGGATATATATACCCATAAATTCATAGCAGCACAATTTACAATAGCTAAGATTTGGAAACAGCCTAGGTGCCCATCAGCAGATGACTGGATCAGAAAACTATGGTACATATACACAATAGAAGACTATACTGCCATAAAAAAGAAGGAATTCTTACCATTTGCAGCAACCTAGATAGATTTGGAGAACATTATGCTAAGTGAAATAAGCCAGTCAATGAAAGAAAAATGCCACCTGATCTCACACGTTTGTGGATAATAAAAAACATTATAAATGGATGAACAAAAAGATATAGAGGCAGTAAAGTATCAAACAGACTGTCAAATTACAGCAGGAAGCTTAGGGAGATGTGATCAACTGAAGGCCTTATATGCATGCATATTAAAATAACCAATGGATGCAAAACATTAGAGGGTAAAGGCAATTATGGGAGTGGGGTGGGGGCAATGGTAAGATATGTACACATATAAATACTTTAATAAAAAATGACAAAATAAGATAATGAAGCTCTGATCAATAAATTTTTACCAGGTGTATTCAATATACCATCATTTATCTTAGGGCTTGTGTTTCCAGAGGCCTTAAAATTTTCAGACATACTCAAATGAAAAAAATAAGATCTGTGAGATCAACAAAAATGAGTTTGATTAAAAAAAAAGTCACAGATATTACTATGAGAAAAATGTTCCTTTACTGAAAAGTTTCCCAAGGGCCTTTTTCATGTCCTTGTTCCTAAGGCTATAGATAAAGGGGTTCAACATGGGTGTGACCACCGTGTACATGAGAGCCACAATGATGTCCTTGTCAATGAAATTGCTTACAGTTGGGAAAAGGTACTGCCCAAATATTGCCCCGTAATATAGACACACCACAGAGAGGTGGGACCCACATGTGGACAATGCTTTACAGATCCCCTTGGTTGAAGGGACTCGCAGGATGGTGGCCCCAATGTACCCATAAGATACCAGGATACATATAAATGGCAGGGTAATGACCACCACCCCTACTGTGAACATGACCAACTCATTGAGAAAGATGTCTGAGCAGGACAGCTTGAGTATGGCCCCAAGGTCACAGAAGAAATGGGCAATCGTGTTAGCACAGAAGGATAACTGGGTCAAAAGGAGGGTGTGGGAAAGGGAGCTGGCACAAGACAGAATCCAGGACACAGCCACCAGTAAAACACACAGCTCTTCCCTCATGATGATGGTGTACTGAAGAGGGTGACAGATGGCAACATATCGGTCATATGCCATTGATGTAATAAGGAAGCTGTCCAGGTCAGTAAAAAATATGAAGAAATACATCTGTGAAATACACCCTGCATAGGGGATGGATTTGTACTTAGCGTGCATGTCCGTGAGCATTTTAGGGACAGTGACAGATGAAAAGCAGACGTCAGTGAAGGCCAAGTGGCTGAGGAAGAAGTACATGGGTGTGTGCAGGCGAGAGTCCAGCCTGATGAGCAGGATGATGAGCAGGTTGCCCAGCACCGTGATCAGGTACATGCCCAGGAACAGGGTGAAGAACACGCCCTGCTGCCCTGGTGGGATGGGGAGCCCCAGGAGGAGGAACTGGGACATGCTGCTCTGGTTCTCACTCCTCATGGTCCTCCTGTCTGTTGGGGATTAAGAATTGTTGAGAATATTAAAACTAATCTTTATTGTTGAAAGTATTACATATATCCCTTTTTCCTCCCCCATTGACCCCTTCTAGCTCACCCCACCCCACACTCCAGGCCTTTACCAAACTATTTATTGTCTGTATCCATGGGTTATGCAAATATATGGTTAAGAATATTAAGGACTCTATAGTAATGATTTTTAGCTGTCAAATGAAAAATATGTATGTTTTGTTTTAGAAACTGGGAAACTTAACCTGTTTTTCACATATTCCTTATATGTTGGCACATAAGGGAATTAGAAAAATTGTCAGTGAGGTATTTTAATGTGAGCCAGCTTTTCTTAGTTCACTGACAAAACAGAATTTGTGCATTTGTGGCATTGGGGACTTGATTATAGAATCTGATGTCTCAGCCACGTTATTGCCCCAAGGATGTTCTGTGAGGCTCCAAACCATCAGCCATGTCATAGCAACATTTAGATTTGACTTCAGTATCCATTTTTAAATTTCATATGAGAGGCAAAAATTTAAATAAAAGGTTACAAAGAATAGTACCGTATTCCTTAAAGAAAACTCATCAATATACATATATATTTATTTCAATTTAGTAAAGAATCTCTAAGAAACTCTGGAATATTTTAATTCATTCTCCCTTCTGCAGTGAGGGAAATAGTTTGAAAGTGTAAGAGGCCTGCCTTAAACTCCTGGCTTAACTACCTAAACAGTTTTGGAATGCTTAAATTCTGGGCTGTCCAGACCTGGTTTTCTATGTTAGGATCCAGCAAGTGGAGATTCCTTCTGAAAGACTCTGCTCCCTGTGTCTTTGTCTTTGTCTCTTGAGTCACTTTTCTTTCTGTTCACCTCTTTCTCTCTTACTGTCTATCCCTTCACTTTATCTTTCTTGTTTTCTCCTTTGTTCCATCTCACTCTCTGCCTCTGTATCTTCTTTCTCCTGTCACCCCATGTCTCTTCCCTTTCTTTTCCTTCCCTTTTTTCCCCCTTTCTTCATCTTTTTCATTCTTTCCTTTTCCATGCCAAAATAATCTTTCTGATCCGTCCTCTTCTATACCCATATATAAACTCATATATTGCTGAGAAAAAAAAATTCCATTCGTAATTCTGACCTTACCTGCATTTATGATCCGATGTTTGGTGGGTGTACTTGGAGATTCTCTTTAGGAGACCTAAATATCAGCTTCCAAGGTCCTAGACGTTCTTGGGCATCAAAAAGAGAAGCTACAAGCTCAGATTTTAACTTTTGTTGATTAGTCCCAGAGCTATGAATTAAAGAGTATAACTAGCAAAAGAGAGAACCTTAGGGGATAGGGAGCAGAACTTGTAATTTCCTGTTGAAAACATCCATCAACTTGGATTAATTGTCCAATTTCCCCTTGATTCTTTTAGAAATGTGTCCTGTGGGAGGGATGTTTGTGCCTGGAACTTTAGAGAATGAGCCTACAGAGAAAGCTCTTAAGACACCGTTAGTCTTCCTTCTATCCAAGCTCAGCTTTCCCTTAGGTCAAACTCCAGAGAGGTTAAAAAAATGACTGGCTCCAACCAGGTTCAAACAGAAAGCCAAAAGACTAAATGGCCTGTAAGAATTTAGGTAGAACCATATCCCACTCAAAGGGATCTCATTGGGTACTTACCCACCAGGTAACCTTGTATTTTTCTCTCGAGTGATAATCATTAAATGCAAAGTGGGGCAAGGCAGGGATAATTACCTTTTTTGGGGAAGTTTTATTGCTTTCTTGACAAATTTAGATTTGAAATGATTTTCAAGCAAGAAAAAGGAATGAAGGAAGGAAGGTAAAGAGGCTGAAAACCACAAAGAAAGCAAACTTGCAAATAGGAAAAAAAAAGTCGACACATGCAACCCATAAAAATTTGTCTCTTAAAATTAAAAAGCTTCAGGTTCTTTGAAACTGACCATTTGAGAAAATGATAATTTGTTCCATCATTAGTGATTCTTAGGGGTGAGATATATAGGACAATAAATAAGTATTTATAGTTTGAAATAATTCTCTTTGGGTATTTATTTTACCCTTTTTGATGTCTGGGTTTGAAAGGTAGTCAATATAGCAAAGCTTCTCCATGAAGAGCTTCTTTCTAGCTGTGATGACTATATTACTGCTACAAGTATTAGACTTCAGAGCAGAGGACTTGAGAAAGACTGCAGTTGAAGTCCAACAGCATTCTAAGCAAAAGCCAGAGAAGAACATTCTCCAAATATTAGCCAGTAGCAGCTTAGCAAACTCAAAGTGGGCCATAAGCTATAATAGATTGGCTATAGGCACTGCATTCCCTGGGAAAGACACACCAGACATGTCCCAGAGAGGACATGGTGGGGCTAGCAGGTAGGTCGAACAAACAAAAAGGCTTGGATACAGAATTTAGGGAACTCAGGTACTAGACACAGAAAGTGATGTAAGCAAGCAGTATAGATAGGAGCAGATGGCATTGCACAAAGGTGTGTGTGGGGGTTTGGACAGATTGAGTAATGAGTCAGGGTGGACACTTTGGAGTAAGATCTGACATGCTTAATGTCAGAGGAAAGACCTGTGGCAGGCTGTGCAGGATAGACAGAAGAGCTTATAATGGGATAGATGAAAGAGAGGATTCTACCTGGAAAGCAAAAGACAAGTTATTGCATCTTTCACAGTACTTTGTAGGACTCTTCAGATTTTGGAGACATACCACCACCACACCTAGAACACTGGTCTTGCCAATTTGTCAAACGACTTGATAGACTGCCAGCTTTAAGTAGGATATAGAGCAATAGAGGGCTCTGTGACTGGTTCAAACTGTGGTCCAAGGGTCATCTAAGTTGATGGAACCCCTGGTGCTGGCAGTATCCAGGCTAGATAATGGCACCCCATGGAGCCTCCAATAGACTCAATTAGAAGAGTTTCAATGCTGCACTTCTAGAGTAGAAGCTGCTGCCAAACTACTGGGCGGTAGAGAATCCAAATGCCTAACTGTGGGCCATTAAATGACTGGAGCTAAGTGCTTCTTGGCACAAAAAGTATTAAGGTCAGTAGCCTCAACAGCAAATTTGATATTAAGCCTCAGTAGATAGAGCCAAAGTAAATTTCAGAACCTGGTAACCTGGACCCTCATGTCATTTACCTATGTTACATCAATGTCTATCCCTCAGTTCGCACCTATGGCCACCATCTTGGAGAATCTGTCACAGGACGTAAGGGTCTAAATAGTGCAGGAGGCAAATTCCCAGCTCATACTTGTTTAACTTATCACTTCAGTGCATTTTGGCTAGAACCCCAATGACAACTGTTTTTACTTCTTTGAGGAGGACTTTCTCTGGCCACTGAAGCTCAATTTGCTTATATATTCAGCTGGCCAGAAGTGCTAGAAACTATAACTACTACCACCCCCACTTGTCCTCTGTTAAATACAGACAGGAGATGGCACATAAAGACATCAGCGCACTCACTGCTGGGGTGGACAGATTTGAGGTTGGATTCTAGTGTTCCCTGTGGAGTTAGCTTCATAACCTGGGTGATAATTTTTCTCCCTTACGAATGTACTTCTTCTACATAGTCCAGTCACCTTTTACTTGTTTTGGTTGTCTTGAGTGTCTGCTAATGTGTAATATTTTACAAGCCTACCTGCTTAACCCATTAAATTTGGGGTTGATAGCCCACCTCTTTGCTCCCATAACACACACTGCTTTACTGTCCTGCTCATTAGATTGGGATCTTTTAAAGAAAGAACAACCCTGTGTTTTCAAATATAGACTCACAGTATTCACAAAATTCTCACTACATAATAGGTACACACTATTTTAATTAATAACATGCTATCTCCTTCCTTGATTCTGTAACTCCTCTCAGTATTTGCAAGTCTTAATAAAATAGGTTTCAGAGGCTTCTTACACTCATTTGTATGGTTAAAAATAGATTTTGAACCCTGAGGATGTGCCAACTATTATTATCTATACTAATAATAGAGGAATATGCAAATTGTCCAGGATTCCATTACAGTAATGACCAAACAGCAGGCTTTGTGGGGCGACCAGGCTGGCAGAGGGGTGGGCAGTTGGAGGGGACCTGGCCATAAGGAGGGTAGTTGTAGTTGGGGGAAGTTCCCAGGGATCGGGCCTAAACCGACAGTCATACATCCCCGAGGGGTCCTAGATTGGGGAGGGAGCAGGCAGGCCTGAGGAGACCCCCTCCTGTGCAAGAATTTTTATGCACTGAGCCTAATGTGTCATAACTGTAAAAAATATTCCTGCATGCATTCAGGTATTTCTGTAGGAAGAAAAAAATCTCTATTTCTGAGAAACAGAAACCCAACTATTCCTTGATAAGTGTTTTATTCCCAGGGATTAGCAGCAGCTCTTCTCCCAGTTCCAGATTGAATATGAGAAGGAAGAAGTCCATGTGCTACAGAGCCTACTGTTACAAGGGAACTTCATGGTGCAATGGAACTAGACTTTACATTTGAAGCTAATGTGTTTGGGTTTGAATCCTCCTTTGGTAATTTTCTTTTTGACTCATTCTCAAATGCAATAAAATGGTGAAAATCTAACTCAAGAATTGTGAGGGCTAAATGAGATCGCAGGTTGAAAATTATTTATAAAAAATGAATCTGCAAATATAAAAGTTCTCATTTATATTCCCAAAGGGGTTGACGGTCTTTAGTATATGGCTAAGGCACATCTCCACAGGGAGTGGTTAAAGAAATGCAGTAATTACTCCCAAATTGTTCCTTGTCCCTCACTGGAAATTTGTGACCTTGGTCTCTTGGGTTCCCAGCTTGGCTGGTAAAAACGGATACCCTTGTTTTTGCCTGGATCTGGTTTAAAAGAGAGAGTGTACCTTCTTTTCACTTCAGGGTTGAGCTTGTGACTTTTCTTTCTTTCCCATTTCTAAACCTTTTGAAGAGAAAATGAAATATTAGTGCATCTCTTAGAGCTGACAGTATTTGAATTTATTACTCCTGAGCTAGGTAAGGGCAGTTTTTGTAGGCTGCAGTTAACAGTGTGTGTCTGTGTGTGTATGATTTATGTCAAACACTTTATATAATTTTGTTGTGTCACCTTGAATAACTTAGATGTATGTAATAATTATAATTCTTTGAGGTTTGTACTTACATCTCTAGGAAAATATGATCTCTTTTACATATTTTGCTCTTCCAAACTATGGGCACAAGCTTCCAGGTTTAAAACAGTGGTCTGTGGTTTTTGCAAATAATTATAAACATGCATGTATAGAATTTTTAAATTATGTTCTTTCAAATATTATAACATATGCTTTTCATGAACTCATTTCATTGGCTAAAATTATTTCCAATGGATATGTACCATAGTTGTCTTAAACTTTCCATTGTTGACTGAAATTAGGTAGTTCATCAAACACATTGGCCAGGGTCTGACTTGGAACCCCAAGAAATTCACTTCATAAGCAACTGTCTTTTTATTTATTTATTTATTTACTAGAGGCCCGATGCACAAAGATTTGTGCAAGAATAAACCTTCCTTCCCCTTGCTGCCGGCACTGCCTTTGCTCCAGCTGGAGCTGCCTTTCCACTTTGCTCTGGCCTGGAGCCACCTTTCTGCCTCTTGCCTTGTCACGTCAATTTGCATATTCCCTTTTTATGGGCTGTGGGTGCCTCCATCTTTGTTGTGGGGTTATGGTCAATTTGCATATTCCATCTTTATTAGATAGGATTTAAAAAATTTATTTTTATTAATTTCAGAGTGGAAGGGAGAGGGGGAGAGAGATAGAAACATCATTGATGAGAATCACTGATCAGCTGCCTCCTGCACAACCCACACTGGGGATCAAGCCTGCAAATGAGGCATGTGTTCTGACCAGGAATCAAATTGTGATCTCCTGGTTCATAGGTAAACACTCAACCAGTGAGCCATGACAGCCCAGCAGGCAGTTGTCTTTTAAAAAAATTTCTTTATTGATTAAGGTGTTATATACGTGTCCTTATTCCCCCATTACCCCCCAACCCTCCCCACTCATGCCCTCACCCCCCTGTTGTCGGTGTCCATTGGTTAGGCTTATATGCATGCATACAAGTCCTTTGGTTGATCTTCTCCCTTTACCCCCACCTCAGAGGGTAGTTGTCTTTTTAAATTTAGTAGTTGGTATTCTAGTTTCTCTATTCACTTTTGGTCATTTGATTAGGGACTGAGGCAATACATCTATCCAAAAGCTTTTGGGAAATTACAAACCCCAACTTCTGCTCTTTAATGAGGAACAGATGTCTTTTTTGGGGGTCAAATTATGCTCTGCTAGAGAAAATAATAATATGGTGGTTAGAAACAGGGGTTTGATATCTGACAAATCTGAGATTGAATGACCTGTTCCTATTTCCATGCTGAATATTTTAGGCAAATTATTTATATTCTCTAATTCCTAGTTTCCAAATGGTTAAATAAGAATAATGCCTTTTTGTGGTCCTATTAGGCTGATAAGATATAAAATATATGTCATAGCAGTTGGCCTATATTCCACAATAAGTATGTGATTAATAAATGGTCTTTATTATCATGTTATTGTCATTATTTTGATATTACCATTTAGGCACATATCTTGAAACCATAGGTTTTCATTCATTCTCAAACTTTCTGATTTATTTCCTAAAGTTGTAAAGTGCTTTCAGGCAGCAAACACTGTCTTCCTTGAGAATGTAGTTAATAAAATCATGTAATATAGCAGGAAGAATTTAGTCTTTGAAGCCAGATAGTCCTAGTATCAAATCCCAGGTTCACATATACTAGTGCTATAACACTGGGTTAGTTGCATCACTGAGTCCCAATTTTCTCCTCATAACATGAGAATTGGATGCCTATGTGGGAAGAAATGAGCAGTATTTGAAAAGCACCTTGTCCAAATTAGGTTCTAAATGCTATTTTATTGATAATTGTGACTATTTCTAGCCCATCACAGTCACCTCATTGGCAGCATCTAAGTCAAATTGGAATGATAGTAAATTTGCTTTCAGTGTCTACAGCCTCTGCTTTCACTCTACCTGTAATCCCCACCCATGACCCTTACCCCTTCTCACCCCTTGTTCAGCCCTCTAAACCTGCTCCCCACTCCCCGCCCCAAATATACAGCTCCCAGCCATTCCATCTCAGTGAGGGTGTTGTACAGAGGACTGTCTCTCAGGAATACTTACTGTTAAAGCTAATCTGTAGTTGGGACCTTAAAGCCTTTTTCCTCTTGCTGAAAGAATTTAAGGTATCTATCTGCATGCTATTGAGGGTGGTGTTTTGGGAAGGGATATGGAAGGCTCGATGCTCTGGAAGCCACACCACACAGCTGTAGTTCTGCATGTCGCCTGAGAAAAACTGACCCACATAATCTGAAGAATCTCAAGAAATTTAGGAGTGTGTTCCATTACTCATTTTCCACAACCCATGAAGATTGTGGAATCATGTTTGGGTCTGATGGTTGGAATCTGTGCAGAAAGCCTTCTCTCCCTCTGGGGCTAAGAAGAAAACCACATTCACCTATTTTAGGAGACCTGATGATTAAGCATTCATTAATATACTAATTTGATATCTGGTCCCAGATATATAGGGAGCCAGTCAGCTTTTCTGTAGTCATTGAAAGTTATCATATGAAATGAAAATTTCCTTTTCATTTAGTTATGATTCATAACTTATTCATATAGTTATGGTTCATAACTATAGTCTTCCTTTCACTCAGTTGGGATGGGAATCCAGGTCTGGTGGCATATGGTGGCCTTCTGAATCCAGTTGACAAAGTGATGATGAGACCTCTAAACACTATCTTCTTGTTTCTGCTTCCTTCCCTCATGTTGGATAGTGTATGTTTAGGTGGGAATGAATCAAGCAATCTTTTGCTCCTTCTTTAAATGGGAGAGAATTAGTAGGGTATGGATTCTCTGCTCCCTTATAGCATCTTTATGACAATAATTTTCTTAGTATTGACTAGCTTGCCTGGGAGTAGAATATTTGGCATTTGCCACGGGCCTTTGGGATTGACAATTGCCCATTGGCTATAGATATTGGTCAAAGTACTTGCATTACACTTTAATAGTAAAACTTATTTAAACTGCTGGTGGGTAAGCATAGGATTAAAGGAATCATGGAAATTGGAGGAAAAATAGAGGGAGACACTGCCTTCTTAATATTGATTATTATAATTATCATGAAGCCATTCTTTTAAATATGAAAATGTTACCCAGCTGTACAATGCATTAATCAATGGCACTTTATTACCCAGACAGATTTTCCCCAAGGTCACATTTGAACATACCTCACCCTCCATCCTCTATCTTACTCTCTCAACTAGTAACATTTTCTGGAGAATGTGACCTTAGAAGTATTTTTCATTTAGAGCAATTTCTGATTATTTAATATTTAAAAATAAATGAAACATATGACCCAGGTACCCATACTTAGAATATACCACATTTGTTTCTAACAGTTAAAATAAACAAAACAGAATGGTTCAGACACAGCCAAAGCTCCATCTACCCATTTCTATCTCCTGCTTCCTTCTCTATAGAGTTAAATACTGTCATGAAAATTTTAATTTATATCTTTTAATATTTTAATGCATTTTTATACTTTTTGCACATATACATACCATAAATAATATGGTATTTTGATATATGAGTGTTTTGATATATAATCTGTAGGCATAATTTTGCATCTACTTTAACCAAAAATTAATTTTTAGAGATCTATTATCCATGTGGTATAGAGTTCATTTAGTTTTACAGATGGATAGGATTGATTGCATGAATAAATTAACTTGAGTTCATCCATTTTTTTACTACTGGGGAATTAGTTGTTTTAGTTCTTTGCTATTAAAAAGTTGCAAATAATTATGAGGTCTGTATCCTTAAGAAGTGAGAGCATTTTTCTGCAAGATAGATGAAGAAAGACAAGTACATCAAAGAGAATATAAATCTTCAACGTTATAAGATAAATTCAAAATAGAGGAATTACTTTAAATAATCAATAGCAGTGCCTGAAAATTTGTTTTCTTCATATTCCTGTCATTTCATGATGTTCTCATATATATTTTAAAAAATTTATCAACGATATTTCATTATTTTAATTTGCATCTGTCACACTTGGAAAGTAAGTCCTTTTTAAATATACTTATTGACTTTTTGACTTCATTTTTTTTCTGTGAATTTCTAGCTCACATTGATTGAGCTTTTTGTCCTGTCCTTATTAACTCATAGGAATTCTGCATGTATCCTGAGTGCTAATTGCTTACTGATTTGGACAGTGCGTATTCTCCATCCATGGCTTGTCTCTTTGTGGCTTCATTATGGTGGTAGTGGTTGTACTAAAGAAACTTTATTTTAATGCAATCAAATTTAAATTTATATAGTATGCTTTGTGGAGTTTTGATTAAGAAATGTGTTACTTCCCTAAGATCATATTATAATTTACAAAATTTTTCTAATATTTTTGAAATTTTGCTTCTCACATTTAAGTTTTTTATTGGGGTTATTTTTATGTATGGTGTGAAGTAGTGATATAATGTTATTTTCCCTTTATTGAAAGACAAATGCCTTAGCACCATTACTTAAAGAGTCTATATTTTTTTCACTGACTTATAGTGTCACTCTGTCAGTTACCAAGTCCTCTTTACAAATGTGTCTGTTTCTAGGCACTCCATTTTCCTCCACTGGTTTATTGGTTTACTTCGTAAAAATACATTATTTGTTGTAATCAATGTAACTGCATAGTAAGATTTGATATGTTATAGTGAATTCTTACCTTTAAAATTTATATATAGTGATATTTCAATAATTAATGATCTGGGTTAGGAAATAAATCTCTTGTAGGCTAATTTAAAAACACTGGAAGGATTAGAATTTCTCTTTAAAATTATTTTTGGTTTTTAGATGCACTTCTTTGTAATGCCATGTTATTAGGATTATTAGGACTAAACTGGAGTCTTGAATAAGGCCTGATGTTTCTTTTTTAAAAATATTTTAAAATTAAATTATTATCTTTGTACATATACCATTGCCGCCCCCCCCCATACATGCCCTCCCTCCCCAGAGTTCTGATGTAAGTTTTTTAAATGGACTCTCATGATGAATTTAATTAGATGAGACATATTTTATTTGATAAACAAATTTATATTGTGTATGCATGGATTATCTGTGACAGATTCTGGTTCTACAACCAATGAACCAATTAGAAATAATTATGGGATATGTAGGCAAGCAGGGGATACAGAGTTAAACAGATCATTACACACAAAATTATGAAGGCCAATGAGATATATGATATCAAATAATTTGTTTTGTTTCAAGAAGACAAATCTGGAGTCAAAATGCTTGGGTCCAAATTCCAGCTTCTCCTTTTCTTACTGCTGTGAGAGTGTCTGCCTCAGCTCTCTCATCTGAAGAGTGGAAATAATAACAGTACCAATCTAATTCATATATTTAAGATTGTTAAGTCAGTTACTGCATGTAAATTATTAGACCAGTGCAAAAAACAACATTTAATAAACATTAACTGTTAGTATTATTATTTACAGAGACTGGGCCTACATTGAAAAGGGAAGTGGCTGTATATCCTAAGCTATGCTTCTTTTACATTTATTCAGCAAAATATACAAAAAATGTAAGAAAATATGAAGACATTCTCTAAATCAAAAGAATGACTCTATTATGCTATGTCACAACTATCATTTTTTTTTTTTTTATTCCAAGAAATTCCACCTTTTCCTTCAGCTTTTTTCACCAGTCTGCTCCAGCTAGGGTACCAGTATGAGGAGAGAGAACCAGAGCAGCGTGTCCCAGTTCCTCCTCCTGGGGCTCCCCATTCCACAAGGACAAAAGGGCCTATTCTTCACCCTGTTCCTGGGCATGTACCTGACCACGGTGCTGGGCAACCTGTTCATCATCCTGCTCATCAGGCTGGACTCTCGCCTACACACGCCCATGTACTTCTTCCTCAGCCACTTGGCCTTCACTGATGTCTGCTTTTCATCTGTCACTGTCCCTAAGATGCTCGCTAACATGCAAACCCAGAACCTATCTATCCCCTATGAAGGCTGTGTTTCACAGACATATTTTTTCATACTCTTTGCTGATCTAGACAGTTTCTTGATCACATCAATGGCTTATGACAGATATGTGGCCATCTGTCACCCTCTGCAGTACACCATCATCATGAGTCAGAATATTTGTATCATGCTGGTGGCTGGGTCTTGGGTCATTGCTTCTGCTTGTGCTCTTTTGCATACCCTCCTCCTAGCCCGTCTGTCCTTCTGTGCTGACCATGCTGTCCCACACTTCTTCTGTGACCTTGCTGCCCTGCTCAAATTGTCCTGCTCAGACACTTCCCTCAACCAATTGGTGATCTTTACTGCAGGATTAACAGCCATTATGCTTCCATTCTTATGCATCTTGGTTTCTTATGGCCATATTGGGGTCACCATTCTCCAGGTTCCCTCTACCAAGGGCATCCGTAAAGCCCTGTCCACGTGTGGCTCTCATCTCTCAGTAGTGACACTCTATTATGGGGCAATTATTGGTCTATATTTTATTCCTTCATCCAACAACAGCAATGGCAATAACATAATCGCCTCATTGATGTACACAGTGGTGACTCCCATGCTGAACCCCTTTATTTACAGCCTGAGAAATAAGGACATGAAAGGGGCACAGAGGAAATTCTTGCATAAGAAAACATATTATTCCAGCTGATACTACCTTTCTTTTTAAAACACCCATGTGATCATATTTCCTTAATAGCATGTAAATACAATTTATTAAAAACAGAGCTCACTTGTCTTCCTTCTATAACTATCAATCACAAACCTTGGCTGACATTATTCTTGGACTTGTTATGGGAATAGTAACACAGGATGTGTTTTATAGGGCTTACTTTGCTCTTTATTTAAATAATGGGGATTATAAAATACTTGGAGGATACTGTGTCTCTTTGGCTGGTATCATTAAATAAAAGCTGCCAGGGCTAGTCCTTCCTCCAATTTTTAAGTTGTAAAATGTACATTTTCATTTTGAAAGAATTTTTCATTTTGGTGATGATACGGCTTTTGCTCCCCCAGGCACCCACACATCCAGGGACTCTGAGCCCCTCTATAACTTTAAGGGAGAACATATTAAATTTTGCACTCCTTACGTAATAATTAACACACTGCTTTCTTGTCTTTTAGGAATATATCTTACACATCCTTTCTCCCCAACACATGCAGATATTCAGCAACAAGATAAATGTCACATCCATTGTCTCAGGTACCAGTCAGAGAGCTTAATATGCATTTAGGCCATCTACTTTAATCCTGAGAACAACCCGAAGAGATATGTAGGGAAAACTCAGGTTCAAAGAGGTGAAGAACAACTTAGAATTGCTGTTAGTGAAAGGAAGACTTGAATCTTGGCTGTCTGACCCCACAGCGATAAAGCCAAGAATGATAACCCTATAGAACGCTGTGTCCTGAGAAGGAATAATTAATTAGCTCAGCCCAGTGGCAGAGGATATATGAAAAACTCCACATAGAAGGTGCTGCTTTACCAGAGATTTAACAAATCAAAATTACTCAGACACACAAACTCTTCTCTCATCCTGATGATCAAGGCAAAGGGAGCAGCATGTCTCAGGATGTGGAACTGGAAGTTCCAATGGAGGCACCATGATTTCAGAAACACCAGATACCAGAGGGAGTTGTAAGGCACATAATAAAGATGTTTATAGGAAATACCCAATAATCAACTTCATAACTTTTGAGCCTCAGAACCTGGACCTAAAGTGCTAAGATATGAGGAGATGAGAGGTTTTTGTAGATATTTCTTTTGGATAAAACTGAGCAGTGAGCCCCCAAATCTCCCTTGGGGGGATGGTGCCTTCCTCCTCACCTTAAACTTGGAGAAGCTTCAACAGCACTATTTAGAGAGTTTGAGATGTTTTTAATGACTGTGAAAAGCAAGAGGAAAGATGAAATGGGAGAAGAGCAAGAGTGAGAGTGAGCAAGAAAAAGAATGAATTATGTTTGAGAAACACCTTCACTTATTTTCATAGTGGGGCAATAAAAACACAAACATTTCCTATGTCCCACGGGGGGATTATGTGTGAGAGAGAACTGCTTTGCAACCATTTTCAGTCATTCGCAAGAAAACCCACTGGAAAGTCTGGGAGATTCTAAGAGAGAGTAAGAGATCTGTAGGGGATGCACCATACTGGAACCAGGGGCTATGAGGGCAAACAGTCACAGGAAGAAAATATACTTTATCTATATCACAGAGGATTTGTGGGAAGGCAGTCTAGTATGGAAGTCTCTGAATATCCCCTGGCATGGAAGTGACAACAAAAGAATGAATTAGTTTTAACCATCATCCAGGTGGATAGAAGTCAAACATCTTCAATATGGTAGCAACCAAAGAAGCATATTATTATCACCCCTTTCTCACTCTTGCTCCTATGCCCCATCAGCACAAACGTGGGTACAATAAATGCAACTATACTTTAGAAAAATTAGAAAAAAGACAATATGCCATTCTGACAACTTTCTGGATCTCAGATTCTTGCTTGGCAGAAAGAAGTGATAAAAAGGGTTGGTTTTTATGAGTGAGGGATTGGTCACTTAAAAGTAAAAAGAAATCTGTATGTTGGATGAAACAAGTAAATATTTCTGTGAATAAAAAAAAGTAGATTTTTTTCATCAAGTATTTTATCCCCAAGTGATCTAGGTTCCTAGTCTCAAAGAGGTCACAATTCATCTCATCATTCCCATGTCCTTAGGGGGGGAAAAATCAGAAAATCAACCATTTTTTACAGGATTTTTATATATTTTATTTTTTGTTAGAGTAGGTATATTCTGGGGCCCTTATCCTGCCATTCCTGTTGACGTTACTTTAGAGCAGGGATGGGAAACCTTTTTTCTGCCAAGAGCCATTTTGATATTTATACCATCATTTGTGGGTCATATAAACTATCAACTTAAGAACTAGCCTACTATATTTGGTCAAATGTTTAATTAACTCACCCCTAATGCCTTGGCAGGGCCAGACCAAATGATTTTGTGGGCCAGACAGACCTCACCCCTGGCTTAGAATAATTAGTTTTAACACAAAATATAGTGTACTTCATTGCTTTTGAGAAATGCTTCAAAGTTCTATTTTCATTTCAGTGATCTGAAGTTATAAGCATTTCCTGGGTCATCATAACAATTTCCTTATAATGGAGATCCAAATATCTACTAATTGTGAGCTTGGAAACGTCCAGTTCTAATCTATACTAATAAAAGGGTAATATGCTAATTAGACCAGACGTCTTCCAGCTGTCCTTCCAGACACCTTCCCAGACAAAGCCATAGTAGTGGGGAGCTGAGGCAGAGTTGGTTAGGAGTAATCAGGCAGGCAGGGGAGCAGTTAGGGGGAGATCAGGCTGGCAGGCAAAGTGGTTAGGGGCTTTCAGGCAGACAGGAAGGTGAGCAGTTAGAAGCCAGTGGTCCCAGATTGCCCAAGGGGTCCTGGATTGGAGGTGCAGGCCTGGCTGAGGCCCCCCTTCCATGCACAAATTTCGTGCACTGGGCATCTAGTAAATATAAATAAAAATACATTCCAGAGCAATCTTAGTCATCATGTTTTGTTTTGTTTTTATGTACTTTTGAGATATTTTATGAGGATTATTAATTTAATCTACCATGTATTTCAAAGAAACATTGAAAGTGGTCATAAGAAAATGGGGAAATATTTGCATGTTTGGCTATCAGTGTTTTCAGTGGGGGTATTCTTAACACTTTGGATAGGGCAGTTCTTCATTGGACAGGATGTCTTGTGCACTTCAAGCCATTCAACAGCACTGGCCACTGATCACTAAATGCTGGTAATAAATTCAATCATTGGATTAACCACAAATGCTCTCATGTCTTCTTAAACTACATTGGAAATTTAAAATACCTGGAGAAGCCAAAACTGCTTTGGCTCAATATAGAGCGTCGGTCTGCAGACTGAAAGGTCCCAGGTTCAATTCCGGTCAGGGGTATGTACATTGGTTGCAGGCACATCCCCTGTAGGGGGTGTGCAGGAGGCAGCTGGTCGATGTTTCTCTCTCATCGACGTTCCTAGCTCTCTATCTCTCTCCCTTCCTCTCTGTAAAAAATCAATAAAATATATTAAAAAAAATACCTGGAGAAGTTCACCAACACTATTTTTTTGTTATTTGGTTAGCTTAAGATATTTTGGGAGAAGGCTAAGAGTTAGTTCTAGTACCATATTTCCCCGAAAATAAAACATCCTCCGAAAATAAGACCTACTTACAGGTTTCCTTCTGAGTGAAATATAAGGCATTCTCCCGAAAATAAGGCCCCCCTAGGCTCTGTCTCAGAATGAAAATTAATTTACCGTAAACTGGTCGCTAGGGTCGCCCCGACTGGCAACCAGTGACGTTACGCAGGAATGACAGCCTATCTCCAGACTCTTGATATTACAATAAACAAGCCATTCAAAGACAATTTGCGTATGGAAATTAATGACTACATTGAAAATAGAATGGAGAGAAATCAGCGTGGAAACTTTGTGAAACGTAAACTGCAAGAAGTTGTGACTTGGGTGAAGAATTCATGGGAGAAAATCACTGACAGTTGCATTGCAAATGCACTGCGAGCAGGCTACCTTGACAAGAAGTACTCATTTAAAGACAGTGCTATGGCTAAACACGAGAGATTTGGTCCACTGATTCTGAAAGAAATGGAGTCACAAGAAATTCACCAGGAAATTCAGGAATTGGATTGTTATGATGATGTTCCAGAAGATGATGACATGATTGTCAATGAATAAATGAGTAAATTCTTGATACTGTAGGATTCACAGTTAGTCTGGTTTGTGTTGACAACTACTGTACTACCATACCGTATACAGGTAATAAATTTCCTTTATTTTTATTTAACAATAAATGTGTACAGTATTCTTCTTTATGGAAAAATAAGGCATCCCCTGAAAATAAGACCTAGTGCATCCTTGGGAGCAAAATTAATATAAGACACTGTCTTATTTTTGGGGAAACAGGGTACTTACATACAAATTAATTTTTTTAAAAAGTGTGATTTTTTTTTTAAAAAAAAAGTGCTGCTGATTAAGGTGAGACTAGAGTGAGGCAAAAGAAGCACATGTGTAAAATTTTCCTCAAGTGCAAAATTTGAGACATTTCAAAAATTCAGTAATGAAAGCAAATATTACTTAAAGATTAATTTTTAATTAAGATGAGCTCAGTGCACTCTTCTACCAAATTAAAATTATTACAAAAATATATGATTAACAAAATAATAAAATGTAAATAAAGATAGAAACTGATCCTATACCTGCACAACTCAGCCTCCTCACCCTAATCTTGCCGAATTCTTTATCAGTTTTCCTAAGGCATTTTGTGTCCTTTTTCTCTGGTATCATCATGGGTTTATTCTTTGTCTTTGTTTTCATTTAATCCTTAGCTATGATATGTGTAGATGCATTTCTTTTTTTTCAAATTTATCTTTTTTTCAGTTTGCTTAATTTCTTTCTTGATCCTGTAAATTGATGCTTTTAACCAAATTTGAGAAATGTTGAGTTTTTGTTTTTATATGAATTGTGTGCACCACTCATTTTTCTTTTATGTAATGAACATACTATGATAACTGCTACTACATTTTTTTTGGTTAATTTCAGTAACTGTGCTTTCTTGTGATCTGTTTCTTATGACCCTTTCTTGACATGATGCCCTTTTGTTTACTTCATGTGTTTAGTAATTTTTCAATGTATACTGGAAATTTTGGAAGATGCATTTAGTATAAAGTACGTATTTTAGTTTTAAAGGTGCTGAGTTTTGCTCTGGTAGATAGTTAAATTACTGGCAGATCCTTTCTAATCTTTTAGATTTAGGAGAGGAAAGGATGTTCATGTTGCACGTGGATGATGAGCGGTCTTATATCCAATGAACAGAGAGAACAGTGCTTATCGTGGGGAGCACGTTCTTCGATTGAGTATATTTCCCAGAGCCCCTTTCATATCCCGATTCCTCAGACTGTAGATGAAGGGATTTAGCATGGGAGTGACCAGGGTGTACAATACAGCCACAATGACATCCTTGTTGTTGGAGTTGTTGGATGAAGGAAAAAAGTATAGCCCAATGATTGCTCCATAGTACAGAGACACCACAGAGAGGTGGGACCCACATGTGGACAAGGCTTTGCAGATGCCCTCTGTGGAGGGGACTTTCAGGATGGTGGCCCCAATGCGGCCATAAGAAACCAGGATGCATATGAATGGCACAGTAATGACCACCACTCCCACAGTGAGGATAAGCAGCTCATTGACTGTGGTGTCTGAGCTGGACAGCTTAAGCAAGGTGGAGAGATCACAGAAGAAGTGCGAGAGAGTGTTGTCTCCACAGAAAGAAAGACGGGCGAGGAGGAGGGTGTGCAAAAGAGCACTAGCGCAGGATTGGATCCAAGATACAATTACTAGCAAAATACACAGGCTCTGACTCATTATGGTTGTATAGTGTAGGGGATGACAAATGGCCACATACCTGTCATAGGCCATTGAGGTGAGAAGGAAGCTATCAAGATCTCCCCAAAATATAAAGAAATACACCTGAGAAATGCATCCACCATAGGAGATGGATTGATCCCGAGTATACATATTCATGAGCATCTTTGGAGCTGTGACTGATGAAAAGGAGATGTCAGTGAAGGCCAAGTGGCTGAGGAAGAAGTACATGGGCGTGTGCAGGCGGGAGTCCAGCCTGATGAGCAGGATGATGAGCAGGTTGCCCAGCACCGTGGTCAGGTACATGCCCAGGAACAGGGCAAAGAAAATGTCCTGTTGTCCTGGCCGGATGGGGAGCCCCAGGAGGAGGAACTCAGACACACTGCTCTGGTTATTCCTCCACATGGTCTTCTGTTTTGCTGTAGTTGCAAAAAAAATATATAGAGATGTGAAAAAATGTGCACCCTTAATGACTACAAATAATAGAAACAAGACAATTAGTGAGTACATGAATTTTAACCTGAATAACTCATGCATTTTGCCCACTAGTGGGCTAATGGTGGTCTGATATCAGGATAGTATATGTCCACCTAGAAACCAATGCAATCTCTTCTGGAAAAACCAGGAACCATCAGAATGATGATCATGTCAGGTTAGGTTCAAATTTGAGGATTCTAGGAATTCATGACAGAAATCTGAGATTAGTCAATGAGGGGAAAGAGTAGGTTAGTAACTAGTTATTAGAAACACTAAAGGGCCATGCCAGAGTTCATTGTCCTTTCTTAACCTTCCTATGCTTCTCACACATGCTTTTGGCTTTTTCTTATATTTTTCTATAATCAGATAATTTCATTAATTCTTCTTATACCATGCTTTATATCCTTGGATTGGGTGAAGATTAGACAACACTGGATCTTCCAGAAATCAGAATTTGAGGAGTTGGTTGGAAACATCACATATTACATGATAAATCTAGAGAAATAGTTTATTACATAGCCCTCAGTCCTTCCTTTAAGAAAATCCCTGCCCACTCCTCAATATTTTCAGTCTATCATTACTCTTTCGAAATGAATCATCATGGAATGTGGAGAAAAAGTCTGTTTCTCTTCCAAATTCCCACCTTATCCCCACAGTTCTTACCAGATCACTCTTATTTAAGTTCTCAGAACACCAGGAAATTCCCCATTCATATCTTGGATCTGCCAAAGAATAAAGTTTGTAACTGTCCACCTTTTATTTTTTAATTTTTTAATTTTTTTAATTTTTTTTATTTTACAGTTCCTAGCCTAAGTTTTATGCCATTGACTCATAAATGATATTTTTCTTGTCAGATTCTAACACTTATACTTTGTCACTATTATCATTTCTCTTTCTACTTTTTTCGAGTCAATTAGTCTCAGACTTGTCCATATGAACATTCACAAAATAATAGGGCAAGAAAAGAGCATGATCTATTTATTAAAAAATAGAGTCCACATACTATGTAAATATTCAATCTAAAGATCCTTCTCTTTGAGAGCCGAGAAACTGTCTCACTGTAGGAATCATAATTCATTTTGTGGGTTAACTAAAGTTTACATTATCTACCAATTCTTCCAATTTGACTGAAATTATCTCTAAAATACATTCTGTAGTCTATTACATTAAAAGTCCTGTTAATTTAATGCTACCCAAGATGAATTGCACATTCAGTTTCCCTAGTCATTCTCATGTTAATAGTAATCAGTTTACCTACCACAATGAAAGAGCTTACTATCTGTCTGGTGGACATTTTGGTCGTTTCTAATATTCTTCTGTTTCTAACAATATTTCACCAATAACGTTCTTCATATGCCATTTTCACATTACTGTGTTTCCCCAAAAATAAGACATCCTCCAAAAATACAGGTTTCCTTCTGAGTGAAATATAAGGCATCCCCCAAAATAAGGCCCCCCCCTAGGCTAAACATGAGAGATTTGGTCCACTGATTCTGAAAAAAATGAAGTCACAAGAAATTCACCAGGAAATTCAGGAATTGGATTGTTATGATGATGTTCCAGAAGATGATGACATGATTGTCAATGAATAAATGAGTAAATTCTTGATACTGTAGGATTCACAGTTTGTCTGGTTTGTGTTGACAACTACCGTACTACCATACCGTATACGAGTAATAAATTTCCTTTATTTTCATTTAATAGTAAATGTGTACCGTATTATTCTTCATGGAAAAATAAGACATCCCCCGAAAATAAGACCTAGCAGATCTTTGGGAACAAAAATTAATATAAGACACTGTCTTATTTTCGGGGAAACAGGGTAGTACACATAGTGAGTGGCCAGATTATTACAATCTCTGAACACTTTTAAATTAGAGCCACTCAGCATATTTATGTATAAGGGAAAGCTTGCAAATCCTGATATATCAAGGGACCAGGAGATAGTGCCCCCAGCCTCTGTCTAGTAAGTCCTCTGCTTCTTTCTACCTATGCACAATGCAATTCTTATACATGTAAAACCTTGTTTTAAAATCCAAACTCTCTGGTCAGTCTATACTGATTGGCCAGATTATTAGGCGTTTAGAGATTATAATAATCTGGTCACTTTAGTGTACCGTATTTTCTGGCGTATAAGACGATCCCCTGATTTTACAATTAAAACATAGGTTTAGGCCTAAATTCGCTGTATAAGACTACCCCCCACTTCCAAGGCAACACCAGTTCTTTTTTTAATTAAATTTTTAATGAATGACATTTTTCGAACATACTGTGATATATCGTACATTTTGTCTGATACAGCAGCTTTGTCTACACAGAACGTTCCTGTGCTGCAACTGTATGTACCACGGTGAGCCAATCACAACAAGCAAAGGTTCAAAGGTTATAATAGACCGCCTCTCTGACTCTGGCCAATCTGAGCAGGCTTTTTACTAGAATACAGTGTAGCTTCGGGTACAGAACATGTATAATTTGCATACATAAAAAGCCTGCTTGGATTGGCTGAGTTAGAGAAGCGGTCTGAGCAGCCTTGCAGTGATTGGTGCGGGATCGAGTTGGAAAATTCGTTTAGCGGCATATCGAGACATTTTTCGGGATAGACTCCCAATTTTTCGTTTCAAAAGTCATCTTATACGCCGGAAAATATGGTATATCTGAAGGATAAAACTTAGAAATGGAGTAGGAGGATATACATTCACAATTTTTATATATATTGTCCAAATACAAGAGGCTAAGGTGGGGAGGGGGAAAACCTTATGTGTTCTTTAAGATGAGTCCTGAAAAATAACACATGTTATGTGGAGATTATAAAAATGGTCATTCTAGTCAGGTGGAGAAGCCGGGGGTATGTTGTTTGAGGAACAGAGAAAATTCAGGAGAATATCAGCATGGGAACGTAATGAGCTTGGAGATTTGTCTGGGAACCAGATTATGTCAGGTCTTTTCTGCCATAATGGAAAGTTTGTATTCTATTCTCAGAGCAACAGGACACTCATGCAAATCTTCAAGGAAAGTAATGAATGCAAATATATAAATATTATGTTGGCTCCTGGGCAGAGAACAGATTATAGCAAGGCAAGAGTGTTAGAAGAAATATTATGATGACATAGCAGTAATTCAGGTATAAAAGTGATACCTGCTTACACTGGATTATGGCAGAAGATGAAGATCATTACAGAACTGGGATAAAATTGGAGGAAAAACCAATTAGACTTAATGGGGGATGAATGATAAGCAAGAGGAAGTATGTTTTTTCTATTCCATGAAAATTAGATGGATGATGAATTTGAGATAAATTAATCTACTTGGAGCTCTCTGTTATACTTTGGTGTGAGGTGCTGCAGGGACAGGCTAGAGATCAGTAACTTACATTGGACACACGCAAACACACAAACACATGCAATCACACTACTGAATAGTGATTTCCACTCCTGATCTGATATGGCCTTTTAGGTGATGAGCACTTACACCTTTAGCTGCCGCATGGGAAGGTTCCACTTTTTCTCTCTAAAAGACATGCAATACAGCGAAGCAGGTGGAGTCTCTCAGGGTTTCAAAGTACATCACAGCAGGGAGATGAATCCTTGGTTCAAACCCAAATAAGATAGAGATGCAGACATGCACTTGTTTAACACTCTGAGCAATGGATTTAGGTTCTACCTTAATAGATTTAGTAGAAAACCCAGGTGGTGGTGGGTGGCCAACTCACACCCTCTTCTCTCCCCTACCTCCAAATTAGAGACAAACTGGAATAATTGCTTTTTTGCCTTTTGTTCCCTTGAGGGGAAAACTGTTTGTTGATAGCACTTGGAGAGTTCATCCTTAGAGGAACAATGATAATAACCACGAAGCAGCTACTGGGAGAGGGTGATTCCAAAAGGTGTTTGTCTTCTCAGTTGACATTAGAGAAAATGCAATTCCAAGTTCATAATAAACTGAACTGGAAGTTGAGTGTGTTAGTGAATCTCTCTTGTTTTTGAACCCAGTGCTATTTCAAGAATACCAGAAACACGCTAATACTTTCACTCTCTGAAGAAAAGATTGAGGGGCATTATATCCCACCATCACAATGGGACACTGAGGAATGGCTACAGTTTCTATAAATCCTGGTCTCCTGCATACATATGTAAATATCATATATACACATGCAGAGAAAGAGAGACAGAAGTAGAGATGTGTACACATAAAAATGAAACTGTAGAAACTTAGTAAAACCATAAGCATAAAAGTCTGATTATATCATTTTAAGAGAAGACAGAGAGGCAGAATTTGAAGGACTTTATGGGTAGATACAAATGGTGCTTTTAAAAAATAAATAGTTATTAAAGATAGTATAACATACATATAGAAAAATTGGCATGCATTAAGCACTATTTGATGAGTTCCAAAGAAATACATCCCTAAAATCCTATCTAATAAAGAGGGAATATACTAATTAACCCTCACACAGTCACAAAGATGGTGGTGCCCACAGCCAATAAGGAGAATATGCTAATTGACAGCCCTTTCCTCAAAGATGGCAGCGCCCAGTTCCCTCAGTCCTGCTAGGACAGCAGGTGCACCCCAAGCTTCTGGAATTCCACAGACCTCTTAGTTCCACTGCTGCCCATAGCTGTCCCAAGGTGCAGGCAAGCTTTGACTGGCAGCTGCCCAGCCACCCAGACTTGCCCTACTGGAAGTGGCAGCAGCAGAGGTGTGATGGGTGTAGCCTTCTCCTGATCACTGTGTTGTCTCCTGTCCCTGAGGGCTCCTGGACTATGAGAGAGCCCAGGTTGGGCTGAAGGACCCCCAGCAGTGTATGTATTTTTATGCACCAGGCCTCTAGTAGAGAAATAATCCTGCATCATGCCTCTTCCAATAATTTCCTCCAAAGGTAAATCTCTTTATTTTTATCACCACATATTACTCTTGTGTGTGTGTGTTTTAACTCATGAAGGTGAAAGAATATTAAATAGTCTACATTCTTCTTATATTTTATTATAATATATACTTTACATGCTCAGATATTACTGAACTTGTCAATCCATTTGAACAAATACACATGAGTACACAAAGCATTGACCTCACTCCACAGAGTTTCTTTGAGTCCTTTCCCATTGACATCCTTTAGGAGCCACCACTAATCTCTCTTTCTCTTTAAAAAAAAAATTCTTTATTGTTTAAAGTATTATATATGAATCCTTCCCCCCCTTGACCTGTCCCCCTTCATTCTCCCCAGCACATGCTCTCACCCCCCTATTGACTATGTCAATGGGATATCTTATATGCATATATACAAGTCCTTTGGTTGATCTCTCCATCTCTCCTTTTTCCTGTACCCCATAAAAATTAGTGAAAACAGTTCTGGAGATGGCTCCAACTCTGGCTCTGGAGCTGCTCTAGTTCTAAGCTGGTGCTAGAGAGGGCGATGGAGCTAATACTAGCTCTGTGACTGGCTCTAACTTAAAACTGTTGCTAGTTCTAATTTGAATAGGTGGCAGAGCTGGTGGTACTGGCTCTAGCTGTGGAATAACCCTAGACTTGCTACTGCTGCTGAAACTGGCATGGTAGCTGGCTCTGTCTCTGGGACTGGTGACAGACTGACTGTGTTTTAAATCTGGCACTGAAAATGGAAGTGGAGAAAGGTTTACCAAGATGAATGGCTTTCCATTTGCCTTTGCAAAGACAGAAAAACATCATACTTCCTTTAAGAGAACTCTCACCCCAGACTCTACCCCAGGAAGCCTTTTCAGACTGCTGCCTAATATCTGAGGCTACACGTTGTTCCTGGCCCAGCTCCAGCCTCTGGAGGCTTTTACAAGTGTGACATAACCCCTTCCCCCACCTCCTCCAATGCACATATTTACCAACCCCTCATTCTTCCTGTCCCTCATGCTTTGCCTCAGTAGATTCTGGATACTCTATCTGGGCCAGGAGAAGGTAGGTGTGGTGCTCCAGGTCCAATCTGGACAGGCTGAGCTGCACATAAATCACCAAGGGCTTTATGTCAATAAAGTGCAGAGGCTGACAGAAATGAGGTCCAGCAAGGTGCCTGGGATGGAGGAGATGATGCTGAGTCAAAGGCCTGGGCTTTCCTTTCTCACATTTCTCCACAACATGCCTGCAAGGGGCTGGACTCCTGTGCCAGCTCCTGCCCATCCAGAGGCCAGCCTCATACCCAGACCTCAAGTCTTGCTATCATGGCAGTGGCAGACCTGGTCACTGAGCAGGGGCTGGCAGAGAGCCTCCATCACAGAGAACCCTTGGTAAAGGGTCTGACCGCCCTCCCCTTCTTCTTCTTTTTTTAAAAAAAAATATATTTTATTGATTTTTCACAGAGAGGAAGAGAGAGATAGAGAGTTAGAAACATCGATGAGAGAAAATCATCGATCAGCTGCCTCTTGCACACCCCCTACTGGGGATGTGCCCGCAACCAAGGTACATGCCCTTGCCCGGAATCGAACCCGGGACCTTTCAGTCTGCACGCCGACGCTCTATCCACTGAGCCAAACTGGTCCCGGCCCGCCCTCCCCTTCTTCAATAAGGCTGAGGCACTTCTCTGTTGGTGTCCTGTGACCTCTTCCCCATGGGAACATAAACTCTGTGAGAACAGTGAGGTTGGTGTCTGCTGTACATTGTTGGCACACTGTTGGTGCTCCATGACTATCTTACAGATGAAGGAACAGAGTCTGTTCCCTCCCCAGACTTCACAAGGCCTGCATGCACCTCAGCCTGTAGCTTATGGATCTGGGGTGGTTTGGGTCTGTTTACAGCTCCAATGCCCCAAGCTTGATGCTCTGACCTTCCTACAACTTCCTGAACCACCTGCTGTGCTTTGTAAAAGTCTATATGTTTCTTACTTAGTCTAGCTAGAGGTTTATCAATTTTATCAAATAATCAACTTTTGGATTCATTGAAGAAGTGGTGTTAGAAGAAGTTTAAGTTTAAAAAATTTGGCTCTCAAGAGAAATTTCAATTGTTGTATTGTTGATATTTGGCTCTGTTGACTAATGAGTCTGCCCTAGACTGTCACTTGGCAAAAAGGATATCCCTCTTGAAAACTTTCCCCAGAGCCCCCTTCATGTCTCTGTTCCTCAGGCTATAGATGAAGGGGTTCAGCATGGGAGTCACCACTGTGTACATCACTGAGGCAATTATGTCTTTGCCATTGGAGTTGTTTGATGATGGGAAAATGTACAGAGCCATAGTTGTTCCATAGAACAGAAACACCACGGAGAGGTGGGAGCCACAGGTGGATAAGGCTTTGCAGACCCCTTTGGTAGAGGGGATCCTCATGATGGAGACGCCAATGCGGATGTAAGAGACCAGAATCCCAGTAAATGACAGGATGGTGATCAATCCCCCAGTAGCAAAGATAAAAATTTCATTGAGGGAGATGTCTGAGCATGAGAGCTTAAGCAGGGCAGCGAGGTCACAAAAGAAGTGAGGGATAATGTTGTCAGCACAGAAGGACAATTGAGCCATGAGGATGGTGTGGGACAGGGCAATGCCACCAGAGAGGAGCCAAGATCCAGCCAACAGAAATGTGCACAGTTCCTCCCTCATGATGGTGGTATAATGTAGAGGCTGACAGATGGCCACGTACCTGTCATATGCCATTACTCCGAGGAGAAGTGTATCAAAAGAACCAAAAAATATAAAAAAATACATCTGGGTTACACACCCTGCATAGGAAATGGATTGATCCTGAGTCTGCATGTTCATGAGCATCTTAGGGACAATGACAGATGAGAAGGAGACGTCAGAGAAGGCCAAGTGGCTGAGGAACAAGTACATGGGCATGTGCAGGCAGGAGTCCAGCCTGATGAGCAGGATGATGAGCAGGTTGCCCAGCACCGTGGTCAGGTACATGCCCAGGAACAGGGTGAAGAACACGCCCTGCTGCCCTGGTGGGATGGGGAGCCCCAGGAGGAGGAACTGGGACACGCTGCTCTGGTTCTCCCTTCTCATGCTGCCCTTCTTTTTGCATAGATTGAAGGAATATTAGAAATGTCTCAGATAAATAGTGATAATGGCCAACCATTGGGTTATCTGTTTTCTCTGGAGAAATTCTTCAGGTATTTCTCACATGTTGTTGCCGAATCCTCACTCTCACATCATAGGAAGATCAAGAGGGAGCCATCAGACCTCCATTGGTCCACAAAATGCCCTTCAGTGTAAACCAGACGAAATTTATATATTTATATAACATGTTAGACACTGACCTATTTTCTGGAGAAAATAAGATAAAGTCCCTTCCTTCCAGAGCTCACATTTTAAGGAATCGCCTCTTCATGAACTGGTTCTGAGTATCTGAGAATCTGAAATCTTGTGGGTTCTGACTCCATCACTTTCTAGCTGGTTTCAACAGCTTACCTTCTAGCCTGATTTTTTAATTTTTATCAAATAAGCATGATAATTCCTACCCATAGGGTTTGTAGAAGAATTAAATGATCCCATGAGATTTATGATATTATAGCAGAGTTCTTTATGTAGTAAGGGCACAGCTATGTCATCTGACATGTTCAGGCCAGTGTGAATGTCCAGATAAATCCTGTGTGTGTGTGTGTGTGTGTGTGTGTGTGTGTGTGTGTGTGTGTGTTTAATATTGGGTTGATCTTTAGGAACCTAATATACCAGAAATGTGAGGTGGGCATTAGAAAGAAGCAGGTGGCTGGTCTAAAAGTTGTGTTTATCTATAAATTTATTTAATTTGGATTTAAATATTTTTTCTTTACCTATTTTCGTTGTTCATTTCTTTGAATCTATCTTCAGTGAATCAATTAGCTCATATCTGAGATTTCAAATGCAGTAAGGCACCTAGGGACATGAGAATTGATAGATGCTATAAGATTGGTGATACCTATTAAAGTTAATATTTACTTGATTAATCTATTTCCCAATGTCAATCTTAATGTAATTGACATTTATTGAACATGTATGCAACTGTATGAAGGCAAAAGGAAGGGATTTTTGCATATATGTATATATATTTATGTAATGTTTGTGCATATGCAAGTATGCTGAAACTAAGAAATGTTACTAAATCAGCTCATCATCACATGGCCAGTAACCACGAGTCTTCATTTCCCCCCATTGTATCTATTTTATTGTCTAAGCTCCCATTGAACATAATCTACCTCACTGTATTTAATTAATCAACATAGTCAGGCCTTTGAGGCATGTTATTTCAGTGTTTGAAAGAGGATCTCTATATTACCTTAATCACCAACTCAGATATTTGCCCATCACTCATTCCTACAGCCATTTATATGCCTACAGCCTATAGTTTGCAAACAGCTTTCACATACTTTCAACTACAAGCAGTCTATATGTATTTTGTGTCTGGAAAGGAGAGAAGACAGAGACTTTTATTTTTCATTCTACTAACCTGAGAAGTGAAGTCACTTACACAGTGTATTTGGTGGTGGAACTTGATGTCAAAGAGAAGTCTCCCAAGGCTCTTCTCATTAGAAACAGACACTTCTCATTTCTTTGCAGGGGAGAGTTAAAATACCCATATTTTATGATGCCTGGAAGAGGAAACTGACATAAGACATGGGAATTCACATTTGACAGTAGATTCTTGTTCCAGACTAGGGTGATTCTCAGGGACAATGGGACAGTAGGAGGAAATTGGTGACCTCACTCTTTACTAAGCTTCGCTGCTCATTGACAATTGCTGGGTGAGACTTCAACTAAGAGCTCTGGCTTCTCTGGAGGTGAAGTGTGGGTGCTGGGGGACCAGAAAACCTGATGTGTGCAGGCATGGCACTGCAGTGTCAGGGAGCTAGTCAGCGGGAAGGGAACCTTCATCTTGTATGTAAATGGTAGTGTGATCTGTGCTCAGTGATGAAGCCGTAAACCAAGGTTTGAGAGGATTTTTGGCACGGGCCTGCTGTCCCAGCTGACAAGTATTCTCTCTTGGGGAGCTACTTGGATGGGCAGCCGGGAAAGTCAGCCTCCATCTGAAGAAGAGTATACACTGGCTTCAGTGACTGGTTGCTTACTGTGTGCCTGATACGTATTAAACTGTTGCCAGCAATATTTACAGGCGCTAATATTATTCATTTATGTTTAAGGCTTCTGGCCTCAAAGAGATCAATGTAAGGCCACAAAGCTATTGGAGGACAATAGCAGATTTTGAGGACACCCAAACCAGGACACTTAATGAGGCTGCCATGTTCTCTAAGTATAAATATGGATAATGCTAAAGGCCAGAGTGAGAAATATGAACCCAGTGCACTGGGGCAATACTGAAACATTCAACCCACACAGTCCAATGGCCCCAATAGACTTAATGTGGATCCAGTTTGTAAGTGCCTAGCTATGTTCTGGTCTTGAGTCCAAAGGAACATCAGAAAGGGAGACTGTTCCATACATGGGTACACACACACATACACACACACACACGCTCTTAGAGTTTCAAGCTTTTACTTTCTACTTTCTCCCTATCTCTTCTACTCAAACCCCGATTTAGTAGAGGTGTGAGTTTGTTAAAAACAATATATACACATCTTCTATACATATACTCGGTTTCTCTATTCTCTCTCTCTCTTTCTCTCTCTCTCTCTGTCACACACACACACACACACACACACACACACACACCCAGCACACATATTGTTGAAGAATAATTTGCTGTTTCTTTTCTGATATATGTATGTCCTAGATGAAAATGGCCATAGTACAAAACTGTTTCACACATAAATAATCATATGTGCAAAATGCTCACAATACACAGTCATATAAAGAACTTAAGAATAACACATAACAGAAGCACATACATGTAGGCACTTATATACAGTCACATATATTCAGATTGCAACATACAGAATCACACAAACAGTACATAGATAGCATAGACATAACCACTAAAGCACACGCATTGCTCAAAGATTTTCAGCCTGGCCTGATCAGTGCACATCCATGTGTGTCAGTGACACTTACAGGTAGAAATACACAGAACACACAAACCTAGTGTCATGTTCCCACACACATGTTTATAGGGGCAGAATTCTGGCCCATTCTAACCTATGCTAGTCTTTGATAATCTCAAATACCTTTTGTTCTGCGCTGTTTCCTTAGTCTTCACTTTCTGTCCAAGAGACTGGGGAGCTACATGACAAGATGCAGCCTCCATGGCCCAAGGACCTTCATAAATTTGCTTGTCTGTTTATCAGCAACAGAACAATGGGCAAGAGTGGTTTATTTATACCAGAAAGAAGACACGGGGAAAAAATACCTAGGATCTTCAATAGAGAAACAACCAATGTGGACTAATTGAAGAAATTACTGCTGGCCTCTTGGGGAGAAGCCTGTGCAGAGAACAGAGGGGCTGCGTCACTGCAGTCCCTGAAGACAATGTATCTCTGGGCTCCTTTCTATCTAATCTGGTGGTTCCAGGTGGATGGCAGGAGAAGCCAAGGTCAATCTGGGCTTCTCAAGTGTACATGATTGTAGAATAAGCCTGTTCCTTTATCACAAGCAAGGCTCTTGTAGCTCCTCACACAAGCCTCCTATGAAGCTCAGCAGGTCTCCCTGCTACCTGGAAAGGCACCTGGAAGGCAGGGGCTGGGCCTCACTCAAATGGTAGGAAAATGAAAGGATGGAGTCTGTAGGGTCTTGAATTGAATTTGAACTCTGCCACTTACTGTGAGCTCCTGAACAGTATAATTTAATTCTACAGCATTCAGAGTCTTTAAGTGCAAAGTGTTAAGAATAGTACCTGCCTTATTAGGGTGTTAGAATTAAATGAGACAATGTTTATTAGAGTTCTTATCACAGTGCCTAATACATGCAAAATTCTAATAAATATTAGGGCATATCACCAATAATGGCAGGGCACTTAATAAGCACTGGGAAATTAAGTGACTTAATTAATTAGTTCTTTTTAATAGA
Organism: Pipistrellus hanaki; assembly: GCF_964339955.1. Taxonomy (NCBI): domain Eukaryota; kingdom Metazoa; phylum Chordata; class Mammalia; order Chiroptera; family Vespertilionidae; genus Pipistrellus; species Pipistrellus hanaki. Next base: position 14,633,904 of record NC_140513.1, on the reverse strand, counting down.
TAGTTATTAAAGACTTTTTAAATGTCACAGTATAAGTTGAGGGAGCAAAGCAATGACTAAAATAGAAATACATAATCTGGTAGAGCTACATTTTAAGGGGATGAAGCAAACAAAAAAATAAAACCAATCAATACACAACAAAACAAAACTATAAAAATCACATGGTCTGTTCTATAGAATTACTTAGGAATTTATTTTATTTCACCCTTTAATTACAGTGTTAATTTGAAATATGGTTAGATTAATTTGTTTTATTTTGTTTTGTTCACCACCTCCTATTTATTCTTAGTGACAAAAGACAACATGGTCAAACAATACAAATAATTCTACTCATCTCCAATCTTTTCTGCCCCACATCTTGTAGGTAAACAATCTTATTAGTTTCTGATTAATTCTGCTTGTGTTTCTTTTTGCTCAAATGGGAAGACACATGCATATTTTATTTCCCCTTCATTTTTACATAGAAAGTAGCATGTTATAAGTATACTTTTGCACATTGCTTTCCTCCCATTTACCAATATATCCTTATATTTCTTCATATTGATCCATAGATATGTGTGTTCCTATTTTTCCATAGTTGCAAAATACTCAATTGCATTGATGTTCTATAGAGTTTTCTTTAAGAGTTTTAGAATGAGATATTGGTGATGGATGCCCTTAAAGCCTCAGAATTGTATACCTCAACTCAATAAAATGGTAAATTTTGTGTTTTGTATAGTAAAGTATAATTAAAAAATTAAAAATTAAGTAAAAGGTGACATGTAATTTTTGCATAAAAACAGACAAGAATTATAAGATAATAATTTAAGATTAATAAGCAAATAGAGGGGTAATGGAATAACAAAATATATATTTAATCAAAAGGGAGGAAGATAAGATAATAAATATGAAACAGATGTATTGAATAAAGTCATAGTAATGTGGAAAATATAAGTTTAAATATATTATGGCTGCATTAGATATCTATATATATAAAAGGCCAGTGATCGGAACACTGTAACCACCAGAATGTGGTAATAACCATAATGACGGGTAGCTATGTTGCCCACTGAGGCCAGTGAACCGGCCTGATTGGTGGAAAAGGACCGGCTGGCAAACCTCCTGTGGCCCCTCCCCCCACCTGGGAACATGACAGGGATATCTACTTTCACCACTCTTATTTAACACTAGAGGCTCGATGCACAAAATTCATTCACCAATGGCGGGGTTTTCCTCAAGTTGGCTTATGCCCTCTTGCAGTCCAGGAGCCCTTAGGGGATGTCTGCCTGCTAGCTTAAGACATTTCTCTCTCAGTCCAGGAACCCTCAGGGGATGTCCTCTGCTGGATTAGGCCTGATCTCCCCTGACCTAGACCTAAGCTGGCAGTCAGACATCCCACTTGCAGTCAGGGATCCCTTTCTCCTTACCGCCCACCTGCTCACTGCTCCTTAGTGCTGCCATGGTGGTCAGCCATGAGCCTGGATTCTGTCTGATCAGCTTTCCCCCTGTGGGAGTGTAATGACCACCCGGGGCAGCTCCTGCATTGAATATCTGCCCCATGGTGGTCAGTGCATGTAATACCGACCAGTAATTCTGCTGTTTGGTGTATTTGCATATTAAACTTTTATTATTTAGGATAGTACTGAAGTCCTGACCACAGCGATCAGACAAAAAGAAATAAAAAGCGTTCAAATAGGAAAGGAAGAAGTAAAATTGTCATTATTTGCAAATGTGACTGTATATAGAGAACTCTAATTATTCCACAAAGAAACTATCAGAGCTAATCAATGGATTCAGGAAAGTAGCTGGATACAAGATAAAGATCCAAAAATCAGTTGTATTTGTATATACCAATAGTGAACTAAAAGATAGAGAAACTAAGAAATTAGTCCCATTTATAATTGCATCACAAATTTACCTAGGAAAATCCTCACCATCTTGTCACAGTTGTTTAGAGATGACCTATGAACCAAGGATATCATGGCCTGATTCCTGATCAGGCCCCATGCCGGGTTGTGGGCTTGATTCCCAGTGTGGGACATGCAGGAGGCAGCCAATCAATGATTCTCTGTCATCATTGATGTTTTTATTTCTCTTTCTCTCTCCCTTCCTATCTGAAATCAGTGAAAATATATTTTAAGCATGACTTGATATCTGGTTTTGTGTTCCATCCAATTTTGTTCTTTTTTCTCAAGATAGCTCACCTATTTGGGGTATTTTTTTTTTATTCCATATAAATTTTTGGAATATTTGTCTGTGAAATATACTGTTGGTATTTTAATGGAGATTGTATGAAATCTATGGATTGCTTTGGGTAGTATGAACATTTAAATGATGATTCTACCAATCCATGAATACAGAATATTCTTCCATTTATTTATGTCTTTCTCTACCTCTTTTTTCAACACCCCCTAGTTTTCAGAGAACAGGACTTTTACCTTCTTGGTTAAGTTTATTCCTAAGTATCTTAAATTTTTTTTCTTTTTTTATTGTAAATGGGATCAACTGAGAGATGCAAATAAAAATGACAATGAAATACCATCTCACACCTGCCAGAATGGCTATCATCAACAAATCAACAAACAACAAATGCTGGCAAGGATATAGAGAAAAGCGAAACATAGTAAACTGCTGATGGGAATGAAACTTGTGCAGCCTTGGTGGAAAACAGTATGGCATTTCCTCAAAAAATTAAAAATGGTATTCCATTGTGTAGATGTACCATAGTTTTTTGATCCAATCATCTGCTGACGGGCACCTAGGCTGTTTCCAGATTCTAGCTATTGTAGATTGTGCTGCTATGAACATAGGGCTGCATATATCCTTTCTGATTGGTGTTTCTAGTTTCTTGGGATATATTCCTAGGAGTGGGATTATTGGGTCAAATGGGAGTTCCATTTTCAGTTTTTTGAGGAAACTCCACACTGTTCTCCACAGGGGTTGCACACAATGGAATACTATGCTGCCATAAAAAAGAAGGAATTCTCATCATTTGCAGCAACCTGGATGGAATTGGAGAACATCATGCTGAGTGAAATAAGCCAGTCAATGAAAGAGAAATACCACATGGCCTCACTCATTTATGGATATTAAAGAACATTATAAACTGACAAACCAAAAGTCAGATATAAAGACAGTAAAGCAATAAGCAGACTGTAAAATTACAGCGGGGAGAGTAGGGAGATCTGGGGGAGATAAGAGATCAACCGAAGGACTTGTATACATGCATATAAGTATAACCAATGGACACAAAACTTCGGGGAGGGGGGTACGCATGGGAGGGGGGGCAATGTTAAAATATGTACACAGATAATAATTTAATAAAAAAAAATTAAAAATGGGACTCCCACTTGACTCAATGATCCCATTTCTAGGAATATATCCTAAGAAATCAGAAACACCAATCAGAAAGAATCTATGCAACCCTATATTTATAACAGGGCAATTTACAATAGGTAAGATTTGGAAACCGCTTAAGTGCCCATCAACATTGAGTGGATTAAAAATTGGTACTGTCATAGCCTGTGATACTGTGGATAGAGCGTTGGCCTGCGGGCTGAAGGGTCCCAGGTTCGATTCTGGCTAAGAGCACATGCCTGAATTGCAGGCTAGATCCCCGCTGTGGGGTGTGCAGGAGATAGCATGTCTGCACCAACCTGAGACTCTGCCCCATCCAAGCTGAGCACAGAAGCTCTCCCAGAGGCTGGTTTTCTCTAAGGAGGGACTGGCCGGAATCCAAAGCTTGTCTGCACCTTTTCTAAAGAGTTGCACGCACCTGCAATCAATTATGCAAGACTCACCGCGAACAGGACTTTTCTAAGGCAAGACTGACAGGGAACCAAAGATTGTCTGCACCACCCTGAGACTCTACCCCTTCCAAGTGGAGCACAGAAGCACTCCTAGCTGAGACAGTGCTGATTCTCACAGGCAATTGGCTTGGAGATCAACTCTTCCCAGTGATACCAACAATAAGCAAGGCTTAACAACAAAGGGCTACACCAAGACTGTTTACCGCAGGTAACTGAGAAGGCTGTGCTACTGGGCTCTACCAGAACACCTAGCACTCAAAACTATTCCATCAAGTCAGGGAAACAACTAAAATGTAGACAAGAGGCAGGACACAAAGGAAGGAGATAGAGGAAAAGAAAAGAATGGAAATTGAGTTCAAAACTACAGTTATAAGGCTTTTCAAGAATATCCTAAAAAAGGCCGATTAAATAAATGAGACCTATTAGGATATGAAAAGGGACAAACTAGAAATAAAAAGGGATCAACTAGAAATAAAAAGGGATCAACTAGAAATAAAGAAAACATTGTCTGAAATAAAAAATATTACACAGAGTCCTAAAAAGAGACTGGAAGATCGCAAGAATCAAGACAAAGATTTAGAACACAAAGAGCCAGAGGACACTCCTCTGCAGAAGCAAGAAGATAAGAGAATCCAGAAAGTTGAAGATAGTATAGGAAACCTCTGGGACAATTTCAAGCGAACCAACATCAGAATTATGGGGATCCCAGAAGAAGAGAGAGAACAAGATACCGAAAGAATACTGGAAGAAATAGTGACATAAAACTTCCCCCACCTGGGGAAAGAATTAGACTTATAAGTCCAGGAAGCATGCAGAACCCCAAACAAAAGGAATCCAAAGAGGACCACACTAAGACACATCATAATTAAAATTCCAAGAGCAAAAGACAAAGAAAGAATATTAAAAGCAGCAAGAGAAAAGCAGGTAGTTACCTATAAAAGAACACCCATATGATTGTCAGCTGATTTCTCAACAGAAACCATGCAGGCCAGACGGGAATGGCAAGAAATATTCAAGGTGATAAATAGCAAGAACCTACAGCCAAAAATACTCTACCCAGCAAAACTATCACCCAGAATCAAAGGCCAGCTAAAGAGCTTCACAAATAAAAAAAAGCTAAAGGAGTTCATCACCGCCAAACCAGAATTATATGAATTGCTGAAGGGGGTTATTTAGGAAGAGGAAGAGAATAAAGATAATAATTATGAACAACAAATACGTAACTGTCAACAAGTGAAACTAAAAACCAAGGGAATTAAAAAATCTGATGAACAATATTAACTGGTAAATATAATAGAGTCAGAGGTATGGAAGGGGAGTGGACTGACGATTCTTGGGAAAAAGGGGAGTGGGGGTGCGAGAAGAGACTGAACAAAAACTGTGCACCTATGGATGAGGACAATGGGGAATGGGGAAAGGACAGAGGGTGGGGTGAGAGCCTGGTGGAGGGGAGTAATTGAGGGTGGGGGGAGAGGAACACATTTGTAATAATATGAAAAATAAAGATTTATTTAAAATAAATAAATAAATAAATAGAAATATATTTAACAAAGAAATAAGAAAACTGTGGTACATTTACACAGTGGAATACTATGCTACTGTAAAACAGAAGGAACTCTTACCATTTGCAACAGCATGGATGGACCTGGAGAGCATTATGCTGAGTGAAATAAGCCAGTGGAAAAAAGATAAGTATCGCATGACCTCAGTCATATGTGGAATATAATGAAAAATGTAAACCAATAAACAAATATAGATCCAGAGACACAGAAACATTAAAGAGACTATTAAACATCAGAGGGAAGGTACGGTAGAGTTGGAGGGGAAGAGATCAACCAGTGAACTCATATTTGTAAATGCATAACGTATGGACACAGACTATAGGTTGCTGAATGTCAGAGGTAGTGAGGCAGGAGCAGGATGGGAGAAATCAATTGGGGAAAATTAGGACATTTGTGATACTTTCAACAATAAAGATTATATATACTGAGTGACCAGATTTTTATGCATTCAGAGATCATAATAATCTGGGCAATCAGTGTATATAGGCATAAATTAGAGGCCTGGTGCATGCATTCGTGCATGGGTGGGATCCGGCCATCCTGGCCAGGGGAAGGGAACATGGGAGGTTGGCCATCCTTCCTGCTTGTCGAACTCCTGGTTGAGGGGACAATTTGCATATTAGCCTTTTATTATATAGGATATTTACTGAGTGGCCAGATAATTATGCATTCAGAGATCATAATAATCTGGCCACTCAGTGTGTGTGTGTGTGTATGTTATTTTTAACATACATGTTATTTTTTTAAAATTACATAGGAATAAGTTTAAACAATGATGTAAAAGATTCGTACTAGGAAATTGTGAGATACTAAAGAAAGAAATTGGAGATACAAATATCTAGAAGGATGTACTATGTTATGAATAAGAGGAATTATCATCATTAAAATGTCCAGAGTACATAGAACAATCTATAGATTCAATGCAATTCATATCAAGGTATGAATAGTTTATTTCAGAAAACTGAAACAATATTTCAAAAATTTATATGGAATCACAAAAAACTCTGAATAGCCATAGCAAACTTGATAAAGACGAGCACAGTTTGAAGAATCACACTATCTAATATCAACTATAATACAAGGTCATCTGCATTAATAAAAGAGAAACATGTGAATTGACCATAACTCTGCTACGTCCACCTGCCAATCAGGAGTGAGCATGCAAATTAACTTAGCTGTAGATGGCGGATTAATTTGCATATGCTGGTGCTGAGTGACCAAGTGTGGGGTGGATGCTTGAGTTCTTGCCATGGCTACATTACAAGCATTCCGCACTACCCCAGCTGCTCAGGGCGTCTGGGCATCATGGAAAGGTGGAAAGGAGGCTCTGGGCCAGAACTAAAAAGCAGCTCCAGCCAGAGAAAGGGTGGTGCTGGCAGCCAGGGTAAGGAAGGCCCATTCTTCATGAATCTTCATGCATCGGGCCTCTAATAGTAACATAAACTGCATGGCACTGGCATAAATACAGACATATAAATCTGTGGTACAGAATACAGAGTTCAGAAATAAAACTTCTCCTATATGTTTAATTAATATTCAACAAAGAAAGTAAGAACATACAATGGGGTAAAGACAGTTTATTCAATAAATGGTGTTCTAAAAATTGGACAGATATGAAAAGTAGATTAGGTGTTAAGGTAGGACCCATTACTAAAAACATTTTCCTAATTATAAAAAAGTGGTATGCTCTTAAATGCATTTTTAAAAATATATTTTATTGATTTTTGTACAGAGAGGAAGGGAGAAAGATACAGAGTTAGAAACATCGATGAGAGAGAGTGCTGGGGATGTGCCCGCAACCAAGGTACATGCCCTTGACCAGAATCGAACCCGGGACCCTTCAGTCCCCAAGCCGAGGCTCTATCCATTGAGCCAAACCGGTTTTGGCTTAAATGGATTTTTGAAAAGTATATTTTTAACAGCCTTGCTTTGTAGTACATACCAATTTTCATATGTAATTATTCATCATGGCTGATTGCAGTCTGCCAACATGAGGTAATTGTTTGTGCAGTGGGAAGAGATGTGCACAATAAACTTGAAGCCAACTAACCCTGCATAAAAGATTAGTTAAAAAATAAATAAACCAATATATAAAGTTTGCCAGAGGAAGAATATGATGCTAAATAAGTGAGTTTTTATAACATAAAATAAGAATACATAAGCAAAAATGACATTGCAAAACAGAGACAAATACACAAATTATAATTGTGCAACATGTTCTGCATAAGATTTTGCAAATGTCTTATAAAAGATGATGAAAAAATGAAAAACATCAATTGGGAATAAAGAATTATTAACAATCCAAGAATCAAATATTACTTAGGTGACATAGTAACAAATTTGTACAAGACAATAGAAGGCATGTTCTATGGAAATGTGAAACATACAATAATTTTAGGAGATCTATCTCACTGTGCTCCTGACAGCAACATGAGAATTTAGTGATTTCCAGTTAAAAACGTTAACCCTATTGACACACATCTCTAAGGCCTGTTTTATATCTCTGTTCCTCAGGCTGTAGATGAAGGGGTTCAGCATGGGGGTAACTACAGTATACATGACTGAAGCAATTATGTTTTTAGGACCCCAGGAAGAGGAGAAAAAGTAAACACCTGCAGCTGTCCCATAATATAACAGCACCACAGAGAGATGGGAGCCACAGGTAGACAAGGCTTTAAAGAGTCTCTTGGTGGAGGGCACCCTCAGGATGATGATCCCTATACGGATATAGGAGCCCAAAATTACACCAAAAGGAAGGAAGAAAATAATTCCTCCCTCGGTGAATATGACCAGCTCATTGAGAGATATGTCTGAGCAACTCAGCTTCAGGAGTGCAGCGAGGTCACAGAAGAAATGGGTGATGATATTATCAGCACCAAAGGACAGTCGGACCAATAAGAGAATGTGTAGCAAATCATGGACACAGGAGATAATCCAGGAACCAGCTACCAGCAACACACACACCCCTTCTCTCATGATGGTGGTGTAGTGCAGGGGATGACAGATGGCCACGTACCTGTCATATGCCATCACAGCCAGAAGAAAATTGTCAAGACCAACAAAAAATATGAAGAAATACATCTGAGAAATGCATCCCACATAGGAGATGGAGTGTTGCTGAGTCTGCATGTTCATTAGCATATTTGGGACAATGACAGAGGAAAGAGAAACGTCAGAGAAGGCCAAGTGGCTGAGGAAGAAGTACATGGGTGTGTGCAGGCGGGAGTCCAGCCTGATGAGCAGGATGATGAGCAGGTTGCCCAGCACCGTGGTCAGGTACATGCCCAGGAACAGGGTGAAGAACATGCCCTGCTGCCCTGGTGGGATGGGGAGCCCCAGGAGGAGGAACTGGGACACGCTGCTCTGGTTCTCAGGCCTCATGCTGCTCCTCTGTCTGCTGGGGATGAAGAAAGTGTGGAAATCTCAGGAACCTAGAAAGGAGGAACAGAACCATCACATCTCATACTATCATTCCCTGGGAAACCCACTCATTTTTAAAAACTTTTATATTAATTTCTCACACCTGTGGATGTGTGCATCTTCCCTCTCTCCTAGTCTGGCTCCAGTAAAACATTGCACCCCCAAAGTAGTCACAAGACCTCATCATACAGTAGCAAGAAGGGGTTCTTTGTTTTGTGCAATCATTACCTACCTGTTCTTACCTGTCCTCCCTCTCTGGCACCATTAGCTGAGATAGCCACACTGTAAGCAACTCCCAGTTTCTTGAAACAAATCTGCTCTCATTTCCATTTACCAAAGTGTGAGACTCCCTCAGATCTCACAACTTCTTCTTTTTATTTTAAAATGTTTTTTTGTCATCAAGTCTGTGTCAGGACCTCTTCTAAGGACTGAGATAATTTCTATACCCAGCTCGAGCCAACCCTAATAATTTACTGTGGCAGAAACAGAAGATGAGCCCCAGAAACTCGTATTGGTTGTTAGTGCCTTAAAAAATAGTGTGAGACTTCCAGACTGAGTTCTTGGAGCATTTTCACACTCCTCCTGTGAATGTGCCGGGTCTCACTGACCCACAGCTATAAACTCAGGGACTGTCTCAAATGGGTGACCATTTCAAACCACTTGATGCCAGAATATCTCCAAAACCAAAGTAGTCCACATACTGTCTTTAATAATATTGTTGAACATTTAGTACAACATTTGCATATTAGCCTGAGGACTTGCCTACATTTCCTAATGAAATTCTCATGTCAACCTTATATTCCCAGATTTTAAAACCTTGTTAAAGCTGCACTAAAAATTTGTGATCTTTCATTTTTTTAGTTTTTAATAAATAGAAACATAAGTGATACTAATTCTATAGGCACACAGTAATGCAATAGGGATTAGAAGGACACACAGACATGAGTATATCATTATGTATATTGTATGTAATGTGTAATATATTGTATAAACTTTGATATATGTATTATCATTTTTTACATAATAAAAATCACCAAGTATTAGCTACTTCAAGGGGTTCTATCTAACATATCTTTGTGATCAGGACCGATGCTCTTAATTGTTACACAGGGAAACTTCCTTTTGCTTCATTAGGGGAGCCAAGCACAAGGTATTACATTAGAGCTGTGAGGACTCAAAGTTGTCCAAAATTCTGAAACCTCTTATTAGATAATACCATCCCTTTATATTTATATAGCTTCTAACTCACAATAAATTGTCAAATTTAATAACTTTATTTTACACAGTAACTGTTTACTGAGAGCCTCTGTAAGAGAAGTGTAATTCTTTTCATTTTATAGACGGGGAAAATAAGACCAAAATTTAAATAACTTTCCCAAAGTCTCTCCACTATTTGATGGTGAATCAGCCCAATAATTTCTCACAGCCTGATGCCTGCAGGTTATTTTCTTGGGGTGTTTAATAAACATAAAGAGGAGGAAAGGGAAATTGAAAAATGATGAATAAGATCCAGAAAAGTACATTTTAAAATGAAAAGAAGAAGTTGTGAGATCTGAGGGAGTCTCACACTTTGGTACATGGAAATGAGAGCAGATTTGTTTCAAGAAACCGGGAGTTGCTTACAGTGTGGCTATCTCAGCTAATGGTGTCAGAGAGGAAGGACAGGTAAGAACTTACTTGAGTTCTGACACCCATAAACACACACACACACACACACACACACACACACACACACACACTGCTGAGCTGAGGATTCCAGTTACCTGTGACCACGTTCTTGTTCTCAGGGAAGAATAGCAAATATGTGGTTCAGCTCAAAAACACATATCTACATACTTACAAATCATAAGTAACACACTAAGTGAAACACAACATACAATGATGGACCACTCAACCACAAAAATACTAACATGCCTGACTCATGACTCATCTGGTGAACACTCAACTCACCACATATACATATCTCAAGTGCCATACACATATCACCAAAAGCAACACAAGACCACAAACAATTAGAAAATCTTATAGGAGCCTGGCCAGTGTTGGTCAGTGTTGACTTATCAACCAGGAGGTCAGGTCACAGTTCCATTCTGATCAGGGCACATGCCCAGTCTATAAGTTCAATAACCTGCAGGTTGTGCAGGAGGAAGCTCATCAATGATTCTCTCTCATCGTTGATGTTTCTGTCTTTCTCCCTCTCCCTTCCTCTCTAAAATCAATAAAAAGGTATTTTTTTGTAAAAAGAAATGTCCCACAAAACAAACATTGAAATACATATGTACACCCAGCCATACACTCACTGCAACAAGTAGCACTTGCCCTCCTATTACTGAGAGGCAGGCTTCCACCCTTCCAGGGGATGGGAGCCTACTTGATGCGGTAAAGCCTATTCTGTCACAGGTATTAAACCAGTAACATATATCAATACATATACACAGTGATTAAACCAGTAACAATATCCCAGGCACCAGGTCACATACACAGAAAACCAAACAATACACCTATCAGCTCTCACATATTAGTGTGTCACCACAGACTCAGCTCCCATATGCACCAGTACCCGCTGCTGAGCAGAGATGTGAGCCTTTTCTGAGCTAACCTTGGTTCCTGGTGAGGTGGGACATCTTCTTGTTTAGAGCAGAGATAACAGTTTCACTCCTGATGCTCAGCTGTGATGCCAGTGTTTATGATGACAGGCATGAATCCAGAGTCCCTCACCACAAGCCAAGCAATGATAACTTGTTCTAAGTGCATTAAAACAAGGCTTTGAGTCAGATACATAATGCGTGCGCGCGCGCGTGTGCGCGCGCACACACACACACACACACACACACACACACACACACACACACACACTGAACATTCAACTATTAAATACCATGTAGATAAATATACACAATACATGCAGACATATGCACAGATTCATGGACACAAAATCTCACACACCCACTATCACTCAGGCAGATCCATAGACAAAGGCAGATTTTTCAGCTCCTCTCACCTGGGCTCATCATCAGTGAGTTCAGACACCTTCTGCTCCAGACTGTTGCCCATCTCCTCAGGTTTTCTTCAGGAGACCTCACATCCAGACACACAGAAGCAATATCTGGGGCTTTGGCACTTCTACAGACTTTCCTTTTCCTTAACCAGCTCCAGAGAAATGAGTCCAAAGATAACAATTATTAACAAGAGACTGCAATGAAGTCCAAGTCCACATGTTTCTGGCTAATTTCTGACTGTCCTTTGGGGAGCTGTGTTTCCACAGCCAGAGGGACTGGACTCCTAGGGGACAGTGTTCCTGATTCCAGTCATGCCCTGGACTGCTTTCTTCTTGACCATTATTCCAGCTGGTATAAATGATTTTTTCAACTTAACATTTTAAATTATTTCAAACATAGAGAAATATGGTAAAATGCCATATAAGTTGGAAAAAGGTAGGTTTCCAACTGGAGTACGAAAACACAGAGTTTATTCACATATTATTTATTATTATTGTATTATTTTTCAACATACGCACAGAAAACCAAACAACACACTTTCCATCTCTCTAAACATACTTTTGCCCTAACCTGTAATTGGCTAATGTAGTGCCTGCTAGGTTATCTACTGGAAAATTACTATATTTTAAATTTACTATTTTACCTTATAACTAATAGATAACATTTAGGTAGATATTTTGATACTAGACAAACATAACTTTTTCTTTACTAAAATTTCAACTCATTGCATTTGACATCCATTGGTGATTCTTGTATTAGAAAATTATTGTAAATGTTGTTGCCAGATATTATAATTCCATTAGAGGCCCAGTGCATGAAATGCGAGCAAATGGTAGGGTCCCTAGTGGGTGCCAGCTGCTGACCAAGGCCTCCCTTCCTTCTCCCAGCTTCCTGCCACAGGTGGGCCTCCCAACCTTTCTCTGGTTACCTGCCACCGCTGCCCCCTGCCCAGGACCTCCCTCTCTTTTCCTGGCTGTCCCTGCCCCCTGGTTGAACTCCCAGCCAAATTCTGGGTGGAGGGGACAATTTCCATACTATGCTTTTATCATATAGGATTACTTCTTCTCGATTTATTACTTGTATTCTCTGATAAGAATAAAATTACTCTTTTCCCACACACATTAGTGTTTTATTTATTAATTTATGTCATTATAGACTCAGTGATTATTATTCTTTGAGTTATAATCTTTTATCATTTATTATTCATTTTGAAACTTTAGTTGTACTTTATTGACTACGAGGATTCTAAATGATCTCAGAGAGGCGAACTAGGAAATATATATAAAAGAAACACAAGAAGCAGAAACTAGAAACTAAGAAGCTAAAGAAATATTTACTCACAGCAGGTGGGTCAGTAGTGGGACAGGAAGAATGGGAGATGGAATCAGCATAGATGTTGATATATGACCTATAACGTGCAATCTACTTATAAATTTTAGAGCCCATGCTTTCTAATTGATATCTCCAATTCAAGAACACCAGAGAGTTTTTTCACGACTCTTTCCCATGTACATAGCTCCCTGTAGAGAGAGGGATTCCTTTCCTCAATGTTTACTTACTTGATGAGTCTTTGGATACATGATGAGTTGTTTCAGAATCTTGAATTACACCACTGTCAATGATACAATAAGTACAGCTTAAAAATTTGTTGGCTGTAAAATTTTTTAAATTTTATTTTATTTAATTTATTTATTTTTTATTGTGAGAGTATGTAGTGAAAATTCTGGGTTTAGGAATTACTTTAGGGTACTTATTTTGTTTTCCTCTTTGATGTAATCCTATATAGTAATTCTATATAATAAAGAGGTAATATGCAAATTAACCATCACACCTTCACAGAGGATGGTTGCTACATGTGATCACAAGATGGCTGCCCCCATGTGGTCACAAAATGGCCACCACAAGATGGCTATTAGGGTAGGGCAGTTGATCAGGCCAGCAGGGGAGGGCAATTGGTGGTGACTGGGCCTGCAGGGGAAGGAGGACAGTTGCAGGGGGAACCAGGCCAGCAGGGGAGGGCAGTTGAGGGAGACCAGGCCTGCAGGTGAGGGCAGTTGGGGGCGACCAGACAAGCAGGGGAGGGCAGTTAGGGGCAACCAGGCTGGCAAGGGAGGGTAATTAGTGGCAAACAGGCATCAGGGGAGGGCAGCTGGGAAAGACCAGGCCTGCAGGGGAGGGCGGTTGTGGGGGCACCAGGCCTGCAGGGTAGGGCAATTGGGGGCAAGCAGAATGGCTGGGGAGTGGTAAGGCGGTGATCAGGCTATCAGGCAGGAGCAGTTAGGGGAAATCATGCAGGCAGGCAGGAGAATGGTTGGGAGCCAGAAATTGTGGATTGTGAGGGGGATGTGTCCCACAGGGATCGGGCATAGATTGGCAGCCAGACAGCCCCTGAAGGGTCCCAGATTGGAGGGTGTAGGCTGGGCTGAGGGACATCCTCCCCCAGTGCTTGAATTTCGTGCACCAGGATTCCAGTTAAAGTATATAATTAGGTTCACTTATATTGTTTTATTCTATTTTACTTCACCAACTCTTTTATTTATTGTTAGTGGCAAAAGACAGCATAGTCAAAAGGACACAAATAATTCTAACCCCTACACTCTGACAGCTGTCACTGTACTCTAGATTATAATGCCATTTATTGAAATTGTTTAGTGTACAGCTAAATAAAATAACATATGCCTACTGCATTGTGCATTCACTACCCAAAATTATCTCTCTTTCCCTCTCCTTTGAATCCTCCCTTTGTTCACTTCCACCTCCTCCCAAAAAGCCCCTTTACTCTGGCACTCACCATATGGTTTTCCATGTCTATATGTGATATATATTTTTTCTTGATTTATTCCTTTACCATTTTTCACCCTCTTTAACAGCTCCCTTCTGACAGCGGTCAATCTACTCCAGGGGTCCTCAAACTTTTTAAAGTGGGGGCCAGATCACGGTCCCTCAGAGAGCTGGAGGGCCGGACTATATGAACTACTAATTCCTACTGTAACACCTCGGCTGCGCTCACTGCCCAAAAAACCTGGCGGGCTGGATCAGACTCCTCTGCGGGCCGCATATGGCCCGTGGGCCTTAGTTTGAAGACCCCTGATTCTACTCTATGTATCTATGCTTCTGTTTCTATGTTTTGTTGTTATTATTTTGACCATTAGAATACACACATAAGTGAGATCAAATGGTTATTTGATCTTTTGACTTTCCTTGCAGTAAAGAAAACTCTATAGAACATCACCCTACACCCTCTCCAATCTGGGACCCTTCAGGGGATGTCTGGCTGCCAATTTATGCCCGATCCCTGTGGGACACATCCCCCTCACAATCCAGAATTTCTGGCTCCCAACCATTCTCCTGCCTGCCTGCATGATTTCCCCTAACTGCTCCTGCCTGATAGCCTGATCACCGCCTTACCACTCCCCAGCCATTCTGCTTGCCCCCAATTGCCCTACCTTGCAGGCCTGGTCCCCCCACAACCGCCCTCCCCTGCAGGCCTGGTCTTTCCCAGCTGCCCTCCCCTGATGCCTGTTTGCCACTAATTACCCTCCCTTGCCAGCCTGGTTGCCCCTAACTGCCCTCCCCTGCTTGTCTGGTCGCCCCCAACTGCCCTCACCTGCAGGCCTGGTCTCCCTCAACTGCCCTCCCCTGCTGGCCTGGTTCCCCCTGCAACTGTCCTCCTTCCCCTGCAGGCCCAGTCACCACCAATTGCCCTCCCCTGCTGGCCTGATCAACTGCCCTACCCTAATAGCCATATTTGACTTTCTTTGACTAGCTTTTTTTTCACTTACGATAATAATTTGCAGGTCCATCCATGCTTTCTCAAAAGATTTTCCTTTTTTGGCCAAGTAGTATTTTGTTTTATATATTTATTCCTCATCTACTGATGGACACTTGGGCTATTTCCAGATATTAACTACTTCTTGTTTTTCTTTATGTTTAAATGGGCATATATATGACTATTTTACTTCCTCTTCATTTTTACATGACATATAGCATGCTATAAATACTCTTTTACACCTTGCTTTTTAAAATTTAGCAATATATACTATTTTTCCACATTGATTTATAAATGTCTATTCTTATATTTTTCCCAGTTGCAAAATACTAAGTTTCATTGATGTTCTATAGAGTTTTCTTTACTGGTTCTAGTATGAGATATTGGTGTTGAGTGTCTTAAATGTCTCCCAATTGTATACCTCCAATGGCTAACATGATAAATTTTATGTTTTATATATTAAACTATAATTAAAAATTAAAGAGTAGGTAATAGTATGGTACATAAATGAATTTTAACAACAACAACAACGCAATAATGTAGGATGAATATGTAAATAAGGGGGAATGAAACAAAAAATATATTTGATTAAAGGGAAGAAAATAAGAAATAATAAAAGTGAAACAGTTGTATAAATAAAAACAGTAATAAGCAAAATATAAATTTACATTTATTATAATTATATTAGACTAGAGGCCTGGTGTATGAAATTTGTACACTCAGGTGGGGGGATTTCTCAGCCCTGCCTTCAATCTCCATAGTCCAGGACCCTTGGGGGGTGTCTGCCTGCTGGCTTAGGCTTGATCCCCCCAGGTAGGCCCAATCCTTCCAGGGTTTGGCTCCAAGCTGGAAGTCAGACATCCCTCTTACAGTCTGGGACCCCTCATTCCTTATTGCCTACCTGCTGCAGAGGCAAGAGAGGCTCCTGCCACTGCTGCTG
This sequence comes from Pipistrellus hanaki, assembly GCF_964339955.1. Lineage (NCBI taxonomy): Eukaryota > Metazoa > Chordata > Mammalia > Chiroptera > Vespertilionidae > Pipistrellus > Pipistrellus hanaki. The sequence goes on along the minus strand of NC_140513.1, from coordinate 14,617,426 downwards.
CACTCGCCAGCCAGTTTTGGCTGAGCAGTGCTCTCCCTGTGGGAGCATACTGACCACCAGGGGCAGCTCCATTGTTGGGCATCAGACACCTAGTGGTCAGGGTGCATCATAGCAACTGGTCATTCTGCTGATTGTTCCACCATTTGGTTGATTTGCATCTTAATAAATAAATAGATATCAATGGACATATATATCAATAGATAAAATTCTCCACAAATATAATTGTTGCTTTACATAAAAAGCACAAATCCAACTTTATACTGTTAGTAACAGACACGTCAAAGATATAAAGATATAGCAAACCTTAAAGTGATGGAAATAATACCATGTAAACTCCAATAACGAGTAAGGGCCATCTTTACTATCAATGCTATACTATTATAGTATCTATATCTCTATCTGTATGTTTATCTATATCTATATCTATATCTATATCTATATCTATATCTATATCTATATCTTAAGATTTAGTTATAGTATATCTGTACTAATATCAGAAATAGATGAGGTGTTAAGGCAGGAGCCATTGCTAAATATGTGCTATTAAATTCATTTTTAAAATGTATTTATAAAGTCTTGTTTTGGAGTAAATGCTAATTTTCAAAGTATAATTCTTCTTGTCATGGCTGATTAAAGTCTGCAAACCTCATTTTATTGAATATAAGTTGCAAGAGATGTGCACAATCAGCTTGAAGCCAATTTGAGACAGCACACAATCATTTCAAAAAAAAGTTCAGCAGGAATGGATCATGATGGTAAATTATTGAGTTTCCAATAACATAGTCTAAAAATACAATCTCACAGTTATAATTGTGTAAATTATTTTACAGAAAATTTGCATAATTCTTATAAGAGATTATGAACAAGTGTATAAGAATTATTAACAACCCAAGTAGCAAATTTGACCAACTTGAACATTAACAGCACTTGTATATAACAACAGAATGCATATTCTAAGATTATATGGAGATGTCAACCATACAATAATTATAGATGATCTGTCTCATTGTGCTCCTGACTGCAACAAGAGGATTTAGTGATTACCAGTTAAAGAACTTAACCCTATTGACACACATGTCTAAGGCCCATGGGGAAGGGGGAGGGCGTAGCCTCAGGTTCCTGCTGATTGTTTGTTAAGACTCCTTATGGGAACTTGGCTTCAGTGTGGGTGTAGCCATATTTGTGATGGAGTTATGGTCAATTAGCATATTCCCTCTTTATTTGATAGGATTGGCATATATATGAATATTTTACCGATACTCCCCCTTCATTTTTACATGACTTGTAGCATGCTATAAATGATTTCCCCCACATTGCTTTTAAAAAATGTAACAGTGTATCCTATTTCTCCATTTTGATTCATAAATATCTCTGTTCTTAAATTTTTCCCAGTTGCAAAATAGTAAATTTCATTGATGTTCCATATTGGTGTTGTGTGTCTTAAATGCCATCCAATTGTATATCTCCAATGGCTAACATGATAAATTTTATGTTTTGTATATTAAACTATAATTAAAAATTAAAAATAAGTAAGAAGTTATATCTATATATAGCACATAAAAGAATTACAACAACATCATATATGATTAATATGTAAATAAGAGGGAATGGAATAAAATACATATATTTGATTAATCAAAAGGGAAGAAGATAAGAGACAATAAATGTGAAGCAGGTGTATTCAATAAAAATAATAAATCTAAATTTATATTTTGCATATTCAGTAATATTTTACTCAGCTTCTGGCTGAGTGGTGCTCCCCCGGTGGGAGCACACTGACCACTAGGGGACAGCTCCAGCATTGAGTGTCAGGCCCCTCGTGGTCAGTGTACATCAAAGTGACCAGTCATTCTACCATTTGGTCAATTTGCATATTAGGGTTTTATTATATAGGATATCAATAGATAAAATTCTCCACAAATATAGTAATTGTTGCTTTACAAAAAGTGCAAATCCAACTTTACACTGTTAGTGATAGATACCCCACAGATATAAAGACATACCAACCCTTAAAGTGATGGAAATAATAATATGTAAACACTAACAATGAGTAAGAGGAATCTTTACTACCAATGCTATACTAGTGTCTATAGATATAGTTATAATATGTCTGTTGTAATATCATAAATTGACAGGGTGTTAAAAAAGGATCCATTGCTAGATGTGGCTATTAAATTCATTTTAAAAATGCATTTATAAAGTCTTTGAAAATTAGCTTCGTAGCTAGCACATGCTAATTTTCATAGTATAATTATTCTTATCATGGCTGATTGAAGTCTAATAACATCATATTGTTGAATGTAGTTGGAAGACATATGCACAACCAGCTTGAAGCCAAGTGAGACAGCAAACAATAATTAGTTAAAAAAAAAAAAAAGTTCATCAGGACTGGATCATGATGATAAACCAAGAGTCCTCAATAACATAGTCTAAAATTACAAACTCACAATTATAATTGTGTAACATATTTTACAAAAATTTTTGCATAAGTCTTATAAGAGATTATGAACAAGGGAATAAAGAATTAGTAACAACCCAAGTAGCAAATTTGACCAACTCGAATATTAATTTGACCACTGTACATAACAATAGAATGCATAATCTAAGATTATAGGGGGATATCGCCTGTACAATAATTATAGAAGATCTGTCTCACTGTGTTTCTGACTGCAACAAGAGGACTTAGTGATTACCAGTTAAAGAATTTAACCCATTTACACACATCTCTAAGGCATGTTTCATATCTCTGTTCCTCAGGCTGTAGATGAAGGGGTTCAGCATGGGGGTAACTACCGTATACATGACTGAAGCAATTATGTCTTTAGAACCCCAGGAAGAGGAGAAAAAGTAAACACCTGCTGTTGTCCCATAGTATAACAGCACCACAGAGAGATGGGAGCCACAGGTAGAAAAGGCTTTAAAGAGTCTCTTAGTGGAGGGCACCCTCAGGATGATGATCCCTATACAGATATAAGAGCCCAAAATTATACCAAAAGGCAGGGAAAAAATAATTCCTCCCTCGGTGAATATGACCAGCTCATTGAGAGAGATATCTGAGCAGCTCAGCTTCAGGAGTGCAGCAAGGTCACAGAAGAAATGGGTGACGATATTATTGGCACAGAAGGACAGTTGGACCAATAGGAGAATGTGTAGCAAATCATGGGCACAGGAGATAATCCAGGAGCCAGCCACCAGCAACACACAAACCCCCTCCCTCATGATGGTGGTGTAGTGCAGGGGATGACAGATGGCCACGTACCTGTCATATGCCATCACAGCCAGAAGACAATTGTCAAGACCAACAAAAAACATGTAAAAATACAACTGGGAAATGCATCCCACATAGGAGATGGATTGCTGCTGAGTCTGCATGTTCATGAGCATCTTAGGGACAGTGACAGAGGAAAGAGCAATGTCAGAGAAGGCCAAGTGGCTGAGGAAGAAGTACATGGGCGTGTGCAGGCGAGAGTCCAGCCTGATGAGCAGGATGATGAGCAGGTTGCCCAGCACCGTGGTCAGGTACATGCCGAGGAACAGGGTGAAGAACACGCCCTGCTGCCCTGGTGGGATGGGGAGCCCCAGGAGGAGGAACTGGGACACGCTGCTCTGGTTCTCAGGCCTCATGCTGCTCCTCTGTCTGCTGGGGATGAAGAAGGAGTGGGAATCTCAGGGACCTAGAAAAGAAGATCAGAACCATCACATCTCATACCATCATTTTCTGGAAAACCCATTCATTTTTAAAAACTTTCACATTCATTTCTCACACCTGTGGATGTGTGCCTCTTCCTCTATTTCAGTCTGGCTCCTGGAAAACATCGGAACCCCGAGTAGTCAACAAGACCTCATTACAAAGAAGCAGGAGGATATTCATTGTATCATTCACCATGATTTATTGAATATGGAGTCAGTGTTGGGACCTCTGCTAAGGACTGAGATGCAGCAGTGAACAAGGGAAGCAAAGTCCCCACTTCTATGAGTTTAGATCTTGATGAGCATGGAGGGATAATTTCTACACCAGCCTAGGGCCAAACTGTAATAATTCCCCCTGGTAGAACTAGAAGGTGAGCCCCCGAAAAACTGTCAGTTCTTCCGGCTTTAAAGTAATGGGAGACACCAGTGCTCAGTGGGCATTTGTGGGGCATTTTCCCATTGGATTTCAGCTGTAAAAACAGGGATAAGTTAGAAATGGGAGGCCATTGAAACCATAGATGCCAGAAAAATCTTCAAAATAGTCCACAAACGATCTTTCATAATAATGATGACCATTTTGGTGGCAAAAACACTGTATTGAACAAAAGGTTAAAGGTTTTATCTAGTTTGCTAAGTAAATGTAACATTAGCTTTACATTCCCATATTAGAAATCTTCACAGCTGCATGAAGAATTCTGTTAGGAAATAGAAATATGAAGGATATAAATTTTACACCATTTTTGTGGATTAAAAAGTACCAAGTATTCTTTAATGGAGTTTGTATGGTGACTTGACTGTTACAAGACTTACTGTGATGATTGGTATATAATTGGTAAATCACCATGTTGTACACACCTAAATCTAATATATTTTATGTCCTCTTTAAGAATAAATGTGAAGGAGAAAATGATTAAATATTGACTGCTTCGTGCAGTTTAGTCTAATATGTCTGCATGATGAGAACCCCTGCTCTTACCCACTCCCTATGAAACTTCTCTTTTCATTGGGAATACCCTTTGCTAATTTAGGGTTGAGAGTACTTCAAAATTTTCTTAGATCCCTACCTAGAGAGTTCCCTGCCTTGATAATAGTCTGTTTTCCAATTAACAAAACCCCCTTACATTTATTATGATTTGCTTACAAATACATGTTAGTTGAGGATTTGTGTTTTATGAGACAAGTGTCATTCCTTTCACTTTGTAGATTGAAAACAGAGGCCAATGAGTTAAGTGACTTTCTTAAGGTTCGCCACACCAATGGGTGGCAGTCCTGCACTCTGACTTCACACAGCATGACACCTATTGTTTCTTTGCCTGAACATTAAGTGAAAGTGTTAAAAACCTCTGAGTGACCCAGTCACACTCAGGTATGTGAGAAGCACAGCAGATCCATTTTAGACAGGGGGTTCTTTGGAGCTTATTTAGCTCAGCCAATGGTGCCCCAGGAGAAGGGCTCTGAAGGAAATGTTTCTGGTCATAGGGGCAAGTTGGAAGACTCAGATACACACACACACACACACACACACACACACACACACTGCCGATTTGAGAATTTCAATGAACTGTGATCATGTTTCCATCCTAAAGGAAGGGTAGCCAATATGGGGTTCAGTTCGTAAACATTCATAGACATACATACAAGTCATAATTAATACAAAAAGCGAGACACACACATCACTCAACCATGGTCCACTCACCCACATACACTCTCAATGCACATCAGCACACCTGGCTCATGACACACCTGGTAAACATTTGATCCCACATATACATAATTCATGCACTATACACATACATCTCCAAAAACACACAAAAGCACAAACAATTCAAAAATATCACAGGAAACACACACCAACAATACATATGCCCACCCAGCCTCACTTACTACATTAAGCAGCACAAATCCTCTTATTAATGAGAGGTATGATTCCCCCCTTCGGTCTCTTTCCCTGCCTGGGGAGGGCTATCAGTATGGGGCAGTTAAGAATATTCTGTCACAGGCACTATCATTAAACGACCACCATGCATGTAGTCTCATACACATGGTAACATACAGAGGAAACCCAACAACATACCTTTTTGCACTCAACATGTGTGTTTCCCACAGACACCGCTCCCATGTGTACCAGCACATGCTGCTGAGCAGAAATCTGAGCCTCCTTTGAGCTGACCTTGATTTCTGGTGAGGTTGGGCATCTTCTTGTCCAGCAGACAACAGTCTCACTTCCAATGCTTAGCCATGATGCCAGTGTTAACTATGACAGACATGAATGAGGAGTCCCTAATCACATGCCAGGAGGCTGGTGACTGGATCTACACAAACTAAAATAGGGCCCAGGTTAAGTCTAACTCAGGAAAAGAGTCGTATACATAGTGCACACACACACTAAACTATCAAACATCATGTACAAAACCATACATGGCATATTCAGACAGACATACAATCATGGACACCAAGTCTGACACATGAACCCTCTAGCAACACAGGCAGATCCATAGCCAAGATTTCCAACTCCTTTCACCTGGGCTCATCGGTGAGTTCAGACAGCTTCTGCTCCAGACTGTTGCCCAGCTCCTCAGGTTTTCTTCAGGAGACCTCACATCCAGACACACAGAAGCCTTGGCACTTCTACAGACCTTCCTTTTCCTTAACCAGCTCCAGAGAAATGAGTCCATGATAATACTTAACTGCTAATGAGAAACTGCAACCAAGCTTGTGGCTAATTTCTGACTGCCCTCAGGGGAGCCATGTGTCCAAGAGCCACTGGGACTGGAGTCCTAGGGGACAGTGTCCCTGATTCCAGTCATGCCCTGGCCACCTTTCTTCTTGGGCATTGCTCTAGCTGGGAGAATGGATTTTTTCACTTTTTATTTTGCAGTTATTTTAAAGATATAGAAGAGTTGTAAAAATGATATCAAGAATTCCTAAACAGGCCAAAACCGGTTTGGCTCAGTGGATAGAGTGTCGGCCTGCTGACTGAAAGGGGTTCGATTCTGGTCAAGGGCATGTACCTTGGTTGCAGGCACATCCCCAGTAGGGGGTGTGCAAGAGGCAGCTGATGGATGATTCTCTCTCATCTATGTTTCTAACTCTCTATCCCTCTCTCTTCCTCTCGTAAAAAATCAATAATATATATATATATATATATATATATATATATATATATATATATATATATATATATAAAGAATTCCTGGACAGGTTTCAAGCAGATACCCCAATGGTTAACATTTTACTATATTTACCATATATTTGTATGTATGTATATTTCAGCTGTAGATTTTCAGCAGATGTATCACAGAGCATATTATTAGAAGGTATATGGTATTAATTTTTCCAATGACTAGTGTTTTACCCTTATCAGTTGGCTAAGATGGCATGTGCCAGGTTATCTACGGTAAAGTTATCATTATTTAAAAGTTACTATTTTAACCTGGTTATTATTGGGTTTCATTTGGATACATAGTTTGAAACAATATAAACATATATGTTTATTAAAATATCATCAACTACATTTAACATTTATTGATCACTCTTACATGACAAAATTATTGGAAATGTGGTGGCCAAATGGTGATTTTTCTAATTTTATCATTTCTTCTATGTTTATTAGCTATTCTCCAATGAGAAGAATCTTACTCTTATTTTCCATTCATATTAATTTATTTATATCATTAAGGATTCTTAATCTCTGAGTTATAATCCATTACCGTTGTTATTCAATCTGAAGCTCTGAGTATGTTCATTACTTACAAGGATTCTAAATAATTGCTGAGAAGCCAACTGGGAAGTATGCATAGAAGAAACACAAGAAGTAAAAACTAGAAATTAAGGAACTAAAGGAAAGTTTACCCATAGGAGGTGGGTCAAGATAGGGTTAGAAGAATGGGGGATGGAAAAAGTATAGGTGTTTCTCTATAACCTATAAATTTTACTCTATTTATATATTGATATTTTAAAATCCATGTGTTCTATTCAATACCTTCTATTCCAGTTTGCCATCATGGAGTTCTTAACAGTCTCTTTTTTTCCCATGTTTTAATGCATATCTCCTTTCCCAGGGACTGAGGAATGGCTCCCCTTTCTTCAATGTTTACTTACTTCTTGAATCCTTGGATACATGGTGAGTTGTTTCAGAATCTTGAGCTCATACCACACTGTTAATGACACAGTAAGTACAGCTTAAAACTTCGTTTTGTTTTTGTTTTTAATTTATCCATATTGTTAGAAGTATTACAGATGTCCCCACTTGCAGTCAGGGATCCCTTGCTCCTTACCGCCCACCTGCTCACTGCTCCTTAGTGCTGCCATGGAGGCCAGCCATCAGCCTGGCTTCTGTCTGATCAGCTTTCCCCCTGTGGGGATGTATGACCACCCGGGGCAGCTCCTGCATGAGCATCTTCCCCCTCATAGAGGGGTAATAGTGGTCAGTGCATGTAATACTGACCAGTCATTCTGCTGTTCGGTGTATTTACATATTAAACTTTTATTATTTAGGATAGTACTGAAGTCCTGGCCACAGCGATCAGAAAAGAAGAAATAAAAAGTGTTCAAATAGGAAAGGAAGAAGTAAAATTGTCATTATTTGCAAAAGACATGTGACTGTAAATAGAGAACTCTAATTCCACAAAGAAACTGCCAGAGCTAATCAGTGGATTCAGGAAAGTAGCTGGATACAAGATAAATATCCAGAAATCAGTTGTATTTGTATATACCAATAGTGAACTAGCAGTTAGAGAAACTAAGAAATTATTATAGTCTCATTTTCAATTGCATCACAAATTTACCTATGAAAATCCTCACCATCATGGCTCAATTGTTTAGAGATGACCTATGAACTAAGGATATCATGGCCTGATTCCTGATCAGGTCCCATGCCCGGGTTGTGGGCTTGATTCCAGTGTGGGACATGCAAGAGGCAGCCAATCAATGATTCTCTCTCATCATTCATGTTTCTATTTCTCTTTTTCTCTCCCTTCCTATCTGAAATCAGTGAAAATATTTTAAGTATGACTTGATATCTGATTTTATGACCCATCTAACTTTGTGTTTTTGTGTTTGTTTTTTTTTCTCGAGATAGCTGCAGCTATTTGGGGTATATTTTTTTATTCCATATAAATTTTTGGAATATTTGTTTATGAAATATGCTGTTGGTATAGGCCTGTGAAATATGCTGTTGGTATTTTAATGGATTGCATGAAATCTATGAATTGCTTTGGCTATTATAAACATTTAAATATGATTCTTCCAATCCATGAACATAGAATATTCTTCCATTTGTTTATGTCTTCCTCTATCTCTTTTTTTCAACACCCCCTAGTTTTCAAAGAACAGGACTTTTACCTTCTTGGTTAAGTTTATTCCTAAGTATCTTAAAAAAATTTTTTTGTTATTGTAAATGGGATCAACTGAGAGATGCAAATAAAAATGACAATGAAATACCATCTCACACCTGCCAGAATGGCTATCATCAACAAATCAACAAACAACAAATGCTGGCAAGGATATAGAGAAAAGAGAAACATAGTAAACTGCTGATGGGAATGAAACTTGTGCAGCCTTGGTGGAAAACAGTATGGCATTTCCTCAAAAAATTAAAAATGGGACTCCCACTTGACTCAATGATCCCACTTCTAGGAATATATCCTAAGAAATCAGAAACACCAATCAGAAAGAATCTATGCAACCCTATATTTATAACAGGGCAATTTACAATAGGTAAGATTTGGAAACAGCATAAGTGCCCATCAACATTGAGTGGACTAAAAAACTGGTATTGTCCTAGCCTATGGTACTGTGGGTAGAGTGTTGGCCTGCGGGCTGAAGGGTTCCAAGTTTGATTCTGGCTAAGAGCACATGCCTGGGTTGCGGGCTTGATTCCCATTGGGGGTTGTGCAGGAGACAGCCAATCGATTATTCTCTCTCATCATTGATGTTTCTACCTCTCGATACCTCTTCCTTTCTCTCTGAAATCAATAATGAAATATATTTAACAAACAAACAAACAAGAAAACTGTGGTACATTTATACAATGGAATACTATAATATGCTGGTGTACAACAGAAGGAACTCTTACCATTTGCAACAGCATGGATGGACCTGGAGAGCATTATGCTGAGCGAAATAAGCCAATGGGAGAAAGATAAGTATCACATAACCTCACTCATATGTGGAATCTAATGAACAATGTAAACCAATAAACAAATATAGATCCAGAGACACAGAAACATTAAAGAGACTATTAAACATCAGAGGGAAGGTATGGTAGAGTTGGAGGGGAAGAGATCAACCAACAAACTCATATTTGTATATGAATAACCTATGGACACAGACTATAGGATGCTAAATGTCAGGGGTAGCTAGGCAGGGGCAGGATGGGAGAAATCAATAGGGGAAAATGGGGACATTTGTGATACTTTCAACAATAAAGATTATATATATTGAGTGACCAGATTATTATGCATTCAGAGATCATAATAATCTGGCCACTCAGTGTATACAGGTATAAATTAGAGGTCTCGTGCATGCATTCGTGCATTGGTGGGATCCGGCCATCCTGGCCAGGGGAAGGGAACATGGGAGGTTGGCCAGCCTGCCTGCTGATTGTACTCCTGGTCAAAGAGACAATTTGCATATTAGCCTTTTATTATATAGGATATTCACTGAGTGGCCAGATTATTATGCTTTCAGAGATCATAATAATCCTGGCCACTCAGTGTGTGTGTGTGTGTGTGTGTGTGTGTGTGTGTGTGTGTGTGTTATTTTTAACATACATGTTATTTTAAAAAATTACATAGGAATAAATCTAAATAATGATGTAAAAGATCTGTACTAGGAAGTTATAAGACACTGAAGAAAGAAATTGGAAATACAAATATATAGAAGAATGTAATATGTTATGAATAGGAGGAATTGCCATCACTAAAATGTCCAGAGTAGTTAAAACAATATATAGACTTAATGCAATTTTTGTCAAGGTATGAATAGCTTATTTCACAGAACTGGAACAATATTTCAAAAATTTATATGGAACCACAAAAGACCCTGAATAGCCATAGCAAACTTGAGAAAGAAGAGTACAGTTTGAGTAATCACACTACCTAATATCAAATTATACTACAAGGTCATCTACACAAATGAAAGAGAAACATGTGAATCTACCGTACCTTTGCTACGCCCACCAGCCAATCAGGAGTGAGCATACAAATTGCATATGCTGACATTCTTGCCATAACTATGCAGCTGCTCAAGGCATCTGGGCAGCATGTGAAGGCAGAAAGGCAGCTCTGGCCAGAACAGAAAAGCAGCTCTGACGAGAGCAAAGGTGGTGCTGGCAGCCAGGGTAAGGAGGGCCCATTCTTGCATGAATCTTCGTGCATCGGGCCTTTAGTAGTAACATAAACTGTATGGCACTGGCATAAATATAGACATAAAAAATCTGTGCTACAGAATACAGAATCCAAAAATAAAATTTCTCCTATATGTTTAATTAATATTCAATAAAGGAAGTAAGAACATACAATGGGATAAAGACAGTTTATTCAATAAATGGTGTTATAAAAATTGGACAGATATGAGAAGTAGATTAGGTGTTAAGGTAGGACCCATTCCTAAAAACATTTTCATAATTATAAAGAAAGTGGTATGCTCATAAATGCATTTTTGAAAAGTATATTTTTAACAGCCTTGCTTTGTAGCACATACCAATTTTCATATGTAATTATTCATCATGGCTGATTGCAGTCTGCCAACATGAGGTAATTGTTTGTGCAGTGGGAAGAGATGTGCACAATAAACTTGAAGCCAACTAACCCTGCATAAAAGATTAGTTAAAAAATAAATAAACCAATATATAAAGTTCACCAGAGGAAGAATATGATGCTAAATAAGTGAGTTTTTATAACATAAAATAAGAATACATAAGCAAAAATGACATTGCAAAACAGAGACAAATACACAAATTATAATTGTGCAACATGTTCTGCATAAGATTTTGCAAATGTCTTATAAAAGATGATGAAAAAATGAAAAACATCAATTGGGAATAAAGAATTATTAACAATCCAAGAATCAAATATTACTTAGGTGATATAGTAACAAATTTGTATAAGACAATAGAAGGCATGTTCTATGAAAGTTCTATGGAAATGTGAAACATACAATAATTTTAGGAGATCTATCTCGCTGTTCTCCTGACAGCAACATGAGAATTTAGTGATTTCCAGTTAAAAACGTTAACCCTATTGACACACATCTCTAAGGCCTGTTTTATATCTCTGTTCCTCAGGCTGTAGATGAAGGGGTTCAGCATGGGGGTAACTACCGTATACATGACTGAAGCAATTATGTCTTTGGAACCCCAGGAAGAGGAGAAAAAGTAAACACCTGCAGCTGTCCCATAGTATAACAGCACCACAGAGAGATGGGAGCCACAGGTAGACAAGGCTTTATAGAGTCTCTTGGTGGAGGGGACCCTCAGGATGATGGTGCCTATACGGATATAAGAGCCCAAAATTACACCAAAAGGCAGGAAGAAAATAATTCCTGCTTCAGTGAGTAGGAACAGCTCATTGAGGGAGATATCTGAGCAGCTCAGCTTCAGGAGTGCAAGGAGGTCACAGAAGAAGTGGGTGATGATATTATTGACACAGAAGGATAGTCGGACCAATAGGAGAGTGTGCAACAAATCATGGGCACAGGATAGAATCCAGCAGCCAGCCACCAGCAGCACACACAGCCCCTCCCTCATGATGGTGGTGTAGTGCAGGGGATGACAGATGGCCACGTACCTGTCATATGCCATCACAGCCAGAAGAAAGTTGTCAAGACCAATAAAAAATATGAAAAAATACATTTGAGAAATGCATCCCTCATAGGAAATGGATTGTTGCTGAGTCTGCATGTTCATAAGCATATTTGGGACAATGACAGAGGAAAGAGAAATGTCAGAGAAGGCCAAGTGGCTGAGGAAGAAGTACATGGGCGTGTGCAGGCGGGAGTCCAGCCCGATGAGCAGGATGATGAGCAGGTTGCCCAGCACCGTGGTCAGGTACATGCCGAGGAACAGGGTGAAGAACACGCCCTGCTGCCCCGGTGGGATGGGGAGTCCCAGGAGGAGGAACTGGGACACGCTGCTCTGGTTCTCAGGCCTCATGCTGCTCCTCTGTCTGCTGGGAATGAAGAAGGAGTGGGAATCTCAGGAACCTAGAAAGGAGGAACAGAACCATCACATCTCATACTATCATTCTCTGGGAAACCCATTCATCTTTAAAAACTTTTATATTAATTTCTCACACCTGTGGATGTGTGCATATTCCCTCTCTCCTAGTCTGGCTCCAGGAAAACATTGCTCCCCCAAAGTAGTCACAAGACCTTATCATACAGTAGCAAGAAGGGGTTCTTTGTTTTTTGCAACCATTACTTACCTGTTCTTACCTGTCCTCCCTCACTGGCGCCATTAGCTGAGATAGCCACACTGTAAGCAACTCCCGGTTTCTTGAAACAAATCTGCTCTCATTTCCATGTACCATAGTGTGAGACTCCCTCAGATCTCACAACTTCTTCTTTTCATTTAAATTTTTTTTTTTTTTTTTTTTGTCATCAAGTCCGTGTCAGGACCTCTTCTAAGAACTGAGATAATTTCTATACCCAGCCTGAGCCAAACCCTAATAATTCACTGTGGCAGAAACAGGAGACGAGCCCCAGAAACTTGTATTGCTTGTTAGTGCCTTAAAATAATGTGGGACTCCAGGGCTGAGTTGGGCTTCTTGTACCATTTTCACACTCCTCCAGTGAATGTGCCATGTCTCACTGATCCACAGCTGTAAACTCAAGGACTGTCTCAAATGGGTGACCATTTCAAACCACTTGATGCCAGAATAGCTCCAAAACCAAAGTAGTTCACATAATGTCTTTAATAATATTGTTGAACATTTAGTACAACATTTGCATATTAGCCTGAGGACCTACCTACATTTCCTAATGAAATTCTCATGTCAACCTTACATTCCCAGATTTTAAAACCTTGTTAGAGCTGCACTACGAATTTGTGATCTTTCATTTTTTTAGTTTTTAATAAATAGAATCATAAGTGATACTAATTCTATAGGCACACAGCAATATAATACAATAGGGAATAGAAGGACACACAGACATTTGTATATCAGTGTGTATAATGTATGTAATGTGTCATATGTAAACTTTGATATATATATTATTTTTTACATAATAAAAACACCAAGTATTAGCTACTTCAAGGGGTTCTATCTAACATATCTTTGTGATCAGGACCGATGCTCTTAATTGTTACACAGGGAAACTTCCTTTTGCTTCATTAGGGGAGCCAAGCACAAGGTATTACATTAGAGCTGTGAGGACTCAAAGTTGTCCAAAATTCTGAAACCTCTTATTAGATAATACCATCCCTTTATATTTATATAGCTTCTAACTCACAATAAATTGTCAAATTTGATAACTTTATTTTACACAGCAACTGTTTACTGAGAGCCTCTGTAAGAGAAGTATAATTCTTTTCATTTTATAGACAGAGAAACTAAGACCAAAATTTAAGTAACTTTCCCAAAGTCTCTCCACTATTTGATGGTGAATCAGCCCAATAATTTCTCACAGCCTGATGCCTGCAGGTTATTTTCTTGGGGTGTTTAATAAACATAAAGAAAAGGGAAATTGAAAAAATGATGAATAAGATCCAGAAAAGTACATTTTAAAATGAAAAGAAGAAGTTGTGACATCTGAGGGAGTCTCACACTTTGGTACATGGAAATGAGAGCGGTTTTATTTCAAGAAACCAGGAGTTGCTTAGAGTGTGGCTATCTTAGCTAATGGTTCCAGAGAAGGAGGTCAGGTAAGGACACACTTGAGTTCTGATACTCATAAACACACACACACACACACACACACACACACACACACACACACTGCTGAGCTGAGGATTCCAGTTACCTGTGACCACGTTCTTGTTCTCAGGGAAGAATAGCAAATATGTGGTTCAGCTCAAAAACACTTATCTACATACTTATAAATCTACATAAGTAACTACGTAAGTAACACACTGAGATATTTACAACACACAATGATGGACCACTCATCCACAAAAATACTAACAACTGAATCATGACTCATCTGGTGAACACTCAACTCACCATATATACATATCTCAAGTGCCATACACACATCACCAAAAGTACACAAGACCACAAACAATTAGAAAATCTTATAGGAAACCAGCTGATGTGGCTCAGTGATTGAGCATCAACCTATCAACAAGGTGGTCACAGTTCCATTCTGATTAGAGCACTTGCTCGATCTATAAGTTCAATACCTTGCAGGTTGTGCAGGAGAAAGCTGACCAATGATTCTCTCTCATCATTGATGTTTCTGTCTTTCTCCCTCTCCTTTCTAAAATCAATAAAAAGGTATTTTTTGTAAAAAGAAATGTTCTAAGAAACAAACACTGAAACACATATGCACACCCAGCCATACACTCACTGCAACAAGTAGCACTCGCCCTCCTATTACTGAGAGGCAGGCTTCCACCCTTCCAGGGGTTGGGAGCCTACTTGATGCGGTGAAGCCTATTCTGTGACAGGTAGAGATTAAACCAGTAACAATATCCCAGGCACCAGCTCACATACACAGAAAACCAAACAATACACCTTCCAGCTCTCACACATGAGTGTGTCACCACAGACACAGCTCCCGTGTGCACCAGTACCCGCTGCTGAGCAGAGGTGTGAGCCCTCTCTGAGCTGACCTTGGTTCCTGGTGAGGTTGGTCATCTTCTTGTCTAGAGCAGAGATAACAGTTTCACTCCTGATGCTCAGCTGTGATGCCAGTGTTTATGATGACAGGCATGAATCCGGAATCCCTCACCACATGCTAAGCAATGATAACTTGTTCTACATGCATTAAAACAAGACTTTGAGTCAGATACATAGTGCGCGCGTGTGCACACATGCACACATGCACACACACACACACACACTTAACGTTTAACTATTAACTACCATGTAGATAAATATACACAATACATGCAGACATATGCATGGATTCATGGACACAAAATCTCACACACCCACTAGCACTCAGGCAGATCCATAGCCAAAGGCAGATTTCCAGCTCCTCTCACCTGGGCTCATCGGTGAGTTCAAACAGCTTCTGCTCCAGACTGTTGCCCATCTCCTCAGGTTTTCTTCAGGAGACCTCACATCCAGACACACAGAAGCAACATCTGGGGCCTTGGCACTTCTACAGACTTTCCTTCTCCTTAACCAGCTCCAGAGAAATGAGTCCAAAGATAACAATTATTAACAAGAGACTGCAATGAAGTCCAAGTCCACATGTTTCTGGCTAATTTCTGACTGTCCGTTGGGGAGCTGTGTTTCCACAGCCAGAAGGACTGGACTCCTAGGGGACAGTGTTCTTGATTCTAGTCATGCCCTGGACTGCTTTCTTCTTGGCCATTATTCCAGCTGGTATAAATGATTTTTTCAACTTAACATTTTAAATTATTTTAAACATAGAGAAATATGGTAAAATGCCATATAAGGTTGGAAAAAGGCAGGTTTCCAATTGGAGTACGAAAACACAGAGTTTTTTCACATATTATTATTTATTATTATTGTATTATTTTTCAACATACGCACAGAAAACCAAACAACACACTTTCCATCTCTCTAAACATACTTTTGCCCTAACCTATAATTGGCTAATGTAGTGTCTGCCAGGTTATCTACTGGAAAGTTACTATTTTTTTTAAGTTACTATTTTAACCTTATAACTAATAGATAACATTTAGGTAGATATTTTGATACTAGACAAACATAACTTTTTCTTTACTAAAATTTCAACTCACTTGCATTTGACATCTATTGGTGATTCTTATATTAGAAAATTATTGTAAATGTTGTTGCCAGATATTATAATTCCATTAGAGGCCCAGTGCATGAAATGCGAGCAAATGGTAAGGCCCCTAGTGGGTGCCAGCTGCTGACCAAGGCCTCCCTTCCTTCTCCCAGCTTCCTGCCACAGGTGGGCCTCCCAACCTTTCTCTGGTTACCTGCCACCGCTGCCCCCTGCCCAGGACCTCCCTCTCTTCTCCTGGCTGTCCCTGCCCCCTGGTTGAACACCCAGCCAAATTCTGGGTGGAGGGGACAATTTCCATACTATGCTTTTATCATATAGGATTACTTCTTCTCGATTCATTACTTGTATTCTCTGATAAGAATAAAATGACGCTTTTTTCACACTCATTAGTGTTTTATTTATTAATTTGTCATTATAGACTCAGAAATTCTTATTCTTTGAGTTATAATCTGTTATCATTTATTACTCATTTTGAAACTTTAGTTGTACTTATTGACTACGAGGATTCTAAATGATCTCAGAGAAGCAAACTGGGAAATATATATAAAAAAACACAAGAAGCAGAAACTAGAAACTAAGAAGCTAAAGAAATATTTACTCACAGCAGGTCGGTCAGAAATGGGAGAGGAAGAATGGGTAATGGAAACAGTATAGATGTTGATATATGACCTATAATGTGCAATCTATTTATAAATTTTAGAATCCATGATTTCTAATTGATATCTCCAATTCAAGAACACCAGAGAGTTCTTTCACGACTCTTTCCCATGTACATAGCTCCCTATAGAGAGAGGGATTGCCTTTCCTCAATGTTTACTTATTTGATGAGTCTTTGGATACATGATGAGTTGTTTCAGAATCTTGACTTACACCACTGTCAATGACACACTAAGTACAACTTAAAACTTTATTGGCAGGTTTTTATTTTTATTTTTTTATTTTTATTGTGAGAGTATGTAGTGACAATTCTGGGTTCAAGAATACCCTTATATACCTTGTTTTTTAAACTTTAGC
This sequence comes from Pipistrellus hanaki, assembly GCF_964339955.1. Lineage (NCBI taxonomy): Eukaryota > Metazoa > Chordata > Mammalia > Chiroptera > Vespertilionidae > Pipistrellus > Pipistrellus hanaki. The sequence goes on along the minus strand of NC_140513.1, from coordinate 14,599,837 downwards.
AATATATACTATTTCTCCACATTGATTTATAAATATGTCTATTCTTATTTTTTTCCCCAGTTGCAAAATACTAAGTTTTATTGATGTTCTATAGAGTTTTCTTTACTGGTCCTAGTAGGAGATATTGGTGTTGAGTGTCTTAAATGCCACCCAATTGTATACCTCCAATGGCTGACATGATAAATTTTATGTTTTGTATATTAAATTATAATTAAAAATTAAAGAGTAGGTAATAGATGATCTCTATATACTGTTATGGTACATAAAAGAATTTTAACAATAATAACAACATAATAATGTAGGATCAATATATAAATAAGGGGGAATGAAATAAAAAATATATTTGATTAAAGGGAAGAAGATAAGAGATAATAAAAGTAAAACAGTTATATAAATAAAAACAGTAATAAGCGAAATATAAATTTACATTTATTATATTTATGTTAGACTAGAGGCCTGGTGTATGAAATTTGTGCACTCAGGTGGGGGGATCTCTCAGCCCTGCCTGCAATCTCCAAAGTTCAGGACCCTTGGGGGGTGTCTGCCTGCCGGCTTAGGCTTGATCCCCCCAGGTAGGCCCAATCCCTCCAGGGTTTGGCTCCAAGCTGGAAGTCAGACATCCCTCTTGCAGTCTGGGACCCCTCACTTCTTACTGCCCACCTGCTGCAGAGGCAAGAGAGGCTCCTGCCACTGCTGCTGCACACGCCAGCCAGTTTTGGCTGAGCAGTGCTCTCCCTGTGGGAGCACACTGACCAGCAGGGACAGCTCCTGTGTTGGGCATCAGACCCTTGGTGGTCAGGGTGCCTCATAGCAACTGTTCATTCTGCTGGTTGTTCCACCATTTGGTTGATTTGCATATTAATAGATAAATAGATATCAATGGGCATACATATCAATAGATAAAATTCTCCACAAATATAATTGTTGCTTTACATAAAAAGAACAAATCCAACTTTATACTGATAGTGATAGATATGTCAAAGATATAAAGATATAGCAAACCTTAAAGTGATGGAAATAATACCATGTAAACACTAACAACGAGTAAGGGCCATCTTACTACCAATGCTATACTAGTATCTCTATCTCTATCTGTATCTTTACCTATACCTATATATATATATATATATCTATATCTAAAGATTTAGTTATATTATATCTGTACTAATATCACAAGTATACGAGGACCCATTGATAGATGTGTGCTATTAAATTATTTTTTTAAATGTATTTATAGAGTGTTGCTTTGGAGCAAATGCTAATTTTCAAAGTGTAATTCTTCTTGCCATGGCTGATTAAAGACTGCAAACCTCATTTTATTGAATGTGAATTGGAGGAGATGTATACAATCAGCTAGAAGCAAATTTGAGACAGCAAACAATAATCATTTTTAAAAAAAAGTTCAGCAGGAATGGATCATGATGGTAAATTATTAAATTTTCAATAACATAGTCTAAAAATACAATCTCACAGTTATAATTGTGTAAATTATTTTACAAAATAATTTGCATGATTTTTATAAGAGATTATGAACAAGTGTATAAGAATTATTAATAACCCACGTAGCAAATTTGACCAACTTGAACATTAACAGCAATTGTATATAACAACAGAATGCATATTCTAAGATTATATGGAGATGTCAACCATACAATAATTATAGAATTATTGTGCTCCTGACTGCAACAAGAAGATTTAGTGATTACCAGTCAAACCCTATTGACACACATCTCTAAGGCCTGTTTTATATCTCTGTTCCTCAGTCTGTAGATGAAGGGGTTCAGCTACCATATACATGACCAAAGCAATTATATCTTTGGAATCTCATAGTGAGGAGAAAGAGTAAACACCTACAGCCTCAGAGGTGAGAGAGGCTCCTGACACTGCTGCTGCACCCGCCAGCCATGAACCCGGCTTTTGGCTGAGCAACGCTCACCCTGTGGGAGAGTACTGACCACCAGGCGCAGCTCCTGTGTAAGCATCCGACCCCTGGTGGTCAGGGTGCATCATAGTGTATGGTTATTCCACTGTTTGGTCAATTTGCATATTAATAGATAAATAGATATCTATGGGCATGTATATCAATAGATAAAAAGTGTCTCGTAGTATAAAAACACCACAGAGAGATAGGAGCCACAGGTCGAAAAGGCTTTAAATAGTCTCTTAGTGGAGGGCACCCTCAGGATGATGTTTCCTATATGGACATAAGAGTCCAAAAGGCAGGAAGAAAATCATTTCTCCCTTAGTGAAGATGACCATTCATTGAGGGAGATGTCTGAGCAGCTTACCTTCAGGAGCACAGCAAAATCACAGAAGTGGGTAATGATATTATTGACACCAAAGGATAGTCGGACCAATAGGATGGTGTGCAGGAAATCATGGACACAGGAGAGAATCCAGCACCAGCCACCAACAGCACACTGAGGCTGACAGGTGGCCATTTACCTGTCATATGCCATCACAGCCAGAAGAAAATTGTCAAGACCAACAAAAAGTATGTAAAGATACCATTGAGAAATGCATCCTATATAGGAGATGGATTGTTGTGGAGACTGCATGTTCATAAGCATCTTTGGGACAAAACAGAGGAAAGAGAAATGTCAGAGAAGGCCAAGTGGCTGAAAAAGAAGTACATGGGCGTGTGCAGGCGGGAGTCCAGCCTGTTAGCAAGCACAGCTGTGATGTTGGAAACCACTCTTGCCTCCATAGCAGCACTAAGGAGAAGCAAACCAAGTGGTAAGGAGCAGCAAGCAGGTGAGCAACAAGAAGCGAGGGGTCCTGGAATCAGAGAGGGATGTCCAACTGCTGGCTTAGGCCCAAACCCCCAACCCCTAGTGTGTGCAACTAAGCCATTAGTCGAACATTCCCGAGAGTTCATGAGCTGCCAGAGGGATGTCTGATTGAAAGCTTAGGCCCATTCCCCCATGGAGCAGGTCTAAGTCAGTAAGTGAACATCCCCTGAGTAGTCCCTGACTGTGAGTAGGTACTGACCAGGCCAAGTGACCCCCATCCTAATTCACGAATTTTTGTGCACCAGGCCTCTAGTATTTCATAAGAGACAATGGGTAAGTGCCAAATAATAATTAATTATTAACAATCCAAGAAGCAAATATGACCTAGGTGACATATTAATAAAACTTAATAAAACTTATACATGACAACACAATGTATATTCTATTAACGTGTTTTTTTTTAAATATATATATTTTATTGATTTTACACAGAGAGGAATTGAGAGGAATAGAGAGTTAGAAACGTCAATGAGAGAGAAACATCGACCAGCTGCCTCCTGCACACCCTCCACTGAGGATGTGCCCACAACCAAGGTACATGCCCTTGACCGGAATCGAACCTGGGACCTTTCAGTCTGCAGGCCGATACTCTATCCACTGAGCCAAACTGGTTTCGGCTCTATTAATGGTTAATGGAGATGACAAGAATAAATAATTTTAGTTCTATGTCCTTGTGCTCCTGATTGCAACAAGAAAATCTGGTGATTGACACTTTAAAAAGCTAATTCTATTCATACACATCTCTAGGGACTGTTTTATATCTCTGTTCCTCAGGCTGTAGATGAAAGGGTTCAGCATGGGGGTAACTACTGTATACATGACAGAAGCAATTATGTCCTTGGAACCCCATGATGAGGAGAAAAAATAAACACCAGCAAGTGTCCCATAAAATAAAGACACAACAGAGAGATGGGAGCCACAGGTAGACAAGGCTTTAGAGAGTCTCTTAGTGGATGGTGCCCTCAGGATGATGGTCCCTATACGAATGTATGAGCCCAAAACAATGCTCAATGGCAGAGAGTAAATCATTCCTCCTTCAGTGAAGATGACCAGATTATTGAGGGAGATGTCTGAGCAGCTCAGCTTCAGAAGCGCAGTGAGGTCACAGAAGAAGTGGATGATGGTATTTTCAGCATAGAAAGACAGTTGGACGAAGAGGAGGTTATGAATAAGAGCATGGACACAGGCAACCATCCAGGATCCAGCCACCAGCAACATGCACAGTGCCTGACTCATGATTGTGGAATAGTGCAAAGGGTGACAGATGGCCACATACCTGTCAAATGCCATCACAGCCAGAAGAAAATTGTCAAAACTAATGAAAAGCATGAAGAAATACATCTGAGAAATGCATCCCTCATAGGAAATGGATTGTTGCTGAGTCTGCATGTTCATGAGCATCTTAGGGACAATGACAGAGGAAAGAGAAAAGTCAGAGAAGGCCAAGTGGCTGAGGAAGAAGTACATGGGCGTGTGCAGGTGGGAGTCCAGCCTGATGAGCAGGTTGCCCAGCACCGTGGTCAGGTACATGCCCAGGAACAGGGTGAAGAACACGCCCTGCTGCCCTGGTGGGATGGGGAGCCCCAGGAGGAGGAACTGGGACACGCTGCTCTGGTTCTCCGACCTCATGCAGCTTTTCAATCTGCTGGGGAAAAAGAAGGTGTCAGAATTTCAGGAGCTGGGATAGGATGGCCAGGACCATCACATCTTATACTGTTATTCTCTAGGAACGTCACCTTAAAATACTTCCATAATAGTAATTCCACCTGTGGATGTAAACATCTTCCCTCTATTGCAGTCTGGTTCCAGGAATACATTATCCCCTATGTTGTAGTTAACAAGACATCAGCACCCAGAGGATGGAGGGGGTTTCCTGTGTTAATCAACCATTACTTTTGACATCATGCCTGTATCAGAACCTCTTCTAAGGACTGAAATGCAGCAGTATACAAAAAAAGGTCCCCACTTCTATGGCATTAGATCTTGATGAGCATGGAGGGATTATTTCTACACCAGGCCAGAGCCAAACCATAATAATTCACTGTGGCAGAAATAGAAGGTGAGCCCTGCAAAGTGGTGTCATTTGTTTCTGCCTGAAAGTAGCGTGAGATTCCAGTGCTCAGTGGGAGTTTGGAATATAATCACACTCCTCCTGTGAACCTGCCGGGCCCCATTAACCCACAGCTAATGTAAATTCAGGGACAGTCTAGAAATGGGTGGCCATCGAAAACCACTTGATGTCAGAATAGATCCAATACAGGATAATTCACAAACTATACTTTATAATCACGCTGAGGTTTTTATTGAACATTTGGGTACTCGGCTAGAGACCTTACCTTATCTTTCCTAATAAAATCCACTCAGCAATCTTATATGCTCTGATTTTTAAACAATATATTTTTATTGATCTCATGGAAGTTGGGAGAGGAAGGGAGATAGAAACATCAATGATGAGAGAGGATCATTGATTATCTGCCTCCTCCATATTTGCCAACTCCCCCTACTGGGGATCAAGCTCATAAGCCAGCCATGTGCCCTCACAGGGAATTAAAGTGTGACCTCATGGTTCATAGGTCAATGCTCAACCACTGAGCCAATGCAGCTGGGCACATTCCCAGATTTTATAACCTCTTCACAGGCTATATTAAGAATTTGTTTTCTTTTACCTATTTTAGCTTTTAAGAAATAAAAATATAAATCACACCAATATGTAGTCACAGTATACATTAGGGGACAGAAGGGCATATAAGCACACTTATGGGCATATATATACTTGTGTGTATATCTGTATCTAAATATATGTGATATGTAATGTTTATAAATGGATATATATGTATTATCATTTTCTCTATATGAAATATTTCCAGTTATTAGCTAATTCTTCGGGTTCTATCTAATATATCTTTGTGATCAGTAACTTTACACATGGAAACTTCCCTTTTCTTGCTTATGGGAATCAAAAACAACATATTATTTTAGAGCTGTGAGGACCAAAAGTTGTCAAAAATTCTTGGTCCTCTTTCGAGGTAATTTCTTTTCTTCATATTTATATTCTTTCCAACTGATAATAAATTTTCAAATACATTAACTTTTTTATGCAATAACTATTTACTGAGAATCTGTGTAAGATTCACAGAAACAAGGAAACTGAGGCCAAAAATTTATGTAACTTGCCCTAGCTGGTTTGGCTCAGTGGATAGAGCATTGGCTTGCATACTGAAGGTCCCTGGTTCAATTCTGATCAAGTCCAGCTACCCTGGCTGCAGACTCCTTCCCAGTCTGAGCCCTGATCCGGGGTGCATGCAGGAGGCAATCAATTGATATGTTTCTCTCATATCATTATTTCTCTCAGTCTTTCCCTCTTTCTTTCACTCTCTCTAAAATCAAAGGGAAAAATATCCTCCAGTGAGGATTAAAAAAATTATGTAACTTTCCCAAGGTCTCACTGCTATACAGTGGTGATTCTGCCCTATAACTTCACAAGCATGATACCTAGAGTTTATTTTGCTTTGATGTTTAATAAAGTAAAGAGGAGGTTATAAAATTCTGAGCAGTCATTTGGGTACATGGAAATGAGAACATATTTGTTTTATAGAATCAAGGAGAGACCTGGCTAGTTTGGCTCGGTGGATAGAGTCTTGTCCTGGGGACTGAAGGGTCCCAGGTAGGATTCTGGTCAAAGGCACATACTTGGATTGTGGGCTTGATCCCCAGTAGGGGACATGCAGGAGGTAGCTGATTCTTATCATTGATGTTTCAATCTCTCTTCCTCTCCCTCTCCCTCTTTGAAATCAATAAAAATATATATTTTTAAAAAGAAACAAGGAGAGGCTTTGAGTGTTGTTATCTCAGCTAATGGTGCCCCAGAAGGAAGACACTTAAGAACATTCTTGAGGTCGTAAATGCAGCTCACATACAGAGATGCACACTACACACACACACACACACACACACACCTCTGCACTTGATTTGAGGATTCTATTCACCAATGCCCATATCCCCATTCTAAGGGAAGTATAGCCTCACTGTGGTTTAATTAAGTGACAGAGGAGAAGGGTATTGCCACATCCCCATTTTAAGGGTAGGATAATCTATCTGTGGTTTAACACATGAACACTCATATACATGCATACAAGTAATAAATAACAAACTAAGTGAGACATGCACAACACTCACTGATGTACCATTCACCCACAAACACACTAACACACCTGACTCATGAAAACTCAACTCACCACATATATATCACCTACATACATACTACATACACGCACCAAAAACACAGAAGACCACAAACTATTCAAAAACCTCACAAGAAACACAAACCAGTAACACATATGATCCCCCAGCCACACTCATACAGCAAGTAGCACATGTGCCCCTATTAATCAGAGAAATGTCCCCCCCCTTCTGTTCATCCCTTTCTTGGGGGAGGGCAGTTAGCATAGAACAGTTAAGCCTGTTTAATCACAGGCATCATATTAAAATATCCCAATACCCCATGCAAGTGATCACACACACTGTCATGTACACAGAGAAAACCCAACAGCACACCTTTGTGCTCTAAGCATGAGTGTCTCACCCACAGACACAGCAGCCCACATTGCTGAGCAGAGGTGTGAGCCCTCTCTGACCTGACCTGACCTTGGTTCCTTGTGAGGTGGCCATCTTCTTGTCTAGAGCAGAGACAATCACCTCACTCCCAGTGGTCAGTTGTGATGCCAGTGTTTATGATCACAGACATGAATCAGGAATCCCTAATTACACGCTTGGAGGTCATAACTTATACTATGTGTGCTAAAACAGGACTGTGGTTCACATACATAGCACACACATACAATTATTAAATAGCATGTACACAAGCATACACAATACATACATAAACACATAGTCATGGACACAGAGTCTCATACCATGAGCCCACTAGCACTCAGGCAGATCCATCACCAAGAGCAGATGTGCAGCTCCTCTCACCTGGGCTCATCATTGGTGAGTTCAGACATCTTCTGCTCCAGACTGTTGGCCATATCATACCAACAGTTTTCTTCAGGAGACCTCACACCAGACACACAGAAGCAACATCTGGGACCTTGGCACTTCTACAGACTTTCTTTTTCCTTAACCAGCTCCAGAGAGTTGAGTCGAAAGGTAACACTTAACTGCTAATGAGAGACTGCAAGCAAGTCCCCAAGCTTGTGGCTAATTTCTTACTGGTTTTTGGAGAGCTGTGTGTCCAAGGGCCAGAGGGAATAGAGTCCTGGGGGACAGTGTCCCTTAGTCCAGTCATGCCCTGGACGCCTTTCTTCTTTGGCATTGTTCCAGCTGGGACAAAGGATATTTCCACTTTTTGTTTTGAAATGATTTTAAAGATACAGAAAAGTTTTAAAAAAATGGTATGAAGAAAATCTTGACAGGCATTGCTCAGATTCCATAATGGTTAACATTTTACTATGTTTACCATTTGTTTGTATGTGTATATGTATCTTTCAGGCTTTAATTCTCAGTAGATATCAGTAGATATACCACAGTACATATTATTACATGGCAATATAATATAATATACTATTAATTTTTCCAGTGAATAGTGTTTTCATTGGCTATGGTTTTATCTGCCAGGTTATCTACTGTAAAGTTACAGATTTTATAGGTATGATTTTAACCTTGTAATTAAAAGGTATAATTTATGTAGATACTTTGGTATGATATAAACATAACATTTTTCTTATTAAAATTTTACCCACTCACTTTAATGATTCTTATATGACAAAATTACTGCAAATGTGGTAGTCAATTGGTAGCTCTTTATAAATTCTATAATTTCTTATATTAGTTGTATTCTATAAGAAGGAACTTATCTTTTTTCTCTACTCATTTGTGTGTTTTTGTTTTTTAATCCTTAGCAGAGGATATTTTTTTCCAGTGATTTGAGGAAGAGTAGAATGGAAGGGAAAAAGGGAAGAGAGAGAGAGAGAGAGAGAGAGAGAGAGAGAGAGAGAGAGAGAGAGAGAGGGAGGGAGGGAGGGAGGGAGGGAGGGAGAGAGAGAGAGAGAGAGAGAGGGAGGGAGAGAGAGAGAGAGAGAAAGAAAGAGAGAGAGAAACTTCATCTGTGAGTGACACATTGATGGTTGCCTTCTGAACATGCCCCAAGCGGGGCCAGCGATCAATCCTACAATCCTGGTACATGATCTTGACTGTGTATGGAACCTACCACCCTTTGGCCCTCTGATGGAAGCTCTAATAACTTAGCCACACTTTTCAGGGCTGCATATATTATTTCTGATTGGTGTTTTGGAATTCTTAGGACATATTCCCATAAGTGGGATCACTAGATCAGAAAGCAGTTCTTTTAAAAAAATTTTGAGGAAACTCCATACTGTTTTCCACAATGGCTGCACCTAATTTAAACAAATTAAATTAAGTTTAATTTTTAAACTTAAACTTCTTCTGCATTCCCAAAAATAGTGAACTAGGGTTTTCCTTTCTACACATCCTCACCAGTACTTGTTTGCTGATTTATCAATGATAGCTATTCTGGCAGGTGTAAAGTGAAATCTCATTATCATTTTAATTTTCATCTCTCTGATCATTAGAGACATTGGGCATCTTTTCATATGTCTATTGGCCATAAGTACTAGTATGCCCTCTTTGGAAAAGTGTCTTTTTTGTATCCTTTGCTCAATTTTTAACTTGATTGCTTGTGTACATGAGAGTTGTAGGTGTTCTTTATATATTTGGAAAATTAACCGCTTATCAGATGTATCATTGGAGATGTATTATTGGACATGTTCTCCCATACAATGGGTTCCCCTTTCATTATGTTGATGGTGTCTTTTGCTGTGCTGAAGCTTTTTATTTTGATTTAATCTCATTTGTTTATTCTTTTCTTTGTTCCTTTTGTCCCAGGGCAGTGGTCGGCAAACTCATTAGTCAACAGAGCCAAATATCAACAGTACAATGATTGAAATTTCTGTTGAGAGCCAAAATTTTTAAACTTAAACTTCTTCTAATGCCACTTCTTCAAAATAGACTCATCCAGGCCATGTTATTTTGTGGAAGAGCCACACTCAATGGGCCAAAGAGCCTCATATGGCTCGCCAGCCGCAGTTTGCCGATCATGGTCCTAGGGGATATATCAGCAAAAAAAAAATCGCTACAAGAGATGTGTGAGACTTTATTGTCTATCTTTTCTTCTAAGATGTTTATGATTTTGGACTTACATGTGAGTCTTTTATCCATTTTGAGCTTATTTTTGTGTCTGGTGTAAGTTGGCAGTCCGTTTTCATTTTTCTTCATGTACCTGTCCAATTTTCCCAATACCATTTGTTGAAGAGACTGTCTTTCCTCCATTGTATGTTCTTGCATCCTTTGTCAAATACTAATTGATTATAAAGACGTGGGTCAATTTTTGGACACTCTATTCTGTTCCATTGATCTATATGCCTGTTCTAATGCGAGTACAGGTTGCTTTGAATACCATAGCCTTGTAGTATAATTTCATATACAGAATTATGATACCTTTAGTTTTGTTCATCTTTCTCCAGATTGCAGAGGATATATGGGGTCTATTTTGGTTCCATATAAATTTTGGGAATATTTGTCTACATCTGGATAATATGTCACTGGTATTTTAAAAGGAATTTCGTTGGGTAATAGGGACATTTTAATGATGATAATTATTCCAATCTATGAACATAGTGTATGCTTACACTTATTTGTATCTTTCTCAGTTTCTTCCTTCAATGTCCTATAGTTTTCCAAGTACAGGTCTTTTACCTTCTTGTTTAAATTTGTTGCCATGTACCTTATTTTTGTTGTTGTAGCAGGAGTAAATGGGATAGTTTTCTTATATTCTCTTTTGGATAGTTCTTTATTGGTGTATAAAAATGTCACCAATTTCTGGATATTATTTTTGAATTCTGCTACTTTGCTGAACTCATGTATTAGTTCTAGTAGATTTCTGGTGAAGATTTTAGGTTTTCTATGTACATTGTCATGCCACCTGGAATAATAACAGTTTTGCTTCCTCCTTTCCAATTTTGATGCCTTTTATTTTTTCTTGTCTGAATGAAGACTTGCAGTTCTATGTTGAAAAGGAGTGGTGAAAGCAGACATCCCTGTTTTATGGCTGATCTTAAAGAAAATACATATTTTTTTTTGTCTATTGAGCATTTTGTTGGCTGTACATTTTTCATGTATGGCTTTACTTATGTTGAGTTGTGATCCCGTTATTGCCACTTTTCTGAGAGTTGATATAATAAACTAGAGGCCCAGTACACAAAATTCAGGCAATGGGTATGTGTCCCTCAGCCCAGCCTGCACCCTCTCCAATCTGGGACCCCTCGAGGGATGTCCAAATGCCATATTGGGATGCCAGTGGACAGTTGGACATCCCTCTCACAATCCAGGACTGCTGGCTCCCAACTGCTCACCTGCCTGCCTTCCTGATTGCCCCTAACCACTTCTGCCTGCCAGCCTGATCACCCCCTAACTACTCCTCTGCCAGCCTGATTGATGCCTAACTGCTCCCCTAACAGCTTGTTTGCCCCTTACTGCCCTCCCCTGTAGGTCTGTTCTCCCCCCTCCCCTCAACTGTTCTCTCCTTCAGGCCTGTTGACCCCTAACTGCCATTCCTTGCAGGCTTATTTATGCCCAACTGCCTTCCCTTGCTGGCCTTGTCCCTCCCAACTGCCCTCCGCTGCTGGCCATCTTGTGGTGGCCATCTTGTGTCCACATGGGATAAGCCACCTTGTGTGTTTGAGTGATGGTCAATTTGCATATGACTCTTATTAGATAGGATTATCAGATAGGATAGAGGTGGTACCCGGTGGGGGCCAGCTGGTTTGCCTTGAAGGGTGTCCCGGATCATGGTGGGGATTCCCTTGGGCCATGGGGCAGCCTGAGCGGGGGACCTATGGTGGTTTTCAAACCAGCCATGCCCCTGGCAACCCAAGTGGAGGCCCAGGTATCTGGGATTTATTTATCTTCTATAATTGAAACTTTGTAGCCTTTAGTGTAGGCCTGGGCCTGCCAGGTTGTGTGGAAAGTTTGGCTTTCTCCATTGCCAGAGAAGGGGCAACTCAAGCCTCTTGCTCTCTCTTTGGCCACAGCCATCTTGGTTGGGTTAATTTGCATACTCACTCCTAATTGGCTGGTGGGTGTAGCAATGTGACATTTAATTTGCATATTACTCTTTTATTATACAGGATGGTTGCTGGGTTTTATCAAATGCTTTTTTATGCATACATAAATAAGATCATGTGCTTTTTATTTTTCATTTTGTTTGGGTGATGTGTCCCATTATTGATTTGCTAATATTGTACCAATATTTCATCCCTGGAATAAATCGCATTTAATCATGGTGTATGATCTTTGTAATGCATTGCTGGATCCATTTGGTCAAATTTTGTAAGGATTTTAGCATCTACATTTAACAGAGATACTGGCCTATAACTTTTTATTTTATATTATTTTAGTGACTTTATATAGTTTTGCAATTAAGATAATGTTAGCTTCATTACAAGAACTAATTAATTTTTTGCATATTTGGTAAAATTTTCCAGTGAAGCCATGCAGTCAAGAACTTTTTTTTGGCCGAGACCGGTTTGGCTCAATGGATAGAGCGTCGGCTTGGGGACCAAAGGGTCCCGGGTTCGATTCCGGTCAAGGGCATGTACCTTGATTGCGGGCATATCCCCAGTGGGGGATGTGCAAGAGGCAGCTGATCAATGACTCTCTCTCATCGATGTTTCTAACTCTCTATCTCTCTCCCTTCCTCTCTGTACAAAATCAATAAAATATATTAAAAAAAAAAAAAAAAGAACTTTTTTTGGCTTTTTTTATTATTTATTTATTTATTTTAAATAAATATTTATTGTTAAGATTATTACAATTGTTTCTCCTTCCCCACCCCCCATAGCTACCCTCCATCTTATTATCTCTTGTTTTGAGTTTTTTTAAATTACTTATTTAATTGTATTATTTGTTATTGGTGCATTTCATTTTTCTGATTCTTCCTTATTGAATTTTGGAAGATTGTATGTTGCTAGGAATTTGTCCACTTCAGTTAGGTTGTCCAATTTGTTGGCATTTAATTTTCATAGTCCTTTTTTATACTACTTTCTGTGATGTCAGTTGTTAATGTCTCTTTTATTTCTTATTTTAATGTCTTTGATTGATTTCCTTCTGCCCAACCACCCTCCCCATACCCTATGTCTTTTAATTGGAGGAAATAATCCATTTACATTAGTAGGTATTATTGATAGCTACTTGTTTCTTGCCGTTTTTTTCTTTTATCTATGTTCCTGTCTAGAATATGTATTTTCTTATCCTCAAAGCAGTATCTTCAACATTTCTTGCAGTGCTGGTTTGGTGGTAATAAATAAAGACTTGGAATTCTTTATTTTGCTTTACCTGGGATAATGTGGTCCAAATCTCCCCAGTGGACAGAATCCCCACTGATTCCAAACATCAGATCCTACACAGGCACCTACTCAAGTCTCTGTTGCTCTAGATTGGGATCCCTGTGTGTAGTTGAGACTCTATGCTTCTAGGGGAGGGAGCTCCATGCTTGCGATATTACTGTGGCTTTTCAGCACAACCACACATTTATGAGAAGGCTCTCCCGTTTACCATCACCACACTTATTACCATCCTCCATATGATTTCTAATGTACTCTTTGGTTGTAATATTCAGATTAGCTATCTTTGAATTGTTTTTCTAATTGATTGCTCTGCAGTTTAGTTGCAAATCTAATTTGGGGCTGAAAGGTTGTAGCTATAGCTTTCAACTAATCTGCAGATAATCTTGTAATCTCTAGTGTTTTAATATTTGATCAGTTGGCTAATGTGGTGTCTGCCAAGTTCTCTACAGAAAAGTCACAATTTTCTCCATGTTCTATTTTAAACTTGTAATTAATAGATATCATTTGGTTAGATATCTTGATATTATATAAGCATAACTTTTCCTTATTAAATTATCACCCATTATAATTAACATGTATTGAAAATTCTTATATGACAAAATTATTGAAAACATTGAGGTGAAATGGTGATTCTTCTAATTCTTTCGCATCTTTTTTTGTTTATTAGTTTCTTCCCCTATAAGAAAAACTTACCCTAATTCCCCAGTCATATTTTTTTTTATTTATTCATTTATATCATTATGGGTTCTTATTCTCTGAGTAATAATCTATTACCATTGTTATTCACTTTGAAATGTTCTGTGTGGTACTCATAGAATCTAGTTCAAGACTGAGGTGGAGAGAATGGTGAATAGCCCTGAACAGTGTTGCTAAGGGGTTACAGCTTCAACCTGCACACTGAATGGTTGCAGGTTCAATTCCAGATCATGGGCATCTTTATTACCTATACTACACTAGTATCTACATCTGTATCTATATTTATTTATATCTGTACTAGGGGCCCAGTGTATGAAGATTTGTGCACTGGGGTGTGTTCCTTAGTTCGACCTGCACCCTCTCCAATATTTGAGCTCTTAGGGGAGCCTTCTCCAATCTGAGAGTATCTGTCTGTCTTTGCAATCATATGAGCGAATTGTCTGAGACCCCAACCCAGTTTGGTTTGTTGCTCACAGAATAATAGAGGCTTTTTTTTGTCTTTGCTTCATTGATGGAGATTTCCTGGACATTTTAGGATATCTTCCCTTTAATTTTTCCTAGACACTCTGATTTTACTTATGTCTCTCACCTTTGCTTTTCCTCCATCCCCCACTGCAACAGTAACTTGCTCCATGCTCACTTTGCTCTAGTGTCTAGGACTATAGCCAGCAAACTACGGCTCACGAGCCACATGTGGCTCTTTGGCCTCTTGAGTGTGGTTCTTTCACAAAATAGCATGGCCTGGGCGAGTCTATTTTGAAGAAGTGGCATTAGAAGAAGTTTAAAAAAATTGACCCTCAAAAGAAATTTCAATCATTTTACTATTGATATTTGGCTCTGTTGACTAATAAGTTTTCCAACCACTGGTCTAGGAGAAACATTTACGATTCCCAGCATTCCTGGTGCTACTCTTGCTCTGGCCTTCCAGTCTGGTCCTTGGGCTGCCACCAGAACTACTATTCCCAGAATTCCTGGTGCTCCTGGAGCTCCTTTCCTGCTCTGTCTCCTTCCTGTGGCCTCCCTCCAAGCCTCCAGCTCTCTCTCTCTCTGCTCTCCATCATGTGGCTTGGGGAACACTTGCCAAGTTCCCCAATCCATTCCACTCTCTACTGGCTCTCCCGCTCTGCTCTCCACCCAGCACCTGTAAAGTTAATTTGCATACTCAGTCCTGATTGGCTTTTGTGCATAGTAGAGGTACGGTCAACTTACATGTTTCTCTTTTATTATATAGGATATGTATGTATACTCCTATGAAAAGTCAATGAGGTGTTCAGGTAGGACCCTTTACTAAAAACATTTTCCTAATTATAAATAAAGTGGTATGATCTTAAATGCATTTTTGAAAAGTCTCTGTATGTTTAACAGCCTTGCTTTGTAGCACATAACAATTTTCATATGTAATTACTCATTATGGCTGATTGCAGTCTCCCAACGTGAGGTAACTGATTATGCAGTGGGAAGAGATGTGCACAATCAGCTTGAAGCCAACTAAACCAGCATAAAGAAATTAGTTCAAAAATGAACAAGTGAATATATAAAGTTCACAAGAAGCAGAATATGATGAGAAATAAGTGAGTCTTGTATAACATAAAATAAAAAATACATCAGCAAAAAATGACATATAGCAAATCCACAAATTATAAATGTGCAACATGTTCTGCATAGGATTTTACATATGTCTCATAAGAGATGGTGAACAAATGAAAAACATCAATTAAGAAAAATGAATTATTAACAATTTCAGTAGCAAACATGACCTAGTTGACATATTAACAATACTTGTACCAGGCAACAAAATGCATATTCTATTAAAGTTATATGGAGATGTTGATCATACAATAATTTTAGGTCTATCACACGGTGCTCCTGACTGCAATAAGATGATTTAGTGATTACCAGTTAAGGAACTTAAACTTACTGACACATATCACTAAGGCCTGTTTTATATCTCTGTTCCTCAGGCTATAGATGAAGGGGTTCAGCATGGGGGTAACTACCGTATACATGACCGAAGCAATTATATCTTTGGAACCCCATGATGAGGAGGAAAAGTAAACACTTGCAGCTGTCCCATAATATAACAGCACCACAGAGAGATGGGAGCCACAGGTAGACAAGGCTTTAGAGAGTCTCTTAGTGGAGGGCACCCTCAGGATGATGGTGCATATACGGATATAAGAGCCCAAAATAACACCAAAAGGGAGGAAGAAAATTATTCCTCCCTCAGTGAATAGGACCAGCTCATTGAGGGAGATGTCTGAGCAGCTCAACTTCAGAAGCACAGCAAAGTCACAGTAGAAGTGGGTGATGATATTATTGGCACCAAAGGACAGCCGGACCAATAGGAGAGTGTGCAGCACATCATGGGCACAGGAAAGAATCCAGGAGCCAGCCACCAGCAGCACACAGAGCCCCTCCCTCATGATGGTGGTGTAGTGCAGAGGATGACAGATGGCCACATACCTGTCATATGCCATCACAGCCAGAAGAAAGTTGTCAAGACCAACAAAAAGTATGAATAAATGCAACTGAGAAATGCATGCCACATAGGAAATGGATTGTTGCTGAGTCTGCATGTTCATGAGCATATTTGGGACAACAACAGAGGAAAGAGAAAAGTCAGAGAAGGCCAGGTGGCTGAGGAAGAAGTACATGGGCGTGTGCAGGCGGGAGTCCATCCTGATGAGCAGGATGATGAGCAGGTTGCCCAGCACCGTGGTCAGGTACATGCCCAGGAAAAGGGTGAAGAACATGCCCTGCTGCCCTGGTGGGATGGGGAGCCCCAGGAGGAGGAACTAGGAAACGCTGCTCTGGTTCTCAGGCCTCATGCTGCTCTTCTGTCTGCTGGGGATGAAGAAGGTGTGGGAATCTCAGGAACCTAGAAAGGACAACCAGATCCATCACATCTTTTACTGTCATTTTCTGGAAAAACTATGAATTGTTCAATTCCTTCGTATTAATTTCTCACACCTGTGGATGTATGCATCTTCCCTCTCTCCCAGTCTGGCTCCAGGAAAACATTAAACCCCAAAGTAGTCCACAACCTCATTGCACAGTAACACGAAGGGGTTCTTTGTTTTATTCAACCATTACTTTTAACATCAAGTTTTTGTTGGGACCTCTACTAAGGACTGAGGTAATATCTATACCTAGCCAGAGCCAATCCCTAATAATTCACTGTGGCAGAAACAGAAGATGAGCCCCAGAAACTGTTATCAGTTGTAAGTGCCTTAAAATAACATGAGACTCCCGGACTGAGATGGGCTTCTTAGAGCATTTTTTAAAATTTTTCTTTATTGATTATGGTATCACATAATTGTCCTCATCCCTCCATTCTCATCCCAAACCCCTCTCCACGCATGCCCCCACCCCCGTTGTCCATGACCACTGGTTTGGCTTATATGCATGCACACAAGTCCTTTGGCTAATCTCTCCCCCTTACCCCCACCCTCCCCTACCTTCCCTCTGAGATTTGACAGTCTGATCGGTGCTTTCCTGTCACTGGGTCTGTTTTTGTTCTTCAGTTTATGTTGTTCATTATTTCCCCTAGATGTGTGAGATCATGTAATATAAGAAATACACTTATAAGAACGGAAAATAAGACAAGCCATGATGGTAATGCAGAGAGGCAAATGAATCAGTCTGTAGTGGGTTTCTTTCTGGGCTAACAGTTCTTTTAAGTCCCATTTTTACACTCCTCCTGTGAATCTGCCGGGTCTCACTGACCCACAGCTTTAAACTCACGAACACTCTCAAATGGGTGGCCATTTAAAAGCACTTCGTGCCAGACTAGTTCTAAAGCCAAAGTAGTCCACATATTATCTTTTATAATATTTTTGAACATTTAGTACAATATTTGGTTATTGGCCTAAGGATTTACTCACATTTTCTAATGAAATTCTGTCAACCTTACATTCCCAGATTTTAAAACCTTATCACAGCTGCACTAAGATGCGCTTGGTTTAACACGACCCGCTTGGTTCAGGGCCCACTCAGGGTCCGGTTTCTGGAGAAGGCCGCACACTAAAATGAAGAGAGAGACTGGAAAAGAGTTACTAATTTTGGAGAATGGGGGCCAGGCAGGAAGTCCACCTCTAGTGGGAAGACTAACCCCTGCTCTGGCTTTTACCATTCCTTTTATTGAGATTCTGAAACAAAGACATCTCTTAGGCGGGAAGTTCCAACAACAGAAATCAACAAGAATTTACATTTACATATGATTAACAATTTAAAGTTGCCTCAACCACCACTATCTCAACTAGACAATGAGTTAATAGCTCAGACCATTCAGAGCCAACAAGGTTGGCTAGCTCTTTCTACAATTTACTACCAGGGAACAAATGTTTAGTTTCGGTTAGCCAGCTCTTTTTACATTTTACCTCCAGTGACTCAACTTAGAGTCAATGAGTTAATAGCTCTGACCATTCAGAGCCATCAAGGTTGGCTAGCTCTTTTTACATTTTATTACCAGTGACATGTTAGGTTTCGGTTCGGCACTAAGAATTTGTTTCTTTCACCTTTTTTAATTTCTAAGAAATAGAAACAAATTTTTAAGAAATGATACAAATTCTCTATGCACACAGCATTACAGTAGGGAATAGAAGGCCACATAGTCATGTGTATATCTGTATGTATAATGTATGTAATGTGTAATGTATAAAGCTTGATATATGTATTATCATTTTTTACATAATAAAATCATCAAGTATTAGCTTCTTCATGTATATATGATGCACTTAATGCGTAATGTATAAAACTTGAAATATGTATTATCATTTTTTACATAATAAAAATCATCATGTATTAGCTACTTCATGGGGTTCCGTCTAATGTCTTTGTGATCAGAACCCATTCTCTTAATTGTTACAAAGGGAAACTTTCTTTTTCTTGCTTAGGGGAGCCAAACACAATGTATTATTATATTAGAGAGGAGCTAAGAGGACTCAAAAGTTGTGCAAAATTCTGGACCCTCTTACTAAGTAATTTCATTCCTTTATATTTATATATCTTCCAACTGACAATAAATTTTCAAATATGTTAACTTTATTTTGGACAGTAGTTGTTTACTGAGAGCCTCTACAAGATACACAATAGAAGTGTAATTCTTTTCATTTTATAGATGGGGAAACAAAGAGCAAAATTTAAGTAACTTTCCCAAGGTCTCTCCACTATTTGATGGTGATTCTGCCCAATAACCTCACACAACCTGATGCCTGGAGGTTATTTTCCTGGGATGTGTAATAAAAGTAAAGAGGAGGAAAAGAAAATTATAAAAATGACCAGAAACACACACACACACACACACACACACACACACACACTTAACAGTCAAATATTAAATACCAAGTACATAAATATACACAATTCATGTGGACACACACAGATTCATGGACACAGAGTCTCATACATGAACCCACTAGCACTCAGGCAGATCCATCACCAAAGGCAGATTTCCAGCTCCTCTCACCTAGGCTCGTCATTGGTGAGTTCAGACAGCTTCTGCTCCAGACTGTTGTCCATCTGCTCAGGTTTTCTTCAGGAGACCTCACAGCCAGACACACAGAAGCAACATCTGGGGCCTTGGCACTTCTACAGACCTTCCTTTTCCTTAACCAGCTCCAGAGAAATGAGTCCATGATAATACTTAACTGCTAATGAGACACTGCAACCAAGTCCCCAAGTTTGTGGCTGATTTCTGACTGCCCTTTGGGGAGCTTTGGGTCTAAGAGCCAGAGGACTGTAATCCTGGGGGGACAGTGTCCCTGATTCCCATCATGCCCTGATGCCTTTCTTCTTGGGCATTGTTCCAGCTGGGACAAAGGATTTTCAACCTAATATTATAAATTATTTTAAACACAGGGAAAAATTGTAAAATGCCATATAGGGTTGGAAAAAAGCATGCTTCCAGTTGTGAGTACTCAAAACACAGAGTTTATTCACATATTATTATTTATTATTATTGTTTTACTAGGGGCCATTGCACAAATTCGTGCACCTTGAAAAGAACAGTAGGCCATGAGGCTGTGGTGGGCACAGGGACGGGTCTTGGCCTATCCTCTGTGGCCCGGCTCAGCCCTGCCCACCGTGGCCTCAGGTACCCTGTGTGCCTGCTCCATGTGCTGACTGCACTGAGCAATTGGTGCTAGGTCCAAGCAGGGTCAGCACCATCAGGGGTGCAAGTGGTAGCTCTTGCTCCAATCGCCCCTCCAGAACAGGGAGAGGTGGGGAAGCCCCCAGGGGCAATCAGGGGTGGCAGCTGCCACTCACACCCACTGATGGCTCCAAGTGACTGGGGCTGGGGCTGGGTGCTGGCAGCAGGTGTGAGCTGCTATTCTGGTGCTGGCAGTGGGTGCAAATGGGGCCAGCACCAGCAGCAGCAGCAGTAGGTGGGACAGTAGGGTGTGGGAGCAAAGAATTTTCAGTAACCACCAGAGGCTTGCTCTGATGACAGTGACCAGCCTTGGTCTGGCACCCCAGTTCATCTGCTCCACCATCCTGTTGCAGCATGCCAGCCATGTTCTGGGCTCTGCCTCCTGCTGCCGATGCCCGCCATATTTCACGTGTGCTCACTGGTGGTCAGTGCATGTCATAGCGACCAGTTGTTCAATTTTTCGGTTGGTCCACCTTTTTATCAATTTGCATGTTAGGGTTTTATATATAGAGAGATTTTTCATGGTTACACATACACAGAGAAAACCAAACAACACACTTTCTAGCTCTGTAACCATACTTTCGCCCTAACCTATAATTGGCTAATGTAGTGTCTGCCAGGTTATCTACGGGAAAGTTACTATTTTTTTAAGTTACTATTCCAACCTTGTAATTAATAGATATCATTTGGTAGCAAACGACATTTTCTTTACTAAAATTTCAACTCACTATATCTGACATCCGTTGGTGATTCTTATATTAGAAAATTATTCCAAATGTCGTTGCCAATTTGTGATATTTATAATTCCATTATTTTCTCTAGATTTATTACTTGTATTGTCTTCTATGAAGAAAATTACTCTTTCCCCCTATCATTAGGCTTTTGTTCATTTATGTCATTATGGAATCATAGATTCTTATTCTTCAAGTTATAATATTTTATCAGTATTATTGGTTTTGAAGCTTTAGTTGTGCTTATTGCCTACAAAGATTCTAAATGACCTCAGACAAGTTTACTGGGGAAATATATATAAAAGAAACACAAGAAGCAGAAACAGAAACTGAGAAGCTAAAGGAAGGTCACCCACAGCAGGTGGGTCAGGAGTGGGACAGGAAGAATGGGAGATGGAAACAGCATAGATGTTGATATATGACCTATAAATTGCAATCTATTTCTACATTTTAAAGCCCCTGATTTCTAACTGATATCTCCAGTTCTAGTTTGACACCAGAGTTCTCTCCAGCCTTTCCTCTTCAATGTGCATAGTGCCCTAGAGTGAGAGCGACTCCCTTTTCCTCAATGTTTACTTATTTGCTGAGTCTCTGGATACACGGTGAGTTGTTTCAGAATCTTGATTCACACCACTGTCAATGACACACTAAGTACAGCTAAAAACTTTGTTTTCAGGTTTTCTTTTTGTGTGATTTTTAAAATTGATTTCTGAAAGGAAGGGAGAGGGAGAGAGAGACTCATTGGCTGCCTCCTGCATACCCCACATTGGGAATGGGTCCCACAACCTGGGCATGTGCCCTGACCGGGAATCAACCTATGACCTCCTGGTTCATAGTTCAACACTCAACCACTGAGTCACGCCAGCTGGGCACAGGCTTTTTTAAATTTTTTATTGTGAGACTATATAGTCAAATTCTAGGTTCAAGAATTACTTAAGGTACTTATTTTATATTCCTCTTTGGTATAATTACAGTGTATATTAGGATTATAATTAGGTTATATTATAATCCTTTTACTTGTATTATTTTATTCTATTTTGCTGTATTCACCAACTCATCTGTTTATTTTTAGTAGCAAAAGACAACATAGTCAAAACTACACAAATAACTGTCCTCATCTCTTCTGCCCTACCTCCTGTAGGTAAACTATCTCGTTAGTTTGTTTTTTTATTTAATTTGTTGGGTGACATTATTTAATAAAACCATACAGAGGTCAAGTTCAATAAAACAACACCTGCATACTGCATCGTGCACTAGCCACCCAAAGTCATATCTCTTTCCCTCTCCTTTGATCTCCTTTTTGTTTTCTTCCACCTCTTCCGAACCCTTTTCCTCTGGTACTCACCATACTCTTTTTTTGTGTATATATGATATATTTTTTTTTATTGCTTTATTCCTTAACCTTTTTTTTTTTCCATCAGCCCTTTTTAACCCCTCCCTCTGACAGCTGTCAGTCTACTCTATGTATCTATACTTTTGTTTCTATTTTGTGTTTTTGTTATTACTTTGAACATTAGGTTACACACATAAGTGAGATCATATGTATTTGTCTTTCTCTGACTAGCTTATTTCACTTAGCATAATAATTTCCAGCTCCATCCATGATGTAGTAAATTTTTTTTCTGCCCAGTAGTATTCCACTGTGTAAATGTATCATGGGTTTTTTTATACACTCATCTACTAATGAGCACTTGTTTTCAGATCTTAACTACTTCCTGTGTTTCTCTATGTTTAAAAGGGCAGATATATGAATATTTTACTTCTATTTCATTTTTACATGACCTGTTAGTATGCCATAAATGCTCTTTTATACATTGCTTTTTAAAATTTAACAATATAACCTTTTTCTCCATATTGATTCATAAATATTTCTGTTCTTATATTTCTCCCTGTTTTGCAAAACACTATATTGCATTTATGTCCTATAGAGGTTTCTTTTCTGGTTCTAGTATGAGATATTGGTGTTGAATATTGTGTTAAATACCACCTAATTATATATCGATACCTCCAATGGCTAATATGATACATTTTATGTTTTGTATATTAAACTAAAATTCTAAATTAAAGAGAAAGTAAGAAGTAATCTCTATACACAGCACATAAAAGAATTATAAAATAATAATAATATATGATGAATAAATAAAGAGGAATGAAATAAGAATATTTGATTAATCAGAAGGGTAGAAGATAAGAGACAATATAGAAACACCAATCAGAAAGGATATATGCATCCCTATGTTCATAGTAGAAAAATTTACAATAGCTAAGATTTGGAAACAGTCTAAGTGCCCATCATCAGATGAGTTTATTAGAAAACTGTGGTACATCTACACCAGTGGTTCTCAACCTTCCTAATGCTGGGACCCTTTAATACAGTTTTTCATGTTGTGGTAACCCCCAACCATAAAATTATTTTCGTTGCTACTTCATAACTGTAATTTTGCTACTGTTATAAATCATAATGTAAATATCTGTGTTTTCCCATGATCTTAGGCGACCCTGCTAGCAGTTCTCAAAGGTTGAGAACCTCTGCTATAGAGCCTAAGACCTGCTGTAGTGCCTAAGGTTGAGAACTACTGATTTACACAATGGAATTCTATGCCTTCCCTCATAGGTTGGACAGTGTGTTTGATGCTCCTATGACTCTGGTTCTATTTTTGTTCATCAGTTTCTGTTGTTCATTATATTCCATAAATGAGTGAGACCATGTGATATTTATCTTTCTCTGACTGGCTTATTTCGCTTAGCATAATGCTCTCCAATTTCATCCATGCTGTTGCAAATGGTAAGAATTTTTTTTACAGCAGCATAGTATTCCATTGTGTAGATCAGTGGCTCTAAACCT
Source organism: Pipistrellus hanaki (assembly GCF_964339955.1). Taxonomy (NCBI): domain Eukaryota; kingdom Metazoa; phylum Chordata; class Mammalia; order Chiroptera; family Vespertilionidae; genus Pipistrellus; species Pipistrellus hanaki. The sequence continues at coordinate 14,576,201 of NC_140513.1, read as the reverse complement.
TCCTAATTGCCTGACCCTTTAATACAGTTCCTCATGTTGTGGTGACCTCCAATGAAAATAATTTTCCAATGGTCTTAGGCGACCTTGCTAGCGGTTTACAACCTGTGGTTGCGGCATTAGGAAGATTGAGAACCACTGCTGTAGAGCCTAAGACCATCGGAAAACACAGATATTTCCATTATGATTCATTAACAGTACCAAAATTACAGTTATGAAGTAGCAATGAAATCAGTGAAAATATATTTTAAGTATGACTTGATATCTCATTTTGTGTCCCATCCAACTTCGTTCTTTTTTCTCAAGATAGCTGCAGCTATTTGGGGTATTTATTTTTATTCCATATAAATTTTTCAAATTTTGTTCTAGGTCTATGAAATATGCTGTTAGTATTTTGATGAGGATTGCATTAAATCTATAGATTGCTTTGGGTATTATGGACATTTATTTATTTATTTTATTTTATTATTTTTTTTTTTTGAAGGTCCTCATTTGGTGTATTTCTTTATTTATTTATTTATTTATTTATTTATTTTTAATATATTTTATTGATTTTTTTATTTTGCCCCCCACCCTCCCTCCCACACATCCCCTCCCTCCCCAGAGTTTTGTGTCCATTGGTTATACTTATATGCATGTATAAAAGTCCTTCGGTTGATCTATTATCTCCCCCAGATCTTCCTCCCCTCCCCGCTGTAATTTGACAGTCTACTTGTTGATTTACTGTCTCTATATCTATCTTTTGGTTCATCAGTTTATAATGCTCTTTGTTATCCACAAATGGTCATGTGGTGTTTCTCTTTCATTGATTGGCTTATTTCACTCAGCATGATGTTCTCCAGTTCCATCCAGTTTGCTGCAAATGATGAGAATTCCTTATTTTTTATGGCCGCATAGTATTCCATTGTGTAGATGTACCAAAGTTTTTGGATCCAATCATCTGCTGACGGACACTTAGGCTGTTTCCAAATTCTGGCTATTGTAGATTGTGCTGCTATGAACATAGGGGTGCATATATCCTTTCTGATTGGTGTTTCTAGTTTCTTGGGATATATTCCTAGAAGTGGGATTACTGGGTCAAATGGGAGTTCCATTTTCAGTTTTTTGAGGAAACTCCACACTGTTCTCCACAGTGGTTGCACCAGTCTACATTCCCACCAGCAGTGCACGAGGGTTCCTTTTTCTCCGCAACCTCGCCAACACTTGTCGTTTGTTGATTTGTTGATGTTGGCCATTCTGACAGGTGTGAGATGGTACCGCATTGTTGTTTTGATTTGCATCTCTCGGACAATTAGTGACTTTGAGCATGTTTTCATGTGCCTTTTGGCCTTCCTTCTGTCTTCTTTTGAAAATGTTCTATTTAGGTCCATTGCCCATTTTTTAATTGGATTATTTATCTTCCTTTTATTTAGTTGTATAAGCTGTTTGTAGATGTTGGAGATTAAACCTTTATCAGTGGTATCATTTGCAAATATGTTCTCCCACACTGTGGGCTTTCTTGTTGTTTTGTTGATGGTTTCTTTTGCTGTAAAAAAGCTTTTTATTTTGATGTAGTCCCATTTGTTTATTTTCTCTTTAGCTTCCATTGCCCTAGGGGTAGTATCAGTGAAGAAGTTCTTTTGGCATACGTCTGAGATTTTGCTGCCTGTGGATGCTTCTAGTATTTTTATGGTTTCCCGTCTGATGTTTAAGTCCTGTATCCATTTTGAGTTTATTTTTATGAATGGTGTAAGTTGGTGATCTAGTTTCATTCTTTTGCATGTGTCTGTCCAATTTTCCCAACACCATTTATTGAAGAAACTGTCTTGACTCCATTGTATATTCGTGCCTCCTTTGTCAAATATTAGTTGAGCATAGTGATTTGGGTTGATATCTGGGTTCTCAATTCGATTCCATTGATCTATATGTCTGTTCTTGTGCCAGTACCAGGCTGTTTTGAGAACAGTGGCTTTGTAATATAGTTTGAAGTCTGGTATTGAGATCCCTCCTACTTTACTCTTCTTTCTCAGGATTGCTGTGGCTATTCGGGGTCTTTTATTGTTCCAAATGAACTTTTGGAGAGTTCTTTCTAGGTCGGTGAAATATGTCATTGGTATTTTAATGGGGAGTGCATTGAACCTATAGATTGCTTTAGGAAGTATGGACATTTTGATGATGTTGATCCTACCAATCCATGAACATGGTATGTTCTTCCATCTCCTTACATCTTCCTCTATCTCTTTTTTCAGTGTCGTGTAGTTTTCCCCATATAGGTCCTTTACTTCCTTAGTTAAAGTTATTCCTAGGTATCTTAATTTTTTTGGTGCGATGGTAAATGGAATTGCTTTTTTAGTCTCTGTTTCTGCAGTTTCTCTGTTGGTGTATAGAAAAGCCATGGATTTCTTGGCATTAATTTTGTATCCTGCTACATTACCAAATTCATTTATTAAGTCAATTAGTTTTTTAATGGAGTCTTTTGGGTTTTTTATGTACAATATCATGTCATCGGCAAATAAGGATAACTTTACTTCTTCTTTTCCAATTTGGATGCCTTTTATTTCCTCCTCTTGTCTAATTGCAATGGCTAGTACTTCCAGTACTATGTCAAACAGGAGTGGCGAGAGTGGGCATCCCTGTCTTGTTCCTGTTCTTAGAGGGAATGGTTTTAGTTTTTGCCCATTGAGTATAATGTTGGCTGTGGGTTTATCATATATAGCTTTTATTATGTTGAGGTATGATCCTTGTACTCCCACCTTGTTAAGAGTTTTTATCAGAAAAGGGTGTTGGATTTTATCGAATGCTTTTTCTGCATCAATTGATATGACTATATGATTTTTATCTTTCAATTTGTTTATGTGATGTATCACGTTTATTGATTTGCGGATATTGTACCATCCTTGCATTCCTGGAATAAATCCTACTTGGTCGTGGTGTATGATCTTTGTGATGCTCTTCTGGAGTCGATTTGCTAGAATTTTGTTGAGGATTTTAGCATCTATGTTCATGAGGGATATTGGTCTGTAATTCTCTTTCATTGAGTTGTCTTTATCTGGTTTTGGTATTAGGGTGATGCTGGCTTCATAGAAGGAATTTGGAAGTGTTCCTTCCTCTTGGATTTTTTGGAATAGTCTGAGGAGGATAGTTTTTAGTTCTTCCTTGAATGTTTGGTAAAACTCTCCTGTGAAACCATCTGGCCCTGGGCTTTTGTTTGCTGGAAGCTTTTTGATGACTGTTTCAATTTCTTCCCAAGTCACTGGTTTATTGAGATTTTTAGATTCTTCCTGATTGAGTTTTGGAAGATTATATTTTTCTAGGAATATGTCCATTTCCTCCAGGTTGTTCAGTTTGTTGGAGTAGAGTTGTTCATAGTATTTTGTAACAATCCGTTGTATTTCGGTGGGGTCTGTTGTTATTTCACCTCTTTCATTTCTGATTTTGTTTATTTGGGTCCTCTCTCTTTGTTTCTTGGTTAGTCTGGCTAGAGGTCCATCTATCTTGTTTATCCTTTCAAAGAACCAGCTCTTGGTTTTGTTGATCTTATGTATTGTTTCTTTGGTCTCTATGTCGTTTATCTGTGCTCTGATTTTTGTTATTTCCTTCCTTCTACTTACACTGGGCTTTTCTTGTTGCTCTTTTTCTAACTCTTTGAGTTGTAGAGTTAGATCATTTGTTACACTTTTTTCTAGTTTTTTGCAATAGGCTTGTAAGGATATGAACTTCCCTCTCAAAACTGCTTTTGCTGTGTCCCATAGATTTTGGATTATTGTGTTTTCATTGTCATTTGTTTCCAGGATGTTTTTAATTTCTTCCTTGATTTCTCTGGTAACCCAGTCCTTGTTTAATAGCATGCTGTTTAGTCTCCATGTGTTTGATTTCTTTGGATTATTTTTATTGTAGTTAATTTCCAGTTTTATGCCATTATGGTCTGAGAAGATGCTTGATATGATTTCTATCTTCTTGAATTTGAAGAGACTTTGCCTATGTCCGAAAATGTGGTCTATCTTTGAGAATGTCCCATGTGCATTTGAGAAGAATGTATATTCTGTGGCTTTGGGGTGGAATGTTCTGAAGATGTCAATTAATTCCATCTGGTCTAGTGAGTCATTTAGGATTGATATTTCTTTGCTGATTTTTTGTTTAGATGATTTGTCGAAGGGTGACAGTGGGGTATTAAAATCTCCTACTATGATTGTATTGCTGTTAATCTCTCCCTTAATGTCCTCCAGCAGTTTTTTTATGTATTTGGGTGCTCCCGTATTGGGTGCATATATATTTACCAGGGTTATTTCTTCTTGTTTGATTGCTCCCTTTAGTATTATGAAGTGGCCTTCATTGTCTCTTGTTATGTCCTTCACTCTGAGATCTAATTTGTCAGATATAAGTATTGCTACCCCAGCTTTCTTTTTCCATTTGCCTGGAAAACTTTTTTTCATCCCTTCACCCTCAGTCTGTGTGCATCTCTTTTTCTGAGGTGGGTTTCTTGTAGACAGCAGATGTATGGGTCTTGTTTTCTTATCCAATCTGTTACCCTATGTCTTTTGATTGGAGCATTTAAACCATTTACATTTAATGTTATTAATGATAGGTACTCATTTGATGCCATTTTTATTCTATACCCCTGTGTTCCTTCTTCGCTTCCTATTTATTTATTTTTACAGTAGACCTTTGAGCATTTCTTGCATTGCTGGTTTGGTGGAGATAAATTCCTTTAGTCTTTTTTTGTCTGTGAAGCTCCTGATTTCCCCTTCAATTTTGATTGATAGTCTTGCTGGGTACAGTATTCTTGGATTCAGACCCTTTCTTTGCATGACTTTGTATATTTCATCCCATTCCCTTCTGGCCTGATAAGTTTCTGTTGAGAAATCAGTTGTTAGTCCGATGGGGGTTCCTTTATATGTAACTTTCTGTCTCTCTCTGGCTGCTTTTAAGATTCTAACTTTGTCATTGGTGTTTGCCAATTTAATTATAATATGTCTTGGCGTCGGTCTTCTGGGATCCATTTTGCTTGGGACTCTGCGAGCATCTTGGATTTGTGTGGGTTTTTTCTTCTCTATCTCAGGAAAATTTTCTGTCATTATTTCTTGAAATACATTTTCCATGTCTACCTCGGTTTTTTTTCCTTCCGGAACCCCTATTATTCGAATATTGTTTTGTTTTGCATTGTCCCAAAGCTCCCGTAGGCTCTCCTCCTGCTTTTTAATTTTTTTTTCTAGAAGCTGCTCTAATTGGGTATTTTTTTCCATCTTGTCTTCTAGCTCACTGATGCGATCCTCTGCTTCTTCTAGTCTGCTCTTGATGCTTTCTATTGAGTTCTTCATAGTAGCGATGTCATTTTTCATTTCATCTTGAGTCATCTTCATTTCCTCTTGGGTTTTTTTCATTTCCTCTTGGGTCTTACTCAAATTGTCAAATTTGTCTTCCATTCTTTTTAGCCATCTTAAGATCGTTACTCTGAATTCTTGCTCTGGTAGGTTGCTTGCCTCTATATCGTTTACTTCCTTTTCTGGTGAAGCCTGCTTTTCTTTCATATGCGGGCTGTTTTTTGGTCTCCCCATGATCTATGATGTCTGGTTGTGTAGTTCTCTCTCTCCTGCTTTGATTTAAAGGCACAAAATACAACACAACCAGGTACAACACACAAGGCACTGAATCGAAATGTGTTTGCGATATTAATAACCACCAATAAGGGTGACTAGAACCCAGCTAACAAAAACATGCAATCAAACAAAAAGCATAGGCAAATCAATCTTATAAAAGAAAAGCATACAACTTCAGTAAAGTTAACATTCAACATACAACTTCAGAGTTAGAGAGTAAGACTGTTTTTTTTTTTTTGTTTGTTTGTTTTTTTGTTTTTAGGACAACTGCGAGGGAGGTGTGAATGGGTTTGGAGCAGGTAGTTGGAAATTAGATATATATAAGTAGGGTGAAATTTTAGGAGGGGGTAGACAGATGGAATGGGGGAAATCTAGAGCAGGAAAGGGTTAAGATAAACAGGGTATCAAAGGAAAAGATTGGAAAGAAGGTGAGGGCATAAAGGTAGGGTTGAGATAGAATAAAGCATTGGAGAAAGAAGGATAGATAAAGACTGTAGAACAGTAATCCTGAAATTAAAAAAAAAAATTAAAAAAAAAATATATATATATATAATCAAATGGAATAAAAATAATAAAAATAAACAAAAGAAAATAAGATGAAAAAGGTAAATTAGTAGTAGTAATAATGTTGATTACATATACAATGTAATAATTATCAAGATAAAATCAAGTGAGGAAAAAGAAAAAAAAATAGTTTCTTGAGTAAACGTTGCAAATAATGAAAACAAAAGTAAAAAACAAAAATTTAAAAATTAAAAAAAAATAATAATAAAATTTTAAAAATTTAATTAAAATTAGCAGTAATGAAGGTCATTCGCTTCCTCTATTGTTATGATCCAGTCCTGATTTTTAGGCAGGTTTTGCTTTGTTTTTATTACACTAGAGTCAATTTGTGAATTAGCCTCTGGGGGCAGTGTTTCTAGGTTGACTTCCCAGACTCTAAAGCCTCTCCAGCTTTTTTTTTTTCCGTCCTCTCTGAAGCTGGAACTATGGAGGGGGGGAGGGGGCAGGTCCGAGCAACTGCAATCTCCTGCAACTCTCCGATATCCCTCCGAGCCGGATCCAAATGTGTTGCTCTTTAGATATCTCCCCTGTTAGGAGCCCCGTCCACTTTCAAGGGTGACAACCGCCCAACAGCGGGGGCTTCTACTTGTAATCACCACCCCTGTCCTCCAGCTTCCGGGAGCGCGCTCTGTGCGCACAGGCTTTTTGTTTTCGCCGCGAGCGCTCTCCACCCTCTCCCCGCGAAATCTGACCTTTTCGCTGAGCAGTGGGGCAATCCTGTGAGGGCAAGTGTTCGCGCCGCTTGGGATCCGCGTTCTGGGGGTCACAGATGCTTGGTGGTCGCTGCGGCTGTGGATATTCAGGCCTCTGACACGATCCTATCTTCCTCTCAAGATGGCGAGGTTTCCCCGTCCAAGCCAGTAGGTAGCTCCGGGCAGGGACACAGCCCGCGTGGGTGCTTCCCTGTGAGGGGCACCTCTGTCAGCAGCCCCCCAGCAGTTTCTTCTGGTGTTCGCTGTCTCCCAGCTTGCCAATAAACACTCACAGCACAAGACCCTCAGTTGCTCTCTCTTTCTGCTTCGGGAGAGGGCTCAGAATCCACCCATCTATTCTTCCGCCATCTTACCTCTATTATGGACATTTAAATGATGATTCTATCAATCCATTATCACAGAATATTCTTCTATTTGTTTATGTCTTCCTCTATCTCTTTTTTCAATGCCCTCTAGTTTTCAGAGAACAGGACATTTACCTTCTTGGTTAAGTTTATTCCTAAGTATCATTATTTTTTTCATTTTCTATTAGGTATTATATCTGTACATATCTTACCATTGCCCACCTCCACCCCATTCCCATACATGCCTGCACCCCCTCGTGTTATGCTTATATGCATGTATTTAAGTCCTTCATTTGATCTCTTATCTCCCCCACCTTTCCCTAAATTTCCCGCTGTATTTTGACAGTGTGTTTGATGCTTTACTGTCTCTATATCTATCTTTTTGTTCATCCGTTTATAATATTCTTTATTATCCATAAATGAGTGAGATCATGTGGTATTTTTCTTTCATTGACTGGCTTATTTCACTCAGCATAATGTTCTCCAGTTACATCCAGGTTGCTGTAATAGTAAGAATTCCTTCTTTTTTATGGCAGCAGACTGTCTTGACTCCATTGTATGTTCATGCCTCCTTTGTCAAATATTAATTGAACATAGTGGTTTGGGTCGATATCTGAATTTCTATTCTATTCCATTGATCTATATGTCTATTCTTGTGCCAGCACCAGGCTGTTTTGAGAACAGTGGCTTTGTAATACAGCTTGAAATCTGATATTGAGATCCCTCCTACTTTATTCTTCTTTCTCAGGATTGCTGTGGCTATTTGGGGTTCTTCTTTATTCCAAATGAATTTTTGGAGAGTTCTTTCTAAATCTGTGAAACATGCCATTGGTATTTTTATGGGGAGTGCATTGAATCTATAGATTTCTTTGGTAGTATGGGCATTTTTATGATGTTGATTCTACCAAATCCATGAACATGGTATGTTCTTCTATCTGTTTACATCTTCCTCTATCTCTTTTTTCAGTGTCCTATAGTTTTCTGCATATAGATCTTTTACCTTGTTAGTTAAGTTTATTCCTAGGTATCTTTATTTTTTTTTTTGGTGCGATGGTAAAAGGTATTTTTTTTTTTTTTTAGTCTCTGTTTCTGTAAGTTCACTATTGATGTATAGAAATGCCATAGATTTCTTGGCATTAATTTTGTATCCTGCTATATTGCCTAATTCATTATGAGGTCTGTAATTTTTTTTGATGGAGTCTTTCAGGTGTTTTTTTTTTTAATGTACAATATCATGTCATCTGCAAATAAGAACAGCTTTACTTCTTCTTTTCCAATTTGGATGCCTTTTATTTCTTCTTCTTGTCTGATTGCAATGGCTAATACTTCCACTACTATGGCGAACAGGAGTGGTGAGATTGTATGTAACTTTCTGTCTCTCTCTGGCCACTTTTAAGATTCCTACTTTGGGTCCTCTCTCTTTGCTTCTTGGTGAGCCTGACTATAGGTTCATTAATGTTGTTTATCTTTTCAAAGACCCAGCTCTTGGTTTTGCTGATCATTTGTATAGTTTCTTTAGTCTCTGTGTCATTTATCTCTGCTCTTTATTTCCTTCCTTCTACTTACACTGGTGTTTTTTGTTGTTGTTGCTCTTTTTCTAACTTTTTGAGTTGTAAGGTTAGGTAATTTATTACCATTGTTTCTTGTTTTTCTGCAGTAGGCTTGTAGAGCTATGAACTTCCCTCTCAAGACTACTTTCGCTATGTCCCATAGACTTTGGATTATTGTGTTTTCATTGTCATTTGTTGCCATGATATTTTTTATTTCTTCCTTGATCTCTCTGGTAACCCAGACATTGTTTAATAACATGCTGTTTAGTCTTCATGTGTTAGATTTTTTTGGGATTGTATTTGATTTCCAGTTTTATTCCACTGTGATCTGAGAAGATACTTGGTATGATTTCTTCTTGAATTTGAAGATACTTTGTCTATGTCCCTACATATGATCTATCTTTGAAAATGTCTCATGTGCTCTTGAGAAGAATGTATATTCTTTGGCTTTGGGGTGAAATGTTCTGATTATGTCAATTAATTCCACATGGTCTAATGAGTCATTTAGGATTGATGTTTCTTTGCTGATTTTTTTGTTTAGAGGATACCCCAATGGTGATAGTGGGGTATTAAAATCTCCTACTATGAGTGTATTTCTTTCAATCTCTCCCTCGATATCCTCCAGGAATATTATTTTATGTATTTGTGTACTCCTGTATTGGTGCCTATATGTTTACCAGAGTTATTTCTTCTTATTGGATTGTTCTCTTTTGTATTATGAAGTGGTCTATCTTATCTCTTGTTATGTCCTTCACTTTGAGATCTAATTTGTCAGATATATGTATTGCTATCACAGCTTTGTTTTCATTTACATTTACCTGGAAAACCTTTTTCCATTCCTTCACCCTCAATCTGTGTGCATTTTTTTTTTAATGAGGTTGGTTTCTTATAGACAGCAGATATATGGGTCTTGTTTTCTTATTCAGTCTGTTACCCTGTGTTTTTTTGATTGGTGCATTTAATCCATTTGCATTTAAAGTTGTTATTTATAGGTACTTATTTGTTGCCATTCATTTTTTACCCTTGTGTTCCTTCTTTGCTTCCTATATTCTTTTTGACTGCAGACCCTTTAGCATTTCTTGCATTGCTGGTTTGGTGGTAAGAAATTCCCTTAGTCCTTTTTTTTCCTCTGTGAAGCTCCTGATTTCACCTTGAATTTTAATTGATAGGCTTGTTTGGTACAATGTTCTTGGATTCAGAACCTTCCTTTGCATTACTATGTATATTTCATTCCATTTTTTTCTGGCCTGATGAGTTTCTGTTGAGTAATCAGTTGCTAGTCTGATGGGGGTTCCTTTGAATGTAACTTTCTGTCTCTCTCTAGCCACTTTTAAGATTCCTACTTTGTCATTGGTGTTTGACAATTTAATTATAATGTGCCTTGGAGTCAGTCTTTTGAGGTTCATTTTGCTTGGAACTCTGAGCTTCTTGGATTTGTGTGGGTTTTTTCTTCTCTATATCAGAGAAGTTTTCTGTCATTATTTCTTCAAATAGGTTTTCTATTCCTTGCTCAGTTTACTCTCCTTCTGGAACCCGTATTACATGGATGTTGTTTTGTTTCATGTCCCAAAGTTCTCCTGCTTTTTAATTTTTTTTTCTAGGTACTGTTATAATTGGGTATTTTTTCCCTGCCTTGTCTTCTGATTCACTGATACGGTCCTCTGCTTCTTCTAGTCTACTCTTGATACTTTCTATTGAGTTCTTTACAGCATTGATGTCACTTTTCATTTCTTCCAAATTCTTCATTTCCTCTTAGTTCTTATTCATATTGTCAAATTTGTCTTCCATTCCGTTCTGCCATCTTATGACCATTTCTCTGAATTCTTTCTCTGACATGTTGTTAGCCTCTATTTTGTTTGCTTTCTTTTGTGGTGATGCCTGCTCTTCTTTCATATGCGGGATATTTCTTTGTCTCCCCATGGTCTCTCTTCCCTGGATGTTTGGTTATATAGTTTTCTATTTTTTGTGTTGATTTAAAGGCACAAAATACAATAAAATGAGGTACAACACACAAGGCTCTGAACAAAAATGTATTCAAGCTATTACTAACCCCCCAATAAAGGTGACCACCAGAGAAAGGCAAATTTGGGGACAGGGGAGAAAGTAGAAGAGGGAGGGGGAAAAAGAGCGCCCAAATGTAATTGGGAGAAGGAAAAAAAAAAAAAGTAACAGAGAAAAGAAAGAGACTAAAGAAGAAATGGGAAACAAACTATATATATGGGGAGAAAATTACAAGAGAACAGCCTCTAATGACAGCAAATGTCAGCAACAAGTACCTGGAGATTAATACAAACTACAAACAACAACTAATATCAAGCGAGGCAAGGGAGAACAGAAGAAAAAAACAAACAAACAAAAAAGAAAATAAACAAACAAAAACTAACAAAAAAGTGTAAGCAAAAATATTTCACAAAAAAGCATAAAGAATTGATATGGTCAACATTCAAGCAAACAACAGCATAACAATAGAGAAAAACAATGTTTTCGATAGTTAAGGCAGAGAAGAGGAAGTTGTATATGGACTTGGAGCAGGGTATTGGAAATTAGACATGTATATAGGGTAAAATTTTAACAGGAGTAAATGAAAAGAATAAGGAAAATATAAAGCGGGAAAAGGGTAAGAGAAACAGGTCATCAAAAGGGGAAATGTTAGTAAGAGAGTGGTGGCATAAAGATAAAGTTGAGATAGAGTAACACGTTGTAAAAGGAAAGATGAAAATAGACTGAACACTAATCCCAAAGTAAAATAAGGTGAAAATAAAATGAAACTTAAAAAAAGGTAAAATAGTAGTAGTTATAATATTGATTGAAAATAAAAAAGTAATAATTAAAAATGTGAAATCAAATGAGGAAAAATATTATTTTTTAAGTAAAAGATGAAAATAAAAATAAAAAACAATAAAAAGTGAAAAAATAAAAAGTAAAAAAAAATAAAATGTGCAGAAGTGAAGGTCATTAACTTCCTCTACTGTTCTGTTTGGCACACCTGTTTCCCAGTCAGGACAGTGTTGCAGATCCCTGTGTTCCACTGTTCCTCAGTTTTATAAGCCAGTCCAGATTTTTAAGCAGGTGATGTCTTAATTTCTTGTATTTCTTTATTTTTTATTACACAAGAGTCAATTTGTGATTCAGCTTCTGGGTGGCAGTGTTTCTGGATTGACTTTCGGGTTTATATATGGCCTCTGTAGGCCATGTTTAGAGCCTTCTTACCCTGTGGCATTAAATGCAGATTTGTGGGAGTGGGCTGCCTCAGAGTTGGCTCTCCAAAGGTCTCTTCCTGCTCTGATCCCCAGGTTCTAGAAAAACAACTTTCCCCTTCAGTATCCCAGAGTGTCCCCAACTGGGTGATTCTATGTATTGGGCTTAAGGATTTGAAGAGGAAAAAAGCTCAAGTGTGCAAACAATGGGGCTGCAGGCAAGTCTGTGCATACCTCTTTTCCCCTTGGGTCTAAGCCACTGGCACACTTTTAGGATTTTTAGGAATTCCTTTTGCATCAGAACTAAATGGGTTGCTTTTTAGAGATCCCTTTTGTTAGCACCTCTAAGGACCCCTTTTCACATTCATGGATCGCACCAGCCCCAACAGCCATGGATTTTTCTAGGCACAGATTTACCCTGGTCCTCCCACTCCCATAGTGTGCATGTTTCTCTCTCCTGCAGGGACTAGAGACCTCACCTTATCCCACGTGAAATCTGACCTTTCCATGGTGGAATGTAGGCCTACTCTGAAACCTCATGTTTGCACCAATTGGGGACCAGTGTTCTGGGGCTCACAGCTGTTCAGTAGTTGCCGAAGTTGTAACTTTTTAAGCTTTCAATAAGATCCACTTTCTCCTTCAGAATGGTGTGGTATCCGCATTTGAGCCAGTTGCTCTTAGAAGGAACCCAGCCGCAGTGGGGGCTGCCTGGTCAGGGAACCCTGACCAACAGTCCCCCACCTTCTCCTGGAGTTTAGCTGTCCCTTAACTCGCCAACAAATACTCCCTGTGCAACCCTCAGCTGTTCTTTCATTCTGCTCTGAGAGAAGACTTGAGACCTCTCTGTCTATTCTGCTGACATTTTTTTTTTTCTGTATTCATAAGTATCTTAAAACAATTTTTCTTTTGCTATGGTAAATGGGATCAACTGAGAGTTGCAAATAAAAATGACAATGAAATACCATTCATACCTACGAGAATAACTATCTTCAACAAATCAACAAACAACAAATGTTAGCAGGGATGTAGAGAAAAGATAAATTTAGTAAATGTTAATGGAAATGAAAATTGGTGCAGCCTCATTAGAAAACAGTATGGCGTTCCCTCAAAAAATTAAAAATGGAACTCCAATTTGACTCAGTGATCCCACTTCTAGTAATAAATCCTAAGAAATCAGAAACACCAGTCAGAAAGAATCCATGCACCCCTATGTTCATAACAGAGCAATTTACAATAGCTATGATTTGGATACAGTGTAAGTGCACATCATCATTGAGTAGATTAAAAATCTCTGGTACATCTACACAATGGATATGCTGCTGTAAAATTGAAGGAACTCTTACCATTTGCAACAGCATGGATGGACTTGGAGAGTGCTATGCTGCGTGAAATAAGCCATTGGGAGAAAGATAAGTATCACATGACCTCATATGTGGAATCTAATGAAAAATGTAAACCAATAAAAATAGAATAGGGAAAATGGCCTGCCCAGGCCTCCACTTAAGGCTACAAAGTTTCAATTGTAGAAGCTAAATAAACCCCAGATATTAGGGAATTCACTTGAATCGCCAGGGGGTATAGCCAGCCTGCAAACCACCACAGGCCCCTTAGCAGGCCACCCCTTACCCCAAGGGAACCACCCCCTGATCCAGGACTCCCTTCAGGGCAAACAAGCTGGCTCCCACACATGCACCAGGCCACTATCCTATCTAATAAAATAGTAATATGCAGACTGACCATCCAAAATATAAGACTGCTGCCCCCATGTGGACACAAGATGGCCGCCACAAGATGGCCAGCAGGGAGGGCGGTTCGGAGGGACCAGGCCTACAAGGGAAGGCAGTTAAGGGTGACAAGTCCGGCAGAGGAGGGAAGTTGGGGGCGACCAGGCCTGCAGGGAAGGGCAGCTGGGAGGGACCCAGGCCTGCATGGAAGAGCAGTTGGGGGCCCAGGCCTGCAGGTGATGGCAGTTAGGGGTGACCAGGATGCAGTGGAGAGCAGTTTGGGGCAAACAGGCTGGTAGGGGAGCAGTTAGACATCAATCAGGCTGGCAGGGGAGTAGTTAGGGGGTGATCAGGCTGGGAGGCAGAAGTGGTTAGGGGCAATCAGGAAGGCAGGCAGGTGAGCAGTTGGGAGCTAGCAGTCCTGGATTGTAAGAGGGATGTCTGACTGCCCATTTAGGCCTGATCCCCGTGGGTCATCCCTTGAAGGGTCCCAGATTGAAGAGGATGCAGAATGGGCTGAGGGATATTCTCCACCCCCCCCCCCCCCACACACACAACCCCCCTGCAATCGTAATATAAAAGCATAGTACTGGCATAAAAACAGATATATAAATCTGTGGTACAGAATACAGGATCCATAAATAAAATTTCTCCTATATGTTCAATTAATATTTAACAAAGGAAGTAAGAACATACAATGGGGTAAAGACAGTTTATTCAATAAATGGTGTTAGAAAAATACAACAGATGTGTTCAAGAAAAATTTAATTAAAACACCCACTTGAACAATACACAAGAATAAATTCAAAATGGATTAAAGACTTAAATGTAAAACTCAAAACCATAAAAATTTTAGAAGAAAAACATACACAGTAAAGTCTCAGAGATTTCTTGTAGTACTATATTTTCTGATATATCTCACAAGGGAGGGGAAAAATAAACAACAGGATTACACCCAATAAAAGGTTTTTGCATAGCAAGGGAAACCATCAGAAAAATGAAAAGTCAATACACTGAATGAGAGAACATATTCACCAATGATATATTGATAAAGGGTTAATACGCAAATGTCTAAATAATTCATGTAACTCAACACCAAAAAAACCCCACTAAAAATCCAATTAAAAATGTAATAAGGACCTGCTTAGACACTCTACAAAGAGAACATGTAGATGACTTCTAGAAATATGAAAAGCTGCTAAATGTCACTAATCATCAGAGAAATGCAAATGAAAACCATAATGACACATCTCCTCACACCTAGCAGAACGGCTATCATCAACAAATCAACAAAGAAATGCTGGCAAGGATGTAGAGCAAAGGAACCCTCATGCACTGTTAGTGGGAATGCAGACTGCTGCAACCACTGTGGAAAACAATATGGAGTTTCTTCAAAAAATTAAAAATGGAACCTCCTTTTGACCCAGTGATTCACTTCTGTGAATATATCCAAAGAATCCCGAAACACTGATTTGAAATAATATATGCACTCCAATGTACGTTGCAGCATATTTACAATAGCTAAAATTTGGAAGTATCCTAAGTGCCCAGCAGTAGATGAGTGGATAAAAATGCTGTGGTACAAATTGTTCTCCGAGTTGCTTGTTTCAGCAAAAAACAAAACCTAGTAGATACTGACAATCGTATGGTGGTTGCTAGGGTGCATTCTGCCTTGGGGAAAATGGAAGAGGATATAAGAATGATAAATGTTGATGGAAGGAGACTTGGGTTGGTGAATACACAATGCAGTACAGATGATGTGTTGTGTATCTGAAACCAGAATAATTTTGTTAACCAGTGTCACACCAATAAATTCAATGGAAAGGGAAAGGAAACCTTGGCACATTTATACAAAGGAATACTCCTTGGCTATAAAAAATAAGAAAATCTTACGTTTTGCAACAGCATGGATGGAATTTGTGATTATTATGCAAAGCGAAATAAGCCAGTTACAGAAAGACAAAAATCATATAATTTCACATATGTGTTGACTTCAATGAACGGAATACAAATACACTCAGGGATACAGACTGACAGCTGTTAGAGGGGGGGGATGTTTGAGGGCTGGGTGAAAATGTTGAAGGGATTAAGTAAAAAAAAAAACCCACAATTTATAGACATAGACAACAGTATGGTTATTACCAGAAGAAAGGGGCGGGGGAAGTAGAACAAGGTGATGGGAAGATAAATGGTGATGGAAGTAGAACTGAATTTGGGTGGTGAACACACAGGTCTATCTAATAAAAGAGTAATATGCAAATTGACTATCTCTCCAACATAATATGGCTGCCCCTTGTAATCAAAGATAGCCGCCCCCATGTGGACACAAGATGGCTGGCAGGGGACGGCAGTTGTGGTCAATCTGGCCAGCAGGGAAGGGCAGTTAGGAGGGACCAGGCCTACACAGGACAGCAATTGGCAGGGACCCAGGCCTTCATAAGAGGGTGGTTGGGAGGGACCAGGCCTGTAGCGGGGGACAGTTGGGAGGGACTAGGACTATAGAGGGGGGGAGTTATAGGTAACCTGACTGGCAGAGGAAGGCAGTGGAGGGCAACCAGTCCTGCAGGGAAGGGCAGTTGTGAGCGACCAGATCAGCAGGAGAGGGCAGTTAGGGGTGATTGTGCCAGTAGAGGAGGGCAGTTGGGGGGAACACACCTGAAAGGGAGGTTAGTTGTGGGGGACCAGGCCTGCAGGGGAGGGCAGTTGGGGGCTATCAGCTGGCAGGAAAGGGCATTTAGGGGTTACTGGGCCAGCAGAGGAGGGCAGTTGGAGGAAAAGGCCTGCAGGGGAAGGCAGTTGGGGGGACTATGCCAGCAGGGGAGGGCAGTTGGGGGTGACCAAGTCAGTAGGAGAGGGCAGTTGGGGGTGACCAGGACTTCAGGGGAGGGCAGTTTGTGTACCAGGCTGGCAAGTGAGGGCAATTAGGGGTGACCAGGCTCCAAGGGAGGACAGTTAGGGGTGATCAGGTTGGCAGAGGGTCAATAAAGCTGGCAGAGGACCAATTAGGCATTGATCAGGCTGGCAGGGGAGTGGTTAGGGCTTAATCAGTCTGGCATACAGAAGATATTAGGGGCAATCAGGCAGGCAGGCTGGCAAGCAGTTGGAAGCCAGCAGTCCTGGATTGTGAGAGGGGTCCCAGATTGGAGAGGGTGGAGGCTGGACTGAGGGACACATACATTCTCCACTTCCGCTCTACCCCCATACACGAATTTCATGCACCAGGCCTCTAGTCTATACAATAAAAGACTAAGGGACTGTTACAGGAGAATGACCAGGATGAACAGTCACTATGATGTGCACTGACCACCAGTCACCAAGAGCTGCTCCCTGATTGTTAATGTATTTCTACAGGGGGAGTGCCACTCAGCCAGAAGCTCACTGTTAGCTAGCACAGCAGTGGTGGAGGGAGCCGCTCTCACTTCCACAGCAGCACTAAGGAGCAGCAAGCCAAGTGGTAAGGAGCAGCAAGCAGGTGAGCGGCAAAAGCTAGGGGTCCTGAAATCAGAGAGGGATGTCCAACTGCTGACTTAGGCCCGAATCCCCTGGTGTGTGAAACTAAGCCGTAAGTCGAACATTCCTGAATGCTCATGAGCTACCAGAGGGATGTCTGACTGAGAGCTTAGGCCCATTCCCCCATGGAGCAGGTCAAAGCCAGTTATGTGAACATCCCCTAAGTAGTCCCTGACTGTGAGAGGGTGCAGGCCAAGCCGAGTGACCTCCATCTTAGTTCAGGAATTTTCGTACACCAGGCCTCTAGTATTTCATTTAACGATGGATAAGTGCCAAATAATAATTATTAACAATACTAGAAGCAAATATGATCTGGTTGACATATTAACAACATTTGTACATGACAACAGAATGTATATTCTATTAATGTTTTATGGAGATGACAAGCATAATTAATTTTAGTTCTATCTCCTTGTGATCCTGACTGCAACAAGAGAATCTAGTGATTGCCACTTTAAAAGCTAACTCTATTCATACACATTTCTAGGGACTGCTTTATATCTCTGCTCCTCAGGCTGTAGATGAAGGGGTTCATCATGGGGGTAACTACTGTATACATGACAGAAGCAATTATGTCCTTGGAACCCCATGATGAGGAAAAAAAGTAAACACCAGCAAGTGTCCCATAGTATAAAGACACCACAGAGAGATGGGACCCACAGGTAGACAAGGCTTTAGAGAATCTCTTAGTGGAGGGCGCCCTCAGAATGATAGTTCCTATACGGATGTATGAGCCCAAAACAATGCTCAGTGGCAGAAAGTAAAGCATACCTCCCTCAATTAAGATGACCAGATTATTGAGGGAGATGTCTGAGCAGCTCAGCTTCAGAAGCACAGTGAGGTCACAGAAGAAGTGGGTGATGGTATTTTCAGCACAGAAGGACAGTCGGACCAAGAGGAGGGTATGAGTAAGAGCATGGACACAGGCAACCATCCAGGATCCAGCCACCAGCAACGTGCACAGTGCCTGACTCATGATTGTGGAATAGTGCAAAGGGTGACAGATGGCCATGTACCTGTCATATGCCATCACAGCCAGAAGAAAGTTGTCAAGAGAACCAAAAAGTATGAAAGAATACAACTGAGTAATGCATCCCTCATAGGAGATGGATTGTTGCTGAGTCTGAATGTTCATGAGCATCTTAGGCACAGTGACAGAGGACAGAGAAATGTCAGAGAAGGCCAGGTGGCTGAGGAAGAAGTACATGGGCCTGTGCAGGCGGGAGTCCAGCCTGATGAGCAGGATGATGAGCAGGTTGCCCAGCACCGTGGTCAGGTACATGCCCAGGAACAGAGTGAAGAACACGCCCTGCTGCCCTGGTGGGATGGGGAGCCCCAGGAGGAGGAACTGGGACACGCTGCTCTGGTTCTCAGGCCTCATGCAGCTTTTCTGTACGCAGGGGGAAAAGAAGCTGTCAGAATCTCAGGAGCCAAGATTGGATGGCCAGGACCATCACATCTTATACTGTTATTCTCTAGGAACGTCACCTTAAAATACTTCCATAATTATTCCACCTGTGGATGTAAAGATCTTCCCTCTATTGCAGTCTGGTTCCAGAAATACATTATCCCCCATGTTGTGGTTAACAAGACATCAGCACCCAGAGGCTGGAGGGGTTTTCCTGTTTTATTCAACTATTACTTTTAACATCAAGTCTGTGTCAGGATCTCTTCTGTGGACTGAAATGCAGCAGTACACAAAAAAGGAAGGTCCCCACTTCTGTGGCATTAGATCTTGATGAGCATGGAGGGATCATTTCTACACCAGGCCAGAGCCAAACCATAATAATTCACTGTGGCAGGAATAGAAGGTGAGCCCTGCAAAGTGGTGTCATTTGTTTCTGCCTGAAAGTAGTGTGAGACTCCAGTGCTCAGTGGGAGTTTGGAATATAATCACACCCCTCCTGTGAACCTGCCGGGCCCCATTAACCCACAGCTAATGTAAATTCAAGGACAGTCTAGAAATGGGTGGCCATCGAAAACCACTTGATGTCAGAATATATCCAAAACAGAATAGTCCACAAACTATATTTCATAATCATGCTGAGGTTTTTTTAAATATATATTTTATTGATTTTTTACAGAGAGGAAGGGAGAGAGATAGAGAGCTAGCAATGTCGATGAGAGAGAAATATCGACCAGCTGCCTCTTACACACCCCCTACCAGGTATGTGTCCGCAACCAAGGTACATGCCCTTGACCGGAATCGAACCCGGGACCTTTCAGTCCACTCTAACACTGAGCCAAACCGGTTTCGGCCATGCTGAGCTTCTTGATGAACATTTGGGTACTTGGCTAGAGACCTTTCCTTATCTTTCTTAATTAAATCCACTCAGCAAACTTACATTCTCCGATTTTTAAACAATATAATTGAGTTCATGGAAGTTCGGAGAGGGAGAGAGATAGAAATATCAATGATGAGAGAGGATCATTGATTATCTGCTTCCTCCACATGCCCCACCTCCCCCTACTGGGGATCAGGCCCATAAGCCAGCCATGTGCCCTCACAGGGAATTAAAGTGTGACCTCATGGTTCATAGGTCAATGCTCAACCACTGAGCCAATGTATCTGGGCACATTCCCAGATTTTATAACCTCTTCACAGCTGTACTAAGAATTTGCTTTCTTTTGCCTATTTTAGCTTTTAAGAAATAAAAATATAAATGACACAAATCTGTAGTCACACTATACATTACGGGACAGAAGGGCACATATACACATGTGTATATATCTGTATCTAAATATATGGGATATGTAATGTTTAGAAATGGATATATATGTATTATTTTCTCTGTATGAAATATTTCTAGGTATTAGCTAATTCTTCAGGTTTCGTCTAATATATTTGTGATCAGTAACTATTATACATGGAAACTTCCCTTTTCTTGTTAAAGGAGTCAAAAACAACGTATTATTTTAGAGCTGTGAGGAACAAAAGTTGTCAAAAGTTCTTGGTCCTCTTCCAAGGAAATTTCTTTTCTTCATATTTATATTCTTTCCAACTGACAATAAATTTTCAAGTACATTAACTTTTTTATACAATAAATATTTACTGAGACTCTGTGTAAGGTTCACAGAAACAAGGAAACTGAGGCCAAAAATTTATGTAACTTGCCCTAGCTGGTTTGGCTCAGTGGATAGAGCATTGGCTTGCATACTGAAGGTCCCTGGTTCAATTCTGATCAAGGCCAGGTACCCTGGTTGCAGACTCTTTCCCTGTCTGAGCCCTGATCCGGGTGCTTGTAGGAGGCAATTAATTGATACGTTTCTCTCATATCGCCATTTCCCTCTATCTTTTCCTCTTTCTTTCACTCCCTCTAAAATCAAAGGGAAAAATATCCTCCAGTGAGGATTAAAAAATTTATGTAATTTTCCCAATGTCTCACTGCTATATAGTGGTGATTCTGCCCTATTACTTCACACAGCATGATACCTTGAGTTTATTTTGCTTTCATGTTTAATAAAGTAAAGAAGAGGTTGTAAAATTCTGGTCAGTCCACTTGGGTACATGGAAATGAGGACAGATTTGTTTTATAGAATCAAGGAGAGACCTGGCTGGTTTGCTCAGTGGATAGAGCGTTGTCCTGGGAACTGAAGGATCCCAGGTTTGATTCTGGTCAAAGGCACATGCTTGGATTGTGGGCTTGATCCCCAGTAGGGGACATGCAGGAGGTAGCTGATTCTTATCATTGATGTTTCAATCTCTCTCCTTCTCCCTCTCCCTCTCTGAAATCAATAAAAATATATATTTTATAAAAGAATCAAGGGGGGACTTGGAGTGTTGTTATCTCAGCTAATGGTGCCCCAGAAGGAGGACACTTAAGAAAATTCTTGAGGTCCTAAATGCAACTCACATACAGAGATGCACACCACACACACACACACACACACACACACACACACACACACACACCTGATTTGAAGATTCCAGTCACCAATGCCCATAACCCCATCCTAAGGGAAGTATAGCCTATCTGTGGTTCACACATGAATATTCATATATATACAAGTTATAAGTAACATACTAAGTGATATATGCACAACACTCAGCAATGTTCCATTCACCCACAAACACACTAATACATATGACCCATGACAATCTGGTAAAGACTTAACTCACCATATATACATAACTCAAACACTACACACACTTCACCAAAAACACACAAGACCACAAGCAATTCAAAATCTCACAAGAAGCACAAACCAATGACACATATGCTCACCCAGCCACACTCCCTACAGCAAACAGCATACATGTTCCTATTAATCAAAGACATGTCTCCCCACTTCTGACCACCCCTTTCATGGGGGAGGGCAGTCAGCATGGAGTAGTTCAGCCTGTTTAATCACGGGCAGCATCTTTAAAATACCCCTATGCCCCATGCACGTGGTCACATACACATGGTCACATACACAAAGAAAACGCAACAGTACACCTTCATACTCTAAATATGAGTGTCTCCCCCATAGACACAGCAACCCACATTGCTGAGCAGAGGTGTGAGCCCTCTCTGACCTGACCTGACCTTGATTCCTAGTGAGGTGGGCATCTTCCTGTCCAGCAGCAGAAACAATAGTGTGATTAGAGACATGAATCAGGAGTCCCTAATCACACGCCTGAAGGTGATAACTTGTACTACCTGTGCTAAAACAGGACTGTAGTTCACACACACACACACACACACACACACACACACACACAACTATTAGCACATACACAAACACACACAGTACATGCACCCACACAGTCATGGACACAGAGTCTCACACATGAACCCACTAGCACTCAGGCAGATCCATCACCAAGGGCAGATTTGCAGCTCCTCTCACCTGGTGAGTTCAGACACCTTCAGCTCCTCAGGTTTTCTTTAGGAGACCTCACATCCAGATACACAGAAGCAATATATGGAGACTTGGTCCTTCTACAGACTGTTTTTCCCCTTAACCAGCTCTAGAGAAATGAATCCAATGATAACACTTAATTATTAATGAGAGACTGCAACCAAGTCCAAGTCCACAAATTTCTGGCTAATTAATGACTGCCCGTTGGGGAGTTGTGGGTCCAAGAGCCAGAGGAATCCTAGGGGACAGTGTCCCTGATTCTACAATAGTGATGCCCTGATGCCTTTCTTCTTGGGCATTATTCCAGCTAGGACAAAGGATTTTCAACCTAACATTATAAATTATTTTAAACCTAGAGAAAAATTGTAAAATGCCATATATTATGGTTGGAAAAAGTAAGTTTCCAGTTATGAGTATGCAAAACAGTTTATTCACATAGTAGAGGCCTGATGCACAAACATTTATGCAAGAATTGGTCTTTCTTCCCCTGGCTGCAGGCACTAGCTTCCCTCTGGCACCCAGGACCTGGGCTGTTTCGCTCCAGCTGCTGCCAGGCACCCAGATCCCGGATTGCTTCACTTTGGCTGCCGCTGCCATCCAGGACCTGGGCTGCTTTGCTCCAGCCACCGCTAGGCATCTGGGACCGGAGCTGCTTCTCTCTGACTTCTGCCATCACCCACCAGGGGTGTGCTGCAAGCCATGCCGCAGTCGCTCTGAGCACGCTCCCAGCCCTGGTGTATGTCTGCTCAAAAACACTTGTCTACACACATGCAAATCATTAGTAACACACTAAGTGAGACATGCAGGGGGTGACCACTTGGAGCATGCCCCCACCCCTGGTGTGTGTCCGCTGGGGCTGGGGGTGGCATGCAGTCCCCTCCTGCTCATCTGTGCGCGAAGCTCCTTCTGAGAGATAGTGATGCAGCCTCCTCCTAAGCCAGTTGTGATGCCCAGCTAATTTGCATATCACCTGTTTTTATATATATTTAATTATTGTTGTATTATTTTTCATGCTAACATACATACAGAGAAAACCAAACACATTCTCCATCTCTCTAAACATACTTTTGCCCTAACTTATAATTGGCTAATGTAGTATCTGCCAGGAAACTTACTATTTTTTTAAGTTACTATTCTAACCTTGTAATTAGTAGATATTATTTTGGTAGATATTTTGATACTATACAAACATTTCCTTTACTAAAATTTCAACTCACTATATTTGACATCCATTGGTGATTCTTATATTAGAAAATTATTGCTAATGTTGTTGTCAAATTGTGATATTATAATTCCACTGGAGGCCCTGTTCATGAAATGCGTGCACTAGTAGGGTCCCTGGCTGGTGCCAGCTGCCAGCCAGTACTCCCTCCTTTCCCCAGCTGCTTGTTGCCACTGCCACTGCCACCAGTTGGGGCCTCCCTCCATTTCCCATTGCTTGCTGCAGGCCAGGGCTTCCCTTTCTTCCCCTGGCTGGCCTTGACCCCTGGTCGAACTCTTGGATAAACAATCTGTCAAGGGGACAATTTGCATACTATGTTTTAATTATATAGGACTGGAGTCCAGGTGCACAAAATTTGTGCACTGAGGCCAGCGGGGAGTGTCCCTCAGCCCAGCCTAAACTCTCTCCAATCTGTGACCCCTCAGGGGATGTTCGACTGCCACCAGGATCGGGTCTAAATGGGCAGTTGGACATCCTTCTCACAATCCAGGACTCCTGGCTTCCAACTGCTCGCCTGCCTGCCTTCCTGATTGCCCCTAACCACTTCTGCCTGCCAGCCTGATCACCCCCTACCAACTCCCATGCCAGCCTGATTGATGTCTAACTGCTCCCACACCAGCCTGTTTGCCCCCAACTTCCCTCTGTCAGCCTGGTCATCCCAACTGCCCTCCTCTGCAGGGTTGATCGCTTCTAACTGCTCTGGTCCGGTCCATCTCAACTGTCTTTCCTTGCAGGCCTGGTGCCTCCCAGCTGCCCTTCCCTGCTGGCCATCTTGTGGTGGCCATCTTGTGTCCACATGAGGGCATCTTGTGTGTTGGAGTGATGGTCAATCTGCATATTACTCTTTTATTAGATAGGCTAGAGTCCTGGTGCACGGGTGGGGGCCAGCTGGTTTGCCCTAAAGGGGTCCTGTATCAGGGTGGGGGTTCCCTTGGGGCCTGGGGTGGCTTGGGCGAGGGGCCTGTGGTGGTTTGCAGGTCAGCCATGCCCTCCCGGCAACCCAAGTGGACACCCTGGTATCTGGAATTTATTTACCTTCTACAATTGAAACTTTGTAGCATGGAGCAGAGTCAAGCCTTCTCCTTGCTCTGTGGCTGCCACCATTTCTATTTGGGTTTGTTTACCTTCTATAATAGAAACTTTGTAGCCTTGAGTGAAGGCCTAGGCCAACCAGGGCAGGTGGAAAGCTTAGCTTTCTCCATTGCCCGGGGCAACCCTAGCTTGTTCTCTCCAGCTCTGTGGCAGCCGCCATTTTTCTTGGGATTTATCTTCTATAATTGAAACTTTGTCTCCTTGAGTGGAGGCCTAGGCTGGCCAGGGTGTGTGGAAAGCTTGGCTTCCTCTATTGCCGGGGAAACCCAAGTCTCTCAACTGCTCTCTGTGGCTGCAGCCATCTTGGTAGGGGTTAATTGGCATACTCACTCTGATTGGCTGGTGGGCATGACTAGTGGATGTGGCTGGTAGACGTGGCTGATGGGTGTAGCGGAGTAATAGTTAATTTGTATATTACTCTTTTATTAGGTAGGATTATTTCTTCTTGATTTATTATTTGTACTCTCTTATAAGACGAAAATTACTGTTTTTCCACACTCATTAGTTTTTTATTTATTTACTAGAAGCCTGATGCATGAAATTCATGTAAAAGTAGGCCTTCCTTCCTCTGGCTGCTGGCACTGTTTCCCTCTGGCACCCAGGATCAGGGACCTGGGCAGTCAGACATCCTTAGCGCTGCCTAGGAGGCAGGAGAGGCTCTCACCACCACCCCTGCTCTCTCAGCCATTAGCCCAGCTTGTGGCTAAGTTGAGTACCCCCTTTGGAAGCGCACTGACTTCCAGGGGGCAGCTCCTGCGTTAAATGTCTGACCCCTGGTGGTTATTGCACTTCATAGTTACTGGTAGTTCTGCTGTTAGGGTTAATTTGCATATCGCTATTATGGACTCATAGATTCTTATTCTCTAAGTTATAATCATTAATCATTTATTATTCATTTTGAAACTTTATTTCTGCCATCCCCTGCAAACCTGGTCCCCCCAACTTCTCTCCCCTTCAGGCCTTGGTCCCCCCCAACTGCTCTTCCCTGCAGGCCTGGTTGTCCCCAACTTCCCACCTCTACCAGCCTGGTCACCCTTAAGTGCCCTCCCCTGCAGTATTGATTGCCCCTAAATGCCCTTCTTTGCAGGCCTGATCCCTCCCAATAGCCCTCCCCTGCTGGCCATCTTTTTGTGGCCACCTTGTGTCCACATGGGGGTAGTCATCTTTCACCACATGGGGGAAGCCATCTTGTGTGTTGGAGTGATGGTCAATTTGCATATTATTCTTTTATTAGATAGGATTAGATAGGATAGAGGCCTGGTGCACTGGTGGGGGCCAGCTGGTTTGCCCTGAAGGGTATTCCAGATCAGGGTGGCAGTTCCTTTGGATTGTGCAGTGGCCTGAGTGAGGAGCCTGTGTTGGTTTGCAGGCTGGCCATGTCTCCCAGCAACCCAAGTGGAGGACCTGGTATCTGGGATTAATTTATCTTTTATAATTGAAACTTTGTAACCTTGAGTGGAGCCAAGCCTCCTGCTTGCTCCGCGTCTGCAGCCATTTTGTTGGGATTTATTTATCTTCTATAATTGAAACTTTGTAGCCTGGAGTGGAGGGCCCGGCCAGCCAGGGCAGGTGGGAAGCTTGGCTTCCTCCATTGCCAGGGAAACCCAAGCCTCACTCTTATTCTCTTTGTTGCTGCAGCCATCTTGGTTGGGTTTATTTGCATATTCGCTCCTGATTGGCTGGTGGGTGTGGCTGGTAGACTTGGCTTGCATGTATAGCAAGGTATGGTCAATTTGCATATTACTCTTTTATTAGATAGAATGTTACCCCAGTTGACTCAACTGGAATAAAAAACACACAAGAAGACATGAGAATCCTAAATATATAGGTACCTAATGACAGAGCTTTAAAATGCATAAGCAACACAACAATGTGGATTTACCTAATGCTGTTGAACTGTATACTGAAAAATGGTTATAATGCAAATTGTGTATTTTAACACAATAAAAAAAACTACTTGAAGAAGAAAAAAATTCCCCAGGAGGGAATCATGTTGCAAAAATCAGTGTTCTCAAAATCATAGTATAAAAAATAAATAAACAAAAATGACATATCTCAAAGGACAAAGTAAAAGCAGATCCGTAGGTATAATTCTGCAGTGTATTTTGCATATATCTTATAAGATATGATGGACAAGCAAAAAATAACAATGAATTATTAACAATCCAAGTAGCAAATGTGACCTAGTTGACATATTATAACACTTGTACATGACAATAAAATGTATATTATATTAATGTTATATGGAGATGTCGACCATAAATAATTTTATATCTATTTCCCTGTGCTTCTGTTTGCAGCAAGGGGATTTAATGATTGTCACTTTAAAAAGTTAATTCTATTCATACACATCTCTAGGGCTTGTTTTATATCTCTGTTCCTCAGGCTGTAGATGAAGGGGTTCATCATGGGGGTAACTACTGCATACATGACTGAAGCAATTATGTCCTTGGAACCCCATGATGAGGAGAAAAAGTAAATACCAGCAAGTGTCCCATAGTATAAAGACACAACAAAGAGATGGGAGCCACAGGTAGAAAAGGCTTTAGAGATTCTCTTAGCAGAGGGCACCCTCAGGATAATAGTTGCTATACAAATGTATGAGCCCAAAACAATGCTCAGTGGCAGGAAGTAAAGCATACCTCCCTCAATGAAGATGACCAGATTATTGAGGGAGATGTCTGAGCAGCTCAGCTTCAGGAGTGCTGTGAGCTCACAGAAGAAGTGAGTGATGCTATTTTCAGCACAGAAGGACAGTTGAACCAAGAGGAGGGTATGAGTAAGAGCATGAACACAGTTAACCATCCAGGATCCAGCCACCAGCAACGTGCACAGTGCCTGACTCATGATTGTGGAATAGTGCAAAGGGTGACAGATGGCCATGTACCTGTCATATGCCATCACAGCCAGAAGAAAGTTGTCAAGACAACCAAAAAGTATAAAAAAATACAACTGAGAAATGCATTCCACATAGGAGATGGTTTGTTGCTGAGTCTGCATGTTCATGAGCATCTTAGGGACAGTGACAGAGGAGAAGGATATGTCAGTGAGGGCCAAATGGCTGAGGAAGAAGTACATGGGCGTGTGCAGGCGAGAGTCCAGCCTGATGAGCAGGATGATGAGCAGGTTGCCCAGCACCGTGGTCAGGTACATGCCCAGGAACAGAGTGAAGAACACACCCTGCTGCCCTGGTGGGATGGGGAGCCCCAGGAGGAGGAACTGGGACACGCTGCTCTGGTTCTCAGGCCTCATGCTGCTCTTCTGTCTGCTTGGGATGAAGAAGGGTTGCGAGTCTCAGGCACCTAGAAAGGAAGATCAGAACCATCACATCTCATACTATCATTCTCTGAGAAAGATATTCATTTTTAAATAGTTTCATATTCCCCACACCTATGGATTTATATATCTTCCCTCTCTCACAGTCTGGCTCCTGGAAAACATTGAACCTTAAAGTAGTCCACAAGACAGTAGCAAGAAGGGGTTCTTTGTTTTATTCAACCGTTACTTTTAACATCACGTCTGTGTCAGGATCTCTACTAAAAATTGAGATGTAGCAGTGAACAAGAAAAGCAAGGTCTCACTTCTATGAAATTAGATCTTGATGAGCATGGAGGGATAATTTCTACACCAGCCCAGAGATAATTTCTACACCAACCCCTATAATAATTCACTGTGGCAGAAACAGAAGATGAGCCCCAGAAACTAGTATCAGTTGTTGGTGTATTGAGTTAATGTGAGACTTCAGAGATGAGTTGGAGTTCTCAAAGCATTTTCACACTCCTCCTGAGAACCCTCCAGAGAGTCCCTCTGGCTTACAGCTGTAAACTCAGACACTATCAAGTGGGTGGCCACTTAAAACCAATTGGTGCCAGAATAGCTCTGAAACCAAAATACGATAGTCCACAAACTGTCACAATATGGTTGAACATTAAGGAGAACATTTGGGTACTTGCCTAAGGACCTCACCTACATTTCCTAATTAAATCCACACATCAACCTGACATTACCAGATTTTAAAACCTCCTCACAGCTTCAGCAAGAAAAGGTGTTTTTTTCACCTATTTTAGTTTTTAAGAAACAAAAACATAAATTATACAATTTTTAGGCCCACATAAATGTAGGAAATAGAAGGGCAGATGTGTATGTATCTATATGTATAATGTATGTAATATGTAAGTATATAACTTGCTAGATATATTATCATTTCCTATATAATAAAAATCACCAAGTATTAGCTACTTCATGGGGTTTGGTATAATATGTCTGTGTGATCAGAACCTATGATTTTAACATTACACATAGAAACTTCCCTTCACTTGCTTAGTGGAGCCATGCACATTGTATTACTTTGGAGCTCTGAGGACTCAAAGTTGTCCAAAATTCTGAAACCTCTTACTAGATAATTTCATTCCTTTAGATTTATATACCTTCCAACTGACAAAAAATCTTCAAATATATTAACTTTATATACACAATAACTTTTACTGAGAACCTCAGTATCATTCATAAAACAAGTGAAATTCTTTCCATTTTATAAATGTGGAAACTAAGACCAAAAGTTTAAGTAACTTGCACAATGTCTCTCTGATATTTAATGGTAATTTTATTTTATTTAATAACTTCATACAGCATGATGTCCTGACATTTTTTTTTCCTGGGATATTTCATAAAAGTAAAGAAGAGGTTGCAAAAACTCAGGAACTCAGTCCCACTCAGATGCATGGAAATAAGAGCAGATTTGTTTCAGGAAACCAGGAGTTGCTTAGAGTGGGGCTATCTCAGCTAATGGTGCCACAGAAGGAGGAAAGGTAAAGACATACGTGATTTCTGACACCCATAAGTGTGTGTGTGCATGTATACACACACACACACACACACACACACACACACACACACACACTGCTGATGTGAGGATTCTAGTCACCTCTGCCCATGTTCCCATCTTAAGGGAAGAATAGACAATTTGTGGTTCAGCTCAAAAACACTTGTCTACATACATACAAATCATAAGTAACACACTCAGTGAGACATATGCAACATACAATGGATCACCCACTCAAACATACTAACACAACCTGTCTCAGGACTCATCTCATAAATACTCAACTCACTGCATATACATAACATAAGCATTGTACACACATCACCAAAAGCACACAGACCACAACAATTAGAAAATATCACAAGAGTTGGCCAGTATAGCATTGACCTATGAACCAGAAGGTTACAACTCTATTCTCAGTCAGGGCACATGCTAGGGTTGTGGGCTTGATACCCAGTGGGGGGGAGACATACAGGAGACAACTGATAAATGATTCTCTCTCATCATTTGTTTCTATGTCTCTCTCCCTTTTCCTTCTTCTCTGAAATCAATAAAAATATATGTATTTTTTCAAATTTCACCAGAAGCACTCACCACAACACATATGGACACCCAGCCACACACTCACTGCAAGTAGCATACACCCTCCTATAACAGAGAGGCAGGCTTCCACCTTTATAGCCATCCCCTTCCCAGGGACAGGTGTCTACTTGGTGCAGGGAAGCCTATCCAGTCACAGGCAGTCATTAAACCAGCAACAACATCCAATGCACCTGGTCACATAAACATGATAACATACACACAGAGAAAATCAAACAAAACCCTTTCATCTCTCACACACAAGTGTGTCACCCACAACACAGCTCCCAGGTGCACCAGCACATGCTGCTGAGCAGAGGTCTGAGCTCTCTCTGAACTGACCTTGGTTCCTGGTAAGGTCGGGCATTTTCTTGTTCTACAGCAGAAACAACAGTCTCACTCTTGATTCTCAGCTGTGATGCCAGTGTATTTCGATGACAGGCATTACTGAGGAGTCCCCAATCAAACACCAAGAGCCTGATAACTTGTTCTACATGCATTAAAACCAGGCTGTGTGTCAGTTATATAGCACACTCATACACACAAACACACTCATGCAACTATTAAGTGACATGTGCACAACCATATACAATACACACATACATACATAATCATGGACATAGAGTCTCACACATGAACCCACTAGCACACAGGCAGATCTGTAGCCAAGTGCAGATTTCCAGCTCCTCTTACCTGGGCTCATCGGTGAGTTCAGACACCCCTGCTCCAGATTATTGCCCACCTCCTCAGGTTTTCTTCAGGAGGCCTAACATTCAGACACACAAAAGCAATATCTGGGGCCTTGGCACTTCTTCAGATGTTCCTTTTTCTTAACCAGCTCCAGAGAGTTGAGTTCAAAGGTAACACTTAACTGCTAATGAGAGACTGCAAGCAAGTCCCCAAGCTTGTGGCTAATTTCTAACTGCCCTTTAGGGAGCTGTGTGTCCAAGAGCCAGAGGGACTGGAGTCCTAGGGGACAGTACCCCTGATTCTAGTCATGCCCTAGATTTCTTTGTCCTTGGGCATTGCTCTAACTAGGAAAAACTTTTTTCAGCTTTTTATTTTGAAATGATTTCAAAGATATGTAAAAGTTGTGAAAATGATATCAAGAATTCCTGGACAGTTTTTAAAGATACTCTTTTAAGTTTGTAAATAATAGGTACCATTTAGTTGTTATTTTGTTACTATAAACATAACATTTTTCTTATTAAAATCTCACCTACTATTTTTCACACCTACTCCTGATGCTTATATAGCAAATATGGTGGTATACTGGTGATTTTTTTTTAGTTATATAATTTTTTCTTTATTAGTTGTATTCTTTTCTTTTTATGAAAAAAATTTGATGTTGACATTATTGCAAATTCCCCCTTTTTTCCCTCTTTGCCCTGTTATCCTCTCCCCCGCCTTTTTCCTTCATTACACTATTGTACATGTCCATGAGGTATGTAAATGTGTTCTTTAGCTAAGTCTTCTTTATCTAGTCACCACAAGTCTTCTCACCTCGGGTTTCTGCCTTTCTGTTCCATTTTGTTCATAAGTTTATTTCTTCATTAGATTCCACATATTAGTGAGATCATGTGATATTCATCTTTCTCTGACTTGCTAATTTTGTTTACCATAATACTCTCCAGGTCCATCTATGCTGTTGCAAAGGGTAAGAGTTCCTACTTTTATACAGCCATGTAGTATTCCATTGCGTAAATGTACCACAGCTTTTTAACCCACTCATCTGCTGATGGGCACGTGGGTTGTTTTCAGTTATTAACAAATATAAGTGGTGTTGTATTGAAAATAGGGGTGCATATATTCTTACTGATTGTTGTTTTGGGATTCTTAGGATATATTTCCAGAAGAGGGATCACTGGGTCGAAAGGCAGTTCCATTTTTAATTTTTTTGTGGAAACTCCACACTGTTGTCCACAGTGGCTGCACCAGTCTGCATTCCCAGCAGCAGGGCCCTGGGGTTTTCTTGCCTCCACAACCTTGCCAGCAGTTGTTTGTTGATTTATTGATATGAATCATTCTGGCAGGTGTATGTTGATATTCATTTATAAGATGGAACTTATCCTTATTTCATACTCATTTCTTATTTATTCATTTATATCATTATGGATACATGGATTATTATTCTCTGAGTTATAATTCATTGCTAATCTTACTTATTTTGAAGCTTTTGGTGTCTTCATTGCTTAAAAGGATTCTAAATGATGTCAGAGATGCCAACTAGAAAATATGTATAAAAGCAATACCAGGAAAAAACCTAGATACTAAGAAACTAAAGGAAAGTTTACCCACAGGAGGTGAGTCAGGAGTGGGGCCGAAAGAATAGGGAAAGAGAACAGTATACGTGTTCATATATAACCTATAAATTGCAATCTATTTATACATTTTAAAACCCATGAGTTCGAATTGATATTTCCAATTCTAGTTTGATACCATAGAGTTCTTCCCAGCCTCTCCTTTTCCATATACAGAGCTCCTTTCCCTAAGAGTGAGAGCCACTCCCTGTTCCTCCAAATTTATTTAATTGTTGAGTCTTTGGATACATGGTGAGCTGTTTTAGAATCTTGAACACATGCCACAGTTAATGGCACTCTACAGCTTAAACTTTGTTTAGAGGTATTTTTTTTTAGTTATGAGATTAAATTCTGACAAAATATAGACAACATTTTGGTTTTAAGAATTTCTTAGGTTACTTATTTTATTTTCCCCTTAAGAGTAATTATGATGTTAGTTCAAAATATAATTTAGATTCATTTGTATTGTTTTAATGTAGTTTGCTTTATTCACCACCTCTCCTATTTA
The DNA here is from genome assembly GCF_964339955.1 of Pipistrellus hanaki. NCBI lineage: Eukaryota > Metazoa > Chordata > Mammalia > Chiroptera > Vespertilionidae > Pipistrellus > Pipistrellus hanaki. The sequence goes on along the minus strand of NC_140513.1, from coordinate 14,543,658 downwards.
TTTTTTTTAGTGGCAAAATACAGCATAGTCAAAACTATATAAGTAATTCTACTCATCTCCCCGTTTCTTCTATCCTACCTCCTATAGGTAAACAAAGATTCTAAATGATCTCAGAGAAGCCAACTGGAGAATACATATCAGTTTCTTATTAATTCTTCCTATGCTTCTTTCTGATCAGATGGGCAGACACATATATATTTCATTCCCCTTCATTTTTATATAAAAAGAAGCATGCTATAAATGTTCTTTTATACACTGCTTTTTTTCATTTAGCAATATATTCTAATATTTCTCTATTGGTTCATAAATATCTTTATTCTTATTTTTCTCACAGTTGAAAAATATTCAGTTGATGTTTTATAGAGTTTTTTTACGAGTCATAAAATGAGATTGTTGATATGTGTCCTAAATGCCACTGAATCACATACCTCAAATAGCTAAAAAGAAAGAAAGAAGTGATCTCTGCATACAGCACAGAAATGAATAATAAAACAATAATAATGATGTATGATTAATAAGGTAATAGAGGGATAATTGAATTTGAAAACATGTATTTACTTTAAAGTGGAAGATGAGAGAATATATGTAAAACAGATGTATCAAATAAAAAACAGTAATATGGAAAATATACATTCAAATGTATTATGATTACATTAGAAGAAAATAGACAAGATTCTCCAGAAATATAATTGTTGCTTTGCATAAAATGAGCAAAATTCAGCATTGCATTTTTAACACTGCACACCTCATAGAAGAACAAAGAAAAGTTTAAAATGATAGAAAAGAAATACCATTTAATCACTCACCAGGAGAAAGCTTCATCTTGACCAGCTATACAATACTATAATAGTAACTATATCTCTACCCATATCTTTATCCTTATATCTATAACTATAGCTACAAAATATCTATACTACTATCATAAATAAATGAGGTATTAAGGTAGGACATATTACTAGAAAAGTTTTCATAATTATAAATGAAAGTGGGTGATCTTAAGTGCATTTTTAAAAAGTCTCTTTCTCTCTTTTTCTAACAGCCTGGCTTTGTAGTACATAACAATTTTCATACTGTAATTATTCTTTTTTTAAAAAAATATATTTTATTGATTTTTCACAGAGAAGAAGAGAGAGGGATAGAGAGTTAGAAACATCGATGAGAGAGAATCATCGGACTAGCTGCCTCCTGCACACCTTATTGGGCATGTGCCCGCAACCAAGGTACATGCCCTTGACCGGAATCGAACCCCGGACCTTTCAGTCCGCAGGCTGACGCTCTATCCACTGAGCCAAACCGGCTTCGGCTGTAATTATTTTTATCATGGCTGATTGCAGTCAGATAAAATGATGTCAGTGATTGTGAGTTAGGAAGAGATGCACAACAAGCAGCTTGAAGCCAACAAAAGCCAGCTTAAAAAAATCAAGTTATGCCCTAACTGGTTTGGTTCAGTAGATAGAGCATTGGCCTGGGACTGATGGGTCCCAGGTTCAATTCCAGTCAAGGGCATGTACCTTGGTTGTGGTACATCCCCAGTGGGGGGTGTGCAGGAGGCAGCTGATTGATTGAGAGTTTCTAACTCTCTATCCCTCTCCCTTCCTCTCTGTAAAAAAATCAATAAAATATACTTTTTAAAAATAAGGTTATAAAATAGAAAGAGCACCAGGAGAAAATTATGAAGCTAAATAAGAGGCTCTTTAATAACATAAAAATTCTTTAAATGCATTAGCAGAAAATGACATATCACAAAACAGAAAGTCACAAAAGCACATTATGATTGTGCAACATATTTTGCATATTCTATATAATAAAAGCCCAGGGACTGAATGGCAGAACGACCAGTCAACCAGTTGCTATGATGCACCCTGACCATCAGGAGGTAGACGCTCAATGCAGGAGCTGCTCCCTGGTGGTTATTGTGCTGACCGGGGTGAGCAGTGCTCCAAAGCAGGAGCAGCTGCTCAGAGGGTGGGTCCTCAGCCACCTGACTTACCAGGATGAGCAGCGCTCCCACAGTGATGATCTCCATAGGCCACACCCCACACCAGTGCATGAATCTATTTACAGGGCCTGTAGTCTCTATTTAAAAGCCTAAGTGACCATTATGATGGGATAACCAGCTGGTAGCTATGATGCTCACTGCATAAGCTGCCCCTGGTGGTCAATGCACTCCCACAGCCAACATCCCATGATGGCCAACCTCCCACGGTCTCTCACCCCGGCCTGCCGGCCCCCATTAGGATTGGGTGAGACAGCCTCAATTGGCCCTGATTGCCAGTCAGGCTGAAGGACCTGAATTCATGCACTGGGCCTCTAGTATATGATCAGAGATGATATATCTACAAGCAAAGACTATCAATTAGGAATAAAAAAAATTAACAATCCTAGAAGCATATATGTGTGACCTAGTGCACATATAACACTTATACATGATGAGAAATGGATATTCTATGAAAGTTGTATGGAGGTGTCAGTCATACAATAATTTTAGGAGATCTATCTCCTTGTGCTCCTGACTACAACCAGAGGATTTAGTGATTGCATCTTAAAGAACTTAACCCTATTGACAAACATGTCTAAGGCCTGTTTTATATCTCTGTTCCTCAGGCTGTAGATGAAAGGGTTTAGCATGGGGGTAACTACCGTATACATGACTGAAGCAATTATGTCTTTGGAACCCCATGAGGAGGAGGAAAAGTAAACACCTGCCACTGTCCCATAGTATAACAGCACCACAGAGAGATGGGAGCCACAGGTAGACAAGGCTTTATAGAGTCTCTTAGTGGAAGGCACCCTCAGGATGATGGTCCCTATACGGATATAGGAGCCCAAAATTACACCAAAACACAAAAATAAAATCATTCCTCCCTCGGTGAATATGACCAGCTCATTGAGGAAGGTGTTTGGACAGCTCAGCTTCAGAAGTGCAGCGAGGTCACAGAAGAAGTGGGTGATGGTATGGTCTGCACAGAAGGACAGTTGGGCCAATAGGAAGGTGTGCAACAGGGCACTGCCACAGGAGAGAATCCAGGAGCCAGCCACCAGCAGCACACAGAGCCCCTCCCTCATGATGGTGGTGTAGTGCAGAGGGTGACAGATGGCCACATACCTGTCATATGCCATCACAGCCAGAAGAAAATTGTCAATACCAGCAAAATGTATGAAAAAATACAACTGTGTAATGCATCCCACATAGGAGATGGATTGTTGCTGAGTCTGCATGTTCCTGAGCATCTTAGGGACAGTGACAGATGAAAGAGAAATGTCAGAGAAGGCCAAGTGGCTGAGGAAGAAGTACATGGGCGTGTGCAGGCAGGAGTCCAGCCTGATGAGCAGGATGATGAGCAGGTTGCCCAGCACCGTGGTCAGGTACATGCCCAGGAACAGGGTGAAGAACACGCCCTGCTGCCCTGGTGGGATGGGGAGCCCCAGGAGGAGGAACTGGGACACGCTGCTCTGGTTCTCAGGCCTCATGCTGCTCTTCTGTCTGCTGAGAATGAAAGGACAGTGAAAAATGATAAGATACTTCCATGGTGTGATTCTGGCCACCTCTGTAGGGTCTTCTACTTCCTTCTGGAGAGAAAGACTATCCTTGCATAAATATAATCAGCTTGAGCTGCCATAGCAGCCAACACACTCTCAATGCCCAACATTGTGTTTTGTGTTGTTTTTTTTTCAAATGAAACTAGAACAAATTCATTCTTAATTTTTTAATTAGACAGGTTACTGGCACTGTGCTATCAATTGGAAATGCATGAATAAATGGGGCACACGGGAGCTCTGACCCTCTGGGTACCCCTGACACAGGACTGAGTAAACATGAAGCTCTGCAGCCAGCTTCCTTGTGCTGTAATTCTGGCCCCACTACTTTCTGGGTGGATGAGTTGAGGGGGTGATTGTCTTTGCCTCATGTTGTGCCATTGTCTGTGGTGATGCCAATGTCACACATTCTTAGAGGATTGTAATTCAAGACACATTAATATCTAGGAACAGTGTCTTGTATAAAATAAACACAAAACCTTACCAATTATTTTTATCTGAGCTCTCACCCTCTCAAGAACCATTTTGGAGCTCATATCCTGTCATTGGGTAAATCTTCTGGTGAAACAAATGTAAATGCACATCCATCTTGTTGCCAAGAAATAAATTACCTCAGTGCATCTGTCTCCATCTGCCAAGCTGGCTCAGAAATGAGGATCCACAGGCAGGAAACACCTGAGATCTGAGATCTGGCATGTGAGAACTGGGGACCCTGAAGGATGGGAAGTGTCTTTTAGGATTCACAGTTACCTGATTGACCATCACTATTTCTAGTACGATCTTCACATTTATAATAATTGACATTTAGTGAACACTCTGTCAATGTCTGAGGCATTTTTGCATTATTGCCTCACTAAATTTTAAATAATCCCAAAAGGTAGATGTTCTAAAACTTTATTATATACATACGCAGAAGGAGTGAGAACTATCATGATCACATAATTTGTAACTGCTGTAGTCTCAATTCTTTCATGTTTCTTAGATTTATTGGAATCTCTGCTCCTATAACCCTGCTGTTTATATCTCTCTTTAGTTAGACAAAAGAGCCAGGACTTTGAGAAATATAGTCTCAGGATTTCAGAAAATCCTTCTGCTCAGACAGCAATCATATTCTTATAGCCCAGTAGTTTGCAAATGATTTTCATGAACTTCCAGTTTCATTCCATCCACCAATGTTTGTTCTGTGTCTGATAAGTAGGGAAGACAATGATTTTTGTACCTTTACTTACTAACATGAGTAGTGAGATGGCTTACATAATTTCACATAGATACTACCCAGCAAGGCCTGGTCTCAAAGGTAGATTTTCTGATAATATTTTCACTGGGAAGAGAATTCACCCATTTCTTCCTGTGGAAGTTAGAAAGGTTAAGCTAAAGTTAAATGTCAAAATGCCAATACTTTTGGGAGAGGAACTCGGCATTTAACAATGTTGTGTGGGTATCTGACAAGGTTAAGTAATCTCAGTAAGTAAGTAGGATCTCAAACATCTCCTGGAAGAGACCCATTTTGAGGGAAGGGAACAATACTGAAATGGTGCCTTGATTCTGTCAGCACCATGAGTGAAAGGGGTGGCTGGGAGACACTCAGTAATAGAGGAGAAGCGGCTGCCTGAAGGTCAGGAGGAGTCTTTGTTGGACTAATTTTCCTGTCAGTGTACCAGGTATTGTCCTCTAGCACTGAGGAAATGGAGAGTCAGGTGTCATGGCCTCTACAGGCTACAAATTACTAAGTGCTTACAATGTGCTAGAAGCTAAGCACCTTACAGACCAGATTCCACAGTGATTGTCATCATTCCCATTTGACAATGAAGGCTGCTGAGCATGTACGACCACAAAGCTATTAGGTGGGAAAAAGACAAAGAGTTGAGTGTAGACATATGTGACCTCAGATATGAGCATTTAGTTTCTAAACCATGTAACAAAGTTGAAGAAGTTCAAAAACATTGGGCCTCCAGGGATGCTCCTGTAGTATTCAAATCACTGGAAATGGCCCCCAATAGCTCTTCAAAATGGGCTTTTTTGGAACTGCCTGTGTGGGTTCTAATCTGTAGCTATGGTGAGACCAGACATATGAAATCAGGATATTTGTTGGCCTTTTTCAGTATCTTGGTTTTAAGTCTTCATCCTACATATCTTCTGTGTGAAGGAAGTCAAGATGTGCGTTTGTTACACACAAGAGCACTCACACACTATCATAGCCACAACCTTGCCAAAGGGAGACTTATAGACTTCCCTGGCTTACACTCAAGCTAGGTAAATACAGCCAGAGTGTGAGTCAACGTCACACAAATCTATCACACGTAACTATCAAGCATTCCCTACCACACACATTGCAGTCACAGACAGTCACACATTCAAATCACAAGTGATGCACAAGGTCTTCTATGCAGCACACAGGCAACAAAACACAAGTAAAATAAGGCACACATCGCTGAGGAAACTTACCACCTTCTCTGAATTATACATGTCCTCGGTGGAGGCATTCAGTGTGTGAGTCAGTGACACACACACACACACACAACTATGGAGATTTCTGTGTCCCTTCTAATCTATACCAGGACTACGAGTTTTGATACCTTTTGCTTTGTGCTCTTTCCCGAATCCTCAGTCTGTGGATCAGCAGGAGACCCAGGATTAAATGAAAGGGAACAAACCTTTGTGGCCCTAGGACCTTTACAGACTCTCATGTCTGTTCAACAGCTTCAAAACAACAGGCAGAATCTCCCCTGTTAGTAGCAGAAAGAGACCTCAGAAGGAGACAGCCCCAAATCCCTGAGTAGAGCAGCAATCAGTTGGGATAACTGCGCACCTTCCTCCAGGCCCCTTGGGAAGGAACATGTTTAGAGGCCAGAGGAGCTGAGCTGTACCTGGAGTCCCAGGAGAAAGTGTTCTTAATGCCAGTGATACCTCAGGCCTCTGGTCAAGTCTCTGGATGGGAAGCAGGAGGTTCTCAATTGCCAGTGGCCTCTGCATCACTATTTCAGCTTCTCCGCACAGCAATGTATGGCCCGGGCAGTGTTCCGGCTTCAGCAAGCTGGCAAAACACTACTCAGTTCTCTGTTCTAACACAAAGCCCCTTCAAATGCACTGGTCTCCCCATTCTCTGTGGGGCCTGTAGGGTAGGGTCTGTGCCTGGAATGGAGTCTAAAGGCTCTGGGAAAAGACTCTGGGCTCTGTTCCTTACTAAGAAAGCATGTCTGAGAGATTTATCAAAGATCTCTGAGACCTGGGTCCTTCAAAGTAGGAATAGTAATACTACTCTTCAGGTGAGTTTGAGGGATGATTCAATGAGCACATTAATAGAAGGCTAATAAATGTTTAGAATTACTGTCAATCTCTGTGTAACAATAACTATGAGCTATGACTGAAATAGGCACTTGGTAGTGTTTAATGTTTCATTTGTTCATTTATGGATACATTCTCTTAAATAATTACTAAGGTTCTCACAAAAGTAAATATACTCTGGAGACACAGCAGTGAATAAAACAAACACAAATTCCTCTTGGAGAGCACACATTCAAGCAGGGGGAGCAGTAAACAACTTTTAATTAAAAATATGGTTGGCAAAAAGTGCTCAGGTACAACAAAAAATCAGGGTTGCAACTAGGAACAATCTCAAATGTCCATCCACAGATGAATAGGCAAAAAGCTGAGGTACATCTAAACAATGGAATTCTACTTGCCAATAAAAAGCATGATCTAATGAGCTCAAAGAATGTACCATGTATTGATACATATTAAATATAGATGAATCTCAAAATGCTTATGCTGAGTGAAAGAAGGAAGCAATGAAAGAATATATTCTGTATGACCCCATTTAGGTAAACTTCTAGAAGGTGCAAACTAGTTGATGTGACAGAACCACATCAGCGGTTCCCCTGGGGGACAGAGGTGAGGAGCAAAGAAGGAGCAGGAGGTAGGCTTGGGGAAACTTTCTGGTCCTGACAGCCTGTAGTGATAGCTTAATATTTTAAAATTTATTATGTCACTTAAACCTCAAAAAATCTTGGTGTTTTTATTTTTTAAATGTATTTTTATTTAGTTGAAAGCATTATAGATGTCCCCTTTGTATTTTTTTATATTGACCCCCTCCATCCCACAACCCCCCTTCCAGGCCTTCACCACACTATTGTCTGTGTCCATGGGCTATGCAGGTCTCTGGTTAATCACTTCCAACCCCCGCTCCCCCACCTTCCCTCTAAGATTCTTCAGTCTGTTCCATGCTTCTATGTCTCTGGATCTATTTTGTTCATCAGTTCATCTTGCTCATTAGATCCCATATATGAGTGAGATCGTGTGATACTTCTTTTTCTCAATTTTTAAATAAAAAATTAAGTTATAGTTTACATACAATATTATTTTGTTTTAGTTTCACATGTACAGCAGAGTGGTTAGGCAATCATATACTTCCCAAAGTGTTCATCCTGATATTTCCAGTATCTAATGGGCAACACACAGTTATTACAATATTATTGACTATATTTCTTATGCTGCAGTTTATATCTTCATGACTATTTTGTAACTTCTTTTAATTTTTTCTTTATTGTTGAAAGTATTACAGATGTTCTCTTTTTCCCCATTGGCCTCTCCTCTACCTTGGTGCCACCCCCTCCCCATGTCTTCACTGCACTATTGTCTTTGTCCATGGTTATGCATATATGCATATTAGTTCTTTGGTAAATCTCTCCCAGCTCCACCTCCTTCCCTCTGAAATACATCAGTTGCATGCTTCAATGTCTCTGGATCCTTTTGTTCGTCACTTTATTTTGTTCATTAGATTCCATGTATAGGTGAGATCATGTGTTACTTGTCTTTCTCTGACTGGCATAACACTCTCCAAGACCCACCATACTGTCTCAAAGGTTAAGAGACCCTTATTTTTATAGCTGTATAGTATTCCATTCTGCAAATTTACCACTGCATTATTTTTTTTTTTTTATTAAATTACATACTGATGGCCATTTCAGTTGTTTCCAGATCTTAGCTATTGTAAATAATGCTGCTATGGCTATGGGGATGCATATATTGTTTCTGCTTGGTGTTTCAGGCTTCTTAGGATATATTCTGAGAAGTGAGATTATGGGGTCAAATGGCAGTTCCATTTTTTATTTTTTGAGGAAACTTTACACTATTTTCCATAGTGGTTGTTCCAGTCTACATTCCCACTAACAGTGTACTAGGGTTCCTTTTTCTCCACATCCTTTCCAGCACTTGCTGGTCATTGATTTATTGATGATGTCATGCTGGTAGGTGTGAGGTAACATCTCATAGTGGTTTTAATTTGCATGTTTCAGATGATGTTGAGCATTTTTTCATACGCTCAATATCATCTGTATGTCCTCTTTGGAGAAGTGTCTCTTCAGGTCCTTTGCCCATTTTTTCATTGGATTAGTCTTCCTGGTGTTGAATTATAGACATTATTTACATATTTGGGAAATTAACCCCTTATCAGATGTATTATTGACAAATATGTTCTCTCATAGAGTGGGTTACCTTTTCATTGATGTTGATAGTTTATTTTGCTGTGTAGAAGCATTATATTTTCATGTAGTCCCATTTTTTTCCTTATGTTCCATTGCCCTAGGACATATATCAGCAAAAATATTGCTATGAGAGATGTATCAGATTTTATTGCCTATGTTTTCTTCTAGGATTTTTATGTTTTGCTACTTACATTTAAGTCTTTTACCCATTTTGAGTTTATTCTTATGTATGGTGTAAGTTGATGATCTAGTTCATTTTTTTTGCATGTATCCGTCCAATTTTCCAGATACCACTCAATGAAGGGATTGTCTTTATTTCATTCTATGCCCTTCCCTCCTTTGTCAAAAACTAATTGACTAGAAAGCCATGTGTTGACTTCTGGGTTCTCTGTTCTGTTCCATATATTCTATATTCCTGTTCTTATGCCAATTACAGGCTGTTTTGATTACAATGGTCTGTAGTTTAGTTTGATATGGAGTATTGTGATGCATCCAACTTTGTCTTTCTTAAGAATGCTAAGGTTCTTGGGGACATTTTGGTTCCATATAAATTTTTGGGACATTTGCCCTAGATTGTTTTGGTTCTATGGACATTTTAATGATGTTAATTTTTCAGATCTGTGCATATGGTATATACTCCCACTTATTTGTATCTTCCTCAATTTCTTTTGTTTTTCTTTTTTCCCCCCATTCTTTTTTTTAAAACCTTTATTGTTTAAAGTATTACATATGACCCCTTTCCCCCTCCCATTGACCTCTCCATACCACCCCCGAATCCGCACCCCACCACAAGCCTTCACCACTCTAATGTCTGTGCCCATAGGTTATGCATACAATTTCATTGGTTGATCTTTTCCCACCCAATCCCACTCCCCTGCCTTTCCTCTGAGGTATGACAGTATGTTCAATGCTTCTATGTCTCTGTATCTATTTTTGTTCATCAGTTTATGTTGTTCATTACATTCTACAAATGAGTGAAACCATTTGATATTTGCCTTTCTCCAACTGACTTATTTCACTTAACATAAAGCTCTCCAGGTCTATCCATGCTGTTACGGATGGTAAGAGTTCTTTCTTTTTTAGAGCTGTGTAGTATTCCATTGTGTAGATGTACTATTGTTTTCTAATCCACTCATCTGCTGATGGGCACTTAGGCTGTTTGCAAATCTTAGCTATTGTAAATTATGCTGCTATGAACATAGAGGTGCATATACCCTTTCTGACTGGTGTTTCTGGTTTCTTGGGTTATATCTCTAGAAGTGGGATTACTGGGTCAAATAGGAGTTCCATTTTTAATTTGTTGAGGAAACTCCATACTGTGTTCAACAGTGGCTGCACTAGTCTGCATTTCTACCAGCAGTGTACAAGGGTTCCCTTTTCTCCACATCCTCACCAACATTTGTCATTTGTTGATGATAGCCATCTGACAGGTATGAGATGGTACCGCATTGTCATTTTGATTTGCATCTCTCCAATGGTTAGTGACATTGAGCATTTTTTCATATGCCTTTTGGCTTTCTATATATCCAACAGGTGGGCAGAGAGGCATAGATTATGTACTGGAGGTAGAGGAGCCTCTTCCTCTTTCCCACACCACAGTTTAGTCTCTGCCTGGGTCTTCACCCCAAAGGCTTTCAAGAAAATAGATGGCCCCTTAGTCATCTAGGTGTGGCCAGCAGACCCCTCCACATGACCTGAGTATGGCTGTGTGGCCTCTGTAGCAGTCAGAATTTGGTGTGAACTCCCATCTGAAAACAATAAGAGTGCAATTTCCCTGGGGTGATATGGTCCAAATCTCCCAGGTGGACAGAATCCCCACCACAAGATGCTACTCAAGCTCCTCTTCCTGACTTTGTTGCCCAGGGTTGGGATCTCTATGTGGTGTTGAGACTCCTCGCCCCTAGAGGGAGTGACCTTCACAACTGCCATATTCCTCAGATTCTCAGCCACAGTCCCACCTGTGTGAGGGGTTCTCCCTTCCAAGGTCTTTACCCTTCATGCAAGTTTCTATGTGGTCTCTTCTATACTCCTTAGTTATAATTTTTCACATCAAGTCTCCTTCAATTGGTCTTTCAAGTTGATTTCCCTGCAATTTAACTGCAAATATGTTTTGGAGCTTGTAGCTAGTGGGCACAGATTCTAGCTTCTCAGCAGCCATCATGAAATCTCTAGTGCTTTTACCCTTGATCAATGAACTAAGGCAGTCTGCCAGATTCTCTACAGAAAAGCCTCCATGTTAACCTTATAATTAAGAGTTCTCAAGTTATTTATTTGTAAATATATGAATATAATTTTTTTTCTTTTATACACACACACACACACACACACACACACATTCAGAGAGGAAGTGAGAGTGAGATAGAAATATCAATGATGAGAGAGAATTATTCACCAGCTGCCTCCTGCACACCTCACACTGGGGATCAAACCTGCAACCCAGGTAATATGCCCTGACTGGGAATTAAACTTTGACTTCCAGGTTCATAGATCAATGCTCAACTACTGAGTCACACCCACTGGGCTTCACTCTTTTTTTTAAATTGATCTATATAGACAAAATACTGAGTTCAATACTTACTTCGGGTATCTACTTTATTTTCCATTTTTAGTCAAATTTTGGAGTTAATTTGAAATGTATTTAGGTTCATTTGATTTGTTTTATTTAATTTTTCTTTATTAACCACTTTTAATATTTATGTTTTACTTGCAAAAGACAATATAGTTAAAACTACACAAATAATTCTACTCATCTTCTCATCTCTTCTGCCCCACCTCCTGTAGGTTAACAATTTCATTAGTCTATTTATTTATTTTAAAGTCAGTAATACAATATTTTATTTTGCTTTAAGAAGTGATGAATTTTGTGCAGCAGGCCTCTAGTGTATTATAATTATGTTAGACTAAAAGCCTAATGCACGGAATCCGTGCAAGGGGCTCGGTCCTTGTAGCCCCTTGCAGCCCCAGCTTCTTCTGGAAGGTTGTCGGGACTGTCATTCTGCTGTTTGGTCTAATTAGCATATTAGCTCTTTACTATATAGGATGTGCATAGGCAGTATATCCAGAAATATAATAATTGTTGTTTCACATAAAATGAACAATATTCAGAATTACATATTTATCAAAGCACACCTCACAGATATAAGGACAAACAAAAGTTTAAAGTAATGGAAAAGAAATGCCATTTAATTTTTTTTGCATTTACATTTATTTATTGATTGTAGTATTACATACTTGTCCTCATCCCCCCATTACATTACCAATCCCCCCACTCATGCCCTCACCTCACTGTTGTCTGTGCCCACTGGTTAGGCTTATATGCATGCATACAAGTCCTTTATTTGATCTCTCCCTCTAACCCCCACCCTCCTCTACCTTCCCTCTGAAGTTTTGATGGTCTGATCAGTGCTTCCCTGTCTTTGGGTCTGTTTTTGTTCATCAGTTTCTGCTGTTCATTTTTCCCATAAATGAGTGAGATCATGTGATATTTATCTTTCTCTGACTAGCATATTTCATTTAGCATAATGCTCTCTAGTTCCATCCATGTTGTTGCAAATGGTAGGAATTCCTTCCTTTTTAGTGCAGCATAGTATTCCATTGTGTAGATGTATCATAGTTTTCTAATCCACTCATCTGCTGATGGGCACGTAGGCTATTTCCAAATCTTAGCTATGGTAAATTGTGCTGCTATGAACATAGGGGTACATATATCCCTTCTAATTGATGCTTCTAGCTTCTTGGGATAAATTCCTAGAAGTGGTATTACTGGGTCAAATGTGAGTTCCATATTTTAGTTTTTTGAGGAAACTCCATACTGTTCTCCAAAGTGGCTGCACCAATCTGCATTTCTACGAGGGTTCCTTTTTCTCTGCATCCTCACCAACATTTGTCATTTATTGATTTGTTGATGATAGCCATTTTTAGAGGTGTAAGATGGTACCGCATTGTCGTTTTGAATTGCTTCTCTCGGATAATTAGTTATTTTGAGCATGTTTTCATATGTTTCTTGGCCTTCCTTCTGTCTTCTTTCGAAAAGCTTCTATTTAGGTCCATTGCCCAATTCTTGATTGGATTGTTTATCTTCCTTTTGTTAAGTTGTATTGTTATAGAAGACCAAGAAAGGGGGGGAGGGGGGGGAGAAGAAGAAGAAGAAAACAAAAAAACCCAAGCCACGCTTAGAGAAAGGGAGCTACATTTTATTAAGCAGGGATAGAGAAAAATGTGCCTTTCAAATTCAGCCCCCCCCCCCCCTTACATGGAGGAAACCTATTCTATTTATACTTTTCCTAACTTTTTTTTGTCTTCCAAATTTGGAATGAGACTTCTTGATCTTTTGGGAAAGAAGGCCTACGTGCTGGGAAGGGTCCACGAGACCCTATCTCAAGGCCTGGCCTGTGTCATCACTGGCAGCTCTGTCTGGGGTATAGTGTACTGCCTCTCTGGAATGGGAGTAGTCTTATTTTCCTTATTATTTAAGCAAGCAAGCATTTACAGAAGCCAAAATAGCAGGGTTAAAATTTCAAACAGCAGTTTTTATATAAGATGGATGCTTCCATATGAGTTCTCTGTAAATGTTGAAGATTAAACCCTTATCAGTGATAACATTGGCAAATATGTTCTCCCATGCAGTGGGACTTTCTTGTTGTTTTGTTGATGGTTTCTTTTGCTGTGAAAAAGCTTTTTATTTTGATGTAGTCCCATTTGTTTATTTTCTCTTTAGTTTCCACTGCCAGAGGAGCAGTATCAGTGAAGAAGATCCTTCAGCATATGTCTGAGATTTTGCTTCCTCTAGTATTTTTATGGTTTCCCATCTTATGTTTAAGTCTTGTATCCATTTTGAGTTTATTTTTGTGTATAGTGTAAGTTGGTGATCTAATTTCATTTCTTTTTGCATGTATTTGTACAATTTTCCCAATACCATTTGTTGAAGAGACTGTCTTGATTTTATTGTATGTTCATGCATCCTTTGTAGAATATTAATTGGGCATTATGGTTTGGGTCGATTTCTGGATTCTTTACCACATGTGTCAAACACAAGGCCGGCGGGCCAAATCCAGCCCGCCAGGCCTTGCAATGTGGCCCGCACCACGCTGTCATCACTGCACTCTGCTGTCAGTTTATGACATTGTCAGTTTATGACTGTTCAGTAAACCATTCGGCCCGCGATTTTGGCTGGATTTTAGATTTTGGCCCCTTCTCTGATTGAGTTCGACACCCCTATTCTATTGCATTGATCTATATGTCTGTTCTTGTGCCAGTATCAGGCTGTTTTGAGAACAGTGGCTTTGTAATACAGCTTGATATCTGATATTGAGATTCCACCTACTTTGTTCTTTTTTCTCAGGATTGCTGCAGCTATTAAGGGTCTTTTTTTATTTCAGATGAATTTTTGGAGAGTTTGTTCTAGGTCTGTGAAATATGCCATTGGTATTTTAATGGGGAGCACATTAAATCTATAGACTGCTTTGGGTAGTATGGATATTTTGATTATGTTGATTCTACCAAATCCATGAACATGGTATGTTCTTCATCTATTTATATCTTCCTCTATCTCTTTATTCAGTGTCCTATAGTTTTTTACATATAGGTCTTTTATCTCTTTAGTTAACTTTATTCTTAAGTATCTTAATTTTTTTTGGTATGATGGTAAATGGGATTGCTTTTTTAGTCTCTCTTTCTGTAAGTTCACTATCGGTGTATAGAAATACCATAGATTTCTTGGCATTAATTTTGTGTCCTGCTACATTGCCAAATTAATTTATTAAGTCTAATAATTTTTTGATGGAGTCTTTAGGGTTTTCTATGTACAGTATAATGTCATCTGTGAATAAGGACAGTTTTACTTCTTCTTTTCCAATTTGGATGCCTTTTATTTCTTCTTCTTATCTTATGGCAATGGCTAGTACTTCCAGTACTATATAGAATAGAAGTGGTGAGAGTGGGCATCCCTGTCTTGTACCTGTTCTTAGGGGAAATGGTTTTAGTTTTTGCCCATTGAGTGTGATGCTGGCTGTGGTTTTGTCATATATGGCTTTTATGATGTTGAGATATGATCCTTCTATTCCCACCTTGCTGAGTGTTTTTATCAAGAAAAGGTGTTGGATTTTGTCAAAAGGTTTTTCTGCATCAATTGATATGACTATGTGATTTTTCTCCCTCAGTTTGTTTATGTGATGTATCATATGTATTGATTTGCAGATATTGTACCATCCTTGCATCCCTGGGATAAATCCTGCTTGGTCATGATGTATGATCTTTCTGATGTACTGCTGGAGCCGATTTGCTAGAATTTTGTTGAGGATTTTGGCATCTATGTTCATGAGGGATATTGGCCTGTAATTCTCTCTCATTGTGTTATCTTTTCTGTCTTTGGTATTAGAGTGATGCTGGCTTCATAGAAGGAGCTTGGAAGTGTTCCTTCCTCTTGAATTTTTTGGAATAGTCTTAGGAGGATAGGTTTTAGTTATTCCTTGAATGTTTGGTATAACTCCCTGTGAACCCATCTGGCCATGGGCTTTTGTTTGTTGGAAGCTTTTTGATTACTGGTTCAATTTCTCCCATAGTTATCGGCCTATTGAGATTTTTAGAATCTTTCTGATTGAGTTTTGGAAGGTTGTATTTTTCTAGGACTTTATCCATTTCCTCCAGGTTGTCTAGTTTGTTGGAATAGAGTTGTTCATAGTATTTTTAAACAATCCTTTGTATTTCTGTGTAGTCTGTTGTTATTTTACCTCTTTCATTTCCGATTTTGTTTATTTGGATCCTCTCTCTTTGCTTCTTGGTCAGCCTGGCTAGAGGTTCATCAATATTATTTATCCTTTCAAAGAACCAGCTTTCTTGGTTTCATTGATCTTTCATACTGTTTTTTGGTCTCAATGTCATTTATTTCTGCTCTAATCTTTATTATCTCCTTCCTTCTGCTCACTCTGGGATTTTCTTGTTGCTCTCTTTCTAACTCTTTGAGTTGTAGTGTTAGATGATTTATTATTTTTTTCTTGTTTTTGAGGTATGCCTGAAGAGCTATAAATATCCCACTCAGGACTGCTTTCATTGTATCCCATAGGTTTTGGATTGTTGTGTTTTTATTGTCATTAGTTTCCAGGATGTTTTTAATTTCTTCTTTTATCTCATTGGTAACCCAATCAATATTTAATAATATGCTAGTCAGCTTCCAAGTGTTTGAGTGTTTTGGGTTGTTTTTATTTTAGTTTATTTCTAATATTATGCCATTGTGATCTGAGAATATGCTTTGTATGATTTCAATCTTCTTGAATTGGGGGAGACTTTGCTTGTGACCCACTATGTGGTCTATTTTTTAAAATGTCCCATGTGCATTTGAGAGGAACATATATTCCGTGGCTTTGGGGTGAAATGTTCTGAAGATGTCAATTAAATGTTCTGAAGATGTCTATCTGATCTAGTGAATCATTTAGGATTGCTGTTTCTTTGCTGGTTTTTTATGTAGAGGATTTATCCAGTGATGTCAGTGGTGTATTAAAGTCCCCTACTATGATTGTATTGTTGTTGAACTCTCTCTTGATATCTTCCAGGAGATTTTTTTTATGTATTTGGTTGCTCCTGCATTGGGTGCATATATGTTTATCATGGTTATATCCTCTTATTGCATAGATCCCTTTAGTATTATGAAGTGGCCTTCCTTATCTCTTGATATGGCCTTCACTTTGAGGTCTATTTTGCCATATATAAGTATGGCTACCCCAGCTTTTTTCATTTCCATTTGCCTGAAGATATTTTTTCATCCCTTCACTTTCAGTCTGTGTGTTCCTTGTTCTGAGGTGGGTGTCTTATAGACAGCATATATATGGGTCATATTTTTTTTATCCATTCAGTCACTCAATGCCTTTTGATTAAAGCATTTAGTTCGTTTACATTTAAAGTTTTATTGAAAGGTACTTGTTTGTAGCCATTTTTTTTTTTTTTTTTTTTTGAGGCTGTGTTCCTTCTTACCTTTTTGTTTCTTCTTTTTACAGCATTACCTTTAGCATTTCTTGCTTTGCTAGCTTGGTAGTGATTAATTCCCTTAGTTTTTTTTTTGTTTGTTTGTTTTGTTTTGTTTTTATCTGCAAAGCTCCTGATTTCCCCTCCAATTTTTTTTTTAAATCAATCTTTATTGTTCATATTATTACAAAAGTTCCTCATTTCTTCCCCCCTCCACCAGGTTCCCACCCCACCCTCTGCCCCCTCTCCATCCCCCATTGTCCTCATCCATAGGTGCACAGTTTATGTTCAGTCTCTTCCTCCCTCCCTTTCCCCGATAGTAAATCCCTTTTCAGATAGTAAATCTGTTACTTAGCATTTTCTCATATCAATAATACCTCCACATGCCCAATGATACACTTCACACAAAAGACATTTTCAAATAGGTCAACCAGCCTCATCCAGGCCCCACCCAAGGCACTCACAGATCAACACCCCAGCGCTATACTAACTCAACACATCCAGATCTAAGCCTTCATCACTTGATTCAGCAGACCCTCAAGTTCCCCCAAAAGTTTCCAGCCATGTCTGAGAGGCAGCCGTGGGCAGGTACAGGCGAGGAGCGAGCTGTTTCGGGCCTGGCTGCTCCGGGCCTGGCCTCTGTTGCTCTGGTTCGTTCCACAACCAGCTGCTCCGGGTCTGGTCACTGCCGCTCCCGACCTAGTTGCTCTGGACTTGGCTGTTGCTGCTACAGGCCTGGCCGCACCCGACCCGGCTGCTCTGGGCCCGGTTGCTCCGGTCCCGGCCGCTCCGGGCCTGGCCGCTCCCAGCCTGTCAGCCGCTGCTCCGGGCCTGGCCGCACAAGACCCGGCTGCTCCGGGCCTGGCCGCTCCCAGCCTGGCAGCTGCTGCTCCGGGCCTGGCCGCTCCTAGCCTGGCAGCCGCTGCTCCAGGCCTGGCCGCACCCAACCCGGCTGCTCCGGGCCTGGCCGCTCCCAGCCCGGCAGCTGCTGCTCCGGGCCTGGCCGCTCCCAGCCTGGCAGCCGCTGCTCCGGGCCTGGCCGCACCCAACCCGGCTGCTCCGGGCCTGGCCGCTCCCAGCCCGGCAGCTGCTGCTCCGGGCCTGGCCGCTCCCTGCCTGGCAGCCACTGCTCCTGGCCTGGCCGCACCAGACCCGGCTGCTCCGGGCCTGGCCGCTCCCAGCCTGGCAGCCGCTGCTCCTGGCCTGGCCGCACCAGACCCGGCTGCTCCGGGCCTGGCCGCTCCCAGCCTGGCAGCCGCTTCTCCAGGCCTGGCCACTCCCAGCCTGGCAGCCGCTGCTCCGGGCCTGGCCGCACCAGACCCAGCTGCTCCGGGCCTGGCCGCTCCCAGCCTGGCAGCCGCTGCTCCGGGCCTGGCCGCTCCCAGCCTGGCAGCCGCTGCTCCGGGCCTGGCCGCACCAGACCCGGCTGCTCCGGGCCTGGCCGCTCCCAGCCTGGCAGCCGCTGCTCCTGGCCTGGCCGCACCAGACCCGGCTGCTCCGGGCCTGGCCGCTCCCAGCCTGGCAGCTGTTGCTCCGGGCCTGGCCGCTCCCAGCCTGGCAGCCGCTGCTCCGGGCCTGGCCACACCAGACCCGGCTGCTCCGGGCCTGGCTGCTCCCAGCCTGGCAGCTGCTGATCCGGGCCTGGCCGCTCCTAGCCTGGCAGCCGCTGCTCCAGGCCTGGCCACACCCGACCCGGCTGCTCCAAGCCTGGCCACTCCCAGCCTGGATGCTCCGTGCTTGGCTACTGCTGTTCTGGGCCTGGCTGCTCCCAACCCGGCTGCTCTGGGCCCGGCTTCTCCGGGCCCAGCCACTCCGTGTCTGGGTGTTCCTG
Organism: Pipistrellus hanaki; assembly: GCF_964339955.1. Lineage (NCBI taxonomy): Eukaryota > Metazoa > Chordata > Mammalia > Chiroptera > Vespertilionidae > Pipistrellus > Pipistrellus hanaki. Next base: position 14,524,851 of record NC_140513.1, on the reverse strand, counting down.
GACTGGCCACCCTGGGCTTGGCCGCCTCTGCCTCAGGCCTGGCTGCCACTGCCCCAGGTCTGGCTGCTCCAGTGCTGGCCGTTGATGCTCTTGTTCTGGCTGCTGCTGCTCTGGGGCCTGGCCACTGCTGCTCCGGGCCCAGCTGCCACTGCCTTGTGCCTGGCCACTCTAGGCCTGGTCGCCTCTGTTCCAACATTCTGTCCCTTTTTTCTCTTTTTTTTTTTCTTTTTTAAAAAAAAACAAAAACGCATTTATGTTGCAATGTTGGCTGGTGCGTTGAGTTCTGACTTAGTCTTTGATTTTTCAAGATCTTCTTTGTATTCTTTCTTAAGTAATTTTACTATCATTTGCTCTCACTTGATTTCTTCACATTGAGAACTTCTTTGGTTTCTTCCTCCTTGTCCTGGGAGCTCAGCAGGTTGGCCTGTGGCACCCCTTTGTTCTCCGCGGGCTCCCGCGCTGCTCCAGCCTGTTGCCGGGGGTCAGCGCCGCCCAGGAAGCAGCCCCCGTCCTTGGCTCCGTTGCCCGCGCTCAGCAGTCGAAGGCTCAGGGGCACCCCCCCCCCCCCTGGGGGCCCCGTCGCCCGGCTCCTTGCTGGCGCCCGGCTGGCCGGTGTCCGGCAGGGGCTCCTGCTCCTCGTCGCGTTCCTCCAGTCTGGAGCTTTCTTTCTCCCTCCCACTAGGGGAGTCCAGGATCAGAGTCAACAGACTGTCCTCTGCGCACAGTGTGCGCGACTCCGGGGGCTCGGCCTTTCGCCGCGCTCCCAGGACTCCACCTCACAGCTCCGTCTCCCCCTGCCCGAGCCTGGGTCCCCAGGGACTGGCCCAGACCTGGAGTTTGGGGCGGTCTGGACTGAGGCTCAGAGCTGCCGCCGGAGGCTTTGTTTCTTCCGGCTAGGGTAATCCAGCATCAGAGTCAACATTCAGTTCTCTGCGCGCCATGTGCGCGCGACTCCGGGGGCCCCGCATTTCGCTGTCCCCCGGGATTGTCTCCCCCTGCCGGAGCCTGGGTCCCCAGGGTCTGGCCCATAACTTGGGGCTCAGCGCTGCCGGTTCGGGGGTTCAGCCCAGGCTGGGGGTTCTATTTCCTTCCTGCTAGGGAATGCCAGGCAGCACCCAGCCCTCTCCTCCTCTCTGGCTGCGACCTCTCCGCGCGCGCATTCGTGCGAGCGCACAGCATGTCTCCGTACCTTAGGCTTTTTTTCAGCTCCTCTGATTTTCCTTCTGGTTTTCTCCCTCCTTCCTGTTGTAGAGTTTTCAGTCAGTCGACTACCTGTAGCTCTGGGCAATGTCCACTCTACCTTTTAGTTGTATTCCCTTGAAATTGTTGTGAGCTGCTGCGGCTAGGTGTATACCCGAGCAGCCATCTTGGATCCTCTCCCTCCCCTCCAATTTTGATTGATAGTCTTGCTGGATAAAGTATTCTTGGATTCAGTCCCTTGCTTTGCATAACTTTGAATATCTCCTTCCATTCTCTTCAAGCTTCATGTATTTCTGTTGAGAAGTCATTTGATAATCTGATGGGGATCCTTTGTAGGTAATTCTCTGTCTCTCTCTTGCAGCCTTTAAGATTCTCTCTTTGTTGATAACATTTGCCATTGTAATTATGGCATGTATTCATGTGGGTATTTGGGGATTCATCTTGCTTGGGACTCTCTGTACTTGTGTAACTTTTTTCTTCCCCATATCAGGGAAGTTTTATGTCATTATTTCTTCAAATAAATTTTCTAATCCTTGCTGCACTTCTTGTCCTTCTGGCAGCCCTATTATATATATGTTATTTCGATTTGCATTGTCCCAACACTCCCTTAGGCTCTCCTCCTTCTTTATAATTTTTTTCTCTAGTTGCTGTTCAGATTGGGCTTGTTTTTGTACCTTATCTTCTAACTCACTAATTCAGTCCTCTGCTTCTTCTAGTCTACTGTTGAAACCTTCCATGGTGTTTTGAATGTAGCTATATCATTTTTCATTTCTTCCTGATTTTTGCATAGGTTGTTGATTTTCTCATTCATCCAGTGTATGAACTATATGATCATTACTCTGAATTATTTATCTGTCATGTTGCTTGCTTCCATTTTCCTTATTTCCTTTCTTGGCAATTCTTCCTTTTCTTTCCTCTGGGGATTGTTTCATTGTCTTCCCATTCAGACTGTGACCAGAAGATTCAAATGTCGGGTTGTGGGTGCCTGGGCCATGTGTACTGGGAGTTTTGCAACCCCCAAGTGTTACTGAAGAGCTCTGACACCAAGATGTGCAGCTGCTGTGGGTTGGCGGGGGCCACACTTGCCCCAAGTCAGGACCACAGGCATTTAGTGTGGCTTCATATGCACACCTAGAATCAGGGACCCTTCCTGCACCATGTTGAAACAGAGAACCTTCTGGTGTGTGTCAAAAATCCAAGTACCCTAGTGCGTATCAGGTGTCAGAGGCTTCCTTTGTCTGTGTCAAGAATTGAGTATCAGAGTCTCTGTTGCTTGTTGTTACCTCTCACTGAGAATCAGGGTCCCTGTGTGTGCATGTGCCAAGAATTGGAGTCACTGGCTCTTAGTATGAAAGTACTAGGTATCAGGGATCCCAGGCCCATGCATTGAGGAACAAAGTCTAATCACTGGTGCTCATTGCTGCCCCTTGCATGGAGATTCAGGGTCCCCGATCTGCTTGGGAAATAGTTGAACAGTCACACTGTGTTGGCAGGAGGTCCACTTCTGCCCTGCAGTAAACAGCCTTCTGTGTGCACTTACCCTGAATCAAAGTCAGGTGACACTGTTGCTTAGTGTAGATGTGGGGTCCAGTCACATGGGTGTGCACTGTGGAAAACAAACTCCCCATGTCCATGCACCCAGGTTCAAATTCAGCGCTGCCCTCCTGTGTGGGCACGGGGTCTGATCATGGGGAACCAACTCCCTGATTCACACATCCAGGTTCAAATTCAGCACAGCCTCTCTGCTAGGGTTCAGGGTCTGGCCATGAGAAACAAACTCCCTGGGTTTGCACCCCCATGCTCAAATTCAGCACTGTCTCCCTGTGTGGGCGCAGAATATATTCACAGAAAACAATCTCGCCAAGATCATGCACCTATGCTCAAATTCAGCTCAGCCTCCCTGCCTGGGCACAGAGCATAGTCACGTGAAACAAATTTCCCAAGTTCTCAAGTCCAGGCTCGAATTCAGCACTGTCTCCCTGCCCTTTGTGAGCACAGGATCCGGTCACAGAAAACAACCTCCCTAAGGATGCGCAGATAGACTAAAATTCAGCTCAGTCTCCCTGCCTGGGCATGGGACCTAATCACGGGGAACAAATTCCCCGAGTTCACAAGTCCAGGCTCAAATTCAGCGATGTCTCCCTGCCCTGCATGGCGCGGGATCTGCTCGCAGAAAATAATCTTCCCAAAGATGTACACTTTGGGTCAAACTCAGCACAGTCTCCCTGCCTGGGCATGGAGCCTGGTCACGGGAAACAAACTTCCTGTGCCTGACACCAAGGCTCAAAGTCAGGTCGAGCTGCAGCTGCTGTGTATGTACAAAAAGCCCTATTGTGTGGCTAGGGTCTGACAGATCCTATACCACTGCCGCAGGGGCGGTGGGGGAGGGGGATTGGTTTTGTGACTCACAGAAATCTGCAGCAGGGTGCCTGGAGTATTGATGTCTGCAGCTGTGGTTGCAGGTCTTCTTCCAGAGCGAATGTAGGGTCCTTGTTGCTACTGAGACCAGACCAGTCTCAAGCAGTTCTGTTCTTCAAGATGGCATGGTCTCTGTGCCACCAGTGTCCTCCCTGGAGTGTTAGCGGCGGCAGCACGGTTTTGCTGTCTAAGACTGCCTGGATGGCAGCCCCTTGGAAGACCTGTAGGATCTAACTGTCTCTATTTCACTCACACACACACCCACACACCCACACATACCTCTATCACTCCCTTACTCTCTCACACACTCTCCCTCCCTACCTTCTTGCCGGTCGCCATCTTGCCTCCCTCTGATGTAGAAATACCTTTTAAACACCAACCGCAAGAAAGCTGCATCTGGACTATACTATACTATACTATACTATACTATACTATACTATACTAGTATCTATCTATCTAACTACAATATCTATCTATCTATCTATCTATCTATCTATCTATCTATCTATCTATCTACCTATCTATCTAAAAGGCTAATATGCAAAGTGTCTCCTTGGAAATTCTACCAGGTGTCCGGGAGTTCAATCGTTTGCTATGATGTGTGCTATTCATATCCATGAAATGAAGGAAGGCCCCAGCCAGAAGGCCCCAATTGGCGCTGATTGCTGGCCAGGCCTAGGGACCCTACCAGTGCACAAATTTCATGCAACAGGCTTCTATTGTTGATATAAAGCATTTATATTACTATCAGAAGTAGATGTGGTATTAAGGTAGGGACCCATTACAACAAACTCTTCCTAATTATAAAATTAGCCAGAAGCCAACAAAAGCCAGCATTAAAAAAAAATCATTTAAAAAAAAAAAAAAAAAACCACAAAGATCACCAGGCACAGATCATGATGTTAAATAAGTGAGTGTTCTATAACATAAAAATGTTAACATTGTTGCTACCGAGGGTTTTCCTGGCCAGTGTCTCTCCCTCCAGTCTACAGCATGAGAAATCTTTGTGCAAGGGCATTTTTTGGCAAAAAAGAAATGTGGGCCTGGACACTGTGGGGAAGACCACCCCTCAGACCCCTTGGAGGGACCCCAGCCTTCCCTTCAGTCAGTGTGGGTCAGCTTTGGTGGGACCACTCTGGTCAGAACAGGAGACCCCCCCTCCCCATGGTCCCTACACACACACACACACACACACACACACACACACACACACACACACACACACTTGCTCCAGGTTGTCTGGGAATCACCAATAGGAATGCAGACAAGTGACCAGTCATCTTAGAGCCTGGCTTCTCATAGCTCTGGACCACATGTGTTTTCACTCCCTCAGCTTGCAAGGGTCAGATTGACATAAAAAAACAACAACCTCTACTTTTTTCTTTTGTATTTTGAAAAACTCTGAAGAAATTAGAGCTGTTAAAATTTATCTTGGGGAAAATATCAGAACAGGTTTATCTGGTGTCATGGAACCTCTTACTCCTACCATTACCTCCTCCACTCCCCCTACTCATTCCCTCACACACACCTCCATTGTCTGTGTCCATTGGTTAGATTTATATGCATGCATACAAGTCCTGTGGTTTATATCTTCCCCTTAACCTCACCCTCCCCTACGTTCCCTCTGAGGTTTGATGGACTGATTGATGCTTTTCTGTCTCTGGATCTGTATTTGTTCACCCATTTATGTTGTTCATTATATTCCATAAATGAGTGAGATCCTGTGATGATTATCTTTCCCTGACTGGCTTACTTCACTTAGAATAATGCTCTCCAGCTTTCAATACATGGAAAAAAAAATTCTAAAATGCATAAGAAAAAAAAAAGACATATCTCAAAACAAAGAGAGACAAACCCGTGATTATGATTGTGCAACTTGTTTTGCATTGGATTTTGGATTATCCTATAAGAGATAATGAATAAGCAAAAATTATCCATTGGGAATAAAAGATTATTGACATCGCAAGTAGCAAACATGAGTTAGTGCACATATAAAAATTCTTATACGTGACAAGAGAATGAATATTTTAGGAAAGTTAAATGTAGGTGTCAACTATACAATAATTTTGGGAGTTATATCTCCCTATGCTCCTGAGAGTGACAAAAGGATTTCATGATTGCTGCTTAAAGAATTTAACCCTATTGACACACATGTCTAAGGCCTGTTTTATATCTCTGTTCCTGAGGCTGTAGATGAAGGGGTTCAGCATGGGGGTAACTACGGTATACATGACTGAAGCAATTATGTCTTTGGAACCCCAAAGACATAAATGATGAGGAGAAAAAGTAAACACCTGCAGCTGTCCCATAGTATAACAGCACTACAGAGAGATGGGAGCCACAGGTAGACAAGGCTTTATAGAGTCTCTTAGTGGAGGGCACCCTCAGGATGATGGTGCCTATACGGATATAGGACCCCAAAATTACAACAAAAGCCAGGAAGAAAAGCATTCCTGCCTCAGTGAATAGGACCAGCTCATTGAGGGAGATGTCTGAGCGGCTCAGCTTCAGTAGTGGAGCAAGGTCACAGTAAAAGTGGGGGATGGTATTGTAGGCAGAGAAGGACAGGCGAACCAAGAGGAGGGTGTGCAACAAATCATGGACACAGGAGAGAATCCAGCAGCCAGCCACCAGCAGCACACACAGCCCCTCCCTCATGATGCTGGTGTAGTGCAGAGGATGACAGATGGCTACATACCTGTCATATGCCATCACAGCCAGAAGAAAATTGTCAAGACTAGCAAAAAGCATGAAAAAATACAATTGAGAGATGCATCCCACATAGGAGATGGATTGTTGCTGAGTCTGCATGTTCATGAGCATCTTAGGGACAGTGACAGAGGAAAGAGAAACATCAGAGAAGGCCAAGTGGCTGAGGAAGAAGTACATGGGTGTGTGCAGGCGGGAGTCCATCCTGATGAGCAGGATGATGAGCAGGTTGCCCAGCACTGTGGTCAGGTACATGCCCAGGAACAGGGTGAAGAACACGCCCTGCTGCCCTGGTGGGATGGGGAGCCCCAGGAGGAGGAACTGGGACACGCTGCTCTGGTTCTCAGGCTCATGCTGCTCCTCTGTCTGCTGGGGATGAAGAACGTGTGGGAGTCTCAGGCACCTAGAAAGGAGGAACAGAACCATCACATCTCATACTATCATTCTCTGGGAAACATATTCATTTTTAAATAGGTTCATATTTCCCACACCTATGGATTTATACATCTTCCCTCTCTCCCAGTCTGGCTCCAGGAAAATATTGAACCTTAAAGTAGTCCACAAGACCTCATCATACAGTACCAAGAAGGAGTTCTCTGTTTTATACAACCATTTTAACATCGCATCTGTGTCAGGATCTTTACTAAGGACTGGAATGCAGCATTGAACAAGTAAGGTGCCCACTTCTATAAGTTTACTTTTTTTTTTTTTTTTTTTTTTTTTTTTTTGTACAAACATCTTCCTACACTCTGTTCTGAACCTGAGAAGCTCTGTAACATTGTCTCTCAACTATGTTTTAGAGTTTAATGCTACTTTGCAGTGAGGAAAAGGCTTTCCAAAGCCATTTAAATGTCCTTGTTTATGTATTTCCATGATATTTTGCGTTGTATGACACACATTTAGAGTTCTACGCTACTTTTAAGTGAAAAATAGAGGTTTCACAGACTGTTCAATGTGCTCTTTATTGTAAGGATTTCCTGCATCTTAGATACACTTTCTGTACTAACTCCTGACACTGGGAAGTGTTTTCCACTTGTTCTATACCAGTTCTCACCTATTCACTGTTACTTTCTATGAACCACTCATGATTTCTTACAGTGTCCTATAATTGGCCTTCTCCTCTAAGTATAAGAATTGCCCACATGTACAAACATCTTCCTACAGAACTGTAAATCTGTGTCATACAATGCAGAATATCCCTGGAATACATAAATAAGCACATTTAAACATCTTTGGAAAGCCTTAGACTTCACTGCAAAGTAGCATTAAACTCTAAAACATAGTTGAGAGACAATGTTACAGAGCTTCTCAGGTTCAGAACTCAGTTTATATCTTGATGAGCATGGAGGGATCATTTCTACACCAGGCCAGAGCCAAACCATAATTATTGACTGTGGCAGGAATAGAACATGAGCCCTGCAAAGTGGTGTCATTTGTTTCTGCCTGAAAGTAATGTGAGACTTCAGTGCTGAGTGGGCATGGTTGGAGCATTGTCAGACTTCCTGTGAACCTGCCTGCTCCCATTGACCCTCAGCTGTAACTCAATGACACTCTGGAAATGGGTGGCCATTGAAAGCCACTTAATGCCAGAATATCTTCAAAACCAAAATTGTCCACCAATTCTTTCAAAATAATGCTGAACATTTAGATGAACATTTGGATACCAGGCTTAGGGCTTTACATACATTTCCTAATCAAATCCACTCATCAGCCTTACATTCCCAGATTTTAAAACCTCTTCACAGCTGCTCTAGCGATTTGTATTTTTTGACCTATGGAAACATGAATGACACAAATTCTGTAGGCACACTGCAGTACAGCAGGGACAGAATGGCGCACAAATACATGTGTGTATATTAGTATCTATAACATATCTGCTATGTAATGTTTATAACTTCATATATATATATATATATATATATATATATATATATATATATATTACCATATTCTATTAATTAAAAATGAAAATGACCAACTATTACCTACTTCATGGAGGTCAAGCTGATATGACTGTATGATCAGAAACTTCCCTTTTCTTGCTTAGGAGCCAAGCGCAATATATTATTTTAGAGCTGTGAAGACCCAGAGTTGCTCAAAATGTTTTTATTCCCTTTACTAGATAATTTTATTCCTTCATATTTATTTACTTTCCAATTGACAGAAAGTTCTCAAATACATTAAATACTATATATGTAATATCTATTTATGAAGAGGCTCTGCAAGATTCATTAAACTTGTGTCATTCTTTCCATTTCATAGATGTGAAAGTGAGGCCAATGTTTTATATAACTTCCCCAAGGTCTCATCACTATATAATGGTAATTCTGCCCAATACCTTTGCACATCATGATGCCTGCAGTTTATAGTTTGCTTGTTTGTTTGTTTCCCTGGAGTGTTTAGTAAAAATAAAGAAAAGGTTGGAAAATTCTGAGCAACTCAGTCACACTCAGGTACATAAAAATGATTTCAAGAAACAGGTTATTTGTAGTATCTTAGTAATTTCTTAGTATCTTAGTAATGGTGCCCCAGAAGGAGGACACTTTAGGAAATACTTTAATCATGGATCTCTCTCTCTCTCTCTCTCTCTCTCTTTCTCTCTCTCTCTCTCTCTCTCTCTCTCTCTCTCTCTCTCTCTCTCTCTCTCTCTTTCCTGATTTGGAAATGTAAGTCACCACTGACCAAATTTCAATCCTAAAGGAATAATAGCCAACATGTGGCTCAACTCATACACTCATATGCATACATACAAGTCATAATTAACACAAAGTTAGACATACAATATACAATAATATACCTCTCATTCCAAACACACTCATAATGCACATCAACACACCTGCTTCATGAGGCACCAGGTGAACACTAACCTCACCACATATACATAAACAGTATACACAAACAGGATAGACGATCCTATAAATGAGAGTATATTAATGAGCTTCCATCCACCTGATCTTCCCCTTGCTGGAGGAGGGCAGTCAAGCATGGGTCAGTTAAGTCTATCCAGTTTACTGGCATAGTCATTAAACCACCACCAACACCCATGCATATGGTCACACACACGGTCACATACACACAGAGAAAATCAATAACATAACTTCTAGCTCTCATACACGAGAGTGTCACCCACAGGCACAGCTCACATGTCCACAACACACTGCTGAGCAGAGGTCTGAACTCTGAGTTGACTTTGTTCCTTATGAGGTCAGCGTCTTCTTGTCCAGCAGCAGAGTGAACAGTCTCACTCCTGGTGCCCAGCTGTGATGCCAGTGTTTACTATCACAGACATGAATCAATCATGAGTCCCTAATAACATGCCAGGAGGCTGATAACCTGGTTTACATACATTAAAAGGAGACTGCAGGTCAGGTTCATAGCACATACACAACTGTCAAACAGCACATATACAAGCATGTTCAATACATGCCATGCGCACTCACAGTCATGGACACAGAGTCTCACACATAAAAACCCTAGCACACAGGCAGATCTGTCAGCAAGAGCACACTGATATCTCCTCTCACCTGGGCTCGTCATTGGTGAGTTCAGACATCTTCTGCTTCAGAGTATTGCCCATCTCCTCAGGTTTTCTTCAGGAGACCTCACATCCAGACACACAGAAGCAATATCTGGGGCCTTCGCACTTCTACAGACTTTCCTTTTCCCTCACCAGCTCCAGAGAAATGAGTCCAATGATAACATTTAACTGCTAATGAGAGACTGCAAGCAAGTCCCCAAGCTTGTGGCTAATTTCTGACTGCCCTTTGGGGAGCTGAGTGTCCAAGAGTAGGAGGGACTGGATCCTGGGGGACAGTGTCCCTGATTCCAGTCATACCCTGGACTGCTTTCTTCTTGGGCATTGCTCCAGCTGGGAAGAAAGACTTTTCAACTTTCTAATTTGAAATGGTTTTAAAGATACAGAAAAGTTGTAATAGTGATACTAAGAATTCCTGGTCAATCTTCAGCCAGTTTCACAATGGTTAACATTCTACTATGTTTCCTACCTTCTCTGTGTGAATATGTAAATATGTATGTATGTATGTATGTATATATATATATTTCAGGCTTAGATTTATTGCTGATATACCAGTGCATATTATCTGAAGGAATATGATAATTTTTCCAGTAGCTAGTGTTTTTATCCTTTTTAACAAATTTTCAAAAAAAAATTATTGTTGAAAGTATTACATATGTACCTTCCCCCTGCCCCCATATTAACCCTTCTAGCCAGCCCCACTCCCTACCCCAAATCTTCACCATACTATTATCTGGACCCACTGATTATGCATATCTTGTCCCACTAATTATGCATACATGCATACAAGTTCTTTGGTTGATCTTTTCCCACCTATGTCTGCCTTCCCTCTGAGATTCGACAATATGTTCCATGCTTCTATGTCGCTGGATCTATTTCACTTATCAGTTTATTTTGTTCATTGGTTTCCACATTTAAGTGAGATCGTGTGATATTTTTCTTTTCTGACTGGCTTTTTGCTTAGTGTAATACTATGCAGGTCCCTTCATGCTGTCTCAAAGGATAAAAGAGCCTTCCTTATTACAGCTACATGGTATTCCGTGGTGTAAATGTACCACAGCTTTTTTATCCACTCACCACTGGTGGGCATTTGGGTTGTTTTTGGATCTTAGCTTTTGTGAATTGTGCTGCCAGGAATATAAGGGTGCATATAGACTTTATGATTGGTGTTTTAGGTTTCTTAGGATATATTCCTAGAAGTAGAATGTCGGGGTCAAATGGCAGTTCCGTGTTTAATTTTTAAGGAAACTCCATACTGTTTTCCATAATGGCTGCACCAATCTGCATTCCCACCAGCAGCGTATACAGGTCCCTTATTCTCCACAGCCTCACCAACACTTGTCATTTTCTGATAATATTGATGGTAGCTATTCTGATAGGCATAAGGTGATACTTAATTTTAATCTGAATTTGCATCTCATTTCTCTGATGATTAGTGATTTTGAGCATTTTTTCATATGTCTCTTGGCTATCTGGGTATTGGAAAAGTGTCTAGTTATTTTGCACATTAAAAAATACGTTAAAAATATATTTTATTGATTTTTTTTTACATAGATGAAAGGAGAGGGATAGAGAGTTCGAAACATTGATGAGAGAGAAAAATAGATCCCTCCTGGGCATCTGCCTGCAACCAAGGTACATGCCCTTGACCAGAATTGAACCTGGCACCCTTCAGTCTGCAGGCCTACACTCTATCCACTAAGACAAACTGGTTAGGGTTCTCATAAAACTAGTATAATTCTTTCCATTTTATAGACGTGAAAGTGAGACCAATGTTTTATATAACTTCCCCAATGTCCCATCACTACTTAATGGTAATTCTGCCAAATACCTTCACACATCATGATGCCTGCAGTATATGGTTAGTTAGTTAGTTAGTTAGTTAGTTAGTTAGTTTTATTGTTTCCCTGGAATGCTTATTAAAAATTAAGAAAGGTTGGAAAATTCTGAGCAATTCAGTCACACTCAGGTACAAAAAATAATAGCAGTGATAGCAGAACCATTTCAAGAAACAGGGTGTTGCTTAGAATTTGAGTATCTTAGGTAATGGTGCCCCAGAAGGAGGACAATTTAGGAAATACTCAGTCATGGGTTCACACACACACACACACACACACACACACACACGCACACACACACACACACGCACACACACAGCTGATTGGAGAATGTACATCGACCCTGATCTAATTTCCATCCTAATGAAAGAATAGCCAATATGTGGCTCATCTCATGAACACTCATATGCATACATATAAGTCAGAATTAACACAAAGATTTAGGCTCAGTGATCTGGACATTAACTCCAGAACACACAAGGTCTCATCTTTGTGGTTGACAGCATGACCGAGAGCATGTGAATGAGGCTGGAGAGGAGCTTATGCAGATGCTGGAGGAGGATGAGCTCAGGGATATTGTTCTGCTCATGTTTGCAAACAAGAGGACCTCCCCAATGCCAGTAATGCAGATGAGATCACAGACAAGCTGGGCTTCCACTCTCTGTGCCCAGGAACTGGTCCATTGAAGCTACCTGTGCCACCCGGGATGTGGGGTCTATGAGGGACTGAACTGGCTGTCCAATCAGCTCCAGAACCAGAAATGAGAGGAACTCCTCACTTCCCCCTCACTCCCTCCTTCACCATTGCTTTCCTCTCAGGTGGCAGATGTGCCCCTGTGATATGAGTGCCAGAAGCTCTCTCCCTCGTTGGTCCCACTGTGCTTCATCACACTGTACATGTGCAGATGGAGCCTGCAACTGGGTTTTTATTTAGTGTAAATAGTTCTTGTTTTCAATGAGAGAGTTTCTGGTTCTCCTATGCCATATTACTCAGCTTTTCTTGTTGTAAACAAACAAACAAACAAACAAACAAACCAGGTAAAACAGAATCAACCCATTGTTTAGTACTGAGAAGGGATTTTAGGCACCCGGGCGGGGCCCATAGGAGTTGCTGTGAAATCACCTCAATACTCCTCTTCTGGGCTTTAAATGTGTGTTGAGATCCATTTTGGTGGTTGGTTTTTAACCCAAACTCAGTACATTTTTAATAATATAAATACAAGGTTTGGAGACACTTTAACACAGAGAGGGTAGAAATGTTCCTAGTGTAGGTTCTGCAGTAACAGCTTGAGTCCAGTCTGCCTGTGGTCTGTCTCCCATCTGGAACGTGCAGGGGACACAACCAGCCACAATACGTTCTGCATGGTCACTTACGGCCTTGTCTCGCTGGGTCATGTGCATCCTATTGCATTTGTGCTTGTACCTGTGCTTACACCACTGATAATGGGGGTGAGCTGAGGGTGCTGCCACCCCTCAGACTCCTTGTAGGGACCCCAGCCTTCCCTTCGGTCAGGGTGGGTCAGCACAGGTGTTTTGGTGGGACTACTCTGGTCAGAACAGGTGACCCCCCTCCCCATGGTCCCTACACACACACACACACACACACACACACACACACACACATACACACACACACACACATACACACACACACACACACACACACACACACACACACACTTGCTCCAGGTTGTCTGGGAATCACCAATAGGAATGCAGACAGGTGACCTGTCATCTTAGAGCCTGGCTTCTCATAGCTTTGGACCACATGTGCTTTCACTCCCTCACCCTGCAAGGGTCAGATTGACATAAAAAACAACAACCTCTACTTTTTTCTTTTGTATTTTGATAAACTCTGAAGAAACTAGAGATGTTAAAATTTATCTTGGGGAAAATCTCAGAACTGGTTTATCTTGTGTCATGGAATCTCTTATTGCTTTATTTTATTTTTTAATTTTTTTATTGATTAAGGTATTACATATGTGTCATTCCACCATTACCTCCTCCACTCCCCCTACTCATTCCCTTATCCCCCCCTCCCCATTGTCTGTGTCCATTGGTTAGGTTTGCATGCATACAAGTCCTGTGGTTTATATCTTCCCCTTAACCTCACCCTCCCCTACGTTCCCTCTGAGGTTTGATGGACTGATTGATGCTTTTCTGTCTCTGGATCTGTATTTGTTCACCCATTTATGTTGTTCGTTATATTCCATAAATGAGTGAAATCCTGTGATGATTATCTTTCTCTGACTGGCTTATTTCACTTAGAATAATGCTCTCCAGCTTTCAATACACGAGAAAAAAAAATGTTAAAAATGCATAAGCAAAAAAAAAAAAATGACATATCTCAAAACAGAGAGACAAACCTGCCAGTATGATTGTGAAACTTGCTTTGTATTGGATTTTGGATTATCTTATAAGAGATAATGAACAAGCAAAAATTATCTATTGGGAATAAAAGTTTATTAACAATGCAAGTAGCAAACATGAGCTAGTGCACATATAAAAATTCTTAGACATGACAAGAGAATGCATATTCTAGAAAAGTTAAATGTAGGTGATGACTATACAATAATTTTAAGAGATATATTTCCCTATGCTCCTGAGAGTGACAAGAGGATTTCATGATTGCTGCTTAAAGAACTTAAACCTATGGACACACATGTCTAAGGCCTGTTTTATATCTCTGTTCCTGAGGCTGTAGATGAAGGGGTTCAGCATGGGGGTAACTACGGTATACATGACTGAAGCAATTATGTCTTTGGAACCCCATGACGAGGAGAAAAAATAAACACCTGCAACTGTCATATAGTATAACAACACCACACAGAGATGGGAGCCACAGGTAGAAAATGCTTTATGGAGTCTCTTAGTGGAGGGCACCCTCAGGATGATGGTGCCTATACGGATATAGGACCCCAAAATTACAACAAAAGCCAGGAAGAAAAGCATTCCTGCCTCTGTGAAAATCATCAGCTTATTGAGGAAGACATCAGAGCAGCTCACCTTCAGGAGTGCAACAAGGTCACAGTAGAAGTGGGGGATGTAAATGTCGGCAGAGAAGGACAGGTGAACCAAGAGGAGGGTGTGCAGCAAACCACGGACACAGGAAAGAATCAAGCAGCCAGCCACCAGCAGCAGACACAGCCCCTCCCTCATGATGCTGGTGTAGTGTAGAGGGTGACAGACGGCTACGTACCTGTCATATGCCATCACAGCCAGAAGAAAATTGTCAATACTAGCAAAAAGTATGAAAAAATACAATTGAGAAATGCATCCCACATAGGAGATGGATTGCTGCCGAGTCTGCATGTTCATGAACATCTTAGGGACAGTGACAGAGGAAAGAGAAACATCAGAGAAGGCCAAGTGGCTGAGGAAGAAGTACATGGGCGTGTGCAGGCGGGAGTCCAGCCTGATGAGCAGGATGATGAGCAGGTTGCCCAGCACTGTGGTCAGGTACATGCCCAGGAACAGAGTGAAGAACACGCCCTGCTGCCCTGGTGGGATGGGGAGCCCCAGGAGGAGGAACTGGGACACGCTGCTCTGGTTCTCAGGCCTCATGCTGCTCTTCTGTCTGCTGGGGATGAAGGGTTGGGAATCTCAGGCACCTAGAAAGGATGAACAGGACATCTCATCTCATACTGTCATTATTGAGAAAACCATTCATTTTTAAATATTTCATATTAATTTCTCACATCTGTGGATGTGTGCCTCTTCCTTCTCTACCAGTCTGGCTGAAAGAAAACATTGAGCCCCCAAAGTAGTTACAAGACCTCATCATACAGAAGTAAGAGGGGTTCGCTATTTATTCAAATATTACTTTTATCATCACATGTCGGAACCTCTACTAAGGACTGAAATGCAGCAGTGAACAAGGAAAGAAAGGTGCCCACCTCTATGAGTTTACGTCTTGATGAGCATGGAGGGATCATTTCTACACCAGGCCAGAGCCAAACCATTATAATTCAATAAACAAGTGGTGCCATTTGTTTCTGCCTGAAAGTAATGTGAGACTCCAATGCTGAGTGGGCATGGTTGGAGCATTGTCAGACTTCCTGTGCACCTGCCTGCTCCCATTGACCCTCAGCTGTAAACTCAGGGACAGTCTGGAAATGGATGGCCATTGAAAGCCACTTAATGCCAGAATATCTTCAAAACCAGAATTGTCCACCACGTATCTTTCAAAATAATGCTGAACATTTAGATGAACATTTGGGTACCAGGCTAAGGACTTTACCTACATTTCCTAATAAAATCCACTCATCAGCCTTATATTCCCAGATTTTAAAACCTCTTCACACCCCTACCCAGTTTGCCTTAGTGAATAGAGTGCCAGCCTGCAGAATAAGGTGTCCTGGGTTCAGTTCCAGTCGGGGACATGTGCCTTGGTTGTGGGCACATCCCTAGTAGTGGATTTGCAGAAGGTAGCTGATCGATGTTTCTCTTTCACCGATGTTTCTGTCTCTCTGTCCCTCTTCCTTCCTCTCTGTAAAAAGAATCAATAAAGAATAGTGGTGTTGTTGTTGTTTTTTTTTGGGGGGGAGAACCTCTTCATGGCTGCTCAAAGGATTTGTTTTCTTTGACCTAGTTTTTAAGAAATAGAAACATAAATGACACAAATTCTGCAGGCTCACAGCAGTACAGCAGGGACAGAATGGCGCACAATGATATGTGTGTATATTAGTATCTATTACATATGTGATATGTAATCTTTATAACTTGATATTTATATATTACCATTTTCTATTAATTAAAAATCATCATGTGTTAGCTACTTCATAAGTTAAGTCTAATATGTGTGTGTGATCAGAAACTTCCTTTTATTGCTTAGGACCCAAGCACAATTTTTATTTCAGAGCTGTGAGGACCCAGAGTTGTCCAAAATATTTTTATTCCCTTTACTACTTAATTTTATTCCTTCATATTTATTTATTTAACAAAAAAGTTCTCAAATACATTAAGGTATATTTATGCAATATTTACTGATGGCCTTAGCAAGATTCACAAAACTTGTTTCATTATTTCTATTTTATAGACATGAACGTGAGACCAATGTTTTATATAACTTTCCAAGGTCTCATCACTGTTTAATGCTAATTCTTCCCAATACATTCACACATTATGATGCCTGAAGTTTATGGTTAGTTTGTTTGTTTTCACGGGATGTTTAGTAAAAATAAAGAAAAAGTTTGAAAATTCTGAGCAACTCAGTCACACTCAGGTACATAAAAATGATAACAGATCCATTTCAAGAAACAGGGTGTTGCTTAGAATTTGAGTATCTTAGGTAATGGTGCCCCAGAAGGAGGACACTTTAGGAAATACTTGAGTCATGGATACAGATCACACACACACACACACACACACACACACACACACACACACACTGCTGCTGCTGCTGCTGCTTTGAGAATGTAAACCACCCCTGACCAAATTTCCATCCTAAAGGAAGAATTGCCAACATGTGGTTCATCTCATAAACACTCATATGCATACATACAAGTCATAATTAACACAAAGTTGGACATATAATATACAATAATATACCTCTCACCCCAAAACACACTCATAATTCGCATCAACACCTGCTTTATGATGCACCAGGTGAACACTCAACTCACCACATATACATAAACAGTATACACAAGCTCCTATAAATGACAGTATATTAATGAGCTTCCATCCATCTGATCTTCCCCTTGCTGGGGGAGGGCAGTCAGCATGGGGCTGTTAAGTCTATTCAGTTTACAGGCACAGTCATTAAACCACCACCAACACCCATGCATACAGTCACACACACACACACATGTCACATACACAGAGAGAAAATCGATAACATAACTTCCAGCTCTTATACACTAGAATGTCACCCACAGGCACAGCACACATGTGCATAACACATTGCTGAGCAGAGGTCTGAGCTCTCTCTGAGCTGACCTTGGTTCCTGATGAGGAACAGTCTCATTTCTGATGAAGCAACAGTCTCACTTCTGGTTCTCAGCTGTGATGCCAGTTTACGTTCACAAACATGAATCAGGAGTCCTTTATCACATGCTAGGAGGCTGATAACCTGGTATACATATACTAAAAGGAGACTGTGAGTCAGATTCATAGTACATACACACACAATTATCACCACATATACAAGTGTATACAATACATGTGCACACACAGGGTCATGGACACAGAATCTCACACATTAACCTCTTGGCACACAGGCAGGTTCATAGCCAAGGGCAGATTTCCAGCTCCTCTCACCTGGGCTCATCGGTGAGTTCAGACACCTTCTGCTCCAGACTGTTGCCCATCTCCTAGGTTTTCTTCAGGAGACCTCACATCCAGACACAGAGATGCAATATCTGGGGCGTTGGCACTTCTACAGACTTTCCTTTTCCTTAAACAGCTCCAGAGAAATGAGTCCAAAGGTAACACTTAACTGCTAATGAGAGGCTGCAAGCAAGTCCCCAAGCTTGGGCTAATTTCTGACTGCCCTTTAGGGAGCTGTGTGTCCAAGAGCCAGAGGGACTGGAGTCCTAGGTGACAGTGTCTTTCTCTGACTGGCTTTTTGCTTAGTATAATACTGTGCAGGTCCCTTCATGCTGTCTCAAAGGGTAAAAGATCCTTTTTGACAGCTGCATAGTATTCCATGGTGTCAATGGACCACAGCTTTTCCAGTCATGCCCTGGACTGCTTTGTTTTGGGACATTGCTCTAGCTGAGAAGAAAGATTTTTCAACTTTCCATTTTGAAATGATTTTTAAAGATACAGAAAACTTGTAATAATTATATTAAGAATTCCCGGACAATCTTCAGCCAATTCCCCATTGGTGAACATTCTACTATGTTTACCTTCTCTGTGTGTATATGTATATATGTATGTATGTTTGTATGTATATTTCAGGCTTTGATATATAGCTGATATACCAGTGCATAATATCAGAAGGCATATGAGAATGTTTTCAATAGCTAGTAGAAAGTTTTCTAGCAAGTTTTCTAAAATAATTTATTGTTGAAAGTATTAAACTATGTCCCTCTTCTCCCCCCCGCCCCCCCAACCCTTCTAGCCTGCCTCCACTTCCTACCGCAGACCTTCACCATACTATCATCCGGATCTATTGGTTATGCATACATGCATACAAGTTCTTTGGTGGATCTTTTCCTACCCACCCACCCATTCCTGCCTTCCCTCTGAGATTCGACAATATGTTCTCTGCTTCAGTGTCGCTGGATCTATTTTGTTCATCAGCTTATTTTGTTCATTAGATTCCACATTTAAGTGAGATCATGTGATATTTATCTTTCTCTGACTGGCTTTTTGCTTAGTATAATACTATGCAGGTCCCTTCATGCTGTCCCAAAGGGTAAAAGATCCTTTTTTACAGCTGCATAGTATTCCATGGTGTTAATGTACCACAGCTATTTTATCCATTCATCTACTGGTGGGCACTCGGGCTGTTTTTGGATCTTAGCTATTGTGAACTGCGCTGCTATGAACATAGGGGTGCATATATTCTTTCTGATTGGAGTTTTGGGTTTCTTAGAATATATTCCTAAAAGTGGAATCTCAGGATCAAATGGCAGGTCCATATTTAATTTTTAAGAAACTCCATAGTGTTTTCCATAACTGCTGTACCAATATTCATTCCCACCAGGAGTGTATTAGGGTTCCCTATTCTCTACATCTTAGCCAGCATTTGTCATTTGTTAATATATTGCTGGTAGCCATTCTGATAGGTATAAGGTGATATCTCGTAGTTTGAATTTGCATCTCATCTCTCTGATTTTCAGTGACTTTGAGCATTTTTTCATATGTCTCTTGGCTATCTGTGTGTCTTCTTTGGAAAGGTTTCTATTTAGGTCCCTTGTCCATTATTAATTGGATTGTTTGTCTTTCTTTTATTTAGTTGTATCCTTTTACTTTTTGGATATTAATCCTTTATCAGATGTATCATTGGCAAATATGTTCTCCCATAAGTAGGTTCCCTTTTCATTATGTTTATGGTTTCTTTTGCTGTTGAGAGCTTTTATTTTTATGTAGTCCAATTTATTTATTTTCTCTTTTGTTTCTCTTACCCTGGGTGATATTATTAAGTATTCATGGATTCTTATTTTCTAAGTTATAATCCATTACTATTATTCATTTTAAAGCTTTGGATGAGTTCATTGCTTTCAAGAATTCTAAATCGTCTCAGAGAAGCCAATTGGGAAATATATAAAATAAACACAGGAAGGAAAATCTAGAAACTAAAACCTAAAAGCATGTTTTCCCATAGGAGGTGGGTCAGGAGCAGGACAGAAAGAATGAGGGTGGGAACAGTATAAACGTTGATACATAACATGTAAATTGCAATCTGTTTATACATTTAAAACTCAGGAGTTTGAATTGATAGCTGCAATTCTAGTTCGACACCATAGAGTTCTTTCCAGCCTCTCTTTTTCCATGTACAGAGCTCCTTTCCCCAAGAGTGAGGGTCACTTCCTGTTCCTCAATGTTTGCTTATGTACTGAATCGTTGGATACATGGTGACTTGTTTCAGAACCTTGAACTGTTAATGCCATACAATGTACAACTTAGGCCATTGTTTTTACAGTGTTTTATTTTTAACTACAAGCATGGTGCATGAAAATTCATGTACTGGAGAGGGTGTCCCTCAGCCCAGCCTGCCCCCTCTCACCGTTTGGGAGCTCCCAGGGGTGGGAGGTGATCCGGCAATCAGAGGAAAGCAACTTCCCATCACACCTCTGCTGCTGCCATTGCTGGCAACACAATCCACCGGAAGCCCTGGTTACCTGAGTATCGGACAGCCCTGGGCAGATGGGCAGCCACCATCCAAGGCTTGCCTAGGCCTTGGGCTGACCATGGGTGGCTGCATGGCTGAAGAGACTGGGGGACTCCAGAGGCAGTCGTGCGAAGTGACCAGGCCTGCCTGGGGGTGGGCCTCTTCTTGCAGTGTGCCTGCCACCCCAATGGAGTGAGGGGACTGAGCACCATCATCTTGTGCCAGTGGGTGTCTATATCTTTGAGGGTAAGGCAGTCAATTAGCATATTCCTTTCTTATTGGCTGTGGGCACCACCATCTTTGAGGGCAAGGCAGTCAATGAGCATATTCTCTCCTTATTGGCTGTGGGTGCCGCTACATTTGCGACAGCATGTGGGTCAATTAGCATATACCCCATTTATTAGATAGGATTGAGAGATAAATATAAAGGCTGGGTTCAACAATATCTTAGGGCACTTAATTAATTTTCCCCTTTACTCTAATTTTGGACTTAATTTAAAATATAGTTAAGTACATTTGATTTGTTTTACTCTATTTTGCTTTATTAACCAACTTTAATATTTATGTTTTACTTGCAAAGGCAGCATAGTCAAAACTACACAAATAATTGTACTCATCTCTTCTGCTCCAACTCCTGTGGTAAACAATTTCATTCATTTCTAATTTATTCTTTCTGTGCTTCTTTCTGCTCAAATGGGCAGACACATATACGTTTTATTCCCCTTTGTTTTTACATGAGAAGTAGCATTCTATAAACACTCTTTTACACATTGCTTTTTCCATTCAGCACTACCATACTAAAAGAAGGGTAATATGCTTATTAGGGGGACGTCTTCCAGACATCCAATTGGACGTCCATTCAACAAGCCACAGCAGCTGTAGGCTCATGGCACCCATGAGCTCAGGAAGCGGGAGGCCCGGGGCTGAGGCCTCTCAGCCACAGTGACCATCTGTGGCAGCAGCAGCAGCAGAGTGATGGGGATGGCGGCTTCTCCTGATCAGCCTGGTCGCTACCCACATATGAGCTTTAAGTGGGACATCCCCTGAGGGCTCTCAGACTGTTAGAGGGGGAAGGCCAAGCTGAGGGACACACTTACAGTGCATGAATTTTCATGCACCAGGCCTCTATTATTCTAATATTTCTCCATATTGATTTATAGATATCTTTGTTCTCTTTCCTCACAGATGAAAAATACTCAGTTGATGTTTTTATAGAGTTTTCTTTAATGATCACGAAATGAGATACTGGTGATATGTGCCCTAAATGCTAATGAATTGTATACCTCATAGCTAAGTAGAAATTAAAAAGTGATGCTTGCCTATGGCACATAAAAGGATTATAAAACAATAATGATGATGTATGATTAATATGTTAATAGAGGGAAAATGGAACTGAATATATTTATTTACTTATAACAGAGGAAGACAAGAGGAATATATATGAAACAGAGGAACCAAATGGCAAATATAGTAATAAGGAAAATACAAATTCAAATGTATTATAATTATATTAGATGTCTATGCACAGTATATCCAGAAATATAATAATTGTTGCTTTACATAAAATGAACACTATCCAACATTACATGTTGAATAATGCACACCTCACAGATATGAGGACAAAGAAATGTTTAAATTGATGGAAAAGAAATACCATTTAAACACCAACCAGGAGAAAGCAGCATCCTGACTATACTGTACCAAACTTACTATACTAAACTACATACATTACGCTATGCTATGCTATGCTATGCTATGCTATGCTATACTATACTATACCAAACCATATCATGCCATGCCATGTGATGCTATGCTATGATATGCTACACCACACTACACTACACAGCACTATACTATACTATGCCCTGCCATACCATACCATACCATACCATACCATATCATGCTATACTATGCTATAGTAATATCTATATATATAGCTGTATCTTATCTGAATATGTATCTATATCTATATAAATATAACTTGTTTAGATTAATATTGAAAAAAGATAAGGTATTAAGGTAGGACCCAGTACTAGAACCTTTTCCTAATTATAAAATTAGTAGTGTGCTCTTAAATGCATTCCTTAAAAGTCTCTCTCTCTCTAACATCCTTGCTTTGTACCACATACCAATTATTTATTATGTAATTATTATTATGCTTGATTGCAGTCAGCCAACATTAGGAAGAGATATACACAATCACCCAGAAGCCAATAAAAGGCAGCATAAAAAATACTATCTAATAAAAGAGTAATGTACAAATTAATCATCATTCTGCTACACTTACAAGCCATGCCCACAAGCCAATCATGAGTGAATATGCAAATAAACCCAACCAAGATGGCTAAGACCACAGAGAGCAGGAGAGAGCTTGGGTTTCCCTGGCAATGGAGGAAGCCAAGCTTTCTGCCTACCCTTGGTCTCCATTCAAGGCTACAAAGTTTCAATGATATAAGATACATAAATACAAACAGAAATGGTGGCAGTCACAGAGCTAGGAAGAGCAGGAGGCTAGGGTTACCCCTGCCAAGGAGGAAGCCAAGCTTTCCACACATCCTGGCTGGTTGGCCCAGGCCTTCACTTAAGGCTACAAAGTTTCAATTATAGAAGATACATAAATACCAATAGAAATGGCTGCGGCCATGGAGCAAGCAGAAGGCTTGGCTCCGCTCCAGGATACAAAGTTTCAATTATAGAAAATAAATATACCCCAGATACCAGGACCTCCGCTTGGGTTGCCAGGGTTGTGGCCAGCCTGCAAACCACCACAGGCCCCTCTCCCAGGCTGCCCCACACCCCAAGGAAACCCCCATCCTGATCCCGGACACCCTTCAGAGCAAACCAGCCACCACCACCACCACCCACCCTCCCATCCCACCCATGCAACAGGCCTCTATGCTATCTAATAAAAGAGTAATATGCAGATTGCCCATCACTCCAATACACAAGATGGCTGCTTCCATGTAGTCAAAGAACCTGCCTCCCTGTTGATATAAGATGGCCACCACAGGATGGCCAGCAGGGGAGGGCAGTTGGGAAGGGGCCAGGCCTGCAAGGTAGGGCAGATGGGGGTGATCAAGCCTTCAGGGAACGGCAATTAGGGGTGACCAAGCTGGCACAGAAGGGAAGTTAGGGGGGACCCAGGCCTGCAGGTAAGAGCAATTGGGGGGAACCGAGGCCTGCAGGGGAGGGCAGTTAAGGGTGACCAGGCCTTCAGGAGTGGGCAGTTAGAGGCAAACAGGCTGGCAGGGGAGCAGTTAAACATCAATCAGACTGACAGGGGAGTGATTACACGGTGATCATGCTGGCAGGCAGAAGTGGTTAGGGGCAATCAGGAAGGCAGGCAAGCAGTTGGGAGCCAGCAGTCCTACATTGTGAGAGGGATGTCCAACTGCCCTTTTAGGTCTAAATCGGCAGTTGAACATCCCTGAAGGGGTCCCAGATTGGAGAGAGTGCACGCTGGGCTGAGGGACACCCCTCCCCCGTGCACAAATTTCATGCACCAGGACTCTAGTATATTATAAGAGATGATGGACATGTGAAAAATATTAATTGGGAATAAAAAATTATTAATAATTCAAGTAGAAAACTTAACATAGATGACATATTAACAACACTATACATATGACAGCAAGTATATTGTATGAAAGTTGTATGGAGATATCAACCATACAATAATTTCAGGAGATCTATCTCACTGTGCTCCTGATTGCAAAAAAAGGATTTAGTGATTGCTGCTTAAAGAACTTAACCCTATTAACACACATGTCTAAGGCCTGTTTTATATCTCTGTTCCTCAGGCTGTAGATAAAGGGGTTCAGCATTGGGGTAACTATGGTATACATTACTGAAGCGATTATGTCTTTGGAACCCCATGTTGAGGAGGAAAAGTAAACACCAGCAAGTGCCCCGTAGTATAAAGACACCACAGAGAGATGGGAGCCACAGGTAGAAAAGGCTTTAAAGAATCTCTGAGTGGAGGGGACTCTCAGGATGATGATCCCTATATGGACATATGAGCCTAGAATAATACCAAGACAAAGAAAGAAAATGACTCCTGTTTCAATAAATATGACCAGCACATTGAGAGAGGTGTCTGAGCAGCTCAGCTTCAGGAGGGCAGCGAGGTCACAGAAAAAGTGGGTGATGGTATTGTCAGCACAGAAAGATAGCTGGACCAAGAGGAGGGTATGAATAAGGGAATGGACACAGGCAACTATCCAAGAACCAGCCACCAGCAATGCACACATCCCCTCCCTCATGATGGTGGTATAGTACAGAGGGTGACAGATGGCCACGTACCTGTCATATGCCATCACAGCCAGAAGGAAATTGTCAAGAGCAGCAAAATGTATGAAAAAATACAACTGAGAAATACACCCCATATAGGAGATGGATTGATACTGTCTCTGCATGTTCCTGAGCATCTTAAGGACAGTGACAGAGGAAAGAGCAATGTCAGAGAAGGCCAAGTGGCTGAGGAAGAAGTACATGGGCGTGTGCAGGCGGGAGTCCAGCCTGATGAGCAGGATGATGAGCAGGTTGCCCAGCACCGTGGTCAGGTACATGCCCAGGAACAGGGTGAAGAACACGCCCTGCTGCCCTGGTGGGATGGGGAGCCCCAGGAGGAGGAACTGGGACACGCTGCTCTGGTTCTCAAACATCATGCTGCTCTTCACTCTTCTGTGGATGAAAGGTTGACGAAAAAGGCCAGAGACTTTGAAAATGTGATTATGGTCACCACTGTAGGGTTTCCTACTTTCTCCTGGAGAAAAATAACATCCCTGGCATTCATGTAATCTGCTAGAGTTTTTATTGCAAGCAACACGACTTTAATTCCCAGTATAGTCTTCTCTTAAATGAAACCAGAACAAATTCATCATTTTTTTTTTTTTTTTTTTTTGATCACCCAGGTTCCTGGCACTATGCTGCTAATTAGAGATGCAAGAATAAGTGGGACACATAGGACTTCTTTCCTCTGCCCCCCGACTGTCTGGGCACACCTGACAGAGGACTGAGTGAAGGTAAGGCTCTGCAGGTAGATTCCTTGTGCTGGGAGTCTGGTGACATCGCTCTCTGGGCAGCTGACTTAAGGAGCTGAATCTATAGTGGCCACATTTTGTGCCTCAGTATGTGAAGATACCAATATCATACATTCCTAGAGTTAATAATAGGGTTCTAATTCAAGGCACATTAATATATGAGAACAGTGTCTATATAAAATAAACACACAGAATGTTAATTAGTATTTTTCTGATGTGCTAACTACCCAAATAAAGCCAAGATCAAATGAAGGAATTTAATCAAACAGCATCTTGAGAAGATCAGCGCAAAGGGCCAAGGTGCTGACCTAGCTCCTTGTGCTACCTTATCTGAGCTCTCACCTTCTCAAGAAGCATTTCGGAGCTCACATCCTGTCATTGGGTAAATGTTCTGGTGAATCTAGTCTTAATGCATGTTCATCTTCTTGCGAAGAAGTAAACTTACCTCAGTGCATCTATCTCCATCTGCATCTGGTGTTTCAAGATAGCTTCAAAATGAGGATCCACAGGCAGGAAATCCTGAGATCTCAGGTCTGGCATGTGAGAACTGGGCACCCTGATGGGAAGCGTATTTTAGGATTCACCATTACCTGGTTGGCCACCACTATTTCTAGAAGTGATCTTCATATTGATAATAATTGACATTTAGTGAGCACTCTGTCAAACCAATACATTTTGCATTATTGCCATATTAAATTTCAATAGTTCTAGGAGGTAGATGTAAAACTTCCTCATATACATACTCAGAAGTTGTGAGAACTATCATGATCACATAGTTAGTAACTGCTGTAGTCTCAATTCTCTCATGTTTCTTAGATTTATTGGAATCTTTGCTCCTATGACCCTCTGTTTCTCCCTTTTTTTAATTAGACAAAAGAGTGAGGACCTTAAGGAATATAGTCTCAGGATTTGAGGAAGTCCTTCTGCTCAGACAGCAGTCACCACTCATAGACTTACAGCCCAGTATTTTGCAAATGGCTTTCATGGACCTTCAATTTCACCCAATCTACCATTGTTTATTCTGTATCTGGGAAGTAGAGAAGATGGTGGTTTTTGTTCCTTCACTTACTAACAGTAGTGGGATGGCTTACACAATTTCACATTGATATTGCCCAGCGCATCCTGGTCTCAAAGGTATATTTTCTGATCATCTTTTCACTAGGAAGAGAATTCATCCACTTCTTCCTGTGGGAGGTAGAATGATTAAGTGGATGTTAAATGTCAAAATACCCATAAGCTTGGAAGAGGAACTTGGCATTGATATTGTTGTGTGTGTGTCTGACAAGGTTAAGGTATGCCAGCAAGCCAACTAGGCTTTCAAAAATCTCCTGGAGCAGACCCATTTTGAGGGAAGGGAATAATACTGAAATGGTGCCTTGATTCTGTTAGCACCATGAGTGAAAGGGGTAGCTGGGAGACACACAGTAATAGAGGAGAAGCGGCTGCCTGAAGGTCAGGAGGAGTCTTTGTTGGACTAATTTTCCTGTCAGTGTACCAGGTATTGTCCTCTAGCGTTGAGGAAATAGAGAGTCAGGTGTCATGGCCTATACAGGCTACAAATTACTAAGTGCTTACAATGTGCTAGAAGCTAAGCACCTTACAGACCAGATTCCACAGTGATTGTCATCATTCCCATTTGTCAGTGGAGGCTGCTGAGCATGTACGACCACAAAGCTATTAAGTAGGAAAAAGACAAAGAGTTGAGTGTAGACATATGTGACCTCAGATATGATCATTTAGTTTCTAAACTATGTAACAAAGTTGATGAAGAAGTTCAAAAACATTGGGCTTCCGGGGATGCTCCTGTATTATTCAAATCACTGAAAATGGCCCCCAACAGCTCTTCAAAATAGGCTTTTTTGGAGCTGCCTGTGTGGGTTCTAATCTGTAGCAATGGTGAGACCAGACATATGAAATCAGGATATTTGTTGGCCTTTTTCAGTATCTTGGTGTAAAGTCTTCATCCTACATATCTTCTATGTGAAGGAAGTCAAGATGTGTGTTTGTTACACATAAGAATACTCACACACTATCACAGCCACAGCCTGGCCAAAGGGAGACTTACAGACTTCCCTGGCTTACACTCAAGCTAGGTAAATACAGCCAGAGTGTGAGTCAATGTCACACAAATCTATGCATAACTCACACAAAAACTCACACAAAATACACTCACACATGTGCAACACATTTGCACACACATAGCTATCAGGCATCCTCCACCACACACATTGCAGTCACAGGCAGTCACACATTCAAATCACAAGTGATGCACAAGGTCTTCTATGCAGCACACAGGCAACAAAACACAAGTAAAATAAGGCATACATTGCTGAGGAAACTTACCGCCTTCTCTGACTTCTACATGTCCTCAGCGGAGATTTCTGGGTCCCTTCTAATCTAAACCAGAGCTATGAGTTTTGATACCTCATTCTTTGTGGAGCTTCCCAAATCTTCAGTTTGTGTGCAGGAGACCCAGGTTTAATGGAAAGAGAACAAACTTTCATGGTCTGAGGACCTTCACAGATTCTTGTGCCTGTTTACCAGTTTCAAAACAGTGGGCAGGTGATCTCCTTTTTGCATCAGAAAGAGACCCCATAGGGAGACAGTCCCAAGACTCCAACTAGAGCAGCAGTCTTTGGAAAAATTGCCCAACTTCCTCCAGGCCCTTTGGGAAGGAACATGGTGAGGGGCCAGAGAGACAGAACTGTAACTGGAGTCCCAGCAGTTTCCGTAATGTCATTGATACCTAGGGCCTCTGGCCAAGACTCCAAATGGCAAGCAGAAGGTTCCCAGTTACCTGTGGCCTCTGCCTCACAATTTCAATGGAAGTCATATACAGACCTCTGTTAGAACACAAAGCCCCTTCAACAGATGAGTTGAAATTAAGGATACATTTAATAAATGTATGAAAAATAAGGATACATTTTTTAAAAATACAGAGATTTTTTTTAAGTTTAAATTATATGTATATATATTTGTACAGTGGTATAGGACTTGCCAATAAAAAAGAATAAAGAGCAAAAAGAATATAAAAATGCCTTGATACATACTCATCGTTAAACATAGATGAATCTCAAAATGCTTATGCTGAGTGAAAGAAGGCAGCAATCAAAGAATATATTCTGAATGATCCCATTTAGATAAACTTCTAGAAGGTGTAAACTAGTTGATGTGACAGAACCAGATCAGCGGTTCCCCTGGGGGACAGAGGTGAGGAGCAGAGAGGGAGCAGGAAGTAGGCGTGGGGAAACTTTCTGGTCCTGACAGCCTGTAGTGATAGCTTAATGGGTGTATACATATGTCAAAACTATCCAAATTGTATACTTTAAATATATTTAATTTATTATATGTCATTTAAACCTCAAAAAATCTCTGTATTTTTTAAAATGTATCCTTATTTTTTAAAGTATTACAGTTGTCACCTTTTTCCCCCCATTGACCCCTTCACCCAGACCCACCCCTCCCAGGCCTTCACCACACTATTGTCTGTGTTCATGGGCTATGCATATCTATATGTATAAAAGCCTAAGTGAGCATTACAACAGCTTAGCCAGTCAACTATGATGCACACTGACCACCAAAGGGCAGACGCTCAATGTAGGAGCTGCCCCTGGTGGTCAGTGTGCTCCCACAGCAGGAGCACCACTCAGCCAGATGCCAGGCTCACAGGTGGCAAGCGCAGCTGTAGCTGGGGGAGCCTCTCCCACCTCCGCAGCAGTGCTACCACGATTGCCACAGCAGCGGGCACAGGGGGCCAGATTGAGTGGGAGTGGTGCAGCACCTGATCCGGGCTTGGGCTCCTCCCCAACCACCTGCCACTTCATGCACTGCTATATCCCTGGAAGAAACTGGTCTGAAACCAGCAGTCTGACATCCCCCAAAGGATCCCGGATTACAAGCGGGCACAGGCCAGGCTGAGGGACCCCACCGGTGTAAGAATCTGTGCACTGGGCCTCTAGTATGCATATAAGTTTCCTGGTTTATAACTCCTACCTGCCCCACCTCCACCTTCCCTCTAAGATACTTCAGTCTATTCCATGCCTCTATATCTCTGGATCTATTTTTTTCATTAATGTATCATATTCTTTAGATACCACATATGAGTGAGATCATGTGATGCCTATCTTTATTTTACTAATTTTTAATTAAAATTTTAAATTACACTTTATATTCCATATTATTTTCTATTAGTTTCACATGTACAGTATAGTGGATAGACAACCGTGTACTTCATAAAGTATTCATCCTGATATTTCCAGTATTCAATGGGTAACACACCAGTTAATCACAATATTATTGACTATCTTCCCTATGCTGTAACTTAGATCTTCATGACTATCTTGTAACTTCTTTTTTATTTTATTTTATTTTTTTTAAATTTATCTTCATTGTTGAAAGTATTACAGATGTCCTCTTTTTTCCCAATTGATTCCTCCACCCCACTGTCACCCATTCCCCATGCATTCACTGCACTATTGTCTGTGTCCATGGTTTGCATATATGCATATTAGTTCTTTGGTTAATTTTTTATCCTGCTACATTGCCGAATTAATTTATTAAATCTAGTAGTTTTCCATTTTCTATGTACAATAATGTGTCATCTGCGAATAATGAGAATTTTACTTCCTTCTTTCCAATTTGGATGACTAATATTTTCTTCTTGTTTGGTCACAGTCCTAGCACTTCCAGTACTATCTACAATAATACAAATGTGATATGCTAATTAGACCAGACATCCTTCTGGACAACCTTCAGAACAAAGCCAGGGCTGTGAGGGAAGCCTGAGTCCCAGCTGCCAGACAGAAGCCAGTGATGGCAACCAGGGGTAGGAAGGCCTACTCTTGCACATATTCCGTGCATAAGGCCTCTAGTGTTGAATAAGAGCGGTAAAAATGGAAATCCCCTATTGTTCCTGTTCTTACTGGAAATGGTTTTAGTTTTTGCACATTGAGTACAATTTTGGCTGTGGGTTGATCATATATGACCTTTATTATGTTCAATTATGATCCCTCTATCTCATTTTGCTGATAATTTTTGTCAAAAATGGGTGTTGGATTTTGTTGAGTGCTCTTTCTGCCTCTGTTCATATAGTCATGTGATTTTTGTCTTTCAGTTTGTTTATGTGATGTATCAGTTTTACTAATTTGTAAATATTATACCAGCCTTGCATTTCTGGGATAATCCCAGTTGGACATTGTGCATGATCTTTCTAATATATTGTTGGATCTCATCTGCTAATATTTTATTGTGAATTTTGGCATCTATGTTCATCAGGAATATTGGCCTGTAATTTCTTTCTTTGTAGTGTCCTTATTTGGTTTTGGAATTGGGATAATGCTGGCCTCATAAAAAGAGGTTTGAAGTTTTCCTTCCTCTTGAATTTTTTGGAGTAGTTTGAAGATAAAGTGTTAGTTCTTGAAATATTTGGTAAAACTCCCCTATGAAAGCCATCATTGGATATTCTTAACTGAGAAAATTATTGCAAATGTGAAGGCCAAATGGTGATTTTTCAAATTCTATGCTTCCTTCTTTATTAGTTGTGCTATCCTAAAAGAAGGAAATTATTCTTATCTAACACCTGTTAGTTTTTTATTTATTCATTTATACTAGAGGCCCCGTGCACGGAGGTGGGAGGGGGTCCCTCAGACAAGCCTGCACCCACTTTAATCTGGGACAACTCGAGGGATGTCCAACGGCCCTTTAGGCCCGATCCCAGTAGACATCCCTCTCACAATCCAGGACTTCTGGCTCCCAACTGCTCACATGCCTGCCTTCCTGATTGCCCCTAACTGCTTCTGCCTACAAGGCTGATCACCCCCTAACCACTCCCCAGCCAGTCTGATTGATGTCTAACTAAACCCCTGCCAACCTGTTTGCCCCCAACTTCCCTCCTCTGCTGGTCTGATCACCCCTAACTGTCCTCCCCTTCAAGCTTGATTGCCTCCAACTGCCCTCCCTTGCAGGCCTGGTGCCTCCCAACTGCTCTCCCCTGCTGGCCATCTTGTGGTGGCCATCTTGTATCCACATGGGGGCAGGATCTTTGACCACATGGGGGCAGCCATATTGTGTGTTGGAGTTGATGGTCAATCTGCATATTACTCTTTTATTAGATAGGATAGAGCCCTGGTGCATGGGAAGGGGCCAGCTGGTTTGCCCTGAAAGGTGTCCCAGATCAGGGTAGGGATTTTCTTGGGTGTGGGGTGGCCTGAGTAAGGGGCCTGTGGTGGTTTGGAGGCCAGCTATGCCCCCTGGCGACCCAAGCAGAGGCCCTGGTATCTGGAATTTATTTATCTTCTTTAATTGAAACTTTGTAGCCTGAGCAGAGCCAAGCCTCCGCTTGCTCCATGGCTGGAAGCCATTTCTTTTGGGGTTTGTGTGTCTTCTATAATTGAAATTTTGTAGCCTTAAGCAGAGGCCTGAGTCGACCACGGTATGTGGAAAGCTTTGCTTCTTTCATTACTGGGGGCAACCCTAGCCTCCCGCTCTTTCCAGCTCCGTGGCTGCCGCCATTTCTGTTTGGATTTGTTTACCTTCTATAATTGAAACTTTGTAGCCTTGAGTGGAGACAGAGGCCAGCAAGGGCAGGCGGAAAGCTTGGCTTTCTTCATTGCCTGGGAAACCCAAGCCTCCCTCCTGCTCTCTGGCTATAGCCATCCTGGTTGGGTTTATTTGCATACTCACTCTGATTGGCTGGTGGAGGATGTGGCTTGTGGGTGTAATGGAGTGATGGTTAATTTGCATATTGCTCTTTTATTAGATAGGATTATTATGTATTCATGGTTTCTTATACTCTAAGTTAGGGGTGTCGAACTCAATCAGAGAAGGGGCCAAAATCTAAAATCCAGCCTAAATCACGGGCCAAATGGTTTACTGAACAGTCATAAACTGACAATGTCATAAACTGACAGCAGAGTGCAGTGATGACAGCGCGGTGCGGGCCACATTGCAAGGCCTGGCGGGCTGGATTTGGCCCGTGGGCCTTGTGTTTGACACATGTGCTCTAAGTTATAATCCATTACAGTTGTTAATTCATTTTGCAGCTTTGGATGAGTTTGTTGCTTTCAAAGATTCAAAATGATATCAGAGAATCCAACTGGAAATATATATAAAAGAAACAGGAAGGAAAAATCTAGAAACTTAGATTAAAAAGCATGTTTTCCCATAGGAGGTGGGTCAGGAGCAGGACAGAAAGAATGAGGATGGGAACAGTATAAACGTTGATATATAACATGCAAATTGCAATCTATTTATACATTTAAAACATAGGAGTTTGCATTGATAGCTGCAATTATAGTTTGACCCCATAGAGTTCTTTCCAGATTCTCCTTTCCCATTTACAGAGCTCTGTTACCTGAGAGTGAGGGTCACTTCCCTTTCCTCAATGGTCACTTATGTACTGAATAATTGGATACATGGTGACTTTTTCAGAGCCTTGAACTGTTAATGCCATACTTAGACATTGTTTTTCAGTGTTTTATTTTTAACTAGAAACCTGGTGCATAAAAATTCATGCACCGGAAGGGGTGTTCCTCAGCCTAGCCTGCCCCCACTCACTGTCTGGGTTCCCTCAGCGTTGGGAGGCGACCCGGCAATGAGGGCAAGGGGACACACCATCACACTCTGCTGCTGCCACTGCCGACAACACAGTCCATGGTAGCCTTCATTACTGGAGCCTCGATCTGCCCTGGGCAGCTGGGCAGCGGCCATCTGAGGCTTGCCTAGGCTTTGGGCCGGCCCTGGGTGGCTAGGTGGCTGAGGGGACTGGGAGACTCCAGAAGCAGTTGCACAGAGCGTCTGGACCCACCTGGGGACTGGCCCCGTCTTGCTGCATTCCTACCACCCCAGTGGGGCCGAGGGGACTGAACACTGCAATCTTGTCGCGTGAATGACACCATCTTTGAGGGTGTGGCAGTCAATTGGCATATTTCCTCCTTATCGGCTGTGGGTGCCAACATCTTTGAGGGTGGGCCAGTCAACTAGCATATTTTCTTCTTATTGACTATGGCGCTGCCATCTTTGCAACTGTGTGTGAGTAAATTAACCTATTCCCTCTTTATTAAATAGGATTGAGAGATAAATATAAATTCTGGGTCCAACAATATCTTAGGGCACTTGCTTAATTTCCCCCATTACTCTAATTTTGGAGTTAATTTAAAATATAGCTAAGTACATTTGATTTGTTTTATTATATATTGCTTTATTAACCAACTTTAATATTTATGTTTCACTTGCAAAGGCAGCACAGTCAAAACTACACAAATGATTCTACTCATCTCTTCATCTCCTCTGCTCCAACTCCTATTGATAAATAATTTCATTTGTTTCTAATTTATTCTTCCTATGCTTCTTTCTGCTCAAATGGGCAGGCACATATATGTTTTATTCCCCTTTGTTTTTATATAAGAAGTAGCATGCTATAAATACTCTTTTACACATTGCTTTTTCCATTCAGCAATATCTATACTAAAAGAAAGATAATATGCATATTAGGGGGACGTCTTCTAGACATCCAATTGGACGTCCATCCAACAAGCCACAGCAGCTGTAGGCTCATGGCACCCATGAGCTCAGGAAGTGCGAGGCCTGGGGCTGGGGCCTCATAGCCACAGTGACCATCTGTGGCGGCAGCAGCGGGACAATGGGGATGACGACTTCTGCTTATTAGCCTGGACGCAGCCCACAGATGAGCTTTAATTATTAGCCTGGACACAGCCCACAGATGAGCTTTAAGTAGGACATCCCCTGAATGGCTCTGTGAGGGGGAGCAGGCTAGGCTGAGGGACCCCCTCCAGTGCATGAATTTTTGTGCATCAGGCCTCTAGTGTTCTAATATTTCTCCACATTGATTTATTCTTATTTTTGTTCTTATTTTCCTCACAGTTGAAAAATACTCAGTCAATGTTTTACAGAGTTTTCTTTAATGGTCATGAAATGAGATGTTGGTGATATGCGTCCTAAATGCCACTGAATTTTTACCTCCAATAGCTAAGTAGAAAGTAAAAAGTGATGCTTGTGTACAGCACATAGAAGAATTATCAAACAATAATAATAATGTATGAGTAATATGTTAATAGAGGGAAAATGGGACTGAACATATATATTTACGTGAAACAGAGGAAGACAAGAAGAATACATGTAAAACATGAATCAAATGGCAAATTGACTATACCTCCGCTATACCCACAAGCCACGCTCACCAGCCACAGCCACCCACCAATCAGGAGCACGTAGGCAAATTAACCCAATCAAGATGGCTGTGTACACAGAGAGAGCAGGAGGGAGGCTTGGGTTTCCCAGGCAATGGAGGAAGCCAAGTTTTCTACACACCCTGGCCGGCCCAAGCCTCCACTCCAGGCTACAAAGTTTCAATGGTAGAAGATAAATAAAATCCCACAACAGTGGAGGTAGCAATGGAGTTGGAGAGAGCTAGAGGCTAGGGTTGCCCATGGAGATAGAGGAAGCCAAGCTTTCTGCATACCCTGGCCTGGCTTGGCCTCTGTTTAAGGCTACAAAGTTTCAATTATAGAAGATAATAAATCCCAACCGAAATAGCTGTGGGCACGGAACAAAGAGAAGGCTTGGCTTCACTCCAGGCTACAAAGTTTCAATTGTAGAAGGTAAATAAATTCCAGAAACCAGAGCCTCCGCTTGGGTCACCAGGGGGCATGGCCAGCCTGCAAACCACCACAGAACCCTTGCCTAGGCTGCCCCACATCCCAAGGGAACCCCCACCCTGATCTGGCACACCCTTCAGGATAAACCAACTGGCCCCCAGCCATGATCAGGCCTCTATCCTATCTAATAAAAGAGTAATATGCAGATTGACCATCACTCCAACACACAATAGGGCTGCCTTCACATGGTCAGAGATCCTGCCCCCATGTGGATACAAGATGGCCACTACAAGATGGCCAGCAGGGGAGAGCAGTTGGGGGCGATCAAGCCTATAGTGGCAGGCAGTTAGGGGTGACCAGGCCAGCAGAGTAGAGAAGTTGGGTGCGACCAGGCTTGCAGGAGAGGGCAGTTAAGAGTGACCAGGCCCACAGGGGAGGGCAGTTAGGGGGAAACAGGCTGAAAGGGGAGCAGTTAGGCATCAATCATGCTGGCAGTGGAGTAGTTAGGGGATGATCAGGATGGCAGGCAGAAGAGGTTATGGGCAATCAGGAAGATTGGCAGGCAAACCGTTGGGAGCCAACAGTCCTGTATTGTGAGAGGGATGTCTGTCTGCTCATTTAGGCCTGATCCCACTGGGCCTAAACAGGCAGTTGGACATCCCATGAGGGTTCCCAGATTAGAGAGAGTGCTGGCTCGACTGAAGGACACACATACCCCCGTTCATGAATTTTGTGCACCGGGCCTCTAATATAGTAATAATGATTATATAAATTCAAATGTATTAAAATTATATTAGATATCCATAGACAGTATATCCAGAAATATAATAATTGTTGTTTTACATAAAATGAACATTATCCAGCATTACATATTGAACAATGCACACTTCACAGATATAAGGACAAAGAAATGTTTAAATCGGTGGAAAAGAAATCCCATTTAAACACCAACCAGGAAAAAGCTGCATCCTGACTATAATATCATACTTACTATAATATACTACACTGCACTACGCAATGCTGTGCTATGCTAAGCTATGCCACACCAAACCATATCATACCATACCAGGCAATTCTATGCCATGCTATAATACACTAAACTATACTATACTATACTATACTATACTATACTATACTATACTATACTATAGTTTATGCCTTGCCCTACCAAACCATACCATGCCATGCCATACCATACCATACGACACTATACTATGCTATGGAAGTATCTATCTATCTATCTATCTGTATCTCTATCTGTATATGTATCTATAGATAGATAGATAGATCATATTTATATTAATATCAGAAGTAGATGAGATATAAAGGTAGGACCCATTACTATTATAGAAACTCTTCCTAATTATAAAATTAGTAGTGTGCTCTTAAATGCATTTCTCAAAAGTCTCTTTCTCTAATATTCTTGTTTTGTGGCACTTACCAATTTTAGTAGTGTAATTATTCTTATCACGCCTGATTGCAGTCAGCCAATGTTAGGAAGAGATGTGCACAGTCAGCCAGAAGCCAACAAAAGGCAGTATAAAAAATCAGGTAATAAGAAGGAAAGTCTACCAGGAGCAGATCATGATACTTAATAAGTGGCTATTTGATAACATAAAATTCTTAAAAATGCATAAGCAAAAAATGACATATCTCAAGACAGAAAGAGACAAAACCACAGTTGTAATCATGCAACAAGTTTTGCATAAAATTATGCATATACGGTATATTATAAGAGATGATGGACATGTGAAAAGTAGAAAGTATTACATATATCCCACTTTTTCCCCAAGGACCCCTTTTAGCCTGCCACCCTCCACACCAGGCCTTCACCATGTTAAGGTTTTATAAAAAGTGGGTGTTTGATTTTTGTCAAATGCTTTTTGTGCATCTATTGATATGATCATGTGATTTTTTTCTTTCAATTTGTTTATGTGCTGACATTTACTGATTTGTGAACATTATACCAGCTTTGTATCCCTGGAATAAATTCCACTTGGTCATGGTGTATGATCTTGTTAATATGTTGCTAGATCCAATTTGCTAGTATTTTGTTGAGGATTTTAGCATCTATGTTAACCAGTGATTTTGGCCTGTAATTTTCTTTTTTTGTTGTTTCTTTATCTGTTTTATGAAATTAGGTAATACTGGCATCATAGTTATCCTTGATCAGCTAACTAAGGTAGTGTGTGCCTGGTTCTCTACTGTAAAGTTGGCATTTTCTTAGTTTCTATTTTAACCTTATAATTAATAGGTATCATTTAGGTACATATATTGATACTATATAGCCATAATACATTGCTTATTAAAAATTCACCTCTTATACTTAACAATCATTGGTGATTTTATTTTTTATATATTTTTTAGTGCTTTTCACAGAGAGGAAGAGAGAGAGATAGAGAGTTAGAAATATCGATGAGAGAGAAACATCTATCAGCTGCCTCTTGCACGCCCCCTACTGAGGACATGCCCGCAACCAAGGTACATGCCCTTGAATGGAATGGAATCAGTGACCTTTCAGTCCGCAGGCTGAAGCTCTATCCACTGAACCAAATCGGTTTTGGCCATTGGTGATTTTCATATGAGAAAGTTATTACAAATGTGGTGGCCAAATAGTGATTCTTTCAATTCTATCAGTTATGTATTTATTAATTCTATTCTCCTATAAGAAGGAACTTACCCATTTTCCACACTTATTTATTTTTATTTATTTATGTATTCATTTAAGTATTTGTTTATTTATATCATTATGGACTTATATATTTTTATTTTCTAAGTTCAAATCCATTATGGTAGCTTTTCATTTTGAAGCCTTAGGTGTGTTTATTGTTTGCAAGGATTCTAAGTTATCTCAGAGAAGCCAACTGGAAATATGTATAAAAGAAACACAAGGAATAAAACTAGAAACTAAGAAACTAAAGAAAAGTTTACTCACAGGAGGTGGGTCTGGAATGGTACAGAAAGAATGGGGAATGGGAACAGTATAGATCTTGATATATAAGCTATAAGTTGCAATCTGTTTGTACATTTAAAAACCCATAAGTTCAAATTGACATCTCTAATTCTAGTTTGGCACCATAGAGTTCTTTGTAGCATCTCCTTTTTTATGTACAGAGCTCCTTTCCCCCAGAGTGAGAGGGACTCCTTTTTCCTCAGTGTTTACTTATTTGCTGAATCTTTGGATACATGGTGAGTTGTTTCAGAATCTTGAACTCACACCACTATCAAACACACTACATACAGCTTAAAGCTTTATTGCAAGTGTTGTAGTTTTTACTCGTGATAGTATATAGATAAAACTTGGGTTCAAAAATTAATTTAGTTACTCATTGCATTTCTCCCTTTAGTCTAATTATGGCATTCTTTCTAAATATAGTTCGGTTCATTTGTTTTGTT
Source organism: Pipistrellus hanaki (assembly GCF_964339955.1). Taxonomy (NCBI): domain Eukaryota; kingdom Metazoa; phylum Chordata; class Mammalia; order Chiroptera; family Vespertilionidae; genus Pipistrellus; species Pipistrellus hanaki. Next base: position 14,486,318 of record NC_140513.1, on the reverse strand, counting down.
TTATTCTTTGTTTCTGTTTTATTTTATTCTTTGTTTTTGTTTTGTTAAAACTTACCTGAAGATATTTTCCATTGATTTTTAGAGAAATATAGTTAAGTTCGTTTGTTTTGTTTTCTTCTTTGTTTTGTGTGTGGGTGTGATTTATTGATTAAGGTATTACATATCTGTCCTTATCCCCTCGTTTCCCCCATTCATGCCCTCACCCCCCTAGTTTCTGTGTGCATTGGTTACACTTATATGCATGCACACAAATCCTTTGGTTGATCTTTCCCCCTTACCCCACCCTCCACTATCTTCCCTATGAAGTTTGAGCATCTGATTGATTTTTTTGTTTTGTTGATCTTCACCCAAAGATATGTTTCCATTTATTTTTAGAGAGAATGGAAGGGAGAGAGACAGAGACTGAGAGACAGAAAGAAACATCAATATGACAGTGACTCATCTATTGGTTGCTTCCTGCATGTGCCCCAACCAGGGAAGGGGATCAAGTTTGCAACTGAAGTATGTGCCCTTGACTGGAATTGAACCTGGGATCCTTCAGTCTGCAGGCTGGCACTCTCCCCACTAAGCCAAACTGGCGACAGCTGTTTGTTTGTTTTTTCCCTTCTATTTTGCTTTATTCACCACCTCTCCTGTTTATTTTTCAATGGCAAAAGACAGCATAATGAAAAGTATACAAATAACTGTACTCATCTTCCCATCCCTTCTGCCTCACCTCCTGTAGGTAAAATGCACATTAGTTTCTGTTTTATTTAATTTATTGGGGTGACATTGGTTAGTAAAACCATAAGATTGCAAATGTACAATTCAGTAAAACATCATCTATATACTGCATGGTGAGCTCACCACCCAAAGTCATGTCTCATTTCATTCCCATTGATCCCCTTTGTTCTACCACCCCTTTCCCTCTATCACATATTGTTGTTTATAAATATATATTACATATATATTTGTAAATATATATATATTTGATTTATCCCTTCACCTGTTAATTCAGCCCCAGTAACCAATAACCCTCTGATAGCTGTCAGACTATTCTGTGCATATATGCTTCTGCTTCTATTTTTTTTAATATTATTTGTCCATTAGATTTCACATATAAGTGTGATCATATTGTGTTTGCCTTTCTCTGATAGGCTCATTTCACTCAGCATAATAATTTTTAAATCTATCCACAGTGTTGCAAAAGATAAGATTTTCTTCCTTTTTACATCTTAATAGTATTGTATAAATGTACCACAGTTTTTTAATTCACTTATCTATTGATGGGCACTGGGGCACCAGATCTTATCTGCTGTTTTATTCTTCCTTTGTTTCTTTTTACTCAAATAGGCAGCCATATATGTGTTCTATCTCCCCTTTATTTTCACTTAAATAAAGTGAAATCTTATAAATCTTATAAATGCTCTTTTCCACATTACTATTTTCCTATTTATCCTGATATTTCTTCATAATGATTCATAGATATATTTTTCAAATTAAATACATTTTTAATAACATGCAATAAAATTGCCTTTTTGGTATACAGTTTTAGCATAGGTACAGATTCATGTTACCATCACCACGATCAGAATATAGAACAGTTCCCTTTCACCTTACTCCTGGTAAACTCTGTTGCTATAGTTTTCCCTTTTCTGAAATGTCACCCAGATGTCATAGAAATACAATCATGCAGTATGTAACCTTTGGGATTGGTTTCTTTCACTCAACTTAACTGATGTTTTTGATATCCATCTGTGTTGTTGCATGTTATCAATAATTTGTTCCTCTTTAATTGCTGAGAACTATTTCATCATATGGACATCGTATAGTTGTCCCACAATTTGTCCACTCATCCATTGGAAGAAAGTGGGTTAACCATTTTGGGAAATTATGAATACATCTAATATGCACATTTGTGTAGAGGTTTTTGAACATACATTTTCATTTCTCTAGGATACACACTTATGAGCAGGATTGTAGGGTTATATGGTATTGTATGTTTAACTTTAAAATAAATTGCATCACTGTGGTATAGGGTAGCTGTACCATTTTATATTCCTGCAGCAAAGATTAAAGTGCTGTTGCTTTGCTTCCTTGTCAGCACTTAGTATTGACAAGTTTTTTGTTTTCCCATCTTCAGTGGTATCTCCATGTGGTTTTAATTTGCATTTATTTGATGACTAATAGTGTTAAGAATATTCCTTGTCTTTGTTTGCCATCTTTATGTCCTCCTTGATAAAGTGTGTGTTCATGTCTTTTTTTAAATTTCTTTATGATTAAGGTATTACATATGTGTCCTTATTCCCCCATTACCCCCCACCTCCCATTTATTCTCCCACCCCCCTGTTGTCTGTGTCCATTGATTAGGCTTATATGCATGCATATACGTCCTTTGGTTGATCTCTCCAACTTACCCCCACTGTCCCCTACCTTCCCTGAGGTTTGACATTCTGATTGATGTTTTCTGTCTCTGGATAGATATCTTTGTGTTAATTTTTTCACAATTGCCAAACACTTGATTGTTTTGATGTTCTATAGAGTTTTTATAGGTGTCCTAGAAAGAAATACAGGTGATGAGTTTTCTAAGTGCCATTGAACTGTACATCTACAAAAGCTAACATAATAAATTTCATATTTTTCATTTAAATTATACTTAAAAACTAAAGAGAAACTAAAAATAATATCTATATACAATACATAAAAGAATTACAAAATAATAATATATGAACAAGATATAAATAGAGGGGGAATAATATAACAAAAATGAATTTAATTAATCAAAAAGGAAGAAAACAAGAGAGAATAAATGTGAAACAGATATATATATATATATATGTGTGTGTGTGTGTGTGTGTGTGTGTGTGTGTGTGTATATATATATATATATATATATATATATATATATATATAGTAGCCAGAGAAAGTTAAATATCCCATGATCTCACTCATTTGTGGATTATAATGAACAACATAAACTGATGAACAAAAACAGATCCAGAGACAGAAAAGCATCGATCAGATGCTCAAACCTCATAGGGAAGGTAGGGGAGGGTGGGTATAAGGGGGAGAAATCAACCAAAGGATTTGTATGCATGCATGTAAACATAACCAATAGATTCAGAGAACAGGGGGTGAGGGTGAGGACATGATTGGGGGGTGGGGTGAATGAGGGGATAAGGACACATATTTACTACCTTTATCAATAAAGAAGAAATAACATAGTAATATGGACCATAGCCTATTTGGCTTAGTGGATAGAGCATCAGCCTGTGGACTGAAGGGTCCCTGGTTCAATTCCAGTCAAGGACACATGCTCAGGTTGAGGGCTCGATCCCCTGTAGGGTGTGTGCAGGAAGCAACTGGTCAATGATTCTCTCTCATCATTGATGTTTCTATCTCTCTCTCTTTCTCCTTCCTCTCTGAAATCAATAAAAATATATTAAAAAATAAAGTACAGAGCTTTAAAAAAACAATAAAAACATAGTAATATGGAAATATAAATACAAAAAGAAAATATAAATGCAAATTCATTATGATTACATTAGATGTTAATAGATATAATTCTCCAGAAACATAATAATGGTTACTCTACATAAAAAGAGCAGAATCTAACATTATATTGTTAACAATGGATACCTCACAGATATAAGGACAAATAAAAGTTTCAAGTGATAGAAGAGAAATAACATGTAAACACTAACCACGAGAAAGCTGCATCATTACCAACTATACTATACTAGTATCTATAGTTCTGTCTGCATCTGTATTATACATAGAAAGTATCAGAAGTAGATGAGGTCTGAAGGTAGGATCTAGAACTAGAAATTTCTTCTAATTATAAATGCAATTATGTGCTGTTAAACACATATTTTATAAGTATCTCTTTTTTCAAAGCTTTTTTTTTTTAGCACCTGGGAATTTCCAAAGTGCAATTTTTCTTATTATGGCTGATTGCAATCTACCAACATGATGACATTGAATGTGAGTTGGAAAGAAATGCGCATAATCAGCTCAAAGCCAACAAAAGCCAACATTAAAAAAATCAGGGGGGAAAATAAATGGGAAGTTCACCAGAAGCAGACTATGATGCTAAATCAGGGCATCCTCATTAACACAGTATAAAATACATAAACAAAAACTGAAATGACTCAGGAGAAAAACAAAAATCCATAATTATGATTGTGCAAAATGTTTTGCATGAGATTTTGCATACATCTTGTAAGAGATGATAAACAAGCAAAAAAATATCAATTAGTAATAAAGAATTATTGACAATCCAAGTAGCAAATGTGACCTAGTTAACATATTAACAGCACATGTACGTGATGACAGAACGCAGGTTCTATGAAAGATATATGGAGATTCAATGATATAGTAATTTTAGGAGATGAATCTTACTGTGCTCCTGACTGCAACAAGAGGATTTTGTGAAAGAACTTAACCCTATTGACACACATGTCTAAGGCCTGTTTTATATCTCTGTTCCTCAGGCTGTAGATGAAGGGGTTCAGCATGGGGGTAACTACCGTATACATGACCGAAGCAGTTATGTCTTTGGAACCCCATGAGGAGGAGAAAAAGTAAACACCTGCAGCTGTCCCATAGTATAACAGCACCACAGAGAGATGGGAGCCACAGGTAGACAAGGCTTTATAGAGTCTCTTAGTGGAGGGCACCCTCAGGATGATGGTCCCTATACGGATACAGGAGCCCAAAATTACACCAAAAGGCAGGAAAAACAGCATTCCACCTGCAGTGAATATAGCCAGCTCGTTGAGAGAGGTGTCTGAACAGCTCAGCTTCAGGAGTGCAGCCAGGTCACAGAAGAAGTGGGTGATTGTATTGTTAGCACAGAAGGACAGTCGGACCAAGAGAAGTGTTTGCAACAGGGATTGGCCACAGGAGAGAATCCAGGAGCTAACCACCAGCAGCACACACAGCCCCTCCCTCATGAAGCTGGTGTAGTGCAGAGGGTGACAGATAGCCACATACCTGTCATATGCCATCACAGCCAGAAGAAAACTGTCAAGACTAACAAAAAACATGAAGAAATACAACTGAATCATGCATTCCACATAGGAGATGGATTGTACCTGAATCTGCATGTTTGTTAGCATTTTCGGGACAATGACAGAGGAAAGAGAAACGTCAGAGAAGGCCAAGTGGCTGAGGAAGAAGTACATGGGCGTGTGCAGGCGGGAGTCCAGCCTGATGAGCAGGATGATGAGCAGGTTGCCCAGCACCGTGGTCAGGTACATGCCCAGGAACAGGGTGAAGAACATGCCCTGCTGCCCTGGTGGGATGGGGAGCCCCAGGAGGAGGAACTGGGACACGCTACTCCGGTTCTCAGGCTCATGCTGCTCTTCTGTCTGTTGGGGATGAAGAAGGGTTGGGAGTCGCAGGAACCTAGAAAGGATGAACAGAACCATCACATCTCATACTATCATTATTGAAAAAAAACATTAATTTTTAAATACTTTCATATTAATTTTGCATACCTGTGGATGTGTGTATCCCCCCTGTATTCTAGCCTGGCTCTAGGAAAACACTGAATCCCAAAGTAGTCAACAAGACCTCACACGGAGAAGCAAGAGGGAGTACATCAAGTCCGTGCTGGGACCTCTTCTAAGGACTGAGATGCAGCTGTGACAAGAGAGCAAGGTGCCCACCTCTATGAGTTTACGTCTTGATGAGCATGGAGGGATCATTTCTACACCAGGCCAGAGCCAAACCATAATCATTCACTGCGGCAGGAATAGAAGGCGAGCACCTATAAAGTGGTGTCAGTTGTTTCTGCCTGAAAGTAATGTGAGACTCCAGTGCTGAGTGGGCGTTGTTGGGGCATTGTCAGATTTCCTGTGAACCTGCTGCTCCCATTGACCCTCAGCTGTAAACTCAGGGACGCTTTGGAAATGGGTGGCCACTGAAACCTCCTGGATGCCAGAATATCTCCAAAACCACAATAGTCCACAAAGTATCTTTCATATTAATGAACATTTAATTGAACATTTGGGTGTCAGACTAAGGACTTTATCTACGTTTCCTAATTAAATTCACATGTCTGCCTTACATTGTCATATTTTAAAACTTCTTCACAGCTGCACTAAGAATTTGTGTTTTCTCTCTACTATTTTAGCTTTTAAGAAATAGAAAATAAATAACCAAATTCTGTAGGTACAAAGCAGTACATCAGGGACAAATGTCACACACATGTATATGTGTATATCTGTACCTATGATATATGTAATGTATACAATTTGATATACATGTATTACCATTTTTTTTACATTAAAAATTATTAAATGTTACTTCAGGGGGTTTATTATAATATATCTGTATGATCAGCACTTGTGCTCTTAACCATTACATAATGAAACTTCTCTTGCTTAGGGAACCAAGCACAATGTATTATTTTAGAGCTTTAAGGAGTAAAAGTTGTCCAAAATTTTCTTGATCCCCTTACTAGATAATTTCATTCCTTCATATTTATATACTTCCCAACAAACAAAAATTCTCTGATACATTAACCTTTATTTATACAATAACTGTTTGCTGAGGGCCTGCCTCTGTAATACGCACAAGGCAAGTGAAATTCTTTCCATTGTATAGATGTGGACACAGGCCAAGGTTTTAAGTAACTTTCCCAAGATCTCACTACTTTTTTATGGTGATTATGCCCAATAACTCTACCCTCTTCCCCTCCCCCATTGCCCATTGTCTTCATCCATAGGTGCACAGTTTATGTTCAGTCTCTTCCTCCCTCCCTTTCCCCGATAGTAAATCCCTTTTCAGATAGTAAATCAGTTACTTAGCATTTTCTCATATCAATAATACCTCCACATGCCCAAAGATACACTTCCCACGAAAGACATTTCCAAATAGGTCAACCAACCTCATGCAGGCCCCACACAAGGCACTCACAGATCAACACCCCAGCGCTATACTAACTCAACATATCCAGATCTAAGCCTTCATCACTTGATTCAGCAGACCCTCAAGTTCCCCCAAAAGTTTCCAGCCATGTCTGAGAGGCAGCCTTGGGGCGGGGGCAGGCGAGGAGCGAGCTGTTCCGGGCCTGGCTGCTCCGGGCCTGGCCTCTGTTGCTCTGGTCCGTTCCACAACCAGCTGCTCCGGGTCTGGCCACTGCCTCTCCCGACCTGGTTGCTCCGGGCTTGGCTGCTGCTGCTCCGGGCCTGGCCACACCCAACCCGGCTGCTCTGGGCCCGGCTGCTTCGGGCCCGGCTGCTCCAGGCCTGGCCGCTCCCAGCCTGGCAGCTGCTGCTCTGGGCCTGGCCGCACCTGACCTGGCTGCCCGGGCCCGGCCGCTCCAAGCCTGGCCGTTCACGGCCTGGATGCTCCAGGCTTGGCTACTGCTGTTCTGGGCCTGGCTGCTCCCGACCCGGCTGCTCGGGGCCCAGCCACTCCGGGTCTGGGTGTTCCTGGACTGGTCACCCTGGGCTTGGCCGCCTCCGCCTCAGGCCTGGCTGCCACTGCCCCAGGTCTGGCTGCTCCAGGCCTGGCTGTTGCTGCTCTGGTTCTGGCTAATGCTGCTCTGGGGCCTGGCTGTTGCTGCTCCAGGCCCGGCTGCCACTGCCTTGTGCCTGGACACTCTAGGCCTGGCCGCCGCCGTTCCAACATTCTGTCCTTTTTTTTTTTTTTTTTTTTTTTTTTTTTTAATGCATTTATGTTGCAATGTTGGCTGCTGAGTTGAATTCTGACTTAGTCTTTGATTTTTCAAGATCTTCTTTGTGTTCTTAAGTAATTTTACTATCTTTTGCTCTCCCTTGATTTCTTCACATTGAGAACGTCTTTGGTTTCTTCCTCCTTGTCCTGGAAGCTCAGCAGGTTGGCCTGTGGCACCCCTTTGTTCTCCGCGGGCTCCTGTACTGCTTCAGCCTGTTGCCAGGGTCGGCACCACTGCCCAGGAAGCAGCCCCCAGCCTCAGCTCCATTGCCCGTGCTCAGCGGTCGAAAGCTCGGGGGCACTCCCACCCTGGGGGCCCCGTCGCCCAGTTCCTTGCTGGCGCGCCTGGCTGGCCAGTGTCTGGCAGGGGATCCTGCTCCTTGTCGCGTTCCTCCAGTCTGGAGCTTTTTTTCTCCTTCCCGCTAGGGGAGTCTAGCATCAGAGTCAACAGACTGTCCTCTGCACGCAATGTGCACAACTCCGGGGGCTCTGCTTTTCGCCGCTCCCCCAGGACTCCAAATCACAGCCCCGTCTCCCTCTGCTTGAGCCTGGGTCCCCAGGGATTGGCGTAGGGCTGGAGTTCAGGGCAGTCGGGAGTGGGGCTCAGCATCGCCGGAAATTTTGTTTCTTCCCGCCAGGGCAATACAGCATCAGAGTCAACATTCTGTCCTCTGCGGGCAATGTGCGCGTCTGCGCGCACAATGTGTGCGACTCCGGGGACTCCACTTTTCGCCGCTCCCCTGAGATTCCGCCACACAGCCCCGTCTCCTCCTGCCTGAGCCGGCCGGGGCTCCTGTTTCCTTCCCTCCAGTGCAATTCCGCATCAGAGTCAACATTCCTTCCCTTGTGAGCAATGTGTGCGACTCTGGGGGCCCTGCTTTTCGCCGCTCCCCTGGGATTCCGCCTCACAGCCCCATCTCCCCCTGACTGAGCCTGGGTCCCCAGGGTCTGGCCCAAAACTGGGGCTCAGCGCTGCCAGTTCGAGGGTTCAGCCCAGGCTGGGGGTTTTATTTCCTTCCTGCTAGGGAACGCCAGGCAGCACCCAGCCCTCTCCTCCTCTCTGGCTGCGACCTCTCCGTGCGCGCGTGCGTGCGAGCGCACAGCATGTCTCCGTACCTTAGGCTTTTTTCAGCTCCTCTGATTTTCCTTCTGGTTTTCTATTTCCTTCTTGTTGTAGAATTTTCAGTCAGTCGACTACCTGTAGCTCTGGGCAATGTCCACTCTACATTTTAGTTGTATTCCATTGAAATTGTTGTGTGTTGCTGCGGTTAGGTGTCTACCCGAGCAGCCATCTTGGATCCTCCTGAACATATTTTTCCAAAGTGGATATTCAAATAGCCAACAGGTACATGAAAAGATATTCATCATAATTAATCATCAGGTAAATGCACATCAAAACCACCATGAGATATTACCTCATGCCTGATAGAATGGCTAGCATAAAAAAGACAAGAGATAAGTGCTGGCAAGGATGTGAAGAAATAGAACCCTTGCCGAAACCGGTTTGGCTCAGTGGATAGAGCGTCGGTCTGCGGACTGAAGGGTCCCAGGTTCGACTCCCGTCAAGGGCATGTACATTGGTTGCGGGCACATCTCCGGTGAGGGGTGTGCAGGAGGCAGCTGGTCAATGATTCTCTCTCATTGATGTTTCTAGCTATCCCTCTCCCTTCCTCTCTGTGAAAAATCAATAAAATATATTTTTTAAAAGAATTAGAACCTTTGTGCACTATTGGTGAGAATGTAAATCCGTGCCTCTACAATTTGAAAAGCAGTTTGAAGACTCTTCAAAAAATTAAAAATAGAACTGATCCAGTAATCCCACTTCTGGGTATATATCTAAAGGAAGTAAAATCAATATCTTGAAGAGATATCTCTACCCCATATGTTCATGCAGCTTTATTTAAATAGCCAAAACAAGAAAACAACCTAAATGTTCATCAACAGGTGAATGGGTAAAGAAAATGTGGCATATACATAGATCTATTTTTCTATCATCTATTTCAGCCATTAAAAAGGAGAGTCCTATCATTTGCAATAACACAGATGGACCTCTAGGATATAAATGAAATAAGTCAGAGAAGACAAATCCTATATAATCTCATTTACATGTGGAATCTTTTAAAACACACACACACACACACACACACACACACAGAACTCATAGAAACAGTGAGTAGATTGGTGGTGGCCAGGAGCAAGGAGAGGGGATGGGAGAACTGGGTGAAAGTGATAAAAGAGCACAAACTTACAGGTATAAGATGAGTAAGTTCTTATTGTAACATAACTTACAGCATGGTGACTGCAGTAACTACAAGACTGTATTGTGTAGTTGAAAAGGTGCTTAGAGAGTAGATTTTTTTTCTTTTTTAAAATATTTTTTATTGATTTTTTTACAGAGAGGAAGGGAGAGAGATAGAGAGTTAGAAACATTGATCAGCTGCCTCCTGCACACCCCCCTATGGGGATATGTCCGCAACCAAGGTACATGCCTTTGACTGGAATCGAACCTGGGACCCTTCACTCTGCAGACCGATGCTCTATCCACTGAGCCAAACCAGTTAAGGCTAGAGAGTAGATTTTAAAAGTTCTCACCCCCAAAAGAAGGTTTTAATATGTGATGGGATAGATATGTTAACTGACATTATTGTGGCAACCATTTTGCAATATATACATTATCAAATCATTGAATTACACACCTTGAACTTATTCAATGTTATATGTCAATTCTACCTCAATAAAGTTGGAAATAAATGAATAAATATTTGTTGATTGAATGAGTGGAAAGAAGGAAGAGTAAGTGGAGGAGGCATTCAAATACATTTTAAGCTCAGACCCAGGGCTTTCTGTCCTGTAGTACTTACTTTTCAGATGTAGGTTAACATTTAAAAATTAAACTCAAGGCTGAGGAAAAAGGCACATGTATTGTGTGAGATAGTGGTTTACACTGATAGCTATGGAAAAGTGTGCTTGTATTTCCTATAAAATGTTGTGGATGCTGTTCACCAGATAACACGATACTCTCTATACACAATTCAAAATGAAATCTGTCTGGTTTCAGTGCCAGGAATAGTTGTTATCCTCATTTTTTGGATGAAGAAACTGAGGTTTATAGAGGTTAAGTAACATATTAAAAGCAACTAATTGGCAAGGCCAGCATTCTAATAAATATCTCCTTTCCTCTACTCTAACCCTCAAAACACTGCTCCGTGCCTAAACTCTGAAGACATATTAGTTTTCCAAAGCCCCTTCGCTATATATGACACTAGCCTTTGCGTGACCATGTGCTTTTAAACATACATAAATTAGCCTAATCCAATTTAGAAAGAGTCTAATCCACATGCCTGCCCAGTCACTGGGGCATACATACACACCATTGATCTACCCTCACTGAGTCCCCTGAACACTGTAATCCCCCTTTATTGATCTATGACCTGCCCAATTCTAGAATACACCTCAGTCCTCATCAGAATCTCCAAACATTAAAAATATTCACCCACATAAATATCTGCACGCCCTTGCTAACCAGCCTATAGTTGGGGAAAGTGAAGCATGCCCTTGAGATGTTAAGATGTTAAGAAACTCTGAGATTAGCCCCAATATCTAAACAGGAAGCCTCAGGGGTCCCCTTTTCTCTTTGGAGTCAGCTCTGCTAACTGTGCTTCCCTGTTTGCTTATTCTGCCTAAGAGGTCACAGGAGAAACTCCCCTGAGAGATCCTCACAGCACAATTCCCTCCCCTAGCAGGAGTCCCAGAGGCCAGTAGAATGGAGCTCAAGCTCATAAGAAGCTGAGTGAACAGTCCTTGTCTTTGAATGAGGGCATCTCTGCCTTCTGAGGTGTGGAGCCGGGAGAAGCAGCCACATTCTGCGGCCCAGACTTTAGGAAAAAAAATGGAGGTTGAAGCCAGCGAATGGAACTGTTACCCTTTAAAGTAGTCCCTCAGCTCCTCCCTCCTTTCCTGTTTTTCTCTGGGTTAATCAGCTCAGGATTTCAAGGGAGAAACATAAGGGAGCTGTACTTTGGCTGAGAGCAGACTCGGAGCTGATTAGCAGACTTGGTCCAGATCAGCTTATGGACCAGGAAGGAAAGAAAAGCATCGATATGGAGGTGAGCTTCGGGAAGCTGGCTACTCAGTATTCACTTTGGTGCCTATTCTTTCCTCCCTGAAAGCTTCAAATATTTCACGGATTAAGAAGCCATAGGGTGCAACTAAAGCTTCCATCTGGCTTTAGATTTTAAGTCCATCCGGTTGCATGTCTAGTCCATCTACACTGTACCTTTCGGTGGAAGCAAAACCCCATCGGTATATTAAAACAAAACAAAAAACTATTGTATTCTCCACTCTTCCACTGTGCTTTTAGAACTGTTCTTTCTCGTTCTCGGATCTAAGACCTTCTTCCCTTTTTCCTAGTCAACAGATGGGTGATCCTCATATCTACAATCGGAGTGTGCAACTTCATTAATTAACCCAAATCTCTGCTATTTTCTTGCATTCCCCAGGCAGCCCTTTCACAATTGACCCATTTGTGAACTGACATGGGTTTGACAAATTGATTTTCAGACATGAAATCTCTCTCACTAATCATAAAACATCAGGCATCAGCTAGTAGACAGGTGACCTCCCTCTACCATTTTTTTGTAGTAAATCCAGGGCACTGTCCAGTGTAAGACCATAACTCCATACACTAATACACACTCCATGCCTGGCCAATTTTTTCCACCCAGTTTTGGCCAGTTAATCACGGATATTCAATTTTTCAAATTCCACCCTCTGTACAACACAGAAACATAGGTCACTTCTCTTACAACGTCAGGCACAGATTCTGAACATGGGAGTTGAAAGATTGTCTGTTAAGGGGGATGGAAGAGTAGTTCATGGAGAAATGACCACAGTGAAAACAACATAGACACCAAAACACAAGGAGGTGAATCAGCAGGTTTACAAGCATGAGCTTCAGAGTGAGTCAACTTGGGGTTCAAGTTTGATTGCTACTCACTTCCTTAGTGATCTTGAGCAGAGCACTTCACCTCTGTAACCTCTGTAGCCTCATCTCCTGATAACAATACATGCCTCATAATCCCTCATCATGGATTTAATGAGATGCTTAGCGTGAGCTTGCTTGCATGTAATAAATTTTCAATAAATACTGGTCTTTATTATTAATTTTATTATGGATTCACTCAAATCATTCAGTGCATAAACAAATATATCTTATGTAAAATCTTACAAAAAATCATGGAATTAGCCTGACGACTTGGCAGTGAAGGGTATGATATTTTAAGCATGTAATTTCATTGATTTTGAGATCAGGAATCGCTGAAAAGGAAGGTGATGCTGGGACTGATGAGGATCAACAGCTTCTCCTGAGTGTTTCCAATATGTTTCTCTCTCTTTCTAAGTGCTTTAAATGCATTATCTTAGTAGGTTCTCATGAGAATGTGGATATCTGTGTCCAGTATCATACAGGAAGAAACTGAATCTAAAGATGTTTAGTATCTTGCAACTACTAAAATGTAAGCTTTTTTTTTTTTGCTTTGTTTTACTCTTTCAGCAACTTTCAAATATTCAATTAGTATTATTAGCTATCACTTCATTGTTAATAAAATTACAGCCGTTTATTGTTAAATGAGTTAATATATTAATATATCAATGTTAAATGAATTAATATATTAATATATCAATTATTATATACTATATGAGGTGTTTTTAAATGCATGAAAATTTTAGTGTAATGTGCCCCATTCAAAATGTGTAAAAGAATATGCTATCCTTAAATCAATTATTTTAAACACTTTACTGATAAGAGTTTGTTCACCATAGAAATTTTTATGGTAACCAAGAATATAAAAATAACTAATGTCTCAAAATATTGGAAATTTCCTATGTAATATGGCCATTCACAAGGTATGGATGAATATGCTGACTCTAAAAATTGATTTAAAACATTTTGCTGATATCAGATCTCCCATTGCAGAGTTTTTGTAGTATTAAGAAACAGAGACCATTTTGATGTCCATCTAAGTAGCTAGAAATGATGAAAAAATATACTGTAGCTTAAAAATTACCATGTTTTTCATAGAATTTTTAGATACATATATGAAAGATGAACTTTAAAACATGACTTGAATACTCAACAATTGATGCCCATCCTGTATAAATGTGATTTAGGACAGGAGGTTAAAGAAAGGAGAAACAATTCACAAAAAAGAGGAGACAAACACAGACTGATGATGATAGATTGCTATGAGTTACGGAATCTAAACCTCTCACTCTGTACCCAGAAAAGGAAAAAAATCAACATTTTATTGAACTGGGCTCAAAATTCCCTCTTAGATTTGCCCTGTAGATTGGTGCTTTTTTTCCGTGTAGACAATTGGCAAACCCTTGTTTTTTTCCAAGACACACCTAAATTTGCTTTGATAGGGACTGAGTGTCCTGTGACTTTTCCATCTAAAATGTCTCCATCAATATTCTCCATCCATCTCCATTCCTTCAAATACTGCTTTATTTTCTTCACATATTTTATCCCTACTTTATGTTATATCCTGTATTTTGTTTGTTGATCATCTATCTTTCCAACTAGAACATAAACTACACCAAAGCAAGGATTTGTTTTTACTGCTATGTCCCCACAAGGGAAGAATAGGAATTAATGAACATGAATCAGAGAGTTCCATCTCTGATGATTTCTAAAGGAAAACTTTCATTCTTTCCCTCCAGCTTCCTGTATCAAGACTTTGTGATACTCATGGGCTTAGAAAGGGAGGACCACATCAAGAACTATGAGGTTGACAAGCTGTTCCTGCACAGCAGCTCATTGTGATTAAATAGAGGAAGCAAAGACTTTCCTGGGTCCTCAAGATTTGGGTTATGGAATCAGAGCATGTTAAATAACAAAACCTCTATATATATCTAGACCCAAGTCAATGGAAAGAGCCAACCAAACCAGCAGTGTCTCCGAGTTCATTCTCCTGGGACTGTCCTCCCGGCCCGAAGACCAGAAGCCACTCTTTATTCTGTTCCTCATCATATACCTGATCACTCTCACAGGGAACTTACTCATTATTTTGGCCATCCACTCTGACCCCCAACTCCAGACCCCCATGTATTTCTTTTTGACTTTCCTGTCTTTCACTGATATTTGCTTCGCAACAACCATTGTCCCCAGGATGCTAGTTAGCTTTCTATTAGAAAAGACAATCTCTTATGCTGGGTGTCTAACTCAGATGTATTTTATTTATGCTTTGGGTAACACCGACAGCTTCCTCCTAGCAGTCATGGCCTTTGACCGCTATGTGGCCATCTGTGACCCCTTCCACTATGTCACCACCATGAGCCATCACCGCTGTGTTCTGCTGGTGGCCTTTTCCTGCTCATTTACACACATGCACTCTCTCCTACACACACTTCTACTGAATCATCTCACCTTCTGTGACTCCAATGTTATCCACCACTTCCTCTGTGACCTTAGTCCCCTGATGAAATTGTCTTGCTCCTCCACATTTATCAATGAAATTGTGATAATGACAGAGGGGCCTATTGTTTTGGTGACCCCGTTTCTATTCATTACTTTCTCTTACATGCGAATCCTCATCACAGTGCTCAAAATCCCCTCAGCAGCTGGAAAATACAAAGCCTTCTCCACTTGTGGTTCTCACCTCACTGCGGTAACACTCTTTTACGGAAGCATCTTTTATATCTACTTACAGCCCCTCTCCACCTACTCTGCCCAGGACCACATTGCAACAATTGTCTACACGGTTTTGACCTCAATGCTAAATCCTTTTATCTACAGCCTGAGAAACAAAGACCTGAAACAGGGCCTGAGGAAGCTGATGGGCAAGAGAATAGCCCAGGCAGCTCCCTCCTGACAAACCCACTGGAATCTGCTCCATTTGGATCTGGCTTCTACTGGCTCTTGATGAACAGTTATATTGTTGAAGGTTAGAACCTTTAAACCATGTGAGACAAGGCTATTGAGGGCACTTACATCCATTGATGACAGCTCCACCAATTGGCCCTGCCTCTGCTTATATGATACCCTTCCTCACTATTCCTCCACTTCCCTACAAAGTAGATTCTTCACTTTCTCATCTTCCAAATACTGTTATAATTCTTTTCCTCCAAATATTTCCTAAACAAATTTCTTTTTTTTTATTAAGTCATCCTCCAAAGCCCTTCACATTTCAATATATTGCTGAAAATCATTACTTAATGTATAGATGTTGAATGCCTTAGCAAATACTTGAAGAGAGAAAGAATGGAGAGAGGGAAGAGGAGAAGGTAAAAGGTTACATTTTAGATAATTTTAACATTTTGAGGATTTTTATAATGCCTTATTGTACTTTTTCAAAAAACTTTTATCTTTCTGTCTAGAGGAACCTCTCACACCATCATTTTTGTCTGTCCTTACTTTATCATATTACTATGGCTTTATTTCTTTTAAATTTTCTCTCATATTTTATCATACAATTAAAAAATGCTAATGACCAGGAATAACAAGAACCAAGAGTGATAACATTATCCATTTCACAGTGGGGAGGTTAGAACCATTTTCACTCCATCTATCCTAAAACTAAAGTTTAAAAGCATGTGAATTAATATTTTATTCCAGAAACTCCCACCCTTAGAAATCTAACATATTGAAATATTATCACAAATGTATATTGAATATATATGTATCTTATATAATAAAAAGCTAATATACAAATCAACCAAACAGCAAAGGACCAGTCACTATGAAGCGCACTGACCACCAGGGAGGCAGATGCTCAATGCATGATGGTGGTCACTGTGCTCCCAGAGGGGAGTGCTGCTCAGCCAGAAGCTGTGAACTGGGTCATGGCTGGCGAGCGAATTTGCAGTGGCGGGAACCTCTCCTTCCTCCGAGGCAGCTCAAAAGTGTCCAGCTGATGGCTTAGGCCCACTCCCTGCAGCCCCTGAAGGCTCCTGGACTGTGAAAGGACACAGACGGGGCTGAGGGCCTCCACTCCCCCGAGTGCACAAATTTCATTCACTGGGCCTCTAGTGTATATATAAAATCCTAGTTTATAGTAGGTAAAAAATTGGCCACAAACTACTATGATATCAATAAAGATTAGAAAAAATAATTATGATTAATTCCATAGAACGTAATGATATACAGCAAGTTCAAAAAAATCTCTATTATTTTCTTGAAAAGATACTAAGTAGATACATTGAGATATGAACAAAGTATATAAATATGAATCTAATGTGTTTTAAATATATAATATATATGTGTATATAGTCACTAGAGAAAGAATTGAAGTGCAGAAGCGGGCAGAGAGGAGAGAATTTCCACTCTATACAGATTTGTAATGTCTGAATTTGTTTAAATAAATATTCATAGCTCATGGAATTTAAAACTATGAATAAATTAGATGACCAATGCAATGGTTTTTCGTAAGATACCCGCTGAAGAGAGACTGTCTAGGTTCTTGTTTATCTGACAAACATCCTTATCATGAATGGTAGTTTGATGTAATTTGGCATTCTAATTACCAAAATGGCATCTCTGTTGCCCTGCTGCACAAAAAGATGTTGTCAGTGAGAAACAAGAGATCACTCTGTGTTCCTCTGTGCTCTCTGCCATAACCACAGTCTATAGAAATACCACACCAAACGTGGCCATGCTGCTGCTGCTGCATAGGCGTTGGGAGGGCTGACTCTAATTCTGTCCAGGCTTTATACCAGGCTTGGGCACAGGAGCCTGATCTTTGTTTTTGGAACCTGACAAGCTAATTCTAAAATCTCAATGGAAATGAAAATGACCTGAAACAGCCAACATGATCTTGAAAAAGAAAAATGACAAATTTGGAGCACACACCTTAGCAAATTTTAAGACTTAACTACAAAGTTGAAGTAATTAAGGCAGTGTGGCATTTGTATAAGATTGTATAAACAGAATAATGTGACAAAATAGAGCATCCAGAAATAAATCCTTGTTTCTATGATTACTTGATTTTGGGGCAAAAGTGTCAATGCAGTTTAATGGGGAAAGGAAGATCCTTTCAATGCATTATACTGGAGCAACTGGGCATACACATGAAAAGCAATCCTTGACCTTTCTCCGCACCATACACAAAAATTAACTCAAAGTGGCTCAGAGACCTAAGCATGATGGCTAAAAATATAAAATTTCTTGAAGAAAACAGATGACTGAAGATTTCTCAGTCAGAACAAAGAGGACTAACCACATACACAAAGTTAATTTTTTTTAAAAAAAGATGAGCTCTTACTACTGTGGTAGAGAGAGCAGCTTTACTCTTCTAGGTTCTTCCTAGACATTAAATCAGCAAGAGGCAGATTAACAAGAGAAAATAGCCAAATTAAATTACATAGGTATGTATGGGAACTCCACATACATGAGAGAGTCAGAGAGCCTATATACCTGAGAGGTTCAGTGATAGAAAGGGAAAATGAGGCATATATGATCACTGGAGCTGAGGATGAGGTAAGGCACCTTGGAGCTTTAGGGGGTAGGAAGGTCATTCATAGGACAATAAAGAGAAGGTCATTCAAGATGACAATAAAAAGACAACAATTACTTCAGTAATTAGAAGTTTTCCCTGCCCTAATGATAGGCCAATTAAAAAAAAAAGACTAACCACAAAAGGAAAGTTATTCAATTGCCTTTTATAAAAATTTAAAACTTTTGCTAATCAAAAGACCCCTTAAGAAAGTGGAAAGATAAAAATATTCACAGTGCATATATCTGCTAAAAGATATATTCAGAATATACATATAGAGCTCGTACAAATCAATAAGCAAAAGCATACAACTCATTTTTTTTTAAAGTGGGCAAAAAACATAAACAGGAATTTTATAAAAGAAGAAACTCAAATGGTCAAGATCAAGTGTGAACAGGGACTTGTCATCATTACTGATCAGAAAGAGGCAAATTAAAGCCACAATGTCATACTACTGAACAGTCAATGGCATGGCTACAGTTTAAGACAATACAAAATTTTGATAGGATTTGGAACAACTCAAAGTCATATATTGTAAAATTGTAGAATAACTTTGGATAACATTTTGGCAATTCCCAATAAAATGAAATGTGCAACTACCTTACTTATTTTTTCAAAAAATTGTAACAGCTTTATGTTACGAAGCGATGAACCACCGGAGCCAATTTGATTTAGCATGCTAGAGTTTATTACAGATTCGAATCCGGGCTCAAACCTTGGCTGACGCAGCAGCCGGCAAACACCCAGGTGAGAGCCCCGATGGAGGGGCAGTCCCTCCTCTTATACCTCTTTTTCCCCACCCCTCCCACCTTTGGTATGTCACTCCCAGATTGGCCCCTCAGGACAAAGACCTGGCCTTCCTGAGCTATTTCTCAGGTAGTTTACACTACCTGGCCTGTTTTTGCCTCAAGCAGAATGTCTGTTCTGACTTCAAACAGAAGTTCAGGATGCTGCTGTTTTGATGACGCCAATCTCCTAGCCAGGTCTGGAGGTCTGCATATTTTACTACAAGGGAATTCCCGGCACTGAGTTATAACTGACTTTATTTATTTTTTTTTAACTTTTCCCCCTTGGCCAGGTCTGTCTCCAGAGTCCTTATCTCTTGGGCAGATGAGGCCCACTGTCACACTTTATTCACAACTAGAGGCCAGGTGCATGAAATTCCTGCAAGGGGGGGGGGGGGGGGGTCCCTCGGCCCAGCCTGCACCCTCTCCAATCTGGGACCCCTCAAGGGATGTCTGACTTCCCATTTAGGCCCTATCCATGCAGGATCAGGCCTAAACTGCAAGTAAAACATCCCTCTCACAATTCAGGGCTGCTGGTTCCCAACTGCTTACCTGCCTGCCTTCCTGATTGTCCCTATCCACTTCTGCCTGCCAGCCTGATCACCCCTAACCACTCCCTTGCCAGCCTAATTAATGCCTAACTGCTCCCCTGCAGCCTGTTTGCCCCAAACTGCCCTCCCCTGCAAGCCCGGTCCCCCCAAACTGTTCTCCCCTGCAGTCCTGATTCCCCCCAAGTGCCCTTCCCTGCAGACCCGGTTGCCTCCAACTTCCCTCCTCTGCTGACCTGGTCACCCCTAATTGCCCTCCCCTGCAGGCTTGATCACCCACAACTACCCTCCCTTGCAGGCTTGGTCCCTCCCAACTGCGCTCCCCTGCTGGCCGTCTTGTGGCAGTAATCTTATGTCCACATGGGGGCAGGATCTTTGACCACATGGGGGCAGCCATCTTGTGTGTTGGAGTGACAGTCAATTTGCATATTATTCTTTTATTCTATAGGATAGAGGCCTGGTACACAGGTACGGGCTGGCTGGATTGCCCTGAAGGGTGTCCCGGATCAGGGTGGGGGTTCCCTTGGGGTGTGGGGTGGCCTGGGCAAGTCCCGTGGTGGTTTGCAGGCCAGCCACGCCCCCCTCGCCCCACCCCCCTCCCCCCAGTGACTCAAACGGAGGCCCTGGTATCTGGGATTTATTTATCTTTTATAATTGAAACTTTGTAGCCTTGAGTGGAGGCCTGGGCCTGCCAGGGTGTGTGGAAAGCTTGGCTTCTTCCATTACCAGGGGCAATTCAAGCCTCCTGCTCTCTCTAGCTCTGTGGCTGCCGCCATTTTTTGTTGGGATTTATTTATCTTCTGTAATTGAAACTTCGTAGCCTTGAGTGGAGGCCTGGGCCCACCAGGGTATGTGGAAAGCTTGGCTTCCTCCATTGCCTGGGAAACCCAAGCCTCCTGTTCACTCTGTGGCAACAGCCATCTTGGTTGAGTTAATTTGCATACTTCTCCTGATTAGCTGGTGGACATGGCTTGTGGTTGTAATGGAATGATGATTAATTTGCATATTACTCTTTTAGTAGATAGGATAAGCCAAACTAAAACAACCCAAGTGTTCAACAGGAAACAGATAAATCATCAGTATAAAGCCATACACTTGATATTTAAATCATCTCACTGTATTTGAATTATTATTTAATGTTAAAAGAAGTGGATGACCTTGACATGATGAGCAAAGACTCTGGGAAGTATTCTGCATTGATGCGCAATATAGATTAATGCCAGGCAAACATGGTTGTGCCAATATTGCCTCTTGGACATCACTATGATTCTTTGAATGCCTGTTGGTGTAGTTTTCCATTCAAACCCATATCTGGTGTAGTCAAAAGATCAAATTTTAGATTCCAACATACTGAGCAGACAACAGCAAGGTGGCTCCCTCATACCCAAAGACTTGCTTAATCAGGGTGTTGTCCTGATTTAGAGAAACATAATGTAGCAGTTGTTAGCTGACAGTCTTAGTATATCCAGTAAGGTTCAATGAAAGGAATCCTCTTAGGGATACAGAGAATCAGCATGATAAGTATAACAATAAAATGTGACTAAATGATATCCTAATCTAATAGCATCTAGGCAGGTCATCATGGTAGAGTAACATGTTGTCACTCTAGAACTTCCCCCCCCACTCCCCCCCCCCCCCCCCCCCCCCCCCCCCAGCAAATGGTTACAGGAAGTCTTTGGGATACTTGAACGGAGCTGCACCTACCAAGTGAATATGCTCACCTGGCAATCTCTTGAAGAACACAATACTTTTTTGTGCATGTAGGTTACTTGAATTAAGCTCATGTCATAAATACGCATGGCAACAATACTTGTGGTCACATAACTTTGGCCTAGAGAATTAAAAGGGACTAAGGGTTGTTGGGAGTTTGAATGAAGAAAGTACTTTCCTAGAGAATTACCATTATATTCTAAATGGCCACTAGAGGGAGTCCTCTTCCAGGAAACTGGCAAAACTTGGCGATTAACCCAGAAATAGGATGAAGCTGTATTTGAATAGACCATGCATTTACTAAACTGACTCAACATCTTGCTTGTCGTTGAGTCTGAAAGAGAACACACACCCTCACCCAAGAAAGAAAAATTGCCAGGTTGATAGCAATAGGACCTAATGTATTTAAACAGTGGTGGCCAGTTAGGATCAGGTAAGAAGTTCATTTGTGGGAACATTATGACAAGCCTAAACTATGTCAAGATGTTACTGCTAAGCATGATATTTACTGGTATTCTCTTAGAGCCATAGTGCCAAAAAAGTAGAAAGGAATTTTGACTTTCTGTGATACAACTGGTAGAGACTGAACAGATTAAGGATCAACCATAGGTCATCCTCATGGGAGACAAATGGGCAGTGTACCACAATACTATCTAAATCCACCCACCTAAAACTTATTCCTTGGTGGGTGGAGTAGTGTATGCTCCCAGACCAGATAGAACCTAGAGTTTACTGAGCAATGACCTTTAATAATTACACCAGTTGTGGGAAATGTGTGGCTGTTGAGAAAATGATATTTTTACAGGGAAGGTTAGGAAATTGTCAGGGTTATAACTAATGTGGACATGTTGCACATTATTTAATTTATCTGCCACAACTATGTGGAATAGT
This sequence comes from Pipistrellus hanaki, assembly GCF_964339955.1. Taxonomy (NCBI): domain Eukaryota; kingdom Metazoa; phylum Chordata; class Mammalia; order Chiroptera; family Vespertilionidae; genus Pipistrellus; species Pipistrellus hanaki. The sequence goes on along the minus strand of NC_140513.1, from coordinate 14,464,229 downwards.
AAGAAATTTTTACACTGAGTTATGAAAATGGAACAAGGGTATAAAATGGTTGCCAGACTTAAAAGATATTTTGGGAAATCAAACTAGAACTTACAATTGATGTAATACTCAGGAGGCTTACTGGCAAGAGAGAAAAGTAAATTTAACTTTAGAAAAGTAATATATATAACTGAATGCCTTTTTTAAAGCCTATAAAATGCAAATGATAGTGGGAAAGAAGAGGGAGGGAAATAAACTGAAAAAAATGTATCAGAAATATGAGGGAATATAGTCATGGTTCAACGTGATTATTGGGAGATATTCTAACTACTAATTGGATGATGGATGTCTTAATGTTGCAGATTCTTTAAATGTCTACTTTTGTGCATCAAATATTGTATATATTACTATATCAAGACTTTTTTGCATTATTTCTTTTTCTAATTTTGTTTTTTTATTTTTCACTTACAGTTGACATACAATATTATATGTATGTAACAGTAATTTATGTGACTTATGATGTGATCACTCCAATAAATCTAATGCCCACCTGACACCATACATAGTTATAATACTAGAGACCTGGTGCACGAAATTCCTCAGCCCAACCTGCACCCTCACCCATCAGGCCTAAACAGGCAGTCGGGCATCCCTCTTATAGTCCACGACTGCTGGCTCCCAACTGCTTGCCTGCCTGCCTTCCTGATTGCCCCTGACCGCTTCTGCCTGCCAGCCTGATCATTCCTTAACCATTCCCATGCCAGCCTGATTGATGTCTAACTGCTCTCCTGCCAGCCTGGTCACCCCTAACTGCCCTCCCCTGCAGAGTTGATCACCTCCAACTGTCTTCCCTTGCAGGCCTGGTGCCTTCCAACAGCCCTCCCCTGCTGGCTTGATCACCCACAATTGCCCTCTCTTGCAGGCCTGGTCTCTCCCAACTGCCCTCCCCTGCTGGTGACCATCTTATGTCTACATGGGGGCAGGATCTTTGACCACATGGGGCAACTCTCTTGATCTTGGTCATTCTGCATATTACTCTTTTATTAGATAGGATAGAGGCCTAGAACATGGCTGGGGGTCAGCTGGTTTGCCCTGAAGGGTGTCCCAGATCAGGGTGGGGGCTCCCTTAGGGCGTGGAGCGTCCTGGGTGAGAGGCCTGTGGTGGTTTACTGGCCAGCTATGCCCCCCGGTGACCCAAACGGAGGCCCTGGTATCTGGAATTTATTTACCTTCTACAATTAAAACTTTGTATCCTGGAGCAGAGCCAAGCCTTCTGCTTGCTCCTTGGCTGCCTCCATTTCTGTCTGGATTTGTTTACCTTCTATAATCGAAACTTTGTAGCCTTGAGTGAAGGCTTAAGCCGGCTAGGGCAGGTGGAAACCTTGGCTCCTGGGAAACCTAAACCTCTCTGAGGCTGTAGCTGTCTTGGTTTGGGTTAATTTGCATACTTTCTCTGATTGGCTGATGGGTGTGGCTGGTGGGTGTGGTAGAGGTATGGTCGATTTGCATATTATTCTTTTATTAGATAAGATTCTTAACTATATATCCCCATGATTATTCTGTACTTGCCAACTTATACTTCGTAATCCCTTCTCCTTTTTCACCCATCCCCCCAACTCCCTCTCCTATTGGGTAACTGCCAAAATAATTATTTTTTAAATGTCTTAGGAATATATGGCAAAGAAATATTGACAACTGTCAGAGGTAAACTGAATGGAAAGAATTAACAGATGAACTGTAATCATTTCTTCATTCTCCGGACAGCCTGAGAATTTTACTCTTGGTTCCACATCTTTTAACAGTAATTCAAAGAATATACCTGACCTAAGATATATTAGGATCATTCTATTTAGTGAACCAGAGTGTGTGCCTGTTTGTCAAGATTACCTATTGGGTAACTAGTAATTAACAAAAGTCAGCTATACAGAAATATAGGCGCTAGAAATACATCCTTAAGAGGGCTGCATGATCATCAGGACATAAAAGGCAAAGGGACCCCAGGTCTGGTGCAATTCTTGACCTAAGTAAAGATTAACATTGAGGTGAGCCAGGCCAACAGAGCTGGATACCTGCATCTATATGGACTCTGTTAGGGTCACTTGAACTAAATTGGATCTTGGCAGGATACCCCTTAGGCTTCCATTGAGGACCTTTAGGGAAATTTGCTCTGTTTCTTGTAAGGATCTTTCGGACAAGGCTTTTCTTTGTATTGCACAGTAATCTCTTCATGAAAACCCTCAAGAGATATTTTTCCCCAATCACAGAGCCATATTTGGTAGTGTGTCTCCTAAATGAGAGATTTACTCTTATCTCTTGGATACTGAAAACTATATCAAAGATCTTCTCACCTTTTCCCTTTGGCTATTAGGGAGCTCAGAGTTAAATGAGCTGCTAATCAAGTTATCAGAACTTCCTAACTAATTTTGTGTGCTTGCCTCACACCATCATCATCTTCCTAATACCTTCTCTTTTTTTTTCTTCTTGTCTGTCAGCTATTTTTTTATTTGATGTTGTTCATTGTATCTATCTTTCTAAACAACACCATTATTTTTAGAAGAGAATAAAGTAGAAAAAATAAGAAAGAGAAGGAAGTATGGAAGAAAAGTAAAGTGAAGTGAAAAAACTCACCCAGCAAAACATTTGACTAGTTGTTTCTTTGTGAATCTGGAGTATCCAGAGGATAAGGTTCAAGAATCTAAAATCTAGATTAATGGGAAGTCTAGTCTCTCTCCTGAGCATGCCCCCTCTCCTTTGATATGTACAGAAATTCCTGAGGACCCTTCTTAGCATTGAATTAGTAAGGCCTGCATTCTTCTTCTTGATCCAAGATCCCTGGAGAATAGATGACTTCACTTCCGCTAACAGAAGCCAGTAGCTAGGTGGAGCTGCTAGGCCACTTTTGCAGCTTGGTACATTTCTAAGAGCTTCCCCAAGGGATAAACCATATAAAGCATTATTCTCACTCCATACTGAAAATCCAACACTAAGGAACCCTGATATCAACATCCCTTGAACCCAGATAACTTGATGCTATCTCATACAACAATACACAACTCCAATTTACCTTCATCACTGTCCCTGGACAAGTGTGTCCACAGGCACACACATATAGACACACACCAAACCATACCTTTTCGTTCCCTGAAAAGTGTCTCCCCATGTTAACCTATCCCACCTATATCAAAAAATAATAACAAGTCACCTCTATTGACACCCCCTCTTCCAAAATACTCATCATTGATTCTCAACCCTTAATCACCTACTAATAGGAAAGCTGAGTCACACCTATTAGATGTGACCACCATTCAGAGGAGGCTCTGGGAATATTCTCAACACCAAGTAGGAAGGACCTCACATTCTCCATTCCCTTTGCTATGCTTTGCTTTCTAAGCCTGAAGAAGGCAAAAAGCAGAGTTCCCTGGGGGGACAGCGTGGAGAGAGAATATCCTTTTCCCTCAGTGCGCAAGGAACTCCAAGGAGGCCTGGTGAACAGAGATTAAGCCATTACAGGATTGGAGAGGTCTTGGGACATGTAAGTCCTGAGCTCAGTGACTCTGGGTAACTCTAACTTCTGAAATGATGAGTCAGTGTGGGGCTGGGGGCCAGAAGTAGGGAGTTAGAAAGGAATTTGAAAGTGCTGGGGACTTGTTATCCCTGTCGTCCATAGTGCTACCTTCCTTGTTTGAGGTGGGGGAGGGGAGGATGTAAGGAGGCTGGAGCCTTTAGCTGAAGTGTGGATTCTGAATAAATTTGCAGATATGGTGTGGAAAAGGCTTCTGCATCTGGAAAGACTGCAGTGGAGAGAAAACATCTGGATGTTGGAAGCAACCGGAACTAAATAACTCCACCTTCACAGTCCACACCTGCCTGGTATACCTTCCTCAGGCCTGCCATCTGAGAACAGTGAGTTCCAAAAGTGTTCATGAATCAAACTAATTGTCAAAACTAATTTTGAGTGCTTTGATAAGATATCAATGAATCAGGAAAGGGATATCCATGTGTTATTGTCAGAATTCACCAAACAAAATTGAGGGCTCTCTGTGTGTACAAAAAGGAATGGGTGATTACTATCACTCAGCCTCTGGTTCTCTCATGTTTGGTTAACCTAAGCGCAGACTGGGCAGATTTCCAAGGTTTTACCATGACTGGCTACTTACTTTACTCAAATATTTTTCTTTGTCTGACAATACAGATAGCTAACTTTGGGGGGTGACCACTTGCCAGGCATTGTGCTTCTACATGCTTTAATTCATTGAGTCTTCCTGATAACTCTATGAGATGGGTACTCCAATTGTCCCCACTTGATGGATGGAGAAACTCTGTCACAGAGAGTTAACTAACTCGCCCTAGACCACTTACCTGGTAAGAACAGGACCCATACCCAGAAAGTGGACCGTGCTCTTTGTCTCCATGCAGTAACACCTCTATAGCAGCCAAAACATGTTCCCTCTTTAGGGAGAAGCCAAGAGGCCTGGATTCCAGTCTTATTTCTAATAATGAAATGTCATGATAATTAAGGTCCTTCCTTCCACTGGTCCTCAAGTTACTCTTCTTTAAAATGAAGGGGTTAAACTACATGGTGTCTAAAAGTTTCTTCAGCTCAAAGTTTCTCTGAGTCATTTTCAAATTCGAGCAATAAGAAACCAGAGTCACCTTCTGGGAATGAAGGAAGGGCCCTGCCATTCCAGGATGGTCTCTGCTCTACCCACAGTGAATTAAATGAAATGTTGCTCTTTAGACGTCAGCTCGAGGTCCACTGTGTTTCTTCCTTACATCTGCTTAGAATCCTAAGTGACCATCCAGGCATTCTTTCATCCTACAAATATTTATCAAGGGACTATTCTGTTCCAGGCACCGTTCCAGGGCGGATGGTGTAACCAAAAACCAGACACAGTCCTCATACTTGGGCAGCTCAGAGCCTAGTAGGGAAGACAATATTGTCAAGTATTAAGATACATTTCCATGTTACGTGTGCAAGAGAGTTGCCTAATCCAGAATTGGTGGAAGAACTGTCAGTCAGACTTCTAAAAGGATGTGAGAGCTGTTCTGAGCCTGAATGATTTGTCACCTGGGCTGACAGAAGAATGGGTATTTCAGGCAATATTAAGTCCCTGGCAAGAAGAAGTAAGAGATGTCTGACAACTAGAACATGGAATGCAAAAGGGGAGGGAGGCAGACAAGATAAGGCCATTGGGCCAGTAGAAGCCATCAGAGGAAGCTCAGTGGGCCACAGGAAGGAGCTGGCCTTTTGTCTGTAGGTTAAGGGAGGCATATGCAGCAGGAAAGTGACTGTTATGGGTTTAATTGTGTCCCCAAAATAGATATATTGGACTCCTATTTTCCAGTATCTCAGAATATGATCTCATTTGGAAATAGGATCTTCACTATGGCAGGAATCAAGTTAAAATGAGGTCATTAGGGTAAATTCTAATCCAAAATGATTGGTGTTCTCATAAAAGGGGGAAATTTGGACACAGAAACATACATGAATACTGGAAGAGGATGTGAAGGGACGCTGGGAGCAGACCACCAAGGTGGTCTACAGGCCAAGGTGGGAGGCATGTAGACTCTTACCTCACAGCCATCAGAAAGAACCAACCCTGCCAATAGCTTAATTGTGGACTTCTACCCTTCAGATTTGTGAGATGGTAAATTTTTGTTATGCCCCTCAATTTGTGGTATTTTGTTACCTAGCAAACTAATACAGTGACTTCTTCAAACTTGCATTTTTGAATAGTGATCTGTCTATAGCACACATGTCAAACACAAGGCCCGCGGGCCAAATCCGGCCCGCCAGGCCTTGCAATGTGGCCCGCACCGCGCTGTCATCACTGCACTCCGCTGCGTTCCATCACAATGACGCGCGGTGACATAGGAGGCTTGTGATCTCGCCGGCCGCCTCGCCGGCCGCCCGCCATACTTGCTATCTATTACGCATGCGCATAGATAACAAGTCACGTGAGATTCAGGAGGCGTGACCTATAGTCGGGCATCCGATGTGGTTGTGCGGGTGGCAGAGCAGAGGAGAGAGTGAGTGTGCGGGCATAAAAAATACACAGCAGAAGCTGCCAGTTCCTGGCATAAAGTGCAGGCATAAAAATCGCAACAGAATCTGCTATCTGTACCCAGCCAGGCATTTTTTGACTGACTTTTTTTTTCTCCACTCCATCTGCCAAATCAAGCTATCCCTGTGCAGTTTTCAACTTTTTCCTTCTAACGCAGATTTCCAATAAACTACATCTTTTACTGCCAATATTGATCCCAAAATGTCCAGGAAAAGAAAAGTTGACAGTGAAGGCAGACAATTTAATGACAAATGGGAAAATGAATACATATTTGTGCTTAGAGAGGGCAAACCAGTGTGTATATTGTGTTATGAGACAGTGTCGGTGATGAAAGAGTACAATATACGTCGTCATTTTGACACCAAACATAATGTTAAGTATGGCAAATATACTTTGGAAGAAAAGCATAAAATTGTTAAAGAACTAAAAGGCAAACTACAATCACAGCAGCAAATGTTTACAAAGGCTACAGCGAAAAATGATGCTGCAGTGAAAGCAAGCTTTATAGTGGCTGAAGAAATTGCCCGTACTTCAAGGTGTTTTTCAGAGGGTGCCTTTTTGAAGCAATGCATGCTAAAAGTATGTGAGCAAGTATGCCCAGACCAGATACAGAGTTTTCAAAATGTCAGTTTGTCAAGAAACACCATTGCAGATAGAGTTCAAGAACTCTCAGGAAATCTATCATCACAGCTGGCTGAACAGGCATGCAGTTATCTCTCTTTTTCACTTGCTATCGATGAAAGCACAGACAACACTGATACAGCGCAGCTGTCCATCTTTATACGTGCTACGAAGACCGACCTCTCTGTCACTGAGGAACTTTTGGATGTAGCTGCCATGCATGGGACGACGACTGGTAGAGACATATTTGAGGCTGTGGAGAAATCTATAAATAATTTTAAATTACCCTGGGAAAAGTTGGTGGGGCTAACTACCGATGGCGCACCTTCAATGTGCGGAGAAAAGAAAGGCTTGGTTGGACTAATGAAGGAAAGAATGCAAAAAAGTCACTGCCACACACCCTTGATTACTTATCATTGCATTATCCACCAAGAGGCTATGTGTGGAAAAGTTCTGGACATGAATGACATAATGACCACAGTCATTAAAACTATTAACTTTATACGGGCACGTGGCCTGAATCATCGCCAGTTCCAGCAGTTTTTACAGGATGTGGGTGCAGAGCATGGAGACGTGCCATACCACACAGAAGTATGATGGCTGAGCAAGAGCGCAGACCTCAAAAGATTTTTTGAGCTCAGAGAACAAATTGCTCTTTCCATGGAAAGTAAAGGAAAGCCCTTGCCTGAACTGTCGGATCCCGCCTGGCTATGTGATTTTGCTATGATGTGTGACATATGCGAGCATCTCGCCCAACTGAATCTGAAGCTGCAGGGACGCAAACAAGTCATCACGAAGATGTCTGACATGATCACAGCATTCCAGCGTAAACTTCAACTATGGAAGTCCCAACTGGAACAGGACAATCTTGCCCACTTTCCCGTTTGTTTGAGTATCTCAACCACTATTTCTGGTACTTTTCCTTGCAGTCGGCTGGCTACCAAAGTTAGCCGTTTACTAAGTGAATTTGAGCGGCGCTTCTCTGACTTTAGAACACAGCACTCAGGCTTTGACATCTTTGCCAATCCTTTTACAGTTGATGTCAACAATGTGCCTCATCACCTTCAGATGGAGATAATCGAGCTTCAGTCTGACAGTGGCCTGAAATCAAGGTTTCAGGATGTTGAAATTGAGGACTTCTACCCTCTACTGCCCCCTGACTCAATGCCAGAGCTCCGACTTCATGCTGCCCGTATTCTATCCATGTTCAGGAGCACCTATCTTTGTGAACAGATGTTTTCAATAATGAATCTGAACAAAAACAAGCACAGATCACGCATTACCGATGACAACCTCCATGCTGTTTTGCGGGTTGCTACAGCCCAAGAAATAAAACCGAACATTGACTCATTGATCCAGGGAAAACGGTGTCAGACATCTAGCCAGAAAACAAAACAATGAGCATTTTAGGTACATTCCAATATTACTGTTTTGCTTGATACCAATATTACTGTTTTGCTTGATAGCATGTGAGTTGGTTAACAGCACTGTTAAGGAAAAGATTGTTCCACTCATTTTAAATTCACATTTCTGGTTAACATTGTCAGTTTATGACTGTTCAGTAAACCATTCGGCCCGCGATTTAGGCTGGATTTTAGATTTTGGCCCCTTCTCTGATTGAGTTCGACACCCCTAGTCTATAGTATAGAGAACACATTAAAAGGGGACAGGAATGGCTGCAAGGAGGCTGTTTTGAAGGAGGAGATAATAAAGGTCTTCATGAGGCCAGTGAGAACAGAGAAAGAGAGAGCAGCAGGCTGGGGAGATTATAGGGGTAAAATCTCCAGGATATCATCATAGGTTGAGAAATGGGAAGAAATGAGAAATCAAGGGCAGTGCCTGATCCATGTCTCTAGTTCAGATAAACATGTGGCCAGAGTAAAGGCTAGTCATCCACTCTATCCAGAACCACAGGCATGAGTTCTATAATACAGGCAACTTGGGGACTCACTGAAGAGTCACCACATTCCGCTTGCCAACCAGTTCTGACTTTTATCTTGCTGTTCCCCCCAGCTTAATGTGTGTGAGTTCATTTTCTCCACAAATATTTATTGGCCACTCACAATGTGCCAGAGACTCTACTGACCTCTGCGGATATAATGGTGAGGTAAAGGAAACAGGATTGCTGCGTAATATGTCAAGACCAATATTGATTACATAAATAAATGACTCATTACAGACTGTGGTCTGAAGGAAGGCAAGAGTTCTATGACAGCATAAAACAAGGTGACTTGATCCAGGAAAGTATTGGCTGGGCTGAATGAGATCCAAAGGACAATAGAGGAGAAAAGCATACAGGGCAAGGACCAACAATCACAAGCCAGTGCAGGGAGGAGCCTGACACATTTGAGGAACTGGGTGAAGCCCCTGAGGCAAGTAAGCCTGAGGGGAGGCTGGAGAGGAGTAGGGACTCAACAAGTACTTAATTAGTGGTTCTCAACCTTTCTAATGCCGAGACCCTTTAATACAGTTCCTCATGTTGTGGTGACCCCCAGCAATAAAACTATTTTCATTGCTACTTCATAACTGTAATTTTGCTACTGTTATGAATCATATGTAAATATCTGTGTTTTCCAATGGTCTTGGGAAATCCTGCTAGCGGTTCTCAACTTGCGGATCAAGACCCACAAGTTGAGAACCGCTGTACTAAATGAAGAGGGACTTTGTGCTGGCTTACGCAGTGTCTTCCTAAAATTCATACTCACCAGAACCTTAGAATGTCCCCTTACTTGCCAATAGGGTCTGTATACAAATAATCAAGTTAAGCTGAGGCCATACTGGATTTAAATGGGTTCTAATCCAATAACTGTAAATCTTAAAAGAAAAGGGAAATTTGGACACATACTTGGAGAGGAGAATGCCACATGAAGACAGACACAGAAGGAAGACAGAGGAAAGACAGCCATGTGAAGAAAGAGGAAGAGATTGAAGTGATGTATCTATAAGCCAAGATCAGGAACAGAATCATTCATATTTTTACTCTCAGTATTAGGTACCCAGTGAGTATTTAATACAATGGTATTGTATAACCATGAGAGCATAAATCCCCAGTGACTGGGAGTGTTTTAGAAATATGTTCATTTATAATATAGTTTTTTGCTGAGTGTTAATGAAAATTGTGGCTGACAGGGTGATCATAAACACCGTGTGCTAAGTCAACAGGCATCTTATTTACCTGATCCACTTAACTGTTTGTTTCTTTTTGTGTAAGTGTTTGATTACAAGGGTAGTAGAGAGATGCACCTCAACCTGAAATATCTAAATAAGTGTTTATAGAGAACTAGGTGTGGGGGGGGGGGGGGGGAAATGCATCACTGAGGTCCACCTGGTATTCTGTTTTGAAAGGAAATCCACTCTGATGAATTTCCAATCTGATGCAGGTTAAACTTTTTTATTATTCAACCTTTTGGGGATTATGGAAGAGAAGGTAGAATCATGGACCACTTAAAGGAATCCTAGAGCAATAAATTGAAACTTGTGGAATTGAAAATTCTAGGATTTTCTGTATCCATTGGTGTATGCAGGATCATGGAGATAGTCAGCCAAACCATCAGTGTCTCCATGTTCATTCTCCTGGGACTCTCCTCTGACTGGAGGACCAAAAGCTACAATTTGCCCTTTTCTTCATCATGTACACTGTCATCGTGGTAGGGAACTTGCTCATCATCCTGGCCATCAGCTCCAGACACCCTTGTATTTTTCCTTTAGCATCTTATCTTCATTGACGTTTGCTACACAACCATCATTCCCAAGATGCTGATGAACTTTCTGTCAAAGTAAAGGTCCTATGCTGAGTGTATGATTCAGATGTATTTTTCTTGGCTTTTGCACACACAGAATGAACCTCTTGGCAGCCATGGCCTTTTACCACTAGGTAGCCATCTGTGACCCTTCCACTACATGACCACCATGAACCACTGCTGTTGTGTCCTACTGGTGGCCTTTACCTTCATTCCTTCTTACTAGTTCTAATAAATTGTCTTCTCTTTTGGGACTCCAGTGTTACCTACCGATTCCTCTATCATATCATATCAGTTGTCTGCTGAAATTGTCCTTCTCCTCCACATTTGGCAATGTAATTGTAATTAACATAGAAGGATTGATAATCTTGGTGACCCTCTTTCTATGCATTATCATCTCTTACCTAGGATCCTCATTGATGTTCTAAAGATCCCCTCAGCTGCTAAGAATCATAAAGCTTTCTCCAAAATGGAACTCCCACCTCACCATGGTGACTCTTTTATGGAAGCACTATATGCATTTAGTTCCTACCTCTGTTCAGCTTCACTGACAAGGACCAGGTGGCAACAGTTAGCTACACAGTTTTGTCCTCCATGCTAAACCCTTTATCTACAGCCTGAGAAACAAAGGCATGAAGCAGGGTCTGATGAAGCTGATGGGCAAGAGGAAATCCTAGCAGCATCTCATAAAGCATTGGTTGGCAAACTCATTAGTCAACAGAGCCAAATATCAACAGTACAATGATTGAAATTTCTTTTGAGAGCCAAATTTTTTAAACTTAAACTTCTTCTAATGCCACTTCTTCAACATAGACTTGCCCAGGCTGTGGTATTTTGTGGAATAGCTACACTCACACGGCCAAAGAGCTGCATGGGGCTCTCAAGCCGCAGTTTGCCAACCATGGTCCTAGGGAAAGCCTGGGACGACTCCTATAAGCCTTCATTTCTACTGTTTCTTGGTGTGTGTATCTCGAGCTACTGGAGGTTAGCATGCCTAAGCCAAGTCTTCACAGAAAATCATATGATGACAAGACCATACTATTATACCTGATCTTATGTACAGGGTGAAGCAAAAGTAGGTTCATAGTTGTGAGTATGGGAAACACAGATTTATCCTGTATTACTATATATTAACTGTTGTATTATTTTATACAAACAACTGTAAACCTATTTTTGCCCCACCCTGCATTTATAATATATAATAATAACTATATAAATATACAACATAGGGTGTCCCCAAAAACATATATACTAGTAAACTTTAACAACTGATAGTTCAATTTTGAAAAGGAAATGTATTTCAATAAACATACATTTTAAAATGCCTTTAAATTATTAGAAGTATGTATATTCATTTTTGGGACATATATTGTATATTTCTATCGTATACATATACCCACCAGTCAAGGCCACCGTATTAGGGCCCCCTGAGTGGCCCAATGTCTTTGCACCATTCTTCTTTCCCCGCTCCCACTCTCTTTTCCTATTCGTTCCTTCCAAGAAGAGTGAAAACTAATATTTTTCATTAATTTTTCTTGACCAAATTTCTTCTTTTTCAATAAATATGAGTTCCAAATATCCTTACATATTTTAAGAAACAGCAGCAATCAAGTTGTTCAATTTTCAGCAGTTTCAATGTCTCTGAAATGACATGTGTGTCTGTGTGTGAAAGTGCCTATTATAGTCTCTAGCAACCATAATCACAGAGGCATAGCTAAATAGTCACTAGAAGAAATAAAATAGAATACTAAAAAATTATCAACTTATCCAAAAAGAGGCTGGAAAGAACAAGAACAAAAAATCAGATTGGACAAATAGAAAACAAACACCAAAGTGGAATGGTAGCATTAAACTTCAAACTATCAGTAATTATATTAAATGTAATTATTCTAACTGCCTCCTTAGCAGAAATTTAAAAAAGATTGTCAGCCAGATTATTTGTAAAGGATTAAATGCTTTTTACAAAAAAATATGCTTTAAACATAAAGATAGAGGAAGGCACAGGGATGGTAGCCAATGAAATATGCAGTTCTTCTCTGCTTCATCATGGAACACTGCTGGTCTACAGGTGAACATTTGAGAAGCACTGGTGAGGAACATACTGGAACCCGGGAGGTAGTTACAGACTCTGTGATCTGAGGTTAAGATTTTATTATACTTTGGTCCTGAAGCATATTTGGAAGGTGCCATCTCAGCTCATCTTGAAGCGATGTCTAATGACATTCTTTTCTAGGCACAAGTCTCGCTAAGTCCATCTGCTTAAAAAGTATTTACTTATGCTTAATATGTTAAATATTTTGTTTATTATTTCATTTAATTTCTACCAGAACCCTGCAAGATCGATGCTAATATTATTCTCATTTTATATGAGGACTCTGAGACATGGTTAAATTCAATAGCTTGCTACAAACACACAGTTAGTGTAATTATGGAGTTGGGATTTGAAATATCTGTCCGGCCCAAAACTTTGCCCTCGATATGTTGATTGCCAACTCAAAATGAAACTCATCTATGTGTAATTAACAATAAACACCAGGTGTAGTTGAAGCCCCAAACAGAGAATGATATTGATACTTAGTGTTTATAAAGTTTAACTAAAGGAAAACATTATTCAGGGGATATTGCCCAAAGGACATGCAGAGCCCACCCATGCTTTCTCAAACCTGGAAATCCCACCTATATTAGCCCAGGTCACTGGAGACCTGAGCACCTAGGCAGCAGTATTTTTGTCTATAAATTGTTGTTTATGTGAATTTTTATGCACCAAAAATTGCCAAAAGCCTATATTGAAGTTGGTTAAAAGAAATCCCAGGCAATATGTCTGTTCTTAGGACACAGATGTTAATTTTTCACCTAAGTCACCCATTTGTTTTTTCTTTGTTCACTGTGAATTCGGTGACTGACCAACTCAGATTTGGAGCCACAACAAGGGCCAGTATAGTCTGCATTTTCACAGTCATTTCTGGCTCAATGCTCTGTCCCCATTCTGTTTATTCTCTCTTTTATTTTTTGTCCAACATAATTTTCAGTTTATTTTATCTTGTATTTTGTATTTTATTTCAAGCTTTCTTAAACTCTCCAGAAATAAGACTTAGTTAAATATAAGTAATCAGAGAAGGAAATCCATCAAAATTTAGAAACAATGGTTATCCCTGTGGAGTGTAAGAATATGATTTTTAATTTTTGCTTCTTCATAAAGGGTCCCAGCTCTCTGACCATAGACATTGTTTCTTTTATAAAGATATATTTTTATTATAAAATATAAAATTCTATCTAATGTTATTTGTTTGGAATATTGGTAAAAGTGGAAGTTGAAGGTGAAGACAGAGACATTTGCAAGGAGGGGGACTTTGGAAATTAACTTCATGTGTCTGCTTGGCTGGGCCATAGTGCCCAGATATTTGGTTGAAAATTGTTCTGGATGTGTCTGTGAATGTCTTTTTTGGGTGAGATTAACATTTAAATCAGTGAACTTCTTTTTCTTTATTGATTAAGGTATTATGTATGTGTCCTTATCCCTTCTTTGCCCTCCTACCCCCCAATGCCCCACTCATGCCCTCCCCCCCCCCCCCCCCAGTGCCTGTGTCCATTGGCTAGGCTTATATGCATACATACAAGTCCTTTGGTTGATTTCTTCCCCTTACCCCCACCCTCCTCTACCTTACCTCTGAGGTTTGACGGTCTGATCAATGCTTATCTATCTCTGGATCTGTCTTTGTTCATCAGATTATGTTGTTCATTATATTTCACAAATGAGTGAGATCATGTGATATTTATCTTTCTCTGACTGACTTATTTCTCTTAGCATAATGCTCTCCAGGTTCATCCATACTGTGGCAAATGGTAGGAGTTCCTTCCTTTTTATAGCAGCATAGTATTCCATTGTGTAGATGTACCACAGGTTTTTATTCTACTTATCTGCTGTTGGGCACTTAGGCTGTTTCCAAAACTTAGCTATTATAAATTGTGCTGCTATGAACATAGGGTGTTTTTTTTTCAACAATTGGTGCTAGAACAATTGAATATCAATATGATTTTAAAGAAAAGAAAGACCAATCCTTAACTCACTTCATTTTTAAAAAATTAATTCAAAATGGATCATAGACTTACATTTAAGAGCTAAAGCTATGAAACTTCTAGAAGAAAATATAGAGAAGGTGTTTGTAATCTTGGACTAGGCAAATATTTCTTTTTAACAAGAAATAAAAAGCACAAATCATAATAGAAAAAATGATAAATTCAGCTTTATCAATATTTAAAACTTCTGCTATTTGAAAGATACTATTTAGAAAATGCAAAGACAGCTACAGACTGGGAGAATATGGTTGCAAAAATTCATATCTGCTAATGACTAATATCCAAAAAGATAAAGAACTCTCAAAATTAATAATAAGACAAACAGCCCAATTAAATAATGGGCAAAAGATCTGAACAGACAAAAGTCATACAGATGGCAAGTAAGCATATGAAAAGATGTTCAACATCACTAGTCATTAGAGAAATTCAGATTAAAACCACAATGAGGTACCACTCCACACCCACTAAAATACCAAGTGTTAGTGAGGGGAGTGTCTGGAAATCTTACCAATTTCAAAATGGAATAACCACTTTCCATTTTGGCAGTTGTTTAAAATGCTTTGACAGTTTCTTAAAACATTAAACCATACATAGAGCAATCTCACTCCTAGGTATTTATTCAAGAGAAATAAAAATATATGTTTACATGAAGAACTAGGGCCCAATGGTGATAGCTTTATTTATAGTAGCCAAAAAACTGGAGACAGTCTAGCAACTGATGAATGGATGAGCTAATTGTGATATATCCATACATGGAATATTACTCAGTAATTAAAAGGAATGAACTACTGATATGTGCAACAACTTAGATGATTCTCAAAAGCAGTATGCAAAGTGAAAGAAGCCAAACAAAATAACACAAGAAGGCAAAATAATATATGATTCTGTTTATGTGACATTCAGGAATAGGAAACAGGAAATCAGAATTATTTCCTATTTTGGAAAAAGGTAGTGACTACAAAGGGGCAGGAGAGAAATTTTCAGGGTTATAGAATGGTCTATAGCTTGAGTGTGATTGTTGCATAGCAGTATACATTTGTCAAAAGCCATTGAATGGATATTAAACATGGGCCAGTCTTATTGTACATAAATTATACTTTAAGAAATAAAATACTGGTCTCTTCCCTCTTGTGGCCATCATAGGAGCACCAGTGGTCAAAATGAAATTCAATCCCTTTGTGACTTCTGACCGGAGCAAGAACCGTAAAAGGCATTTCAATGCACCTTCCCACATTTGAAGGAAGATTATGTTGTCTCCTCTTTCCAAAGAGCTGAGACAGAAGTACAGTGTTCGGTCCATGCCCATCCGAAAGGATAATGAAGTTCAGGTTGTTCGAGGACATTACAAAGGGCAGAAAACTGGCAAAGAAGTCCAGGTTTACAAGAAGAAATACGTCATCTACATTGAATGAGTGCAACAGGAGAAAGCTATTAGTACAACTGTTCATGTGGGCATTCCCCCAGCAAGGTGGTTATCACTAGACTAAAGCTGAACAAAGACCGCAAAAAGATCCTTGAATGTAAAGCCAAATCTCGCCAAGTAGGAAAGGAGAAGGGAAAATACAAGGAAGAAACAATTGAGAAGATGCAGGAATAAAGTAATCTTATATACAACTTTCATTAAAAACTTAAAATGGAAAGAAAAAAAAAGAAAGAAAATACTTTGTAGAAAACAAAGATAGTTATATTTTAGACTTTGAGATAGGGAAATGGTTTTATAAAATAAGATATAAATGTATTGACAAGAAAATATTAATAAAGGTGGTTCAGCATTAAAGCCATAATCTGCAATGGACTATAGGGTTCCACATGAACTGGCCCTCTGGCCTCATGTCCTGCCTCTTTCTGCTCATTCAGTTTTGTGTTCTTTAAACACCAGACACACTTTGCCTCAGAGCTTTCACCAATCCCATCCTATACTCATCCACTGGCTTCAATAGAAAGGAAGTCACTAGAGATGACCATTCAAGACCCACCCTCCAACTTGGTGCTTCAATTCCAGACCAGACCCATGATGACCCTGAGCCTCTCATTGGGAAGTGTGGGGAGGGGTGTTAGTCTGAGAAAGGATATGTGTTTCTGCAGTACTTGGGGTTTGTGACAGGCAAAGGCTATGGTTCCAATTAAGAGGCTGATCCACAGAGACCATGCTTAATTCCTGATCACCGCTCACTAATTAGGAGAAGGTAAACTTTTAACTAGAGATGTTACTTAATTAAACCACAGAGAACTTTCCTGAGTGGCTCATTAGTGCTAAAGCAGTGTAGCCAGAAAGTTCTCAAATGGTGTTTCCCTGGGGCCTTGTTAACAAGATCAGAGAATAGACCAGGCCCCACTGAGGCAGCTCCACGAACAATGAAACTTTTCTTAAAGTATTACACATTCAAAGCCTTCTGGCTTCCTCGAGGGGTTTAATCACCAACACCATTATCAAAATCATCTTCCCAGTCTGTGTCCTGCCTGACTCCCCAGCCTCATTGCTCATCCTGACATCATTCTTCCATTCCCAGAATAATGAAAAGTTTTCATCTCTTATACTGCCACTATTTAATTGCCTGGAGTGCTAATTTGGGAGTGATTCAAAGACCAATTCTAGTGAGAATTGTTGCTCTGTGATGGATTAGCAATGTTTGCCATGGATTGCGGAATGGGAGAGATTGTAGCATGCCAGCTAAGGGTTCATGCTCTCTCCCAAATCCCAACCCATGTGTGTTCCCCACACATTTAACACTTCTCCACACCCCCGTGTTTTCCTATGTGACTGTAATATCTTTACCTCTTCGCTACTTAATTAATGCCTCGCAGTCATCCTTAAAGCCTGACTTCTCCTCTATAGATTTCTCTTAGCATTTTCCTTATCTTGAGTCCCAGTGAGATTAACAACTCTCTCCATTGGGCTTTACCATCAGCTTGTTGTGGCAAGTATTGCATGAGTCTGGCAATTTGGGTGGCATGTAAGAATAACTTCTTGAGAGAAATTCTTGCCACAAAAGAGACTGGTAGTGATGTTCTGTGGGCAAAGAAAAACAGAATTAATAGAGACATTTTCAGGGGGATAGAAAGACAAAAATAGAATCTATAAGAATGGCCAAAAATTGAGAGGCCCTCCTCCTTAGAGATACCGATGAGGGCTCAGCTGCATAATAGCCCTGGGTGTTGCAAGCAGAGTGAGTAATCAGTGAAGAGAAAAGCATAATCACATATACTGAGCAGTTCTGCACTAACAGGAAACATGAAAGGAAAAGGGAAATTATCCCAGGTGGAAGCACAAAATGCAGGAAGAAATGACATGTACTGATGGGTAAATCAAAATGAATATTGCCCATTTAAATTACTAGCAAGGATGTCTTGTGAGATTTAAAATACATGTTGAATTAAACACATTAAAACTATAGCTCACAAGGCAAAAGGGGGAGGAAATGGAATTGAAGTGTTCTTGGGTTCTTGCATTTTCCAGGTTATGGTTTTTAAAAAATAACCTAATATAATATAAACTGGACATCAATAAGTAAAGCATGTATGTATAATGTGCACTAAAAGAGTAGTTTAAAATCTGTAAATAACAAACTATTGGAAGGTCAAAAATTGAACACTAAAAAATAACTACTCCAAAAGAAGACAAGGAAAGAGAAAACAACAGCAGGACACATAGGAAATATGTAACAAGATAATAGAATTCTGATTCCAGTAGTGGCAAATCAGCTTGTCCCAGACTGACCCTTCTATATTAATAATTGTAAATTATTGGGAAGGAAACATGGAGGGAAAATATTTGTTTGAAGGCTTTGAACAGTAAGCAAAAGCAGGTAGAAAATGGAGATAAATTACCTTACAAGCAGGGACAACACTGAGTGGGATTCCTATTGTATTAGCTTTTCTCCTGGGGATGCACTACAGATTGCATAAAGCAGAGGGGCTAACACTCAAGCAAAAAGCCAGTAAGTCAGTATCAAAAATGATAAAAGAGGAATATCTGTACATGTCCTCCAGACATTAAAAGCATAATGAATGAATAGTATGAACAACTTTATGCTGATAAATTCAACAGTCTATGAACAAATTCCTTGAAAGTCACAAGTGATAAAGACAAACTCAAAATGAAAAGGAAAATCTAAATAATTTAATGTCTCTTTTAAAAATTAAATTCATAATTTAAAACCTTTCCCAAGCAAAACCTCCAAGCCTAGATGGCTTCATTGATAAGTTCTATCAAACATTTAAAGATGATTTAATACCAACCTGACATAAACTCTTCCTGAGAATAAAGTCTATAAAGTTTAGAAAAACATGGGATAATATCTTCTTTCACTTTGCAGTAAGCAAAATATCCTGGATAAGGAAAACTAAACAAACACTAACCATAAAGGGGGAATGATAAATTGGATTTTATCAAGATATTTCAAATTATGTTCTTTAAAATTACATTTTATAAAATGAAAGAGCAAACCACCGATGAGTAGAAAATATTTTCAATATCTATGATTTATAATGATAACAACAAGACAAACAACCTAATTTGTTTGGCAAAAAATTTGGACCCATCATAAAAGGAGATATGCATTAACATATGAGATTAACATCAATCATCGTGAGGAAAATGAAAGTTAAAACTGCAGTGTGATTGTACTTAATTCCCACCAGGAGAATGGCTAAAATTAAAAAAAATAATTTAAAAAAAAACTTATAATAATCAAATGTTGTCGAAGACGAAGGACAACCAAAATTCTCATACCTTGCTGATGGGAGTGCAATATGGTATAACCACTTAGGAGAACTCGTTAGCAGTTTCTTGTAAAGTTAAGTATACACTTACAATATGATCCAGATATTCTACTGCAAATATTTATCTAAGAGAAATGAAGACATATATCCTGAAATGATTTGTAGCAAATGTTCATAATAGTTGTATTCATAATAGCCAAAACTAGAAATAATCCAAATGTCCATCAGCAAATAAAAGGATAAACAAATGTCTGTATATTTACAGAATAAAAAGCTACCCAGATTAAAAAGGAACAAACTATTGATAAACACAAAACCATGGGTAATCTTACAAGACATTACATTGAGCAGAGGAAACCAGAAATAAAATGCACAAATTATATGACGCCATTCACATGCAGTTTGAGGATAAGATTTTGACAATATATACAAATACTGAATCATTATGTTGTACACCTGAAACCAATATAATGTACATCAAATTATATCTCAATTTTTTTAAATGGACATACATAAATAAGTGAAGAGGGTGGAGGAACAAGCTAATCTATGGTGTTAGAAGTCAGAATAGTAATTACAGGTGATTCTCTATTCCTGCTCTTCCTCTAGCAAGGTTATGCCCACAGGTACTCCTATACTTGACGAACTTTCACACTCACTGCTTAACATCACTTCAGTGTAGAGATGCCCTACTTTCTCAGCAATTAGAACTTTCCAGACCAGCTAATGCATATGATACAACTGCCATTCTAAATGACACATACAGTTCAGCTATATTTATAAATCAGGGTATGGAAAAGTATTGCATTGGAGACACTTAATTGGGAAACTTATATCCATAGTTTTCCAAGCCAGCAGAGAACTCATCTCTGATCTCTTGTCTGGCTGCATGAGAAGGATGGTCAGATTTAGACCAAGGAGAAGAAGGTTCCTCAACAATGATGATGCATGGTCACCCAGAAATGCCACAAAGCCAGATTATTCAATAAACCCACAGATACATTGTCTGACAGTCACTGAGCCTTTCAAAGGCTTTTGGAATTATTTGAGACTTGGAAGAAATAATGTATTGTCTGAAATACTAAAATAAAATGATAAAATTGAAATGATAAATGTTTAGTGAAATGTCTACAAAATACAATGTGTTAACTAGTCTACTAATACCCACCTTGACATATATGTAAATTATATGAAGTGGAGCATGAGGGTGCATTTTAATATGTTTGGTATGATGTAGGATGAGCTATCTAAATAACAGATTTTCCTTAACCGGATGTTGGCCAGAAAATCATTTGCCTTGATTACAAGCCATATTGTAACTTTTCTGGTACATCTAATAATGCCTCTTTCTTTTTGTGGACAAGGAGATCGCTTCTTTCATTTCTGAACCACAAAAAAGTCAGTTTATGTGGTCCTTGGAACCAGGAACCTGAGCTGTTAAAGAGAAACCCCTGAGTGACCACTGGACAAGAACTGGGCAGCTGGCACTTGTCAGAGCCTTTCCCTGCATGAGCCCCTGAGCCTGAAGCATAAAAAGGAACAAACTACTGATAAACATGGGTAATCTTACATTTGGAGTCACTCCATTTCTTCTTATTCTGCTGCCCTGCATGCTATCCCAAGATCTGTGGCAGCAACCAACAGTGTCTTGGGTCACTCTACCTTGGATTTTGCCATCAAGCTATTTCCCTCCCCCCAGCATCCCAGATCCAGGAAAATTCCTAGAGCATAAGTCATTTGAATATGTGCCAACTGCAGTTTTTGTGACTGTTGACCTTCAAAATGTAAAGAACATGAGTTTAGGGGGCACCATGACCCAAGCCGTGGTATGGATAGGAAAGATTGCTTAGCACAGGTTGGACACAGCACTTGACTGTGGGTTCTGACATTTACAAGTTTTATGACCTCACAGAAATCTCTTCTTTCTGAGCTTCCAACATCTCATCTACAAAATCCAAGAAGAATTCCAATTTATTTAAAAAGTATGGCAGACCCCTACTCCACCCTATAGGGTAAGTGGGAGGAGGTGGAAACTAGGCTCTGTCCTGAGTCCCTCTCATTAAGAAAAGAACTGAGAACAAAGACAAGAGCAGGCCCTCGGATGTCCCTGTGGTGGCAATGGGGGAGCTTGGGGTTGGAGCTTCACTGATGTGGCTAGAGGGGAGCCAGAGAAGGGAAGTCAGAAGCAGATGGGGAGATAATGGGAACAGCTTTTCAGACTTCAGGGAACCACTTCTCACTGAACATCATCGTGGTCTGCAGATCTGAGGAAAGACAGCAAGCCTGGAAAAAGTGAGTCATGGAAGAGGAAAGAAAGCATCACACACCTAAAGAGGAAAAGAATGACCAAAAGACAGCACATTACAGTGCAGAAGTCTCCACTTGAAGTTCCTTACAGATTCATATGGAAGTTTATTAACATCAGCAATGTCCACCACATCATCATACCCTCCACCCTCCATTCCCCCATCCCTGCTGGGATTCATTCTGCTTCTGGAGGTCTTTGTGTGGGGCACATGGTGGAAGTTGGCCACATGTTGGACTTTCTCTGCTCTCTCTTACCACTTCATGTAGCGGTAAGACTCTGGACAAGTCACCTAATTTTTCAGCACCTCCACTTTCTCCGTGAAAAAAACCTACTCATAGGGCTGTTCATACAAGTTCATGAAATAGGCAGATAAAGTACAGCCCATAGAGTAGGCCCTTAGTAAACATATCTCTCCTTTCCCGTATTTAATGGTGAGGTCACATATGTGAACTCATTTTCTTTCTTTTCTTTTTTTTAATATATATATTTCATTGATTTTTTTTACAGAGAGGAAGGGAGAGAGATAGAGAGTCAGAAACATTGATCAGCCGCCTCCTGCACACCTCCCACTGGAGATGTGCCCTCAACCAAGGTATTATACATACCCTTGACCGGAATCAAACCTGGGATCCTTGAGTCTGCAGACCAACACTCTATACACTGAGCCAAATAGGTTTCGGCTGAACTCATTTTCTTTCCATCAGATCAGAGAGCACGAGAAGACACAGCAGGGAATACTGAATGGAGAACAGGAACCATTTCCCATAATAAACGGGTATATAAGATGACACTTTAAATAGAGCCCTTGTTATAAGGGTTAAAACCTGCCAAATAGGCTGATTTATTCATAACTAGGGGCCCAGTGCAAGAATTTGTGCACCTTGAAAGGAACTGTGGGCCACGAGGCTGTAGTAGGCCCATCCTCCATGCACCCACCTGGCCCCTCCCACTGCAGCCCCAGTCCACTGTCTGCCAGCAGCCTCGCTCCTGGTGCTGCTGCTCCCACGTGCAATAGAGCCGACCCCACTTGCACCTGCTGACAGTGCAGAGTGCTTGAGGTCAGTGCTAGCAGCTAGTGCGAGTAGCAGCTGCTGCCCCAATTGCCCCTTAGGAGCAGAGGGAGGTGGAGATGCCCTCAGGGGCAATCAGGACCAGCAGCAGTTGCTCCTACTTGCTGATGGTGCTGAGTGATTAGGGCCAGCACCAGTGCAAGTGGAAGTTCCAGTGCCAGCAGCAGATGCGAGCACTGGGCAGGACCAGGGTACATGGAAGCAAAGAATTTTTAGTAACTACCAGAGGCTTGCCCCAATAACAGCAACCAGCACCCTGCCTTGGTCTGGTGCCCCCGCTCACCTGCTCCACCATTCTGCCACGGCCAACACCCTCCACGTTCTGCACATGCCCCCTGGTGATCAGCACACGTCATAGCGACCGGTTGTTCAGTTCTGGTTGTTCCACCATTTGGTCTATTTGCATATTAGCCTTTTATTATATAGGATAGTTAAACAATGGGGGGTAAACTGCAGATGCCCATTGACTAGATAAGTCACTTATGGTGTACATAAAATATTTACTCAGCAATGAAGACAAACTACTCATACACACAGCAATATGTTGAGCAAAAGAAGTCAGACACATAATAGGATGTACTGTGTCTCTATTCAAATGAAATTCAAAACCAGGCAAGACTAATCGACCATGATAGCAGTTTGGATAATGATTATATTTTGGAGGTTTTTGACAGGGAAGAGATAGAATAAAAGCCTTCTGGAGTGCTAGAAATGTTCTATGCCTTGATTTTTTTGGTGGTTACTTGAGTTTATACTTATGTAAAAATACATGCACATTGTTGTATTTTATCCTCCAAGGACATTCACAGGTTTATGACCTCATAGAAATATCTTTTTTCTGAGCTTCCCTGCCACAGAAGTCTGTATAGTGTCCTGCCACATAGTCCTGAAACTCAAAGTACCACATCTAAAGTTGTACATATGGTTCAAAAGTTCTTTCAGCAAAAGTATAGAGATTGAGAACAAAAAAATTATTCAGACCTAGGTTAGGAGGAGATCAAACATGATTAAAGGGGTAAGATACTGAGAATGTTTTGCTGTAATTCCCTTAATATTGCCCTATAAAGCCATCTTTGATGTTTTAATATTCCTTACTGTCATTCATATAAATTTTAGTTTACAGTCCATTTTTATAGAAAAGCATGAGTAAGGAGAAAAGTGGGTTGTAAGAATGCCTAACATTTTGACACCGTTTTTCCTCAAACATTGTTAGCAAAGTGGTCTGTGCATCTGCAGAGTGGACTACAGTCCTGGTATCACTGCTATTCTGTACTTCCACAATTTAACTTCTCAAGTTTCTTTGCTTACAATTATTTTGAGCTGTTGCTAGGTTAACTGTGATACCACTGTAGTGGTATTCTTTGTGGTTCTAGGGCACAGGCCCATAGAAGCAAAACAGAACTGAAAACCCAGATCTGCTGAATTAGACCACCCATGTTTTCCAGCCCCCATGAACATCCTTCCCACATGCAGAGAGTTTCCCCAAGGTGCAAGCCAGAAAACTCACTTCCCCACTCTCTTGGAGCTGGACTGTAGGCATGTGAGTTAGGCTCTGCCAATCAAATGCAAAATATAAATGACTTCAATTCCAAGTAGGTAAAAACAGGGAAGCAGGCATCACCCAGAACCATTTTCTAGCCAGGGTGGCTATAGAAGCAGCCAGCTTTCAGGGACAGCAAGAGCAGGGTTTGGGCAACAGAGGTGCCATCTGAGATGCCTGCAAGTGGTGGCAGCAGCAGAGGTGTCTTCCCTGGAGCAGTAGCTGCTGTTCCTAGGCACAAAGTCTCTGAGCCTAATCCTCTGGTCCTGCCAGTGTTTCCAGGAGCTACGCAACATCTACACTAATAAAAGAGTAACATGCTAATTGATCATAACTTCATGACGCCTACCAGCCAATCAGGAGTGATTATGCAAATTAACCCAACAAAGATAGTGGGTTAATTTGCATATGCAGGCACTGAGTGGCCAGGGGCAGGGTGGGGTGGGATGCCTGCGTTGTGCCATGGCAACAATGCAGGCATTCCATGCCACCCCAGCCACTCCAGGCTTCTGGGCAGTGTGAGAAGGCAAAAAGGTGGCTCCAGCCAGAGCGAAGGTGGTGCCAGCAGCCAGGGTAAGGAAGGCCCATTCTTGCATGAATTTTCATGCGTCGGGCCTCTAGTCCTAAAATAATTTCCTTATTGCTTAAATGGGTCAGGGGATATTCTGTTATTTGTGCTACAGGCCTTGAATGAGGCACGACGTACTGTGTCAGCCAACCTTCTCCAGAGAAACAGAACCAATAGGATGTGTGTGTGTGTGTGTGTGTGTGTGTGTGTGTGCATATGCATATATGACTTTATTTTTAGGATTGGCTCACTTGATCGTCAGGGTTGGCAAGTCTGAAATCCATAGGGCATGTCGGCAGGCTGAACGCTCAGGTAGGAGTTGGTGCTGTAGTCTTGAAGCAGAATTTCTTTTCTGAAGCCTTCAGTTTTTTGTTCTTTGGGGTTTTTCAACTTCTTAGATAAGGCTGACCCATGTTATAAATGATAATCTCCTTTTCTTAAAGTCAACTGATTATAGATGTTAACCATGCATGTCTGCAAAAAACATTCATAGCCACAACTAGATTAAGTTTTGATTAAATAACTGTAGCCCAGCCAAGATGAAGCAATGCTAATTAATCATTACACCACCAAATTTATATTCCAGGAATGGGCATTGATGTTACAAACATTAAAATCTTTCACTCTGAAGAAGCCTTCCTGGTGCATTTGACCTAAGTTTCCACTTGCAAAAAATTCATACACAGTTGTCCATATAAAATGAAGTCCATTTAATCTAGGCAGCTGCATTTAGGAAAAGACTGTTGCTGAAATCCATCCCATCCTCCCATTCCCCAGCCTTTCTGCTGCTGCCTTCTCAGCTGGACCTCGGCCACAGCCTCCTCACTGTTCTAATGGCCTCTAGTGCTTCCTGATCTACTGTGTCATCCATTTTTCTAAAACACTGGTCTGATTGTGTCTCCGCTGATGAAAATTCCACCCAGAGCCATCATAGTTCTCTGTCACCTATACCCCGGGTATGGCTATCCAAGTCGGCAGCCATTAAGGTTTGGTTGCAAGCAACAGACTCCAACTCTGATCCACCTCAGTGAAAGAGGGATTCAAAGAGCAGCCTGGAGGATGGAAGAAAAAGCTGAAGTCTTGAGGTCAGGAATCCAGGCTTCTCTGGTGATCTTGGGAACAGGAACAAATAGACAGGCTTTTCTGACAGGGGACGAGTCTGAGTCTGTCATCTTAATCCCCATGCAACTCCCTCCACTGAAGGCCAGTGTAGCAGGAGAGAGTATTCGATTGGCCAGGACTGATTCATAGGCCCACCCTTTGGGAGTCACCAAGACTGAAAGGAACAAGAGGGGTGGGTTCTCAGGCAAAGTGGGGGTATTAGCAGAAGAGGGGAAATAGATACAGGCAAGTAAGATGAGACACAAGCACTTCATGCCCACTTTCCAGCACCTTATGGATCCTTCCAGAGCAAGGAAGGACTGCATTCTCTGCATTAACAGGTCCAGGGGAAGGGAGGTATTTCCAGCCAACAAAAGAGAAACAAAGGCTTTCTGGATCATAGGCAGGAAGCCCAGTCCCAGGGACCCTCAGCTTGGATTCCATTCCTCCTATTATTTCTGGGTCATTGTTCTCCTCCAGGATCTCTAAAGCCCAAAGTACAGAGCATGGAGGACCTTTCTCAACCTTTTACTTTATGTTTCTGACTTCTCCTCTCTGCTGGCTAAGAGGGTCTATGTGGCTTTGAAAATGGTATATGTGCTCAGGGGCCAAGCAGTGGAGGGCAGAGCAGAGTGAGTTCAAAGGGAAATCATATTTATTTCTCATTTGCTCTACCCCCTTGGCATGTGAGCTCCATGCCAGCAGAAGCCTTGTCTGTCATCATCACTCAGTAGCCTGTGACAATAACTGGCATGCAGTAAGCAGTTAAGAAAATAAATATTTGTGGTCAAACAAATAGCACCAAGTAATTGGAAGGCTGCACCCCACCTTCTGCCTTTAACCCTGAGCCAGACAGGTGAGATTAAGCCTGGAACTGAGTCAAACCAGGAAGCAAGGAGAAGCTGGATGGCTGTCTCAACCTGGCTCTGGCCCCTGTGGGGGCATGTCACGTGACCACCCTGAGTCCCAGTTTCCTCAGTTTTGAAATGGATAGGATTTTTATTATATCATCTCCTTCTTGAGGATTAAGTATGTACAATTGTAAGCACTCTCCTCCTCAGCTGTCCTTCATCTCTTTTGTACACTCTGTAAGGGAGGAGACTGTTTTCATCAGATGGTGGGAGCTGGGGAATTGAGTGTTTTAGGAGAACAGCCTGGAGGAGGTGATGCCTAACTCATGGAGTAAATAAAGCATAGGATGGTGAGAGTTCCAGGCAGTGATGTGCCCCAGCAATCCCAGGGGAAAGTCCCATGCTGCAACTTCGAGCACATCTGGCGAGTGGCTAGGAGAAAGGTCATTTCAGTGTTGCCTCTGTTTTGGGGGATGGGATCAAAAGAGATGCATAACAGGCAATTGGAAAAAGAATTTTATTCACTTCATGAGGAACAGCTGCCATGAGTCAAGACCCAGATGAATACAGAGCTCTGGTGGCTTCTGACCAGTGGCCTGGAAAAAGCTCACCTGTTCTTTCTAAATCCTCAGACCAGAGTCTAAATTGGAGTCTCCAAAAAAGAACTTACCTCTTTGCCCCCTCTATACAGGCACAGATTCAGGCAATGCATTCTTGTTAGACATTTTATTCTCCTGCTCTATGGATATCTCCCTGAACAGGAAAATAAACATTCTAGACATGGAGACCAAGATTGATCTGACATACCAACCAGTATTTTGGATCAGCAACCAGATCAACAACATTTTGAATCACCAATCAGAAGTCTAGAATGCAAAATAAGAACCCTCTAACTTTCTGAATTATTTCATCAGGAACTCCAAATTTTAGAATGCCTATATTCCATATCAACCATAAATCTGGCATTCAAGGTTGTCAACCAGGAACACAGTTTTCAGGCATGCCAATGAGAACCACTTCTAACATTCTGGATGGTTAACCAGGAATTCAGTATTCTAGAATGACAAGACCACAACATTCCACATAACAGGTGAAAGACACAGAATTCTACATTTCAACTCAGATTTTCTCGATGCCAATCTAGAAACCCAATGTTTAAGATTATTCACCTTGGCCTCAGCACTCTGGAAGGCAAGCAAAAAGCCCTATCCTCCAGAACACTGCTGCCCTCAGAGCTCTGTGGATGGCCGCTCCACATCAGGCTCATTATCCTGAAGAGGGTCGGGTATGTGGAAAGAAACATAGGGACAAGTCTTGGTGTTAAGGCAAACCAGCTTCTTCAGTGTGGCCGTCTTAACAATGTTGAAGCCCATCTCACCACCAAATGTGCTTGACTTCCAGTACTCAGGAGAACAGATGGCATTCCCCAAGAGGCCCTTGAGGGAAAAGGGAGCCCCAATTTCTATCATACTCTCCCCAAAGATAGAGTTTGGATGGCACTTCTCAAGAAGCAGTCCCGGGTATAACTCCAAGGCATCAATGTCTCCATATAGCTCCTCCAATTCAGCTGCCATCTCCTTTTCTCCTACAAGGGGAAGAAGCTGCATTCAGAATCACTGTACCACCCATTGAGATTAATCTGGGGATGAAACCTTCTAGGTCCACCTTTCTCTGGGGAAAATAAGGGAGTTCAGAAAAACAGCTTGAGCAATTGAGCACATGCCCTAAAATCTGGCATTCTAGGTTGTCGAACAGGAACCCAGTTTTCGGGCATGTCAATGAGAACCAGTTCTAACATTCTGGATGGTTAACCAGAAACTCAGTATTCTAGAATGACAAATGGCTGACTGGCCCTTCTCCAGGACTGCGTCTAGGGAAGGAATTTGCTACTGACAGAGTCATGGTTCTACCACCAAACAGCACGTGACCTTGAGCAACTCATCCCACTTTTCTGTGCCCCAATTACCTGATCATTACAATAGGGAGAAGCTACCCATTTTGTTTCCTTCACAGGCAGGTTATAAGGCCTTATCCAGGTCTAAGAGCCTGAATTCTACTGGAGTTCAGAGACATAATGTAACTAGTCCAACCTCACACAAAGATTGAGCAATAGAGCTATTTCTGCCTCTATGGACTGTCACAGGAGATAGACATTGAACTTTCCTACCTGTTTCCTCAAATCCACCCTCCCATACGGCACTACTACACAGCTACAGGTAGGTCATGTTACACTTTTGTCAAAGCTCTTCAGTGGCTTCCCATTGTCTGTGACAAAGGTTTCTAAACTTGGCTGCTCAACAGCTGGGGATCAGCAATAACAATACACACACACACACACACACACACACACACACACACACAGTCTTGGGCACCATCCAGGCCTCCTGAATCAGAATCTCTGGAATAGACATCTAGAGTTCAGTATTTTTAATCAATTTTATAAGTGATCCTTAGGTAGTTAGTCCATAAATGGGTATTTAAAATCAACTAGACAGAATAAAACCCAAAATCTGTAGCACAAAATTCAAGATTCTGTACAATTTGACACAACCTCCTATCACTACCTCTATCCTACTCCCACATAAGCTCCTTGTCCATCCACAACTACAACTATTATCCATAGTAGACTTGTTTTTTATGACCTCTGTGCTTTTGTACTCTCTGTTCCTTTACCTAGAATGCTGTTCCCTCTATTCTTTACCCAGAATATTCCTTTTATCCTTCAAACCCAGCTCAAAAGCTACCTTCTATCCTCTAGAAGGGTATTTGCCATCCCAAACCCCTGTAATCCCAGTCACAGTCCTGGCCACATGTATTGGCCCACTCTGCTTCTCTATGTCTCCCACATTTCAGGGCAAGTTCACTGAGGGCATGGACTGTTTCCAGGAAGCAGCTTCTCACCTGTGAACTCCTGGAAAGAGGTGTAGGGCTTCATGCCAAACCTCTTGCGGTACTCATTGAAAGGCTGCAGCCTCAGCTCTCGAGATTCCTTGATGACTTCCACGGCCACGTGCAGGATGTGGTGGTCTATGTTCCTACCCCCACCAATCTGCCAAGAGAGAGATATAGCCATGGTCTGAGAGCCTGGCCACATTGCCCTGGAAAAGAACTTCAGGTCGGAGTCCTTCCTGAACTGGGAAAGAGAGTATGGCTCAACCTAGCCCTCACTGTGCCAGCAGCCTGATGCTAGGTCTGCCACTGCCATGCTTTCTCGGGAACCCTCTGGGAGTCTACAATAGGGATTAGCTACCCATCTTCCCCATCTCGAACTGTGGAATGAGCCAGGAGGACCACTGTCACTCACACCATTCCCTAACCACTTCAGTTTAGGTGGGAAATCCCAACATCCTATTAAGGAAGGTTCCGTTTGGATAGAACAAGTATAATTGAATGGGAATGAGGAAGCACATATTTGGGTGAAATCATACAAGTTGGAGCAAAGCTAGCAGAGACTGGTGGCGATCTCAGCTTGACCATTTACAAACTGTGGGGCTGTTGTGGTTGAATTGTGTGGCGCTTCTCCCTCCCCCCCCCCCAAAAAAAAAAAAGATATGTCGACATCCTAAACCCCAGTATTGATGAATGTGACTTTATTTGAAAATATATGTAATTAGAGGTCATACTCTAGTGGGGTGAGCTCTAATCCAACATCTGATGTCCTGATAAAAAGAAAAACCAGAGACACAGGGAGAACACCATGATGAAATGATGCTTCTACAAACCAAAGAATACCAAGAATTGCTGGAAACTGCCAGGAGCAGAGAGAAAGGCATTAAATAGGTTCTCCCTTGGGATGTTCAGAGAGAGCATGGCTCAGCCAACACCTTGATTTTGGACTTCTAGCCTCCTGAACTAGTAAAGAATAAATTTCTGCTGTTTAAAGCCACCTAGTTTGTGGTCCTTTTGCAGCTACAGGAAACTAACACAGGAACCTTGGGCAAGTTACTGAAACCAAGTCTCAGTTTCCTCCTATGCAAAAATGGGGAAGGTAAGAGCATCCACCTGATATGGTTGTGAAATAAGCCAGATAAAGTATGCAAAGCAGTTATCACAGTGTTGGTCACATGCTGACCCCTAGATGGTAGCCATGTGTGGTAATTATCAGGGGAAGCCTGTTTTATCACTTCTCACACTCTCTTTAATATCCTGGGAGTCAACACACTTCCATTGCCCTTCTGCCTTGTTCCAGAAAACAACAGGGCTATCACATGCGTTATCATGGTCATGCCTTAAAGTTTCTTCAGAAACCATGCAGCCACACACAAAAGCTACTGTCTCTGAAGAGAGGCCACAAAGCAGCCAGCAGCTGCCCATTGATGGCAGCATATGCAAATTTCAGTCTAATTGCCAGGAGGAAACCTAAATCCATATGGTGCCACAACTTCATGATAGGGCTTAGGGACAAGGATTAGAGACAAACAGGAGATGAGGGGAGCTATGAAGGACCTTGGAGCTTCCAAGCGTGGGCACAAGGAGATTGAGGAGGAGGTTGGTTAGGTAATCAGGGCAAAGGGCTGTATTCATTTACTAGAGAAGCCACAACAAAGTTCCACCAACTGGGTAGCCTAAACAACAGAAACTTATTCCCTCACAATTCTGGAGGCTACAAATCCAAGATCAAGGTGTCAGCAGGGTTGGTTTCATTCTGAGGCTCATAGATGGCCATCTTCTCTCTATGTCTTCCCTCTGTGCATGTCTATATCCTAATCTCTTCTTATCAGAACACCAGTCAGACCAGGGCCCAGCCAATGACCCCAATTTAACCTTAATTTCCCCTTTAAAGACCCTATCTCCAAATACAGTCACTGGGGATTAGGATAGAGATATTGGGGGGTAGGACTTTTAACATGTAAATTGGTGGTGAGGACATTCAACCCACAACAGGGACCTATAATGTAATAAGGACCTAGTAGGTGCAGGCCATACTCTGAATGTCCTCCTGGTCCTCAAATTGCCATACCCTCTGACCTCGAGGCCTTTCCCATGCTGTCCCCTCCATCTGGAATGCAATCATCCCTGCCCTTCCCTTGGCAATCCCTGTTCAGCCAATCTCTGCTCAGACAAGACTTCCTCGTCCACAGTCCCCAGGGCTGGCTCAGAAGCCCCTCTCTAAGGTCCCAACACACTGTGGGCTTTGAAAGTTTTGTGGACTGTGGTTTCTAACATCTCTTCTTTTAAAATTCATATCAGAGAAGCATTGGTACAGGGTCTAACATGCAATACTGCACAAATGATGTTTTCCGTCATACGACTACTGTTCCTTTCTAAATATGAGCACCAAAAGGACAAGGACCCAAGAACCACACTGGTCTTAGTCACCACTGTGTCCCCAACACTGGGGCAATGCCTGGCATTGCCAAATGGACAAAAGGACAAGAGAATGAATGAAGGCATGCTGTCCCCATTCTGCAGAAAAGAAAACTGGAATTTGGATCCAGGTCTGCTGGATCCCAGAGCCCACCCACCCTCACCAAGGCTCTTCCAAAGCTTACCCGGCCAGCGCTCTGGCGAGAGAAGGAGTCCACCAGGGCCTCCACCCCATAGTTCACCAGCATGGAGGTGTTGAACAGGAACTGCTCGTAGCTGTAGTCCTGGGAGCCCACCACGAAGGAGTCGGGCATGAGCGGGTGCCAGTGGTAGAGATGGTTGAACTCCAAGGCGATGCGATTCTGGTACTGGAACTGGGAGCTGAACAGCAGCTCTGGGTCGAACTTGAGCTTCAGGAAGTAGCCGCTCAGCTGCTGCACGTACTCCTCGATGACGATCTTGATGGTCTCCCCTGGGAGCAGAGTCAGCAGAGCACAGGATGTAGCCCCGCTTGGGAAGCAGCAGGCCAGTTCATAAACAGGGCTAGCTTTGCGCTTCTTTATTGCTGTTGTTGTTTTTGCTTTATTTGGCTACAGACACTTGTCTTTTGGGGAGGGGGGTGTGAAAATGGAACTTTCTGTCTCGGGTAGCTCCTACATTCCAATGGGAGGTTATGACCCAGCTAACCAGGACATGCAAAAAAAGTGTTAGAGCCCGGTTCTGTGAGCCCTGGGTGACCACCCTCCCACAGCCCATTAAAAGAAGTTGAAGCCCAGCTGTGGTGGCTCAGTGGATTGAGCATCGTCCCGGGGACCAAGTGGTCCTGGGTTCGATTCCCAGTCAGGACACATGCCCAGGTTAAAGGCTTGATCCCTAGTAGGGGCCATGCAGGAGGCAGCCAACCAGTGATTCTCTCTCATTATTGATGTTTCTGCCTCTCCCTTTCTCTTTGAAATCAATAAAAATAAAAAAATAAAAAGAAGTTGGAGAGGCCATAAAAGATTGGAAGTGGAGGCTCTTGGAGTGAAAGGAGGGGAGAGGTGGTTTGGAAGAAACCCCCCTAAAAGCAGCTGCTGCAGCAAGAGATGACACTGAAGACAGAAAGTGAATCTAGTCCCAAATATATTTCTTACATGTTCTTATATATCAGAATTCTTATGCATAGATTTTCCTCTGCTCCCTCAGAAACCAGCTACAAAGCAGAGCCAGGGAAGAAACAAATTGAACATCCCATAACAAAATGAAAAGTGGTCACCTAGATATTAAAAGAAACAGGTATTTTGCCCAATCAGCCATTAGACAAATGGGCTTTTAGCAAATTGATCCGGATCCACTGGATTTGCAGTCAGCTGGCCTGGGTCCAAATTCTGGCCTCCTTCTAGCCACTTGTGCTTGGGCCCAGTTACCTAATCTCTCTGAACTTTCCTTGTCTTCACAGACTTTCCTTGTCTGTGAAATGGGTATTATAATAATATCAGTACAATAATGGTCATAGGGTTGTTGGAAGGAGTAGGGAATAAAAGCATCTAAGCTGCTTGGCACAGGGCCTGGCATCACAGAGTGTCATTACACAAAGGCCCACCCAAGTGTAGGTGTGAGGGGAAAATGCCCTCCCCATAATCACATTCACAAAAGACCAGACTAAGTCTTGCATCCCCTCCCCACTCAGGAACGAGCTAACCCTGTGCAGTGGTGGAAATAGCATACACCTTGGTGGCAGCCAGACCTGACTCAAGTCTTCTGCCTAGTGTTGTTGGAGAATCCACTTGACCTCTCTGAATCTTAATTTTCACAAGAAAAGTAATCATATATGGTGCATAGGCAGTTGGTGAGTGTTAAATGAAGCACTGGATATACAGCTTCATCACCTGTGGTCACAGCTTTTTTTTTTTTTTCTTTAACAGAGAGGAAGGGAGAGGGATAGAGAGCTAGAAACGTCGATGAGAGAGAAACATCGACCAGCTGCCTCCTGCATACCCCCCACCGGGGATGTGCCCGCAACCAATGTACATGCCCTTGACCGGAATCGAACCCAGGACCTTTCAGTCCGCAGACCGACACTCTACCACTGAGCCAAACCGGTTTCGGCCTGTGGTCACAGCTTTATCACCAGTGAGATGCTGGGCAGCCTCCAGCCACAGACTTGCCCTCTCTGGTCAAGGTTTCTGCAAAGCTGTAATTCAGAGCCAGCCCTTCTTCTTCTTTCGTCTGTATCTATTCCTGTTGCCCAGCTCTTCCAGGCTCCAGTGAATCAGGAACTCTAATGGGACCAGCCCTCCCCAGGGGTGCCCAGAGGTGGGGAAAGGGGCTTACGGGTAACTCAGAGTAAATAAGAACTGGATGGGGTGTCAGAGGCCAAACTCCCAGGCAGGAAGCCATCTGACATTTTAGGCTGCAGACTCATCCCCTTAGGAGACACAAAAATATCCTGTCCCTGAGTCATCTAGAAGCTACCAAACTCCAGGGAGGCAGACACACGCAGGAAAGGAAACAGGATTTCTGAAGGTCAGAGAGCTGGGGTTTGTCCCACACATGCTAGGGACGTCATTCTGTGTGGTACACTGGGAAACTGAGACTTGGGATGGGTAATGAAATTGGCTGCGAGTCACCCAGTTAATATCAACCATCACAGACATTTTTTTGAAGTCCTACTACATGTTGAGTACTTTCTCATTCATCATCTAAACAAGTCCTTACTTGAATCATCATTATCCCCAATGTCCACATTTGGAAACTGAGGCTCACAAAGGGGAATGGGCCTGCCCCAAGTCTCATAGGTGTCCCCCAGCCCGCCACCCCCTGTTTCTCAGAATGGAGGGCATGACCTTCCAGGACGGGGCTGGTTCGGGGTCCTCACCTATAAGGATGAGGCGGGCCGTCTGGAAGAGCTGCTCATCTCCCCAGGTGGGGTGCTCAGCCTTCAGCAGGTCACACACGCGGTTGTGTTCGCGCAGCCAGATCGTGGCATAAAGCATGAGCCCGGGAAGCAGTCCAAACACCTCCTGGCCCACAGCCATCTGGCTCTTGGGCGGAATGCCCTTTGGGTAGTGCATCAACACAGGCGCCTCTTCCACTGATGGTGGGTACATCTCTCCGTCCAGCATCTGCAGGATGGGGCCACCTGGCAACCTGGGGACGGGGCAGGGCGCCTGCACCTACCACATCTGACTCCCTCCCACTCCTGCTTACAGCTGCGTATCACACAGGGTACCTTCCCGCTCTCCCTAACCAAGACTTGTTGATTCCACTGCCTAAATCTCTCTTAAAACAGATCCCTTTCTCCCTGTCCCCATTACCAACACCAGCTTCTAACCCACCCTGACTCCTCACAATGGCTCCTTACTCTTCCTCCTGCCCCCACGCAGCCCATTCTCAGCATTGTAGCCTGAGCAGTCCTTAAAAACCTACATCTCGTATCACACCTTGGCTTAAACACCTTCCAAGTTCTCTCTGCTCTTGGGAAAACATCAGAAATCCTTAACACAGCCCCGCAGACGTCTCCACCCCCAACCCCATCATTCAGGTGTCCAGGAGCACCTTCCTCATTCCACTCCCTTCAAGTCACTTAGGCTGCTTCCCTCCCACCACCACCCCCTACGCCTTGGCACATGCTACCCAGGAAGGCCCTCTCCCTTCTTAACCTCCCGAACTCCTCTCAAACTTCATGCAACTCTTGGTTTATGTGTCATTCCCTGGGAAGACTTCTCTCTGGTGGCAGTTATCACAGTGTAATGGGTTATATGGCAGTTTCTTCGTTCAGAGGACCTACTATGTGCCGAAGACTGTTTTTAGCCCTAAAGATTCAGCTCTGGACCTTTTATTTGGGTTTTCATTTGTTTAGACATTCATGCATAGCTGTGGAGCACTAGAAGTGTGGCTGATGTGAATGTGAATTGTTTGTTTTACTTAATTTCTATTTAAATTTTGAAACAGATACTATAGCTATTGGGAAATGGTTTAAGTGCACTTAAAACAACTGGAGAAAATGAGCCTACTGTAAATGTCAACACTGAATTTTATGAAATCTAAATACAGATCAGATATCCCCAATGAAAATTTGCCAGCCAAATTAAGATGTGCTGTAAGTATAAAATATAGATCAGATTTCTGAGATCTAGCATTAAAAAAAGAATGTGAGATATTTTGTGAATAACTTTGGTTCTGATTACATGTTGAAATAATAACATTCTGGATATATATGGGTTAGGTGAAATGTATTATCAAGATCAATTTCATGTTTCTCTTTACCTCTTTTAAGGTGGCCACTAGAAAAGTTTTAATGACATCTGTGGTTCACATCATATTTCTATTGGACAGTGCTAAAACTTTCCAGACAAAATGACTTTGTGGAACAAGAATCCTAGTGTTATGTCTGTGGCCTCTGATTGGCTTTGAGCTCCCAGAGGGCAGGGCCCCAAATTATCGTGGTCACTGCTCCCTAACCTGTGCCAGGCACTCATAGTGCCCAATTAATATGGTGGGAAAAGTAAATGAGCAAAGGTAAACTGGAAACGCCCATCTCCTATTGAGCCCTAAAATCTATCTCCCAGGAAACATGAGGGGCCATTTCTGTTCCTTGTCTGCATCTCGGGCCTGGCACCTTCTCTGGGGTCTATTGTCTCTCCTCCTCTCTCACACCTCCAACTCCTGAAGCTGGCCCTCTCAGAACACAACAGCCTCTGCCAGGGAAGACCTTGGTGGAAGGCCCTTCCCAAAGCTCCATGCCCATGTCCATAGCTACCTGGTACTTGAGTTTCCCATCCTTAAAGAGCCGCAGCTGATACTGACGGTCCAAACTGTCCCCATAAATGTGGCCAAGATCTACCTGAGGACAGAGAGAGGGTCCAATCAGATCGTCAGATGGTCCTTTCCCACCAGTGACAACAGCACATGCCAAATTAGGCCCAGAGAAGCCCTGAGCCCCTCCTAGGTACTTACCCCATGGCCCAAGGCCTTGGTGAAGCCAGGACCCATCTTGCCAGCAGTTTTGAAGAACTGGTGGGTGAAGTGTTGTGCGAAGAAGGCAAACATGAGGTTGGCACCTTGGGGGTCAGGTATGAACTTCTTCCTGAGCAGGAAGCGACGGCTCAGGAGCTGGGGATCTGGCAGCTGCTGCTTCCCTGGTTGGGGAGGGAAAAGAGCAGTCACTGCCACCTCCCTGCATCCGCCTCCCTGCATCTCCTCCAGGGCCTCGGACACCAGACCAAGTTGGTCCATGCAGGAAGCCCAGAGCGGCCCAAGGACCACCTCACTCCCACCAGATGGCCCCTTGCACTTTCTCTACCAAAAGACCCTGGAAGTATATCTGGGTGAAGTGGTAGGATATCTGGAATTTGCTTTCAAATACTCCATAAAAAATAAGGCAAAAGAAGATAGATGAAATAAGATTGTGCATAAGCCTTAAAACTGGAAGGTAGATGCCTAGATCATTTTCCTTTCCTCTCAACTTTTGTGTATGTTTGCAACTTTGAAAAACTTAACCAAAAAGAAAGAAGAAACAAAAGAAAAAAGAGAAAGAAAAAAAAAGAAAGAACTTGGACTCCCCAGCCCTGTGTATGAAACTGGCCGAAACCTTCACAAACCGTGTGAACACAGATAAGTCATGTCATCCCCCTGAGCTTCAACTTCCTCATCTCTAAAATAGGACAAATGAAACCTTTCTTATACAGCGGGTTGGAGAAGTGCATGAAGTAATGTAAGCATGACAGAGAACTGGTGAGATGAGATCTTTTAAATAACGGGTCCGTGAACATTTTCTGTAAAAGTCAAGATAGTCAATACGTGAGGCTTTGCCAACATACGGTCTCTGTCTCATCTGCTCAGCTTCACTATTGTGTGACTTCGTAATGAGTGTGACTGTGTTCCAGTAAAGCTTTATTTACAAAACGGAGAGTGGGCCGGGTTTGGCCTGCAGACTGGAGTTTGCCAACCTATTTTAAGCAATGCCAGTCTTTCTATGTCTAGGGTAAAGACAACAGTCACCTTGAAGCAGGTGTCTGTCATTGTGAGAATAAGTGTTAAGAGACCTTCCATAATCATGTCAGTGTCAGATGAGTCAGTACCCATTGCATTTGCAGAAAAGAATAATTAAACATTTGTGTTTTGGTAAAGGCATCCTTTCATGTCACCTCATGTGAAGCCCAGGGTTGACAGTTAAAGATCAGAAGACTAATTCTTCTGAATGGAAATGGCTGACTGGTTTCCTCTGGCAGGAAAGGGTAGATAGTACCCCAAAGGGAAGTCCCCAAAAGGGAACTTGGACAGGTCCCAGCAAAGTATTGGCAGGCTCCAGAAGTTCTGCTAGACCCAGCTATTCTGGCAGAATGGTTGTGCTTTGGGAAGAGTAGCTACATATGAGTGTAAACCATCAGCACAGTGCTCTTGAGGCCCAAGTAAGGACACCTTTATGTTTGCCTGTGTGAACCAGGGAAGCACACAGCCCTGGGCCTGCACTCAACCCAGAATCAAGGCTCCACAGCGACACCATGTGGTGGGAACTGAAGTGATGGCAGTGGCAGACCGATGCCTCTGGTCCTCTCTGCCTTTGAAGCTGAAATGATGGCTCTGAGCTGGGTGAACTCTCAGCTGTTTGGATAGTCAAGAAAGACGCCTGCCTGTGAGATTGAGTGGGGGTTGGGCAACTAAGGAAAGACTATCTGACCTTATATGTAAACTGCACTAATGGAGCATGTAAAGCTATTTACATTGGTGAAGAACCAACTAAAAAGCACATTGCTTCCCTCCTACATTTTAACTTTAAGTCACTCCCATTCCAGCAGGATCCCACCCATTATAGACAAGGTTCAGGTAAAGAGGCAACCTGGAAACATGGAAACACTAGTCTGACTTTGCCACTGACTCTCTGGTGACCTCAGGCAAGACCCTCTACCACCCTTCCCTGTCATGGGCCCTGCTTCTCAATATGTCATATGCCTTGCCTTGGTCCAGCTATCTTTACAATTGCTTTTTCCCAGAGAGGAGAACTGAGCATCTCCTGTGATCCCCAGCCCCCTAGCCCCACCTCCATTACCTTTGGTCCCCATGGGTGTGGGGCAGTCTTGGGGCACGGAGGGCAAAACACGAGTGTAATAGGTCAAGTTGAAGAAGGCCTCCCAGCTGATGTAGTCGTATGCTACGTTGTAGGTGGGGGGGCTGGGAATAAGGTTGGAACGCGCTGTAAAGGGCAAAGATGATGGTGACAAGGGAGTTCCCACCCCCAGGCATACCCCCCCCCCCCCCACCTTCCCAGCTTTCTCTTAGGTTGGACTTGTTTTATCTGGCATCTCAGAGTCTCCCCACCCAGTGCCCTTATCAGATGCCAAGAGTTCTGGCAGGATTTCTTGCTCCTCCAGATTAGGGGACTTGTCCCCCACCCACCTGTGAGTACCACGCGCATGAGCATGTCACGGATGAAGGTGGCATTGACAATCTCCCAGATCCAGCGCCCGTGTGTCAGCAGGAAGTGGATGAAAGAGGGGCTGGGCCGCAGTGAATTCCGGAGCCAGGTCCACAGATCAGCTGCGAGGGCAGTGGGAGCCATTCAGTCCTGCCCTCCAGGTGGGACCAGAAGTAGCCAGTGTGGGAGATGGGGACTGGGAACTGGGAGCCAGGGCCAGGATGGGACAGGGCAGAACATCAGGGGTGGGGGTAAGGATGGGAGTGATGATACATGACAAAGCCATAACCAGGTAGGAGGACTGGACAGGGCCAGGGCCAGGGAGTGAGGGTGGGGCTGGGCAATGAGGACTGGCCACAGAGCCCATGCCAGAGAGTGAAGACTGAGGTCAGGTAGAGACAGAGATCAAAGCCAGGTAAGGAAAGAGACGGGCTATGGCCAGAGGTGAAGGAAGGAAGTGGAGTCTCAGGATGAGCCTAGGGAAGCAGGAGGGGCCCAAGATAGAAGGAGTTGGGGCTGGAGGCCCAGCTCACGGATGGTGCAGTTGGGGCCAGAATAGCCCGTGCGGGTGCAGTCACACTGGTAGCGGTCAAGGCCAAAGCGGACACAGATGCCCTGGTGCTGGCATGGATAGTAGCAACAGGGGTTCACTGTGGGTGAGAAACAGAGATCAGAGACCACCCTTGGGTGACCTCTCATTGGGGACAGAGCATGGACTCAAGTGACAGTTCTGTCCTAATTCACTGGACTTCAATATTCTCCTAAGGACCTTCTTTGTCCCACAGCTATGAGAGAAAAACAAAACAAAAAACAAAAACAAAAAAAAATAGCCCTGCTGCTCTAGGCCCTACTCTGATCTCCAGTGTGTCCCCATCAGGGTCCCCAGCGGAAGTCCCCCCTCCCTTTCTGCTGCCACCAATGGGGGAGGGGGAGCAGTGGAAGAGTACAGGCCCCAGGCTGTAGCATCAAAGGCTAGGAAACAACTGATAAGACCCTGAAGCCACAGGCCTCTAGAACATTCACTTCCTGCCAAGTCAGTGCCCAGCCCTAAGGGCAGGGTTTGCAGCATTGAGGGAAGGGGCAAGGATGGGGGTCTCAAACCAGCCCCCAACCTCTGGGCACCTGGACACTAGGAAGATGAGATCACCCATCAGCCGCCTAATTTGCAGGAGGGAAGGAAGAACAGGGATTCTAATGTCCACTTGCAGATGGGGAAACTGAGGCCAGATAAAGGGAAACCCAGGAGGGTCACCCAGCAAGTCATACCAAGCCAACTGCCCATCCCTTTATTTCCAGCCCACCTCACAGACTCAGTGATAAAGTCCAAGGAGAGAGGTTTCCCAGAACCCTGAAGAGAGTATGGGTTTGAGGGGAGTCTCAGCTGTCTCAGCTCCCATTCCTGACTGGGGGGTGGCCACAGCGCAGAGAGAGGAGGTGGGTCTGCCCTCTAGGATCTTTAGATAGGTCAGGAACCAAGGGAACAGGAGACAGGAGGCTGGAAAAAATCTACTGAGAGTGTAGGTAGCACTCTGGCATCAGCCCCCGCCTCCTGGAGAAATCCCCACCAGGAAGCCCCTCCTTGAGCACAGCCCCCTGGCTCAACCTTCACTACCTCCGTGATTCTACAAGAGCAAAGTCAGAGCTCCTTAGAGCTCGCTCAGCGCTCATTCACTGCAGAGCAAGGGAAACTGAGGCTCAGTGAGAGGTAGAGAGGGCCTCCCACAGACCCAGGGTCCTGCTATAGGGGCTCCTTCCCTGCCTCCCGCAGGAAACGCCAGGCTCCCCTCTGCAAACATGTAGTACTTCCTTCTCTGGGCCCAGAGCCAATGTTATGGGGAACTTCTCTTCTTTATGAAACTGATTATAGAGGGTCAAGAGGGAATGCTGGGAAGTGATCTCAGGGTGCTGTGATCAGAGGGCATAACCCTGGGCAAGCCATGACCCCTTCTCACTTCACAGCATGAGGCCTGGGCAGCAGGGTCTTCCTCGCCCCCACCTCAGAGAGGGGCCCCCAGCACCCCCACCAACCCCTTTCATCACACACACTCAGCAAGAAGCAAATCATAAAAATCATGCAAATAATTTTGCTTAAACCCTGGCAACTCCCCACAACCCCCACAATAGCATCTTTGTGACCCCTGCAGGGGTGAGGAAGGAGGGGCCAATGGAAAGGAAAGGAGCTGAACAAAAGGCCTTATCAGGCTGACACAGGCGGGCTGGCAGCCGGCAGGACCCAGGGCAAGGAGCTGGCAGGACCTAGTCTCCCCCTCCCACAACCACAGGCCCAGAAATGCCAAGGAGGTTTGGGGACCTGGAACTCTCCTCATTGACCCCTTCCACTCAGAGCACTGCTCACCTGCCGAATTCACCTGCCCCGGAGCGCCACTGCCCAGCTCCCAACCTGGACACACAGGCCCTCACACCACCCCACAGCCCAGTCTCCCATCCCTCCCACAGCAGGATCTCAAGAGGTCCTTCCAGCTCATTCTATGGGGTCCTGTCCCTTAGTCCCAAAGTCAAAAGCCCTTCTTCCTTTATTAGCCTGTTGCTGCTCCCGAAAATTCCCTCCAAGTCTACCTGACCCTCCCGACTGAGCCCACACCTTGCCCCCAGCAGTCAGCCTCCCCTCAATATCCACACAGAATTCCTCCCGCTGTCCCTCAGCCCAGGCTCCAAGTCATCCTGCTTTTCTCCACCATAAGCCCACACTCTCCCCCGACTTTCTCCTCCAGGCAACCAAGTCCTGGAGAGATCCAGCCACCCATGGGATCCAGATGTGCTGGCCAGAGCTCAGCCAATGTTTGTGGAATTAATAAAATGAAGCTAAGACACAGGCCACCTCAAGTTCGGCCAAAGAGACCTCTCATCTCCCCAGCCCTGGGCCGCTGGCTCAGAATCTAGCTTGAAAACTTCCTGCATAGCCCGAGTCCTGCCCCGGCAGGAGCAGAAATGCCTCTCCTGCCAGGAGAGGCCGCGTGCGGAACCCGCGCTCCTCCCCCCAAGGCTGGCTGTCCAACTTTCCCTCCCTGCCTCCTCCTCCTCCGCAGACTTTCCACAAACACCAGCTGCCCCAGGGTAGGAAAAGTTCTCCCCAGCAAGGACGGCGGCTGCTGTTGGGGCTCAGGGTGGGCAGACAGGAGAGTGGGAGCTGCTTTCCCAGGGGCGAGCCTGGCCACTACTAGGGAAGCCAGGGCCCCAGCTGACCTCTACCAGCCTTGCGTAGTCACCACTCAGGTTTCTCTGCCCAGCACTCCCTGGGAGGGGTCTGGGAGACCGCTCCATGGCACAGATGAGGAATGCCAGGCTCTGGAGGCAGGAGCTTGCCCAAGCCCCACTGCCTCAAGGTCACAGAGCCAAGACTCGAACCCCTTTCTCTCCCCTCCTTCCTCCTCCTACAGGTTTCCAGGCCTGGATTTGGGGAAGGGAGGGGCAGGGAGGGTCACTTTGATCCCTAGGCTGGGAATGATCTCAGGGGAGGTAAAGGTCACCCTTTCTTTGAGGTGGACCTGAAAATCCTAAATGAATGAAATCAGAACCCCTGCGAGCTCACCATTCCCTGCCGCAACCAGAGCTAAAGGAGGCCTTCCGTCAGTATAACTTAAATCCCACATGCTTTCACGCCAGCTCCGTTCCGGGCTCAGTGGAGCACACCTTGTAAAATAAACCACCAAGAAAGAGAACTGGGGAGATGCAGGCACCGAGTCTTGGGTTTCCACACCCAGCACAGGGCCAGGCACCAAGTAGGCGCTGGGAAAAGATGTGCCAGACTGTAGATGTTCTTTGCTGGCTCTGTGTCCTTAGTGAAGTCCCTTCCATCCTCTGGACCTCTTTTTTCTGTGTATCCCACGGAGGGGATGTAACAGAGCAGCTCTGAAGAGACCTCCCTTTCCATCCCCCCTTCTTCTCTGGTCTGGGTGGAGACAGCCCTCTCCATTGATGTGATTCCCTCCTCTCTCTGGCCCGGTCCCAGCAGCAGACAACCTTGCAACTTGCCCTCGCTGAGTCTTCAAGCCATCCTAGGGGTGGGCTTGGTCAGCAGGCCCATTCAGCACGCATTCCCTCAGACAAGGGCTGTCCAGGAGAGCCTGGATTCAGAACCTTCTGAGGATTCAGGCATGGAAGTGTCCCCTAGCCCAGGAATCAGAGCTCTGAGCTCAGCAGGGAACACCAAGTCCTCCAGGATGCAGAGGCGCCAGGCAGCAAGAGGCTGGAATGAAATCCCCTAAGAATAATATTTAGAGAAACTCCAGGGGCTTGGCAGCCACAAGGGGGAAAAAGTACCTACTAGCCAGACCCGGGCTCCAGCCCCTACAAGGTGGCAGCCAGAGGCAGGCATCACCACACCAGGCCCCACAGCTGCTCCCAGAGCTGGAGGAGGGCAGCTGGAGAGGAAGTCTCATGCCGGCCCACAGACGTGGCTGGTGCTGCAGATAGCAGCGCCTGCGTGAGTAGCAGGGAGGCCTTGGAACAGGCTGGGTTCCCACCCCATCTGTCAGGGTTAGCTGACCTCAGGGCCCTCTGCCTGACACCAAGGCCAAGCCCTAT
Organism: Pipistrellus hanaki; assembly: GCF_964339955.1. Classification (NCBI taxonomy): domain Eukaryota; kingdom Metazoa; phylum Chordata; class Mammalia; order Chiroptera; family Vespertilionidae; genus Pipistrellus; species Pipistrellus hanaki. Next base: position 14,420,339 of record NC_140513.1, on the reverse strand, counting down.
TCCTAGCCCAGGAGAGAGCGCTAAGCCAAGTCCAGGAGCTGGAGGCAATGAACTTGAGCATTAAGGATGCCCTGGCACAGCCTGGCACAACAGCTTGGTGTTCCCCGCTGTGTCCGGTCCTCTGTGCTGGACCCCACCTGCTACCACACAAGGGGCAGAAGCAGCATTCTCCATTACACCTGCCCCCAGGTCCATCTGCAGCCCACGTCTTGTGGGCCTTTTGCTGCCCCTCTGGGGCCAAACACAGGCTTTGGATCTCCGTGCCAGATGGCCAGGCACCTAGGATCTCAATTCACTCATAGACTTGGAAGTACAGCCCAAACCTCTGCTCCTGCACCCAGCACGTCATTCATTCTCTCCTTGACCCTTGCAGCAGCCTCCTTGATGGTTCCCCGCTTCCAGTCTCACCCCCCAACTCATCCATCCGACCTACTCCCCCAGTTAGGATGCCCAAGGCTTGGTGCACAAAGGCCTCTGGCAGCCAGGCTTTCCACTGCCCACTCTGCTGCCATCTGCCTCCCCCCATTCAGACGTGTGGCTCGGCTCCTGCACAGCCACCAGAGAGACTCTCACAGTTTCACAGTAAAATCTCACAGTATTCCCCCCATAGCCCCCTCCTCAAGGCCCAGGTCACCCATTTCGGCCCCCAAGAAGCCTCCCTCAGCTCCTCACACTTGAGAGGTGACTGCTCCCTCCCCGGGCCCCGTGGGTGGGTGCAGTCTGTTGGCATTTCTGCCTCCCCCACCAGGCAGAGAGCTACTCCCTGCTCTGTCTCAGGCTCCAGCCAAAGACCAGCAGAAAGCTAACCTTCAGGAATATTTGTGGAATGAAAACAAAACAAAACAAAAAAATCTGTTTGAACATATAATGATATAAAGATAAGTAGAAAAGGCAAAAATAAAACGGCACCCACCATGGCTCACCGGACCTCAATGAATAGGCAAAGCCAGGCAGACCAGCCTGGTTACCCCGGGGTGCTGCCTGGGGCTGAAGGGGCCCTGGGCTGATCCAGGAGCCGAAAGACTGGGCACCGGGCAGCCTGGTCACCCATCTCTGCTTCCGGGGTCTCAGACAAAGGAGCCACCGCCCTGGGCCTCAGAGCCCCTCCTCAGACTGGGGCTGTCACATCTCCAGGGCCATTGTGAGCACCCACTGCCTGGCTCTGCCAACTATAAAGAGCTGGCCACGTGGCCCTTCCTCCTGTTCTCCCCACAGACTAGCCAAACTCTTTCCTGGACCCCACTCCATCCTCTGCCTGGCTTCCCCAAATGCCTCCCACTCAAACCCTCTCCTCCAGGAAACCTGGTCTGGTTCCCAGTCCACATAAATAATTTTTCTCTCTCCTCTGAGCATCAGAGCAGAAAGCTCAGGCCCAGCTCCCATCCTGTGTTACCCCCATTTTATAAATGGGAAGTGGAGACCCAGAGAGGGACAGATCTCATACTGGGGGAGTGGAGGAAACGATGCCCACACCTTGCACATGTGTGAACACACACACGTGCGCACACACGTGCCCAGAAGCAGTGAGTGGGGGAGGGGAAGGAGAGGGAGGAGCTGCATTCCTTCACCTGGAACCTAGCGCATGGGGTGTAGGGTTTTCGGGGATCTGACTTTCCTCATCCTCTTTGGGTTGATGAAAAGAGGGAAAGGTTGAGGTAAGGACCTGTGGAAAGACCCTCCAAAGAGCCTAGAAGTCAAACCCGGAGCCCAGGAGTGCTGTGAGCTTGAGGGAGTAGCGGCGCCTCTCTGAGGGACCTCATGCGAGAGGATCTAACCCTCCCGGAGGAACCCAGCTCAGTAAATGTATTTCCAACTCCCTCTTCCCAGAAGGAGTGGTGTGTCCAGGTCCTCACGGGGCTCGCAATCCGGATGGGTCCCCAGCAAGTTAGAGGCTGGAGAAAGGGAACTAGCCAGCCGGCTTGCCTCTCCCCAGGCAGTTGCGCTGCTTCCTGCGCGCAGCTCACACACTCCGCAGGAAACAGCCGTTTTGATGGGCAGCTGGGGGCCCAGAACACACAGGTGAGGGGCTGGAGGAGAGCCAGTCCTCCCCAAGCCGGCGCGATTCCTCCCTTCCCCCCACCCCCGAACGAACCCTATAGCGCCCCCACCCCAAACCTGCCCAGACCATACTCCCCGGGGGTCTTCAGAGAGCCCCATCCCATCAACAGACTAAGCCCCCTCCCCTCCCTCCTCCAGGCGCCACGAGCAGAAAGGGGAAGCTGGACCAGCTGGAGCGGAGAGGAGGAAGAGGGAACAGGGACTTGGGGGGCGGGGATGCCTACCAGGCGAGGGCTCCCCCCAGGCGGGGCCCGCGGGCAGCAGCAGCAGGAGCAGTGGGAACCAGAAGGAAAGACTCCATCCTGCAGGGAGAGAGACGGGGAGGGCTGAGCTTGGCATTCAAGGCTCCAGCAGGAGGCACAGAGGGTTCCCGGGCACCGAGGCGGGACTCACGGCTCATGGTGCAGCGGGAGAGATACAGACTGCCGGAACCTCCCATGCCTCAATTCCGCGGGAGCTCTGGCCGCCGGCCCGCCCCTCCCTACCCATTCCCTTGGCTCCACCCCTCCAGACGCCTGTCACCTCGGCCACCACCCACTTACTTCCTCTGCTCCGACCCCAGCCAGGACATTTTATTAATTATCCCGTGATTGCCACCAAGTGGACTTTTCACCTGATGCGCTTGTGCTTTTCAGAGCCCGGGGGTGTCAGAGTTGTGTCCATTTGGTAGCTAGGAAACCGAGGCCCAGCGCCCATGTGCGATGTGGAGGTCACGCAAGGCTGAGGGGCAGAGCTGAATAGCCGAGGCTAGAAGCTGCAGGTCTGACCCAAACACCTGCTGCCCAGAGGAGAAAGGGGGCTGGAAAGGAGGCCTCCTCACACAGATCCCACAAGAAAGTCTGGGCTCTGCCCTCTGAGGCCACATGCTCTGCCAGTGCCTCCGCCACCAGAAATGAAGGGCACAGGCTCCAGGTTTGGGAGACCTGAGTTTGCTGGCTGTTACCCTAGACAGGTACTTACTCTCAATCTCTGGTCCTCAGCATTCTCCTCTTTAAAATGGGGATAATAAGAACCATCCCAGAGGGTTGTTGTAAGATTCAATAGGATGATGCGTGCACACACACACACACACACACACACACTCTTGAGTGTATTATCCAAGCACATAGTATGTGTTCAATTATCAGGAGGCATAGTTTTCAAAGATCTAACTCATATTCTAGGGCTGGCAAGGGCCGATGCTCAGTTTCCCATCTGCCTGCCAACTTTACAGAATCCCAGCACCCAGCTCTCCTGGTCACCGGAAACGTAACAGGGGTCAGGGACCACCGAGGTCACTCTGAGTCTCCTGTCAGGTTTTCTTCCCGTGTCTTCCCAGCACATCCAGCCGTGCTGTGGGCCTTGCAATGGGGAAGGCCTGGTAGGAGGGCTCAGAGGCCCTGTGCTGGCTCCCAGCATCCTTAGCTGTGGGGTGGGAGCCGTAACAGGTGGGGAAGTGAGAGCTGCTGGGAAGCCCTGTCTCCATCCCCACCAGAGCTGCTCCCATGCTCCACTGAGACACAAGCCTGCAGCCCTGGGGAGACAGAGCAAGCCGGGGCAGAGCGGGGAAGGAGCGGGCCAGCTGGAGGGCCCTGGGTACTGGGACAGGCTGCAGGCTTCCCTCCAACGTCAGATCCAGAGTCCCTGATAACAACCCACACGGGAGGGAGGGGGAGGGGAGGAAGGGGGTATAAGGGATGGATTATCCAGCCCTCTCATCTGTGTGTTCTGGGTCCCCACTGCCCAACACCACCGCTATTTCCTGTGGGGGCCTCTTTCGGAGGAAGCAGCGCAACTGCCTGGGGAAAGAGGCAAGTGGGCTGGCTAGTTCCCTCTTCCCTCTTAGGTTGAGGACTCTGAAGCCCAGCTACCCAAAGAGGGAACTTTCTGGAAAGGAGAGAAGAGCATGACTGAGGCCTCCTCTTTCACTCCCAGATCCTTCCTTCCTTCGGGCCCTGGGCCCAGCAATTGCCATGCCTATACCTCCTGCCGACTCCTTAGTGCCAAGTCACCCGCAAACACGTGTGTGGCCCTGGCACTGGGAGAAAGAGACTTAGACTTCGAATCAGGAGAATATCCGTTCTCAAGCCTCAGCTCTTCCATGATTTGACCCTGGACAAGCCTCCAGGCCTCTGGTTCCCCATTTGAACAAAAGAAAGATTAAATCAGATGATGTCTGAGAACAGATCAAGCCCTCACTGTGGCCAGGCTGTGTGACCAGCCCAGGAGGCAGCGAAGGGGAGGCCAGAGAGAGGCGCAAGCAGGAGGCCAGTGCGGCCCTCCAGGGACAGGTCAGACCCAGAGGGTGGAGGGGGAGAGAGGACGTCGAGGGAAATGGTGGCAGAGAATTACTGGGACTGGGTGACCAATGGGCCCTGGGGCTTCAGGGCAGGAGAGGTCTGGAGGTGGACACCTGGGTCTCTGGCCTGGTCCTGGTGATAACCCCAGGAAAGGGCCCAGGGAAGGGCCGGGGGCGGGGGGGGGGGGGGGGGAGAGGAGAGACAGGCTGGGGTTTGTGGGGTTCGCATGTGGACCTGTATTCAGTCCATCTCGGCAGCTGGATCCGGGGAGAGGTCTGGGCCAGCCCTTGTCTCAGCCCTGGGGAAGGGCACAGCACAGGGTCTCCTGTCCTTGCCCCTCCACTCCAAAGGCTATACCCTCAACATCCGGGGAGTTTTCCTAAGCTGCAGGAGGGTGAACTTCCACTCCACTCCCGTGTCCCCAGGAAACCTCCTCTGCCAGGGCCCCCCCTTTTTCTGGGCTGTCCCTGCTCCAAGCAGGTGGCACACTGGATCACATCTCCTCCTCTTTATCTCATGAAGCTACAAGCTTCTCGGTCACTGTTGTATCCCCAGGGCCAAGCACAAGCTGTGGCACATAGAAGACGTGCGGCAAGTGTTGGTTGAGTAGAGGAGTGAGTGGGTGTGTCTATGGGAGATTGAGTATATGGGAAAACATAGACCTCCTCTGAGTGAGTGAGGGTCCAGGGCCAGTCTCATCAAGGTGACCCCCAGCCCAGACATCCGCTGTGACCACCACCAGCAGTATCAGTGTCCTGCCTCAGTTTCCCTGTCTTCCCCAGCTGGGTCCACTGACCAGCACCCCCAGCACTCACAGTTCTCTAGACCTTGAAGCCCTCCCCCAGCAAGGATAACAAGGATACCCCCCTTTCCCTCTTCCCTAGACCCATTGGTGACACGAAGTCAAGTGTCTCCCTCCGCAAACTCCCACCCCAGCTTCACTGTTTCCCATGCCCTCCTGGCAACCCCACCAGAGGCTCTCGGGTGAGCCTGAATCTACTGGCCCTGGAGAGGTCTCCCCCCTCCTGGGTCCCACCCACTGTTTGGAAATCCAGAGCTGACTCTTACCTGAATCACTCAGGGACCGGCCCCACCCGGCCCCACCTCTGGAGGCAGCTTCACAGGCAGGCAAGAAACTGCCTGGAATCAGCCCAACATCTTCAGCTCCCAGCCCTCCCATTCCTGATCAGCTCTCAGTGTGACCCTAGGCAACCAGCTGCCCCTTGGGCGTCTCAGTTTCCCCATCTATAAATGGAGTGAATGCCATTCTTGCAAGAGTTCCTGCGAGGATGAAAAAGGTGGTCTATGGGAGCACACCCGGGCTCCAGGAGGAGCTCAATGCTCATTTTTTCAGCTGCTCTCCCTCCTTCCCTACCTGAGCAGAAAGGTTTTGTGCAACATTCTCTTCCTTCTCCTCGTCACCTGCTCAGTGCCAGCCTAGGGTTGGGCATGGGTGGTAAGAACAGTCATTGCTACTATTTCTTGAGCGCCTACTATGTGCCAGGTAGCATGCTGTGTATTTCATATGCAGTATCACATGAAATTACTCAGCAACCCTGTAGAATATTTTCACCTCCAATTTACAGAGAAAGAACCTGAGGTCCAGAGAGCTGCAGGGACTGGCCCAAGGTGGCACCACTAATCCCTGTGTTCTGAATACTAGGTACCAGGTACCTGAGTCCCAGCACAGCCAGCCAGCTTTTGGAGGAGACAGAAATGCACCTTTCGGGCGGTTGGTCAGCTGGGTGTGAGGAGTGGGGGTCCAAATAAACAACATAGCTCAGCTGAGAAGCTAAGAACTGAGAGTTACAAAATATTTTTACATCCCTCTCTCACTGAAATCCTCGCAGCAGCTCCAAGAGGAAGGTACCGTTATCCCCATTATTTAAAAAAAAAAAAAAAAAAAAAAAGCCGAAACCGGTTTGGCTCAATGGATAGAGCGTCGGCTTGGGGACTGAAAGGTCCTGGGTTCGATTCCGGTCAAGGGCATGTACCTTGGTTGCGGGCACATCCTCAGCAGGGGGTGTGCAAGAGGCAGCTGATCGATGACTCTCTCTCATCGATGTTTCTAGCTCTCTATCTCTCTCCCTTCCTCTCTGTACAAAATCAATAAAATATATTTAAAAAAAAAAAAAAAAAAGGAAAGTGGGGCTCAAAAATTTCCCTAGATGATGCCTGTGATGAGGAAGAAGGGGAGGAGTCATCAGACCCATGGCTGTGTGGTGGGCATTGTGTGAAGAGGTTTGGTGCATCATGGCCTCTGTAACTCCAGGCCTTCCTGTCCTCGTTATTGCAAACAGGAAAGCTGACTTGCTAAAGGCCACAGGCTAATAGGAGAGAGATGGGATCTGAGTCCTGGTGTGTTTGATATCAGCCTCTACAAGCTTAACTCCCTGTTACCCTCCATCCCTGGCTCTGGATCCCAAACCCTGAATGTTTCAAACAAACACCCAAGTCCTGGTGGAGGCTGGCCAAGAGGCAGATAAACAAGCAGGAGAGTGGTGAGTGGAGAGTCCCCAAGCTCATCTGGGGAGTTTCCACTGCAGGGTCCCCTGTCCTACAGACCTCACCGCTAGGCAGCTGGCGCCATCTGATCAACACAGGATGGCCGCATGCTCACGCCATTGGCTTCCTCCCCAGCCCTCCCCCACCCGCAGCCTAATCTGAAGAGCATCAGTCATCAGCTCTGGGAACTGGGAGACCAACCGCCTGTGACGGATTAACCAGAGGAGCCTGGGAAAGAGCCATTGTCTTGCTAAGGGACAGTGGTTGCTGTAGAGGTTGCTGGGGCTGTAACAGGTTAGTCCCCACGTCCCCCTCCTCCTCCACCACAGCTGAAGAAAGAGGAGCTGTTTCCCTCCTACCTCTTCTCAGAAACATCAGGAGCTCCCACTGCCTGGCCTTCAAGACTCATCATTCACCGATCAGCAGGAGGTCACAGAAGGAGCCCTGTATGGAGATCCAGAAGGCCTGGTTTCTAGTAACGTGACTCCCTGAGCTCATTCTGACTTTGGGCAAGTGGCTCACCCTCTTGAACCTCGGTTTCCCTGCTTGTGAATAAGCCTTAGCTGTGTGAGGAGATCGGGAGCAGAGGCTGACTCTGGCAGAACTGGATTTGGAGCCTGGCTTCAGTATTCTAACTGGATGAGTTGGAGCCAGCCATATGTCACCCCTGAGCCTCCATCCCTTGTCCAAAAACAAGGGCAGTAATAGTGTCTATTTCCTGGGAGCAGTGTTAGGATAAAATCACTTAGCTCAATTCCTGGCACGTGGAAGGCACTCAATAAATGAGCAGTATTGGTGGAATTATTGTTATTACATACTAGTTACATAATTAATCGAATTCTGTCAATGTGGTCCGAAATGGGAGAGGGAGGGTGCTTGTACTAGATATGTAAAAAGAATTTAAGAGAGAATGGTTGCAGGCAAGTGCTAGCCTACAGTACCAGGAATGCATCTCGCCACACATAACGAAGTCACAGACATGGAAACAAACTAAAGGGTAGAGCGATTCTTCTTCAATGACAAGTCTGAGGTGAGCAGCCCAGGCCGCTGCAGCTGCCCGGGAATGCATCAGGAGCCCGTGCTCTCTCTATCCCTCTGTTCCATACCCTCAGAGGAGACCCTCTGGCATCCCCTTCACCAGAACTGTGTCATGTGACCTTGTTTGGCTGCAGAGGGGCTTGGGAAATCGAGTTTTTGGATGTGGCAGGAAGGCACAGGCAGTTGGAAATGGAGACTGAGCCAGACTCTGGAGTCTCCTGTGTGGGCTGTGGTTTCTGATGTGTGGTTTCTCTGGAGAATCCAGGAGCAGGTATGCGCTGCAGACTCCAGAGGTGGGCAGACCTTCTTTGTCCCAGGATGGGGCCTGAGAATTGCAGGACCACAGCGGGTCAGAGCCAGGAGCTCCTCAGGAGAAGGTCCAACCCACCTGCCTTGGTGACAGACTGGGAGACTCAGAGCAAGGCAGGGACTTGTCCAAACAGGCCAGGTAGCTTTCCTATGTCGCAAGGCCTCCTGTAAAATGACCAACCTCAGGATAAGTCACATCAGACACAGCCGTGCCCCAGTGCCAGGAGACATCTCATCCTTTGAAAATTCACACCCAGCGAACTGCACATGTAATGGGCAATAATTCGAGCTTCTAGAGAACTCTTCGGTTCTCAAGCATGAGCTTTAAAAGTCCATTTTCTTGAGCCTTTCAAATAGAGCTGGGCTGACTCATCGTTCCCCTGGAATGTGAGCTCCCGCGTTAACGCCTCATTAATATCTTACCATCACTAATATCTTACCGCCAGTACCGTTTACAAAAACATTCTCTTGTGTTATCATCTCTTTTGATTCTCATGACGATCTTTTGACGTGGGTATCTTTAGCCCCTGAATAAGTCAGGATTATTTCTATTACAAGTGACAGATACCTGTTTCGAACTGATTTTGGCAAAAGAAGGGGAAATGTTGGCTCCCAAGCTGAAAATTTAGAAAAAGGAATGGCTGCATCCAGCTCTCTCTCTCTCTCTCTCTCTCTCTCTCTTCCCCTACATATACATATATATATATATTCCTCCTTCACTCCCTCTCTCTTTCATCTTTTTGTTCCCCCTCTAGTTGGCTTCACTCTCTGGGGTGCTCCCCACGGACTCTGCCCTCCTGTCCCAATCCCAAATGAAAGGAAAATGCCCCTTTTTCTGGACACTTCCGATTGCTCTGGCTCAGCTCATGTGCCTCCCTGAGCCAAATGCCTGATTCTGACTGGCCAGTCCTAGATTGTGTGCCCACGTGAACTGAAAGTGGGAGAGGGACGTTCCCCCCAAAGAGAACTGGGTGCTATTATCAAAAGAAGAGGGAAGGGGTGAGGGACAGCCAGAAGCAATTGCCTCTCCCTGTGACGGACAAGGAAGCCAGGCTCAGCAAGGGGAGGTGGCTTTTGCCTGCAGCCTCTAGGCTGGTAGGAAGGGGGCTGTCTAGCCTTTGGCCAGGAGCCTGGATGGAGAGAAGGGCCACGTGGGAGCGTGGGAGCGAGCTCTCCTGCCTATCTGGAGCCCAGCAGGCATCAGAACCTCCCCAGAGGGAGGGAGGAGGGTTTGGAGGGATGCTGGACTCCTAGCTGCTTCTCCTCTGCACTCCTGCCTGGTATTGCCTCGAGCAGGAAACGATGTTCAGACTTGTTGAACAACCAAAGCATGCCAGATACTGCTGGGGACTAGACAGGCATACTGTCTCCAGCCGTGCTTTTCAGAGATGGATGGAAGCTGAGACTCGGAACGGTAAAGCCACTTGCCCAAGCCATGCAGTCTGGACTGGCAGGGCTGGCTCGGCCGGCAGGGAGGACTCCAGCACCGGTGCTGTTTCCCTGAAAGATTTCTCCATGGAGCACTATTGACATTTCGTGTAGGGTTGCCCCACACAGGGCAGGAAGTTTAGCTGGCTACGAGTACACTCAGTTCTGGCAACAGCCAAGAAACTGCCCATGCGTTTCCAAACCCCACCCCTGCAGGAAGCCACCTCTGCCTCTAGACAGGGCCCACCACAGCATGCTGACCAAGTCTGGTCCCTTTCAGCAGACCCAGGACATGACACACAGAAAGCTTACTAAGTGTTTGAGCAATGAATGGAAGGAGGGAAGGAAGGGGGAGGGTGAGAGGGAAGGAAGGTAGGAACTGAAGTCAAACAGGATTAGGTACAAACCTTAGCACTACCATTTACTGGCTTTATGGTATTGAACAAATTGCTTAACACATCTGTGTCTCAATTTCCTTGTCTAGAAAATGGGGACAGTATTAGTAACATCTTTAGAGGGTTGTTAAGAGGATTAAATGGGTTAATTCTTGTGAAATGCTTAGGACACTGACTGATATTTCAAGAGCATTGTTTGTTAAATAAGTGAGCCAATGAATGAATGACTTCACACACACACACACACACACACACACACACACACACAATCAGTTTTCTGTTTACAAAAACTTCCATATTAGTTATCTTCCTTGACTGTCCTCCTTACCCTGTAAGAGTGAGTTATGCACACTTTACACTAGAAGAAATTCACTCAAGAGGTGAGGTCACTTGGCTAAGGTCTTCTGGTTGTTCAACTGCAGCCCCAGAATTCTGTCTTCTCTGTGTTTTCCTTCCTCTACAAATGCAGATTCTTAAGCCAGGAATGAATGAGTGAGAGGAGAAGCTGCAGGGGTTCCTATATCTCAGAGTGCCTGGACAGGGAGGGGCTGTCCAGTCTTCATTCTGCCCAACCTGGGCTCTCATGGGGCTGCCCAGTGCTGTGGTGAGGCCCAGCCATGTGGCCAGGACCACAGGACCACAAGAAAGAACTGGGTGGTGAGTGAAGACTGGTGAGCTGTCTGCCCACAGTCTCCCACTCTTTGTGGAGAGGAACATTATATCTGTGGTCACCCCAGAGCCCCCAAACCTGTACTCCTCCCCGAAGCCACCCTCAGGACAGGAATTGGTGTCTCCTTAGGGCACCTAGCACCCAGCACACAGGAGTGACTGCCCTGCTCTGTGATTCCTTTCAATTCCACTCCATCCATCCTACAAAGATGTGTGATGCATCTTGGCCAACCTCTAGATGGGATGCTTAAGACATGTGCTCTCAGACAAGAGGAACAGAGACAGAGGATGGGGAAGGAAGGAGCACTGGGCGTGCACACGTGAGCATATATACACATGTAATGAGATTCTGGTATTCCCCTCCTCCCATGCCAAAATGCAGATCACAGCTAGAGTGAGCTTCCACACCACAGATGTGTAGTATAAGAAGATAGAGAAACACTGAACTAGATCATTTATATCCCAAACCCAGACTCCTAGTGCTGCCTGGATATCAGGCTTGAACATCTCCCCTCATCAGGTCTCTCCCTATTGGCATCTCACTCCACCTTTTTTTTTCTTTCCTGGAGGCATAATCTAAATTATGCTGGATCTGGACTCCTCCTTACACCTGTCTACTTGGAATCTTTAAACTTTTCTTATACAGGCCAACCCAGCCTAATTCAACTCAACTCAATCCACCCTAATTACCCTAAATTTCACTCACCTCAACCCCGCTCGACTTCTTTCCACTCAATCCACCCAAATAAATCAAACTCCACTCCACTCAACCCAACCTAACCCAACTTGGCTTAACTCTACTAAATTCATGGCAAGCAAGTCCATTCAGCTCCACCCAAATCCAGCTCCATTCTATTCAACCAAACCCACCCCAACATGAAATAACACAGATCTATTCCACTCCACCCAAACCAAATCAACACTTAACCTAACTCAACTAACCCCATGCCTGCCTGGCTCAGCTCTCCTTTTATATCTCCTCCTTCCTTCCAACACTAAATACCTGCCTCTCAACCCTCCCCCCACTACCAGATTCCCTATTATTCCTTAAATAGTGAGACCTGGAGTTAATGCCTGATCTAAAGAAAGATGAGGACTGACATCCCTTGATGTGGAGTTGGGGGGATGAGAAGAGATAAACCAAAGAACTTATATGCATAGTCCATGGACACAGGCAATAAGATAGTGAAGACCTTGGGCAGGGGGGTGGGGGGTGGAGGGTGGTGAATGGGAATATCTGTAATACTATCAACAATATATATATATATTTAAGCAAGGAGGACATTTTTCCTTGGGTTTCCCATATCCTTGCTCTCTTTAATCTCATCCCCCTGCAGGCAATAACCTTCATTCCTCTCTGATGCCCCAGCATTTACCCCTTCGCTTTAATGAAACCCCAAGGCCATGAAGCCTCAGAGATGCCACGCCTACGTGGGTTCTCATATCTGTACACACTACCCCAGGGAGGCGAGGTCTGCAGGACATTTAGGTTAGGGGCAAAGAGGGTACTAGAAGGTATGTAATGGGCAGAAGGATCACTGTGCAGACAAAAGCAAGATCTGGCTTGACCCAGGCCCACCCTTAGGGAACAGAACACTTCCTGGCTATTTTTCTACTCCGTTACGGCTCTGCCCTATTTCTACCTTTATCTCTGTCTGATCTGTGACTCTCTGTCTCTGCCGTTGTCTCTGTCTCAATCTGGGGGGGTGGGGGGGTGCCCTGTCTCTCCATCTCTGGGACTCTCTCTTCCTCTTTCACTGTCTTGGTGTTGCTATCTCCCTCTTGCTGACTGCGTTCCTCTCCATCTTCATCTCTATTTCTGACACAATGTGCTTCATGGTCCACGTTCTGGCTGGGAGTTATCGCTCCTGAACGATAGGCTCCATCCTTCATCCCCTAAACCTCTTCCTGACCAAGAGAGCAATAGCCACCCAGGCCACCTGAGCCCAGGAGCGAAAACTGCTGCCCCCATGGATATCAGAACACACATGGAGCTGGAAGGGAATTCAGGCCAATCTTCTCACTTTACGGATGGGGAAACAGAGTTAGTGGAGAGAGAAGGGGGCCGCCTGAGGTGGAGACCCTTGGCAGGAAGGACTGGCTGGGAGGGATGTGGAAGAACCACCCCCAAAGGTCACCTCCATGATCCAGGGAGGTCTGCCTTGCACACCATCACAGAGCAGTGCCCCCCATTAAAATGAATTTCTGGGGGTCAGGGAAGCAGACAAGAAGCATCCTGGATGTCCCTTTGGTGAGGCTGTTTCACCTCTCACCCTGACCCTCCTCACCTCCTGGAGTCAGGACCCAGTGTGTGGTGAAACATGAATCTGAGAGCCAGGGGGAACCCCACCTGGTCCAGGGAGGGAGGAAGCCAGAGTTGGAATCCTGAAACAGAGCCAGCTGCCAAGGGGTGGAGCTGGCGGTTCAGACAGATGGGCCTCAGGCTCCCTGCCCAGCCAGGCACAGCCCCCAAGTCTCTCCTGGTCTTGGTTAGGCTGAACCCTGATGGCCAGGGTGGGGCGAGGACTACATTCCTCCCTGGATCCACCCACCACCAGCCTGCAGGTTTATCTGGGCTCCAGCAGAAACCAGTGCCCCCAAGGGACTGGGCCAGAGCAAGGCCAGGGGAACAGCCCTTCTCCAGCCAGAAGTGAGGGCCCAGCTCTCTCCGAAGCCCAGGACTCCCTGCCAGTCTAACTGGGCTGAAGATGCCTCTCTCAGCAGCTCAGGTTCCTGGGAAGACACTGGCCTGGGTTTCTCTCAGAACTCCAGGATGTCTGAAAATAGAAAAGGAGAAGAGGCTGAGGTGGGGGGCAGAGGAGAAGCTGGGAGGGGGAGGGGTGAAGAAGGAACTAGATTCTAGACACATGGACAGGGGCCACCAGGGTGTCTTGACCTGACCTCCAGTACCTCACGCCACTTTTCTTAGCCCCCTGCTTCCTGCCTCTCTGCAGAAGAGGCTCACGCCTCCATTGAACAGACCAGTAGACTGCAGCCCAGAGAGAGAAGGAGTTTGCGCAAGGACTCAAGGCAGAGAAACAAGCTGAATTCGGGGTCCCTGGTCTTTGATGGGGTCCTTCCCCAGCAGGCTCTCGGGTAGAGTGCTTTTGAGCCTGCCCCATGTGCCCAAAAGGCCAAATTCTCACCCCACAACACGGGAGTGCCCTGTTCCTCAGAACCAATAGCTCAGCCAGTGTCCCAGCTCCCTCTTACTGCTGCTCCCCATTAACCTCTGCTCCTCCTTCTCCTTTCCTCAGAACCTCTCTCCCCACCCCTACCCTGGGCCTAACAGAGTGGGGGGTAGACAAGGAGGGGGATCTGAGCCCCTGCATTCACCCCTCTCAGCCCCTGACTGGCCTCAGGGCACAGGTGGCTTCCTCTAACGGATGGCGATGGCCCCTCCTAGGTGGGCCGGCTGCAGTCGCCTTCATGACAGTCGCCTTCATGACTGCTTCAAGGGGCTAGGTTCTGCCTCTGCCCTTCCAGCTGTAAGCCCATGTGACTGTGCCCCTGAGAGCTCTTCCTTTGGCCAACGTATATCTATCCTTCCCACTACTAAACCATAAATGTCCGTGTAAGAGCTTTCACTGAGTTCAGAGAGTCTTTCCAGCAAATTACTGAAGCTGGGGGCCATTTTGGGCACCTCCTGAACTTTCCGTTGGTGCCAGGAGTGAGAGCAGTTTCACGGGCAGACTGTGCCCTCTAGCCTTGTCATTGGCCTAACTTACAGCAGCTTCTTCCCTGATCATTCACTTAGTCCTCACAATAGCCCCAGGTTGCCTGGCCTAGGTCACACAGTTGGGCAAGCCACAGAGGTGCAATTTGGAAGCATGTATTCACGCACTGGAGTCTACTGTAACCACTGCGCATACTGTCCACCTGGGGGAGGCAGAGAGGTGGGGCTGGTGGCTTTGCAGGGAGCATTTCCAAGAGGGGTTTCCTTGTAAAGAGGCTGAGCTTTGTCCTGAGGTCAATGAGGATCCATTGATGGTTTCAGCAGAGTAGCATGCACAGCTGAGGGTTTGAGCAAAGTCCCTCTGGACTGCAGACAGGCCCGAGTGGGGAGAAGACCAAATGTGAGGCTACTTCAGCCGAGCAGGTGAGGATGGTGGCAGCTGGACCTGAGCCATGGTCTTGGGGACAGAGAGTTTTGGACATGCTCCAGGTCTGCCTAAAAGGTAGTCTTGACAGGACTTAGGGAAGATTGGATTTAGGGCATAAAGGAGAGCAGTAGGAGATAATGGTAACACCCAGACTTCCAGATTAGACAGAATACTAAGACAGGGAAAACAGAAGGGATAACCGATTTGGGATGGACTCCATCATTAATGACCCTGGAGTTCCACAGGGGTCCATGGCCCAGGACAGGGCCACCGCCGCGCCCCAGGCACAGAACAGTGCTGCTACCCTGTTTCCCCGAAAATAAGACAGTGTCTTATATTAATTTTTGCTCCCAAAGATGCGCTAGGTCTTATTTTCAGGGGATGTCTTATCTTTCCATGCGCTAGGTCTTATTTTCGGGGGAACACGGGTAGTTCCAGAACAGCGGCGGCATCGTCAACTACCTCATAGTGGCCACCAGGTGACAGCACAGGCCGCCTTTTTCAGGAAGGCTGGCTGGAGGGGAAAGAAGGCTCTCAGTTGGTGCTGCAGACCCACTAGGGAAGTCTCAGCCAGGGGCCTGTGACTGAGTTCCTGCAGCTACAGCGTCGAAAGAGCCCTGATCTAGGAGGCAGGCGTCCTGGGCTCTAAGTATTGCCTGTGACCAGGAGCCAGCTCTTGCCCCTCTCTCAGGCTCAGGTTTCTCCCCTGTAAAAAGAAGGAGCCTTGCCTGGGAGCCAGAAGCTGACAGGGGAACTTTAACCCCTTCTCTGGCTTTTCACCCCTATAGCCATGGCTTTCACACATATTTATGGAAGCATCATCTGTTTTTATTATTATTAACTTCAGAGAGAGGCATCGATGTGAGAGAGAAACATCCATTGGTAGCCTGCTGCATACGCACTGGGATGGAACCCAAGCATGGGCATGTGCCCTGACCAGGAATCGAACCCACCACTGTTAGGGATGAGGCTCCAACCAACCAAGCCATACCAGCCAGGGCGAGGTCACATCTTTTTTTACAAACAAAATCCTGTGTCCCCTACCTCCACCTCATACATAAAACAGACAAAATGTATATGAATCTGCTCTAGTCTTGGGGGTTGGGGCCCTTCCGAGACGACACAAAGGATAAAGGCCAGATTCCTCACCCTTTATCCTAGGCCCTTCACTCTCTGCCTCTCCAGTGCCATCGCCACCCTCCAAACTACCCCCCCTTCCCATCCGTACCACACTCCCCTGCTTCTCTGTCTCTGCCTGTGCTGGACTTTCCCTTGGGGAGGCCCTTCCCTCCCACTCCTGATTCAATCCTCCTCATCCCTTAATGTCAGGTCTTTTGTCACCTCCCCCCAAGAAGCCTTCTCCAGAGCCCCGGATGGAGAGAGTCATCCTCCCCGGCATGGCCCCACACCTCAGTCACCAGCCCCTGCTGGGGTCGGGCACTTCCTCTGGCTCTGCACACCTCACGTTCCTCATGTGCCCCCCACTCTCTCCCTCCTGCTCCTGAGCGTCTCCAGTGGGGCCAGGCTGACTGCCCGTAGCTGAGTGTGTCCAGGCCTCACCCAGCCACACTGGCAGATGGTTCACCTTTCCTGGGCCTCGGCTTCCCCGCTGTGGAATGGGGGCTGCTGTTATCTAACCAGCACTGTGTGTAGGGTCGGGACTCGCTACCTACATTGTGGGGCCCAAGGACAACGTGCCATCCCTTGTTGCAAATTATTTTTAAATTACAAAGCAATAACAGAGCACTGAGCCAGGCGTAGGCTGCAGGCCCATGGAGCCACCTGTGTAGTTCGTGCACACACGAGGGGTCTGAAATCCAGCTAGCCTGCACCCATGTGTGGGGCTTTGTCCGGTGTTTGAATAGGTGATGCTCCAAACCTGTGGTCCCACGTGGCTAAGTGGTATAAGCTGCCTGAGGTGCAGCACGTAAACAAAACTTGATCAGGTGCCTGTAACTGAGTTGATTCGAAACCCAGGAGAACGTTGTAAACATCTTGACCACGCCCTTACTTTGCAGCTGGCTATAAAGACTCGGCTTGTAGGCCATAGTGCTGTCTCTCCATCAAAGAGTGCGTCTCACCTCGACTCAGCTTTTATTCTCTTGTCTGTCTTTTCTCAATCCTTCGCCGCCCCCTCTCAGGTTCACCTAGGGCCGTGCTGGCGCGGCACAGTCCACCAAGAAGATAGTCACCTTTCTCTTTTCTCAAGGGCACTTTCTGCCGGTCAGCTGGGCCCAGTGACTGCATTCGTCCAGTAGGGAGCGCTTTTTCCTAAGTCACAAGAAGGTGCTGGAGGGGCCAGCAGCCACCCTGCCCGTGTTCTCTGAGACTCCCTGGCCCTGGCATGGGAACTGTGCTCCCAGACTGCTTGTTGAATGAGGAAAGGGAGCCAGAACCTGGACATAAGAAATTGGAGAGCAGGGAACAGAGCAAAAGCCTAGAGCACACTGGGCCTGTTAATGCTGGTAAATGAGGGACTAAAATGAACGCCGAAGACCAGGCATCTGGGAAATGGCATTGGGGGATTACGGGACTAAAAGAGACTGAGAAATCAAGTCCAGGGTTTTCAAACAATGCTCTTCAAAGCTGTAGGGTCCTGCAGAGATGGGTTGGGACAACACTAGGGGACATGGGAAAAGCCAGGCACTCCGGAATCGGCGTGTCCCCCCTTCACTCTAATCTGTCTCCTATACTGGGCCTCTCACGTAAGCTTATGTTTGAAGAAAGGTTCTGCTGGCTTAGGAAGAGGGGAAATGCCCCCAGCCACACAGTACGAGCTGGGGAGACGAAGAGGGATCGGGGATGTGAGGCCAGAGTCAGCCTGCAGCTCCTAGATGAGAACCTGAGCCAATAAAACGCAGGGCAGATGAGTAAGCCTCAGAAACTGGAGTTTTATTCCAGAAATGTGAAATCAAGGTGGAGGACGCAAGATAAGCCAGAGGGTGGAGGTGGAGGATGGCAAACCTCAGCTCAGAGCAGAGATTCACAGTCAAGTTTCAAGTTCAGAGGCCAAAGGCAGGGACTCAGGCATGGCTTTGTTCGCTCAGTGAACAAGACCAAGTCTCACGGGGCTCAGATTCTTGAGGGGAGAGTGGGACTGTCAAGAAATAAACACTATTATAAGAAAAAAGAACCAACCAGCTGAACCAGCTAGCGATATGTCACGTGCAGAAAGTTAAACAGGGAGAGGAAGAGACTGCCAGTAGGTGGGCTCGCTCTTATAGGGTGGTCAGGGAGGGCCTCCCCGAGGAGGTGACATTTGAGCTGAGCTCTGAATGAGATGGGGCCCGCCGCTGCCCCAGCTGACAGGAGGCCTGCAGACCCACCCGGCACAGTGGGGCGGGCTGGGCAGGAAGTCTGGCCCCCTGTAACCGTATCCCCAGGAAAGAGGAAGCCAGGAAGGCGCTTTCAGCAGTCGTATTCATCAAGGCCGTTGCACTAGCCCCCAGGCAGCACCAGAGGCTCCTCAGAGCCCCCGTCCACCTTCAGCCGCCTGGGAGGAGGCAACAAGGGAGGGCGGGCGGGCGGGCGGGCGGCCGGCCTGGAGTGGGCCCTGGATTCCCTTCCAGACAATAAATGCTTCCAGGTTCCTGGGGAGCATTCCACGGGTCACAGCCGCATCTGATCTCAATTACCCCGGTGTAGGGTTCCCGGGCTGGGCGGGGGCAGGGGTGGAGGGAAGGCCATTCTCTATAATCAGAATATCCTGGCCCGGTGTGGGGAGGCACCCCAAGACAGGTCCCTGACCTTTTAGGACTCAATGGAAGGGCTTCTCCCTAGGAGGAGAGGTCTGACTGTGGGTATAGGGCCACTACTTCATAGCCTGCTGCTGTGTGACTTGGTGCAAGTCACTTAACCTCTCTGGGCCTCTGTGGAAATGGTGAAAAGTCTTCCTTTTCCTTCTCAATGAGGCAAGAGGATCCAAGGCTGGAGAACAGAACTCAGTGCTGTGGGCAGGGCTGGGGTGGGGTTGCTAATCCCTTACTTTTCCTGCCGTGATTAGATCTTAATCCTCGTGTAACACATCCCCACCCAGAGTGAAGGTGCCAGACTTGTCAGGACTGACATCTCCTAAAGCAGACCCAGGAGAAGACCTTTCCACACCCCACCCCCCAACCTGCTTGGGCGAGACACTTTCCGTCTCCAGGCCTCAGTTTACCCACGCCCACCTCCAGAGGTAACCGTGTAAAGCTGGTGTGAAAAGATACATATCAGTAACCATGTTCCTTTGATCTACTTTACAACCAACAACCACAAAAATGGCCGTATTTCTAAGCTCAGGGAGAAAGCCCCCGGATTTGTAAACTGTCTGCATGATACAGTTCTGTGCTTGACTGTGGGGAGCAGCTACAGTGTTTGGACAGGTTCAAGCCTCAGACTAATGAGAGGGCACAGTCTTCCCATGGCCACGTGCAAGTCCCAGCCAGGAGGGCAGAGCCTCCCAGCACAATGATAGCCAACGGCTAGAGTTGTAAGCTTGAACCTATGGTCCGAACACCTGGCCCCACGTGCCTGAGTGATGTGGGCTCGATAGAGTTCAGGTGCATGCAGTTGAGTAGGATGGAAACCAATGAGAATGTTGTAAACGTCTTGATCACGCCCTTACTTTGCCTCGTGGAATCTGCTTGTAGTCCGTGGCGCTAGCTCTCCATCAGAGATGGCAGGGTCCCACCCAGCCCCAGATTTCTTCTCTTGTCTGTCTTTTCTCAATCCTTCACCGCCCCCTCTCAGGGTCACCGAACCTGGCTCAGCTGGCGAGGCACATAAGGCGCCTGAGTGGGGCTGAGTACGCCATGGCCGTGCAGCTCGCCACACTTGACCTTGAGCAAGTGTTTCCCGTCCAGACCTCAGTTTCCCCATCCATAGGGGTGCCTGCAGACAAAGTTCCACCCAAAGGTTGTAGTTTTCACATGCTGGGCAGCCCCCGTTTGCACAAAGGGGTGTGGCTCAAGCTGGGCTGGTGGGTTTCCTTTGGTGGGTAGGAGGGTCCCCCTGCAGCCTGGATTTCATGGTACTTTTCTCCTCTGGACTGAGGGAGGAGGCTCACAGGGAGGTTTTAGGGCACATGTGTCAAACACAAGGCCCGCGGGCCAAATCCAGCCCGCCAGGCCTTGCAATGTGGCCCGCACCGCGCTGTCATCACTGCACTCCGCTGTCAGTTTATGACATTGTCAGTTTATGACTGTTCAGTAAACCATTCGGCCCGCGATTTAGGCTGGATTTTAGATTTTGGCCCCTTCTCTGATTGAGTTCGACACCCCTATTTTAGGGGGACAGCAAACTGGAGTGGGGGCTGGGGGACTCGCTCGGGGGCTCCCACTGGCTTGTTTAATTTTCACGTGAGGACACGCAGCTCGGGCGGCGGCGAGCCAGGACTCGAACCCGAGCCTCGCGGGCCGCAGGGCGGGGCGCGTTCCACCTTCCCGGGCCGGGCGGGCGGAGCGGATGCCAGGGTCAGCGGAGCGCGGGGCCGCGCTTCCTCGGGCGCCCAGGCCGCGGGCGACCGGCCGCTCGGCGGGCGCTGTTTCTCCTTTTATGTCCGCGCGGGGCCGGGAACTCCCTGCCCGGCCGCGGCCGCGAACAATGCGGCTTCCTGCCGCCCGGCCGCCGGCCCCGCTCCAGCTCCCTCCCCGCCCGGCCGCCGGGAAACGGCCGCCCGCGCCGGTACAGCGGGTCGCGCCCCGGGAGGCTGCAGGGCGGGGAGGCCGCGGGCAGGGGCGGAGGTGACCCGGCGCTGGCCCGGCGGCAGCTGGTGCACGTCTGTCACTGACACGTGCACAGAGCGCCCCGCTTAGTGCGTGTGTACGTGCGTCCGGCCCACCGCCCTGGCAGGCGCGCAGACATCCACTTGTCCCCACAAATTGTGCGCGGGCTTCTCTAAGGAACAGGACCTGTGCTGGGCACCGGGGCTTCAGCGGTGAGCAAACCTGAGAGGAGTCCTTGGCTCCCTGAACTTTACATGCTTGAGGAGAAAGCCATGAACATCATGAACAACTGAACCATATAGTGTATTTAAAAGGGATAGTATTTGGGGGAGGGAGGGGCAGAATAAAGAAGGGCCTGGCATGGGAAACTGGGTCTGTTCTCAGCAGGGTGGTTATGGGCATTTTAACTGAGAAGGTGACATTTAAGTAGAGACACAGAACATGAATCACAAATATATACATCTAAGAAAGATAGTATGCCCTCAAGTGGTGCATTACACAAACACAGTGTGTTTGTCAGAGTGCCTCTTTCTACCTGTGCATTAGCACTTAACATACATGTGCACATGCCAGACCACATACAATGCATTGCATAGGGGTGGTATATATCTATGCATATATACTCAGTGCATATCTGTATCTGTGTCACCTCCCTGCACACACAAATGTGCACATTTGTGCCCACGCCTGCACCTCAGATATCTATTATCACCTCATTTGCATATATTCCTCAATGCACAAGTACCGGGCCAATGTATATCACACACCTCAAGTGTGCATTTTTTCTCACTTCATAAGCTACTTGTTAATTTCATACTACACTTATTTACACATCTTTTGTTCATTATGTAAAATATATCACATGAATGTACACAAGTATGTGTATCATAAACCTTGTTTGAATGGATGGCCTAAACTGTACACATCCACAAATACTCCTACATATGTGTCTCTTACTCAAATATATTACGTACACAACTCCCACACATTCTTTGCACCTGTTTCACACATCCCATAGACATGTATTGTGTGAATAATAATAGTAACATTCACAGCGCGCTTACCACATGACAAGAGACAGCACTAAGTGCTTTACTTGTGTGATCGTCCTATTCATCAGCCAGACACCCAGACAGTTGCTGAGGGTTCAGTAGTCAGCAAGGTGGACTTGATCCCTGCTTTCATGGCACTTACAGACCAGGACACACAACTGTGAGCACACTCCACATATAACCTATGTCCATGCGGCCCTGCTCTGTGCACTTGTCCACACACAGGTATCCTATACATATATACAGCCCATGTGCATGAGTCCCACACACACCCCATTGCTGGTTCTGCTGCACATAATCCACGTAGGCACGTGTCTTGTGTCACTGACACATGCCCAGGGTATCCACACCACATGTGGCGTATCCCCCTCCTGTGTACGTGCCGTTCACACATGGCCATAACCTGCGTCCACGGATCACACACACTCTTGTGCCTGTTCTACTTTCTGCCCCACACAGACACCTTGGGAGGCCCAGTTGAGCACCCCCCACCCCTGCCCAGATGGGTTGGGGGGGGGGGTGGAGGTCAGAGAGGCAGGGCCTAGACCCCCATCGCACAGGAGAGAAGGTGGCCCGTGGCTTCACGGCTGGCGGCCAGGAAATTGTAGTCGACACCAAACCAAAGCGGCCCCTCAGTGGACCAGGTAATCAGGCCTGTCCCGGATTCGGCCTGACAGCTTAAATGTTCTAATTCCGCTGCCAGGGGCCCAGCGCCCCCACTCCAGCCCGGCCTGGGCCTCGGCCCTCCATCGTAATTGGACCCATGTTCTCATTACCCTGAGATTAGACAGGCCCCCTCCGGCCGGGAAGATGCCCGCAGCTGCAGGGGAACCATCCCCCACACGAGCGCATTTACCTGATTATGGAGTTTATTTTATAGCAATTGTCCAGGATTCCGAAGGCCCCCTCGCCCCACCCCCTGCGCCCCAGGCCCCAGAGGCCTCCACGAACCCTGAACAAGTGGTTTCTGCCTAATGTACTCAATCTGCCTCCCCCAGGCCCTGCGGTCCTGGAGGCCGCACTGGCCCCCTGCAGGGACTGGGTCCCTGTTTAAAAATCACTTAGGGAATTCAGAGAGGAAAGGAGGGAAGGAGGGAGGGAGGGAGAAAGGGAACATTCCAGGAATCTTCTCCTGGGGAGCATATGGGGGGGAGTGGGATCTTCCTTCTAGACCTGTGCATCATTTATTCATTCAACAAACACACATTCAGTCCCTGAGCTAATGACAATGCCATGGATGGGTGAGGATGCTCATTCATTCAACGCCGACTGTATGTCAGAGAAAGATGTGCATGTGGCTACTGCTTTCCCAGAGCTGCTCACAGTCTGGCAGAGGGGACCAGCAACTTTCCCAGCATGTGATTGTGCTGAGGCGAGGGCTGTGAGACCTACAGGAAGAAACAATTAAGAAAAGGGGGTCAGGTCCCCCCGATGTGGCTCAGTGGTTGAACGTCAACCTATGAACCAGGAGGTCACGGTTCAATTGCTAGTCAGGGCGCATGCCCGGGGTTGTGGGCTCGATCCCCAGTGGAGGGCATGAAGGAGGCAGCTAATCAATGATTCTCTCTCATCATTGATGTTTCTCTCTCACTCCCTCTCCCTTCCTCTCTGAAATTAAAAAATATATATATATTTTAAAGACCAGGGGATCGGGAAGGGGAGCATTCCAGGCAGAAGACACAGAAGTGCACCAGCCTGCAGAGAGGGGAGAGCTTAGTGCAGGGGTCCTCAAACTTTTTAAAGTGGGGGCCAGATCACGGTCCCTCAGAGAGCTGGAGGGCAGGACTATATGAACTACTAATTCCTACTGTAACACCTCGGCTGCGCTCACTGCCCAAAAAACCTGGCGGGCCGGATCAGACTCCTCTGCGGGCCGCATGTGGCCCGCGGGCCGTAGTTTGAAGACCCCTGCCTTAGTGGATCTGAGAAACTGAAAAAATGCAGCAAAGCTCAAGTGTAGGATGTGCAGGGCAGAGGCAGACCTGCTGCAGACAGGGCTCCAGTCGCAAAGGGCCTCGGGTGGAACTGATTGCACGTTACCCTGAGGACCGGGGAGCCACGGGGGGGGAGGGGGGACCTGGAGCATTGGGCACTCGCTCTGTGCCAGGCGTGGCTGAGTGCCCTGTGTGTGCTAACTCGTTTTATCCACACGCCAGCCCCATCAGACAGATACTCCCACAACCCCTGCTCCACACTGTTCAAGTCCTAAAAGCTTAGGTGACCAGAACGTTTTACCCAGGTGTGGTGTCAGATTACGTGGTGCCAAAAATGACCTGAACTAAGGAGCAGCTGTTTTGGGGTCTTCATTTCACTCCCTGGTGTGAGCGTTTGTGTGTTTTGTTGGAAAAAAAAAAAAATTGATGAGTAAATTTGATTATAAGAAATGCCCCAGACCCAGGGGCAGCTGTACAGTAGATGGGATTTGGATGTTCGACTTTACCATCAGAAAAGTTCTGAAACCATCTGCCGTCTCGTCTCAGGTTTTAAATAAGGGACCCTGGCTTACGCTGTCGTCTTTATTGTACGGGTGAGGAAACTGGATAGAACTAGGTTAAATAGCATTCAAGCTCTCACGGCAAGGAGTGAGGCAGTCTGGCTTCAGAGTCTGACCACCGCACACGCTCTGAAGTGGGGTTCAGCGCCTGCTGGAGGGGTAAGGCGCCCTGGAAGGGAGGGCCACGTTGCTCAGAGCTTGCCCTGAACCTGGCCTTGTGCTGGCTCTGCTCGCTCTGACCTTCAGCTGCACCCAGTTTGTGAGCACAGCTCCTTTCACAGGTGGACAAAATCCTGCAGCCAGAGGGCGGCGGGGCTGGGAATGGGGCCCAGGTCCGGATTCCCCGGAGACCTGTCCGTCCTGCTTTTCTGGGAACTGGCCAGAAGGGGGCACAAGCTGGGCCAGGAAAAGGCAGATCCAGGTCAGGAGCCCCAGCCCGGCAGTGGGGCAGCAGAGCCATTGTGCTCCAGTGTCATCCCGGGTGACAGGCCACACCCCACCTCCACCCGTACTCGGGGCCATGCCTCTGCCTCTGTGCCCAGCTCCCTCCAGGAAGCCTTCCCTGATTGATATTTACTTGGACCTTCTGATGATGCTCTTCTTCACTCTCCTTCACTAACTGAAAGTATGTTTAAGCATTCCCCGCCCAGAAATTGGGGAGCAGGGGTCCTCTTTTGGAAGGGGCCTGAGGACAAGCTTTGGAGACCAGTTCAAATCCCGACTGGGGCCCTGGCCAGCATGGCTCGGTTGGTTGGAGTGTCCTCCCCTGCACCAGAAAGTGGAGGGCTCCATTCCCAGTCAGGGCACATAGCCGTGTTGCGAGTTTGATTCCCGGTCGGGGCATGTACAGAGGCAACCGCTGTTTTCTTCTCTATCTTTCCCTTCCTCTCTCTCAACTCAAATCCCCGCTGGGACCATTTTCAGCTGTGCAGCCCAAGAAAAGCACTTGACTTCCCTAAGTCTCCATTTCCTCAGCTGTCAGGGGGAACCGTAACAGCTCCTCCCTCAGAGGCTGTGGTGAAGGTAAACCGAGATCGCGCTCATAAACGCATTATCCTGGGGCCTCTGCTCCTGGAGCTGCTGCTGCGATTACACTTCGCGGCCTCGTGCATTGCGGGCACTCAGAGGTCCTTCTGCTCTGCCCAGTCCTGTCCCCACGCCTCGAGACTCCGGGCATTCGGGCTGAGCACTCCCGGCTCCCTGTTCCCTAAGATTTCCGACCTCCATGGCCTTGCTTGTGCCATTCTTGGCGCCTGGCCTTCCTTCCCTGTGCCCCATCGATGTACATCTAAATTCTACCATTCACTCACCATTCACTCATTCCTGTATCCTTAACAGTGCTTAACGCGTGTCCTCTCTGAGCCCAACTCTCCCAGGTTCTCTCACGTAACTTTCCTCACGCCATCCGCCTGCCAGTCTTGCCAGGAAAGAAGTGTTACTGCCTTTTCACAGGAGGAAACTGGGCTCAGGGAGGTTACGTCTCTTCCTGAGATGATCCAGCAGCCAGGGGCAGGACTGGGATTGGCACGGACCTGCCAGCCTCTAGAGCACATGTGTCAAACACAAGGCCCGCGGGCCAAATCCAGCCCGCCAGGCCTTGCAATGTGGCCCGCACCGCGCTGTCATCACTGCACTCCGCTGTCAGTTTATGACATTGTCAGTTTATGACTGTTCAGTAAACCATTCGGCCCGCGATTTAGGCTGGATTTTAGATTTTGGCCCCTTCTCTGATTGAGTTCGACACCCCTACTCTAGAGCCCCGCTCTTTCCTGTCTACCCTGCCAGTGCCAGGGCCGGGGGCTGGAAAGCAGGGGAATCCTAGGAAAGCCTGGGGAGGGGGGGAAGAGAGGGGTTAAGGAGGGGAGAGCCGACCTGATTTCCACTGGGTTGGGGAACCGGATTCTCCCGCCAGGAGGAGCTGGGGGAAGGGTGGGCAGGAGGGGAGCTCCGTGGGGGGAGCCTGCCACCAACAGCAGCAGGTCTGGACCCAACCTGAAGGTGGGCCCCCAGTCCAGTGGAGGAGTCCTGTGCTTTCCTCAGCCCTGCCCGCCCCTGCCTCCTTCCCCCCCCCCCCCCCCCCTCTTCCAGGCCAGAGTGCGGATAGTCCTGTGATGACAGAAACAGGATTGCTCTCCCGCTGTCCTTGGCCGGGAGGAAATGGATGGTGCAGGGCTGGCCACCACACAGCGGATCAGAGAGCTCAGAAACCAATCCCCACCCCAGCCTCCTCCTTCCAGGGGCCAGAGCTCCCAGGGGGCAGCCCAAGATCTCAGATCTACCAATCCCATCAGAGGCCAGCTCTGGAAGCATAGGCACTAAGAGAAGGAACAGACACACAGAGATGGGAGCGGACCAGGGCCAGAGAGGGGGAAAGGAGAGGAAGGGACACAGAGACCGAGAGGCAGGCAGAGTCAAGGATGGAGACCGGGAGGCAGGGGAGAGATGTATGCAGAGGTGCCCAGGAAGGGGGGGTGTGGGAAGCAGAGAGCAGCAGGGCAGACGCCCAGGCAGTGTGAGTGGGTCTCTTCAGCTGGGAAGAAGGTATGGAGAAACTGTGCACAGAGGCCAGAATGACAAGGGAGTGGCCCGCAGGGGGCAGAGGAGAGGGAAGCAGCCGCAGACTGCAGCAGGAGGCTCTGGCTTCGATGCTGAGGCTCTATGCCCAGCTCTCCTCTCTCCAGCCCTCAGCGGTTCAGATTCTGTCTAGGGCGACAGTGAAAGGCAGGGGCCTGGGTCGGGTCCATGGCTGCGGCTCTGGCTCCACCCACTTCAAGTTCCATCTTCCATGTGTCCTTGATGATGACTGGGGCTGGGTCCCATGTCTCCTGGGCCCCTGACTCCTTGCATATTGCATGTCCCTCTCTGGGTCGGGATCCTACGCTGTGTCACGTCACTGAGTTTATAGAGAACCTGCCTGAGGGAAGTGAGGTTCGGGAGGCAGAACCTCAGGCCCACAGCTTCCAGCTCGGACCTTCCCCTCCCCACACCCAGGTGCACAGCTCCATGCCCTGGTGTCCTGACCACACAGCTCTCTCCGCACGTGAGCTTCCAGCCTCATCCTGGTGTTGAGTCCGGGCCTGGATTTGAACTGTGACAACCACCTGGAGGACAGACCAGGTGGGAGGCTGCAGCCCCAGAAAAGGTGACTCCCCAGGGCACAGTCCCCAGGCTGACCTCAGGAGAAGGGGCTGTGGGCCCAGACGGGGCCCAGGGCACAGGGTCAGGGCCGCGAGAGCTCACAGCAGCGCCCTCTCAGCAAGGCACCGAGTAAGCAGAAGAGGCTGTTGGGGGAGAGAGGTCCCCAGCCGGGGGAGGGCGGGGGGCGGGCAGGCCCCGGCTGCCATAACTGTCCATGGATTCAGTCTCCTGGTAAAGGAGGCCTTCCGAGATTACCCTGCTTCTCGGTCCACAAAAGGAGAGAAAGCAAGAAAGTGGGGTATTTTCCCAGACTCCACTTTCCCGTCTGCCTTGGGCTGGCTTTGACTTTGGCTGGTTGTCCTCATTCACGGCCATGGGAAACGATGATGATGATGATGATGATGATGATGATGATGATGATGATGATGATGATGATAGCGACGGCATTCATTGGCTTAGAGCTGACAACCAGCAGGAGCGCACAGTTAAGGCCCTACCAGGTGTTAAAACGTTGGAACATGCCCATACCAGTGAACTAGCGCGGGCCCAAGCATCCTGAGCACAGCTAAGGCCCGGCTGCCAGGGCTCCATCTCCCATTCCTTCTCTGCCCAGGGAGGGCCGGCCCCCTCGGAGCTTCTCTGCGCCTCCGTTCGCCAGCAGGCACCCAGCCCGGCACAGTGTGCAGGGGCCGCGGCGGCTGCCCCGGAGCTGCGCCCCCTCCGCCGAGGGCCTCGCCCAAAGCGGAGCAATCAAGGCTGCTCCCCCCGGGGCTGGCGCAGAGCCGCCTCCTCCCGCTCCCTCCGCGGCTGCAAACGCAGCTCATTTGCATGTGGATCGCGCCTGCCACCATGGGTGCTGGGGTCAATTGAAACTCAAGAAAAGAGAAGAAATTTATGCAAAACTGTTGATTGCATTTGTATGTAATGAAATCATCCAATATTCATCTGACTATAGAATCTAATCTGAGAAGAGAACTGAAGGACATGAGTGTCACTGCAAAGCCGTAATGAGCCACTGTAGTGATTAAAAAAGCTCTTGAGCCTTCTGAAAATCCAGGCAGAAATAGCGTCTAATCAACTCTGAATATAGGAGACGAGATTGGGCTGCGCTGCGCACGGCCCGCCGGCACCGGGGTGCGCGGTAAACCCGGGCGGCCGCGAGCTGTGGGTGCCAATCGCCGGCCACAATCAGTCCTCCCCAGTCCTCCCCGCACAAAGCAATCGCCGCCCCTCGCCGCGCAGAGAGAGCCCAATCACAGCTGCTTAGAAGAGCAGCTTCGGCTTCCGCGCTCTCTCCATAGCCTCCCTCCCTCCCAAAGGCCCCTTCTGGCTTCCTGGCTCCCACCACGGGAGGCAGGCGGGATGTGGGGATCTGGGGCTGTCACACCTGGACACATCTGGGGCCCAGTCTGCCCAAGAGGGGGAGGGTCCTGTGTCTCTCCGGACCCTGGCCTCCTCACAGAAGTGTCACACACACACACACACACACCACACACACACACACACACACACACACACACACACACACACTCTCTGTTCTTCCCTTACAGCTGCTTTGTTTTCCTCCATAGCACTAAACTGAGTCTGCCATTGTATTATTTCTTTATCTGTTTAATGCCTGCCTCTTCCAAGTAGAATGTGATCCCCAGGAGGGCGGGGACTCAGGTTTGTTCACCGCTGTGGAGTGCAGAGAACCAGACTTGACACTTAGTAGATGCTCAATAAATAGTTGTTGGACGGATAAATCCATTTCAAGGAACAGCCAAATAGTTGTATTTAATCATTCAGCAATACCTGTGGAGTGCACATGGGTGCCAGGCTTCACTCCGAGCTTGTGATGGTGATAAGATAGTCCCTGACCTCCTGCAGCTCAGAGTTGGGGAAGGAGACAGACATGGAAGACATTACCTAGAATCAAATGGGCCAGGGAGGGGTGGGGATAGTCCTAGGCTGTGGAAACAGCTGACAGAGGGTGGGGACCCAACCTGGGGTAGTCAGGGAAGGCTGCCTGGAAGCAGCGACATTGGGTTGAGACCTATAGGAAAGAAAATCAGGTAAGAGGCAGCATCAGCCTGGTGGCAATTCATTCATTCATTCATTCATTCATTCATTCATTCATGTATTAGCATTCAACAGATCTCTGTATGTGGAAGCTGCCCTTCTCCACATTCTTACTGTTTCCAATCTGCTCCAGGGTTGGCTACCAAGGTACCTATTATTAAAATGGGATGTAGCGCCGGACTGAATGGGTTCTGAGAATTAAAGGCACTGTGGATCGTGAGGCTGCTTTTTTTGGCATGGACTTCCCGACATCAAAAGAGCCTTATGAGTCATTCTTGAGGCCTGAAAATCCTTATCAACCAAAATATGGAAACAACCTAAAAGCCCATGACAGATGAGTGGATAAAGAAGATAGAGCCCGGGTGGTGTGCCTCCGTGGTTGAGTGTCAGACACCTATGAACCAAGAGGTCACGGTTTGATTCCCAGTCAGGGCACATGCCTGGGTTTGGGGCTTGATCCCCAATAGAGGGCGTGCAGGAGGCAGCCGACCCATGGTTCTCTCTCATTGGTGTCTCTATTTCTATCTCCCTCTCCCTTTATCTCTCTCTCAAAAGTTATTTTTTTTTAAAAAAGAAAGAAAATGGAGCACTAACTCGGGTCTCAAAGGCCTGGTGGGATTGAAACGGTGAACTGGGTGTAGGGAAGGACGTGCATGAGTAAAGACGCAGAGGCAGGAACAAAAGCGAGGAAAGGAGCTGAGCAGAAGATGGGATTGTATTCCTGGGAGCTCTTCATTCCGGAAGGCACACCCCTCTCCTGCAAAGTGATTGTGTGTGTTGGATCTGGGCTGTGATTAGAGTCTTCGTAGTTGCTCCTAATGAATGGGAGAGGTAAATTCGGTGTCACAGACACCACCTCTGTGCCAGCCTCGTGCTGGAAGTCCCTGTCCTCAGGAGGGTCCTGTCCAGGGGGGTAGGCAGTCTACGAACATCACAAAAGGAAACACAAAGGGGAAAGCACGGTGAGCTCTGAGAATCTGAAACCAGGGAAAAGAAGGACCACCCACATGTGCCTGGTGGGTGATTCCTGGAAGGCTTCCTGCAGGAGGTGGCATTTGAGCTGGGTCTGGAGGATGTTTCTCTTTCTCTGGCACACATTTTAAAGCATAGAAAAAATTAAAAACAGAAGACAAGATAACAATTCCTATCTTCACAACCCAAAATAAATATTGCGTTAACTTTATATATTCATATATAGATATGTGAAATGACTTTGGGTATACTTGAAGCCTCCCGCCTATCCCCGGGGGGAGGGGGGGGAATCACCACTATGAATGTGTAAGTATCCCTTCACACCCACCCTTTTAGAAATAATTTGATAGTGCAAAATAGAATCAGGAATAACTTTTTAAAAGAGTCACACCGTATATATGGCTCCTTGTGTTTGGGGGGCTCTGTTCTATTGACACGTGGCCCTGGCTTACCATTGCATCCTGGGGAGGCACATTTACTTACCCCGGAATGGGAAGGGTTTCCATGGATGGAGATAATCCAGGGATGACATGCCAGGTAGAGGGAGCGGCAGCGTCGAGGGCTGGGGATAGGAAAGCCAGGACACACCGAGGGGCTGGTACAGTCCTGTGTGGAGGGAGCACAGGGCATGTGAGGGAGGGGCTGGGGAGGCCCCGTGCCCCAGGTGAGGAATCTGCAGATGGCATGCTGGACATCTGGATTGTGGGGATAGCCCCCTCCCCCTGAACCACTGCACTCCCCTCCCCCCCCCCCCCCCCCACACACACACCATAATTCCACTTTATCCACTCTCCAAGGCCTCTCAGGGGAGGACTCTGTTACTCTTTCCATTAATTGTCTCATTAATGACCCGCTGAAGTCAAGTACCCATTGTTCTCCGGGGCCTGGGGCAGCCTCCCTGGCTTTCTCCCCCGGGGATCAGTAAACGTCTTTCCTTCCCCTGCTTTCCTTTGGCAGGCGTCCTTATCTGGTCCCCGCAGCCCTGGCAGCCAGCGCTGGCTCTTCCTCCACCCACACCCTGCACGACCCCGGCCTGCACAGCCACAGCCTCCCTCTCTCTCCTCACTGCCGGTCTGCCCTCACTTCTCCCCGTCTAAGTGCGTCTTTCCATTTTTCTTCCTTTTCCTTCTTCCCCACCCCCTTCTGGTCCCTTCCTTTGTGTGTATTTCTCAGTCTCCCTCTGTGTCTCTGTCTCTGTTTCTAGGTGTCTCTTTCCGGATATCTGTTAACTGTTTCACTGTCACCATCGGTTCCTGTCTCTGTGACTGTTGGTCACCATCTCTTTCTGTCTCTACCTGCTGATCTCCAGGCTTCTCCATGTGCCTGGAAGAGTGCATGTAGGTGTGTTTCTGTCTCTCTCCCTCCCTCTAGCCCTGTTTGTGCGTCTGTCTCTGTCCCTGCCTCCCTCTCTTGGCTCTCTGACTTAACCTCTCCTCACCTGCCACTCCTCCCTGTGGGCCGCTGAACCCTCCTGATTGTCTATTGTCCCGTTTCCAAACTCTCAGCCACCGCCTGCTCACCCACGGGGTCCCTGACACCCACACAGCTCAAATTGCCTCTCTGCGCCCCTCTGGTTAGTTCCAGCTTTCCCTGGATGTCAGCCTCAGGGACGTCAGCTCTAGGAGAGCTGCCATACCGGGATTCATGCATCAGTAAAGATAAAAAAAAAAAAAAAAAAAAAAAAAAAAAAAAGAGGGGTCTAACTTCTTTTTCTAAGTTAGAATTTTTTTTTTTTAAATTACCAACTTCTTATCATAAGAATATTTTAACACCAAACACACAAGTAGAAAGAGCAAACTGTAAGAAGATAGAATAGTCCTTTAAGTTAAATTAACTATTGTATGAAAACTTTTGTCACATTGCCTTTATTTTATTTATTTTGCCCCAAATGGGTGAAATTGCTGTCAGTACCAGCCTGGGTTCTCTGATCTTGTCCAGGCCCCTCCCTGGTACCCATGGGGGATGGAGTGGCCTTTACTGAGGAAAGAAAGAGCAATACTGAGACAGGACCCATAAGCTCTCGCTGTCCCCCCTGCACTGCTCTGGCCTTAGTTAACATAACTCACTGAGATGGCCCCGCTGGGGGTCAGACTCCCTGCACTCCATACCATATGTATGGTGGCCTTTGCACAAGTAATTTAACCCTCTGGGCTTCAGTTTCCTCATTGGTACATAGCAAAGGCCCAGGACATGGTGTCCCCCCACACCCCTTGTCAGTATCAGCAAAGGGGGGCCATTTGGGCTGAGGCTTGAGCCTTGAAGGGAGAGAAGATATGTATGCCCTGCCCTCTGGCCAGGCCAGCTCCTGTGTACACCACAAAATTTGTCCCCCAAATAGAGAAAATCCCTTTTTATGCACATCATGACATTGACTATCATTAGGGCAAAGTTTCACTTAATGGTTTCAGTGGATAAAGGATGTAGAAGCACTTTGAAAACTAAAAAGCACCAAGTCAGCATCTGTTACCGATGCTATCAACACTGTTATTGTGATTACCACTATCCACTGCCGGGTGGTCTTTTTGCTCACTCTCTGGTTCTCTGATCCGTGGTAGAGGAGTCTGACACCAGGTGAGGCATCAATATGTAATCTTTACTGTTCCCATAAGAGCTACCATTTCCTTGGTGTTTACTCTGCTACTTTGCATGAAGTCCTTTATTGGAAGTAGCTTTCTAGTTTTAGGAAAGCAAACTTTCTGCTTCTCTATCACCCTTGCGCCCAGAACAATGCTAGGTGCTTTTTGAATAAGTACTCAGTGAAGACCTAGGAGCT
This sequence comes from Pipistrellus hanaki, assembly GCF_964339955.1. Taxonomy (NCBI): domain Eukaryota; kingdom Metazoa; phylum Chordata; class Mammalia; order Chiroptera; family Vespertilionidae; genus Pipistrellus; species Pipistrellus hanaki. The sequence continues at coordinate 14,387,360 of NC_140513.1, read as the reverse complement.
GAAGCACACTGACTGAAGGACCCACTGCAAAGTCAGATAGGAATTTCAAACTTCATTTGGCACTTACCGCCTGTGTGACATTGAGCAAGTTAAATACCCTTTCTGAACCTCCGTTTTCTCACAGATAAACACAGAGAGGAGTAACACCTACACCGCCTAGGACTGTTCGGAAGTTTGAATGTAGTAACACAAGTGTCCAGCCATGGTACCTGGTCCACAGTAGGCATTCAATAAATGTTACTCTGAGGTTGAGGAAAAGATTACCAGATACATTTAGAATGGGGCTTCTTCTTTTTATTTTAAAAACACTTTACATAGAAATATTCTCTAAATACTTGACATAAATTTTTTTAAATGTTAGAGGTAATGGGGAAATAAATTATGGTGCATTCACATTGTGGAATACTACACTGCAATGAAAAAGAATGAATTGTGTCCACATGTTCACAGGTGGATGGATGGCCATGCTGTTGGGTAAACAAAGCAAGCTTCAGAATAGGAGCAGAATAACTCTCCTCCTCACTTTAAAAAATTATGTATGTATGTATGTATGTATGCATGGAGAAAAGCCCGGAAGGATACACTTCTAATTTTTAAAGGGGCATAAGGACTCCTGAGGAGTTTCTTCTAATTTTTAACATTCTAGTTTCTTGTCATTACACATACACACACACACACTCACACACACACCCCACGCGCAAGGAAGAAAGAAAATAACCAGAAAAAGTTCTCGAATTCCCTTTGGCCTATATTTTTCATGAGACTTTGAAAGCTGTTGAACTGAAGAGGGGAGATGGTTAATTCCTCTGACAAGTGTGAGAATATCTATACCCAGCTTTTCGTTTTTAAAAGAGAAACCGAAGAAGGAAGAGAGGAAGAATGAATCGTTCCGGCGTTACTCATTACTCAGCACATCCAAACAGGTAGTCTTCTTCTCATTCCTGCCACCACCGAAGCCGACACGCCGAGTAACAGAGAAAGTCTTTGATAAATGTCAACTGAAATAGAGCAATCAGCTGAAAGCCATTTGCTGAGCTGTCTAACGGGCCTGGGCCTGAGGTTTTCCTTTCTTCATTTATCATGATATTCGGCTTTGGCCAACATACACACAGGAGAGAAATTGTTGACATGTGGAACCCAAGTACAGAAAATCTTTCAATTTCCCCCCCCGTCTGTTCACCAAATAAGTTTTTGTTTATTTAAAGACTACAGAGGATTTGGCTGTTAAGAACCAAATGCCTTTGGAGTGGAATTACAACATAATTTATCATTTCCTCTGTTTATTAAAAAATCCTGCATCTTTGAGAAGCACATTTGCAGTGAGTGGGGGATTTCGGCCACTCACGAAAGACTGTTGCAAAGCCCTTGCTATGCGGCTTACCCCAAAAAAGGCTCCCCGATAGCTCTTTCCGACCCTGTTCTTCCTTGAGTGGACTTCTAGTTGTGGGATGGCTACTTGGGGCTGGAGAACAGGGTAAGCAGAAGTCAGGTAAGCAGGGCAGGACATGAGTCAGCTTCTTTCACCTTTGACCTGATGCTGACCTAGTGCTCCACCAGGGCAAGCAGAGGGCAAAGGGACCCCAAGGAGTCAGACAGTGGAGAAGCTGACGCTGCTCGGAGTGTGGCTGGTCCCTGCTGCTGCCAAAGTGGGTGCCCTTCTAAAGACAGACATCTGACAGAACTGGGATGAACTTCCTACCTCCCACCCATGACATTAAAATAGCAGGTCAGTTACTCAAAGATGGGTGCCGCATCGAGCCCATTATTGTATTCCCAGCATATGGCGCTGTACCTGACACACAACTGATGGGCATGTTTCAGTGGCTGAGCATCGACCTATAAACCAGGAGATCACGGTTCGATTCCCAGTTGGAGCACATGCCTGGGTTTCAGGCTTGATCCCCAATGAGGGGCGTGTAGGAGGCAACCAATCAATGGTTCTCTCTAATCATTGATGTTTATCTCTCTCTCTCTCCCTCTCCCTTCCTCTATGAAATCAATAAAAATATATTTTTAAAATATTGCCTAGAACTGTATTTAGCTCATCATGGATATATTATGAATGAATGAATGAATGAATGAATGAACAAACAAGTGAACGATTAAAAGAAAAATTATCGGGGAGGGGAAAACTAACTTAATCCAGTACCCAAAGATGAGCCACAAAAAATCGCTCGTCTGTCACTAACAGGCAGACCCTGGGGGAAAGGTACCTCATAGTAAATAAATACTGAGGACAGAACACGGTGATGGAATGAAAGTGTTAAGAGTGGGAAGGAAGGAAAAGAAGCCAGCATTTGTTGTGCAAGTATTACATGCAATTAATTCACAACACATTTGAGTGCCTATTGGTTCCAGGCATTATGTCAAATCCTGAAGATACACAGACTGATTATCAAAGAGAACAGCTAAGGTTCAGGTGAGAACAATAGTGCTGTGCGAGCCAATATTAGGGGCCCTCAGCTGGGGGAAAGAAGGCTTCCAAGGAAGTGCCAGCCCCGCTGAGAAGGAAGCAGGCATAGGAGCGGCCGGTGAGGAGTGGGGGAAAGGTCGGGGAGAGTAAAGAGCATGTGTGAGGGAGAAGTATTGTCTGGCTGCTTTACACACACCAGCTCCTTAGAAATCATTCTTCCACACGAACTCTATCATTTCCTTTCAGGTTATTATTCTCTCAATTTAATTTGATTTTATTACTTGGTGAAAATAGGCCTCTAGCAAAAGTATCCAGTCACAAGTGAAGGCCCACATCAGACCAAGCAAAGTCGAAATTTGGGGACAGGGCTGGGCTAATTATTTGGGAAGGAGGCTCTGAGATGAGGACTAGTCAGCGGTCAGCCTGCCGGTGGCCCTGGTCTCTGGGCAGCAGCAGACATTCTCCAAAGGGCCACCCCTGCCAGGAGGCCCAGAGCAGAACGGGGCGACGGGGCTGGAGGGAGAGATTGGACAGGTCTGGCTGTCCCTCTGGAAGCTGGGCCTCACAAGGACTGATGAGCACAGGGTGTCGGCCTTCCGTGTGGACGGGTACAGAGATGCCAATCTGCCACCAGGTGGGTCACTGGAAACTGGCCCCGTGGACGTTCATCCGAGGAGTTCTTTGGTCTTCACTGCCAGATGCTTGTCCAGCTCTGCAACGGTGTCGTCGGCCATCTGGCTGATCTGCAAAAACACGAAATGGGACAGCCTGGTCACAGGGGCTGGAAGAGGGCGGGGAGAAACATTCCAGAACTCTGATAAGGTTATCTGGGAAATAATAATGGTGACATAAGCTCATGTCCATTGAGTCCCAGTCAGGCACTCTACTAAAACTTGATGTACACACCCTTTCTGATTCCTAACAGGTACCCCATTATTACCCCCACTTCACAGGTGAGGGAACTGAGGCAGTTAGATAACCTGCTCAGGATACACAACTAGAAAGTAGCAATGACAAAAGTGAATCCTGGGTAGTCTGATTCCAAATTCTTAACTAATTTCATAGGGAACAGAGAAGCCAGTCATACCCGTCCCTTAAGGAACTTCTAGAATTTCCTGCACTCAGACATTCTACTATATAAAGCCCTCACACTAGTTGATAAGAAGAATATTAAGATCCCAATAGTTAAGCAGAAAAACGTCTTGAAAAAAGATGAAGTACATCTGGTTAACAAACATGGAAAATTCAATAGACACTGAAGAAATGGAAATTCAAACAAGACATAATTCAGTCATCAGAGTTAACAAAATTTGATGTTGTGGTTTTTAATTACAATATTCAATGCCAAGAAGCTATGGTGAAATGGATAAGGTCACATATCATCAATAGGGATTCAAATTGATGCAAATGTTCATACCATTTTTAACCCCAAATTCTCTCAATGGGAAAATTACCACATGAGTAGGATCTAAAAAAAAAGTTCTTAAACAAAGATATTTATCTAAGCTTTGTTTTTAATAATGAAAAATCAGAAAATCCAAAGTGAAAGAATGGGTTAGTTGGATACATATAAAAATTCAAAAGGGGTAAGCCTTGGCTGGTTTGCTCAGAGGTTAAGAGCGTAGACCCAGGGACCATAAGGTCTCGGGTTCCATTCTGGTCAAGGGCATGTACCTAGGTTGCAGGTTCCTTACCTGGCCCTGGTCAGGGAATGTGCAGGAGGCAATGAATCAATGTATCTCTCTCACATCGATGCTTCTCTCTCTCCCCTCCATCTCCTACCTTCCTTCCACTCTCTAAAAAAAAAAATCAATGGGAAAAAAATGTCCTCAGGTAAGGAATGAACAACAACAAAAACAGGTTAAGAGGATCCATTTCTTATAAGAGGGTATAAATACGAATAAGATTCCAGTATATATTTCTGAAACGTATGAATTTTAACTATTTTATAACAAGCATGGATTGCTTTTGTAAACATGAAAAAAGAATGCTTAAAGATATTACTTACAATATCATAGAAACATACTTATGTTACCCCTGAATTAAAGAAAAACCAGGATATGAAATTGTGTATATGTATACAAAGCAGAAACAATCTCAAATGTTCAAAATTATGCATATTTTTTTAAAATTGGGAGGAAAGCTGTCAAAATATTAATAGTGATTATCTTCCAGTGATGGGAAGATAGCTGATATATTATTCATGTGGCATCTGTCACATCCCCAGCACTGGCAAGTGCTCAGGAAGTAGTTACTAAATGAATAATTATTGAAGTTCTCTGTGCTTTTCTGTATTTTCTGCAATAAACCCATCCTCCCTCAGAATGAAAAACACAGTACAATTTGGTAGGTGCTGCAGTCTCCCTCCCGGGTCTTAAAGGGACCTAAGGCAGGAAGCCTCGGCAGGAAGCTCTGAGGGGTACACAGTGCTCAGGATCTGTGTTCAGAAGCACAGTGGCTATTTGACATCTTTATTTGCAGACCACAGGCCTTGGCCAGGAATTGCAAAATAAATGCACTGGAAAGGGTAGAACCGAAAAAGGATTTGGAGCAATGGGCCCCAGGCATAGCCAGCCAGGCTCTCACCATAGCAACAACTGCACATTTTTTAGCTGAAAAGCAAAGCTCCTGGGGCTGCTGGGAGAGCTCAGAATGGCTGCTTGGTCCCTCCTCACTCGGGTGCTGCAAACCCTGGAAATGCTTCTTCTGCCCCCACCTGAGCAGCTTGCCTTGCATGGGGCATGGTGTGGTGCCCAGCAGCACGCCAGCACGTGCAGGCTGGCAGCCCCGGGCAGCCAGGAACAGCGCTGCAAGCCTTCTCTGGAAAATGGCGTTTGGGGACAGAGATGGAGACGGGGGAGACACACACACACACACACACACACACACACACACGTAGGGGGACGATGTGATAATGTGGGCTCTGGGTTAAATTCTCAGCATGGTGACCAGGCACACGTCCTTTCCCCGTTTGAGTTTCAGTTTCCTCATCTATTCAATGGGGTGCTGGTCCCTTCCCTAGAGCGTAGTTGGGAGGGTTAAACAAAGTCATGAATATGCAAGCATGTTTTAAATTGGTTATTTGCTATGCAAATGCTGCTTGTGTTACTCTGATTTGTACTGTCACTTCCTGACATCTTTTCAAATTAATTAATTAATGAAAATATTTACTAACTTTCTACCACATTATAGGCACAGAGCGCCCTTAGGGACAGTCTGCCTGCAAGTTCATCTCCTCCATCTCCATCAGACTTCCTAAAATAATGAGGATTAACAACAACGACAGGATACCAACACTTCCCACTCACTACATGCCTGACTATGGACTAAAAAGTTGACACGTTATTTCACATAATCTTCAAAACGTATGAAATACCATACTCATCTCCCTTGAATGCATTATGAATGTTAATTATTTCACCTGACGATTGCATAGTAGTTTAAAGTATACAAAAGTGTTTTGTTCTCTGTTACTTCATTCAAATCCAACAACCTCACATAACCTCTCTGAGGCAGGTGGCACAGGTATTATTTCTATTTACAGAAGACTAAACCAAGGCGTAAAATGTTAACTAACCCGAGCTGAATCACATCAAGTCGGTAATGAGACTGAGCCAAGAACTCAGCCCCCCGCAGAGACCACTGCCCCGGGCCTAGTCCTGCCTCCTTCCAGGCAGAACCACTAGTCTCATAAAACAGTCAATCCCAGTCCCGGGTGAGGAGAGAGACATGGGAGAGCAAATAGGCAGAGAATTACTGAGGACAAGCAACGGTACTCGCCACTTTTAAGCAGCTGTGGGATTTGGTCCTCTTAACCATCCCGTGAGAGGCTTACAATGAGGAACCAGAGGCTCAGAAAGGTGAAGCCATGTGCTGGCCTGGAGCTGACAAGCCCAAGAGCCGTTGTGACTGCACAGCCGGAGCCCTTTCCATTCCGTGTGCTGCCTCACGAAGATTATACCACCATCAGCATCAGCAGCATCACCATCACCATCACCATCACATCTGCTCCCTACAAGTTCAGGAAAATGCAAGGTAGAGAGGAAGAGGGAGGCAGGAGCACACAGTACACCGGGGGCAGGCTCCCTGAGGCCTGGGTGCCACTGGGAGCCGCTCCCACCGCCTCACTCAGTCCCGCCTGCTGCCCGTCTGCTAGGAGCCTTTCCTTCCTTCAGTCCCACTAGCACCCAGCGTCACTTCAGAGCAGTTCCGTTTCTCAGAAAAAGGCAGCAGTGAAAGGATCTTGGCCAGATTTACTGGTGGTTTCTGCCAAGTGCTTTAATGTTCAGCAGGCCCATTTACAGCAAACTGCAGCGAAGGTGAAACAGCAGGCTGACAGATGTCAGAGCCCGGCTGGGAGACCCTGGGCCTTCTTCAGCAGAGCTGGCCTGAGCTGGGGGCAGGGATGGAGGGGCAGCGTTGGGGGGGGGGGGGGCGTGCGGGGTGGAGGGGACATGACTGCAGGGAAAGAACCCACCATAGAATCATTTCCTTCTTAAAGACCGAAGACAAAACATTTTTATGATACAATTTTGAGAAATATGACCTCAGAAGACATTTGGAAATTTTTTTAATAATTAAGAAAATCTCAAAGTATAAAATTAAAATTGTTTATAATCTCATCACCTGAAATAACCACCATTAGCATTTAAGTGAATAAACTGCCAATCTTTTTATGTACTTGAAACTCTTCATTATAAAAACAAAATATTATAATACTGTTATGTAATCTACCTTCAAAAAATAAATTCCAAAAACACATCTGTAAAATATTTTTATAATTGTTGCTATATGTAGATTCCAGTTAAGGATGTAAAACAACTTATTTTCCCACGGTTAGAAATTTAGACAGTTTCCAGTTTACATAATCAACACACACTTTAATAGATAAGATTTTTGGGCATGTGACAGGGGGTAGGGGAGGCTGGCGGAAGGTCAATGGGGAAAAAAAAGAGATATATGTACTACTATATGTAATACTTTAAACAACAACAACAAAAAAGATAAGATTTTTGACAATTTTAGATAAATTCCCAAGTCAGTGAATCAGAAATGTATGGATTTTGGTATAGACTGCCATACAATCCTCTAGAAAAACTGTATGGCTTTACACAAAGAATAACGTAATCTTGCCAATGGAGTGTGGAAGTAAAAGCAACATTCCTAACATAAGCAACATTTTAAGCTCACATTAAAAATTCTAGGTTCAAATATTAGGGATCAGAAAAGGCAAAAAAAAAAAAAAAAAAAATTAAATACACATATTCTAAAAACCCATGGCACTGTGTACCAAGAACCTTAAAACATACATTCCCTTTGCGCTGTAATCCCACACTTGGGACTGTATCCTACAGAAATCATCGCAACAAAGATGTGTGTATAAAAATATGCACTGCAACCTTACTTAAAATAACAAAAACGTTTAAACAAACTAAATGTCCAACAACAGGGCTTATGGAAGTGAATTGTGGTATGACCACAGACTGTTTTGCAACCATTAGAAATGTCTGTTTATAAAAAGATTTTTAAGACACAAGAAAATGCTAATGGTTTTAATGCCAAACAGAAAATAAAAAGCTGTATACAAATTGTACGTACAGTACATGTTCTCAATCATGTTTAAAACTATGTAGTTTAAAAAAGGGGGAGGGGGAGAGAAATTCCAAAATATTAAGAGCAGTTGTTCCTGCAATGTGGGATTTATGGGTGAATTTTTCCCCATGTTTAAAAGCAGTCTTCTGAACACTCTGCATTTTCTACAATACTTTGATAATCAGGAACAAAGTAAACAAATATATTTTTAAAACTACCTGATAAAGCAACTATCAGTCCCCGCCTGTTTAACTTAAATAAAAACACACACGAAAAACTGAAGATTGGTGCCTTCTGTTAGGAAAAAAACAAAATGAAGTGTGTACAAAATTGTCTCCTATTTTCTTATTGACTTTGAATAAGTTTTTATCAATAAGAACTAATATTTAATTGATAGTATATTAGAAATAAAAATTGTTGTGAAATAAATATATAGTAGGATCTTTTTTCGTGTAATATTACATAAATGCTTACAGCGATAATTTTAATGTTAATAATGGTCATCTCTTGGTGATGAAATTTCACTTCTTAATTTTAAAAAAGTTTACACGAAACATGGATTGGTTTAGTATCAGAAAAAATGAATAAAGTTACTTGCACTTTGAAAAATGATGTACAGTAACAAGCACTGAATAAAATATCTAATCTGAAGAGGAAGGTGAGAAGCCACGTGCCAAGGACTGAAGGCTTCCAGCAAGGTCTTTGTCAAACGGGTTTCATCAGGAGAGCTGGTTATCCATCATTCTCTTTTGCAAGGAGCACGGGCTCTGGTCCTGAGTGAAGACTTATCACCAGGAAGCAACCACGGGGCCAAGTGTCAGCTGTAGAGATGAAAGCCCGGGGAGATGGACAAGGAGCTGGCTCTGTGGGGCCAGGCCTGGCTCTCCCAGGACTGATCAGGGCTCAGGGAGACAGCTAGCTCTGAACTGTCAGCTGATGCAGGGAGAGAGGGGAGTCCAGGGATGGCAAGCAGGGAGTTTGAGGGTCTGGGTGTCAGGTAATGGTGCTTCTAGCAGCCCCAGGGCCACCCTCAGGGCAAGAATTACAAATCCCTTGTTACAGAAGAAAACCACGGAGGAGCCTGTTACTTCCCAAGGCCACAGGACACCAACTGCAGAACAAACAATCCCTTTTAAACTCAGGTGCCCTGCCACACCTTGTCTGCTTTTGCAGAATCACCTAGGGAACTTTTTAAAAATACACATTCCTGGGAAGACCTGCTGAATCAAAATTCAGGAGCAGGGCCCAAAAATTCACATAAAATTCTCCCCTGGGTGACCGTCTGGCCTGGCCTGTGACTAGCTGGCCCAGAAGGGGAGCAGGCAGTCCATGTATGGCCTCCTCAGGTGTCCTGCCTTCCACCCCTTCCCTCTTGGTCCGAATCCTGCTCAAAAGCTTACTAACTAATGCTTTTATTGTGGTCCAGGTGGCTTTGGGCGAGCACTTTATAGTACACTCAACATTATAAATTCTATCTCCTAAATACTGGTAAGTTCATCTTCCTAACTTAATTCCACTTATACCACACAGGTCAGGCCACTGTCATGTCCTGGTTAGATTTCTTTCTTTCTTTAATATATTTTTATTGATTTCATAGAGGGAGAGGGAGAGATAGAAACTTCAATGATGAGAATCATTGATTGGCTGCCCCCTGTACGCCTACTAGGTACTGAGCCAGCAACCTAGGCATGTGCCCTTAGACCAGAATGGAACCTGGGCCCCTTTAGTCCGCAGGCTGATGCTCTATCCACTGACCCAAACCAGCCAGGGCAGATTTCTTTCTTTTTTTTTATTTTTACCTTTATGACTGAAAGTATTATATATGTTCTCCTTTTTTTCCAGTGACAGGTGTAAGTGCCACCACTAGGCACACCAAGAACACTGTTAAGTTCTCACTTCTCAGCACCCAGACCACCAAACTGGGACAAGAGAGCAACAATGTATATAGGCTCTGTAGTCAGTCTACCTGTCTTTGGATTCCATTTCTATCTTTTACCAGCAGTATGACTTTGGGCAAGCCATTCATTCAGCTTCCTTGGACCTGTTTCCTTGCTGCCTACCCCTCACAGCTTTGTAGTGACAAGGATAAATGAATTGATGGAAAGAGTTTGGCAGCCTGGCATGCAGTGAAAGGTCAGCAGATCTCCTCCTCCCTATTCCCAGGGCCCAGCACAGGGCGAGGCCTAGGACAGAGACCCAGTCAACGAAAATCACAGCAATGAAGGACCAGGGTGCTGCATTTTATTTTCATTTTCCTCACGTTAGACATGAACAAGTGAATGCCTGGATCACATACAGAGGCGTTACATCTGCTGGGAACAGTACCTGCTTTTCTATGAGTCGAATGGTGTCCTCCGAGGTCTTGTCCTTTGATTTCTTCAGCTTATTCATTGCGTTGGTACGAACCTTCCGTAAAGAGTCTTTGGCCTTGTTGGTGTTCTGTTTGGCAAGTTTTGCCAGCATTTCCCTGTGCTCCCTGGTTACTCTGATAAAAGAGAAAAATGTAACATCACACTGTCTGTTAGCTCAACAGTTTGTAACCTCACTCTCTGCCGGCGGATGAGCTTCACATCCTGGCACGCCCATGGGGATGCTCAGGGTCAGGTAAAGCTCCTGGTGAGTTCGCTGAGAAGAGCCAGTAAGAGTTCTGCTTAAAAGCATGAGCCAAGGAGTCTAGGAATCTGAGGGGCAAATCCTAGCCATGCCACTTACAAGAGGTGTAGGACTTATTCTCCTCAGCGTTCCTGTCTTTATACGGGGACTTGTCAGTGCCTGTTTTAGGCAGTGAGGTGAAGATCACGAGATGATGCCTGTACAGTGTTGGCTCCTGACCTGGGCACATTTTAACTGCTCAATAAAAGGAAGCAACAGTTGGCGATAACTCCATCCCCTTCTCTCCCACTAAAGAAAGCGATGCGCCCTAACTGGTTTGGCTCAGTGGATAGAACATCGGCCTGCGGACTGAGGAGTCCCAGGTTCAATTCCGGTCAGGGGCATGTACCTTGGTTGCGGGCACATCCCCAATGGGAGGTGTGCAGGAGTCAGCTGATCGATGTTTCTCTCTCATTGATGTTTCTAACTCTCTATCCCTCTCCCTTCCTCTCTATAAAAAAAAAAAAAAAAAAAAAAAAAAAAAAAAAAAATCAATAAAACATTTTTTTAAAAGAAAGCGAAGCAAATGAATAACGATACTACAGAAACAGCATCATCTCTAAATCTCTAATTCATCCAGAACAAATAAGTAGCAATCTTTAGAATCTTGACTATTATAGCAAATGACTTGTGAGTCACCTCAAAACTGACCGAGAAACGAGAGTCCCAACGTAACATAAGAGAACCAACGCACCAGTCAGCTTCCATAAGGACCCAGGAGAGCGTCTGGCATATTATAAATGCTAATGAATGTTAGTTACTTTTACTGCCAACATCTCATCATAACAACAACAAGGAGCACATGGAGGGCCTGCTATAAACCACCAGGACAGTCTCTTTATATGGTGATCCTTACAACAACTCTATGAGGCAATTATTATTAATCCTGTTACATTAATCATCTCAACATCCCGGCAGCAGAGTAATCCGTCATGTTTGTCCTGCCTTCATGTCTTTGTCCTGTACAGATCAAGGGCCCAATACCTATCAAAACCAGTGCTGGGCACTGAGGACAAAATGATGAACATTTTGTCTTGCTCCTAAGGAGCTTAGCTGGGGAGAGAGGTCAATAGTGAGAAATTAACAACATGGTGTGGGAAGTACTGTGGACAGGGACATGGGAAAGCATCAGGTGTTAGAGCCCAAAAGAAACTAACTTAAAAGCTTCTGTCCTTGTTAAGGGAAGACCTTCCTAGAGAAATAATTTATTAATGTGGTGGTCGTGACGTCTTTTCACTAGCATTCTAGTTCCTACTCCTTGCGTTTCCCCAGCCACTCAGAGTAGCTGTACAACTTGCTTTGGCCAATGAAATGTGAGAGAGATTATGGGCATCACCACAGGGCAGGAGCTTTAAGAGCCAGGGTGTGTTCCACCACATTAGCTTCTGCTGGCCACAATACACGTGGCACATGACTATCCATCAGCTTAGTTCCCAGAGTGACTGTGATGAAGAGTGCTCATCATACAGCATGAGCATACATTTCTGTTGTGTAAGCCATGGAGATCTAGGGGTTGCTTGTTATTACAGCACAGCCCATCCTATTCTGACTAACATACCACACTAGGATCTGAAGGACGAGAACAAGTTGCCAACACTAGCATGGCAAAGGGAGACTTCCAGGAGGAAGAAAGAGCAGGTAGGAAGGCTCCGAGCTACAGAGACCAAGTTTTATTTGAGGAATTGACTGGAGTGCAGATAACAAAGGAGAGCGACAAGAAGAGAGACCAGAAATTCCTATCAGGAAGGGCCTTGTAAGATCATGAACTCCATTTTACAGATTAAAAAATGAGACCCAAAGGAATGTTAAGTATCTTACACAAAACCAAACCTAGTCTATCCTGTCTCAGAAGTCAATGGTCTTAGTACGACAAAATTCCTCTGCCCTCTGCGTCCCGAAGTGGACATCCGTGGCATATGGTTCCTGACCCTCAAATCAATGCAGTTCTTGCTCAGTAAGGACAATCCCAAGTTCTGGATACATGCTCCGTGGGAAACAGTGGCAAGCATGTGGTAAAGACTTAGTGGTATCCACCTGGTATTTTTTCCCTGATGGAATGAGAAGAAAACTGAAAATTTTTTTTAGAAAGATACACTACAAAGTAGACAGCTGTGTTATAAAGAAATCCTTCTGGATTCAGCTAATTGAAGGTAGTCTCAAAATAAAAATGATTCTGATTACTACATTAAGCCCCTCTATGACAGATGAGTACTTTAAGTATATTACCTTACCAATCCTCACAACAGCTCTTAGAACTAGATTCTCAAACCCCCATGCTGTCCGGAGGAAACTGAGGTGCAGAGGTCGAGTGACTTGCCGGTAGGCTTGAGTGGCAGAACTGGGACTCAAACCCAGGTCTTTCTGGCCCTGATTCTTCCCACTGCTCCATGCTGCCCCCCTTGTACTCTATTTCACATAAATTCGGCACTGCTGCCATGACTCTGCTCCCAGGCAGAAAGCTTTTCAAAGCCAGTAATATGAAGCTTGGGACTGAAAAGGACAAAACCACCATGTCAGGAGTTTAGGGATTTGGATCAGATCTTGTTACTTTTATGGTTTTTAATTCATTGAACGAAAATCATGATGACATGTTTAGGTCTCTTTTTTGTTCTGCCAAAGCATATGTCGGTATAAGGAAGGAACAGGAAAATTAAAACTTGATCCACTGATTCAAAAAACTTAATCCTGCTGAAATACTAGGAGGGCAGAAAATAAATGAATCTAAGTCTGTAAGAAACCTCTCAAACTTCCCTAACAAGAAGTATCTCAATCGTATATTTCATATATAATTTGAAATAGGTATCCTACTGCTTAGAAAATCTTTAATAAAAAAAATTATTTAATCAACTTCCTCTTCACTATATTGTTTTATTTACAATATTTTACATGAAGGGGAAAATACCATACATTAAAAAATATATAAATTGGGGCTCAAAAAATCTTAAGAGCAAAAGGCAATATAAAGAAAACCAAATCACAATATATGTAATTTAGCCTTACTAAGTGCCTTTTTTATTAATATAAATGTGACATTACCACACTGTTAACACCAGTTTCCACACAATAGTATCCAATTATTGACACTGGAAAAAATATTTCAGTTTTAGGATGCAAATAATATAAGGAAATGGAGAAGGGAGCTCAGTGAGGAGGGGAAAAGGGAAGGAAGAAGAGGGGGCACCCCATTGGCAGGGCTGAGCTTGGGGTGTTGAGCTGGAAGGTATCTAAAATACAAGGTCAGAGGCAGTGAGGGTGATGGAAAGGCAGTGGCTCTGAAGTCAGACCGATCTGTTTCATTCCCATCCAGAAGCTGACTTGTGCTTGGGCCAGCGACTCACTTCTCTCTGAGCCTCAGTTTCCTCATTTCTAAGGTGGAAATAGTAAAAACACCTTAATATCTTAAGGTGACTGGGAGAGCAATCACACGTATAAAGCACCACTAAAGAAAGCAGCATATAGTAGCCTTGAGTAAATGATAGCATTATGAATGTTTTAATCAAACACACTTAATTACTTTCTCATGAAACGAGGGCACATCTGTTTTAGAAAAGAAACATACTATATTATGGAAATATGTTAATGCCTTTCCAAACCAGTGATTAATACATCCGATTGTCTGCATCTCACATTCGTGGATTCTGAGTACACCCTGGTTTGTATTCCAGGCTCCTGAACTCAGCCAGTTCATCCGAGCAGCCTCTCTGCGCCTGGCATGCGCTGGTTCAGGCACCGGCAGAGCCCCCTGTGCTCCGTGCCAGACCTGGGCCAGGCCGAGGAGCTCCGGAGCAGAGGCAGGCCCGGGCCACCTCCTCGGAGGCTCAGTGCAGTGGTGGGGACAACTGTCAACCACTACTGAGAAAGAGGATGACTGCTGCTGGGTCAGAGGGACGGACCTTCTGTGGAGGGAGCATGCATACTGTCTGGAGATTTGGAAAATGCCCAGGAGATTCAGAGTAATTTGTCAGCTGCAGAAGAAAGGAGAGGGCATTTCAGGCAGAAGCACAGGGAGAAATATAATGGCAGGAGGGCATGAGACTTCAAATGGTGCAATCGGAGTCCAATTTGTTCTGGAGGCCAAAGCTTTTAAGGTTTTTAGCCATAAAATTCTGGTTTCAAAGAAAATCACGGCATATAGAACTGATAAAAAGAAGGCTATTCCAGTTACTGAGGGAAAAGGCACCAAGGGAGGGTGTGGCCTAGAAGCTTAGCTCCACCCTGACTGCCCTGCACGTCTGGGCCCCCACTTTCTGGCCGACTAACTTTAAGCAAGCTATTTAAACTCTGAGGTGATTAAAATCATTTTGATAGATTTTTTTTCTTTTTCTTTCTTTCTTTTTTCTTTTTTTTTTTAAGAGAGGGAGGAAGGGAGAGGGACAGGGATACATCGATGTGAAAGTGAAACATCAATTGGCTGCCTCCTGCATGCCCCCTACTGGGGATGGAGCCCACAACGTAGGCATGTGCCCTGACAGGGAAACCACGGGCAATCTTTCGGTGCATGGGATGATGCCCCACCAATGAAGCCATACCAGCCAGGGCTAAACTCTCTGAATTCTGATGTCTCATCTGGAAATAGAAATTGAAAACAAATAAACAAAAACAAACCTACCGTTCTGAGTTATTGTGAGAATTCGATGAGATAATACATGGAACATATACACTACAAGGCTTGGTGGAGAATAAACAATCAGAAACTGTTGGCTGCTTTTGTTGCAATTGTTGTTTATGTTTTGGCAACCATTGAGGCATCTTCAAATAATGAAGAGTTTCCTCATGAAAGTTTTTATCAACAGAAAAAGGGTAGGGCAAACAATCTATGCTTCAGTAAGATGACTTTTTGAGATCTGACTAGTAATTTAACATCTCATGCACATTTTAAAATAAAATGTTCCCAGCATATAGCCGTGAAATTTTTTTCTTCAGTATTCATTCATTCAGTTTACAGTATCATTCTACAGCTATTTACTGGGCACCTATCA
The DNA here is from genome assembly GCF_964339955.1 of Pipistrellus hanaki. NCBI lineage: Eukaryota > Metazoa > Chordata > Mammalia > Chiroptera > Vespertilionidae > Pipistrellus > Pipistrellus hanaki. The sequence continues at coordinate 14,371,724 of NC_140513.1, read as the reverse complement.
TGTGCTAGCCACTGTGTCAGACACTAAGGATATAGCATCAAACACATTTGTGCTTAGCCTTAGCCGGTTTGGCTCAGTGGATAGGGCTTGGACTGAAGGGTGCCAGGTTCAGTTCCAGTCAAAGGCACAGGCCCAGATTGTGGGCTCGATCCCCAGTAGGGGACATGCAGGAGGTAGCCAATCAATGATACTCTCTCATCATTGATATTTCTATCTCTCTCCCTCTCCTTCCTCTCTGAAATCAATAAAAATATATATCTTTAAAATGACTACAATGGCAAATTTTACTTATATCTTACCACAAAAAATAAAAAGTGGGCAGGAGGAAAGAGTCTTAGCAGACTGTTCCTAAGAACAACACAGAATACCATAGCTGTTGGAGGAAACATAGTGAGGTGTGTATTTTGTGTGGACAGCGATGTACAAACCAGGTCTAAGCATGTGGCTAACGTCTGCAGAGGGAGCCTCCGGGCAGGCAGCGGGGAGCTCAGGGCGCGCCCCGTAGGAGCGGGGCCGGGTTGGGTGATGGAGGCAGAAGGCTTTTCCGCTCGGGTCAGAGAGCCTCCCAGCACAAGGCAGGGGTTTGGCTGAGCTGGCAAGGTCACACTTTGTTTGTACAAACTCCTCCAGCAGGTCTTCCAGTAACATCCTGGATGGGGGCCTTCCTGCAAAATTCCTTGAGCGTGTTCCCACAAACAATGAGCTGAGGGCATGCCCGCTGGTAACTCACACAGCAGAGAGGCACTGACTGAAAGATGCTTCCTCTGGTTTCAAGGAGAATGGGGCACCCGTACAAAGCCATTCGCCAGGTGTGTATCAGAGGAAGCTGTGCTCAGCTCGGGGATTTACAGTAAAAACCTGTGAGAATATGACAGCACTAGACTTCAAAGGACCTTTGGTCAGTTAGAGGAGAGTTTAAAGGGTAGAAAGGACATGCGCGAAAGCCAGGAAGACCTGGAGTCCCAGCTCTGCTTAGCTTCGGAACTGTAGGCATGCTTCAGCTTCTCCGGACTCACTTTCCTCGCATGCAAAATGGGAGTAAGAATGTTTCTGAGGGTAGAAGCAAGATTATGAGAAATGATGGTGCGTATGTGCTATAGAAACTCAATTCATGGTGGCTGCATTCTAATTTTAATGCAGAATCTCTAGGACTTGGGGAGAGGATGTGAGTGGTGAGGGAGAGAATGATGAACAGGTTTAATCACTTGGAGCTTGGGCTATGGAGTGGGTGGTGAGCAGAGAGAAAAAAATAGAAACCAAGAAGGCAGCAGGCAGCAGGCAGCCAGGCAGTGGAGGCTCAAGTTCTGCTCTAGCAGCTGAGGGTGACGGACAGAGGGAGAAGGAAGCATCGAACACAACTCTGACAGCTTGTGGAGAGAAACCCTGTCACCCCCTTCCTGATTTCAGGGAGACCCCACCCCACCCCAGCCAGGAGCATCGGCCTGCAATCAGCAGACACACGCCTTGCTTTACTGCTTGTCGGTGGGCACTGGCCTGAAGGAAATGCTTTTGTTTGAGTAGCCCAGCCAGATTTCCTATGTTTCTAGGCATGCAATCCCCTCTCCTCGCACCCACCCCTCTTTGACTCACAGGCCTGTATTATGTGCCCTAATGTCTCAGAAAGACAGTAAGCATCCTTTTTGCCCAAAGGCAATCATGCATGTACTCTGAAAGGACTCCTCCCACGGCAGAAACCAGTTCTCTGTGGGAACGCACTGGCCACCTGCTTTCAAAGGACTGTCCTGTGACTGAGGCCTGGCTAAGCCAGACATACCACCCGGTATGAAAGAGAAAGGAGGCTGAGCTCCGAACTCTCAGCTGAGTGACCTTGATTAAGTCACTCCTCTTCTTCCTTGTCACTCCAGAATGATGGACATCCAAGTCCAGGAATAAGTGAAAGCAAGTCTTAGCTCCAAAGAGCAGGAAGAAGAACACGGGTTTGGGGACCACGGCAGACTTGATTTCCAATCCCAGCTCTGCCCCTTACAGAGTAAATCAGTAACGAGGGACAATTAGCTTTTCCTCTCGAACCTCAAAGAAGGATGTCCAGAGAAGTGTTCGGGAGAAGTGTCTCTTCAGCCAGACTGCCAGGGCTCGAGGCCCAGACCTATAATTTCTTAGCTGTCTGGGCCTGGGTAGGTAATTTTACCACTTTGCCTTGGTTTCACCATCTGTCAAATGTGTACAATACCATTAACTTAGTGGGATTGTTATAAATATTGTTACTAAATGTGCTAGCATGTGATGATGTGCTCAGTAAACATTACATGTTTTTATTTCCTCCAGTTGTCAAATGGGGGGCTAGTAAATGCTACTTTTCTTCCACAGTTAGTGTGGGAGCAAATGAGAAAGGGGATGGTTGCAGAACTCTGCATCCTACAGCTGTTAATCATATCCGTAATAGAAATACCAGTGATGTGTCCTACTGAGAGAGAGGACAGCATGGTGGCTACGAGCCCGGGCTCTGAGAAAGAATGCCTATTCTTCCACTTATTAACCGTGTGACACTGGGCACAAAGAACTCCATTCCCCTGTGGCTCAGTTTCTTCCCCTGAAATAGGGGTGATCACACACCCTCCTCAATAGCACCTGGAACAGCAGTGGGCATGGAGTGAGTGCTCACATTCATTGACTCCGTCGACATTGGTTGCATACTTTCTATATGCCAGGACCTGCTCCGGGGGTGAGGGCGACAGCTTATATATATGAGCAACAGCTTCTGCTTATATGTACAAGGTGACAAAAGTTCCTCCTATTCACATGTTAGTGAAGGAGGCAGAGAGAGAGAAAATAAATATACAAAGTGACACTTAAGTGCTGTGAAGAAAAGAAAGCAAGACAGGGAGATAAGGAGGAACCTTACCATCAGAGTAAGGACCCACTTATATCTGCCTGGACATCTGACCCCAAAGTCATCTGCTCCCCTTCAATAATTAACACTCCCAGAGCTCTGTCCACGCACCAGGCTCTGAGCTGAAGCGCTCTGCATGCCTTAGCTCAGCGAGTCCTCACAGCACCTCCATGACATCAGTGGTATCCTCACCTGGACTTTACAGGTTAGAAGAGGGAGGCTCAGACAGATCAAGTAACCTGCACAAGGCCACACACATTCCCGGGAGACCTGGAGTTGAGCCCAGTGCAGGCTGACTCTTGAATTCCATTCTTCCTTCGCTGGTGCCAGACCAGTCTAAGCACTGATCTTACTAGTGGTAGCAACAAGAATAGCAGTGCTCTACCCATTAAGTTCTGCATAGATATAGGTTGTTATTACTCTTTCAGCTCCCCTACAAGTCCAAGTGCAGTGAGAGAAGAGAATCTATAGAAATGGCAATGGACTAGTGACCTGACCCATAGCTGCCAATTGCCAGGTTCTGCAAACAGGTGCAGGACACAAAGGGTGGAGAACAGAGGAGGGGTGGATGTGGACAAGACTGTCTTTTGGGGTGTAGCTTCTGCATATGTGTAGGTGGCAACTTTCTCCTCAGTCTATGCTCTACTCTAATTTCTGATAGAATGTTCTTATGTGTTTAAACCAGAACATCTGTGCTGGGAGGGAGCCCCCAATTTATACACTTGGGGCCTGGAATAATAAGAGGTTTTTCTGAAAAAGCCACAGGCCAGGTGGGAAGCAACACTGAAGAGGAGAAGGCAGGCATCCTAAAGCCTGGAAGGCACTGGAACGCACTGAGCAGAATGAATGGCCCAGAGAAAGCAGGGGTGGCAAGCAGGCGGTGGAAATGAATGGGCTGGAGAGGCAGCTGCAGTTGCTCAAATGCAGTTTGTGGCTGCCCAGCCCAAATTAAATTATTAGGCATTCTTTGACTTCTCTTTTCCCGTCAAGATGGCTAAATGTTTGTGTGTCAGGCGGGTGTTGCGAGAAAAGGGAATATTTCCTGGACTGTGCACATTATACACAAGATCCACTAGCGATACGGCAGCTAGACAAGGAGGCCACAGAGCCGGAAGGAGGTAGGTTCCCGGTCAATATCCTAAGGAGCAATGTGATAAGGTGGCAAGAACCGGGGCTTCAGAAACAGACAGATTTGATTTGAATAATCACTCCTCCAATTACTAATCTGTGACCTTGAGCAATTACTTGAACTAATCCCCAGTTTCCTCATCTGTATTATACCCACCTCAAAGGGAATTTCTCTGCAACACAAACAATGTAAGTACCGTGAAAAGGTGTACACTAGACGTGTTATGCAAAAAAGCAAATTGTGGAACTGAGATCTTTAATCCTATTTATGTAAATTATACATTGTATATGTGTTTTTTGTTTTGTTTTAATCTGGAAGGATATATACTAAACTTACCAACAGTTACTTCTGGGAAGAATACTTGGGGAAGAGGGAAAAGTTTTGTTTTTCTGTAGGATTTGAATTTTTGCAGGTCTCTGATCAAATGGCATAAGAAGAGTCTTCTAACATCATAGTGCTGTGAGAATTTGGGGAGAAACTGTAAAGCTCTCAGCACAGCACCTCCAAGCACTACAGCTGTAGTGTAGCTGGCTAATAAATAGCACCCAAATTTGATTACATGGATTTCAGTGAATCTTGGCTAAAGGGGATGTTCAAGTGACCTATCCAGTTGACTGACTTCTCTAAGTGAAAGAACACTGGCCAGGGAAGAAAACAAAAGCTATACACATGGTCAGTGGGTACGGACATGACCTGAGCTTGAGGCTCGCTGGTCTTTGGCCGAGAGCCAGGAGAAAAACCCACGCAGCCGCACAGAGCTGGACCCCCAGGGCTCTGAAGAGGACTGAGTGACAAGGACCATTCTGAGCCAAGTCTGACCTCTTATTGATTTAGGATTATCTTCCACATACTTCCCCAAAGGATCAGAGGCAGATTACAGTGAGAGTCACTTACTCAGTCAACTAATTTTAAATGAGACGATAAGAACTGAAGGAGTGTAATGAGGGTGAAGCACTGAGATGTGCTGCAACTAAAAATAAAACTTAGCGCTGGGCATCCAGAATTAAGGCAAAAAAACAAACTTGCAGGCTGTCATTAGGCAGAGGAAGAATCATGATCAAGCAGGAAAGGCAAATTTTCCTAGAACTAAACTCAACATGTTATAATCAGAAACTGATCCTAGGAAGTTATGCTTCAGATTCCCTTCCACCTCCCCAACCCCTGACATCAGCTTTGGTGTGTTCGTTTCCTCGGTATAGCTTTGCCAGCTTCCAGCTCTGTGACCCAGTCAATGCCTCACCTCTCTGAATCTTAAGTTTCCTCTTCCTTAAAAGGGAATGCTTATATATGAAAGGGAATGAAAGAATATTTGCTACCATTAACTGGGTGCTTGCTATACATTAAAATCATTATCTCAAAAAACAACACATCATCTCACTGAAATCTCCCAATAACCATGTAAGGCAAGACCTATAAGTATTTTGCAGATGAATTCTCTGATACTCAGAGAGGTGGAGATGTTGCCATTATCTCACAGATAAAAAGGCAAGCCAGAACTCAATTTCATGCTTCTGTGATACCAACACAAATTTAACTGTACTCTTCCACTTTCCCTGTACATGGAAGCATGGTTCTTAACACATAGTAGGTACTCAACATATTAGTTCCCTTCCTCACTCCTTCCTTTCCTCCTAAAGTGTGTGTATATACAGGGTAGGGGAAAAGTAGTTTACAGTTTTTCCTATGGAAAATAATACAATAATAAATAAATAATAATATAAAAATAAACTTTGTTCCATGAACTCACAACTGTAAACCTACTTTTGCTCTACCCTGTGTGTGTATAGATCTAAAATTCAAAGTATACTAAAATAATAGAGTTATATTTACGTATATAGCTTCTTTCCTCTAAGGAGATCATACTACTTAATCTATTTTCTCTACTAATCCTACCAAATCTCTACCTATCATTATTACTTTACTTATTTTACAAATAAGGCACTCGAAAGCAGCAAGCTGCTAGGGTGACATGCCCAGAATCAAATGGAAGTCACTGCCAAAACCAAATATAAACCTTGGTCCTTTTTTCATCTAAATCAACCTTTATCCTCTCATATGACGCAGCCTCCATAATAAAGAACAGATCATTCATTTTTTATCTGGAAAACTACCAAGCGTACAATTCAGTAAGGGGCCTCATGACCTTACCACCTTGTCAAAGGGAAGAAAGTATATAAAAAATGAGGTTTGCAGGAGCAGACGGTTTTGGTCCGTCAACTTTCTCTTGGATTACGCCCATTAGTTAACATAAAATAATGTAAAATATAATGTAACAGAGCCCCATGTCTTTGGAAATTCAAGTTAAACTCACTGATCCTTCAAACTAATATACACTGCACCAAGAGTGATCGCTAAGTCCTGTTAAGTCCTGTGGGGCTGCAGAGGTGCGCGTTATGTGAACTAGATCTTTGAAAAGAAAATGTGATACACAATCAGACCACTCGAAGGGGAACTGAAGCCAGCAATGAATATTCGGCAGCATAAGTTCCTAGCCTGGCAGAATTTTGGAGCTCCGAGAGGGGTCTAGTGTAGGAGCAAACTGAGGCTCAGGAAGGTTCAGTGACTCTTCAAAGATTTCTCAGACAGGAGAGCAAGAACTAAAAAATAAACCTGCTGACTACTATCATTCCACTTGCAAATCTCACTTCTAATGTCCATGAGTATACTTAGCTGGCACGCTGGTAACAGAAAAACTTGGGGTTCAAATCTTGACTGCTACTTACTGACCATGTGATCTTGGGCAAGTCCCTTTCCCTTAATTTAAGTGTTTTCATCTAAAAACGGTGGGTAATAGTACACTCCACAAGTAAGCTGCAGGCAAAATAAAGGGCCCAGCATAGTCTGTGAGCTCCATGAAGGCAAACGTTAGGTTCCCAGCATTCAACACCAAGCCTGGCACATGACACATTAGCAGAAAATTGGCTAAGCAAATCAATGAATTAACCAAGCAAAAAGGGTCCTGAACTTGAACCCAGGTCTACCTGATACTTAAATACTAAGCTATATCGCTTCCAATTCATTTGATTTCTAGGCAGAGTGTTAATTCTCACAGAATACCGGGAACACAATGAAATAAGACTGCCATTTTCTGGTCATAATGCAGGAAAAAGTTCCTGGACTCTCAGTTTGGGGATTAATTCTTGTTGCTAACCTGGGTGCATCTGGAGGCTTTGGAACTAACTAAACCCGGTTTAGGTCCAGCTACATCATTAGCAGTGTGAACTTGGAGGGAATGTTACTTTACCTCTCTGAGCTTCTTTCCAAACCTGGGGGGAAAAACCTACCTGGAGGGGATGGTATGACAATGAGGCAACATGTGTAAAAGAATACAGGGTAATATGTGGCAAAGACAGACACTCAACTAGTGTTACATTCCTTTCCCCGTCTAGTTATTTGAAAGCTTCATTCATTCATTTCACTTAGGTCTCCACTCAATTGCCACTTCCTTCCTGCACCTCCCGATCCACAATAAAACCCAAACTCCCTCTAACTCATCCTGCTTGCTTTTCTTCACAGTCCTTACCATCACTTGATATTACCGTATGTATTTCTTTGTTTTCTGTTTACTATGCCTACTCACCTATAAGGACAGGGGCTTTTTGTTGTTTGTTTTCTTTAATGCTTTATCTCGACAGCTAGGAAAGTACCTGGCATGTAGTTAGTGCTTAATAAATATTTGCTGAATAATGAAATGAATTAATTTAATGCACTGTGTAGGAATAGGGACTTAAAGATAATTAAGAAATTATGCCCTGGCCGGTGTGTTCAATGGTTAGAGTGCCAGCCTGTGCACTGGATGGTTGTAGGTTCCATTTCTGATCAAGAGCATGTATCTGAGTTGCAGGTCCAATCCTGCCCCCTCCCCACTCATGTTGGGGTGCTGATGAGAGGCAACCAATAAATGTCTCTGTCACATTGATGTTTCTCTCTCTCTCTCCTGCCCCTTCCATTCTCTCTAGGATTAATAGAAAATGTATCTTCACTCCTCAGGTAAGGACTTAAAAAAAAAAAAAAAAAAAAAAGGCTAATTAAGAAATGAGATTACAGAGGAGAAACTAATTCTGCCTGCTACGGAATCTGAGCAGGTGGAAGATCCATATCTCACCTGGACTACAGCAGCTGCCTCCCCACAGTTCTCCTTGAGAATGTTACAGCTTCTCTTTGGCATGTCCAAATTGCCAGCATCACTACTCTTGTACTTTGGGGCCATTATTAAGTGAAATAAAGATGACTTGAACACAAGACTTTAATACCACAAGTGGTTGATCTGATAACCCAGACAGCCACTTAGTAACTAATGGGGGGTCAGCATACACAAGCGTTGATATGCTGGGCAAAGGAATGATTCATATCCAAGGTGATGGAGCAGGACGGCTTACGATTTCATCACACCACTCAGAATGGCACACAATTTTAAACTTATGAATTCTTTATTTCTGGTATTTTCCATGAAATATTTTTGGGCTACAGCTAAACACAGGTAAAAACTGCTGAAAGCAAAACCACAGATAAGGGGGACTGCTGTACATTTTTTCCATTTAATCTAAGTTCTATATGTTTATATAATTAACAATATCCTGTTCTTATGCCTAAAATTCTTCAACAGGCAAGGACTAAGGTAAAAATAACTCTTCAAGGAACATGGATTCGAGAGTACAAGTATGGAGGTCTTTTCTGACGAGGGCTTTTGTGCAGGCAGTTCCCACTCCCCAGGCCGACTCTTCCTCATCATTCAGCTTTCAGCAAATGGTATTTCCTTAAATAGGCCTCCCAGGCCAAAACTGTCCCTGCCACCATCGCCCTCAGCAAGTCACTCCCTGCTCCGGCCTCACTGCCTTTTCTCTCGTCATAGCATCTCATTGTCTGGAATGCTTTTATCTGCATATGTGTCCCATCTTCCCCACCAGAGTGTAAAGTACATGAGGTCAAGGACTTTATCAGGTTGACTGCTGCATCTCCAGCCCTCGTACACAGTAGGTACTCAATAAATGTTTTTGAATCAGTAAAGCTTAAAAGATGTGGGAATTTGCCAGGAGGAGAAGTTCAGGTAAAGAAGTACTGTTATGCTATCAGCCTAACAGTATCCTGGGTGTTGGCTTCCCCAAGGAAACCAACATCAAAATATGTAAATTTCTGCCAAACTTACTTGGGAATGGGTACCCGAATTAGTGTCCCTTCCACTTCTGGGTTCAGATTCATTCCACTTTCTCTTATAGCCTTGATAGCTGCAGCTGTACACTGAAAACCAGATCAAAAGGTAAACAGAATTAGTAAATAATTATTACCAGATGCAAGCCCTCTGTCGATAACTGGCAACCCATCTTGGCAGAACATGGAAACATTTAGTTCTGTTACCAGTAAGATCAGGAAGTTACATTGGTGTAGAGTGCTTTGATCAAGCAGAATAGCAAACTATGTCCACTCCTGGTACCAGTGTACTGCGGGAGGAAAAAAAGCAAAGAGAAGGAAAAAATAAAAAGAAAACAGCTCTGCTTCTTTGAAAAGATTTCAATGGTTTGAGGCAAGACAGATCAAAACCACAATAAATCCTCAAGGGAGGGGGGCTGGTCTGTACAAAGATTGGTGTAAAGACAGATGAAAGATTTTATACATTAAAAATTCCAGTTGACATTTTACACTCAAAATATACCCGTGCCGACTTGGAATGAGTAAATAAATTTAACTCGTTCGTATCTACACACACAGCGATCTCACTCATGCTTTGGAATGAGCAATGGCTCCCAGTGGGTGTGCTCCAGGAAAGAGAGAATGGTGTGCTGGCTGCACGCATGGGCTTTGGAGTCAGAAAGAGCTCAGTTCAAATCCCAGCTCTGCTTACCATGTGTACCTGGGCAACAAGCCTGACCTCTCTGGGCCTCCATTCTGTAACCTGAGACCACGTGGTATGTACCCCTGAGAGAAAACTGAATGGGGTAGCATGAGCAATGCATCTTGCTCTGTATCTGGCCACAGTAACACCTAGGGAGTTATTATTGTACATACATTTAACATATAAAGGTAGGGATGCACAAAACCCCCAAACAAGGCTGAGTGGATGTCATCACTTAGCCGATGCACTGCTGTCCTTCCTGTCACCCTCCCTGTCACCCTCCAGGGTCTTCTGTCCTGCCTGTCACCCTCCCTGTCACCCTCCAGGGTCTTCTCCGACTTCCTGCTAACGGGCCAGGTTGCGCACTGGTACTGATTTCCCAAAGCGCCTCACCTCACCTCGCCTCAAGCAATAATATAACCACACCTGGCATGCAATCCTAAAAGGTAAAAGACAGCAGTGTGGAAGAGAGATACTTTATAGGCATGACAGTGTGAAATTCATGAAAATGAGGCCTTCGACATTTTCCAAAGAATTTTAGGTTTGACCAGAGCCAATCCACATCACTTGGATTCCCAGGACCAATTCTCAACCTGAAGTTCCTTCCTCGACTTCTGGTTCAAAGAACGGGGTTTGTGTCACACCTATTTGATATTTTCAGGGTTTCTTTGGTTTTTGAGGGAGTGTCTGAAAAACTTACCTATTTCATTTTTAAATGGCTTAAATTCTACAGAGACACGAGGGGTAACCATAAGCTCAAAAGATAAACCAGAACTTTCACATCAGGTGAATCATTTCCTTGGGAGGCTGTACACAGAATCTAATAGTGTGGCTACTGCTTAAAACAGTAAATTCTCTTTTTTAAGAATATATTTTTATTGAAACATCAATAAAGGAAGGGAAAGACAGAAACATCCATGATGAGAGAGAATCACTGATTTGGCTGCCTCCTGCACGCCCCCAATAGGATCGAGTCTGCCACCAGGCATGTGCCCTGACCAGGAATTGAACTGTGGCCTTCTGGTTCATAGGTCAATTCTCATCCACTGAGCCATGCTGACCGGGCTAAAACAGTAAATTCTTAAAATGGTACCTGTGACTATTGGAGCTGGAAGGGATCTGTGACAGCCAAGTAAAGTCCCTTCCTCTTGTATATAGGACCTGTTGGATAAAGTCACATCCCTAAGCACATACAGTCTTCCGGAGAGCCAAGGGCTGTACAGTGAGGACCTTACCCATCACACTTCCACTTACTGGCAGAGGTAAGAGGAGAAAGTAGGTTCCTCAACTTTCAGTCCAGTGATGCCACTCTGTCCATATTTTCTTCCAGATCACCTAGCTCAAGTATTTAGTAGCACAGGGGATTTGATTTTTTTTTTTAAATAGCCCAAAGTAATTTGGAATTAGGTCTGGTGTTTTAAATGAGCTAGATAAAGAAATAAATATCTCTCTGCAAAAGAATAGCCATTTTCTTAATAAAATGAAACAGATTTTCTACAGTTAACAATAAAGGGAGAATCTTCACTTTGAAGAGATAGCCTGATCTCAAGTCTCCCAATCCTCCTTTTCTGATGCTTCTCACTGAATGACTGACAACTCACTGTGGTGATGTCCTACCACCAGCCACTCCCTTTCACAGTAGGATCCCAGTGTTTCCACACAACCTTCCCCTGTGGGCACCAGAACACCTACAGCTGATACCCAGCTGGCCAATCATTATGTCTCAATATCTACATCTTCCCAGTACAAGGCTCAGTGCCAGGCACATGGCAAGTGCTCAATAAAAGTTTGTTGCATGAGTATACTAATAATCGGACTTAAATCTATTAGACAAACTCATCTCCTTACTTTTACTTCTTATATATATCCCCTCCAAATCCTTATTTTGTACTTTACTTGTTCTGTGTTCTTTCATATGCAGAAAAATGCAAATCAGGTTTCATTTTGAAAAGAAACCTACTAGAAGAGGTAGTTCTAAAACATTCTAAATATGTATATTTTGGTTTGATGTGGTAGGATGCAGAAACTCAGGGAATTACAGTCATTTTCCCAGCATGACTTCTGAACTACTCAGGGCTCAGATGAAAAGGCATATATTTCTATCGCATTTCCATCTTGTATCTTAGCTTTTGTCCCCTCCCTAAAGGGATGCTCACCAGTACCCCAAGGCAAATACACAGTTCTCAAATGACAACACTGACCAAATGATTGTGGCTGCTTGGAGAACTCTGTAAAGATTACAGATCCCATCTGGGGCCAGGCAGGAAGGAGTGCTGTCATCAATTAGCAATGACTGCTATTGCCATTCTTAAGTTCATCTATGCTAAAGGACAAGATGATAGAACTTTTTTGGACAGGTCAACAAGTCAACTTTGTTAGTGCCATTTCAGGGACTGGTCTTCCATTTCCTTTATATCCCAAGGAGTACCTAGAATGTAAGGTCTATGAAAGCAGGAACCCTGTCTATTTTTATCATCAGGGGGTTAATTCCAGCACCTCAACTATTATAAAACTTAATAACTTACAGGAACTCAAAAGTATTTGTTGAATTAATAAATGAATAGTTCAAGGAGCACAGGCTTTAGTGAAAAACAGATCTATGTTCAAATCTTGGTTCTGTCACAATGGTGTGAACCTCAGGGAGATATTGTACCTCTCTGAGCCTCAGTTTTCTCATCTATAAAATGGAGCAAATAATGCTTAATTTTAGAGAATACCTAAAAACAAAACATGATCACATAAAAACAAAACATGAGAAAGTAGTGCCCGGCAACACCGTAGACACTCAATATACATTGGCTTTCCTCCTACCACAAGGGAAATGATGGAGCCTACAGATTTTTTTTTTTTTTTTTTTTCATTTGCTTTCTTCAAATCATGCTGAGGTTTTTTTACTCCCTTCTTTTCTTTCCCATCATTAACTCTAGCTGCAGGCAAGTTTATGGAAAGCAGCAACTATGTGTATCATTTATCAAGCGGGACACATGTTAAACAAATGCAACACAGTTTTCTGTCTCCAATGCATTTGAAAGGATTATGCATGTAAATCTGCATCGTGTCACTACAGCACGACACAGAAAAGCGCAGGTTTGGAAAGAAAGCCAACCGCATGTGAAACAGAAAGGAATTACATAAACACAGAGAGGATTAGCTCAGCATTTTGAAGCTATGAACCTGGTACTCAATGGACAGCTTCTAAAGTGAAGGAAGGAAATGTTTAGTTAAGACTATTTGTTTAATATATACACCAGATGAGATAAAGGAATTCAAAAGACAATGTAACTCACACTTCCTCATTCTGTCCTTGTAAAGAACCTCTCGACTGAGATGCTTGTAAAAGTTTTTTTGTGGGTTTTTGTTTTGTTTTGTTTTTCTCCTTTAAAACCCACAGAATTTCAACTTGGAAGGCAGAGATGCTTTGGTTGAAAAATGAAGATATGCTCCAACTTCCTAAGAAAAAAATTAAGCTGTTAATACCTCCTCCTACCTCATAAGATGCGCTGGTGGCCAATCACGCTTCTTCTGTGAATGCCATTTGCCATTTAATAACAGAAGTGGCTGGCTCTGAAAAGCAATCTGCCTGATGAGGTCTTCAAGCTGTGTAATTAGGAGGCTGTTCCCTGAATTGGCCTGCAGTGCCAATGGGAGTAGGTGAACCAGGCGGAGAGGCCTCGCAGTTCAGAGGGGGCCACGTTTACTGTTCCCTTTTAGTCCACTTCTAGCTCCTCAGTAACACAAGGAATGAGAGCCTCCCTTCCTTCAACCTAATAACAAGTATTCATCCATTTGTGGAAAATCTACCGAGTGCTTCCATGTATGCGCCAGGCACCGTTTTAGGAGCTCAACACAATGAGTAAGTTAGATAGATTTTTTTGCATTCCAAGCTTATAATCTAGTGAATATGAGATGGAAAATAAAGATATAAATATATAATTATTAATAATGATAAGTGCAATAAAGAAAAAGAACAGTGCTCTATAAGAGAGCTTAGTGTGGAGGAGGGGTTTAGATTGGGTAGATTAGGGAAGGTTTCCCTGAGAAAGTGACATTTAAGCTGTGACCCAACCAACGTCATCCCAATATATAAAAATAAATGGATATGGAGATATATATATATATATATATATATATATATATATATATATAGCAATATAGATAGACAGATAGATATAGAGATAAAGCAATTAGCCAGGCAATAATGTTCCAAGCAAAGGACAGAGCCCTTGTAAAGCCCTGAGGATGCAAAGGGTGTGTTGTGTCTGAGGAGCTGAAAGACCAATGTAGCTAAAGCAGTGTGGAAGGATGACAGTGGCACAAGACTGGAGACACTGGGAGGCATAGGTAGGAGCACATCATACAAAGCATTCGAAGCCACAGTAATCTTTTTCTTTAATACTACTTGAATGGGGGGGATGAGGACAAATATGTGATACCGTAGTCAATAAAGTAATTTTAAAAAAAATACTACTTGTTCAATTAATACATTTAAAGCATGGGACATTAATACATTTAAAGCATGGGAACAACATAATCCAATGTATATTTTAAAAAGTCCGCTCTGGCTGCAGTATGGAGAAGGGAATGGGGGGGGGGGGTGGAGATATTAAAAAAAAACCATGATCTGAATGTGTTCACAGCAAGGGCTTTTTTCTTACTCTATACCTCTAATCCAGTCTGCCAAATCTAGCATGCTCACCTTTGGTCTATGTCTTTGGGGCAGACACACTAAAACAGACCATTGGAACAGGAAGGGACTTCAGATTCCTTCACCTCACATTAGCAACAAATGAGGAAACGGAAGCCCAGAGAGTGGAGCAAGGTCAAACAACCAGCTAGCAATGGAGATGGGCCTGAGTTCCAGGTCCTCCAGAACTTCAAATCCAGGTCCATTCCCACTGGACCACTAAGAAGCTCCTTCTCTACCTCAACTAGACTTAATATCACAGCCCCAAGGTGCCAACACTAATGCAGCCCACCTTCCAGGCTGGGAAGCACTGTGCTCTGTGCAATATTCTGCAATGGTCAGTCCAGTGTGAAAGGAATGTGACCTCCTAGAGCAGGGGTCCTCAAACTTTTTAAAGTGGGGGCCAGATCACGGTCCCTCAGAGAGCTGGAGGGCCGGACTATATGAACTACTAATTCCTACTGTAACACCTCGGCTGCGCTCACTGCCCAAAAAACCTGGAGGGCAGGATCAGACTCCTCTGCGGGCCGCATGTGGCCCGAGGGCCGTAGTTTGAAGACCCCTGTGAGGATCTGCTCCAAACACTAATGCAGAGGTCTCAAACTAGTGGCTCGTTAAGGTGGTTTTTTCCTCACAACCTTAAAAAAAAAAATGAATCAGTTATCAATATTTAACAAGAATCATATATAAAAATTTGGATTATTGGCTTCTTCTGGAAATAAAAATCATAATACCTGGTAATGCTGATTGCCAGGCTTACATTTCTGCTCACTCCACACAGGGCACAGGCTCCCCAGTTTACCACAGTCCCCTCCACGTTGGCCAAGCGCCAACCCCTACATCGCCACTATTGTTTTTCATAGATGGGGCCTGTTGCAATAGTCAAATTACTTACCTGGCTTCTACAGTGTTTACCAGAAAAGGAATTTAGAAACAGGAAAGAACTTTTCCTTCTCCCTAAGTTTCCTCCATTATGCCTTCTCTCTTGTTTCATCCCAAGCTGGAGGGAATACCTCCTGCTGCCTTGACCCAGCCCCCTCCATTCCAAAAGACAGGATGAATAAGGACCTTGTGAGGAAGGCCACCTTACCTCTGGGAAGCTGGCCATATTCACCAAGATCAGCTGTGGCGACTTCATGGAAATCTGGCCAATCTGGTTTAAAGCAAGCTTCCCATCAGCAGTTACCACAGTGATATGATCAAGGGATCCTAAAAAAAAATAAAAAATAAAAAATTATAGAGTCTTAGAATTCAGAAGGACCTTAGAAGCCCCACACGTCCCTATCTCCTTCAGATTCAACTAATAGTTTGGGTCCCTTATCAATGTGGCAAGACATTCCAGGGGCTGTCACAGGGACAGCAGTGACTCGTGATGGGAAGAGCTTCGACATATTGAGAAAACAAGGCTGGAATTCCTATCAGCAACCCGGGTGGCCAACCATCCTCGTGTGCCTGGGCCTAACAGGTGTCCTGTGACATAGAACTTTCAGAACTAAAACTGGAAAGAGTTGGTCACCTCTCCAGCAACTTTGCCATTTACTAACCATGAAACCTCAGGCAAGTTACTTATCTTCTCTATATCTTGGTGTCCAACTCACTAAAACCATGACCACCTTACAGGATTAAAGTGAGATTTATAGCTAAATATAAACAATCAAGTGTGTAAGCACCAAAAAAAAATGAGCACATAAAAATGATATCTCTTATTAACCCTTAGTTCTTATAACTACTCTGTAGCACTTTATTACAATCCACTTTACAGAAAGAAAATGAAACTGGGGAGCTAACAAAAAACACTCAAGAGCCAAGCTTCTGAAGGCTTGGGGTGGAGTAGGGTGGGGCTAGGTGGAAGGGAAGAGGGGAGAAAATAAGGGATGTCTTTAATAATGTCAACACAACAACAACAACAACAACAACAACGAAACCTTAAAGGAAAAGCCAAGCCTCAAACTCAGGTATGCTAAATTGATTCCAGTCAAGGTTCTTCCCCTTTTACAGAGGAACTCAAATTTGGCTGTGTGTCAGAATCGCCAGGGAGCTTTTTCATTTAGATTCCTCGGCCCCACCCCAGAGATCCCAATTCTATAAGGGGTTGGGAGCCTGTGATTTAGGGGGAGCCTATAATTTTTTTAAGATCACCACATGATTCTGACATGCAGCCATGTTTGAAACTCTTTCCTTATACCACCCACCTTGATTTGGTACTTAGATGCTCTTTAGAAAAAAACCAAACACACACACCAACTATTAACACTTAACTGTTACCCTGGGTCTGATCTTCTTCCACCTCTGAATTCTAGAAAACCCTGGGAAAAATTTTCAGAAACCCAATAAGGCAAGGAAATAAAGCCATAGTTACAGATAGAAAAGGGGCATTATTTAAAAATCCCTAGTTTCCTATTCAAATGAGAACTAGAGGGAGGGGGCGGGGGGGAATCATACTATTAACAGTAAGAAACACTCATGAGAAAGGGGGTGGTAGGGAAGGGGTTTTTTAAACAAATGGAGAATTGTTAAAATAATGTAGTACCACAGTATGGCCCAAAGATCTAAGTAGAAGTACTCAACCAGATTCAATATCATCACAAAGAGAAAGTGGTTGATACCATTGGCTTTAATCCAGAAAAGCTCAAGAGGTATAATAGCAAAAGTTCCCTTCATTCTAAAGACAAATGTCCTGGGTTCAAATACTAACTCTGTCACCTCATGATTGTGTGACCTTGGGAAGCTCTTCAACCTTTTCTGTGTCTGTGTCCTGATCTCTAAATGGGGCATAAAATTGTACTTATCTCAGAGGGTTGCTTGAGGATTAAATGAAAGCGTTTACAGAAAGCATTTATAACTGTGTCCTAGAATATGTAAGTGCCCAATAAATGATAATTATTATTATTACTTCTTGACTTTCCTTTATTTTACCCAAACTAATCTATTTATAATTTCTCTAATAGAGTCTATTCTTTCTTGCCTCAAGACCTTTAGCATAATATATTTTTCCTTGTCTGTTCAGATAACTCCTGATCATTCTTTAACACTCAGTTATAATAGCTTCTTTTAAATATATTTATATTTTCATTTATTACAGAGAGGAAGGGAGAGGGAGAGAAACATAAATGATTAGAAAGAATCATTCATTGTTTGCCTCTTGCATGTCTCCCACTGGGGACTGAGCCTACAACCCAGGCATGTGCCCTGACCAGGAATCGAACTGTGACTTCTAATAGTTTCTAATCTCAGACCTCCTAAACTGTGACCTCTAATAGTTTCTTATCTGACCTCCTAAACTGTATTACAAACCCTTTCATGAGTTCCCATACATCTTATGCAACTATAATAATGTTAGCCAATATTTGCTGAATACTTACTAAACTGTATTACAAACCCCTTCTAAACTGTATTAAAACCTCTTCATGAGTTCCCAAACATCTTATGCATCTATAATAATGATAACCAATATTTGCTGAACACTTACTATGAGCAAGAAATTGTGCTAAAAGTGTCTATAATAGATTTGTTTTTATTATCACAAAAACCCTGAGATAGTTCCACCATTTTACAGAAGAGGAAATGAAGGCACAGAGAGTAACTTGCTCCAGGTAACAAGAGCTCTTAATAATGGAGCTTGAATTCAAACCCAGGACTGACCAACTCCTAGCTAAGGTCTTCACTCTGCTTTACTATAGTTTTACACATTTTGGATTGTCTGTTCCTTCGAATTAGGGCTATGGGAAGGTGGGGAGAATGTCTTTTCTGTATCGACAGCACCTATTAATCAGCACAAAACAAGTGCTCAGTAATGCTTTGATGAATAAATAAATGTATATATGCATGGATGAATGAGAGAGAGCAAGAATGGACAAACGAATAAAAGTGTTTAGGCATAGTTTAGACAACTATTAAAAACAATCAACTACCTTGAAGATAGAAACTGTTGGTAGACAGATGAAGGTGTAAGAAGAAAAGTGCCTGCTGGTTCAGATAGTAATGAAAGATGATATAGAAGAATCTAGCATAAAAAAAAAAAAAAAGAAAAAAAAGATGGGCTTCGTTCAGCCTGTTTCATCCAGTCTCTTCATGGCCCCAAGTTCTATGTAGAACGTTATACAAACATAACCCTAAAAAGGAAGAAGCAAAGAGGAAATACCAATGGGGGGCCTTTTGAAAATGGATCTTAATTCGGCCTTCCTGGTTTGCCTAAGATCCTCTGCCACTGAAGTCCCAACATGGGCTTTCCCAGTATGCGATGTGGTGTTCCCATTCTCTAAATCCATAGCGACTTAATGTATCAAATCCTTTTCCCTCAATCTGTCCCCAGCGAGAATCTCCCTTAGCCTCATTCCTGCCCCTCATTTTCTCAGAGGTTAACTTTTAACAAATTACACTCCCACCCTCTTTCCAGGCCATCATCTTTTTAAGTTCAACAAGAGTGGAGCTTGCTGGCTAATTTTAAGTATCACATTTCTCCCTGAGCTCCTCTCAAACTACTCTCTGGTTTCGGCTGCAGAATGTTAACAGGCCAGAAAGCACAGGGGAAACAAAGCACTTTATCAGTTTCATACCTAAAATAATAAGCAAGTTTAAAATAAACAGTTGGGAGGGATTGAATGGCACGCTCTACTGTCAGCAAAAGCAGAATGCCCCAGTCTAAAGGTTGACAAATGACGGAATGGTCTTCTGGTTTCACACTGGATCTTGTCGCTGAACTCAGGATGTTTCTGCTGGTGTTTATAAATGGAGCTGTGTATTTTTCACTTCGTTTTATTAAGAACAAGCTCATAAAATATTCTCTGGTTTCCTTATGAACTATCCAAACCAAGATGTGAATGGGAACCGCCCAAGCTCCCACAGATATCTTCAGAGGGGGTCCCAGGCTTGACTCTAGGATAATGACAATTTCCAAAAGGCCAATTTAACCGCAATTGGATTTTTCCTGCCTGCCTGCTTGTACCATTAGCTGACAACTCACTTCTTCCATCACATCTGCAAACAGTTCGCCTGGACAGTTCTGACATTTCCCACTTAGAAAAGCCACTTTCAGGAAGTTATTAACCCAAACGTAATCTTCCTGGTCAAACACAGGGGTACAGAAATGACTCAGGCGGGCAGGTTTGCTGCCAGTTGGTTCCCAGTAAGGGATAAGAATGGCCAAATAGGACAAATTGGAAAAAGTCAGACCAAAGACATCAGCTACTATGAGACTAAATGCCTACAAACTTATATAGTTGTTTAACTCCCAATTTTTTAAGAGTACTATGAGAGCAAAGAGCATGCCTGTTTTATTCACCACTGTGTACCAGTTCAATGCCTGGTTCATAGTAGACCAATATTTGCGGAATAGATAAATAAATGTTAACTATGTGCCAGTCACTGTGTCAGAACCATTACATATGTCACCTCACTTATTTTAATATGCACTCCAAAGCTATAAAGTAGGAATTAGACAAGGAAACGGAGGACCAGAAAAGTACAGTAACTGTCCATGGTCGCCAGTTAGTAAGTGTCAAAGCTGGAACGAAAACACAGCTCTGCCAAAGCCAAGATCTTTCCCCCCCACCCTTCTCCAAAATACTGGTTCAGTCACTAACCTGGTGAGGTCCTTATATTGACAGTCTTATTGAAATTATCCTTGAGTGCTTCCATCACAGACTTCATTTCTTCTTCCACCTCTTCCAAGTTGATTATATCCTCCACCAAGGCAGTGTTAAGATTCACTCTGGTTTGGGACTGTCCTTTTCCTTTGGCTAAAAGGTCAACGTTCAATGAATAAAAGAACAGCAGACAGTAAACAGAGACAATAAACAATCAGTGAGGAAGTGCCTACTACAATCAGTGAGGATGTGCCTACTATGTGCAGGGCAAAATTCCAAATGCTAGAAAATTACAGAGTATTATCACTGTCCTATTAAAAAATGTCTACATTTACTGAGTGTCTACTAGAGACCCAGCATGATGCTAAAAGCACTTTTTCAGATACTAGCGAAGGCACAGACTTTATTCAGTGATACCCCAGGTGAAAATCCTGGCTATAATGCAAACTAGCTTATGACCTTGGACATGTTACTCTACTTTTCTGAGCATCAGGTTGCTTATTTGTAAGACAGAGATAATATCTATATTGCTAGGATGCTACATGGATATAAATTAAGTAACTCAATTACATAAAAGAGCACTATCTGCATGGCAGACACTCCATAAGTGAATTAATTCCTTGTTTTTCAGAAAAATAAACAGATGAGAAAGGTAAAATGATTTACCTAATATTATAAGGTCATGAAAGAGTAAAACCAAGATTTGGTTCCAGATCTTCCTAATTTTAAACCCATGAACTTTTCACTAAGCTGCTTCTATAAAGTCTAATCAGAGATACAGAAATATGTTAATTAATTATAAAATAAATACTAAAACAAGGATATGCAAAGTATCTGATGGCTGGTACAAACAGAACAATAGTTCAGAAACATTTACCACCACCAATGGTAGTGACAATGGTTTATATTTTAGAAAACTGACAGCATTGTCTAAGCCCATGGTCAGCAAACTACGGCTCGCGAGCCACATGCGGCTCTTTGGCCCCTTGAGTGTGGCTCTTCCACAAAATACCATGGCTTGGGCGAGTCTATTTTGAAGAGGTGGCATTAGAAGAAGTTTAAAAAATGTGGCTCTCAAAAGAAATTTCAATCGTTATACTGTGGATATTTGACTCTGTTGACTAATGAGTTTGCTGACCACTGGTCTAAACCATCATGGCAATTTTTCATATACATTCTGACCACTATGGTGAGTAATACAAATATTTTTGAAGAGTGAGGGAAGGAGAAAAATAGAAAAATATTTAAATAATATCCTACAGTTATTTATTTCTTAAATAATCAATAAACATTTATTGAAATTCATTTACAACAAAGACTACTGAACATCTACCATGAGCTAGATTCTGTGCTTTTATATAGTGCATATCTCATTTATGTACCTCACATCTCCTCATTTGCAAAATGGTGACACCTGTGCTTCACTGGATAATTATAAGGATTAAATTATTAAATGTAGGTGAATTTTTAAAAAATGTAATACAACATACAAATCAAAAGTTAATACTGTTGTCACTATTAAGAGGACATAAGTCTTCTATGCATTAATAATCTTTCAATGACTTGTTAATTTTCCTATTTACAGAAAAGGAAAGGTCTGCATGAACCCATAAAAGGAAAGTCAGTGGAAAAAATATTTAGCAGCATATTTCTAGCATCATCCTTGGGAGTGTTCTCCCTGACTCACCACTTCAAATAGCAGGTCTGTTTGACAATTTTCTGTCACTCATTTATTCAACAACAATTTTTGAAGCATACTATATGTCAGGCTCTCTTAGATGCTCATTGGGTCCAGCATGGAAGACATATAATAAACAATAACTGAACCTACAATGAATTAACTAATTAATGAGTACTGTGCTAAGTACATCAAAGGTAAAATAACAGTGCGCACGAGTGCATGTAACAAGGGACCTGACCCAGTCTAAGAGGTCAGGGAAGGCTTCCCTGAGGAAGTGACATTTAAGCTGAGATCTGGGGTATATCAAAGTCTCATTCTTGGATGACACAAACCATTAAGATCATCCATCTAAATCCATAGCTCTAATACCCTTTACCCAACAACCTTCTGGTTTTAATTTTACTTCTAACATAGATCTTACTATAAGGAGAAAAATGGGTTGATCCCTGCCTCAAGCATTATGCCTTGAATTCTAAACTTAGAGAGAAATTAGGCATTTCTGAGCTATAGTTACATATGAGCAACATGATAATGAGAAAACAGACCCTAGGTTCTCTATCATTGTGACCTTTTAAGCTAATCAATTGTATTATGTGAGAAACCATTTCCGCATGTGGCAAGTGGAGAAATTCAGTATATCTCTGATGTCCTTCCAGCTATGATAATTCAAGGGCTAACTACAAGAAAGGGGTGAGAAGGTCAGATGTCTCTACCTTTGGCTTTCTTGGTAGCAAAATGACGGGTTGGTACAGCTGCACAGGCCACATATTGCCCGTGGTCAAACTGTCTTCCACTCACTGTCTTCAGCATAACTTCCGAAACAGGTCTGGTCAAGGCTGCAAGAGAATTGCAAAAGGCAGGATGGACCAAGCGGAAGCACCTTAAACCCAAGGCCATGACTGAAGGCAGTCCGTGTGAACATCTAAAAAGAATAAGACAAAAGGAAGATCTAAATAAAACAGGCTCTAGTACAACTTCAGCAAATAATCTGTATCAATTACCAAACAACTATAAACTGAGCTATTTGTTAGGCAACTTAAATACATGATCTCTAATCCTCCTCCGAACAGCCTCCAAGGAATTATGATTAGCCCCATTTTATAGGACAACGAAAGTGAGGCTCACAGAGATTGAAGTAACTGGCCCAGTCTGTAAGACTCCAAATCCCCATGCTCATGCCACTGCACCAAATGCTTCTTAGTACACAAGGAACACAGAGTTCAGCAAATGATGCTAATTAAATCCTTATCGGAGAAAAGGCACTACTATAAAAAGGGAGGGCAGAGCACTGGAAAAAAAAAAAAACTTTAAATAAGAAAACAATTTCAACAGGCATAAAATGACTGGAAAATTCACACGACAGCACTTAATTAAAAATTTCTTTGGTTCCTTATGCACTGATTACCAATTAGAATGCACTTTAATGTGAGTCTGAAGCATGGTTGAGGTTTGAGGTCTGCCATATTATAGAATTAGAGCTCTGGAAAATGCCACCCTTTTCTGTGCTGACACAAGTTACACATTATACTTCTGACTGAGGTCTTTGACTATGGAAATATGCTAGAATCTACAGCTACCTCTGGGATAAAACACGGTCCTAGCAAACTGACAAATGTGCTTCTGCCAATAATCTGGCTATTACTCATCTAGGAATTAAGGACAATTAGCCTCAAATACCTGGAAGCTACTGTCTTTGAAAATCAGTCTCATACTGCATTCAAACAAAACAAAATTTCATCCTAAAATTTCGATGTGTCAATAGTACAACAGCCTGAATAAGAACATGAGTTTTGCAACCAGAATGACTTGGAACCCACTGCCAGCTCCATTACTTACTAAATGTCCCTGAATATCACTGATCCTTGATTTCCTCAACTATCAAATGGGGATATAGCTATTTCTTAGGATTAGGAAAAATAAATGAGGTTATGTGGATAAAACACTTGGCTCAGATCTAGTCGGTTTGGCTCAGGGTAGGGGTGTCGAACTCAGAGAAGGGGCCAAAATCTAAAATCCAGCCTAAATCGCGGGCCGAATGGTTTACTGAACAGTCATAAACTGACAATGTCATAAACTGACAGCGGAGTGCAGTGATGACAGCGCGGTGCGGGCCACATTGCAAGGCCTGGCGGGCTGGATTTGGCCCGAGGGCCTTGTGTTTGACACATGTGGCTCAGAGGATAGAGCATCAGCCTATGAACTGAAAGGTCCCAGGTTCCATTCCGGCCAAGGGAACATGCCCGGGGTTGTGGGCTCCATCCCCAGTAGGGGGCGTGCAGGAGGCAGCCAATCAATGTTTCTCTCTCATCATTGTTGATTCTATTTCAACTTTGGGCAATTCACTCCATTTTCCTGGGTATAACTTCCCTCATCTGCAAAATGAGAAAAATATCCTGATCTTAAAATGAGATGGTGAATACATGTAAAATACCTAACACAGTGCCAGGAACACAGCACCTGCTAAATAAAAGCTATCAATATCATTATTTTTTTTTTTAAGAGCGAATGAATAGCACAAAGGCAAATAACTTCTTCTGATGGAATTTTTAATAGCAAGAGATGCCAGTAATCAGTGTGTGAAGTCAGTAAAAATAGATCTGGACAAAAAAACAACAACAAACGAATAGCATTTCCTCTTCTTTGATTATTATCAATAGTTACTATTAATTGAGGTCTGGCCTGGGTTGCTTGCTTATCACGAGTATTTCACTTAATCCTTTTACTAATACCACAAAGAAAGTATAATAATCTCCATTTTACATATGTAGAAACTGAGGCTCAAAGACATTGTCACTGTTTAAGGGCATGGAGCTAATAGCTCTGTTCTATTTCAGCAAAACTGTGCACAAAAGTTTGGCTCTAACTGAGCTTTCTATATCTAGGTTTTTGCCTAATATAGCCAATTTCTAACCCACACAGCCATCCAAATATGGCTGTATAATAATGTGTGTGTTTTTGCTTTTTTTAATCTACAGGGTCTCAATCTGGCTACTCCATTTAAGACAGGTTTCCTGGTGTTCCTGTTGCAGGTCATAATACCAATCCAGAAAGCAACAGGAAATCAAAATGGGTTAGAAATAAACAACCTTTGCCAGAAAACACAACACCCAAAAGCAGACCCAGTACACGTGAACCGGAAGCCAACTCTATAAATAAACCACATTGCTGAAATGCTTCAAGGCGTAGATTTTAATTTCACAGAAGTCAGGAAATTTCAAAGTAGAAGTTCAATAAAGGCAGTCCCTTGGACCCTTTACCTTAAGGACATGCATATTGACACTCAGTTCAGCACAGATGAAGTCAAAAAAAGCAACTGTTATGGGAGCCCAAGTATTATCCGACAAAATTAACCTATACTCAGAAAAACCGTGGCAGGAAGCATCTGGGCTTAGGACGCTGTGTTGAACTAGAATCTCAGCTCTCCTTGCCCTGCCCCTCCACCAACACTTACCAACTAGCTGTGTAACCTTGGGTAGACCATTTATCCTTTTTGAGCTACAGTATATGGTACACTGCATCTTTCTGCATCTGTCATAGTGACATTAATGAGCCTTTAAAAAGATAATTGTAACACTAATAATGAAACAATAGCTACTACTTATATAGTGATAACTATGTGCCAGAAACGATTTTAAGTGCTGTGCTGCATACATGAACTCATTTGAGCCTTTCTATAGAACCTACTTGAACAATATCAGTTGATATTCGTGTAGTTATTTGATCATTGTATAATTCCCTCCATGAGCCTAAAAGCACTACAAGGATTGGCCTATGGTTGTCTTGCTCACTGCTGTATCCCCAGTGCCTAGCACAGTCCCTGGACACAGAAGACACTGAATAATGAAATGGATACATGAATGAAAGTCTAGAAAAATTAAGTCCTTGCCCAAGGTAACAATGCTGGCACCAGAATGAGAATCTAAGCTTCAGACAGCAGCTCCTGAGAGCTACTTCACAACACCGCTTGAATTACCTTCTGGTTTGCCAATTTTTCACTTTAGATTGCAAGGCATGTCTTTCTCTAAATTCAGGGCCATGTAAAGTTATGTATAGGACCTGACTATCTATATACAGAATCAAGTCCCTGGCACAGCCAAAGGAGGGATAAGACACTTCCATAGGTGGAGAAGGAGCTTTTGCCTAAGAGGTAGGAAGTCTGGGTTACAACATTCCTCTCAGCATTCTCTGCCAACCACCCTCTTTAGATTCATAACCACCGTGTATCCAAAGAGCACTTGTGGCAGCTCTACTACTGACTTGTATCAAGTCACTTCTTATCCCTAGGTTTTGTTTGCCTCAACTACCTTTCCAATTATAAAATTCTCCACGATTCTGAGAAATGCAATAGAATGTGGTGAACGGAAAAAGGCACCAAACTTAAGAGAAGACCTGGAAGTGAGTCTCGGTACCAGAACTTAACTAAGATGTGACTTTGGATAGGTCAAACCCTCTGATGATCTTAGTCTCATCGGTAACGTGTGGATGATACCGTTTGTGGAGCAAATGAGATAAGGGCCGCAGACGCGCTTTGTAAATAGAGAAGGGTTACTGAGATGACAATTGTCTCGCCACGGGACAGCACCGAGTAAGGGTGAAAAGTTGAGGCTTTGGAATTTAAGCTCCATTCATGACGAGCCACGTGACCCTGGTAAGGTTTTCCTTTTTTTTTTTTTTTCCTTCTCTGAACTTCCGTTTCTTCACCGTGGGAATAATGATATCCATACCCGTGGTATTGCTCTGGAAACTACTATTCCTGCTAGGTGATGGGCCACTAAATAGCGGCTACAATTTGGTAAACGATCCCCCACACACATCCGATGCTCGAAGTTCCTCGCCGATGACACGTGTTCCGCCCCTAACCTGCGACACCCGCTCAGATGCTACCGGTCCCGCCCCCCGCGGTAAGGTCAAACAGTCGGACTCGATGGGACTCATCGGGGTACCACGATCAGGCCCCCCAAGGTCCCCAAGAAGTCCTGGAGTAGAGATCTCTGGTACGGGGACCCCGCGCGCGCCTGCAGGCCGTGCCGAGACCACTCACCAGCGATCACCCAGGCTATTGGGAAAACACTCTCGCGACCTCGCGACAGCGGCGGCGCCGGCGTCGTGACGTCACGGGGCGGGGCGGCGGCGCGGCGGGCGGCGCAGGCGTAGTGCGTCACCCGCGGCCTGGCGGCAGGTATCGTTGCGACGGAGGCGTCCGGAGCGTGGCGGCTCGCGGGCTTGGGACCTGCTCTTAGGGGGCATGAGCCGAGGGGAAGACGCCGAGGCCAAGAGGTGAGTCCGGGCCCCTGCACCACGGCCCCGGCCCCGGCCCCGGCCCCGGCGGGCCTCCCCAGGGAGGCTGTCGGAGAGGACGCTCCTCAGGCCCCGCCCCGGATTGTCCCGCCGCCGGCCCGGAAATAACAATCCGAGTGCTGACCCGTCGCCGGTGGGAATTCGTGGCCTGCATCGGGAAGCCGGGGTTCCACCTTGGACTCCGCCGTTAACAGCCCTTGTAGGAACGGGTGCCTTTGCTTCTCGGCACTTCATTTGCCCCAAATGGACCATTGCCTGCTTCCGGAGCTGTTGCGGCTCAGCTGGGAGGATAGGTGAAAAAGCGATCTTGTCAACTCTGTTAGCAATCTATAAGTGTTGTCGCTATTGCAGAGTCAAAGGATTTTGAAAGTCTCGTGCCATCTTGATTTCTCATTACACTTTATCGTTTCTCAAAAAAACGCTGTGCTGAGCTGTCACAGATACTGTCTTATTTTAGCCTCATCTAGGACCCATGAGATAGGGATAATTGTGCCCGTTCTTGGAAGAAAGAAGATTCTGAGGCTGCGAATAGAAAAGTGGCTTGCTTTATTCATTCATTTATTCATTCAGTAAATACTGAGCATTGGCCACGAGCCGCTGGGGACAGAACCATGATCAAAATAGCTAAGGCCCTGTCCTCTAGGAGCTTCCGTTCTAGTGAGGGACACGGGAGATAAAACAGTAAGTCACAGAAAATGAATTAGGATTGTGTGGAAAGAAAAAGGCGGCTGTGATAGAGACTAACAAGGACTCCCTCTACTAGGAAAAGCTTTTCTGAGGAGAGGACACTTAAGGGGGAGAAGGGACCATGACTTACTAAAGTCATACAGTAATTGGGTGCAAAAACCAGGATTGGAAGGCAGGCCCATTGCCTGTGCTCTTCCCACTAAAGATGGTACCCTTCTGTGAGACTAAGTAGCTATTGGCATCACTTCTGTTTTTAGACATGAGAAAATCAGAAGTTCCATCTCAAATATCATCTCCTTTAGAGGCCTTTCCACTAGTTCTAAAGTAGTCCAACCCCAGTATTGTTTTTTCAGTCCTGCTAGGTGTGAAATGAAATGAATGAATGAATGAATGAAATCAACAGGAGCTACCGGTGGTTCATTTCTTTATTATCTGCACATAGCCCGGGGTTGAGCACTTAGTGGTTGCTTGTCGCACATTGCCAAACAGATTGAACATATGAGTGGGAAAGGCAGAAGAATATCCTTTTGTGGGAATAGATAAACACAGTCAACAAACAGTTGTCTAGTGGCTACTGTGTGCTAGATTTTATAGGCCATGCTGAGATGGTAAAGAGGTAATGGCAATATTGTTATTAAACAGTTCCTGCCACATCAACCTATTGAGGCACTTCTGGTTATATAGGACACTGAAGTCAGCACAGCCTGCCATTTTCTCAGCCCTTTTACCTTTTCCTCACTGCATTATATGGTATTTTCATGAATGTTGTATTTTATATCTCATCTTTATCCTCACAACAGCCTTAAGGAATAAGCAGGGCAAGGTTTATTGTGTAGAGATGAGGAATCTGAAACGTAAGGAGAGGTGACTTTCAGACATTTGAAACCTAGTCTTCTGACACCAGATTTTTGCTCTATACCCTACTGTCTCCATCATAATCCTCATTTTCCTTTTTTGTCTATGAGATGAGACATTTCAGGAACTAAAACTAGCAATAACTTAAGCTAACATTAATTGAAAGCTTGTTAGGTGCTTTAAGTATATTAACTCAGTAAGTCTGTACAACTCTTATGGCGTATTATTCCCATTTTACAAATGGGGAAACTGAGGCACATGGTGGTTAAATAATTTGCCTAAGGTTACAAAACTAGTAAATGATAGAAATGGACTACCTAAGGAGGAAGTTACTCTCTTCTTCCCAGCCTCTAAAAATATTAAACATGATAATAGCTAATATTTATTATTTACTGTTGTCAGATGTAGCATTTAATGATTTTATTCATGCACTGCCTTTAATCTTCACAATGGCTCTATAAGATAAGAACTGTTCTTTTCATTTATATAAAGAAATGAAGGCCTATAATGTTTAGGCAGTTTATCAAGTCATATCTATAACCTGCTTGCAAACTCAGTTCTAACTCCAAATTCTATGGCCTTTAATTTCCTGTATTGCCTCTTTCACGGGGAAGAGATATACGTTTGCTCTGCCTTACCCATCTTCTTCATTGTCATTAAAACTTTCTGTCTCGTGGTGTCCAGGGCTTGCTTTGGGTGATAATTGTTAAACTGGAGTGTCATGTAGTAAGAGAGGCTTTGGCCTCCTGCCCAGTCAGCCTCTGGCTTCAGAAGAGGAAAACTTGAGTTTCTACACACAGAACCACACCCCTTTCCCTTTAAATGGAAGCTTTTACTTTCTGGCTGCCAGAGGCGCTGTCCCAAGGGAAGGGTGCTGGGCCCTGGTTGTGGAAGAACGAGGCATTTGAAGGACTGCCCAGGGCATTCCCTCCTTGAATAAATGTTTGTGGAACTGAATTTGAAGTCTCATGTTCACACAGTGTTGCTCTTCTCCTGCCTGAATGTTCACATTTCCTTTAGTATTTAATAGAGATTGATGGAAGCAGAAACCAAAACTCTTCCCCTGGAGAACGCATCCATCCTGTCAGAGGGTTCCCTACAGGAAGGGCACCGGCTATGGATTGGCAACCTGGACCCCAAAATCACAGAGTAAGTCAGCGTCATTTTGATTCGTTGCCTAGAAACTGGGATGTCTGTAGTGGTGTTCAGAAGAATTTTTAAGGG
Organism: Pipistrellus hanaki; assembly: GCF_964339955.1. Classification (NCBI taxonomy): domain Eukaryota; kingdom Metazoa; phylum Chordata; class Mammalia; order Chiroptera; family Vespertilionidae; genus Pipistrellus; species Pipistrellus hanaki. The sequence goes on along the minus strand of NC_140513.1, from coordinate 14,341,900 downwards.
ATATAGGATATATTTTGGCCCTTTTGCTTATGTTTCAGTTGTTTTTAAAGGAAATGTGATGTTATTATTAACCTGTTATTTTGGTATTTTTCTTACGTTTGGACTCTTCTACTGCAAAGACATAGACTTGAATAGCCATTAAACTATATTCTTTTTTCTACTTGCCAGAGATCAATTATTTGAATCCTTGTACCCAGTGATCAGGAAATTATTTTCTAGAATCAGTTTTGGGCATGATTCCCTCAAAATGAAGGAACAAGAAGTCTCAGTATATTCATAGGCAGGTAGAGGGGCAGCACTTGACTCTAATTCATGTTAAGCAGCCATGGGAGGTCAGAGCTGGAAGGGATCTTAGAGACCACCTCACTCCCTTTGGTTTTCACTCATTCATTAAAGGATTTGAGCGCCTTCTATGTGCCAAGTGCCCTATGCTAAGCAATTTTCAAACTCTTAAAATCTGAGGAACCTTGTCTTAAAGTAATGAGAACGTATCTATAAAGTAAAAGCTCAGAGTTGCTCTGATTAAGGGGGGGGAGGGGGGGGAATTAAAGCAATCACTTACAGGACTCCATGAAGACCATTTGAAAATCTCTGATACGTCCAGCTCTCTCAACCTACAGTAGAGGCCCCAAGAGATGGAAGTGTCCTGCCCACCACAGTCACAAAAGTAATTGAATTGTCCTGACTCCCACTCTTCCCATTGAGGACATTGCAGTGGAAAGGAATTTCTTAGCAAAGAGAATGGAGATGTGTTTCTTTCTCCCAGTTGTTCAGGATGGTGGTTGGTAGCAGGAGAGTAAAGGGTGAGTGATTTGAGCCAGATGGGGTCAGTGCTTAATTAAAGTAAGCTGGAAGATATCGTCAGTCCTAGTAGTTACTCCCTTTGTAATAGTGTTAAAGGGAAGGGGAGAAGAGACAGCGGAACCTTCAAAGTCTGAGATGAGAGGAGGTACATTTAAAGGTTGATTAAGAGACAGGAAAAGAGCCCTAGCCGGTTTGGCTCAGTGGATAGAGCGTCGGCCTGCGGACTGAAGGTTCCCTGTTCGATTCCGGTCAAGGGCATGTACCTTGGTTGTGGGTACATCCCAGTAGAGGGTGAGCAGGAGGCAACTGATTGATGTTTCTCTCTCATCGATGTTTCTAACTCTTTAGCTTTCTCCCTCTCTGTAAGAAAATCAATAAAATATATATTTTTTAAAAAGAGAGACAGGAAAAGGGATGTAAACTAACATATCATGACAGAAAGTTTAGTTCCTTAAACCTGCTCAAGCTCAAATCAGCTAAATATAGATACTATGCAGTCTCTCTGGAAATTATTATGGTATTTAAGGTTGTGTTGCCCCCATATTATGTGACCTTGGTCATGGGGACCCTGAAATATAGACTGTGCATTGATTTTGTTCTCTTTATGGCTCACGGCTTTGAGGATGAATGTGTGAATCTGCCCAACCTCTCAGTTCATGTGTGCTGATCTGAAAAACTGTTTCCATCATCTAAAACCCAAGCTTGTGAGGGGTTACTCCCAAGAATGGTTTCTGTTCCTGCTTGTCTGAATGGAAATCTGGAGGGTGGAAAACTTCATTGTTTTGGCTGCAAATTCCCTGTAATGAGACCCTTGTTCTAAGTGTGTCCTGCTGCTTGTCAGGAAGGAATTAACAGCACTGAATCAGAACTTTACCTCTGGTGTGTCTGTTCTTTTTACATCAGGCCCAAGGTGGGTGGCAAGTCCTAACCTGCAGGTTGGGACCTTGCAAGTTCTACTTGTGGCTTCCCACTTCTGTATCACCAGAGATATTTTCACTCTTCTTCCTCAATGGACTCCTCATTGTAAAGCATTTTCTCTACTAAGCCCATTTATTAAATAATAATAAAAAATTTTTAAAGACATAGCTACCAATCATAGCCTATGATTAACATGAAATACTTAATATTACCTCATTTGATTTACTTAATTATAACAAAGAAAACTAACATTTTAGTATGTAGGTCTTATCTTGTAGAAATATGTGATTTCCTTCAAAGTGTTTGAAACAAAGAAACTTCTGGATCCTATTCCTCTCAATGTAGGTAATAGCCTAGACTAGTTATTAAATATAGTCATTCCCAAACATTGAAAGAATTACATGTAAAACTTGTGTAACCTGTGGTGCCTGGCTTATACTTCAATCTCAGAGGGTATTGCTTGAATTCAAATCTCTAAACTTCTAATGATTTTCCAGAAGTTTGCAGAGCACCTTCCAGTTTTCATAATGAAACTGACACCCCACCAACGGATTGGTACTAGTTCTTGCCTGTTTTCTATTCAACAAAACCATTCTTATCTCTCTTTCCTCTGCATACTCATTCTCTTTACCATCCCTCCTCCTGATCTCTTTTATAAACTGATCTGAATACCCTTCCTATAGAAATGCTTTTTTACCTCTTTTTTTTTAAATATATATTTTATTGATTTTTTACAGAGAGGAAGGGAGAGAGATAGAGAGCTAGAAACGTCAATGAGAGAGAAACATCGACCAGCTGCCTCTTGCACACCCCCTACCGGGGATGTGCCCGCAACCAATGTACATGCCCTTGACCGGAATCGAACCTGGGACCTTTCAGTCCGCAGACCGACGCTCTACCACTGACCAAACCGGCTTTGGCAGAAATGCTTTTTTACCTCCTATTGGAAGACAAATTATAGTATTTTACTGTCATGAATAGTTACAGAAGTATGTAAACCAGCTACAGTTAAAAACTTTACTGCATGCCCTGACCGGTTTGGCTCAGTGGATAGAGCATCGGCCTGCGGATTGAATGGTCCCAGGTTCAATTCCAATCAAGGGCATGTACCTTGGTTACATGCACATCCCCAGTGTGGGTGTGCAAGAGGCAGCTGACCAATGTTTCTTACTCTATCCCTCTCCCTTCCTCTCTGTAAAAAATCAATATTTTATATATATATATATATATATATATATATATATATTTTTTTTTTTTTTTTTTTTTTAAGAAACTTTACCACACAATTTTTCATAGTAATCCTATGTGCATGTGCTTGTTAGTTATTAATTGGAGTTGTGCTCAAGTTATACTAGGTTATCCATCGGTCTACTCTCAACATTGTTAACGAACTGTCCAGCACTCTAATATTCTGCTTCTTGTTATTTGTGTTCATTTTGTGGTTGCAAAACTGCCCATTTTAGGGCCATGCTAGAGGTCAGGAATATCCAAATGACAAAACAGATCTTAGGGATTTGGATTTAGAGGAATAAAGACATCTCTTATTTATGGAGGTAGCAAATTCTAAACTCATGTTCTTTCTACTATATTCTGATTCCTTTCAATTACATTATACTTAATATTTCTTACCTATAAAGAGAATATTCAACAAAATGATCTGAATGTTTCTTCTAGTTCTAATATTGCATTAGTTCCTCTTATTTAAGGATGTGACAACCTTGTGAAGCCAATGAACAGATAATATTTTTCCTCTTTTATAGGAAGAGTTAAGTGAGTTGACTCAGTTTCCCACAGCCTGATTTAGTGCTCTTTGCACAAGTAGATAATAGTCCACATAATTGAATAGTTATAACCTAAAGTATCCTAGTCTAAATTTTAAAATGTAAGGACTTCTTTTAAATTATGAGACCCAATCTAACTATAAAATTAAAACAATGCCTCTAAATATCATTAAAAGGGTAGGAGGGGAGGAAGGACATATGTAATACTTTCAACAACAAAGATTTTAAAAATATATTTTCAACCTTCAACAGAAAAACTGAAAAGTTCATGTCCTTATATATTGTCTATTTTCCACACTGTGGTTTCCTCTGATGAGTTAATACTGCTTTTTTAAATATTAAACAAGCTGCATAGAAGGCAAAATTAATAGCCACAGCATTATGCATAAGAAATATGAACAGGAATTAAGACAGGAGAATTTCTCTATGAAGGAGCATTCTGAATGAATGGTGAATCATAAATAAAGGTAGGAATAAGAAAGATGGCTGTGTGAGCAGAGTATCAGGAAGACCTTTTTTTTTCCTTATTAAAAAAAAAAAAATGTTTTTATTAATTCCAGAGAGAGGAATGGAGAGGGGGAGAGAGATGGGAATACAAATGATGAGAGAGAATCAGTTGACTGCCTCCTATATGCCCCCTACTGGGGATAGAGCCAGCAACCCAGGCATCAAACAGGACCTGGTTCATAGGTCAATGCTTAACCACTGAGCCATTCTGGCTGGACTCAGGAAGACCTTTTTGACTAAATGAGAGGTTGAATGCTAAATGATAGTATTTGGAGAAATACTATCAAATTAAGATAGTCTTAAAAGTTATTCAAACCTGATTGGATTTCATGTAGAAGAGATGCATTGTGGGTATTTAGCAAGAGACTGATATCATGAAAATGATCTATAGTAAAATCATAATATGTTAATTAGACTGGACGTCCTTCCGGGTGGCCTTCCATCCTTCCAGATGAAGCCAGGGCTGTGAGGGAAGCCCACATCCTGCGTGCCATTCAGCAGCCGGAGGGAAGTCTGAGTCCTGGGTGCCAGGGAAGCCGGTGCCAGCAGCCAGGGGAAGGAAGGCCTACTCTTGCACAGATTTTGTGTATTGGACCTCTAGTGTTTTAATGGGAAAACTAGACAGTAGGAAGGATGAATTGGAGGAGCAAGACTAACGAAGTTTAGCTACAGATCTGCCATTAATATCCCCTAGATTAGGGGTGTCAAACTCAATCAGAGAAGGGGCCAAAATCTAAAATCCAGCCTAAATCGCGGGCCGAATGGTTTACTGAACAGTCATAAACTGACAATGTCATAAACTGACAGCGGAGTGCAGTGATGACAGCGCAGTGCGGGCCACATTGCAAGGCCTGGCGGGCTGGATTTGGCCCGCGGGCCTTGTGTTTGACACATGTGCCCTAGATAGAGACAGTGAACTTGGAGGCCAGTGGTGTATCCGATGAAGAAGAAGTAATTGAAGAGGAGTGGAGAGTTAAAGATGGTCCTAATGTTTCTTGCCTGAGAAATGTAAAAGAATCTTGTCCACACTGACCACTGAGATAGCTGGAAAGGGACAAAAGTTTTGGAGGGGAAGAGGTCAGTTTGGGGTAAATTAAGTAAACTTGAAAGCAGTAGAGAGTCATCCAGGTGGAAATGTCCTCATACGGACTTTCACAGATAAACTAGAATGCAAGGAAAAATAAATGCATTATGAAACAGTCTTTTCTGTTTGCTTAAATTTAGAACACAGCAGTCTATTATATACAGAGCATAGAACATGAAGACTTACCACATAACAATTTCTATAAGTTTAGAAAGAAATTTTTCTTTGAAACAATTGTGTGCTAAATATAATTTTAAATGTCATTTTGTTGCTTCCCGTTGCCTTCAGCATCAAATTAAAATTCTCTCACTAAGCACACAACATGCTTCATAACCTATCCCTTCCTGCCTTCCAGCATCTCATCTCCTAGTGCCTCCCCAACTCTTTGAATCGATCAGACTTTTTGTCACCTATGTATCTGTGAACTTAGCATTCACTGACCACTACTTTCCCTGCACAATTGGTCCTCTTCATCTTTATGCTTACCCGTATGTGCAAGCATGACATGTAATTGATTACATATCTCCCTCTTCTAACCAGAATGTGAAGTCCTTGCAGGCAGAGACCTAGTTGTATTCATCTGGATAGTCCAAGTGCCTAGTACAGTTTCTGACACATAGTTGTTGCCTGCTTTAACATTTGTATAGATTAATCACTTATTTGCCATTTAAAGACCCATTACAAAAAACAACCACACACTGATTTAAGCTGCTGGTGTAGTAATTCTCCGGCTCCAGAAATCTGCAGGGCCCACATTTCCTGCCCCAGCGAGCCAGGCTCCGGTGAGCAGTGCGGTCTCCCATTCTTCAGCAGCAGATGAAAGTGCTTGCAGATGTGAAAGCAAGAGTCTTCAGGCTTTTTTCACTATCAGAGCTTGCAGTCCCCATCTCCAGGAAGCAAAATAGTAAACATTTCATTCCTTTTGTTTCGTTGTTCCGATAATTTCAAGAAATTATCAAACAAGAAAAGAAATCCTGGAGAAGTTGAAAGACACAGACCTAAGCAGATGTTCCTGGAATCTTAAGGTCGGGCTTCTCGGGCAAAACGTATTTGTTAGCTTTTCAAAGAATAATCTGCCGGCTCTTTTTTTTTTTGTCCTGAGTAAATTAAAATTCATTTCCTAGGAAATGCCGATCATCTTACCTTCCTGCTATTAAGCAGAATAGAGCTAATGAAAAGATGACCAGCCCACAGAATCCTTTAGATTTTTTTTTTTTTTTTTTTTTTAAACACAAACGGGTTTGACCCACCATTCATAGCAACTGGTGCAGTGTTATGGTTTGAATGGGTATAGTAAGTGGAAAATGCAGCTGTGAATTAAAGACATTGAGAGAGATTCTTCTAGCCTATCTGTCTGCATTTCAGAGACTCACTCTTGCTGTTCAAAAAATCAAGTAAACCAGAAATCTGCACTTGAGGTGTCTCCCTTCCCCCTGATGAATCACCTACATTCTTACTCACAGTTGAGGTCTCCTGGTGGGACTTGAGAGTTTAGAAATGACAGGGTTGTTTTTTCTTTCAAAAAAGGTCTAAAGACCAGATGAATATCCACAGAATACCTTGGGATCCTTGCATCCTGTCCCAGTAAAAGACCTGTATTGTGTCTTCCTTTCTCCCCTTTGTCAGGCACCTGATCCAGGATAATGGGCTTGCTTGTCAATGTGTGTTAGTGTCAAATTTAGTAGAGCTTATGATCCAGTTCCTATCTTTCTGCTTCCCAGAGGAGATTCTTAGTCAAGAATAAAATCTTGATGAGTTTCTCCTAGAAAACAATGTGAATATAAATGTGGCTGTAAGGACAGCTTTACTGACTCCCTGTGGGGTAGAATTCCCAGTATTAACAGATTTAGCATGTGGGCTGATACCTTTTTAGTATCACAGGGACAGCATTGTTTAGAGAAAGCCTTGACTCCATTTGAGTAGTGTGGAGGATGCCAGGAGGAAGGCCAAAGGAAAAGGAAACGGGAGAGCTGTTGGTTTGTCTCACCCTTGCATCAGATGACAGGAAGTCGGAATTGAGATTGGCCACAGCAACCTGTTAAGGCCACATCTGCTTGAATAACTTAAAAAGCTCTATAGAAACGGAGTAAGTTTTAGAGAAAGGAATCCAAGAAGAGGGTGAAGGGCAGAGTGGCAAGCAAAAGCTTGGAACAAATTTCTTCCCTGGCTAGCTATATGCTTTATTCAACCATGTTCCAGAGTCTAAACTGTGTTAAGAAACAGGCTTGTTAGTTACCCACAGCTGGATGGAACTGGCCAGGTTCCCCTGTCCTATGTGAGATCAGCCTGTCACATTGTGGTTCCACATTGTCCTGGCGTCCAGTCACATCAGAGATTGAAACTCAAGCACTTAATAATGGAAGTGCCACTAGCTGTGGCTTGGTTTGGGGCAGTTTCTCACAAGCGCAGTGTGGGGTTAATGACTGCAATCTAATAGGGAAGTCTTTCTGGATTTTGTGTGTGATTGTGTATGTGTTTGTTACTTTATTTTTTTACTTTTGGGGTGTGAGTGTGTGTTTTGGGGTGTGAGTGTGTGTTTCTGATGGAGTTGTAGTTATTCACAAGTATTATTTCATTGCCAAGAAGTTAAAGATAAATAAATCGACACTATTTTTGAGCTTTTCTCCCAAAGAAAACAAATGGTGCTTGTGGGCCAGACAGCTGTTTGTTAGGTGTGGTTTTTTGTTTGGTAGTTTTGTGCTGGACAGACGCATAGCCATGACAATTCTCGTTCCCATTCCAAATAGAGGCAAACAATTCTGTTTGCCAAATAGACTAACAGAGCAGTTTGGAGGAAGGCAGGGGGCGGGGGCGTGAGATGTTATCCCTGGAGTAAATTATCTCCTGCTTTTATCTCATATTCAGACTCATTGGCCAACAGATTCCCTGAGCGTAATCATGGACTGTGCTTTCTCCACAGATACCACCTCCTGAAGCTCCTCCAGAAGTTTGGCACAGTAAAGCAGTTTGACTTCCTTTTCCATAAGTCAGGTGCTTTGGAGGGACAGCCCAGAGGGTACTGTTTCGTTAACTTTGAAACTAAGCAGGTAATTGGACTGCTTCCCCTTTCACGGTACTTAGACTCTCCCATAAGTATCTGTGCATGTCTCCTGACTACTAGAATAGCAGTTCCTTGCGGGCAGGAGCCAAGTCTGATTCATGCCTGTGTGCCTTGCCCCGAGTCTTAAAGGAGGTCCTTGGTAAACAAAAGAATTAGTGAATAGCTTCCAAAATTTACCCTCCCTAGGCTTTTGGACAAAGGTGGCTGACCTACTTTTCTGACCAAATGCTTTGGGATGCCCTCACGAAGCAAATGGACATCCTCTTCCCTCCTCTGCTTTGTTTTTGCCTTTAGTGGCTGACCAACAAAGCCTCTTTCTCTTTCAGTAGTTTTTGCTCTGTGGTACAAAAGCCCTCCCTGTCTGTGGTGAGCTACCCACAAACTCTTTTTTCTTTTAATTTCTCAAAAATTTACCCTTCTTCTCAATGTCTCCAAATAAATGCATACAAATTTAAGTATATATAAAGGAAGAAAACATCCAGCCTCAATCATGATATATACATGTATCTTGTATTAAGATTTTGTCCTTGGGATGGATATGCATTGATAAAGAACTTGAATTTGAATGTTATTAAATATAGAGACATTGCTCAGTACTCTCTGTAACTCTATTAGTTTTATGTGAGAACATTGTCTAGTTATTGTTTCATTAATAATTGTATTTGCATGTTTTTTCTCATTTATTAAAAGTAAAGCATGTTTATTATAGATGAAAATATAGGTAAGTGGCTTAATTTATCAGCCAGATAGCCAGAAATAATCAGTTAATTTTTACTTATGTGTCTTTTAGTTTTTTCTTCTTTCTTCACATTCCCACAAACAAAACAACAACCCTGGAAGACTTTATACATACTCATATGTATGGTTTATAATACATGAATAGGATCATATGATCCTGTTTGTCACTCAAAGCATACTAAATTTTTTTTCTGTCACCTAATACAAATCAAGAAAACATTCTGTATCATAATATTGTGGTTTCATTGGTATAGATATAAATATGTAAAAATTCATTGATCTGTATCTTTAATATTTATACATCTTATTACATGTAGCAGACCTCAGTTTAAAAGCTAATCAACAGGATGTTTGATGACCGCATAATATTTCATTATAAGAACATATGGTATTTGATTAACTGTTAGCTATTTAGGTTCTCCCTAGTGATTCACAAGTGTAAACAGTGCAGTTGTGAATATATTTGCAACTCTAACCATGCATATTTACTACACTCAGGAAAATGGAGTGGCATCAACAAAGGCCATGCATATTTTTCATAATACAACTGCCAGATTGCTGTCAAGAAGCAATGTGCCAGTATGTGCTGAGATGTCATTGCCCCGCCCCGTACTGGGGATTTTTTTTTTACAGCTGTGATAGGCAATTAGTGATACATTGCTGCTCTAATTGTTCAAGTTTTGGAGAAACTGAAAGAATGCCTGATATGGTTAGCATTTTTAACAACTTTATTTTTCCTCAATGATAGAGCGTAATGATGATTCTTACAGACCACTAAAATCTGTGATCTTGCTGGACTAGAAAGCCTAACTTCTATTCTGGCTCTTTCATTTATTAACTTGGAACAAATTTCTTAACCTCTTTGGCCTCAGTTTTCATCTAAAAATGGGTATTAAAAACCTACACCCTTCTTACCTCTAGTTGAGAGACTAGATGAAGGTGCATAAGAAAACATAGTTGACATTTAACAATAATGTTGGCTGCAAGAACTTTGAAACAAGATATAGAGATGGGGAGTTATTTCTTGAAGCATTTGTCACTGCTGGCATTTATTAGTGTTGATGCAACAATTAATAAGAGAATGCCATGTAAATTCTAATTGAATAAATGAAACTTAAAAGAAGAATAAAATGTCTCTCTTATCCATCCCTTTAACTTTACATGCCATAGTGAGGCAAGGAAGCCAGTAACTATCTAATATCTGACACATAGTGAGTACTCAATAAGTATTTGTTGACTGTCATGCTGGTAAGCTCCAGAGGAATAAAGCAACCACCAGTAAAACCAGACTAGAGTCCCTGCTGGTCTCACACTGAGGTCGCAAATAGACTGTCCCTGTTTCTTTCCTTGTTTCTTACGGGCTTCTTCACCCCCAGTGAACATGGTTCCTCTTGGCCAAATGCCTTTGGTTACACACACAGCAGAGAAGGCTCAGCAGGATGGAAAAGTACAGCCAGGCTTCCTGGGAATGTCCTAGAGTGCCTGTTATCCAGCTTCAGGAATTCCTTTCAGCCTGGTTGCTCCTGTATCCGATAGGGAAAAGGTCAGGGGACTTCTGGCTTGGAAAGCCAGGTGCATAGATTGGCTCACAGATACCTTGCTCACAGTCTCTTTGACTTACTCCTGCTTTTTCCAGCTTAGTTTTCTTCACTCCCATGTCCTTTGAGGCCATTACTATTTCTCACTTTGGATCAGGGAGTATGAGCCCTAATCCAGAATACAGTTCCTGGGTTCCTGGGGGGAGTACTAGTTCTTGACACAGTAAGTGCCACCCTGACTAACAGAAGTAGGTAGGAAGGTATCACCCAATAAGAACAGTACTATTAGCTTATGTTGGTTGAGTGCTTCCCACACACTCCATGCTTTCCATGTACACTTTTACTCCTCACAGCAACCATCGAGGAGCAAATATTCTCCATATTTTACAGGTGAAAAAGCTAATATTCAGAGAGATGACTTATAAGTGACCTGCCAAACACTGAACTGCCAGTAAGTGACAGAGGCAGGATTTAAATTTTTGTTTGACTAAAAAACTCATATCCTTATTATTATTTTTGCTTTTTTTTTTTCTTTGTAAAATTTTTGCCAATTGTTTACCAAAAGTGATATGGTTAAAAATTCAGCCATCAAAGCTAATAAGGCCCTTGTGAATACATATAGCTAGTTGGGCATTTGATTTGTTGACTGACTGTAGGCCCTTTCCTGGACAGGAAGCAGAACAAGCCATCCAGTGTCTCAATGGCAAGCTGGCTCTGTCTAAGAAGCTGGTGGTGCGATGGGCCCATGCTCAAGTCAAGGTAAGTCTGAGACGCTAGAAAGGCAGCTTCAGCTCATCCTAATGAGTCTTCCGAAAGACAGTTGTCCACTTACCCATTTGCATCCCAGTCTCTTCACATCTGGAACAGCCAAACTTTGGTCTCCTACTTGTATTTACCATGTGTGTTGCCAGATTTTTCTTTTGAGAAGCATCTCAAGAGGGATTAAGTTCCTTCATTGTTTCTCTCCACATACCCACAGATTCTGTTTTTGATTGATTTTCCCATGTGGCTGATGTGTATACTCAGACCTCTATCATTTTTTTTGGTGGGGTGGTTCTTTGAAAGAAAAAAATGTATTTATTTTTTAAATTAGTTGCTTTAGGCATTATTAGACTCTCCCCAGCCTCTCAAGTCTGTGAAGAGTTTGAATATGTTTATTCTAAATGCTAGAGAAGTGGGTAGTTTGCATGAGTGCTTGAAACACTGGCATCTCATTGCACCAGATAGTTCTAGAGTTATTTTTGGTAGTTTGCAGTGTCTGTATTGTCTTCAAGGCCTGAGAAGTGGCACACTGCCTTATTCGTCTTGTAGGAGGTCTCTTGGGAGAGCACACTGGAAAAGCTATGACCATTTTAAAAAATGAATGGCTTTCTGTCCTGGCCAGCAGAGAGGTGGTGAAGTACAGGAACTGGAGTAACCCCAGGAATTGATTCCCTTTCTTCTGCAATGGGGATGGCAGACCTACAAAAAGATTTGTGGCCGTTAAAACTGGAGCTTCAGTCTTTAGCTATATGAACATGGGTTTTTGATCAGAGACTCCACCCAACAGGCTTCCTGGAAGAGTCAGAAATTAAACATTTGAGCTCAGTGTCCAAGCTGGAAAACAGTTTCAGGTGGTTAGCCACAGAGTCTTCTCAGCTTCCAGGGCTCACTACCTGCAAGATAGAAATGAGGAAAATTACCAAAAGCCTTTTTACTCAAAAGAAAATGAAATCTCATTTGCCAGACTGGCTGTCATTTTCTCATTCTGCGTCTTACTGAAAAGACATGCAAGAGAAATCATTCTTCATTCCTTCTTTCATTTGAGACTCTGCCTCGTACTTCCCTTTTCCTACAGGTCTTTTGACGAGAGGATTCCGATTGCTCTGTCATATTATTTTTACTTTTTACAAGAAGTATATATAATTATATCAAATTAGACTGCTCTTTTCCTGGAGAATGTTTTCTGTATCAGTGGCTGAAAGCTATTACTATTTTTCTCCTCCACTCAGGCCTGTTAAGAGTTGAATGTTATGCTTGGTACTTGGCAGGAATCTAGCAAAAGTTTAAAGTGTTTTGGATGAAGTAAAATAAATATGGTAAGAGGTGATATGTGACCATTAAAATAAGAATGTAAGGACAATCCTGCCATATACCTGTGCCACCGGTGAATTTGAAACTAGGAATTCTTTCCCTACCAGATAAGGAGAACTAATGACTGATGGGAGGCTTCTTCTAAACTTCTTTTTCTAAATATATAGCTTTAAGCCAAAATTGTGTGGAGTTTGGCATTCTAAATGTAAAGCTGTCCTAAAATCGTCTAGAAATGTGATGATGATATTCTGGTGGGGTTGAAGTATATGGACCCATGCTCTGCAGTTAAAGGGCTGACATGATTTCTGTTTTTCTTACTTCCAGAGATATGATCATAACAAGAATGATAAGATCCTTCCAATCAGCCTTGAGCCATCCTCTAGCACTGAGCCCACTCAGTCTAACCTAAGGTAAGATGGTGTACTGTAGAAAAACAGTTATTCAAGCGCTTGAGCCATTTCTTCATCCCAAACTTTCATCCGTGCTCTAGTAACTCTTCAGACTCTAAATTTAGAATAGAATCTACTAACATTTGACATATTCAGAGAATGTGTTCGGTTAAACTCCAGAATGTATACATTTCCTCTCTCCCATCCCCCTAAATATAGAATTCATTAAAAAAAAAGGGGGGGGGGTGAGGGGGGCAGGGGTGCGGGGACCGGATATACCTACCACATACCAGCCATTGTGCTTGGAACTGGTAATACAGAGGTAAATCAGACACAATCTTTACTTTTTTTTTTTTTTTTAATATATTTTATTGATTTTTTTACAGAGAGGAAGGGAGAGAGATAGAGAGCTAGAAACGTCGATGAGAGAGAAACATCGACCAGCTACCTCTTGCACACCCCCCACTGGGGATGTGCCCACAACTCAGGTACATGCCCTTGACCGGAATCGAACCTGGGACCTTTCAGTCCGCAGACCAACGCTCTACCACTGAGCCAAACCGGTTTCGGCACAATCTTTACCTTAAAAATAAGCATTTTAATAAGGCCTGTGTCTCTTTGGCATTTGTCATTACACACTAATTCCTCCCTAACTCTGAGTTCCTTATACAATATTTTACTTTGCAGCACTTTAATTCTGTGTATCATGTCAGCCACTATAACAGTTTTGGTACTAGTATGTATAAATTGTCAGTTACGTCTTTGGAATTAATTCAAAATGGAAGGAACTAAGGATTGGGTTGAAGTTAAATGGATAGCTGAGCAGAAGGAGAGTTTTGGGAATTCTTTTTGGGGGGAAGCTTGTTTTTTTGTTTTGTAGCCTAGGGAAATATATTATTAATAATAGCAATAGCCAAGATTAATTGAGTTTACTATGAAGCAGGCACTATGTTAAACACTTTACATGCCATGTATCATGTAATTATTTTTGTAAAAGTACTCTTATGCACATTTTACATAAGAGGAAGGTAGAATACCTTGGCCAAGGTCATGCAGGTAGCAAATAGCAGGGTCACATTTAATGCTAGTTTTACTGGACTTCAAAATTCAGTATTTTAGTTACTTCAGAGAAATTCCAGGCTGTAACTGCAGAAATACGCTTCTCAAGCCTGTTTCAGGGGGAGAAAAGATATGTGAAGGAATGTCAGCATTTTATAAGCATTAGAAATCAGTATTCAGCCATAAAGTCAGGAGAGCAATGCCCATTTGGATAGAGAGCCAGAGAGAAAACAGACAAAAAGCCTGTCTTTTGTGTCATCTACACCAAACAAAGCAGATTTGCAAACATCTCATTAAAGTGAAGGTGATCCTGAAATATTTTCAGGAGAAATAAAATTGGTAAATTATTTTTCTGTGTTACTAATACAAGTTTAATATTATTGGTATTTCTTAATTTTGTGCTACTTTATTGTTTTGTACTTCCAGAAATTTAAAAAAGTATGATGACGTCAGGAGGTTCACTAGGAACTTATATCCACAATGCTCTATTCCCACTAAGATTGAGCCTCTTTGATTACAGATGGGTGTCTGTGGAGGTTTTCATAAATGTAACCCTATAGGAAAAGGATTACTCCTTTTTTGCTGGGTGATCTTCATATTAACAGTGAACATGTCTTTAGTTCCTTATTTTCATTGTTTTCACTAGAACCTCAGCTTACATCTTTCTATTAACATCTTTACCTAATTAGAGAAGGTTGTTTCTTTGCGATTCACACAGCATCAATGTCCCCCCACTAATAACAGCGGTGCCAGAATGCATCTTGGTAATATAACATTTTTAATTCACATGGCTCATGTGAAGTGTGAGCATGTGCAGCAGTGCATACCTTTAAGGACATCTAAAAGGCATGTGTACATTTCCTTCTACGCTTCTCTCCCTGACTGTGGCCATGAACAGCAGCACGGATGGAAAATAAAGGGAGCCAGAGTTAAAACACATCCACTGCCTGAGTGCATTCTGGTCGAAGGATCGCCATGACCTTGATCAGAATGGACTTCCTTATAACTTCTGCAATGCCCCCTCCCCTCTTCTCTCTAATATGGGGCTGCTCAGCTCCCAGCCTGATGGAGGGGAAAGCAAGGACTTTGATAAACAAATTGGGCTTGAATCTCGACTCTGCATTTTGTTAGCTTGTGAATCTGGGCAAACACTATCTTTCTGCATTTGATTCTTTATCTATAAAATGTGGGCACAATGCCTGGCTCATTTTAAGCACTCTGTAAATGATAGCCTTTATAAGTAGACATTTGTCAGTAAAAAGAAATTTCATAGAATTTCCAGGATTGTTTTTTTGCCATTATTCAGTGATTCCAAAGGTGATTCAAAATGTGATACAATGTAATAGTTACTAGAATGGGCTTTTGAGTCAAATCTCAACCAATACTACTTACTGGCTATGTCTAACATTGAGTAAGTTAACCTTTCTATGCAAAAATAAGAGTATAACTTACCTTACAGTGTTGCTTTCAATTATATATGAATTATTTTTTCAAATTTTAAGTGTACAGTTTAGTAGTGTTTAAATACATTTATATTATTATGCAACCATCACTACCATCCACCTCCATAATTCTTTTCATCTTGTAAAATGGAAACTCTATACCCATTAAACAACCCCTGGCAACCACCATTCTACTTTCTTCTCTATAATTTTTATTCAAATACTTATATAGTATTTGTCTTGTTGTGTCGGCTTATTTCATTTAGCATAAGTCCTCAAGATTCATCCATGCTGTAGCATATGTCAGAATTTCCTTCCTTTTTAAGGCTGAATAATATTTTAAAATGTGTTATGTATCATATTTTGTTTATCCGTTCATCCATCCATGTACACTTGGGTTACTTTCGCATCCTAACTATTTTGAATAATGCTGTTATAAACATGGGTATTCAAGTATCTCTTCCAGACCCTGCTTTCAATTACAACATGAATTATTTCCTACCAGCTGCCAAGACACAGTGTTTGTACCTTTGGATTAAATGTGGCAATATGCAAAGTACTCCTAACAGTGTTTGGGTTTATAGTAAAAACTTAACAAGTGGTTCAGATCTCTTTCCTGAAATGAGAGCATCGATTATTCTTTGTGTTTGAACGTTCCTATTTGAGTATCTTGTTGCTTCTATGACATGAATGAGAAGTACAAGGAATATGAAATACACAGTATTTTCTGAATATATCCAAACCTATTCTGACCCTCTGCTGTCCTTTTTCCAGCGTCACTGCAAAGATAAAAGCCATTGAAGCAAAGCTGAAAATGATGGCAGAAAATCCCGATGCCGAGTACCCAGCAGCGCCTGTTTATTCCTACTTTAAGCCACCAGATAAAAAAAGGACTACTCCTTATTCTAGAACAGCATGGAAATCTCGAAGATGATGCTTATGAATCACTGTAGCAGCAAAAGCAAATTGGTCTCCACACCTGAAACCCTCTGCCTTTGTACTTTGTAGATGTGACTGGTACTCGCCAGCAGAGCATAATCCCGTGTTAGAGTTTGGTAAAATGACATTTTTGGCCGTTCCTATGGATGTTTCTACCCTGAAGTATGTGTGGAATTGAGCATCATCCAGAATAAATAGGATTCTTTCCAAAATTGTGATTTGAACACTGGGATGCTCTAGTTGGCTGGTTTGTTTGGATTTGTAACTCCAGAAACACTATATAGTGTGCCAGAGAGAAAGGCAAACAAAAAGTGTTATTATTTAAATCAGGAAACTAAATTTATTATTGTCTGTCTTAAAAAAAAAACAACATTTTTTTCTGGGCTCAAGTGTCTTTACAACATAAAAGAGATAGGGAGGGAAGTGGGAGATTTTGTATCATGTTCAGAATTATTGTTCTAGAATTTACTATGGAAATTCCTCCAAGTGGACTAAAAAGGAAAAGTTCTTGGCAAAAGGGAGCTGGTTCTTTGAGCAAATGTTGTGGTAATCTGTTTAAGAATTATGCTTATTGTCTCAAAATCCCAATTAGCAAAATACGCCATATATCTTAAAATTATTTGCATCAACAAAACTATAGAATTATATTTAACATTTTGTACCACAATAGAAGTTCTCTTTGGAAACACAACTTTTATTCTATAGTGATCATTGTTTTTTTTTTAATCTAAATAAACCTGCCTTCTATAATACCAAATCTGGTTATTAACATGGGGCTTTTAAAATGCACTTATTGCATGAGATTGTTTTTATGGCATGAGAATGTTCTATTTGGAATTGTATCATGATCAATCTAAATAGAAAAAATTTTTTCTTTGAAAACCTAAATGTTTCTATATTGATCTCTATCAAACATTATTTATTAATAGTTGTCTAGGGTTCTAGTAGAAGAAATTGGATTGCCTGTGTGGGGTGAGATGGGGTCATGCAGTGGACACAGTGGAGCAGGCACCACCAAGATGGTAATGACCTCATGTTTTATGTGGTTTTTAAAGGCTTGAAAGACTGCATGACTTATAACAATAGGGAGAGAAAAACCATGTGTATTTGGTAGTGTGATTAGGAGTGTGTGTTTCTCAGTGGTTTGGTCATCCTGGTGCCAGGTAGACAGTGTCATTGGGCAGCACCGTTGTCTCTTCACCAGGTAAATCATTATTTCACCTTAGGGTGCCATTCTTAGTGACTACAGACTTTTACCATTGTCATTCCTAGCGAGAGGAAACTCACTATAGGAACTTAGGTCTTTCTATGAGCATAAGTGAATTTAAGACACTTGAACCAAAACGTCAGCATTGTGGGGTTTCAGAATTCACAGAGCTGGTTCAAAGAAACTAATCACCTTTCCCAAGGTAAATCTTTCTAGATATCTTTAGGTATTAAATACTTTCTGCATTCATTAGCTCTGTCTAGGATGCACGAAACTCTCCTTCCATTTGGGGGATAGTGTTCGGAGATGGGAGAATCCTCTCCCAGTTTTCTGGTGACTTCTTAGAGTATAGAATTCGCTATTTTATCCTTAAGTCCTCAAAGGGTTGTGGTGGTGTAGAACTCACTTAATGCAAATAGTCTTCTATTTTTAATAGGAACTTAGAAAATACCTAACTTTGAATTATCTAGAGCTGTTTCCTTTAGAAACCAGAATTATTTATTTGTATTTAAAGCAATGTTTATTATTTGTACCAATTCTTATTCCTCTGTGTGAATAAATGGAAGACAGTGTCTCTGCGGTTGTGTCATCTCTCATCTGTTTTCTGGAATAAAGACTTCAGCTCTCTGTTAGGCTTGTTTTCCCTCAGGACTCGGGACTAGTGTGCCAGGGAGAGGTAGGGATTGGGTGGGGGGTTGTGTATTTTAAGAGCCTTCTCTGCAGAAGACTGGCTAGAAGCGCCCTCAGAGACAGTTCTCTCCACCTTTACACCTGCCTACTTCTGCTGTTAGACATGAGAAAAAAGACTAACTGATCTCCCTGCAAATGTATTTAAAAAGAAATTGTTATTGGAAAGTCCCTGAAAGCATCACACTGTGACTAATCCCTTTTTCAAAGCAGAGGTTTCAAAAGAAGAAATGTGTGTGTCATAAATGTGCTGGAAGCAGTCTAGTGAAAGATTTGTAAAATACAAGTGCTATCCGTACTTTAAAATTATTTGTTGGTTTACTGTTTTGCTAAAATTGCACCACTTACTATTTTGATTCATATAAGAGTGGAGAATTGAGGGAAATATTCAAATGAAATGTGAACTATCTTAATCTCAGCTCCTATTTTATCAAATGTAAAATGTAACCCTAACCAGTTGATTTTCTGTAATTGGCTTGTCAGTTTTGGGGAAGAGAATCACATAACGAAAGATTTTTCAAGTCATGTCAAAAATCAACAGCAAAAGTTTTTTAAAACCAAATATCTTAGAGCCATGTTGCTTATTAAGGTAGGTACAGTTAATTTTTGAGTCAGCAAATATATCTGATTTGTAATATTACTGTGTAAAAGAACAGGATTAAATCTTGCTCATAACTTAAATGTCAACTACCGGTATGTAATCATGTTCCTAAAATAGGACTTCTCCCATCATTTTTATTCTTGATTTTTCTTTTTCTCTCCTGCTTCTATCTAATCCTGTAAACTCTCTCTTCAGAATAAGTCTTGAATCCAACCACTTGTCCCCATCTTCAACACTACCATTCCATCATTTTTATTCTTGATTTTTCTTTTTCTCTCCTGCTTCTATCTAATCCTGTAAACTCTCTCTTTAGAATAAGTCTTGAATCCAACCACTTGTCCCCATCTTCACTACCATTCTCCTTCAAGCCATTGTCATCTCTCACCTGGATCATGGCAGTACCTTCCTATCATCCCGCCTCCATCAGTGCCACCTCAGTCAATTTTCTACACATTAGCCAAAGCAATCCTTTAAAATCTGAGCATGTCATTCCCTTCTCAACGGCTTTCCATCACACCTGGAATAAACTCCAAAGACCTACATGGCCTAAATGGCCTCTGCTATTTCCCTGTGTGTACTGTGCTCCAGTCCCATTGGCCTTGTTAGAGTTCCTGTCACAAGGCCTTCACATTAGCTGTTCCTCAGAGCCCACTGCTCATTTGTTCATGTGTCTGTGCAAACGTCAATAATCAAGAGGCCGCCTGATTGGCTCAGTGGATAGAGTGTTGGCCTGTGGACTGAAAGGTCCCGGGTTCGATTCCAGTCAAGGGCACATGCCTGAGTTATGAGTTCGATCCCCAGTAGGGGACCTGTAGGAGGCAGACAATCAATGATTCTCTTTCATCATTGATGTTTCTATCCCTCTCCCTCTCTGAAATCAATAAAAATATATTTTTTAAAAACAATAAAAAAAGAGGCCACCTGACCTCCCTTACTTAAATCACAGCCATGTCACTTCCCAATCCTTTCTCCCTTCATTTTCTGAATAATACTTATCATTACCCAATTTTTTTTTCAAACGCAGTTGACATTTAATATTTTTATTAGTTTCAGGTGTATAGCAGAGTAGTTAGACATTTATATAATTTAAGAAGTGATTCCCCCTAAAGTAAGTACCCACATGGCACCAGACATAGTTATTACATTATTATTGACTATATTTCTTAGGCTGTGCTTTACATCCTCGTGATTACTTTGTAATTACCAATTGTGCTTCTTGCTCCCTTCACCTTTTTCACCCAGGCTCACACCCTAAATTTTTTTCCATTAAAATGTAAATCCCATGTTAGCGGGAACTTTTTTTCACTGTTACTAGTATATCCCCAACATTTTAAAAAATATTTTTATATGTTTTTATTTCAGAGAGAGGGAGATAGAAACATCAATGATGAAAATCTTCAATTGGCAGCCTCCTCCACGCCCCACATTGGGGATGGAGCCTGCAACCTGGGCCTGTGCCCTGACAGAAATTTGAACCATGACCTCCTAGTTCATGGGTCAGTGCTCGACCACTGAGCCACACCAGCCAGGCATATATCCCAAACATTTAAAACAATGCCTGGTATGTAATAGCTGCTCAAATATTTGTTGATGAAAAGTCAGAATCATGCTACTTGAGAGCTGAAGGGCCTTGAAAGCCTATCTCATGTAATCTCATTGTCCAGATGGAAAAAAAAGAAACCCAGAGAGACAAAGCGAGTTGGCCAGGGTCACATAGCTCATGGGCAAGCATTAGTTAGAACCCAGGCCTGCAAACACCCACCTAGTCTTGGGGTCATTGGGTCAGCAAACACCTGTGCCCTCTTTGTATAACCCACAAGGTTATGGTTTTTACACGAAATGATTGAGGAAAGAGTCAAGAATACTATTTTATGACACATGAGAATTACATGAACTTCAAATTTCAGTATCCATAAAAAAATTGTTTTGGAGCACAGCCATGTCCATCATTTGTGTATTTTCTATAGCAATTTTCCCACTGCAGTAACAGTTGAATAGTGCAACAAAGACTATGGCTCACAAAAACTATGTGCCATCTGGCCCTTTACAGAACAAGTTTGCCGAGCCCTTCTCTGAACTATATTCTGTTACTGGAAATGTCTTTCTTAGTCTGTGTGTGTATTGAAGGTTCTGGTGTTAATGGCACAGAATCAAATCAACACCAGGTGAAGGAATGGTGTGCAGTGAGCACTGTCAGTTCCTCATCAGCTCTCTGATCCCTTATACATCTTTTGAGATAGAGAGCTGGCTATCCATGCCTAGAAGCATCACTATACTGGAAAACACTATGCAAGTGCAGACTAAATCCCATCAGCTATGTGAAGAACTAAGACCCAAAGATCTTTGGTGTCAGAAGTGCCTGAGTTTGACTTCTAGCGCCAGCTGTGTGAACAGATTCGTCAAGACTTAGTTCAAGTGACAAAAACCCTACTCCAACTTTCTTCTGGTAAAACTTATTGGCTCATGTAACTGAAAAGTCCAGGTGTTCAAATGATAGGGTCAGGAATCTGTCTATCTCCTGATTGTCTTTTCCTCTGGGTCGGTTTCATTCTCAGACAGGCTCTCCCTCGTGGTCTCTGGAGAAAGACTTGAATCCTAGGTTTAAAAACACGACAGGTCTGTCAGAATTTATCCCAGAACATGCTGCTGTACCTTCCTTCCCTGTGCATTCAGTCTTACTTGGCTAGGATTACTGATTATATAGAATGCCATTTTATTTTTGCTATGTCCTATGACCTTTCTAAGCTAGAAATAGAATTTAAAATTCAGCCTTAAAAATAAAACAAAGTTTTCCTCTCCTGGCCTCTCCCCATGGACAAGCTTTCTGATAGGTACCTCCTCCAAAGGAAAGTGACTGATTCCTCCAACACATTCTGAGCATCTGCCATGTGCCAGAGGCGGGGGATGCAGGGAGGAGGATGCCAAGGTGTGGTCCCTGTGCATTGTCATGAGCCAGGATAAAGGGAGATTCAGGAGCTGCAAGAGCACAGAAGATGAGCACTGAACCAAGCCGGAAACGGAGGTGAGGCCATATCTACACGATTTCCCAGAGGCAACAACACTTGAGCTGAGCGCCGAAGGATGTTGAAGCCCAAGCCAGACAAAAGGGGTAAGAAAAGTGCTGGAGGAAGAACAAGCCCAGGGAAGTAAGTGAACTAATCAGGAGAGGAGCTAAGACACTTCTGAATACTTAGACACAGGATAAGCCAGGGGGCTGAGGACTTCTATAATCTGCCCAAATGTGTTCTCCCCTAACCACAGGACAGTGCTTGTCTACCCAAACACGATGCAATCTCCCAGCTCTCTATGTCCCTGTGCAAGGCTTTCCTTCTACTTGGAAAGTCCCTTCTGCACACCTCCGTGTATCTAACAGACATCTTCCCATCCTCCTCAGACCCCTCCCCCCACTCTCCGCCCCCACGGCAGTTAATATAACCTTTCTGCGTCTTAAATACCTGGTTCTGGTTTAGTGCTTATCACTACATATACTATGCTTTTTCATTTAAAAGTGATTTCTACTGAAAGTAAGATAAGCCTCAGGGACAAGTTGCTTTCCCCTGAAATTAGAAAGCAAACGAGTCAACCCTCTTCTGTACGCGGGGTTGGTCCTGCATGCTGTCAAATCCCAGCTCCCATGGCTTCACCACCCATCCCTTCACTGAGGTCTCTGCAGTTCCTGTCTCAGCTCCAGCCTCTCTTCTTTAAAAAAAAAATTTATATATATATATATATATATATATATATATATATATATATATATATATATATATATATATATATATTTCAGAGGGGAAAGGACAGGGAGAGAGAGAGAAACATCAATGATGAGAGAGAATCATTGATCAGCTGCCTCATGCACGCCCCCTTTTGGGGATCAAGCCCACAACCCAGGCATGTGCCCTTGACCAGAGTAGAACCTGTGACTCTTCAGTCCACAGGCCAATGCTCTATTCACTGAGCCAAATCAGCTAGGGCTCCAGCCCTCTTCTGAGCTACAGACCTGTGTATCCAGTTCACCCCTGGCCACCTCCACCTGAATATTACCCTGGTACCTTGAACCCAAACTGAGCTGATTATCCCCCTCTTGAACCTTTCCCCAACTGCTGCTGTGTTCCATATCTTTGGGAACAACATATGGAGAGAAAAAAGTTAGAAACCTGAAGTTATCTTTGACATTTTCTGCTCCCTGACTCCCACACCCAGTCTCCTAAATAATGAACTTTATATTTTAACATTATAGGTGATATTATATAGAGTCACATATTACATATATTGTATATAATATATTAGTATTATATATCACATATGATTCCATATTAAATAGAACTTTATTTAATATGCAAAGATTATTTAGGAGGCTGTTTTATTATAGGTTTTATAACATGTATATAATATGTGACCATATATAACAATAAAGTAAAATAGAGTAATTATGTGACCATATATAACAATACAGTAACATACAGTTTTCATTATATTCCTCTTTCCATTCTTCTTGTCCCTGCAGCTGCCTCATCCCCTCTCCCCAAGGTTATTGCAATATCTTTAGGGCTCAATGAAGGACTGGTTGACTGCTTAGGTCATCTTTCCAAACCCCCAATTTGATCATATCATCTTCATGCTTAAGAGCCTTGGATGGCCCCTCACTATTTATATTTTGAAGTTGAAATTCCTTATCATGCTATACAAGGTTGTTCCAATCTAGCCTATTTTTAAGCCTTTTCTACACTCTGCTGGGAAAAGATTAGTATAAGGGACTTACTTCAAATAGCGAGGTCAGGGCAGAATTCTCTGAGAAGGAATATTTACCCTGTAAAGGACTTCCCCCTTAGCTACTGTCTCCTGTGCCTTCTTTGTACTCTCTTCTTACAGATTACAATGGCACTAAGTGACTGGGTGCTTATTGGATGCCAGGCCAGTGCCAAGGTTTAAGCTTAGAGATGTGTCTTGGTCTCTTGGAATCACCACAGCGTTTGTGAATGGGTTCTCTGTTGATGTCTGTTTGTGGTTGAGGAAACCAGGGCTCATAGAGTTTGTCACTCACCTTAGGTCCCACAAGCAGTGTGTAATAGAGTCAGGTATCAACTCAGGCAAGCACCTGCCTCCAGACCAGGATCCCTAAGCACCACCATGCCGTGTGCCTCTGCAGAGTCAGAAGGCTGCTTCCTGGAACTGTTGGCTCGTACACCCAGAGCTTTGAAGATGGCTCCAGACTCTTCAACTCAGCCTTCCGTCTTCCACGGTCTGGCTCCTACCTACTTATGAGTCTCCTCTCCCAACATTGCCCCAGACAGAACACCACTAGCTGTGCACCCACTCACCATTCTGAGCCAACTCTCTCCAGGCATGGCCTGCCTCACCCTTACTCATCCCTGACGACTTCACTGAAAGGTCACCTCTTCTAGGTTGCCTTTCCTGATACCTACCTGAAAGCCAGGTTAAATGCCCCTCCTCCTCCTTCCCCAGCACCTGTGTCACTGCGCTGCAAAAGCTGGCTCTTGTCCCTCCCAGTAGACCACGCTCCTCATGGACATGGACGAGGATGATACACTCTGCGTTTCCTCTGCCCAGCCTGGAGCCTGGTTCGGAGCAAGTGCTTCATAAATGCCTACTGGCATGAAGTTCCACAGTGAATGTCAGAATGGGAAGGGGACTTGGTGACCGTAGCTGCTCCTATGCAATGGACTTTGAAGTCCAAAAAGCCCTTCCACACGGATTATCTCACTTACTCCTCCATGGTTGATAGTATCCCCAAAGTTTAAGAAACTCAGGTTCAGATAAGTGACTTTTCCAAGTTCACCCAGCCAGGACATGGAGCTAGGGTTTGACCTCAGGTCTCTCTGACTCCAAGGCTAGAGCTCCCTCCATCACTTCCCCACTCATCTGATTCAAGCAACACACACATTTTAGCGAAGAGGACACAGAGGCCAGGAGAGGTAAATTTCTTGCCCAGGGTCATGCCGTGCTAAGCCCATTCCATGCTCTTTCCTCTAGTCAAACAGGAAGTGCCCAGGAGGGTGAGGATGGGGTCCTGCGTAGGGAGGGGTGTGCCGCCTGTGTCCCATGCCCCCTTCCCATTTGTCACAACCTGAATGTTTAAATTTTGTATTTAGTATTTACTCTGAAAATGGCTTTCATCTGATTTCCCCCCTTGCTCACCAATTTAGCTGTCAGAGTAAATAAATGTGAAGCCGGGTCTCCAGCCTCCCCCAGCTCACATTACCTTCCTAGAATTACTCCCCGGCAGGGCGGAACCGCTGCTGGGGGCGATCCCACAGAATTACCCAGTTACTAATGAAGCCCCTTTTCAAACCCAAACCGAGGACCTAGACTCAGGTGGAGGAGGGTAGCAAAATCCACCTCATCCTGTTTGGGGACGAGGAGAAGGGTTGAGGTGAGAATTGGGTGACATGGCACACAGGATGCTGATGACATTGCCTATGTAGACTCCTTATAACAGTGTATTGTACAATAGTAGGTGCTTACACAGGAATAGAGGCAACACTTCAAATATATTAGTATCTAATAGATGGTTCATTGTCACCACACTCCAGAGAGGTACATCCCCATTTTGCAAGTTGTTACCCCCATTTTGCAAGTAAGGGAACTGAAGCTCCGAGAAGCAAAAGGACTTGTCTAGTCTCCTGTAGGGAGAAATCAAATATCCTGATGGGATGTCTTACATGTGCTAATCCT
Organism: Pipistrellus hanaki; assembly: GCF_964339955.1. Lineage (NCBI taxonomy): Eukaryota > Metazoa > Chordata > Mammalia > Chiroptera > Vespertilionidae > Pipistrellus > Pipistrellus hanaki. The sequence goes on along the minus strand of NC_140513.1, from coordinate 14,316,376 downwards.
GATTTTGCCAAGGTCACTCCCGTCTGGACTCTCCTTCCTGCTGGAGCCAGGCGTTGCTGGAAGAGAGTTTTCTCTTCCAAAGTAATTTCATTTTTATCTTTGAAGTCAGGCAAGCCCTGGGTTGCAATAACGGTTCTGCAGCTTCCTCAGGCAAGTTATTCGGAATAATATTTGATTATTTGTTTGATTTATGTCTTGCCTTCCTCCATAAAATATGTGAAGTGGCATCTAGGAGCGTAGCAACCGGACAACGCAGCTAGTCCATACTGTGATGATAGCTAGTATTTATTTGTTGCTTTTAGCATGCCAGGGATGATTCTGAGCCTTTTTTTTTTTTTTTTTTTTACATGTAGCATTTGCTTCATTTTCACAGACATAAGAAGTGAACTCGGTTATCATTCCCCACTTTACAGATGAGAAAACTGAGACTGAAGAATGGCTGAATCACTTGTCCAGCGTTACCCCGGTACTAAGGAGCTGTGCCAAGACGGGCACCATGGCAGTCTGGCTTCAATGCCTCTTGTTCCAGTTTTGGTTTTCTGCGCATCTAATCAGAATTCAGGAGCAAAATTGAATAGTAAGTAAGCATTTGGGTTCTGGAGTCTGAGTACTAGAGCTTGAAATGAAGCTCCTATAAGCTTGTTTTCTCAACTATAAAATAGGTATAATAATTCCGGTATGACATTCTTCGGGGTTCCCAAAAGAGAAATGCAGGTAAAACGGTACTTGGCACAACAGTCCAACCAGCGTGGCTCAGAGGTTAAGCACAGACCTATGAACCAGGAGATCACCATTTGATTCCGGGCCGGGGCACAGGCCTGGGTTTCGGGCTCTATCTCCAGTGTGGAGCATGCAGGAGGCAGCCAGTCAATGATTCTCTCTCATCGTTGATGTTTCTATCTCTTTCTCCCTCTCCCTTCCTCTCTGAAATCAATTAAAATATATTTTAAAATAAATAAACAAATGATCGACAAATGGTGGTTATTACCATTACCATTCAGAGGGTGCGTGCTTCACATTCCTTCTCATAGTGCCACAGCTTGTTGTCCATCCCCGGGATCTTCGCAGTCATCTCTCCTTTCATACTTCCTTTTCTCCCCCGAATCCACCCATAGCTCATCTGCCTCTAGTTTTAGCTCAAGCCTCTTCCACACCTGTTGCCTGAGGAGTTTTGCAAAGCCAGTACCATCCTCCTGGTCTTCTCCTTTTCTGGAGTCTTTCCGCACTCACACATCTGGCAGATGTGCATAATGTTAATGACCTCCCGCTTTTCCCAGCCACCCAGAAAGGGAGGAAGAGAAGGAGATAAAGGTCATCCTATCATTACTCTCATTTTGCAGATGAGAAAAGAAGCTTAGCCCATGAGTGGTGAGGCCAGGAGTCATATCCCGGTCTTCTGACAAATGTGTGCGTGTGTGTTTTTTAATGTGATTGTGCACACCTGAGTGTGTGTATGCAGAGAGTGGACACAGTCATGTACACAGCCTGGATTTCTAGTATAAGCTCTGATGTCAGACGAATCTGCTGTTGAGTTCTTAGCTCTGGCCATTAGCCATGTGACACCATTTTGGACCTATCAGGTGATCTCTCTGAGCCTCAGTTTTGTCATCAGTAAAATCAGTGCAATAGCATACACTACCTCATAACTTTATGGTTAAAAGAAATTGAAGCTATGATTATAAAATGCCAAGCCTGTCACAGATTAAAGTGTCCAGGAGCAGTAACTGGGCTTATTATGTACAAAAGAGATTATTTGAGGGGGCTAGGCTGTGTGATCTTTTGAATGTTTGAAGGTGCATGCATATGTGTATGCACACGTGTGTAAATGCACATGCCTCACCAGCTTTCACATTGCAATTGTGCTCTTCTTGTAAAAGATTGAGGTTTAGAGAGAAACTTTTCCCTCTGACTTCCTGTCTGAGAGCAATCCTGGTAAATGACTGGAATGCAGGGGCACAGAGGGTGGGAGATGCCATGGGCTGGGGTTGGGGCTGTTTCTGTGCACCTTAGTGCCAGGAAAGGAACAGATATGTGTACTTTTCGAAGATGTTTCTGTGCAAACACCCTTGTCTGCCCTTGCCCATTAGGAAGTGCCTGTGTGTGCGCATCTGTGGGTGTCTGAGGAGAGGACAGGAGGTTTGCCATGTGTTTGAAGCACTGTGGGAGTCTGTGCTCTCTTGAGTATGAATGTGTGTACACGTGTAAGAACACTTGTGTGGGGTGTTTACATTTGTAACTAAGGGTAACTAAGGAGGCAATGGCATGAGTGAGGACACCTCACCTCGATAGGGCGGGGTCTAAGTCTGAGTGCTCACATTTGTTTTCAGAAGAGTCTGTATATTTACATGTGTCTCTCTAGGGTCAGTTTGTGTGTGGAGAAGGGGGCTGAGGCTGTGAGTTCACGTGTGTGTGTGTGTGTGTGTGTGTGTGTGTGTGTTGTAGGGTGTTAGTTGTCCAAGGTTCTGTCTTTGAGAGATTGTGTCTGTGTGTCCTATCCAAATGCCAGGGGCCTCCCTGCCTTTCCCTCCTCTATCAGCAGAACCATAGAGAAGGCGAGTGGGGAAATTGGGCTGGATGGCTCAGCATATCCCAAAGGGAAGGGAAGGGAAGGGAAGGGAAGGGAAGGGAAGGGAAGGGAAGGGAAGGGAAGGGAAGGGAAGGGAAGGGAAGGGAAGGGAAGGGAAGGGAAGGGAAGGGAAGGGAAGGGAAGGGAAGGGAAGGGAAGGGAAGGGAAGGGAAGGGAAGGGAAGGGAAGGGAAGGGAAGGGAAGGGAAGGGAAGGGAAGGGAAGGGAAGGGAAGGGAAGGGAAGGGAAGGGAAGGGAAGGGAAGGGAAGGGAAGGGAGATGTCCCAAGCAATCACTCCCAGGAGAATTCAGGGGAACACCTCCCCTCCAAGAAGCTTTTCCCCAGCCAAATCCCATTCAGTAGTTCAGAGCTAGAGCACTCTCTGGTTGTTACGGAGCAGAGTTATCCATGCAGGTGTGTGAGGGCAGCGGATGCCTGAACTCCTGTAAATAAGGTGAAGGGCAATCTTTTGCCTCAGCATGGACGCAGAGGGACCAGGCGTGGGTCTGCACCAACAGGGCATCGCGTGTGAGTTCATACGGTGTGTACCTGGGAGTGCGGCTGTGCCTAGGGCTGGGGTGCCCCGGGAGGAAGGGGACGTGTGGGAGCTGGGTGGCTGTGGGCCTGCCAGTACCTTTGTATGTCCGCATGTTTCAGACTCTGTGTGTCTATATGACTGTATGTGTGTGTCTCTGGGTCGCTGCCTCGCTGTGTGTGTCTCGCTCTCCCTTGGCGGGGAGGGGATTGGTCACGCATGACTCATCTTGAACCGAGCGGGGCTCCAGCGGCAGGGCGGCCGACGCCACAGCTGGAGGGGGTGGAGGAGGGAGTGGAGGAGGAGGAGGAGGAGGAGGAGGAGGAGGAGGAGGAGGAGGACTACCGGGAGGGGGAGAAAGAAAAGGAGGAGGAGGAGGAGGAGGAGGAGGAGGAGGAGGAGGAGGAGGAGGAGGAGGAGGAGGAGGAGGAGGAGGGGGCGGGGGCCTCTCTAAGTTTGTCGGGACCTTCTTCCGAGGCAGCGGCGGCAGCCGAGGAGGCCGGGGCTGCGCGCGGGCCGGGGCGGGGGCCGGGGCTGGGCCGGGCGCGGCGGAGCGGGCGCCTCCGCTCTCCTCCTGCTGCTGCCGCAGCCGCTGCTCCCGCCGCGGCCGTGGCCGTGGCCGTGGCCCCTCTCGGCGCGGCTGCCCGGCCCATGTACTGGAAGCATGAGAGCGCCGCCCCGGCGCTGCCCGAGGGCTGCCGGCTGCCGGCCGAGGGCGGCCCGGCCGCCGACCAGGTGAGCCCGCCGGCGGGGGCTGAGCGCGGGCCGGGGCGGGCGGGGGCCGGGCCCAGGGGGGCGCCGCGGCGGGCGGCCGGCGCGGAGGGGCGCGGGGAGTGTGTGTCCGTGAGTGCGGGAGCGCACGCGAGCGCGGGGTGGTGGGTGGGTGTCGCGGAAAGCGGGAACACGTTCTTCAAATGTTGGAGGAATTTCTCAAAAAGCGATTTAGCAAAGACACGGGAGAATCAGAGGAGGCGAGGAGGGCATTGTCCCTCTGGATGGGCGCCGGGGCTGGTGCGGGTGACGCCGCGGATCCCGCCGCCGGGCCGTCCCGGGCGCGTAGCGCGGCTGGAGGGAGTCTTCTCCTCCTCTCAGACGCCTCTGCGCCCTCCTTTTGGGTCCGTTTCGCCCCCGATCTCGCCCCCATTTTGCTCCGGGTTTCCTTCCGAGGGGCCCTCGAAAGGCACCTGAATCCGCGTCCATGTCGCCCTGTCGGTTTGGCCGCGCGCGCGGGGCGGGTGGGCTGACGCTCCCGCTTTTTATTTCCCTCAAACACTCCCCCTCCAATCTCCTTTTTTATTTTCTTTCTCTCTTTTCTCCTTTTTGCATTTGGTGTCGAGAGGAAGGAGAAGGGAGCAAGGAAGGAGGGTAGGGGGAGGTAGAGGGAGAAAAAATTCGATTTTTTAATTACTACCATTAAAAAATCAAATTTGCAATTCTTTGGGCGGCCTGATGGATCTCCCTGATTGACAGCTGGAATTGACACTCTGGCTACCTCTTATCTCGGGCATTCACGACAATTTCTAATTGCAGGTAGTTTGTGTATGTGCGCGTGGGTTTTTTTTTTTTTTCCTTTCCCCCCTCGGAGGCTTGGATTGCAAGGGAACGAAGCGATTACTTCAAGAGCCACGGGTTAAGTGCAGGGAGAGGGGGAGAGAGAGGGGAGAAAAAAATCCAATCCAAATTCAAATTGCTTCATTAGAGAGACACCGCTTTTGTGGGGAAGGGCTTTAAATGCCCACTACAAAGTTAGGACGCATTGTTCCGCGCCGGTTTATATAACGGGCGCGGGGAGGCGCTGGGTCCGGGCGGAGCGGAGCCAGCTCTGCAGCCGCCGCCGCTGGCGCCCCCTCTCCCCTCCCCCAGGTGACGGCCCAGCCCGGCTCCGGCTGCAAAGCGACCGCCCGCGGCCTGGAAGGGACCGCGCCGCCCGCCATGGTGAGTGAGGGCGGCCCTGTCTTCGGGCCGCGGTCCCGTCTTAGGGACCTGGCCCGGCTTTCCGGCCCCAAACCGCGCTGCTCTGGCGCTGGGGAGGAGGGGAGGGACCCCTGAGGGCGCCGCCCCTCTCGGAGCCTCAGTTTCCCCACCGAGAATGTGGGCTTCGGCCGCTCCCGACCCCCAGGACACGCGCGTTCCTAGCGGAGCCCATCCCGTCCTCTCCAATAGGCGCTTCCATCCCGGTTCTCTAGCCCGTGGCCCAGCGGCATCTCGAGGGGGATTTCGTTGCTGTCCATGGGTGCCCTGGGGCCCCCGATGTGTCTTGGAAGCAACTGCTGCGGCGCTGGGCCCTGGGCTCAGCGATCGGCTCTTCCTCTCTCCCCCTCACCCCCCTCTCCGCAGGCTCAGTCGGATGCGGACACCCTGGCAGGCGCCCTGGACAAGGACGAGGGCCGGGCCTCCCCCTGCACACCCAGCACGCCGTCCGTCTGCTCGCCGCCCTCCGCCGCCTCCTCCGTGCCGTCCGCCGGCAAGAACATCTGCTCCAGCTGCGGCCTGGAGATCCTGGACCGGTATCTGCTCAAGGTGAGACCAGGGCGGCCTGTTTGCGGGTGGGCTGCTGGGGCGTGGGGTGCAGCCACAAGGCTGCACTGTATGAGGAATACAGGCCCAGCTGCTGCGGGACCTTGGGGCTGTGAGCCTGTCTCAGTGTCTCTCTGTGTCCCCGGGGTCCCCATCTGAAACAAAAAAACAAAAAACGGGAAGAGTTTGTTTCTACCTCCGGAGCCTTTCCTTGCAGAAGGAAAGTGGGGGAGGTTACGGGCAAGTCAGAGCTCCGGTGGCATCTCCGCCTGCAGGGTAGCTGGGGTCTGGGCGCATAGAGGTCTGCACTGAGCGCCCCCAATCTGCCCCCTCCCCAGGTCAACAACCTCATCTGGCACGTGCGGTGCCTCGAGTGCTCCGTGTGCCGCACGTCGCTGAGACAGCAGAACAGCTGCTACATCAAGAACAAGGAGATCTTCTGCAAGATGGACTACTTCAGGTAGGCCGGGCCGCCGGGCCAGCAATGCCTCCGCCGCGGGCAGGCCCCGCGCACACCGAAGCCTTCTTTGCCGCTCCCTCGCGGTGGCTGGCTCCGGAGCCCCCGAGCCCCGAGTGCACACCACGCTGGCTCTCAGCGCCACGAATTGGGTGCTCCAGGCTTCGCGCCTGTGCCAGCACCGGTCTGGCCTGAGATCCGCCTCCTGTCCCTGCGGCCCGCTCGGTTTCCGTCGCGTGTCCGGCTCTGTCTCCGGTCCTGCCTGAACCTCAGGCTCCAGTTCCCATCTCCAGCGCCGCCTCGGTTGAGTTCTGATGTCCCGGCTCTGGCCCCCACCCGCTCGGATCCTGGCCTTGGTCTGGCTGCCTCTCCAATGCGCTCCAGCCCGGGTTCCAGCCCTCCTCCGACTCCAGACCCGCCGCGTCGCTCCCAGCGCCCCCGGACCCTGAGCTGGGCTCCAGAGAGCCCCTTTCTGACCCCGGCTCGGCTCTGGGTTCGGGGCTGCTCCGGCCCCAAGCACTAGTTTAGTATGGGTCTCAGATCTAACCCATATTCAAGCACCTCTTCCTAAGACCAACCTCGGTCTCCAGTTCCGCCTTAATTTAGACCCTAGCGTCGCTCGAATGTCTGGGGTCCTGAGTGGGTCCCAGGTGTCTATTCCAGTCCCAGCTTCCTTATCGTTTCAGCCTGTCCTGGGACTAGGCTGACTTTGGGTTGCCAGGACAGGATAGGGGGGTGTAGGGCGCGCAGCCCAGCGCCGAGTAGCATTACCCGGGGTGCACTCTCCTGGAGGCAGTGCTCAGTCCTGCCGGCTCCCCCCTCCAGCAGAGCTCGTCCTTCTGTCACGCCCCTGAGTCCTGGTTGCTGGCGCGCCTCGCTCCAGACCTAGAAGGTCCCGCTGACCCGGCCAGGGGGTCAAGTTCACTGCGAGGTCAGGGCGCACCAGCCACCCGCAGGATCTCTACCGGGAAGCTGAACCAGACCTGAGTCCTAAGAGGGTCCAGTGTGATTAGTTCCCGGGAGGGGATGTCTGGTCTCAGGGGCTTTCTCAGGAAATGGAGAAAACTACCCTCCTATAAACCCCACCACCACCTCCAGCGGCCTCCCTTCCGTCCTCTCCTCGGGAAAGGCCATGGTTTCAGTCTTCTTGGGAGTCAGGGAATGTGGTGGAAGTCAATGCAAACCCCCACCCCCTTCCCTTTGAGTCTTCTGGGTCTTGGAAAGAGAGGACCTTCCTGGAATGTAGGGGGAAGTTGGCAGCATTTTGGACTGGGATACTCTGGGGAAATCATAGGAAGCATGGTCCAAGAACTGGACTCTCTTTTTTTTATTATTATTATGGGTATGAAAGGATGTACAGACGGGTGTGCATATGTGTGGGGTCTCTACAAGGTGGCCTAGGACTCAAAACTGTATATGTGTGTGTGTGTGTGTGTGTGTGTGTGTGTGTGTCTTGTTTGGATCTGTGTCATGACACTGAGGGAATGTGTCATTAAGCAAGGTCAGGGATGTGTGGACAGCATCTGTGTTCCTTTATGACATGCGTTTGTCTTCTGGTTCACATGTAAGCGTGTGTGTCTGTGTGTAAATGCCAGTGCACAAGAAGGTCAGGACAAGGTTACATACGGACAGGGAGCTGGAGGTGAGAGGGTGAGGCTTCAGAAAGCCTGTGATTCCTCACCCTACCCCCTCCTCCTTTGCGGGGGCATTTCTACTTAAGGCCTTAGCCCAGGCACTGAGGACACAAGGAATGTGACTGTGGATGCGTGTGTGTGTGTGGGTGTGTGTGGGGGGGCAGAGCAGGGTTATTGTGTGGTATACAACCAGAGGGTGATGTCTCCCTGCACTATCCCACATGCTATAGGCTGGCCAAAGCAGGAGTCCCTGTCTAGCTACCTCCTTGTTCTAGGCCTGACCCCAGTCCAGCTTCCATTTGGGGGGCTCCTTGGGGACAGAGCTCCTGCTTGGGAAATCCAACAGGATGATATCTCAGCCTTCTTCTGTAGAGCAAGGCAGGACTGCACCCTAACCCTGGCTCTCCTGGTGATAACCCACCTGGCAGCCCTATGAGCCACCTGCCCACATTTCCTTGCTGCTTCTCCAGCCCCATCTCATGCCCAGGCTGGACCAACCTCCTCAAATGCTATGCTTACTAGACATTCTAGGGCTGGTCAAAACCCAGATCCTGACCCCATGTTTCAGAACCTCCACTGGCTCTGGAATCCCCCTTCCCACTTCGGTGAGGTGGAGTATGGAATGTGCGGCTATTTTGGGGAGAGGCAGAAGCTGAATCCCATCAGGACAGCATTGAATCGCTGTGTGACCTTGGACAAATCACTGCATCTCTCTACCCTCAGTGTCCTACTTCCAGGGTTGCCTCAGGGAGCTGCCAAAGAGGGAGTGAAAGGAGGAAGGCTCAGTAGAGGCTCCTTAAATGGCAAGTGATATAGGTTTCTTGATTATTACCATTGTCACCCTGGCTGGCTGGGTGGATGCTGGGCAGCTCTGCCTGGAGGGATGGGGCTGGGCCATTTCTGGGCTGTAGGTTCTGAGCCACAATCCTTTTCCAGTGACAAGAGTCCCCAAAGCAAAACTAAAACAGATTTTGGTTAAGAAAGTGGAGTGAATAAAAGCTCATAGTCTCTGAGAGGAGGGAAGAATTTTGTGGCTCTTCTGATCATTTCTCCCCCAGCCAGGTCTCCCCGCAGGCATAACCCTTCCCTGGCAGCCCCACCTGTAAGAAAAATAATGAAACCCACAAAAAGGGAAAGGAAGAGCCGGCAGAGTGCCAGGCAGGGACTATTGTCTGCTCTGAGCAGCAGCCCAGGCGCTGGGTGGCTGTGTAAGGGAGGTCTTTCTGGAGAGAGCATGAGTGATGGCGCGGGAGGCAGAGTGCTCCTCTCAAGAGCTGCGGCTCAGGAAGACACCACGCTCTGAGATTCTCTAGCCCTCTGTTTCCTGCAGCCCAAGGTCACTGGAGCACTCTGCCCAAGATAGGTCAATATCTGCATCAGAATGGGGGGGGGGCTCTGGGGTCTTATCCCCCACTGAAGGGTCTTCTAGGCTCTATCCCCCATTTCACCCCTCCTTATGGACAGTCTCCTTAAGCAGAACCGGAAGTTAGAAGTTAGAAAGGCACTCCAAAGTCACCAAGAGAAGCTGTGAGGAGGGGTGGGAGAGGGGGTGGAGAGGGAGGTTGAAGGTCTAGTGCTGTCCCTGACTCATTTGCATTTTTGAAGGGATTGGCTTTCCACTGGCTGTTTGCCTTGATAACAGGTTGCTGGACCCTCTGTCCCAGTTTCTCCAACTCCCTCTTTAACGGGGACCTCCTTGTGGGTTCTAGCAGATTTCCAGCTCCCCACCTCCCTGAGTCCTAGCAGAAAATAGTTACCACCGGGGAAATATGATATTGCTTTTAATTTCTTCAAATTTTTGTTGTTGTTAAGGCCATTTTCCCCTTCCATTTTCTTTGAAGAAGTAAAGGAAGAAACGGTGTTCCTCTCTGGGGCATTCGTATTAACCACAAGCTCAGGCAGCTTCCTCCCTGTAGCTGCTGCCCCTGCCGCTCCCCTTGGGTCATGGGCTGATCTACAGTGCTCTCCTGGCTCCCTCAGCCTCCTTGTACAACTGCCCATTGTACAGTTGGAGAGACAGATATCCTGAGAGAGTGGCAGGTGAAGAATCCAGGGTCACACAGTGAGACAGAGAGTGGAAAAGGATTGGGGATGGGGAAGGACACTGGCCATCAGAAGCCAGGAGCTCATCTTGTAGCCAGGAACTGTGCTAACTCTTTATATGCCTTATCCCATTGGATCCTCAGGTCCACCCTGTGATTATGATACTCTCATATTCCTCACATCATAGGAGGGGAAACTGAGGCCCTTCAAGGTGACGTCGCAGTTAGTAAGTGGCAGACCTTTGATAAGACCCAAGGTTGCTTAACTCCACCATCCCTGTGTCTGAATATTCAATCCACTCCAAGCTCTTTCTATTGGTTAGCTATGTCAGCAGCCCCTCTCTCCGAGGAGGTGGGGCCTGTGGAATGGTAAAGTCTCTTCTCTGCCGCCCCTAAGATTCCTTGTCCTGTTCATTTGCCTTCACACAGGGAGCACCTGCTGGGTGCTGTGATGTGAGAGACTCCCTGGGAGCTGGGCTCTGGGAGCACTGGGGCTGGAGTGGCCTCTGAAGGATGGATCAACTTCGCCAGGATCAGGCCCCCATGGTCCCTGGCCCTCCTGACCGTGGGAGCGGGGAGTAAAGGCTTAAGTGTGCTCCTGGAGTTTGTGGGCCAACTTCAGAGAGTGCCCTGGGCTGAGCCACTGAGGCTCCCCCTGAACTTCCTGCCCCCTGGCCCAGTTGACTTAGGGCAAGACCCCAGGCTTCGCCTGCCTTCTGCCTAGATAGAACCCAACCTCCCACTGGAGAACCTTACCCCCTCTTTCAGGGTGAGGGTCCCGGGGAGGCTCCGAGCTGGGAAGCGACCCTGACCAGCGCAGAGTGCAACCCAGCTGTTGGGGGACAGATGTTGAGGGAGCAGAGAAAAAAGTTAGGTGGGGGAGGTGCCTCAGGCCGGGGACCTCCGGGTGCGGAGTGTTTAACCTCTTAATTGCTGGTTCCGTTTTTTTCTCTCTGGCTTCTACGAGTTTGCCTAGAAGAAAGGGAACGGAGGGGATAGGCAGGGCTCCCCCGACAACCTCCCTTGTTTGCCTTATAGAATCTAAGGCCATCAGGGGAGCATCTTTCACTTAAAATAAGTGAACTCTGGTTTGCATGTTGGCACCCTGGCTCACTGGCTTCGGAGTTAGCATTGGCCTTCCCGCTCTGAGCGCCGGCTTCGTGATGTGATGGGTACCGCGTCCTAGTGAAGCTCCCGCGGGCTCTTTCGTTGAGGCTCCTTCAACCAACGAATGATTTCTGAGCGCCTGCTGCGCATCCAGGGGACGTGGGCCGGGAAAATGCGCTTCACTTGGTCAAGGGGCACACCGTCCTCCGCACAGCGCGGCTACAGGCTTCGGGAGGAGAGAGGGCCAGGCGGTGCGCGGCGCCCACTCTCACTCCTTTCAGCAGTGAAGACATGCAGCATCTTTCCTGCATCTCTCCATCCCCAGAGCGCCTCGGTCCTTTGCGCCTTTGCCAGGAGGCGCGCGACGGAACCCAGAGAGGGGTGCGCCGGAGGCTGGGGCGGAGGGGTGGGGGGCGGTAGCCGCGCCCCCTAATCCCAGTTGGCGCTCCGAGCACAGCGCCCCAACATCCTTTTCTTAAAGTTTCGTTTTCTCCGCCGCCCATTTCGCTGCTTCCGGAATCCGGTGGCTCAGGCCTCACAGCCCGCCTGGGAAGGAGTCTGTCAATTCGGCAGAGCCTCCACCCAGAGGCCAACTCGCTCCCCTTCTTTGTGCCGCGGATCCCTGCCCTCCATGGAGGATGCGCTTCAAAACGGCCTGCAACGCACCCAAAACTGCGTGATGATCCCATCCTTACCTCCATCCAAGGATCCAACTCGATGAAAGATTTCGTTGACTGGGTTTAGCCACAGAGAGCGCGGGGAGATCCCAGGGCTGGGACAGCTGGCATTCGGGGTGACTTGTGTGGGGAGATGAGAAAATTACTAAGGGCTCACCCGCTGCACCCACCTGGAATCGAGGGGATGGGATGCTGTGAGCAGCACTGTAGGCGCAGGACCGCGCGCATTTGGGCTTCCTGGAATGGGAGGATCAGGCGTGTGCGGAGTGTCTCTGACGCGCCCCTGGCAGAGGACAAGAAATCTCGCACAGCCAAGCGCGAGGACCCGGGATGCTACACTGGCATGGTGTACCGGCTGCCTGCGGTGCACCCAGACGACAGAGGGGAGGCAAAGTCACCTGGCTCTTCCCGTTCTCTGGTTCTCTGGGGATGCACTCCCTGCCTTCCCGAACCCTCTGCGCCCCAAGCCCTGCATGCCAGAGTTTCCAGGATCCAGGTCAGACCAAGCCCCTTGGCTCTTCATCACTCAGGATCCAGATCTTCTCATCTCCAGTCTGGCTTTTCCCTCGGGTGCCAGGTATTGTTTGCACCTTGAAGAGGACCTCAACCAGGGCCCTACTCTGTGGTCTTGAGCTACGGAGTCACCAGTGCAAAGTGGGTGCCAGAGCTCCTACCTCACGAGGTGTGCATTGAAGACTTTGCACCCCAGGACCCGGGACTGCAGCAAGCCCTCTACCCCACTGCCAGCTGAACCAGGGGTGGCCTGCGCCAGGAATAGACTGGGGTGGGCAAAGCAGATCCTTCTCCCCTCCACTGACTGCAGGATGTGCTGGGCTTTCCCCTGGGGAAGCCGAATTTCCCAGGCAGGGAATCGCCTCTTTTTTTTTTGGGGGGGGGGGGGTGTGCGCATTTGACCAGGCAAAGTCCTGCAGTGGGGTCTGAGCTAACCCTTTCTGGTTTCTGGTCTGAGAAACAGTAGGATTGGGCTGCTTGGGGCGGGGTGTTTAACCAGAGCCCATTTGCTGGGCTGGTTCTCTCATGTGCTCACAGTGTTTCTGAATGCTCCTCGGGATGGAAGTGTGCTGGCCCTGGGGACACAGAGGCACATCTTCCCTGTCCTCTCCCAGGAAGGCCTGGGGTGGGAGATCCAAGGAACCAGACGTGTACAAACCGGTGTGACCAATGCGGAGAGGGTGGTGCTGGGGGAGCTGTGGCACTTTTCCTGGAGGGTGAGGGAGTGTGGGAAAAGGGATCGCCCGTGCAAAGGCCGGGGGTGGGAAAATACTTCAGAGGGGGCCACGAAGACCTGGGAATGACCTTCCATTGTGGCTGCGGCTCATACTTGGGTTTGGGGTGGGAGATCTTGAGGAAGGTTAGGGAGGAGGAGATGAGCCTGACAGGATGTGGTTTGTTGGGCTTTGTAAACGCCAAGGGTCTTGGACCAGATCCCAAGGGTAGATTGGAGCCACCAAAAGATTTTAGGCAGGGCAGGCCAGGATTCGGTATGCATGCTGGGAACTTCCCGCTGGCCACCCGGTGGAGGATGGATTGGCAGGAGTGGGCCTGGGAAAAGGGACATGAGAGCTAAGACTGGCAGAGAGGGGTGCGTGGTGGTAGCCTGACTTAGGAGGCCGCAGTGACAATGGAGAGGAGGAGATGGGTCCCGGAGATACTTAGGAAAGGAACCAACGGTGTCTCATAGTTGGTTGGATGTGGGGTTGAGGAGAGGGTGGAGTGTGTGGTTACTTAGTTAGGTTACTAAGCCTGAGAGGCTGAATGAGTGGTGGCACCAGCCCCTGAAAGAGAAAACCGAGGCCGGGAAGTTCAGAAGGCTCCCGCCCACTTAGGGAGCAAGCATTCCCTGGTTCTCAGGGATCAGGCCTTGGGGTGACTTCTGGAACAGTCTCTGCTGCTTCCTGAGGGCTCCCAGTTTGGGGTGGAGGCAGCTATACCCAAAATGCACGCTAAAGGGGGAGGGAGAAAGGAAAGAGAGAATCAAAAAAGCCTTAGGGCCGGAAGAAGGCATTTGATCTTGGCTTTCTGTGTTTGTTTTTAAGCACTTATTGTTAGAATGGATGGGGCTCCAGAGTCTGTGACTAGCTGGTTACTTAATAGACTGCCTCGCGCTTAGCAAATAGTAGTGGGCATTGCTGCTGTCATCTAGTTCAGCTCAAGGCAAGGGAAATGAGGAGTCTGAGGGGTTAAACAAGTCTCTTAGAGTCATCAAGCCAGTCATACACATCTGTCTATGCTGCTGAGAAACTCGGAGCTTCCCTACTGGGGCACAGTTTATTCATCTCAGGCTCCTACCTTGCTAGCTGTGTGACTGTACAAGTGACTTAACTCCCCGCTCCCCATTTTCCTCACCTGAAAAATGAAGATGAACTGGGATACTCAATATAAAACACAGGTTCTCGCTGGGCACGTGGTAAGTGCTCAAAGGTTTGCCTCTTCGTTATTACTATTATGTTTTCCCTAACACATGACATATTTTTATTGAGTAGATTGGTGTTATATGCAAATGTAAGTGTTCATTGTAGAAAATTTGGAAAATTCAGGAAAACACCAAGAAGGAAATAAAAATACCCACCAGCTTACTTTCTTAGGCAGATCTTGTCTGCAGGAGGCGGGAAGAGAGAGTGGTGGATCCAGGCGTAGGGATATTTGTTAGCGAGTGACAGCTCCGAGGCCAGAAGCCTGGGTACAGGCTGGCTACTGGGTTTGGAGGGAGGAAGGGTGGCCATTCTGAGCCTCGCCATCCCCTTCCCTGCCCCGGTGTCCCACAGCCGATTTGGGACCAAGTGCGCACGCTGTGGCCGGCAGATCTACGCCAGCGACTGGGTGCGGCGGGCCCGCGGCAACGCCTACCATCTGGCCTGCTTCGCCTGCTTCTCGTGCAAGCGCCAGCTGTCCACGGGCGAGGAGTTTGGTCTGGTTGAGGAGAAGGTGCTGTGCCGGATCCACTACGACACCATGATCGAGAATCTCAAGAGGGCCGCAGAGAACGGTACCCAACCCACCCCGAGCACCTGGCCACACCTCTGCCTCAGCCCTACCCCGCCCCCCAGCGCCCCGGGTACTGCCCACAGGCCTCTAGGGACAGGTGCTCCTCCCCTTATCACTGGGGGCGGTGCCGGGAGCCCAGACTTCTGGCTCCACCACTGGTTTGAGAGTCCCGGGTCACTCACTGCCTGTCCCTGCAACTGTGTTTTCTCATCTGTAAAATGGGGCTTATGATAGGACCTTCTAAAGAGAGGTGAGCTGAGGGCACAGCCAGGAGGCAGTCAATGAACTCTAGAGATGATTCTCAAAATGGGACAGCCTACTCCACTTTTGGACAGCGTTGGTTGGCCTGAGGGCTCGTCCCCTCCAGCTGTCCTGGGGAAATGACCCGACCCTATTCTTCCAACTCCCAAGCCATCAGCTCCAAGCCAGAGTTTGGAGGTGCGGGTTTCATGCTGGATGGTGAAGAGTCAGGGGAGGGGAGCTCCAGGTTTGCCTCTGGCATGCTATTCTGACTTGTGAAGTTTCCTTTCCTCTTTGGGCTTCAGTCTCCCCATCTATGCAAGACAGAGGGTGGACTAGAAAGATATCCCTAAATCTCTCTGGTTCTGATATTATGATTCCCCAAGACACATTGGTGCAGGGACAGGGTCCAGGTCTTTCAGAGATTTGTGGTGGCTGAATTACAGGTAGGTTGGGGGTGAAAAGAGGGAGCAAAGGCTGGGCTGGGGGTGTGTGTGGGGGAACCCTTTCCATAATTCCCTTATCTGGATTTGTGAGAGCTGCTCACTTCTCTGTGATGTGGATTATTCTGTTGTCCTTGCACCCCTAGGAAATAGCTGGTGTATCCCCATTTTACAGGTGAGGAAACAGGCAGAGGTTATCTGCAGTATGTGACTGGCCAAAGGTTATAGACTAGCATGTCTGCCTGACTCCAAGCCCAAGTTCTTAACCACCATACCATACCATACCATACCATACCGTACCACCCCATTCCCAAGCTCCGAGGCCCCTTAACCAGACTTCTCCAAGCAAGGGAGATTGTTGGGATGTGGTTCCCTCTGTGAGTTTAATTTTTTCCATGGAAACAACAGGCACACTAATTGTTGTCCTGCTTGCTCTCCTAGGAGATGTATAAATACCACAAAATGTCTGTCCCATCCACAGTGTCTCTGGGGAGGTGTGTGGGTTACCCTGCCTCAATTTCCATCCTGGGGACTAGCTAGGGATCCCCAGAGTATTCCTGGCCAGGGCCACACCAAGACCATCACTGAGTCCTGCCAGGATTCAGACTAAGTGAATCTGGGGTGCTATGTCCACCTGCAGTGAAGCTAGGCTAGAACCCCAGGAGTCACAGGTCTTCCCATACCATGGCCCATCAGGGACCCCAGGCTCCTTCCACACTTGGACCAAGTAGGACCATCCCTAGTCAGCCTTGCCCGTTAAATTCCTGCTCTCCCAGGCAGGCACCACTTTAGACGCCTACCAGGCAGAGGCGCTTGAAAGCTTGGGACCTTGGATCTTCTTTACTGACTAGCCTGCAGTTTTGGCTACTGTTTTACTTTTTAAACACACACACACACACACACACACACACACTCATAGAAAATTTAGAAAAGATGGTCAAGCAAAAAGAAAAGAAAATCACTCCAGATGCCACCACCCCTTATGTTTAACTATATATCTTTCCAGATTTTTTTTCTATGACTGTATCTTGGAAATTTTATTTTGTTGTTCCTCAACGGGGTGTTTTGTTTTTTTCTAATTTAAAAATACAATACATTATGAACAGTAGTGGAACTGCTAGTGATGTTAATTTTCTTTTTTGTGCTTGACTGAAATTTCTGAGTTTTTTTTTTTTTAATTTTCTGAGTTTTTGATAAGGAGCAGGCATTACTTTGTATTAAGAAAAATGAGATATTAAAAAAAAGGAGTATATTTAGTGAGATTGTAAAAGTAATATAAGTGGAAAGAGAATAGCTACATATAGTCAACAAAATTAAACCTCAGAGAAATAAGGTGACATATGATTGTAAAAACCTCCAGTTATAGAAATATTGAAAGTAAAATCTCCATAATTGCACTCCTGGGAGGAACCACTCAACACCTTCTAAACTTTTTTGCTTCCATACATTTAAAAAATTTATGTCATCCCAAACCTTTTTGCTTTTATAAAGTTTTACAAAATTGGGGCCACAGTTTGTAGCCTGCTTGCTTACTATATTTTCACCAGCCTTTGATTTCTCTAGTTTAGCTTGGGGCGCTGGAGTCAGCCAGCTGTCAGAATACTAGTGTAAGGTGGGAACAGGGGGGCTTTCTTCTCTCTGAGCCTCGGTTTCCTCCGCTTTAAAACAAGGATAACAGTCATCCAACCTCAGGGCTGTGAGATGAAAATGGCACGCCCTCTGCTACTAAGCAGACGCTCGGAACTGAAAGCCCTTTGCCCAAGGACTGAGTTCAGCGACTAGGATCCTGGGGTCCCCGCCCCCAGCCAACTCCGCTACCTGCCCCTTCCTGGGACCAGCTCCCCCCCACCCCCGTCCTTTTCAGGCTGCCGTTAGAAGAGATGCGGACGCGAGGTCAGCCACTTCTGTCGCCCCCAGGGAACGGCCTCACGCTGGAGGGGGCAGTGCCCTCGGAGCAGGACAGCCAGCCCAAGCCGGCCAAGAGAGCGCGGACGTCCTTCACCGCCGAGCAGCTGCAGGTACACGGTACCCGGGGCGCGGGGCCGGCCGGGTGTGGGCGGGGAGCCGGTGTGGGCGGGGCTGAGGGTCTCCCAGCGGCGCCTCTCCCGGACCCCCGCCCCCACCCCCACCCCCAACCCGGGTGGGCGGAGGGGCGGGGCTGTAGATGTCTGGGGCGTGGCCTCCAGGCCGGAGCCTCTGATTGGGCCAGGGCCCCGGAGACCTCCGCGTGCCGGTGCCTAACCCACCCCCCCCTTCCCGCCCCTTCCCGCGCTGCGCAGGTTATGCAGGCGCAGTTCGCGCAGGACAACAACCCCGACGCACAGACGCTGCAGAAGCTGGCGGACCTGACCGGCCTCAGCCGGAGGGTTATCCAGGTGGGGCCGGGGGAGGGCGGGGCCTGGGGGTCTGGGAGTGGGCCCTGCAGCGCTGGCTCAGCAGGGCAGCGGCCCCGGGGCGCGCACGAGGCCGCTTTCTTCTGGAAGCGCCGAGGCAGTCCCGTCTGGGTCCCCCGGCGGCGCGTCCGAGCTCGCCCGGGAGGCTGAGGCTGCTGAGGCTGTCGTTCCAGGTGTGGTTTCAAAACTGCCGGGCGCGCCATAAAAAACACACGCCGCAGCACCCCGTGCCGCCCTCCGGGGCGCCGCCGTCCCGCCTCCCCTCTGCCCTCGCCGACGACATCCACTATTCCCCGTTCAGCAGCCCCGAGCGGGCGCGCATGGTCACCCTGCACGGCTACATCGAGAGTAAGTGACGGCGACGCCCGGCCGCCGGGGCCGCGGGGGAGGAGCGCGCGTGGGCGGCGGCGGCGGGGGGAGGCCACGGAGCTCCATTGGGTGAAGCTGTGGGCTTCGCAGTGTCTCGGGGGTGGGGAGAGGGGCTGTTCCCTGGCCCTGCCTCAGAAGCAAACCTTCAACCATTCAACAAGTCCTTTCCAAGCGCTGGTTCAGTACCGGGGTCGGGGGGGACTTAGGGAAAGAGCAAGATGGGTCAAGTCCTTGTTCTGGTGGAGCTTGCATGGAAGAGTAACCAGGTAGAGAGATGAGCGTGTGTGTTCATGGCCGCGATTCCTCTAGGAAAGGTGCTGGGTGGGAGTGTGGAGATTCCTATAGGAATGGTGGGGAGGATGAGTGAGACACAAGGCGTGGGAAATAGGAGTGCCTGGTGTCAGAGGAACTGGGTGTAGGCAGGTCTGCAGCCTGACACAGGCAGCGTGTGGCATTGGGTGCATCTGGGGTTGCAGAAGGCCAGTGTGGAGGGAATACTCAGGGCTGCGAGGCCCTGGGCAAATCACCCAACCACCTTAAACCTCAGTTTCCCCATCTGTAAACTGGGACATTAATAATGCCTACCTCGTTGTGAAAATCCACTCATATCCCGTAGTTATTTTTAGAGTGCCTTTTGTATCCTGAGCACGAGGATATACCATAGAACACAATAGACCAAGGCCTGTGGCTCATGTTCCAGGGCGGGACACGGGTGGAAAGACAATAAACTAATATGGGAGGGAGGGCAGGCATGGCAGTGGGCACTGAGCACTGTGGGCAGATGGAGGGCAGTCATGTGGAGAGAACCTGGAGCAGGAACCTGGAAGAGAGAGGGTGTGGTGATGTGCATTTCAGAGGGACACACAGCCAGAAAAATAAAAGTGGCTACAATATACTCACAAACTCAAACCCTCTTTTCTGTGGCTCTGGTAAAAGGAAGAGGTCAGAGAGACGCTGCTGTTTACTGAGCCCCTGCCAGGTGCCAGGTGCTAACTATGGTTCTAAACATTAGAGATCACTGTCCCATTATACAGGTGAGGGAACCAAGGGTGGGAACCCGTATTCTTTGATGATTGAGTGTGGGCTTTGACATTAGGCTTAAGATCCCACCCCTGCCACTTCCTGGCTGTGTGACACTGGCCAGGCTTCTTAGCTTCCCTGAATACCAGTTTCCTCATCTGTAAAAGTGAAGACAATAAGAATACCTATCTCAAATCAGTGTTGTGAGCATTCAGTGAGATCATTGACTTAAGTCTTCAGCCTTTGGTAAGTGCTGGATAAGTATTAGCTGCTCTGTGATAGCGGCGGTGGTTCAGGTTGGCAGAGCTGAGGGTGCAGAGTCCTGCCCGCTGTACCAGCTGCCAGTCGAAAATTGTCTCTTTGTACTGTTCCAATTCTGAACCATCTGCTCAAGTAGGAAGAGATGGGTTTCTCCCTTTCTCTTTTACACGATGCCTTATGTTCAGGCTACACAGAGCCGGTAGGAGATCTGGTTCTTCTGTGAAAGCCACCCAGGACCAAGGGCTCTCTAGGAGCCAGGAGTTTGCCCTGCCAGTTAGCATTTGCTGTGGAGTTCGTAATGGATCTAAGGGATTCCCTTGAGAGGGGACCATGGCCTCCAGAGTCATGCCAGAACTCTGCCCTCACACACCGTAGACCAAAGATCTGCCTTTGATGTCCAGCTTGGAGCAGGAGCTGTCAAGGGTATTTGGACCTGCTGCCTCTTGCTGCGTGACTGAAGGTCCCCCTTTGCTTTGCAGTTAACTAAATCCATAGGACCCGAGTTTCCTGGACTCTTAGAGCTTAGTATCTGATTTAAAAAAAACAACAACAAAAATCTTTGGAATCGGACCCCAGAAAAACGCGCGCGTGTGCGCGCGCGCACACACACACACACACACACACAGTTTTCCAGGTCATCACAGGCTGTTCATGGACTCCTAGAACACCCCAGGTTAAGAATTCCCAATCGGATTCAACAGACGAGGGAACTTGGCCTAAGAAAGGCACAGTGACTTGTCCCAAGTTACATTCCAATTGTAAGTCTCTGGACAGGGCTCTTTTATTGTTGTTGTTACCAAAGTAGATGAAGTGCGGGGAGGAGGAAGCCATGGACTTCTCTACTGCAGTGGTAAAGAGGCTGAAACATGAGCAATTTGGGTCAGACATTAGGACGGACTTTCCCTCAAGTTTTAGAGGATAGACTAGGGTATGGAGACTTGCTCAACAAATATTTAGAGTACCTGCTGGATGCCATGCCTCATTCTAGGTAATGGAAATCCACAAAAATCTAGAAACAGGAAACAGACAGAAATTCCTGTCCTCACTAGAGCTCGCCTTCTAGTTGGCAGAGATAGGTAGTGTGGGGGTGGTTGGGTTGCAATTATTAACAGGGCGGCCAGGGAGAGCGTCATGAAGAAGGTGCCATATGAGTGCAGAGTCCTCTCAGGTGTGCTTGGAAAGCTTCGGTGATACCTGGGAGGGAGATAAGGTACAAGGCACCAAGGGAGGATCCTAATAGATGGGGTACAGCCTTGCATGTAGGAGATGTTCAATATATATTCATTTGTTTATCAGTCAGCTGGACAATTACATAGAACTTCATAGGTTATAAAGCCTTTCACATAGACTCTATGTCATAGAGCGTTGCAATCAACCGTATTGAAAATTTCCCCAGGGTCAATCAGCTGGTAAGTAGCAGAGGTGAAGGTGGTCCAGGTGGGATCCTGCATGGAGGCTGGGCATGGGCTCCAAGGCGTCCTCTCATCCACAGGTCAGGTACAGTGCGGGCAGGTGCACTGCCGGCTGCCTTACACCGCACCCCCCGTCCACCTCAAAGCCGATATGGATGGGCCGCTCTCCAACCGGGGTGAGAAGGTAAATGGAGCCAGGTTGGGTCTGGTGGGTCAGAGCCATCCTGCGGGGAATGGGTTTCTGGCAGCATCCCTCATCATTGAGCAGGCACCAGGCCTCTCTGCCCAGCACGCTCTGTGCCACCCAGGCCGTCACTCCAGCAGGGGCCAGTGTGTTCAATGTGCACAGCCCTCCTTGAAGGTCTGCACTGTCAGCCGGCCGCCTCTTTTTCCGGTTTCTGAATTTAGTTACTTTGCTAAACTTTGTGGTTCCAGAGAGGGCTCATATGACACACCACCCTGCCTCCCACCATCTTTGGTACCTCCTGCTTTCTCCTCTGTATTCCTGTCTGCTGGGAATAGCCCCAGCTTGTGAAGCCCAGGATGGCAGGCAACAAGGGACCTTGGTCAACTGGCAAGGTCTCCTTTGTGGTCTCCTGGTTTCTGGTTGTCTCCACCCTTAGGACTACATATGCAGAAGGGTGCTTCGACAGCACCGCCCAGGGGCTTGAAAGTTTTGTTTGTAAGCACTGGAAACCTTTGTTAAACCTTTTCCATAATCCATAATGGAGATGAAAGTGAATGGAGCTGCTTTGGGTGAAACGGCAGAGGGAGTTCCCCACTCCCCAAGCTCTAAGACACCTCCCACTGAGGCTGAAAGCCACTGCTTTAAGACACCTACCCCCATTTTTGAAAGGGGAAAATCAAGGCTCAGGTAGCTCAAGGTCACAGAGCTTGAATGAAAACCTGTGCAGTTACTCATTCATTTGTTCATTTATTCCCCTGACATTTTCTGTATGCTGACTGTGCCCAGGAGCCCTGCGTCAGTTGCCAAGAGCACAGAGATGAGGAAAGCATGGTCCCTGCCCCTGAGGGGGGAGCAAAGGGAGCACCTACTATGTGCTGGGCTTGCTGCTGGGCACCATGGGGGAAGGCAAATGGTATGGAGGTACAGATAACCTAGTTGAACAGATAGGTTTATAAGTAACGGGTAGTGCTCAAGACAAAATCCCACAGTACTTGGTGATGGGTGAGCGTGTCCCAGGAAGTTCCCCTGTGGGACTGCCATACTCACAATAGGAGCTGCTCCTCTGGTCACGGCAGAAACTTACACACATTGTCTGATGCCTCCCAACCCCTCTGTGGGTTTGAGGACGGCATCCGCATGGTAAAGATAAGAAAACAGAGGCCAGAGAGGCGACGACGACTTGGCCAGGGATGTAACCAGTCTGTCGGACTCCGGAGTCCATCTCGATCAGTAACCACATCCTTTCACGGAGCACTTTACAGTTTACACAGCCCTCTCTCTGACCGTGGCCCCTGGGAGGATAGTTACATTGACTCCGTTTCACACCCGCTGACACTGGGGCTCAGACAGCTGTACTGGCCCAGGGCCACAGAGAGCGTGGGAAGGGCTGGCATCCATCCTAGGACTGCCTGCCTCAGAGCTGCCCCTCGTGCAGGAGAGCATTCGCCTCACCAGACCTGGTACAGGCCTGCAGAGGCCAGCTGGCACGGCCCCGGTCCTCTGGGAATGTGTGGCTTAGGGCAAGCAGAGGGTAGCTGCAACCCAGGGTGACAGGGCACTTGAGGTGAGGGATGAACATGGCCTTCAAGGACCCAGAAGAGGGAGTGAAAGTTCTAGAGGAGAAGCAGGGGATGAGGAGAAGGGCATTCCACATTGGGAGCAGAGAACATGCTAGTCACAGAGGCATGCATGGGGGAGTCTGGACTTGAGGGACTAAGGGGTGCTTAGTGTGACTGAGGCCAGGGAAGTGTGTGTGTTGGGGGGCACAGCGGTCACATAATGATGGGCTGGACTGTTGGTGAGGGGCTCGGGTGTTGTCTGGAGGGGGTTAGCCTTGGGGGTATTCAGGGCTGCGCTCAGCTTGGAGAGGAGCCCTGGCCTTCTGGTTGCTCAGCTAAGCTTGTGGTTATGTCTGGTTCAGCCTGAAGGCGAGCCAGCCAGGGCTCTGGCAGCTTTGGCTGTAGAAGGTTTCTGGCCCCTGGGTTTGGCTGCTGAGCCAGAGCTCTCTTGCTGGGATGCGTCCCCAACTTCACATCCAGCAGCTCTGCAGAAAAATGCCCTCCCCCCTTCATGATCTTTCTCCCTCTCACTGTCAAGCCTTCCTGCCAGCTCCAGGGGGCCTTTCCTGTCCACATCTTGACAAATTCCTGAGGGCTGGTGGGCTGTGGGTGGTCAGTCGGTGCAGAACTGTATGGGCTTTCTCCCAAGTCATTCCAGGCCTGAGCCAGCCTAGCTGTAAGGAGACTTAGTGCCCCCTGGGGCAGGCCCCTGACCCCACTCGTGGAGAGCATCACTGGCCTGGCCAGGAGAACGGTCCCTGAGCATTCAGGAGTAGCCACCTCTGCCCCCCACCACATCTTCATTTGGCCACAAAAACCAGAGCCACATTTCTTCCAAATCATGGCCCCCCAGTCCCACAATTTCAGAACTTAGAAGGTGCTTAGAAATCAGGGCCGAGCTGTCACTGATAAGATGGAGAGGCTGAGGCCCACAGAGGGGAGGGGTCTTACCGGAGACTGTCCTTTAATAAGAGCCCAGAGCCAGGTGTCCCGGAGCCAGAGGAGAGCACTGCCTGAGGCCGGGTGCGTGGATGAGGCAATGGGGTGTGAGCTGAGCCAGGCAGACTCAGAATCCCAGCTCTGCCACCTCTCACTCTGAGACCTGGGCTTCTCTGAGCCTCAGTTCCTGTAGCCGCAGAATGGAGAAAAATAACAGGTCCCACAGCCAAGCTTGTTGCTGAAAGCAAATGCAGTAATGTATGTAAATAACCTAGCTCAGCCCAGCCAGTGTGTCTCAGCGGTTGAGCGTCAACCCAGGAACCAAGAGGTCTTCAGTTCAATTCCCGGTCAAGGCACATGGCCAGGTTTTGGGCTGGATCCTCAGTTGTGGGATGTGCAGTGGCAGCTGATAGATGATATTCTCTCTTATCAATGTTTCTAAGTCTCTATCCATCTAACTTCCTCTCTCTAAAGATCAGTAAAAATATTTAATGGGGAAAAAAAGAACCTAACACAGTGCCTGGTACACAGAAAGTAGCCGTAGATGGTGGTTATTGCTATGCTTTCCTCCATCTCCTCCTCACGGTAACCGATTCGGGCAAGTAACCTTCCTGATCAGAAAATGAACAGCCATATGGCTCTACTCACTTGATGTCCCAAGAACAATTAACTGTGGTCCACCTGACCCTTTACGGAGATATCACATTGACCAGACAGCCAGGAATCCTCAACCTGACCTTCAGGGAGCTGGCTGTGTCAGCAGCATGAGAAGTCGCCAGGTGCTTTGGGTGGAAGAGGAGAGGGACAGGGCCAGGCAGTCCCTGATCACTCGCCAATCACTCGCCGTGTGTCAGGTACCTGGCCTGTCTCAGCCACCTGCCTCTCGGCTTTGTGAAGACTAAGTGCACATGTAGTGCTTGGCCCGTTGTGTGGTGTGTTATAAGCATGATGACAGCTTCTGTGGTGATGGTGGAGAGGTAGAGGCGGTGTGACACAATGGAGAGAGCCCACTCTGGAGCCAGGCCTGGGCCACAGTGCTGGGTCCTCCTCCTCCTAGCTGTGGGACCTATCCGCGGCTCACTGACTTTCACCTCTCTGAGCACCAGTGCCCTCCCTCTAAAATGGAGATACCGGTGGGACACCTTCGAGGGGTTGTGATGAGGCTCCACAAATGCAGGTCAGGCGCTTTCCGCAGTGCCGGGTGCCGGATGCAGCACCCAGCAGACCTTTGCTGCTGTTCTCGTTTCTCACCGAATCCTCCCCATCCTGAGAGAGAGAGAGAGAGAGGTCTTGTCATCCCCATTTTACAGAGGAGGAAACAGGCTCAGAGAGGTGAAGTGAGTTGCCCAAGGTCCACAGCAGGTAAGTACCAGAGCCAGGATTTGAACCCAGATCTGGGCCCTGGGCCATCCGCATTCTCTATGCCTTCAAAGGACCTCTGGGGAGCTACTGGAGGGGCAGGCCCCCCGCTCAGCCACCTCCCACACCCTCCTTCCGCAGGTCATCCTTTTTCAGTACTGACGCTCCCTGCACTTGCGCATCTGTCCACGGGCACCCCACAGCTGTCCCTCAGCCGCTGAGCGCTGCCAGGAATCCACCCACCTCTGCATCCACCCCTCATCTGCCACCCCGCCTGCCACCAGCTGGGCCCCTGGGCCTGGCTGTTCTCCCCTCTCCTGCTGAGAACCAGAACCCGCCCGGAGCACCGTGGAGTCCTCCTCTTGGAAGGCAGAGCTCCCTGAAATTTGGAATCAGGGTGACAACAACAGCCCAGTTTTCCCATGTAGACAGGACTCATCTTCAACGAAGCTGATTACCATAGCAAAAGGCCGGATTGAGTTGTGCAACGCCAACAGCCTTCTAATTTACAGGTTTTCTCTCCTCCCATGTTGGCCTTTACTCACTACTTCCTTGGAACCATCTCTGAATTCTGAAAGCCGAAAACCCCCAGTGTCGTCCACTCTGTTGCTTTTGTCTGAAAAACTCTACAGTGTCTGTGGGATGTCCCCAAAGGAAAGCTTACGTTCTGGTTTTATCATTTCCATCTGTCTGGTTATGTCAAGTTAAAGAGAGAAAAGAGAACACTGACCAACCCTGAGAGGCCCAGAAGGGCAGACATGGAGGCCTGCCCAGACCAGGGGGTGGGGACAGGCAGGGGCTGGGAGGCACAAAGACACGCATTGGTTTGGAGCTTGAGGAGAAGGATGTGGCACATGGGGCTGGGAGAGGAGAGAGAAAACTCGGGGTATAAGTGGGAGACCCTCTTCCTACCTAGTTATCCAGTACATATGTATACAGATGACATCACAGGGATGGTGTATGAACTATGTGATGACATTTCCAAATGTTTGGGCAGGTTAGAATTGGGGGCCCTTTTTGGCCACTCATGGAATCCTAGTAGGGGTGCTGGGGTCACGTCTTTTTTGGGGGGACCTCTCATGGAGGGCTGGGGAACAGAGTCCAGGGAAATGGCAGTCAGAATGTTAACTCTGGACCTATATCTGAATAGAGAGAGGGTGCCCTATGCCTAGGTGAGCGTGCCAAGCCCGAGATTCCAGCTGGCCCTCTGGGCTTCCCCACCCACTGCCGAGAACAGAGGCCAGACACAGCTGTGCTCCTACCCACCCTGTCCTGCTGCAACTCTTCAACCCCAAACAAAAGGGCTTGGGCTACACAAGACCATAACTTATGTTTTCGGAGGGACACCCATTTGTCCCAAGTTTACCCTGTGATTTTACAAGTACTTGGTGTCCTGGTGCGTTTCCCACTAGAGGCTGCCAGCAAGCCTGGCTTAGTCCAAGTCCTCCTTCCCGCCCTGGTGAACCTGGTACTATGTTGCCTTTGGAAGGAGGCTCTAAGATGGGGAAATCAAGCCCCTGGCACCTATGCATCGACTGTCCCTGCTCTTTCCCAGGGCAGACTGTGCTAGTCAGTTACAGTATCCTGTGTTACTGAGTCTGGAGACGGTTTCAGAATTCAGATGTTTGAAGTTGGCACTTAACCATGAATGCCTACACAATATGTCACCCTTTCTCTGAGATCTGGAGGAAGGCAAGGCCTGGGTGCAGCCTGAGAAGGGGACCTGCTTCCTTTCCCTTCTGAAGATCGTTCCGGATGGCTCAGGGCAAAGAGAAGGCGCCACTCGGAACACGGTTAGCACAGCTGAGCTCAGAACTCATCCGGTGAACGTCTACTGGCCCTGTCCTGGGGGCTGATGGTAACAGGAGCGGAGTGGGCCTGATCCCTGGTCTTCGGGAACTTGGATTTTTGCTCCTGAGGCCTCAAAAGCAACCATGTGGTTGATGGCCAGTGGCACCTGACCCAGGGTCACCCAGTTCCCACTCCGCCTGGGGCTCCCCCGGGGTCTGTTCCTTGCGTGGATCATGTGGTCGTAGCATGTTGCAGTTCAGACATGTCTCCACTAGCCTCTTAGAGCAGCCTGGGAATGTACAGGCCATCGAGACTATTTATTTAAATACAGAAGGGGGAAAACATACACACACATACATGGAAAAAATATTGTAAGCACTTTTTTGTAAAACCAATGTTTGTTTTGTTACATACCTTTCATGTTGTGCTTTGTAAATGTCTTATTTGTGTAATAAATAAAGTTAATGCAAGTAGAAGTGCTGGCACTGAAATCCAGAACGCGATGGGATTCCATTTCTTTCCTGCTCTCTTCAAGGCTCAGGCCCCTGGACCCCAGTGCAGTCCCCTTCCTGGAAAATGGGTGCTGTTTCCCCAGTTAGTAAACTGATTGTCATAAAGGCGTGACCGTGTGCTTCTTCTCGAAGTAAGCTTTGTAGGAAAGCTGGCTGCTGTCCTCTATCCCACTCCTGGGCTGGCTCGCTCTGTGGGACCCTAAGAAGAGCCAAGCTGAGCCGACTGTGCCCTGGAGGAGCTCTTGATTTGGCAAATGCTGGGAACAGACAGATCCCACCAACGTGGTGTGAGAGCCAAAGGGATCTAATTGGATGAGGAGTTCACAGAATAACTGCAAAAGAGGTGTTGGGGGTGGGGGGCAGGGTTAGGGAGGGTGGCACAGAGGAGCCTGTTTGGAAGATGGGGGAGAATTTGATATGTTGATGTGAAGGGAGCTAGGGCTTGGACTTGGGCACAAGTCCGGGTCTCATGTTGGCCTCGCTGGGTTCCAGAACCACCACGTAATATGTAATCTGGGGAGTGAGAGAGTACCTTTCTGCTGGCTGCCGCCATCATCATCATCATCATCATCATCATCATCATCAGAACAGTTTATTCAAGCCAAAGCTCTGCAGGAGAGGAGAGGCGTGGCCTGTCTGGTGCGGAGGCTTCCCCAGCATTTCCCTCCCACATGCCAGGCGCCATGGCCCTGCGCAGTCGTCTGTAAACCTCAGCTCAGGGTGTACAAGGCCATCGCCCCTGCAGGCCCCCCCTTTATTTTATTAGTTGTTGCACCTCTCATCCCTGACCCCATCTCTGCCTCTTCCCCCTCCACCCATCTATTTGTCAGATGTAGATTTAGATATATATGTGTCTTTGAAAATAGTTTAGTTTTGTGTGTGTGTTTGCATGAATGGGTGTAATTTCTGTCTTCAAAACCCAGTTTGGAACTCCCCAGTGGAGCTCCACTCTATCATTCTACTGAGGTGGTGTTGCACCAGAGGAGAGAGGTGACCCCCACCCCCACCCAAGACCCCTCCGTGATGTAGCTGAATGGGCCCAAGCTGCCCTTTGACTCCTGACTCTGCCCCAGCATGCCACCTCTGGCTCCCTAGTTTGAGAGCCAGTTTCCTGGCTCCACCGAGTCCTCCCTGACTCCCTCTTGGGCAGCTCCTGATGAGCCAAGGGACAAGGCACAGGAACCTGCAAGATCCAGCAGCCTCTAAGGAGGGACAGCTGTACAAGGATCCAGGATTCTTGTGGCCCTAGAACATGTCACTGCTTCCTCTTCTGGCTGTCAGCTGGCATGCGATCTCTGGGGGGGTGATACATTATTCTTTAAAGCAAGCACTCATTGAATACCTGCTAAGTGCCAGCTCCTTAGATTATCTCATTCAGTCCACACAGCTACCCTATTGTTTTCAGCATCATTATACCCTTTTCACTGATGACGAAAAGGCTCAGAGAAGTGAAGTGACTTGCCCAAAGTTACATGATACCTGTGGTTGAGCTGGGATTTACATATAGGTGTGCATGATGCTGAAGCTGCATTTGTTCTATAGCACCACACTGATTCTGTGCTCTGCCAGAATGGAGCAGCTGCCAGAGGGAGAGAGAGCCCTCGGGTAATCATTCCTGGGCCTACCCAAAGGTACCAGCTGGGAGTCTGGGCACAGCCATCCCATTCTATTGCCCTGTGCGACCAAGACTGGTAAGTCAGGCAACTCAGTATAATAAAAAGAATCCTTGTCTTCAGAAGGACTTGGATTCAAATGCTGGTGACCTGGGGTAAGTCACTCAGTCTCTCTGAACCTCAGATTCCCTCTCTTGAAGGCTGTAGTGAGGAGCAGAGATAATACACACACATACTACCTGCACACATTAGTATGTTGCTCTGTCAATTACATATATCTATTATTGTAAGGTGATAGTTCTCAAACCTCCACGTGCATAGGGAATACGAGGAAGTGCAAATGGCTAGACCCCATTCCCAGAGATTCGGATTGGCAGGAATATGTAGTCCACAGATTTGACCAGGTGATTCTGATGCAGGTGAAATGAGGATCCTGTTCCAAGAAATAGTTTAAGTACACTGGAGCCACTAACTGCAGAAAGCCTTTATTCCCGAGTCAAGTTCAGGTTCTTAACTACAGCCTGCCACCAGGGCCAGCCGATGCCAGTAGAGCAGAGGGAAGCCTCTGGCCGAGGTAGCCACCTCACAGCAGAGCTCACAGCGTGGGCCTGTGACCCACAAACTCGTCCCAGCCCTTCCGACACGTCCGGATAATCCACTCATGCTCATCATCATCTGCAAGGGAAGAGGAAGAACAGGTCATCACGGGGGCTCACAGTGTGTGTGTGGGTGAATTCCAGCGCCCCGGGGTGGCCTTGGGAAGGAACAGACCTTTCACTATCAGTGGATCCTTCAGTTGCCCGTGAGTGCCTGGCCTTGGGGGAATTGAACACAAAAGGGTTTATAGCTGAGGGATGCTGCTGATGGAGGTAGGAATGACATTGTCTGACCACTCTAAGCTGGGCAGCCTAACAGGTACTCACAGGGCAGCTCGCTCCGGCATCTGCCCAGTTTGACATCCACAAACAGCACCCCCAGGACGGTCCAGGTCCTGCTGGCAGTACAGGGAGCCAGAGCTTGCAAGTACCTGTGGTTCCCAGGGGGCTGACACCCTGTTTACTCAGATCCTTCCAGTGGGCAATGAAGAGCATCTGATGTTCGTGAAGGCCCGACGTGTATTTATCTCTTAACTTAATCCTGTGACCAAATGACTGCAACGACCCCACCGTTCTGCACATGGACAAACGGGCTCAGAAAAGTCAAGCCACTTGTCCACAGCCAGTGTCAGTGTGCGGAAAGCCCGAACTCCAACCTCGAGCTGTTTGACTACAAGGCCTGACCTGTTCTCTAAACCTGAGAGCGCGCTGAGCGTAACCCGTTCTTCAGCCCACAGCCCACCACCGTCATCTCTCTATTCCAGGCCCCTCTGCAGACTGACTTGATTTTTATTTTTCCCCTTATCCCCTCGCCCCCAACCAGCCCCAGCCCCTCCCCATCCGTGACAGAGACTCGAATAGTGGGATATGTACCCCTAAATATGCATGCAGGTCTGTACAATATGTACGTTTGTTTTGTGTGCGTATGTGGTTTTAATTTACACAAATGGCATTGTGCTGTGCATTTCATTGTCTTCATTTTTTCACTCAGAGGTACATTTTCAAGATCTGTTCTTGTAGCTACACATACATCTAGCTTGTTGCTTCTTGTGCTTATGCTGCTGCATCGGCTCTGATCCTGGTGACCCTGTGAATGAGTGAGGGCCACACTGCCCTGTCCCAGCAGTCCTGCTCGGCTCCTGTAGATTCACACCTATGGCTTCTTTCACAGAGCCAGTCCATCTCATATTTGTCTTCCTCTTTTCCTGCTGTCTTCTGCTTTTCCCAGTAGGATTGTCTTTTCCAAAGAACCCTGCCTTCTCATGATGTGTCTGACAGGACAGCTTCAGGTTTGTCATTTCTGCTTCCAGCGATGCTTTAGGCTTCATTTGCCCCAGGACCCACTGCTCACCAGCGCTCCCCTACAACACTGTATTTCAAATGAATCATTTTTTTTTTCCTGTCAGTCTTCCCCACTGTCCATCTTTTGCTTCTGTACATAGTAATTGGGAATGTGAGGGGGTGGATGATCTTAGCCTTGGTCTCTAATGACACATCGTTGCTCTTGGTGATCTTTCTTAATTCTTCCATTGCATGGCTTTTTTTTTTTTTTTTTTTTTTTTTTTTTTTTTTTTTTAAAGTGCTGCCTAATATTCCACAGTGGACTTCCATCATGTGTTGTTATCCATCCTCCCAGTGTTGGACATGTAAGTTGCCCCCGGCTTCCGTTACCAGGAGTAATGTTGGGACAAGCGTTCTTCGGCACACCCCTTCATGGACACGTGGGAGAACTTCTCTGGGCTACACTCCATGAGAAGGGTCATCGAATCTTACATGTGCTTCCTTCTCCACGTTCCCAACTAAACCCTAGTACCACCAAGCTGTCTGCCTGCTGGCCCCCCCTCATCCCTGCTTCCCCCTGTGCCTGGCCCTGGGGACAGAGAGAAGCAGCCCAAACCCCTGCCCTCAAGCAGTTCTCAGGGCTACAGCTCTTGCCTAAGAGAGGGAGGAGAGGACCAGCTATCTTCCTTGAGTGACAAATGGCGGTAGCTGGAGAACCAGGGGACTCCCTGAGAGCAAGACACAAAATTCCTGCCCTCAGAATCAGATCCCCCTGCCCACCGTCCTCTGCTGTGGAAGCGCCATGTCCAAGATCAGGGAGAAAGCGGCATACCGACAGCCTTCTGTGTGCTTTGTGCTTTACAAACACCTGATCTCACTGATTCTGTGACCGCCCAATAGGGCAGGAGAGATGCCCCCCATTTTACAGAGGGGATGAGCCTCGTCCCAGGTCTGCATCCACTGGAATTCAAACCAAGGCTCATCAGCCTCCAAAGCCTGACTCCCCGCTCCAAGGCAGAAGTGACAGTGACGGTGTCCCCACCCCCACTGTTTCTTCACGGGTGGCCTAAGGGGAAGGCTGGCTGCCCCGCATGCTTGGAAGAATACCCTAAGCAGTTAGGGGGCCTCAGTTTCCCCTGGGGAGGCTGCCTGGGAATCTGAGAGCGGCTGCCAACCCCGGGGTGGGGGTGGGGGTGGGGGTGGGGATGGGGTGGGGGGAGAGTGGCGGCACACAAGGAGTTAAGCGCTGGTGAAGCCCACTTTTGCCACCACACGGAGCAGCCTGGTTGGTAATTACAGTTCTGAAGTCTCCGGGCTATTCGAATCAGTGCAGCTGCAACCTCTTCAGTGGTAACCCCTGAAACCAGACAAACCGGGCGCTTTGTGCGGAACCAGTCCTCGGCCCCTCCCTGATCGTTACAAATTGACAGCAATGGACTTAACAGCCCTCTTCACTACCCCTTTCACTCTCTACCTGGCGGCACAGCCACCAATTTGAATCGCAGATGCCTCCCCTCCCGGCAGCTGCTCACCAACCCTCCCTCCACCGCCCTGGCCCGCAGAGGCTCCGGGCCCTGCCACGCCAGGGTGAGGCATCCCGAGCACATTTCATCAATATTTAAAATGGAATTAAACCTGCCGCTTTGATTAATGCCTCCCAGATCCCGGGAGTTGTGATTACTATTTTGCGAACTGCAATTGTTGGAATATGTTAATATGATTGTCTGAGAACATCTTCACCTTCTCAGATAATTTCTCCCCTTTTGGGCAGGAGGGGGGAGGAGAGGAGAAAAAATGATGGGGAAAAACACCCCACAAACTCTTTAATCAATTGTAAATTATTACCCTTGGCACATTTGCTGGTGGTTCAAAGGGAGGCGAAGGGAGATTTCTGGTTTTGTGCATTTATTTTGAAAAGTTTTGGCCCCCTGGTCAGCCCAAATATTCCACTTTGGGACACTATCCTGAGGGAATAATCTATTTCGAATCAAGAAAACTGAAATAAGCTGCATTTGTAAAAACAGCTGAGTGATTACTTTGTCATATATTCATTCATTTAACAAATTATTTCCAAATACCAACGATGTGCTAGGCATCGAGTTAAATTGGGGAGCTGGTGGAGGAGGGGGACACTGAGTCACATTAGGGGATATTTAGCAGCAGTTGAAAATATATGGCTATGAAGTCTGTAGTGCAACATAGGAAAATGTTTTTATATGATAAATGAAAGGTGGGAAGAAGCAAGACACAAAATTACACAGCATAATCTGTGTAAAAACTGTGCACAAGAGAAAAATTAAAAATAATAAACTGAATGTGACTAATAGTCAGCTCTGAGCAGTAGGACTAGAAAGATTTATTTTTGGTAGTTTCAAGTCTCTCATTAAAGTGTTTCGACAATAGGAAAAAAATAAAAATAATCATTGGCTTTTTATTCCTGCTCTCCAACTAAATGCCTTGGTAATGCACTGTAGTAATTGAAATAAAATATCTGTAGGTTTCTCGAAATACCAATAGGGTGCTTGAACTTCTAAACAGTACAAAGACCCAGCAAAAAATGTTGATAACGCAAAAAAACCCAGAGACTAGGCAAATCTTCTATGTAGAAGAAGTCCAAGTGGTTTACGGGATTGTGCTACCTTCAAGGAGATGGCACATAACCCCACTGCTTCCGTGTGGGCTGCATAGCGACCTCCTCCCAAAGAGGACCCTCGAGAAAGCGAGTGGCAACCATTACAGGGAGAAACCTGGCAGGCGCACTCCAGCCAGGTGGTCAAGGGCAACACCAACAGTGATTGGTCGTACAGACAGTGTGTAGCCTGGATCTGACGTGATGCAAATGGCGCTTTCTCTCTATAGTCCCAAGGCTTGACTCCGACATTCTCCAAGTTTAGATCTGACTGTATTGGGGGCAGAAATATTTCTCTGTCTCCTTCTGCAGCTTTAGGAGTGACCTTGCTGCCACCTGCATATGCCCTCCTCCCACCTCCCACCCAATGGCTCTCACCAATCACTAGGAGAAACGGGCTTCTTACAGAGAAGAAAAGGAACCTGCTGCAGGAGACACCCCAAACCTGACCACGGGCTCCCCTCGGAGAAGCCTTCCCTGGAGAGGCTCTCCACTCCTCTGCCTGGGCTTCAGGGCCCTCCAGACCCTCCTGCTCCTGAGCCTGCCGCCCTCCCCCAACCTCCTCACACTGTAAAATGCAGCCACCTTAAGGTCTGCAGTTGCCCGTGGGTACATGCTCACCAGCGCCTCTGGGCCTTTGTCCATGCTGTTCCTCATTGGGGAACACCCTTCCTTTCAGACCCGGTTCAGGTGGAAGGCCTCTAGTATCTGGGCCTTAGTGTGTTTGTAAGGAAAGACCTAAGCGAGAGTGTAACAATTGTGGTATGTTTTACACATGTCCCCTTGACAAACAAATGCTTTTAACATAAGCAACCAAATGTGATATAAGAGTGTTATTTCAGTATTTCTTTCAAAGAAGTATAAGTCCACATTAGAGGCCATGTGACTGCCGGGAAAGGAGGTGTGAATTTAGAGTTGCCTGATACACGTGATTTTCTTTTAGTCCTGTCACAATCCAAACTGAAGGACCCTCATGAATGTGTGTGGCTGCGGCCCTGCCCTCCTGGCTGTCCTCTGCCCCCATGGGTCCTGCTCGGATGTCACCTTCCCTGACCCAGGCCAACGTCATGCTGTCAATCACAGTCACCGCCACCAGCCCGGGGCAGCCACATCTGATTCACTTCAGGTCTTCAGGCCTCAGCACAGGTCTGGTACTTAAAATGTACCTAATAAACATATGATGAATGTACTTTATCCATTTGGGGACATAAAAGCAATAGGCCTATTACCCTGTGGGATTTGGACAAAGGGGGAAGAATTTCTTCTCCTCCCTCAGCAAACGGAGCTCCTGAGGGCAGAGCACATGCCAGGGCCGCCAGCTGCTGTTTCCTTCTCTGACCTGAGGCCATGGATTGAGCAGCCCAATCGCACCAGGAGGACGGGTTGTCTGGGTTCATACCTGGGCGCCAACCACACTCAGAAAGCTCAAAGCCCTGGCGGGCCTGGGGCCTGCCTCACAGTGAGGGTGGGAGGGGCAGGCCAGCGCAGGCCACTGCGCGGGGCCCAGGTCACCCAGGGTGTCATTAGTGCAGTCTGCAGGTCAGTGGGCCGGTGGGGAAGGAGAGTCTGAAAATCTCACAACAGATGCGAGGCAATATTGGCCCCTAGCTGGGAGGCAGCGTGGCATGATGGGTAAGAGCCCAGGCTTGGAGCCCGTCTTTGGGTCTCTTCCTCATCTATGAAGGAGCCTGCCTGGAAGGTTTCTTGTGAGGAGCAAGTGAGATCATTCCTCAGAAGTACCCAGCACAGTGCGTGGTGATCAGGGAATGTTCCAGACTAGAAACAAAGGCAAAGGTTGTCTCTGCAACGTAGACGTCAGGGCCCGCGTGACAGCACAGCACGGCCTGGGAGTTCTGCGTCCTACTGAGCCCCCGTTGCCACTTTCTTGGTGACTTTAGACAAATCACTCTCCCTCTCTGAGCCGGGCTCCCTGTCTCTATGGGGGCTTTAACCAGCCTCCCGCAGAGGGCAGTGAGGACTGGTCAGGATGGATAACACGAGGGGGGCACTCAGGAAGTGGGAGCTAGGATCACCATTTTGATGGGTGCCTTCAAGGGTAAGATCTTGAGGGACTCGTCAGAGCACCCCTGGGACTTCTGGTTCCTTGTGGGGAAGGAGGAGACCTTTACACAAGGATCATCACCCTAAGGATGAAGAGCGGCAGCTCAGCTAATGGTTTTTGTTCAAAGCAAGGTGGGCAGGCTGGGGCAGGCAAGCCCAGAGAGGGCAAATGGGCGGGTTCAAGTTCATGGGACCCACAAGCTGAATCTGCTACCTCATGGCACGCCTTTGAGTCAGGCACGCCTGCGGTCAGCAGGGCTATGCAGCCCCCACCCTGGGGGTGCGGGGTGGGTGGGGCAGAAAAGGGAGGACGCCTAGATGAAACAAGACGTCTGGCTTTGGGGGAAGGGCAGAGCTCACGCTGCCCAAGCTCCTAGGAGGCGCCCAGCTCTGTGGGCAGAGGGTCATGTCTGTCCTCTCCTCGGTGAGTGAGATGGGGTTGTCCCCATTTCAGATGAGGAAACTGAGGCTTAGAGGGTGAATCAATTCACCCACCTCATTCCACCAGGGCAGAAAGTGTGCAGGTGCAAAATCCACACTCCGTGAGTCTGTGCATGGGCACAGACGGACATGTTTCCAAATGAGTGAACGCGAGTGAGAACCTGCGGGTGGTGCGTGTGCAAGTGTGAGTAGGTGTGTACTGTGAGTGTGCAAGTGGTGATACTGAGGTGAAGTGGAGAAAGTGTGACACGCAGTGTGTGGCTGGCCTGGGCAGTGTGTGAGTGCCTGAAGTCTGAGCATGTGTGTGATCAGATGCTGAGGGAGGAGGGACATCCAACCCGCAGAGATGGCTCAGTGCTCATCCAAACTGCCAGGCAGGACAGGCTCTGGGGAAGGAGGCTGTGGCGTGGGGGCTGCACTCTTGTCCTGGGGTCAAGACCTCTGTGTGAACCATGGCTCCACGCCAGCATGGGAGGTACACCGCAGACAGGTGCCCGACCCAAAAGCCGGGCCACACCCTCTGTGCAAATGCAGGGCTACGTGAGCTGGTGGGGCGAGGTCAGGCCCTGAGAGGGACCAGGGCCTGGAGTGAGGGTGGCCACACCCTCGTCACAACTCCTGACAAGAAAGAAGCTTTGAACTTTGCTGGCAGTGGTGGTGGCCAGAGGCCAAGGCCACAGCATCACCAATATTGGCTGGGTTTGTGGTCTAGGCACAGCCTGCAAAAAAAAAAAAGGGGGGGGGGGGAAAGAGGGGCTGCTCTTGCTTTTCCCTGCAGAGGAGCATCCTCTGGGTGTGGCGGGTGAAAGGTGGATTAGCCCCGGCTGCTTCGCCCACTGGGAATGAGAAGTGCAGGGTGTAGCACCCACAAGTTTTTCAAGGCCTGTGCAAATATAAGAGGCTTGGGAAAATGATTGGCTCCAAAATTAAAAGCTGAACTTAATGTTATAATTAATGCATTCAGGCTTAATTAATTATTAAATTTAGAAATCAAAACTATTTTATTACACTTGAAACCAATTTGTAGGCTTGGTTTCCTTGTTGTTGTTTTTTTTTAAGAATTCTCCAGTGTGCACTTGGCTCTTCAGAAGTCACAGCCGGATGTTAAAGTCTGGTGGTCACACAATTTACCAAGCAAAGTTTAAAAAACCCTTTCGAAGTGTTAAAGCAAAAAGTCACATTTAACGTGGTAGTGTGGATATGTGTTGTTTAAAAACGTTGAAACGATTGGGGAGTGGCCTCCAAGGTCAGACCCAGGGCTGGATTAGGGCTGTGGCTGGGGAGGGCTGAGTCTGGGCGAGGACCATGGCTACCCGGTAGTAGGAGCCACTTCCATGTCCAGGTGCCGTGCCCTGCCCTCGGCAGGCCTGACCTCACGCAGTCCTCATAAACCCCTCCGTCACAGGCACAGCTCGGGCAGCCCCAGACGGGAGCTTTAGGACCTTCAGTTGATGGGTAAAGGAAAAAGTGTGCATCGTCATGACGACCCTTGGGAGTCTCTTAGGAAGTGTCTGTGCAGTCATCTCATTGAATCCAGTGTTCTGACATTGTTGGAACAGTTATTTCTGTGAATGAGGTCCAGATGCAGACCACATACATATCCTCAAATATTAGAGTCATCTTGAGTGTGGCAAGGTGCTCACGTGACAGGAGGCATAGAGGGCCCAAGACCAACTGAGCCATGTCTCCCCCATTCACTCAAGAGCAAGTGTGTGCTGAGCCGAGGGAGGGGGGGATACGGCGGGGGGCGGGGGGGGGGGAAGTGGGCGGAACAAGGGGGAATGAGATCACATCACCAACATCAGCACCACTGTTGCTATTCTGCTTGCTTCCCCGATCCCCACTGTTATTTTTCAAGCACTCATAACTGAATTTGCATGCCCTAAACACACTCATGATGCCACTGCACACAGGCAGCTCTGGGGGCAACGTACCGGGGCCAAGGTCACTCGCTTGGCCTGACTCTGACCTCTGCTCCCTTCTGTCCCTGCTCTCCAGCTGGGTGTGGATGATGGACCGAAGGGCAGAGACCTGGCTGTTGGGACCTCTGTCTTCCTGCTGGCAGAAGCTGAGGGCTGAATTAAGGCTGGGGCAGTGAGACATTGGAGCTCCGTGAAGGTCTGTGTCTGGGGAGACCCAGAACAATGCTGAGGGTTGGAGAGAGAGCGAACACCCGCAGGCCTCCAGTCCAGTCTTTGAATCAGAAGCAGGTGGGTGGAGGTCAGAGGGCAGTTTGTCAAGGTGACACTGGCTCCTCCCTTTGGAGCACAGAGTTAAGGAAGCCAGCACCCCCACACCAGGTGTAAATAATGGCAACTGTGATCGCTGATGTGCACTCAGCTCCTCATGGACCAGGCACGGCTCTCGCTGTGCCCCCTGCATCATCTCAGTGATGCTCACCACAGCTAGGAAGGCCCTAGGTTCTACCCCCATTTTTCAGATGAGGAAACAGAGGCTCAGAGAAGTTAAGAGACTCCCTCAAGGTCACACAGCTGGCAAATGGCAGATCTGGCTGTCTCTAAAGCCGGCCCCTAACCACGCCTGCTTCTCCTGCCCTGAGGTCTAGCAGGGCTCTCAGCCAACTGCCTTGACTCCCAGAGTTTTGGCTGAGGAAGAGAGGTGTGACTTCTGCCCCTGCGCTCCGGCCTGGCATTCTCCTGTGACTTCTGAGATGACTGCACGGGCACTTCCTAAGAGACTGCAGTGCTGGCCTGGGTGGACTCCAGCCACGGAAGGGGAAGCTGCGTCCTCTGGATGCCTCTAGGAGGCTGCTATAGGGGGAGGGGCTGTTACCAGAATCCGATGGGCACAGGATGGAAGGGGAATTTCCAGGAGGGCAAGGGGCAATTCCCGAAGGTCAGGCAGGGAGAGGCAGCGAGCTGGGGCAGGTGGTTATTCCTGGAGCAGGGATCCCGGAGGGGCTGATTCCAAGCTCTGTGGGCAGAATTCTCTCTGTGGGTTCAAGTGCACTTCTCTGGGGAGGCCCACAGCGCTGCCTAGATTCTCAAAGGGGGTCGTGACCCAGAAGAGGCCACAGCACATCCTGTTGGTTCAGAGCATGGCCTCTGGTGTCAGGGAGACCTGTGTCCAATGCCAGTTCCTCCTTTCAGTAGCTGCACCCGCCGGTAAATAACTTACTCTTTGATCCTCAGTTTCCCCCTCAGCCTGAGGGATAGTGATAGATTCCTGGGAGGACTGGGAAGGGAATGAGTCCCTGGCACCATGGAGGTACTCATCCTCTTCCTTTGTACCCGCTTTGCTCGTCGCCGATGCCCAAGCATGCTGGCGGGAGGTGTGAGCTGTGCGGGCATTTTACTTGGCAGTTACAAGTGGGATATTATCCCTCACAAAGCCTTCATTATGGCGCCGCTAACAATACCACAGATAAGGCAGGGACGCTCCTGCCTGCCAGCCTCCAGGTGATTATACATTTAGGTAAATTGCCTTTTGTCTTGCTGAGAGATGACAGCGGGAGGGGCTGTGCGGGAGACTCACTGCCCCCCTCCCCCCCCCACTACCCACAAGGGAAGCCTAGAGACAGACAGGTTTGCAGGAGGAGGCCTGGCTGGCGGTGGGAAAGCGGGGCCCACGCCACGGCCGCGGTCCCGCGGGCAGGCTGTGTAAGGTCAGGCCGGTGTTTTTTCCTCTCTGGGTCCCCAGTTTCTCACCCACCAGGTGAAGGCAGTGGCTTCAAGATGAAAGGAGTCTGGGTTTGTTGGTGGCATGGGAAGACCTTCTTTTTCTTTGGCTGGTTTGAGCAATAAAGTCGGCAGAGATCTCTAGAGTAAGGTGACCAGACGTCCCGATTTTGGCGGGACAGTCCCGATTTTTAACAATTTGTCCCGCATCCCGCAGTGTTTTAAAAAAGTCCCAATCTTTAAAAAAAAATTGGGACTTTTTTTGAAACACTGCGGGACACGGGACAAATTGTTAAAAAACTGAACATCTGGTCACCTTACTCTAGAGAGAAAGAGTGCCCTATGGCCATCTTATCGTCCTGGGGTCTTTTTGTAGGTCTGGGCTATCAGGAAGGTGTTCCCTCTGGTCTTTCTTTCATTAGTAAACTACAGCTTCTTGTTCAGAACCAGCTAAACGTCATCTTCAGTTCTGAGTCAACTGGACCTGCGTTCCAAGGCCAGCTCTGCCGCCTATAACCTGTGTGACCCTGGGCAGCGCATTTCACCCCACCTCCGTTCTGTCGTCTGTACGGTGGAAACGCTGTGATCAGGACCACTAGTTCACAGCACAGCCATGAGGACTGGGTGAAACCAAGTTAAATAAAAGATGGGAAGTGCTCAAGCCAGGGCCTGGGACATAGTTAGTACTCAGTAATGCTGACGGTTAAGCTGTCCTGCTTTGTCACCTGCATAAACTATGGGCACCTCTGAGTATTAACAGAACCATTTCTTCACTCCCATGCTAACGGCTGCATTGCATCTGATGCTAAGAACATACCATCTATTATTCAATCAGTTCCCTCCTGTTGGGCATTTGGGATATTTCTGGTTTTCAACTGTTTAAATAATCCCGGAGAAACTTCAGAGGGCCACGTGCTCTTTCATTTCTAGGGGTTCACTCTACAGCTTCTCTCCGGCTGGATGGGAGCAGAGACATGCCACTGTCTGGGAGCACCACGCCCTGCCTCTGTGGACAGACGATCCTGGAGCTGGCCTGGCCAAGAGGGAAGAGGAAAACCTCTCGGAGCAGGGGATCCCACTTCCTGCCAAATTTCCTTGGGAAATTCTTTAACCCCACGGACCCTACTTCCTCATTGGTCAGGCAGGGATCATGCCAATATTCCCTTCCCCCTTAGCTGAGTGTCCCGGGCCTGGCAAATGCTCAGTCAGAGTTGACTCTCACCACATGGTGATCTTCATCCTCCTTCTGCATCTGTCCTCACCTGGTGAAGCTGGAGTTACCTCCCGAAGACAGCAAATCACACAGGCCACGGGGTCCCTGTTGGGACCCCAATTCACACCCTTTCTTCCCATTGTCCATTTAACTGAGCACACATTCAAATGAGGCTTGCGGTTTGATTTTAAATTCTGTCTGGAACCCACAGGTTCAGGCACAGAGGGGCCCTCTCTGCAAGTAATCACCCGTATGTGATATTTTTAAGAAGCCAAATCCATTGTTTCTGATTGAAGGAAAGTTGGTGCTATTTTGAAGAGAAGCACGATTAAGATTAAGCGGTGGCGTTATCTCTTTAACCATCGAATTACACGCTGTTTGAGAGATTTGTGAGCTCTAGGACATTTGCCAGATGTGCTTGATTCGACATTTCAGACAACAAAGGGGATAATGTTGGTGGGAATCTTAACGGCATTTCTGATGATCAGGATATTCTTTGAGGCTGGTACTGAGACCTTTCGGGAAAGAATCTCAGCTTTTACATAAACTAATTTGGGATGCTCACTCGCTGTCTTCCACAAAGCAAATTTAGTTCATTGTTAGCTGTATATGTTAAAATGGTTATGAGGGTTTTTTTTTTTCCTTTGAATATTAATAATGTGCCTTTCAGCTGAGACACTCGCCTGGGGTGTCATTAATTGCGGGGAGGGAGGAAGGATTAGTGGTGCAGTTATTCTGTAAGTGATTTCTGCTAGTAGCATTGAGGCAAGCAGCAGCTACATGAAGAGATGTGTGTGCAAGCTGCCAGCAGCTCTGGCTGAGCCTTCCTGGGAGGAATGAAAGTGGGGGGTGGGGGGTGTGCACAGAGGGGAAAGGGGCAGAGTCCATCTCTCAATTTCCCACCATATTAAAGGTAATTATCCCACATACTCTAAGTGCTTCCTGATTGGCCTGCAATGTGTAAAGGACCCTTTATAAAATAAGATAGCATTTCGGTTTGGGAACTGCATGGTGTTTTTATCTTACGACTCTAAAATGGACCTCTGCATTCATTTAGGAACATTGCTGTGCCAGGATCTGTGTGTGGTGGAGGAACAACTGTGAATGAGTTGTGTCTAGGAGCGGAGATAGCTGAGGAAAAAAATAAACTACAGAACACGGCTGACAAGGAGAATGATAAGAACAGAGTTGGGACCAAGTTGGGTTCGATTCTGACTGTCACCAGCCGTGTGATGGGGAGCAGGTTACTAACCTATCTGGGACCAGGTGTCCTCACTGCAGATAACCCGCTGGGATGGTAGAAAAAAGCAGAGATAAGTAGGTAAGGTGCTTAGCAAAGGCCAGGCAAGGATCCCACGGGGGACCATTCCTTTCCCTGCTTCATTTCCCTGAGCTGTGGATGGGAGGTGCTGGTTTGAGACCTCTGATGGCTTAAGCTTTCAAGCTTTTTGAGGTGCAGAGAACTATACAGTCATGTGCTGTAAAACAACCATGAACCACATATTCAATGGTGGTCCCATAAGATTACATAATGGGGCTGAAAAATTCCCATTGCTTAGTGACAACATAGCCGGTGTAAAAGGTCGCAGTGCAACACATTCCTCATGTGTTTGCGGCGATGCTGGTGGAAACACACCTGCGCTAATTGTATAAAAGTATAGCAGGTACAGTTATGTATGGTATGTAATTCTTGATAATGATAATAATGACTGTGTTACTGGCTTATGTATTTACTATAGTTCTTAACATTATTTTAGAGTGTACTCATACACCTCATGTTTACCATGTCTCTTGATTGCATTATTTTCTCCTGTGACTGATTCAATCTGCATTGTTTTGTACAGTGACATGCTGTACAGGCCTGTAGCCTGGGAGCAATAGGTTATACTATACGGCCTGTGTGGTGGGCTAGACCATCTAGGTGTGTGTACGTGCACTTTGCAATGTTGGCACAACAATGAAATCACCTAACAATGCGTTTCTCGGAATGTATTCCCTATTGTTAAGTGGCACATGGCTAGGATGGGCTGTTTTTATTACTCAAAATAATGCGTTGCTTATTATGTGCCCGGGGCTGAATTTTATATGATTTGTTGAAGAATAAAGGTCCTCTGCCCCCTTTCCTGCTTTCATAATCAGCTCTGAGTCATGAGACCTGGGTGAGGTGCCAGGGACCCAGGGATGAATCGGACATAGTCATATAATCTCTGCCTTCAGGAAGCTCCCACTCAC
The DNA here is from genome assembly GCF_964339955.1 of Pipistrellus hanaki. NCBI lineage: Eukaryota > Metazoa > Chordata > Mammalia > Chiroptera > Vespertilionidae > Pipistrellus > Pipistrellus hanaki. Next base: position 14,273,646 of record NC_140513.1, on the reverse strand, counting down.
GTGGGGGCGATGAGCAAATAAAGCCACTCTGTCACAGGCTAAGCGCCATTAGTGAGGTTGTGGGGCACAGCGAAGACACACCTAACCCAGACAGAAGGGTGGAGGAGGGAGGAAGGAGGACAGATTGGTTAGGGAAGGCTGCCTAGAACAATGGCCTATCAATGCTGGCCCTGGCCCTTGGGGTTGTGAAATCAATTTTGCAGATAGCAACCAGCACTTTAAAAAATTAAATAAAATAGAAAATATCATAGTATATCACATGTAGAAAGAATACATGCATATGTCTGTATGTGTACTGAGCCATGATATAAATCTTTCCTCACTGCCAGCCAGGGTCTAAAGGTTTGAGAGTCGCAATCCCAGAGAATTCTTGCCTGCCTGATCGGCGACATCTGACACATTGTAGGCACTCAAAGACGCTTTGATGAGTGGAGGGATGGATTTCAATCCTCTCAGCAATCCGGCAAGCAGGAACCATCCTCCCCAGTAAGAAAGGCATTCTTGAGAACCCAGACCTAGCAAACCCTGACTGGTCAGGCGTGCTTGCAGTTTGCAGCTTAGCAGTCCCGCGCTTTCCAGTCTGGCCTAAAGCAAGCTTCTCTGTCTGGGAAAGAAGCTCAGGCAGTTCCGAGAGGCTCCACGGGCAAGCAACCCTTCTTGGTGCCCCACCAAGGTGGCATGTGCTCAGGCCACTGTGTTTACTCTGGGTTGGCCTCAGTCACCTGCCTTAGACCTGCATGGTCAGCACCCTTGTGCCTCCAGGATGCCAACAGGAAGTACTATTTATGGGGACAGACCCGAATGCAGGAGAGAAAGGTCCTGGGGGAAACAGAAGATGGACAGAAGCCCGAATCAGTCCCTGGCAGGGTGAGTCAAGGCTAATGACTAGGTGGCACTCACAGAGACTTCCTTTTAGTGGTTTTCCAGGACACTCCAACCTTGATTTGTCCTATAATATCAGGACCAAAATATCCCTTGGCTGCCTTTCTCCTCCATCATAGACTCTTCAGGTTGGGAGGACCCTAGAAATTACCCACCCAAAGCCCTCATTTTACAAAACAGAAGAGAAAGGGGTCCAGAGAGGGAAAGCATTGACCCAGGGTGAGCCAGCAAGGGTCAGGGTGGGGAATGGAGGGGGTAGGGGGATGACCTTAAACCCAGGTCTCAAACCCAGGGGTATGGGGTCATTCAGATGTCCCTTTCTTGATATCTTGCCAGAAGGATCTCCTATCCAATTTTATCCCCTTTGTCCTCTTCTCTATATGTAACCACAGAAACCTTTCTAAAGGGTAAATCAGTTACTTCCTACCTGCCTGAAACCTTCCCTTGCTCCCCACTGCCCTTCAAATGCAAAGACACCCACAATCTTTCCTATTGTCCTCACCCTTCCCACGTCTCGGGCTCCTTCCCTTGCTCTTTTTCCTGACACATTGCTGTCTCACCTCCAGGAGAGATGTGCCCCTAGAAGTGCAGGGTTCTCCCCCATCTCTCCTTTCACGTGCTGGCCCCTCTGCCTTTAACACTCTCCCCAACCCGGCTGCACTTGTCTGCTCGTATTTAGGTTGCACATTAGATCTTGCTTTTCTTGCAGGCCTCCTGGGTTAAGTATCCCTGCTAGCTTCTCTTGCCAGCAACTTGGTGTTGTTATGATCCATTTTACTGTCAGTTTCTCCTGCTTCCTGACAGAAGAGGCCAAGCTGCTGCTATCACCTTCATGCAGAATACAAAGCCATGGCAACTGTTCAGTAAGTATCTGTTGACCAGACAATCATCAATGTCTGTCCTTCTCCAAACTTCCTAAGAATGGCCTTCCCTTCCCATGATGCAATTTTAAGACTTATTTTTTTTTAGAGCAATTCTGGGTTCACAATAAAATTGAGATGAAGTTGCGGAGGTTTCCCATGTACCTCTTGTATCACACATGCAGAGTCTCCACCATGACCAACATCCCCCACCGGAGCTGTACATTTGTTACAACTGATGGACCTATGTTGGCAGATCACAAGTACCCAAAGTCCATAGTTTATATTAGGGTTCACTCTTGGTGTTGTACATTCCATGGGTTTGAATAAATATACTGTATAATGGCATGCATCCATCATTATAGTATTCAGAGTAATTTCAGTGTCCTAAAAATCCCTGTGCTCTGCCTGTTCATCCCCCTAAATGCTTTTTAAAGTTTATCATTAAGCATAGCTTTTGTCCACAGGATTCTCGGAACACAAATTCTGATTTCCCAGCCACACCTAATTTTTACATGCCTCTGTGTCTTTGTACATGCTGTTCCCTCTGCCTGAAATATCCTTCCAAAATATTCCTGTTTATGAACTCCTTACTCATCTTTAAGACCCATCACTTCTGGCACCATTTTTTTCTGACTGACACCCTCCACCACCTCGGCCAGGTGATTAGTTCTCCCTCCTCAACACCCTTTCCTCCAGGGCTTCCCCTGACCAGGGCCCATATCTCATTACATGGTGATTGTATGTTTCTGTGTCTATCTCCCCCACTAGACTGTGAATCTCTTTGGGACTACGATGTCACCTCAGTGAGATAAGACCAGAATACAATTCAAACCTAAAAACCTGGAAATGAATCAGTTGCATTATACCACAACTGAAGAACGATTTTACCAATGCAGAATTCCCAAAATATGTCCTTGGAACCCTAGTTCTATAAAAATGCTCCCAATTAATTTATACAGTGCGGTAGAGGGGACATTGTCTTACTGTGTACATTTCTCTATGGGAAGAGGCTCCTCTCATCAACCAGGACAGGACTTCTGGTCTACCTGGCAGTTTCTTTCTCTTTATAGAACTGAGTTTCTTGATCTGGGTCTTTAGAGAGACTATCAACCTCTTAAGAATACATGCAAAATACGTTTATATATGTGTGTGTATAACATGTAGGCTTGTATGTGTGTGTGTGTGTATGTCTATGCATTTTTCTAGGAGGAGGTCCATAGCTGTTATTCCTAGTGAGTCTGACTCTAGACAAGAGAAAGGTTAGGAATCACTGTGTTAAAGGAAAATGCTCATGTTCTCACTTGTACGGGGTGTCCCAAAAATATATGCATACTTTAACAGCTGATAATTTCTATTAAATTTTGAAAACAAAATGTATTTTAATAAACACTGCCTTTATGATTATTCAAAGTGTGTATACATTTTATTTTTGGATACCCTCTATACTGGCTTCCTGCTGGCCTGGTCACTGTCAGTCAGTCCTCCTCAGTCTGATCAGTTAGTGCTCACTTACCAAATTGAGGTTGTGGAACCTCCCAGGTCCTCCCCTGGCTGAGGGGCCACCGGTCCTCTTTGACCACATGGTATCACTCACATCTAGGCCTTTGCTGTGATGTCTCCTTTGGCTGGAAAAACTCTCCCTGTGCCTTATGATCAACTGTCAATTATTCTTTGGGTCTCAGCTTAGCTGTCATTTCCTTCTTGAGACCCTCTTCAAATTTCCAATTCTGGATTAGGTCCCCTTCTTTGTGCTCTCACAGAAGCATTCCCACCTCTCTGACCGCATCCCCTATCTAGGGCCATATTTTTCCCTTTCGTTGTGCTTATTCCATGATGTAGTCAACTGTTTGTAGGAATTGTCTGCTACCTGTCCAACTATAAACTCCATGAAGGAAGGGGTTTGTGTCTAGCTTTTCCATGTTTTGCTGCCCACACCAACCACAGTGTCTAGCATACAGTAGGTGTCCATTAAATACTAGTTGAAGGAGACCATGCAAAAATAAGTACCTTAGCCTGGCTGGTGTGGCTAAGTGATTGAGCACTGGACATGTGATCTGGGAGGTGGCTGTTTGATTCCCAGGGAGGGCACATGCCCAGGTTATGGGCTTGATCCCCAGTGTGGGGTGTGCAGGAGGCAGCCAATCAATGATTCTCTCTCATAATTGATGCTTCTCTCTCTCTCTCTCTCCCTCCCTTTCCTCTCTGAAATAAATAAAAAATATATTTTTTAAAGTATCTTAAGCCTTTCGGTGCTATACTTATGTGCTGTCACAGTTAGACCACTAATGTCCTTTCCCTCACTCTGAGACTATGTATAGAATTGATAGTTTAAGATTTTCAGTTAGTGAAACATTCAGATAATCAGTGTTTGCCTTTTATCGGCAAAATTTTCTTTCTCATCCAATGTATGTGCATACACACATGCACAAACCTGAGTGTGGAAGAGAGAAGAGAGAACATGTGCCACAGAGTGTCAGAATGAACATACCGGCATTTCGCAGAAAACGGTTCTTATAGTCCCTGATGACCCTCGTTTTCGGGTTGTAGAAGCCATCTCCACAGTCATAATAGCCTGGAGGGATTTTTCTAGGCGGGTCCATATTGGACAGTTGAGAGATACCTTGAAAGGATAAATAATGGATAATTAACTCGTCACCAAGGCCAAATTCAAGCCCAGCCTCTGCCAAAGTCCACTTTGGGCCAGTTGCTCATGTGAATATTGGTACCACCGTTGGACTAAACACTCCCCATTGAGGGCCAGGAGCAAAAGCAGCAGGGGCAGTACCCCAGAGTAGTGTCCCAGAAATGGCTCAATGAGGGGGTGTCTTAGGAACTGGACCCCCATCTCTTTTCTTTACCCCACCTTCCATTTCTAGGGATTCCATGATAAGGAGACATTTCTGGAGTCGATGAGACCCTGAGGATGCCTCTGAGTTGGCCATATGGATAGAAGGCATGTGAGGAGAGTAATGGCATTCAAGGTGCTGGCGGAGGCCAGAGCAGGTGCTTACACCTCACTCAGAAGCCCGTGGAGTCAGGCACGTATAAGGAAGAACAGAAAGAAAGAAATGGGCCAGGTGGGCAGGGATAAGGTAATAGAGAACCTTGACTCTCACCCAATATACCATCATAGCCGCCATTTATTGCTTATTATGTGCCAGGTATTTGACTATGCGCATGACTCCTACTTTTTTACTTCATTCTCACAACAATTCTGTGGCCCTGTTTTACAGGTAAGAAAACTGGGGCTCCAAGAGGTCCAGTGGCTTGCTAGAAAGGTTATCCAGGTAGGAAGTGGGTAGATACCCAGTTTGTAACCCGAATATTAAGTTTCTGCTATCAGGGGAGGAGAGGGTCTCGGCACGACTCCCAGGACTAGGGACACTAGAACCACCACGAGCTGGTGCATCTTTTAGGTCATGTTGTACATCTTGGAATATGGAGGCCTAAGCAAAGGGGACAGGGTTGGGATGAATAACTTCCTGGGTTTCATTTAATTTGTGGTTCTTGTAATTCCCTGTCCTCTAGCCCCATGCTCAGAGCTCAGGGTCCTGCACACTGTAGGCTCTCCTATGTTGGTTAACGGTGATCGCTAGGTACACCATTGACTAACAATTACTGAGTGCACTCTCCACGCCGAGCACTTTCTAGCCATTCTCTCCCTGAAGCCTCTTGCACATGGCCATCTCCCAGATGCTCAGAGAGGTGAAGGGGCAGCCCGAACCCTCTCCCTGCCCTAACAATGCCTGCCCTGGCACTGAGGGGAGGCTGTTGGAGAGGTCTGCAGATTGCTGAGTGACTTGGGGGGAAGGAAGTGGGTGCTTAGGATCAAGCTGCTCTGCTGGGAGTCACAGGAGGAGAGGAAAGGGTGCAGGAAAGATCATCACACTGCCTTCAGGTCTGAAGAGGCCCAGCTTTGGCCAAACCAGCCCCTATGTGAGAGCTGGGGCCTGTGGCCAGAGAGCTCTTTGTCTCTGTTGGGGTGAAGAGCCCATCATCACTAACCCAGGAGGAGCCATTTATAAGTTTCTCAAGTGGCTCCAGGTCCTGGCTCTCGTGTGTTCTGTGGCCCCTGCTCCTTTCCTCCTCTCCTTTGGGTTACTTCAATAGGCCACGCCCACTTATTGAAAACTGCCTTTCCTCTCCCTCTCAGTTCGGGAGTGAAGGAGCCTGAGTACCTGTAGGCTTCAAGCCGTGGCAGATCTCTGTGTAAAACCTCCGGTCATAGCCGTCACAGTAATGCCAGTTCTTTCCGTCATACTGCAATCCGTCGGAGAAGGTGTACGTGCCCTGGACGACAAGGAGCACACAGGTGGATCTGAGGAAGACCTTCTTTAACCAAGAAGGACAGAGGCCAAGGGAAAAGGTGACTGTCTAACTGCCACAGAAAAGAAGTGATAACTTTTGCAGCTGATGATAAGAAATGGATGTACAGTGCTGAGCTTGGTGCCTGACACTCAGAATATGGCTAAATGTGACCTTGGGCAGATGACCTACCCTCTCTACCCCTTTGTTTCTTCCTTTGTACAATTAGGATAACAATAGTACATATTTAATAGGGTTGATTCCGTGAAATTCAAGGCAATAGTAGATGCAAAGCATTTAGCTCAGTGCCTAGCATGTAGTAAGCACTCAACAGATGTTTAAAGTTATTATAACTCTTTTATTGTTATCAAAACTCAAAAGGTCAGAGCCATCTGTCACAGTCCTTTGTCCAAACACATCCATTCTGCTTCTGCTGCCTTAGCGCTAAAGGAAGAAGCCCCAGGATGCAGACATCGCATTGGCCTGAGCATCAGGAAACATGGGTGGAAATTCCAATACTATTAACTCACTGTGTGACCTTGGGTAAGTCACATCCCCTTCCTGGGGCTTTGATTCTTTAAGCCATAAGACAACGGGTGTTTCTTAATCTTTTGTAGGTCATGAGCCAGCCTCACACACACCTTGGTGAGTCTGATGAAAGGTATAGAGATCCTTTCCCCAGAGAAAAATATAGTCCCATACACACAAGACTTTTCTATATAAATCAGGAGCTTTCGCTGGCTCCCTGAATTCTATTTGTGACGACCCACAAATTCCAGGTTAAGAATCCTTGGATTAGATGACTTAACATGATAGTATCAGTGGTTACTGATTGAGTGCCTACTGTGTGCCAGATATTGAGCTAAGCACTCACATATACTTCATTTACTCTCATAGCCATCCCAGGAAGTGCCTGATACTATTGTGGCAAGCTGAATAATGGTCCTCAAAAATATTCACATTTGATCTCTGGAACCAGTGACTATGCAGACTGTACGTGGGAAAGGGGACTTTGCAGATGTGCTTAAATTAAAGATCTTGAAGTGTCAAAATTATCCTGGATTATCTGGGTGGGGGGGCCCAATGTAATCAGGATCCTTATAAGAGGGAGGCAAGAGAGTCCAAGTGATAGAAGATGAGGTGATGACAAAAGCAGAGGGAGAGGTGATGTAATGATGGAAGCAGAGGTCAGAATGATGGGTGACCATGAGCCAAGGAATGTAGGCAGCTTTTAGAAGCTGGAGAAGGTAAGAAAATGGATCCTCCCACAGAACCTTCAGAAGGAATGCCGTACTGCTCACCTGTTTCAGACTTCTGACTCCAGAACTGTAAGATACATGTTTCTGTTGTTTTAAGGCACTGACTTTGTAGTGATTTGTAACAGCAGCAATAGGAAATTAATAAAACTCATCCCCAATTTATTAGATAAGGAGCATGAGCCTCAAAGGGGAAGTCATGGGCTCAAGGTCACACAGTTAGTGGCTTAACAGGATTCAAACTCATCATGGCCTAACTCATCAGGGCCTCTCCAGGGGCCCTTCTGGATCCAGAGGGAGAAGACCCCAGATCCCTGGATGTCAAGAGGAGGCACCGAATAGGGAAGGCAGGGTGTTGTGTGTATGTGTGCATGTGTGCGCGCGCGAGCGCGCGCGTGTGTGTGTGTGTGTGTGTGTGTGTGTGTGTGTGGTGGGAGTCCTGTCTGAGGCTTTCTCCTCTGCAGTCCCCCTCCTAGGCTAATCACCTTAACAGCCAATCCCTTCTCCCAAATAGCATCGTATCGGCTCCCGTTGGGGAAGTACAGGGTTCCTTCGCCGTGAAACATGCCGTCCTTCATTTCCCCAACGTATCTTGTTTCAGTAGGGAGGATGTATTCGGCATTACCCTCCATCCTGTAAGGACAAAGGAAATCAATGAGCCCTGCGTTGAAGGGGGAGGATCTGAGCCAGCAGGCACAGGAGAGCAAGGAGGAACCTAACTCCGGGTCCTCAGATGTTATCATCCCAGCAATATTCTGCTTAAAACCAAAAGTTCTGTGTTGTTTCCCTCAGAAGCTCAAAAATAAGAAAAGCTGATGGAGGGAGGCAGAATGTGATCTGTCCCTCCTCTTCCTCACAGAGAGGCTGTCCTGAAATACCCATCATTCCTGGAACATCCCTGGATAGGCTCAGAGCGGGGAGGGGTTTGCCCAAGCCACACAGTAAGCACTGTGAAGCAGAGACTTGGGCTAGGTTTCCTGGCGACTGGCTCTGTGTCTTTCCTGCTAAGACCAGCCCAACTCTACCCATCACACTACAAGTAGGATATTTGGGAAAGTATACAATTTGGACAGGTTACCTGGGTCTGCTTAAGAAATATGCTTTCATTCATTCCTTTACTCATTCTCCATTCTTCTTCACTAACTGAAAGTCACTGCTCCTAACTCTGAACTTCTTTAGGCTTTTGTTTGTACCTCTGTTGGACGCTTGCCTAGTAATTGTATATTTCATCTCTCCTATTTAATCAAAGCATCTAGGAGGAAGGCCTCGGTATCCTCAACTCTTAGAATCATGTTTCTTCTTAAACAGATGCTCTATAAACATCTACTGAGTAAGAAATGAAGGAAACAGAACGGTCAGTGAGATGACTGAACGGAAGATAGATGCCACTGAGCTCCAGTCCCAAAGTGTGAAAGCACTGGTTAAAGCACAGTTTCTGAGCCATGCAGACCTGGAGTCCAAGCCTGGCTCCCCCTCTTTGTGCCTGCATGACCCTGGGAAAGCTCTTTCACCTCTCTGAGCCAGTTTCTCATCTGAAGAATGGGGATAATGACAACAACCCCCTAAAGGTGTTGGGTAATTAAATGATGGCTACACACTGTAGCAGAATGCCTGGCATATACACAGGGTTCAAAAACTATTTTACCTAAAGTCTTCCTTTTTCTTATACCTCTTTGCTTGAGATTACATAATTTCTTTCTTTTTAAAAAAATATATTTTATTGATTTCCTTACAGAGAGGAAGGGAGAGGGATAGAGAGTTAGAAACATCAATCAGCTGCCTCCTTCACACTCCCCACTGGGGATGTGCCCGCAACCAAGGTACATGCCCTTGACTGGAATCGAACCTGGGACCTTTCAGTCTGTAGGCCAACGCTCTATCCACTGAGCCAAACCAGTTTCTGCCATAATTTCTTTATTTTTGAAGTTTACATTTCCTTTAATTCTTGCTCTTGTACTTGGCTTGTGATCAGGAAACATAAGTTAATAAACATGTATCCTTTTCTCTTTTTTTTGCTTAATCCCATCACATCATTTCTAAGATTAGTTTCCATCTAATCCTTCCCTGAGATTATATCCCCTTTTTATTACTGCACATTGGACATCATTGTCTTTCTATAAACCTTCAACAGACATCTCCAGCTCACCCAAAATGGAACTCAACCTCTTCTCTTCCAAAGCAGCCCCTCCTCAGAGTTCTCATTTTTCGTGAAATGGTATCAGAATTCTCTAGATTCAAAACTTGGAGCTCTGGGCACTGGGCTGGGGCCGGAAGCAGTCTCTGAGTAGGACCAGGAGCCAATCAGCTGCCAGGCCCTGGCAATGAAATGCCCAACCTGTTACATGTTTCAATTTCCTGCAGACCCACTGACTCTGCCTTGGTCCAAGTGTATATGGAATGAATGTATCTCAGCTTTGACGCTTGAGCAAGTTGCTTCTCTTCTCTGGGTCTCATTTTACTGAACTGTAGGGAATAAACAATCCTAACTGACATTGTTGTTCTGAAGGTTAAAAGAGATAAAGTTTGTGGAAGTGTCTGCTACAGGGTCCCTTTAAAAGGCACAGATGTCCAAGACATAATGAATCAAATGAGGCCCTTACCTCCCATCTACAAATTCTCCAATATATTGGCTCCCCGTGTACTGCATGGCGCCTGCCTGCTTAGAGTTTCCAGGCCGAGTCTCAGTGTACACCGCGTCACTATGACAACCAGGAGGGGTGGGCGGAGCCAACGCGCACGCTCAACTTCCTGCTTTGCGCACGCTCCCTGGCTCGCAGACGCGCAGAGTAGTGCGCCTGCGCGCCGCCAGCTGCGCATGCGCATGCGCAGGCGGCCCTTGGCGGTCGAAAGGGGAGTTCAAGGAGACGGGGGCGACGCGGCTGCGGCTGCCTCGTCTGGGTCGGGGTTACCGACATCATGCCGGGGATAGTGGAGCTTCCCACTCTGGAGGATCTGAAAGTGGAGGAGGTGAGACTTGTCCGGGAGGCAGGCAAGCGGGGCATATGGCTGAAGTTTCCCGGTCCTGGGCCCAGCCCTGCTGTATGTAATTCAGCGGACCCTGGGCCCAGGTTCCCTTACCCCTGACCCCCCAACACTAACCGGTCAACCCCCCCGAACGCCCTTCCTCAGCTCCGGGAGTCGCCACTTCCTCAGCTCCGGGAGTCGCCACTCCAGCCCGCTGTGGCTCGAGAACTTTCCCCCTCCCCTCCCCCACGGCGACCTGCTTCCTTACTGTGAGTTACAGTGGGTCCATTTTATTAAGCACCAACCAGGGGCACTTCACTTACTTTATATCACTTAATACCCAGACCTCCCTGCGAAGTAAGTGAGCAGCCCGGGCTGCTCACAGTCAAGGGAAAGAGAGAGGCACCTTAAAGTAGCATCCTCGGTGCAGAGTGCATTAGAATGGAGGTAGAAGCCCGCAGAAAAAGGAGATGATGGTATTGGAGAGTGAAGTTGCAAGCAGCAATAGGACATTGAAAGCACTCAGTTATTCAAGAGGTACTATTTGAATAATTACCGAATGAACATACACTGGGAAATAACAGGTAATGTCCCTGCCCTCATAGAGTTTATAATTTAATAAGGAGAGAGATGTACGAGGAGCCAACTTTAGTACAGTGTGGTTAGCGCTTTGAGAAGTGAAGACAGTATAATACTAATTATAGCACCTCTGAGCAAGCCTTTTCCAGGTGCCACGTGGGATTTCCGTGCATCCTTCCAGCAACGCCGAGGAAGGATGTAATTGGTCCGGCCATGTTGTAAGTTAGGAACAGGTCATGAGAGAGGACATGACTTGCCCAAGGTCACATGGCTGGTAAGTGGATGAGCTGGAATAGGAAGCCAGCTCTGATTTTAAAAGCCATGCTTTTAAATGACTATTTTGGGCAGACCCTTTTCTATTTAGGAAGACAAGTGCTATTTGACATGTCTCTAGTGTTGGTGGGAAGCAGCAGTCGCTGAGCCGGAAGAGAGACCTGGGTTGAGGCGGGACTGGGAAGCAACTTCCACAAGGCCAGACTAAGAATCTTGTTCCTTATCCTATAAGTGAGGCAATGGGGAGAGGTGGGAGGTTTAAGGCATAGGACTGGCAGGATCCGGTAGAAGAAACGATCAGGCCACATTGAAGGAGAGAGCAGCAAGACTAAAATTAATGTGCCAGAAATTATATCCCAGGCGCTGTATTAAGTGGTTTACCTGCATTACTCCACTTAATCTTATATGGCTGTGATATGGCAACTATTATTTTTCTCAGATGGAGACATTTTTAGTTGTGTTGAGGGTCGTCATCAAGTGAAATTTGCTATACAGTGGGGAGTGGTGGTGGGGGCGGGGGGGGAGGGGGGTTCATCAAGTGAAATTTGCTATACAGGGGAGGAGTAGGGGGTGTTGCTGCCAACAGTCAATCTTGTTTCTTGCCCCATGGAGGCGAAGCTGGTTTACAACTTGCTGTGTTTTTCATCGGAACTTTAATTTGGTACAACAAACAACAGATTTCACTTTCTGCAAGTATCCTCTATCTGGAATAAATTTGCCTTTAGGCTTTACACAGTTAAATTGAGAAGCAGGTAATCACATAAATAACTAAAATACAAGACAGTATAATTAAATGCTATGGGAGAGGGGCAGGCATGGTAGCAAAGAGAGTATGATTTGCAGTTGTAGCTAAATTCTAGGCCTAACTGCTCAGTTACCTTGATTAGTTACTTTTAGCATTTGTGGACACCGTTATTTTATTTGTAAGGTGAAGTGATTCCAGCTGTGTAATTAATTTCCCGAGGCTGTAAAGGGAACAGAGAAAACACTTCTTGGGCATAACGTAAGAATTACAAGCAGAGATGGAGTGAAGAGCTTTCTAAGCAAGGGTAGGATCTGAGCGAAGGTAAGGAGATGGGAGAAGGCAGCGGACCAAAAATGGGTGCTAGGACCAAGGAGTTCAGTGTTCTGAGAGAACAGCAAGAAGCTCCCTTTTGAAGTGTCATGGGTGGAGGGCTTGAAAGGTGACTTGGATTCCCTAGGCTTTGAGTACCCCATAGGAAGTTCAGGCTTTTTGCTTCTGTTAAATCCGAATCCTTCCAGGGTTTCGTTGTTAATTTGTTTCAGTAGCAGAGTAAACTAAGAATTGTCTTTTAGAAAATCTAATGCTCTACCTGAATTTGAGAGGACACGAGAAAGAGGGAGGCTAGTCTTGGTGGCTAGTTATGTTGACCCCAATATAATTGGTGACTGTGCTTACAGAGAGGAAAGAACAAATTTGTCTAGAATTGATCAAACTTAGCCAAAGCTTAAGGTATCAGAAGCAGGAAACGTTGAGGAATCAATGTCAGATTTGCAATCTGGCATTGGGACCGAGAAAGCCAAAGGAGGATGAGGTTGAGAGGCAAGTTAAACACATTTCGGAACTCACTGACTTTGGAGTTACAGTACATCCTATGGAGAAGGTAGTCAGAAGCTTGAGCTGGAAGACTCTTGTACACATTGACAGTTTTCAGTGAAAAATACAAGCTATATAATACGATGTGCTTTCTCTGTGCTAGGCACTGTACCCAATATATTAATCATGACAGTTCTATCAAATAGGTACTATTATCCTTCATTTTACAGAAATTAAGTAAAATGTAAGCTATAGTATAAATTAAGTACTATAAAAAGAGGTGCTGCCGTGGTTTAAGGAAGAGAGAACAGGACTGGAAGATTGGGTGTAGATTGTAAGACTTTTTCTCCCTCTTTTCCACACCTGCAGACGAATATAAACCTGTGCAGTGAGGATGTTGTGAGGATAAACAGGAAGGATGTTGAAGTTCTGTGTTCTTTGAGACAAAGGGAGCTGAATGGATTTGAGAGGGTATTCACCGTGAGCAGCTGTGAAAGGAGGTTGTTTCTATTAGAATTCGTCAGTCTCAGTGAAGAAGCAGGTGGAGGAGATGATGACATTCCAAGTTCTGGGCCACCTGAGCACATCTGTTTTTCCTCAGGATAGAGTCAATGTGTGGTTCTCTTTATTTCCCTGTGATAGCAGATGTTACATGCTCACAACATGGGTGTATCTAGATTTTGGTAGGACCTCGACTTTCATAGGAAAGTAAAACAAAGAATTTCATTGTCCTTTGGGGCATGATAGCTAAGAAGGCATTTGAGTTATTAAATCAGCCATTTAAAGATTTTTAAATATATATATTTTATTGATTTTTTACAGAGAGGTAGGGAGAGGGATAGACAGTTAGAAACTTCGATGAGAGAGAAACATCCATCAGCTGCCTGCTGTACACCTACTTTTGGGGGTGTGCCCGCAAACAAGGTACATGCCCTTGACTGGATTTGAACCTGGGACCTTTCAGTCCATGGGTGATGCTCTGTCCACTGAGCCAAACCAGTTAGGGCCATTTAAAGATATTTTAATACATTTGACAAAGAAATAAATATAGCTAACTTAATTTTTAAAATATATTAAGCTTTAAAAAAAAAATTTGCATCTTGATTTTTATTTTTCCAGTTCTTTATAGGTAATATAGCAAAACAAGTGTGTACCACTTACTTACCCTAAATAAACACTTATTAATACAAATTTTTATAGATTTTTAAATTTATTAGCATTGCCATGGCAAATTTCACTTATACTATATCATAAGTAATTGCTTTGATAATTGTAACAATTGTAATATTAATAGACATGGTCATTACTTTATTTTCCTCTTCCTCTAGTATATAGATGAATTATTCTCTTCATCTTTCTTTGCTTTTTAGCTTAGTAATAATTAAAGCTAAGCTCGGTGAAATTCATAAAATAAAATTATATAATTTTATTATAGAAATAATAATTATAAAATTTTCACATAAAACTCAGTGGTATCATAGAACATAATACACTGTGACATTCTAAATTTTATTCTAGATACAATGGGTCAGTTTTAGAAAATTATTAATGTTCTACCTTACATTTATAGATTAATGAAAAGGAAACCTGAACATTTCAGTCTTTCCTGGTGGAGAAAATAACAGTACAACTAAACCAATTAGGATTAGAAAGAAGCGCTCTTAATGAGGAAAATCTAAACAACAGTATCCCAGATACGAGCAGCAAATGTCATTCCAAACTTTGAAGTTAAGAAAAAGGCATAGATGCTGCCGCCATCACTGTTCATCTGTGCTATCCTGGAGGTTTAGGTCCAAGCAATAAGATGGGAAAGAGAACAAGAAAGAAAGGGTAAATATCAGAAAAGAGAGGAAGCAGTTTCTATTTGTAAATAAAAATTTTTCATTAATTCTCTTGAGTTTTGCATCAGAATGTACAAGAATTCAGTAAGGTATAGCTAGAGAGAAGAGGCAATGTACAAATAAGCATGGACCAATTTGAAAATCTAATAGAAAAAATATCCTTGTTTATTCCTCAGTACTTTAACTGAGGAATAAACAAGGAATGTGCAGGGTTCGTATATGAAGGAAACTAATTTTAGCCAAAGGACACAAGAATGACCTGAATAAATGTAGTGACATACTGCATTCTGGATGAGAAGGCATAATTCATGTATTCTTACCTTATTTGTAACTATCATATCCCAGGTACCTGGCCCAGAAGTGAATATTCAACAGTTACTTCTGCTGGATACTATTTTGGGTGCTTGGTGAACCAAAGTAAATGTTACAATTTCACTATCGTTTGACATCTTTTTGGAATCTGTGTTGAAAAATCCATATCCTCTTGGACCTTACATTCTAGCAGTCACCCACAGGGTGACCGCTGATGCAAGTTTACATAGGATGATTAGAGGGTGGAAAATTAGAACAGAGACCCAATAATGTAAAAATTCTCCTTTAATTTAATATATAACTAAATATAATGCAGTTCCATTGTTGTTGTTGTTTTTTTTTTTTTTTTTTTTTTTTTTTTTTTTTGTGTGTGTGTGTGTGTGTGTGTGTGTGTGGAGGGCAGTGTTTGTCTGGAAGAATAGCAAAGACGATTTTGAGAAGGAGGAATAATGGGAAGGATGGTCTTCCCAGACAACAAAAGGTTCTAATAAGTTACAGTAATTAAAACATTGTGGTACTGGCCCAAGAAAAGGTACAGAAGGCCAGCAAGGCCGTGGCTGCAGCAGCTGGTAGATAGGTCAGTTGCTGCGCAGTTCCTCAGAGCCACTGTAGCTGCCCTGGTGCCTCAAAACAATGCTCTGGAATCAAGTGAGACTGACCTAGTTGTAGGGATGCTACCTGGGATATACGCTATAACTTTTTAAAATTCACATTTTTTAGTACTTTATTATTAGTAATAACTTGCTGGATGACATGATCGTACTGATGCTTTCTACTCTCTCATCTTCTGTGATTCTGCAATCTTCTGGGAATTTTAGATATCTTCCTACTATTAGATATATTCTACTAGTCTAGTACCTGTATTAGGTAGGTATTAGGTAATATTCTTGTGTATTCTGATATTCTGTCACTTCTGATCCTGGAGAGGAGACTCATGAAAGCTCCCCAGGGTTGATTTCTCTCATTATGCCCCAAAAGCCTCCATGTTTCTTCAGAGCTCCCTTCTTTGTCATACAGACTAAGGATTCTGTTAGGGCTGCCATTTCCATGTCTCAATGGGGATAGGAACATCAACCTAAAGAGATGGTCATGAGGTGTATAAAGCCATGGATGTGAAAGAGCTTTGTGATCTCCAAAGCAATGTAGGTCACCAAGGCTCACTAGGACAGTCCCCTTGTCTTTACTTTTTTTTTTTTGGCAAAGTCGTAACAGCTATCTTTGTGTCCCCTCTGATCTGAAGACTGAGGTGAAGTTGAGGAAGCCATGCCCTAGTCACAGATCTGTGGTCTTTCTCCCATTGCTCCTTTCCCCAGGTGAAAGTCAGTTCAGCTGTTCTTAAAGCTGCGGCCCATCACTATGGCGCTCAGTGCGACAAACCCAACAAGGAGTTCATGCTGTGCCGCTGGGAAGAGAAAGACCCGCGGCGGTGTTTAGAGGAAGGCAAGCTTGTCAACAAGTGTGCTCTGGAGTTCTTCAGGTAAATGTCTTTCACATCAGTGCCTATTTGATTGAACCATCCAGGTATATGTATCTCGGTGAACATCAGCTCATTAAAGGGAAGGATCATTTTTGTGACTAATGCAAGTAGGCAGAGCAAGTCTTTGAAATCAGAGAGACCAAAGTAAGCACACAATAACTGTTAGTTTTGTTATTTGTTTTTGTTATTTGGGAAGATTTTAATCTTCATGAATCTCAATTTAAAAATTATAGAATAATACCTATCTTATACAGAATTGTTAAGAAAAATTTGAAAAGGCACATAAGAACAACTCAGCTCAGTGCTCACTAGCAGGCATCCCTAGTTTGTTATCATGGCCATTACTATAGAACACACAGTTAGGGTGGAAAGAAAAGTGTGTTCAGAGTCAAGTTTTGGGTAGGCCACTGTGCTTGATACTATAAGTAAAAAATTCAGATTGTAGTTGTAGAAAAAAATGTTTTACAGCCATATTAATCAGATCTCTACTAAAAGGGACTGGAATTTAATGCCAAGGGATTTGACTCATGCAACTGTTAAATCCAGAAATAGGACTGGCATTGGGCAGGGCTGGATCCAAGGCCTTAAATAATTTCAGAACAACGTGATGTTTTTTCCTCTCCTCCCCCGATCTCTTAGTTCTGCTTTGCTCTGCCAAACTCATTTTCAAAGAGACTCTTTCCTTGCTATAGCAAAAATGGGCACCAGCTATTCCAAGCCGCTATGCCACTTGCTTAGCAGATGTAGACACAGAGTGCCAACTTTCCAGTAATATGAGCAGACCAATAATATGGACTGAGTCTGGTTGGCCTGGCTGGTTGACTCCATATGCCTATCTTTGAATTAGTTGTGTTGCAGGAGATAAAATGCTATGGTTGGTCTGGCCTGAAGTGGGAGTAGACTTAGCTTCATCTAAACCACATTGCTGAGAGATAGGAAGGGGTTGTTTCCCAAAGGAAAATTAGAAGGATGTTACAGAAGAATGGGGAATGACTGCTGGCGAGGCAAAACCCACAGATGTCTGCTAAAATGATGTTAAAGGAAAAAATCGAATTTTGTCACATAATAGCTGGTTTTCTTTTTTTGTTTCTGCTGTCTTTGTCCACATTGCAAAGATATTTTTGTGGTTAAAATAGCGTGTCTACATTTTAAAATTGATTTTTCACTTGAAACTGTTGGGAATGTTCTTTCAAGTTGTTATATTTTCTTCATGGTCATCATTTTTACTGACTATGTAATATTCTATTGGTGGATGAACCAACCATAATGTACTTGACCAGTTCCTGTTATTAAACATCATTGTTGTTCCAGCTTTGATTGTTTTGAACAAATGTGCAGTGATTACCTTTGTGAGTAGGTCTTTTTCATTTTTAAATTTGTTCCTTGACATAAATTTTCCAGCGGTGGGATTATTTTATAAAAGGCTTTAAACATTTTTACATCCTCAGCACTGTATCTAGGTATACCTCACCAGCATTACATGCTGTTTAAATATTTGGTAGGTACAAAATGGTATTCTTGCTTGAATTTGCATTGATTTGATTACAAACATTGCTTATTTTTTAAATAAAAAAAAAATTTTTTTTTATTAAGAGTTTATATGAGCCAAAACTGATGACATTGCCAGGAAGCAAGATCTCAAATGCTCCTAGGGTTTTTATTTTCTTTATTATTTTTTAAAAATATGTACAATATATTTACTGATTTTTTACAGAGAGGGATAGAGAGTTAGAAACATTGATGAGAGAGAAACATCGATCAGCTGCCTTCTGCACACCCCCTACTGGGGATATGCCCGCAACCAAGGTACATGCCCTTGACCAGAATCAAACCTGTGACCTACAGAGCCTGCAGGCCGACTCTCTATCCACTGAATCAAACCAATTAGGGCCAGATTTTTTATTTTCTGAGAGGATGTTGGAAAGCATTTCTCTTTTGGCCCAGAGTTAGTACATTGAAGTGGGAAATATTTGTGTGTGTTTTTGTTTTTCTTTTTGAAGAGGGAAATATTTGGATTCACGAGTTCCTGAGCTGTCTAATTGCCTCCAGGAGAGGAAGTTCTCACTGGTGAAGTTGCTTGTTATAAGTATTGGTAGATGACTATTGGGTATGGGTGCCAGGGCCCAGAGCAGAAACTAAGTACCAGAGTAGTGGGTTTCAGACCTTCTTCTACAAAACTCCCATTGGAAACAGTAGCTCACTGACAGTGATTCGCAGTATCACTTGCGAATCACTTTTGTGCACCATGGAAATCCAGCCAGGTGAGGCTACAGGAAAATCAGAAGAGTTAACTAGGGCTTTCATAGTCCTTCTTTCTTCCTGTTGCACACTCCATCACCCCCAAGGTTATACTTGTACTCAGAATAGCTGGAAAGGGTACGTAGGAAACCAATGCTAGTGGAACCAAGCAGAAATACAAAGCAGATTTTTCTGTTTCTGTAGACCATCTCTGAGGCTCTTTCTGAGCCCTGATAAATAAGATTCCTATGTTGAGTGTAGAATATGTTGAGTCTTGAATATGACAAGCAAGTGTTCAAAATTATTCTTTTTGGGACAGGCGATGTTCTGCATTTCTTCCATGGCCTCAAATACGGCTTTTACATGAAATAATGGTATTTTATTTTTGCTTTAACTTGCATTTATTTGATTACTAGGAAAGCTGAATGGTAAGAGAAAGGGGATTCTGAAAAATAATTAATATGCTACTTTGCTTCTTTGTAGAGAGCACCAAATATAATTTAATTTTATTACTGACAACAGTAATCTCTGATTATTGTTTTGTGCATTAATAGAATGAGGACCTTGAACTTTTGAGGAGTGTAGGGCATTCTGCCTCTAACCTGGATGCTCCCAGGATCTTCTGTTTGGTAGTTTGTATATTTGCTTTTTATAATCTGTCTCCTTTGCCATTATCTGTCAGCATGCCCATCTCCGCTTATGCCTCTATCTCTTCTAAACTTGCTAAGTTGATAATCTTTAGAATTGGGTCTAAAGAATAAATAGGATCCAAGTGAGGAGGTCTGGTTTGTTCCTATTTCCCCCACATTTCTGTTTTTCATCGTTTTTCCCCTAACCTATCTTCTTTTCCAGGCAGATAAAGCGTCACTGTGCAGAACCTTTTACAGAATACTGGACCTGCATTGATTATAGCGGCCAGCAGTTATTCCGTCGCTGTCGCAAACAGCAGGCAAAGTTTGACAAGTGTGTGCTGGACAAGCTGGGCTGGGTGCGACCTGACCTGGGAGAGCTGTCCAAGGTATAAAGGGTGTCCTGCTGGCAGCTCACTCTGCTCACTTTCTCACTAAGGGGAGGTTAAGGAAGGAGTTGGTCAGAAAAAGGTTCTCTGCGAGTACAGGTATGATGTGAGAAATCCAAATTTACCTAATAGGTTAATTAGGGAGTGATTATACACAGTCCTGAGGGAGTTTGACAGAGATGCTCCTTTAAATAGATCTTCTAGCATGTGCAGATTTATTTGTGGGTAATTAGCTAATTGAAGAACAGAAGGGAGTAGATGAGGATAAACAAGTGTTAGGGGACAGACACATTGTTGGTTGAAAATATTGAGGTTATGGTGGAATTCATTGGGGAAATAGGATCGGGGTTATGCCAGATTTTTCAGGATCATATCTAAGGTTAAAAAAAAAGAAAAAAAAAAAAAGTGCATGCCTGTAGCTTAGACAGTAAGTTTCCTACCCTTTCTCCTGTTTTTCCTATCTCAGTTGTGATACCACCATCTGTTGAAACATCAGAGCTGGAAACCTGAATGTTGTTTTTCTTCACTTCCACTCTTTCTCCCTTCTTCATACAGTCATCATTCCTATAGATCAGCAGGAACATTTTTTTAATTATCTCAGTGTCCCCACTTCTTGGCCAGGAGTTCCTCACCTGGGCTACGTGAATTTCTGGGAAGGGAGGTAGATCAAATCGGATTTTAGAAGACAGTCCATCCTCTGACATTGAAGAATTTAGGAAATAATTACATCTTCATGATAGGCATTATCTTGTGGAAAATAAATGTCACTGTCTT
Organism: Pipistrellus hanaki; assembly: GCF_964339955.1. Classification (NCBI taxonomy): domain Eukaryota; kingdom Metazoa; phylum Chordata; class Mammalia; order Chiroptera; family Vespertilionidae; genus Pipistrellus; species Pipistrellus hanaki. The sequence goes on along the minus strand of NC_140513.1, from coordinate 14,253,306 downwards.
TAAAAAAAAAAAACTTTTTAGGGGTTCCCTGTTGCCTGCTAGATAAAGTGTCCTCTCCATATCCTGGCATAAAAAGCCCTTTCTGATCTGACCCATCCCTGCTTCTTGAGCCTCATCACCCTGCAATCTCTCTGGGACAACATACATACCAAGGCATGGAGAGAAAACTCAGGTTTTGAGTGGAGACAGATAGATTTGAATCTTGGTTCCACTTCTTAATTGCTATAGGATCCTAAGCAAATCGGTTAAAGTTTATTATCATATTATCACATCTGGCACTTGTGTTAATCCCCAGTATTCTGTGAGGATTAAGCGAGAGAGCCTGTGCGAATCTCCAGCCTTGTGCTGGGCACACAGACCAACAGTTACTGTCTGTTTCCTTCTGTGAGTGTGTATTGTCTGTGGTCTTAAGCTCCGGGTCATAAGAAGATGGATGGCTTAGCAATTTGTTTTTGTTTTTAGTACCTGGCTTGATTATTTTATTTCAGATGCCTTCTTTTGCTGCATTGAACAAATTTTTTTTTTAATAGTTGATAATTCTAAGTTGGAAAGAGGTGGAACTTAAATATTTAATAAAATTACCTTTTCTCATTTCTGTCTTTCATGAAGAGAGAATTAATAAATCATGCTGTTAAGAAAGCATATTTATTTAGGAGTCTGTGTGTTAACATTTTTAAAACCCTAAAAAAAAGGTATTATTTCCTTTTTTCAAAAGTTATTTCTTTAAGGAGTCATCAGTTTTAGTTATGCTGAAATCCGTATTCAGTCTCCTATCAGCTGGACAAAACCTGACTTTTAGCTCTGACATTTACCATGTACTTTTTTTTTTTTTAAGTTGAAATTTATCCTTGTTTATTTTATTTTAAATTTCTTTATTGATTAAGGTATTAATCATGTTTGTCCTCATCCTCCCATTCCCATCTCACACCCCTCCATGCATGGCCCCACCCCCCTGTTGTCCTTGACCACTGGTTAGGCTCATATGTATGCACACAAGTCCTTTGGTTGATCTCTCCCCTTTATCTCCACCTTCCCCTACACTCCCTCATTTACCGTGTACTTTTGTCTTAGGCAAGTTAGCCTCCCTGTCCTCATCTGTGAACTAGAGATAATAATGCTTCGTTGGGTGGTTATAGTAATAATTACTAATTGTGTACATAAAAGCTCTGTTCATGATATAGGAAGACTAATCTGGTCATGTTATGTGGAGTGACTTAAAAGTTCAGACCATTAGATAACCAGACAGTAACTGTGGCCTTGTTGTATCTGTCTTCTCTGGGCCTGTTTCCTCATCTTTATTTATTTATTTTATTTTTTATTTATTTTATTTTTTTAATATATTTTATTGTTTTTGTACAGAGAGGAAGGGAGAGAGATAGAGAGCTAGAAACATCGATGAGAGAGAGTCATCGATCAGCTGCCTCTTGCACACCCCCCACTGGGGATATGCCCGCAACCAAGGTACATGCCCTTGACCGGAATAGAACCCGGGTCCCTTCAGTCCCCAAGCCGACGCTCTATCCATTGAGCCAAATCGGTTTCGGCTGTTTCCTCATCTTTAAAATGAGAACAGTTTCTGCTAGGTTTTCAATAGAGATTTTTGTGGCCATTTCAGGGGATAATGTGGGTGTAAACACCTTCCATCTCTCTCCCTGTTCTATAGTTCAGGGTTCCACCCTCTCGCCTGGCCTGTGAGCTCAGCTCTCCACTTCTGTCCACTTCAGCTTCTACACCTTTCAGCCTGCAGATGTGATTGAGTTACTTCCCTGCTTCATGTTACCATCAGGTTAAAATTCAAACACCTTGGCATATCCTACCCTTCATCATCTGGCCCCTGCCTACAGTGTAGCATGCTATGGAAAAGCACAGGCTTTGGATCTGGCTTTGGGAATTAGCTAGGTAGCCCCAGTGAACTCTGCAGAATGCCCCAGGGTGTGAGAATGAGGTGGCACAGTGTGCCCAGCATCATTTCTGTCAGCACTGGGTGGGGTTAGGTGGGTGCTCTGTTTTCCTCCACTCTCCATGCAGCCTTTGCTTTGGCCATTGTAAAGACACACCTCTCTACCTTCATATGGACTGTTTACTGGGAATCTTCCTGCTGGCTCCTGGTCATCCTTCAAGGTTAAGCTAAACATTGCTCCCTCCCCTCCTGAAATAGTCCAGGCCCCTAGCCCTCAGGACAGTTAGATGTGTGGAGTCCTTGCCATTCTAGCACTCGGTTTGTGTCTCTGTTACTGTAATTCGGTTAGGAAGTCGTTGTTGATTTTCTTGTCTGGCTCCCTCACTAGACTGAGCCCCTTGATAGCAGTGTATATCTTGTTCCCTTCTCTGTCCCAAACTTCTACCATGTGGAGTGACACAAAGTGAGCTGTCTTAATGTTTACTCAAGGGTTAAGTGAGTGTAATTGTGATTTGCTGGCGCTCAGAGAAGAGGAGTAGTTGGGGCAGAGAAGCAGAGAGGAAACAATGGGAAACAAGGGGGTCACAGCCACTCCACCTGACTTTCACCTTTGCATCTTTTCCTCTTCGCCCCTCGCAGGTCACCAAGGTGAAAACAGATCGACCTTTACCGGAGAATCCCTATCACTCAAGATCGAGACCAGAGCCCAACCCTCCGATAGAAGGAGACCTGAAGCCTGCCAAATATGGCAGCCGCTTTTATTTCTGGACCATGTAAAGATGGGTCCATGGCCCCCACTCAGCCACACACCCAGACAATGGATGAAAACTCACATGCAGTTAGCATCGACTGATAGAGCTCTTTCCGGGTTCACAAACATTAACAGAAAGTTAATTTATGTGACTTGGCAGTTATTCTATACCATTTCCTGGCCATTAAAAATTTTAAAGGAAACAGTTGTATTTTATTATGTTTTATATAACCTTTTGGCCTTTAAAGATGACTTCCCCTTGTGTTTTCTCCTTGTGGCCCTGCCTGTTCCTCTCTCTCTGCTTTAAGTAGACATTTGCCAATGTGGCAATTTGGTGGTAGAGAAATGGCTATGATGGAAAGGCTTTGTTACCTGAGACAGCTGCTTGGGACAAGTGGGGGAAGGCATTCACACATTTTGGAGTCTACTCTCTTTCCAATATGACCTCTGAAATGGATTTCCTTAAAGGTCATATAAGGGGAGCGTCCTGCATAGGAAAAGCAAAGAAATGTTTGAGCCTGTGACTCAGGCCACGGGAGGGGCCTCCTGGCTGAGTCCTAGGCAGTTTTGCTCAGGCTTTCTTAAAGAACCAAACTTCCACCACTTCCCCTTGATATCCCATCCTCAAGCGTTATAACCCAGATGTTTTTCCTGATAGACCAGGGAGGTGGACGCTGAGCTCTCAGCTCCAAAGCCAGGAAGTCGGGAGGTCTGAGTGTCAATTCCAGCCTTGGGTGTGTTCCTTAACCTCTTGTGAGAGGTTGAATTTGAGGACAAACTAAAGGGAACATGCTTATCTACCTCCTGAGCAGGTTAAAGCCACAAGTATTTATAAAACTTTGGTTCAAAGCCCTATTATGTCTTTATTTTCCCCTTTCATTTGGTTTCTTTTTCACTAGTAGGCTATTTCCTCTACATCTGACTGGGTCACTTTACACCTGGCTGTGGCTTGAAATTGCATACGACCCTGCATGTCATTTCAACTCCCAGGGTGTTGGTTTCCAATGTGCAGAGTTCAAAAATATGAAATCATCATATAAGAGTCTTTCTGAAGACCATTCCAGCTCCCCTTCTGGATAGTCTAAGTGGGGAGATGCTGAGAGGCCCTGGGCGGATGAGGTGCAGGACCCTTTGGCCCAAGTGTTCGGACACTCAAGACAAAGCACTGCATGGTCTGCTCTCCTCTATCCTCACCCTGTTTGACCCCACAGTTGGGATCATTTTAGGTGACCCTTCCCCCCTCCTATTCTGCAAACATTCCTTGCCAGCTGTCTTTGCCTCATTCTCCAATTTAAGGAAGAAAAATAATTCTTCATTAAAGAAAAGATTCTTACATTTATAAAATAGCTTTAGCAACATCCCTTAACCTCTTGGAGGCCAAGTAATTGGGAGTCACTGATGTGAAAGTTTGGAGATGGCTCCAAGTTGGCATTTACATGATGCCTCAAGTTATGTGTTGCTTCCTAGGTCTCTTCTGCAAAGGAACCTGGGGCTTGCAGTGTGTGCTTTGTGCCAAATGCTTTACATATGTCACCTTCAAAGCATAGAGCCTGTTGAAAACTATTCTATTTGCCATGCCCATTTCACAGATGAAGGCACTAAAGCTTAAGGAGAAGTTAAGCCCCAGTCTTCTATGAGATGCAAACGAAGATTGTCTGGTTCCAACGGCCACACTCTTGTCCTTCAGAATAATCGGTGGCTTTCAGCCTTGGGTGCAGATTACAATCACGTGGAGACCTTTAATTACTGATAATCTGGATCCCACCCCTAGAGACACGGATTTAAAATGTCTACCTGGTGGCCGGGGTATGGAGTTTTTAAAAGCTCCCCAGGTTATTCTAAGGTGAAACCAAGGTATAGGGCCACTGAGGCAGGTCCAGGAGGCTAAGTGACTATGCTGAGATATAAACCCAGATTCATCTGATACCAGAGCCCATACTTTAAATATATGCCACGGCTTATGAATCACCTGGGGATTTTAGAAACATGAAGATTCTGATTCAGAGGGTTTGGAGTAGGACTCACTCTTTGCTGGTCTGCAGACTACACTTTGGGTAACCAGGTGATAAACCATACTGTTTCTGAGTTCAGAATCTATGAATATCCTGCTTCAGTGTCCAGCCCTGGACACTCCCCGAGTGTTGGTTTACCTCAGAATCAGAGCAGCAGGTCCTAAACTGTTAATGTCTTTAAATTCAATTCTAGGATGTTTTAACTTTTGCCCAAGTTGGACAGCAGTTCTTGCCTTCTCCCCTCCGCCCTCCACCCTCCCCACCTTGCTTTGAATTCCTTGAACAAAGAAACTAGCTTTTGGCTTTCCTGTATTCTTGATAGAATTATACCACATCATAGCCTTCTAGGACCAAAGAGTCGATAAGTAAAGATAAAATTCCTAAATTCTTTCAGAACAAATGCATCTTGCAATTTCAGTAAGCAAAAGGTCACGGGACAATTTGGAAGTAGAGTAAAGGATCCCTGAGCAGGGCTCCAGATAATAGAAAAATCTTCCTGCTTGAGAATAATGAGGCTGATTCCTCACATTCCCAAAGGAATTTTATCTGCCCCCTTTCCTCGGCCAAGCCTGTTCCTGTCTTCCCTGAGTTAATGGTGTCTCCATCCTTCCAGTGTCAAAACATGAGATGCACCTTTGACTCCTGCTCACTCCGGTGCCCGGCCCTGGTGAGTTCCTACTGTTATCTCTCACATTGGGACTTCCTCTTTTATCTCACTGTCACTGTCCTGGCCTGTTTTTGTCCCCTTGCCTGGATTTCTAACACTATTTCTGATGCAGTCTCCTGCCTTCGTCTCACCCTCCAGTCAGTCCCTCCTCCACTTGCGGCATGTGCCTCTGCTGCTCAAAAACCTTTAGTGGCTCTTGAAAGGCCATTAACTACCGCCAAATCCTTACTGGAACGTGGATGCCCCGCAATCTGGCCCTCGCCTAGTTCATTGTCCCCACTGTTATCTTACTTCTCCGTACCATGTACTCTGTAGTCTCCCAAATGTCGTTTCTCAAGAGTATTTTCCAAATTCCAAGTCTTCAATAAAGCTGCCATCCACTTGCCAGGAAACAATTCTTTTCCCATCTCTGCCTCTTGAAAGTCTACCCATCTCTCAAGGCAAACACGAGTGCTGTCTTCCCCAGGAAGCGTCCCCTTCCTACAGCCAGAGTGGCCTTTCCTGCTCCTTTGTTCCCTTGGCACAGGATAGCCTGAGGGTTGAGCACAAGGGCTCTGGAGTGGGCTGGCTGGATCGGAATGCAGGCTCTGTCAGTTAATAGCTGTGTGATCCTAGGCAAGTTACTTAGCCTTTCTGTACTTTATTTCCTTCATCTGTAAAATGGGGAACAATAATAGTACCTACCTCCCGGGATGCCTTTGAGAATTTAATGAGTTATGCAGATGAAATGCATAATATTGTGTTGATAAATGACAGCAATTATTATAACACTTTATTTTTGTAGCACTGGTCATGGCGCTGGGTCTCAGTCTTGTAAGACCTGGACTTCCACCTTATTTATATGTCTACATTTTAGTGCCCAGCACATGCCAGACATGCAGGATATGATCAACTGATACACCAGGTTTATCTCCACCACCCCCACCCGCCCCCCCACAATATATTTTTGTTGATTTCAGAGAGAAAAGGAGAGGAAGAGAAAGATAGAAACATCAATGATGAGAGAGAATTATTGATTGGTTGCCTCCTGCATGTCCCCACTGGGGATGGAGCCCACAACCCAGACATGTGCCCTTAACCAGAATTGAACCTGGTACCCTTGAGTCCACAGGCCGACGCTCTATCCACTGAGCCAAATGAGCGAGTGCTATCTTTCCATAGAACATCCAAACCTCCTGGCCACAAAACAACAAATTATGTAGAGATAGGAGTGATTCTTTGAGATTAAACTGCCATTTTGTAAGTATCAAATCCTCACTGAAATGTTTTGGGTATAATAACAGATACATTCTTATACCCTGAAATGGATCATGATATACGTATTTTCCAGCGTATAAGACGACTTTTGAAACGAAAAAAAGTCAACCGAAAATCGGGGGCAAAAGACCAAAATTGCACAAAAATTACCTGCAGATCTTGACGGCAAAGTAAGTCTTTTCTTTGAAGTGGGGGGTATTCTCATACAGCGAATATAGGCCTAAACCTATGTTTTAACTGTGAAAATTAGGGGGGTCGTCTTATATGCCGGAAAATACGGTACTTGGGTTTTAAAAAGTACCAGCTGCCTCAGTTTGGGGGTTGTGACGTCTTTGTATGTCATTTATAATGTGTGTCCCATGCTATTTGTTTTAATAAGACAAATACTGACATTTACAAATTTACTTACTTTGCAAAAATAAAACAAATTCAAGAGATTCAGGAGAGGTCCAGGAGGAAGCCCTGGGTGTCACATCTGAGAAGTGGTCTGTGTGGGAAACAAATGGAGGTTGTCTGCTTCCAATGGCCTTCAACGTCATTGAATCTCGCCTTCAGTGCACACTGGAATCACCTGGAGACCTCCAAATACTGCTGTCTGGTTCCCACCCGTGGTTTTCCGGTTTAATTGGTCTGTGGTGTGGCCTGGACATACAGATTTTGTAATAACGATTATGACTCTTGCTCATTTATACTCAGTCTTTCTTCAGTGGGAGAAAAGGGAATATAGTTGCAGCTAGAACCTTGGGAATCTATTGATTAACTCTAATCCATTGAGCCAATATTTTACAGCCTGCCAGGTGCTAGTTAGTGTGCCAGACATGGGTGATGAGCAAGACAGGCAGGGCCCTGCTCTTGTGGGCATCCAGCCAGTGGTAGAGGCAATGACTAGGTAAATACCGAAACAAGGTGGTTTCAGATGCAAAGGAACCAAACAGGTTCACATAAAAGCCAGGAGCTCAGGGATGCGGGAGGGTGTGTTTAGGAAGAGAGGCCATGGAAGCTCTCAGAGGAAGCACTGTTTGCCTTCCTCCCAAAGGGTGAAGAGAAGCCAGCCAGCTCAAGGAAGAGTGTCCCACTCTGAGGGAACAGCAGAAGGAAAATCCTGAGGCAGGATAGGGCTCGGTGCTTCAGGAAGTCTGGCTGCAGTATGTTTTTGTGGGTTTAAGCATGTTTTTGTGCAGTTGTGGCTTACTTCCCCATCTTTAATCTGACAGGCACACTTCCTGACAGGTGTCTACACAACGTTCTGGATGACATCCACACTGCTCAGTGTGACAGTCAGTCTCGCCAGAGTCTGGCTCAGATTCCTGCAGCTTCATCTCCTGCGTGTCTCCCCCCACACTCGATCCAAATGAGCTCTCCTCTGTGCCATTTCCCACAGCTCACCTTTCCTTGTGCTGGGTCCTCGACCCAGAGGGTCTGCCCACTGCTTCTTGGTGAAATGCAGCTCAAAGTCCCACAACACTCCCCCTCTCCCCCCCAAGGTAAATGGCTCCTAACTCTGTGTTCACGAGCATTGTGCCTTCTGGCCATTGGATGCATTATGAGCAAGAACCGCATCTTGTTTTCCATGGCATCTGCCTCTTCACAGAACGGCGGCTAGGAGATAGTCAGCACTTGGTAACGACTTGTTCAGTGAATGTCACCCAGCCACCGGCCTTCCCCAAAGAGTGTAGCCTAGTTAAGCATTAGATGTGTGTCCTTCTGTGCAGAATAAACATGGGGGTGTTTTCTATTCAAAGAGAGGCTCAGGTTTCCCCTGTAACGATTAGCACCACTGCAGGGGAAAGAGAACACTCAGGGTTTTTAAAAATTTTGTTTCCATTTTATTCCGAAAGAGCCTCCCAAATCCCCATCATGGTCTCAGTAAAAATGCCGTCTGTGAACTGAAGGGGGAAGCGGGGGAAAAAAGGTCAGACTCGGCTATGCTAATAGGAAATATAATTGCATGCGTATTCCTTTAATTTGAGGATTGAATGCAAATTAAGCAGATATGCCCTTTCTGGAAGCCTCGTTTTAATCAACTCTGCTCCTCTGTTGGAGGAGTTGGAGCAGAAAAGAAAATAATAGGAATGCTTCTTCCATTTGCAAACTAAGGTGTCACGTGATGTGACCGTGGTTTGATGTACAGGCTTTATTTATTTATTTGTTTAGATTGTGGAGCGTGGAGCACCTTTGTGGTCCAGGGTCATTCCCAAGGATCGGAGGTTCCCAGTGGTGAACTCAAACCAAAGAACTTTCAAGAAAATTCTTGAGCAGCCTTTCTTCCATGTCAGTGTGCTGGATAGCAGGTACCTGTCTCTGTCTCCATCTCTGACCTTGTCATATGACCTTGGCAAAACACGTTCATCTCTGAGCCACTTTGTTTAGCAGTAAAACAAAGTATTGAGCCAAGAGGGTAGCTAGGCTCTTTTCCATGCCAAGGGTTATACGAAACATACTTTCTCCACTGGCCAACTTATTGGGGGAGATGGTAGAGTTTTGATGATCTTCTTGAGGTAGATCTAATCACCTGGGAGGTTCATTTTGAAAATTTTATTAAAATGAGAAGAGCATTTTGGGCCCTTTGTTGTTTTTCTAAAAAGTCACCCACACTGACATTTAAAGACATGACAGGGAAGAGGTTCAGGGATTTTGTCATCCATCTCCCTCATTAGGAATCGTTTCGTGTAACTTTCTTGTTATCTGAGCCTAAGTTTGTTCAGAGGATTATTATGAAGGCTTTGATCTTAAAAGTCAAAGGACAGAAACCCTTTGGAGATCACAGCTAATTGAACCACCTTCTGACTGGGCCAAGTCCAGTCTGAAGCCCTTAGCCCTTGTACGTTCCGTTGGCTGAGACCTCAGGGTGGTGATGGAGTGGGAAGTCCCCCCCCGCCCAACCTCCCCCGGCCCTCCACCTCCCCCACTGAATCAGACAGCAAGCTCAGGAGTAACAGAGGGGAGCTGAACCAGAAGCCAAGGAGCTTGGAATGAGATAAACTGAGTCAGGGAGTGGTTGGGAGACAAGCATCTTAATAGAAACACCTGCAAAGGCTGTGTACTGGCAGTTTTTGAAAGAGAAAACCAGAAGGGCCACTAAACATATGGAAAGACGTTAAACCTCACTAGTAGAACAATGCAAACTAAAGCCACAACGAGATGCCAATTTATTAGTTCAGGAAAACCATAAAAGGTTGATAATATCAAGTATTGATCCAGATATGGGGAAATGGGTATTCTCTTACCCTGGTGGGAGGAGTATAAACTGATATGTTTGGAGGCCAATTTTCTGCACCATTCCATACCTGTAAAAATTTATACTACAGAAGTGCTGATTCAAGTATTTTAAGATGTGTACAAGGTTATTCATTGCCCGTTGCTTGTAAAAACGGACACACAGGAGGAAACAACCCAAATGTCCTTTGGTCATAGCAGAGCAGTTGAATGAGTTGCAACAGTCAGACAATGCAATGCAGTCCTGAGCAGCCAGTGAACAGAAAGGAGTGACTTTCTGTTCACATGAGAGCTATGAGATATGGCTCCCTTTCTGTTGAATTATACAGTGATTATTTGTCCCCAGGTCTACCTGTCTTTCTTGTCTTGAGCATCTCAAAAACAGGAATTGTGTGTATGTTATCTCTGGCAGAAGCAGACTTTAAACTGAGACCTGATTACCTCCAAAACCTGGGGTCATTGCTTCACTCCAGGCTGAGCTGTTGGTTTGGAGTTGGTGAATGGGAGAATTGGAAATGGGGGGAGAAAGAGGGACAGGAGAGAAAATGGAGAGAAGTGGCTTGCCCAAGGCCCGTCAGCTCTCTCCACTTACTTGGCAAGCAGGATCCAAATGGCTGCTCCATCTGGTGACTAATGAGATGGTTCAGTCCTCTGCTGGACTGGAGAATACTCCCCTTCTCTGAGGTTTAGTTTCCTACTCTGAGAAACGAGGGTAACAAGCGTGGCTCTGTTGATTTTGGTAACAAGATGATCATACAGTGCCTGGCACCACATGGATGCACAGTAAATGTGACCCCCTCAAGCTGAGAGGTGCACCCAGCAGTGAGGTTGATTGACAAGCTGGACAGGCAGGGGAGCCCAGGTTTTCTAGAGAAAGGGGAGGAAGGCTGATGGAACACAATGCCCCCGGAAGGCATCCCCTGTGCAGCGTTCCCTGTGAGTCAGCTTTGGGCTAATTGGCCCACAATGATGCCAATGAAAAGGCCATGTTCCAAAACAAAAACACCCACCCAGCTCCCAAGCCTGGAGACAGCTTGACTCAGTGGATAGCTCTCACCTTTGGGGAGGATTCCAGCCTGTGGGTGGACAGGGGATGCAGGGGCCCTCTTGTGCTGCAACTAGCCTCCCACTTGTTGACAAATCCAGGGCCAGAAATCTCACAGGAGACTGGACTAACTCACAGGGCATCAGAAGAGAGAGGACTTCAGAGACCAATACATTCCTTTTACTTCACATATAGGGAAATTAAGGTCCACAGATGGGACAGACTCAGATAGCAGCAATACTAGGACTGAGCTTTGACTTCCAACTCCCTACTTTGGACTACCTGTGGGGCTGCAATCAGAATTAAAAAGTTGTGCTGAGCTGGTTGTGTGGACAATAGACAGGAAGGACTTGCCTGCAGGGGGAACAGCATGAGCCGAGGTCTGAAAGTGGGAGGCCCCTCATGGAAGCGGTAATAAGCACAGCTAACATTTGGTGCCTACTCTTTGCTGGGCACTGAGCCACATGTTTGACATTTATTGGCCCATTTACTCCTCATAACGGTGCCGCAAAATAGGTATTCTTGTTGTTCCTATTTTGCTCTGTTTCAGAAGAAACTGGAGCTCAGAAGTTATGGCATTGTCACACAGCTCGAAAATGGCAGAACTGGGATTTAAACCCAATTTCGTCTGACTCCAAAATTGTAAGTCTTTCTAAAATTTGTATTAAATTTGTTGGGGTAACATTGGATAATAACATTATATAATTTTCAAGTATACAATATTGGAATTTGATATCTGTAAACACGATAGCTTGCTCACCACCAAAATTCTAGTTTCCACTAGTTTTTATACATTTGACCTCCTTTACCCAGTGTTTCCTTGTGCCTTCTGGTAACCACCATTCTGTTGTCTATATTTATGAGTCTGTTTTGTTAGCTTGTTACTTTTTTGTTTTATATTCCACCTATGAGTGATATCACATGGTTTTAGTCCTTCCATCTGACTTATTTCACTTAGCATTATACTATTGAGACCTATCCGTGTTGTAGCAATGGCAGTATTTCATCTTCTTTATGGCTGAGTAGTATTACCTTGTGTATATACATCTTCTTTACCCATTCATCTGTTGATGGACACTTAGGTTGTTTCCATGTCTTGGCTATTGTAAATAGTGCTACAGTGAACATAAATGTGCATATATCTTTACAAATTAGTGTTTTCATATACTTCAGATAAATATCCAGAAGAATTAATGGGTCATATGGTAATTCTATTCTTAATTTTTTTAACTATATTTTATTGATTTTATACAGAGAGGAAGAGAGAGAGATAGAGAGCCAGAAACATCGATAAGAGAGAATCATCGATCAGCTGCCTCTTGCACACCCCTACTGGGGATGTGCCCACAACCAAGGTACATGCCCTTGACCGGAATCGAACCCGGGATCCTTCAGTCCCCAAGCCGACGCTCTATTCACTGAGCCAAACCGGTCTCGGCTATTCTTAATTTTTTTAAAGACCCTCCATACTGGCTGCACTATAACTCTTCACCAGTCTTAACACCCCAGATATAGATAATGTGTGTGGAAATGCTGGGCACTTAGTAAGCTTGAAAAAGGTAGTTGACAATTTCCATGATTCAGTCAAACTCACGTTTTCCAAATGACTACTCAGTGCCCAGCTCTCCCACATGCATTATCTATGCCTGGGTATCAATTACAGCTTCTGCTACTACTGTTGTGATTGCCCACTTGGGTCAATGTGCCAGTTCTTCTAGGTAAGGATAAATTCCCAAGTTCTAGTTGGGGAGAGTGGGGAGCTGAGGCCCAGAGAAGTTAGGTGGCCTCGTCACAGAAACACAGCCAGCTGGGGACAGAGTGAGGCATCAGACTCAAAGAGATAAGCAAAAAGGATGGCCTGGCCAAGTCTCAGGAGGTGGGGAGGAATGGGGCAGGCCCAGGCCCAGGGCAGCAGCCCCTTCCTGGCTTCCTGACAGCGCTATTGTTTGAAGCCTGTTCTTGGACATCCAGGAAATAGGCGACATCACTCCCAACAAAGGAGAGGAAGCTGCTTGAATGTTTCAGCTCCACCTCACGCGCTTGTCCTGGGGCTGGAGATGGGAGGCAAGCCAAGGCCGCCTGACCCCTCATCTCAGCCAGGCCATCCATCCCCCACCCTCGTGTCTCCTCTCTGCCTGTCCAAATCCAAACTCTTCAATCCCTAGGAGCCGTCACTAGAGCCCCATTGGTGCCCCTCGTGGCGAAGGCCTATAGCCCCTAAAGTCCTGTTCCGTGGAACTCCCCTTTCATTCTGGCTCCGGCTCTGGCTCTTCCTCACAGGGCCTCAGATTCCCCATCTGTGTGGAGGCAGAACCGATCAGGTAGGACTGGTCTGGATCAACTCAAAGGGCTCTTTCACCTCTGATGCTCTGGAATTCTGAGTCCAAGAACTTCCCTGCCTGGATGAGAGGGAAAAAGTATCATGGGCAGCACATGGGACCCCAGAAAGAGGAGTTCCAGGGAGCAGAGCTGCCATTGCAGGTGGGACGAGGCAACTGCATAAAGCAGAAATCGGGAATGGTCGTTCTCCTGGGCTCTGGAATCAGATAGGCTCTGGTTTCAAATTCCAGTTCTACCATTTACTGACTGTGTGAACTTGAATAATTTATACCACCTCTCTGAGCCTTTGTGTCCTCACTCATGAAATGCAAGCAGTAAGACCTACTTGGCAGGTTGTGGGAATTAAATGGAGCCATCCCTGGGCATAAATGGGGCACGAGGCATGTGGCAAGAATGTGGTGCCCTTTTCCTCACTTCAGTGACTTTTCTGGCAGGAATCTGACTGAGATGGAGACATAGACACTGCAATATCCTAGTTAAGAAGCTCGAAGCTCGGGGGCACGGGGAGAAGAGGCATGTTCTGTTTCCTGACTCTCTGAGTGTGAAGCATGGCCCATCAGTCCACGGGAGAGGTCTGTGTCTGGCATTTCCCAAGATCACAGGCCACTGTGGCCCAGGGCTGCCGTGTCCCCTGAGCGTGTCTTGGTATAGAACAGAAAACACAGCCTGTAGGATTGGGACATGCCCTTGAGGGTCATCTGGCTCACCTTCTAAACTAGAACACAGTGAGGCCTAGAGATGGCAAAAGCTCCTTCCCCCGAGGTCATAGAGCCAGTCAGGATGGAACCCAGGCCTCTAGCCTCCCAGCCCCAGGCTCTTACTGCTGCGGAGGGCCCTGGGCTCTGAGAGGCTCCCTTCACTCCCCAGCTCTGGAGGAGACTCTTGGCTGGAGAAGGGAGGGAGGCAGGCTCAGCTGTGCTGGTGGAGAAAGGATGATCCTGAGCCCCATCCTTCCCAGAGAGCCTTTCTCCTGGGGCTCCCCTGCGTTCCTGACCTGGCCCATCCAGTCGAGGCTGGTGACTCCACCTCTCTGACCTCAAGCTCCTCTTCTGTTAAACAGACACCTTGAACCCTGTAAAGGCAAGGGTTTGTTTTAGACCTTTATTGTTGGTTACCTCAACCTGAGTCAAAGAACACCTGCCAGGGCCACCCCCACCAACTCTGAAGTGCCTTAGGCATACATCCATTAATAACCAACTCACCCAACCTTCATCCAGCCAACCATTTTACCTGAACTCCTTCTCTACTTCCAAAGAAGCCCCCTCCCCAATACTACACTGTCCCAGCCTGGCAATGGTGCCATCTTGGGGGTGGGGGAGGGGTGTACAGGAGAAGAGAGGAGGGTTGGAGGTTAGGAGCCCCCTACCCTCAAGCCTCCCGTCACAGGGAACAAATCTCCAGGAAGCCCAGCGGGGTGGCCAGGTCCCAGCGATAATTACAGGAGATGTCAGGAAGGCCCAGCGGTTGCCATGGCGACTTCCTGAATTGCAGTGCCTGTGCCTGCTGAGGCTTTGGGAAGTTGAGACAGCCTGGGCAGCCCCTGCGCCTGGCTGGGCCTCTGGGAGGGGCGGGCGCATGGGAATGTGGCATGTCTACCCACATAGAATCCGTGGGTGAGCTGGGGCAGCAGCGTGCGTGTGGCTGAAGCACACACTTGGGCCTAGGATACGTGACCCATCCAAACCCTGACAGTGAGTGGAGCCTCTAGGGATGACAGCAAGCGAAGGAACAGAGAAATCCAGGAAGGGTGTTCATGGCAGAGGGAGCGGCAGGGGGCGCTAGAGAGCCGTACAGGGAGTGGCTGGTTGGAGGATAAAGTTGGAGGGGCCAGATCATGAGGGACTTTGCATGCCAGTCTAAGGAGCTTGGACCTTCACCTGGAGGCCCTGGGGAGCCAGAGAGGCTTTCAGGGAAGGCGGTAGCATGGTTGGACCCAAGATCCCTCAAGCAGCCCAGGGAGGGCAAGTGAAAGGGGAGAGAATGAAGGCAGGTGGACTAGTGTGGGGGCTGTTCCTTCCTACCTGGCTGCATTTGTTTTTAATAAGCATCTATTTTACTAATTATTTATAATGGATGTTGTTTATTTTCTATCTTCCCCACTTGGATGCAAGCTCACAAGAGCAGAGGGGTCTGTCTGCTTCATTCATTGATGTATATCAAGCACCAAGAAGAGTATCTGGCACATAGGTGCTCAATAAATGAATGAGGCCTGGACAAGAAGTGTGCAGAAGGGATGGAGAGAAATCTACGGGGAGAGAGAGGAGAGGTACCAGGTAAAATGGTTGGCTGGATGAAGGTTGGGTGAGTTGGTTATTAGTGGATGTATGCCTAAGGCACTTCAGAGTTGGTGGGGGTGGGCCCTGGCAGGTGTGCTTTTGACTCAGGTTGAGGTTGTGGGATGCAGGATACTGGGGCCACAATGAACTAGAGGACCATATGGGGAAATTGAGCCAGGCTCCATGTGCTGTGTGCTGGGCCTGAGGGCACTGGGAAGGAGCCTTAGGGTCACCAAACATCCAGAGTCTTCCCCTGAGTCCTCTGGGGTTTGCCGTCTTTAGCCTCTTCTCGATGCTGTCCAACGAGAGTCATACCATGTCATTTGAAATGGTCTAGTAACACACTACAAAACTAAAAAGAGACAGGTGAAGTTAGTTGAATAGCACATTTTACTTAATCCAATGTGTCCACAATATTATCATTTCAATAGGTTATCAATATAAAGACTTGTTAACAAGATACTTGACATACTTGTTTTTGGTACAAAGTCTTTGAAAACAGGTATCCGTTCCACATTTAGAGCACACCTCAGTTAGGACTAGTCACATGTCAAGTGCTCAATAGCCATATGTCACTACTGCATTAGACATCCCAGTAATGAGGTCCTGGGTGGGGCTGAGTCTGTAGAGGTGGCGTGGGGACACCAGCTGATTAGGGATTAGGTGGGGGGAGGGGAACAACATGGGCCAATGCCCAGACTTTTTCTGCTGCTTTCTTTTGGTTCAGCCCTTCTCACTCCATCACTCAATCATGCAACACACGTTTAAGGAGCAGTTACTATGTGTGAGGCTTTGTGCTAGGTGCTAGAATAGTGAATTGGGCATGGCATAGCAATTCTTACTACAATATTAAGTGACAGGAATATCACCTAGATGAGGAAGCAATAGCCAGAGAAGTTGAGTGTCTTTCTGGAGGTCACACAGCTAGTAAACCCTCTGAACTCTTTCCCCTGCCCCATGTTACATGGATCACCTAGAAAATAAAACCCCCAGGAAGGAGGAGGCTGGGATACAGGTGGGATCTATAGAGATCTTTCCCAATGAAATGCATTCTTCTAGGTTCTACACCTCCCCGGAGACATGCTTCCTCTCCTCCCTCCTCAACATTCCCACCCCACTGCCCAGCTTTCATGCCCAACTTTCAGAACCAGTATTTCCTGATTAACCTGGGTTTAGGCCATCTCCTTCCTGGATCACACTCAGTCCAGCAGCCCCCAGAAGGGACAGAGATTGGTGGCTTTTGCTGACTTTTGCTGACCTGGTGACAGCTCCAGAGGCTTGACTGGCGCCAGCCTGGATTTCCCCAACTGAGAGCACTGTTCTTAGTGTTCAAAGGTGAGGGTTCAAGTCCTGATGCCTTTTTTAACCTGTTGGTGACCTTGGGGAAGAGACTTTGACCCTCAGGTGTTGGGTCCTGCTTCCACATTAGCAGAGCAGCCTGCCCCTCAGGATGGGACCACTCGATGGCCCCAATCACAGTGTCCATGCGAGGGGTCACACAGGGCTTGGAATGAGACAATTTTTCAAGAAAGACAAACTGGTATGAGTTTTGCTTAGATACCCTGACTCAGTGACCTTCAGCAGCTGGGGGCCTGGAGGGAGGGCCCCTTAGGAGGAAAAGCTCTGAAGCACATCCCTGGCCTCTGTGCTCTGGGATAGATCTGGGTTCCTTTCTTTGAGCTCTCCTTCATCCTATCATTTACTAGGAACCTAGTGCCAAGTGGACACCAAGGGAATTAAATAACTCTTCTTTACAGGTGAGGAAACTGAGGCACAGGAAAGCTTGGCAAATGCCCAAGGACACCCAGCCAGGAAGTAGCGGAGCTGGGCGTTAAGCCTTGGCCTCCTGGTCCAAAGCCATGGCTGCTGGCCTCTGTCCCGCACGCCAAGGTGCCAAGGGCTGGCCCCCAGGAGTCGCTCCCGGCAGCTGCCTCACCGATAGCCTGGGTCCCCTGAGGGCCGGGGTTAGCCGTGCAGCAAGACACTCGTGTGGGGCCGAGCGTGGCCGGATTCACAGGTTGAAGACTGTTCCTCTGGGCTTCCGGCCTCCGTGCCTTCCCCCACAGCCCCTTCCCTGGCCGCCTCCCTTCCTGGCCCGGTGCTGGGGGTGACCGGCGGGTGGAGCGGTATCCGGGCTGGGGCTCGAGCTGTGAAGAGGGTGTCTGGGCAGAGACTGATGGCCTGTCAGTTGGCTGCCAGCACATCCTCAAATTCTTTGTCTCTGCAGAGCAGGGACTATGCTGGGGGGTGGAGGGCAGGACACTGCAGAAGAGGGGGGGATGTCAAGTGGCGGGAAGTGGGATATCTCCATAGCCTGCAGTCTCTGTTCTCAGCTAGTCCATAGGCTTGGACGGTGGTGTGTGTATGTGTGTGTACACACAAATGTGTGTTTGTGTCTGAGGAAATCAGGCCCCTGCTCCCTGTTTGGGGGCCAGACAGACAGGAGTTCACATTCTGGCTCTGCTCCACACTCTGGGGAACCTCAGGCAGGGCTCTTTCCCATTTGCTGTTCCCTGTGGAAAGCTAAGCTGATGAGAACCTTTGGCCCTGGAATTCTGGAAGCCTTGGGGTTCTCTCAATGAGGGGAGCAGCAGGCGCTGGGTCCCACAACTGGGGATGTGAATCCTCCAACCCCACAGGGTCTGTCAGGAGAGCAACGGCTCCCCTGCCCAGCCTGGGCGTCCTGGCTGCCTGCAGGGCAATGGGGCTGAGGGAGGGGCGGCCAGGGAGGAGGTGGGAGAACAGAAGCTGTCATCAGACCTGAAAGAAACTGCCCCCCAGCAGCGCTTGAGCCAACCACATACCCGGTCCTGCAGGTCACCTGGCTGTAAAGGAACCCCCGTCCCCCCCCCACCCCCCCCCACACACACAGAGTCACATAACCCTGATCACACAGCCATCCCTTACACACACAGACACACTCATCCTGCCACTCAGCTCCATGGACTCCCAGGGAGGGAGCCAAGCAACCGCATACACACACACACACACACACACACACACACAGAGTTACAGGACACATGGTCACAACCACACAGGTACAAAGCCTTTTGTATAGTCACATGATGACTTGCAGAATCGTAGGTGCCCTGGGGCACACAGACCCTGCTGCCAGCAAGCATGAGGTCCACACAGGCAAGTGTGCCCCTTTGGGGGGCAGCCACCCTGCGCCCAGCTCTTTGGAGAACCAGGGTGAAACCTCATAGACCCTCAGTGTCACAGGGGCCTGCTCTGGGCGGGGCCTGGGGTCATGAGGAGCCTTCTGCGGGACCCTGATCCCCCTCTTTAATATATAAAAGGGGCTGGATGCCCCCACCCCCACCATCAGAATCCAAAGCACTAGGTATCCTTTCTCCCAGCGGATGCCTCCTCTAGTTCTTGGGGGAGGGAGGGGAGGATGCAGTGAGCGCTTCACGGAGGGGTAGACAGACCAGGGAGGAGGAGGCGGTGCCCAAGGACACAGCCAGGACATGTCAGAGACAGGACTCGAACCTGGGGTGGTGAGCCCGCAAACCCGCGCTCTCCCCGCCGCCCTCTTCCCACCTGCTGGCCTGGGGCCTCGCCGCGGGCTCCGCGCCCCTCCACCCAGCACCCACGGGCCTCGGGCACAAAGCCACTTGGCGGCGCTCGAGGGGGCGCGCGTGGGGGAGCGCGCGCGGGGGCCCGCGCCTCCTCCGGCCAAGATGTTCCCTCTCGGCGTGATTGACAGGCTCGAGTGCCGAGAAACAAAATTGTTTATGCGCTAATGAATAAGGCCCTGATTGCAAGATCCTGTTTGGAAAATTATAGTGCGGCGGCAGCGGCGGCGGCGCGGCCGCGGCGGCCCAATTACAGCCCGCGCTGCATATTCATTTCGTCTCTCTCCTTTGCATCGAGATGAACGGGCGGCCCCGCGCCCCGCAAAGGCAACGCCAGATTCACTCCCAGGTCCCGCAGGCCTCCGCGCCATTGTCTGTCCCGCCACCTGCCTCCCGCCGCCTGATTGCGGGCACCGGCACCGGCGCGGCCCCGAGGTGCAAGGAGGGCGGCCCCGAAAGTTCGCCCGCCCCCGCCTCTCCTTGCGCCCCTTCCCTGTACTCTCTCTGCCTTTCTCAGGAGCCCGCCTCTGCCTCCCTTTCTCTTCCCGGCTCCATTTCTCGCTGGTGTCTCTCCCTCTTTTCTTTCTCGTTCCTCCGTGTGTCTGGCACACTTTCTCGGACTCTGGCTCCCTGTGTTCAGCTCTCAGGTCTGGAGCCTCACGCACAGGGACTTCCAGCCGCTTCTCCCCTTCCCTGCTCCGGCTGCAGAGATTCTCTGGCTCCTGGGTCCCTGGGAGCGGGGATGGGGGCCTGTCTGTCCTGTGGAGGCCCCGGAGGTAGGAGGTGGATTGCACCACCACCTTGGCCTTGAGGATGGGGTGGCTGGGCCAGTCCCCCACACCAGGCTGCTTGGGAGAAAGGTTCTGTTAGCTCCTGTCTCCCTCATGTGTCTCTTCCCCCCACCCCACCCCACACACACACACATCCTGCATCCCAGGCACATGGCCTGGCAGGCTATGCTCTCTCCTCGCTGATGCCTTTGCACAGGGCTGTTGTTCCCTCACAGGCAACCCTCCTGTCCTCCAAGACCCTCCTAAGCAGCCACAGGACAGCTGCCTCCCCTAAGCACCCCGTTTCCAGGCCAGTCCTTCTGTTACAACAATGGGCAGGGGCACACACATCTTTCTCCAGGGGCTTGACTCATGGGGCCTGGGGACTGGGGCCAAGTCACCCTGGTGCCCAAACTAATACCGCCTCTGTGATATGGGGACACAGTCACCCATCCTTGTTGTAGGGTGTTGGTGGGCAGGGGCAGAGGCTGGGAGGGGGGCCTCATGGTTCCCAGCCCACCTGGGCCCCACAGGCCAGGATCAGCGGTGCCTCCAAGCCTTGGACCTCAAGCCACCACAAGCACGACTGCCTCTTCTCATTGGAGTTGGTGCCTTAGTTGACAGGCATCTGCGGCCCAGGTGTGACCAGCAAATCTCCTGGTGATGGTGATGGTAGTGGGGGCTTTTCAGAGGGTGAGGACCACGCACACGGGAGGTTGTTCCTCCCTGGGGCCTCCTGGAATGACCAAGACACTTCTTCTTGGGGTGGGATTGAGGAACTCAGATGTACACAAAAAAGGACTGCCATGTACACCAACTGTTCTAGACAAACATTCCTGTCAGACACACACACACACACACACACACACACACACACACACACCCTCCCTGAAAGACCCACACCATCTGAGGCTGGTCCCAGGGGCTGTGTATGAGACAGCACTGCCACCTGGTGGCTGTTCTGGTACATTCTTTGTCAGGCCAGACTGGCTTCCTAGAGTCACAGCTAAGCCATAATGGGCGCACCCAGACCCAGAGAACCGGGACTCCCGGCGAAGAAAAGGCATGCAAGTGTCCCTGAAGACGAGTTTCAGTTCCCTGCCCCTATTTCCATGTTCCCCAGGAGCATACAAGCTGAGCTGGCGCCACCTGCAGATTGTTGGCCTGTAGTGGCAGAGCAGATAATCTTGTAAGTCATCACCAGCTTGGGATGCTATATCCAGCCTCATACCCCACCCAGCCCAGACACCCTCCTGTTCACTTTGTTCATGAACCATCAAGTCTGAGAGCTTCTCAGCACCCGGAGCATCGGTGTGGCATGGGTGCTGGGAGATGCAGTTGCCAAGGGTGGCAAAGCCATATCTCAGGGACTTTCAAGGCCAGTCTTAGGAACATTGACTTTATTTGGGGGTAACAGGGACCTGGGGGCAGGCTCAGACAGGGAGGTGACATGTTCAGATGGGCATGCAAAAGCCCACTAGTGAGAAGAGGGTGAGTGCAGGAGGGCCAGCTGGGTGACAGCAGTGGCCTGGCCAGGGCAGGGGTTTGGCGTGGGTGGTGAAAAGGATGCAGATTCCAGAGCTATTAAGGAGATGGACTCAACAGGCTGTGGTGGGAGGAGGTGAGGGGAAGACATCATGACAGTGAAGTCACCTCTGGGGATGTCAGTGCTGGATGGGGGTTCGGGGAGAGATGATGAGAACAATTTGGGTCTGTTGAGCCTGAGAGCCAAGGGCACATCATGGGAAGGTATGCAGAAGGCAGGTGAAGTCAGGTCTTGTGGCATTCCTGAGGGAGTTGGAAGGCTATTGGTTGACAGCGAGTGAAAGCAATCAGTAGGTGAGGTTACACAGGCAGGGCCCTTAGAAGCCCTAAGCACTGAAAAGTTGACGGCGCTCACCCTCCCTTCATTAGTCAAACAGAAGGATGCTAAATGGTAGGCTATAACGTTTCATGTGTTATACAAATGCCATTATCATCAAACGGATGGGATCATAGAAACTGGCATTTTCCTCTCCCTCTTCTTGGTCTGATGGCGTTCTGCAGCTATCTGCCTGCCTGCTAGGTGAGCCAGCTACCAATCTGGGCAAGAGCGGCGAGGTCAGAGGCCCCAGAAATATCAACTGTCAGGGTCAGAGGGGAGCAGGTGTCACAGTCTGACAGGGAACAGTTGGGGAGTGTCACTTAGTTGGGGACCAGGGAAAGAGAGAATTTTAAGAAAAGGAGTGTGATCAGTCACGGAAAAGCCAGAGAGGATAAAGAAGTGAGGGCTGAGGATGTGTCCCAGATGTTGCAATGGGGCTACCAGGTGGGCCCTGATACAGACACTAACTAGCTCAGTATCGCGAAGCTGGTCCTCCCTCTGGTAGGTGTCCCTGCCTAATGAGACCAGCCTTAGGTGGGAAAACCTGGGTGCTTTGATTTTGATGTCCTCCAGCCTGAGAAACTGGATGGGATGGGACCCCAGGGCAGGGGTTGAGGGAAGCTGGCCTGGGAAGGAGAAAAGCAGGCCAACCAGTACATCTATGGACCTACATTAGTACTCCAGGGGAGCGGCTGGGCAGCTGGTGGCAGTCCTTTCTTTACCACAAGAGGGCAGCATAAGAACAGGTCATGTCTTGGCCCAGCATTCTTCCATCTAAGGACTGTATTTCCTGATCCTGCTGTGTGATCTTGGGCTCGCCTGGATATCAATTTCTTCCCCTGTAAAGTGTGGCAATTGGACATCATCATGTCCTGGAGCAGGTTGGGGATCCCCTTCATTTCATAGGGAGAAGCACAGACTTGAAAAATGCGCACAGATCCTGTGTCATTAGCGTGCACATGCATATATGCACATATACATACCAGCTGAGGCACACACTGACTCATGCTCATGGGCACACGTGGAGAAACAAGCAGACACACGGAGGGATGTGCCTTCCTCAGAGCACACCTGCAGGCATCCCTGCATCCCGAGCAGACATGCCCCACCCCTTGGCAGAGGGGGGAGGGAACTTCATCTTCTTCTTGGAATGGACGACATGGAAGGTGTCTTGGGTCCCATCTTGGATAATGTCCGGAATGTCTGTAGATCCAGGGAGTCGTTGAGATTTTGGTGGAGGGTGAGGTGCAAGGCATGATCTACAGCTGAAGCCACCAGGCCCCATGTGCTTCCAGCACCCAGGGGCTGAGGCTGAGCTGAGGGACCCCCAGACCTATGGGTTCAATCATCCAGCATTAAGGCCAAGTTCTCATCCTTTAGTGGCTTTGGCCTTGGCAGAGAGATGAGAGGAGTCCCATCATACCCTGGGGTAAGGGCTACAGGGCCGTAAGCCACTCACACAGGCAACTAACAGACCCAGCTAGGCTCAGCGGGGACAGGAAACATTAAGGGATGCCTGAGTTTGCCATGGGGCTGGAGTCTTTTGTGGATACCAGGGCAGCTGTAGGAGAGCCATCCAGCCCTGCCCTGCAGATAGTCCTTGGACTGAACCAGGATTGGCTGTGGCATTGGCCTCTGAGGTATAAGGGCGACAGACAGATCCTAGCCTTGGAGGGTGCTAGGAAGGGAGGGATCTAGGCAGGCCAGAAGCTGCCCCAGGTCCTAAAGGGAGCCAAGCTAGCTGTTGCTGGGGTCCGGAGAGTTCCTCCTCTGAGTGCCCACTTGGGGCCTGGTGCCTTGCAGCCATTGCTCATTTAATTTTTACCAAACCTCACACCAATTCACATCAATAATTCCTTTGTTATTTTAAAAAAAATTGAGATACTGCCAAAATAGATTTGGCAAGCCGACGCTCTGCGGACTGAAGGGTCCCGGGTTCAATTCCGGTCAAGGGCATGTACCTTGGTTGCGGGCAGGAGGTGTGCAGGAGGCAGCTGATCAATGTTTCTCTCTCATCGATGTTTCTGACTTTCTATCCCTCTCCCTTACTCTCTGTAAAAAAATCAATAAAATATATATTTATAAAAAATAAAAATAAAAATAAATGAGATACAATTCACCTACCATAAAGGCACCATTTTAAAGCATACTACTCAGTATTTTTGTATATTCACAGGCAGGGCTAGAGAGTCTGGTGGGCTCATCTGCCAGGCGCTGAGCCCCTCTGTGCAGCCCTGGAAACTAGGAACTCATGGGAAATGGGCCAGGAAGTAAGCCAGAGGGACGGGGATTGTGCAGCAGGCCAGCTGGGGGAGCCACCGCGGAGAGAGGCAGAGAATTGGTTGCTGTCACTACCCCAGCTGAGATGTGACTCACACCCAGGATGTGAACCCTGGTGGGGACAAGTCTCAGGGTCTTTGCATCTGAGTACTTGGGGGTTGGGGGGTGTGGAAGCCCGCCCTCTCCTCTCTGTGTAACCCTGAGCTAGCCCCTGCCTCTCTAGATGCCACTTCCCCATCAGAACTCTCTGTTCTGGGACAGCACCCTGCGATCTGAAGATGGAGATAGCCACGGAGTTCCTCAAGTCTCCTCCACTGCATTTACCAAGCACCTACTTTTTGCCAACCACCGTGCCAGCATTGCCTCCTAAAACCCTCTCCACAGCCTTACGAGAAAGCTGAGGCTCAGAGAGGTTAGGCGGCTGGCCGGAGGTCACACAGTAAGTATGTACTGAGATAACATCCCAAGGTCTTTTTTCCATTGCCCCTTTCATCCTCCAATTCCATGGCTTTTAAGTGCCTCTGCTTTGGAATGTGCTTCAGTTTGTCTCCACATTTTTAGGAATTTTTCCCTCCCCCACCTTCCCGGTTTGGTTGCAAAAGGAGGGAGCATGGAGGGGGCAGAGGTTGCTGTCAGAGAGGTCTCCTCTGCCTCCCAAATTGCCTCTGAATTCTTCCATGGAAGCCTGGCAGCTTTTCCAGGCACACCCCCCTCCCTCCCTCCCTGCAATCCCCTGGCCTCTTAAGAAGCCGGAGGAACAATCGCTAATCAGCTCCCAAGAGAGAGACAGGGGAATGAATGGAGGAGCCAACAACAGGCCTCAATTGCTGGCAGCTGGTCCCCTTCCCCAGCCCCAGCGCTGGCTCCTCACTCTCCTCAATTACCATTTTTCTCTTCATGCCCAATTTCCTCAGGTCTCTTCAGGCTTCTTCCTTAACTCGATGAAGCCACAGAGGTTAAGGGACATCCCTCCCGCCTACCCCCCGCCTGAAACACCCATTCCTTCACCTACCTCCCCATGGTGAGGCCCCAAAAATGCTGATCATATTTTCACCTCCAAGCCTTTGCACACCCCACTCCTTCTGCATGGGCAGCCCTCCTCTAGCTGACAAACTCCTACTCATCTGCTAAGGTCCAGCGTATATGTCCCCTTCCAGCGACACCTGTTTTTATAGGCAATAGAGGGGGATACTGTTTCCTATCAAGACTGACAGCAGTGGGGGGTCCCCTGGGTGGTAGGATTTTGGCTTAGAGGCTGCAGGCAAGAAGAGTCTTTTCTGCCCTTCCCCATTCACCGTCCCTCTCTCATTTTTCTTTCTCTCTTCTCATGTCTGACCCAGGGATTCAGGCTAAATGACCTTCAAGATCCCTCCCAACATCCCATGTTGATACTTCTGCCATCATCCTTTGGGGGCCAGGTGGCTGTATCTATTGAGTGCCAGCCATGTTCCAGGCACGTTCTGAGCATTTTACCTGCCCTCACCCTGGAAGCTGCCAGAAGCCCCTAAACTCCCGGAGGGCCACGCTACTCTCCTGTAAAGTGTGGTTCCGAGTCTGGGGGCCATTACCCCGGTCCCTATCTGAGATGCATTGTGGTTGTCCTGAGGGAGTTTCCTAACCACCTCTGGCCTCCTCCTTCCTCAAGAGGTGGGACTGCTCTGGTCAATGCTAAGTAAGCACAACTGTTATGCATCACTTCCAAGTCAAGCTTTAAAAACAAAAACCGGTTTGGCTCAGTGGGTAGAGCGTCGGCCTGTGGACAGAAAGGTCCGGGTTCGATTCTGGTCAAGGGCACATCCCCAATGGGGATTGTGCAGGAGGCAGCTGATCAATGTTTCTCTCTCATCGATGTTTCTAGCTCTCCATCTCTCTCCCTTCCTCTATGTAAAAAAAAAATCAATAAAAAATAAAAAATATATGTTTGCATATAAAACCGGGTGGGAGTTGTTTCATTTTATTCAGATGCTTGATGGGAACTTCTCTGTACCTCATCCTCCTTCAGCCTCTTCCAAAACCGGACCTAAGGCGCCACCTGGTGGCAGCCTTTGGTTCTAACATGGCAGAAAAACCCAGCGGGAGTAAAAGCTGCCCACACCCCTCTTCCCTGAATGTTTCTTTCCCTGAATATAGACTTGCTATAAACGTGATAGAACAACAATTGATGAACATTTTTTTTCAATATTTTTATTGATTTCAGAGAGGAAGGGAGAGAGAGATAGAACCATCAATGATGAGAGAGAATCATTAATTGGCTGCATCCTGCATGCCCCACACTGGGGATAGAGCCTGCAACCCAGGCATATGCCGTGATTTCCTGGTTCATAGATCAGTGTTCAACCACTGATCCTGGCATATTTAAATCCAATGTTTTTTTCTGTATGTAATTTTCCACATAGCTGAGGATTAGTTTATACATATGTTTATGTATAAATATACACTCAGTTATATTTAAACATAGGTTGTAGGTTTTGTAAACAAAGTCTTGGTGTGGGAGTTGGTGTGAGTGTTGGGAGTCAGGGGCTAGTGTCAGACCACCCTGAGTTTGAATCCTGTCTTTGCCCTTACTAGCTATGTGACTTGGGCAAGTGACTTCCCTGAGTAACAATTTCCGTCACCATCTGCAAAGTATGGTTAATAATGGGGCTTATCCTGGGCTGTTGGGAAGGTAATGACACAATGTATGCAGTTCATTGCTTTATACAGTTCCCAGGACAGAGAGGTTTCTCACTGATAATAAATGACTTTCAGTCCGCAGGCTGACATTCTATCCACTGAGCCAAACCCGTTTGGGCCATAGGCCATTTCATGTAAAGATATTCGTGTTGGCCTTATCTCTAATGCATCTTCTGCCTCGGGGCTTTGGCACTCGCCCTTTCCTCTGCCTGGGACACTCTCTCGATAGGTCTCTGCCCACTTCTTCAGCATTCAGTGTAGATAACACATCTATAGAGATACCTCTGATCCCTCAATCTAAATCAGACCTTTTCAAATGAAATAATGATACAAGATGGGTCATAAGGCAGGACACAATTAAGTGCCAAATAAAGCAAAGAGTTAAAAACTAGGGCTTCACCCTAAGTGGTTTGGCTCAGTGGGTAGAGCATCGGCCTGCAGACTGAAGGGTCCCAGGTTCGATTCCAGTCAAGGGCATGTACCTTGGTTGCAGGCACATCCCCAGTAGGGGGTGTGCAGGAGGAAGCTGATTGATGTTTCTCATGGATGTTTCTAACTCTATCCCTCTCCCTTCCTCTCTGAAAAAAAATCAATAAAATATATTTTTTTAAATAAAATAAAAACTAGGGCTTCAAGGAATGAAAAGTTTACTGTGGATTAGAATGCTAGATAAGAATTCCCATAGGAGATAGAATATAAACTGATGGGGTAAGATTCAGGAAGATAGAAGGTAGGCAAGGTGGTCACTCCGGAGGCTGTGGGCAGGGCTGCCATATAGAATCATACAAGTGAACCACAAGGCCTCACAAGAGTAGATATTCAACTTGTGTCCTGCCCACTAAGACTCACCCATCAAGGCTTTGTCTGCCCAAAGTGGTCACCTTTGCTGATTGGTTCAAAGGATCCTAGGGCTAGTGGTGGCCCTGGGTTGAGGGGAAGGTGAGGAAAAGGTTCAGTGCACATAGATTTAAGATGATGATAATCATAAGCCTCTTGGGGGAGGGAGAAGGGGGGCAGGCTGGACTGTTTGAAACACAAGCCTTGGAGGAAGGAAGAACAGGAAGCAAGGCCTATTTGAGCTCAATGTCAGGTGTTTGAAAGCTCTGACTTATCAGGAAGCTCTAATATATGTTAGTGGAAAATTCAACCCCATATGGGATTCCCCAAAGAGAAGCTTCAGTTATGGCTGCTGAGGAGCAAGAGCAGGTGAGAGTTAGGGACTAGGACTACTTCCAAAATACTATACACAAATGTTTTAAAAATGTTTTAAAAATTCTGTCCAGGTTCTATTCTGGTCAAGGGCACATACCTTGGTTGCGGGCAGATCCCCAGTGGGTGATGTGCAAAAATCAGCTGATGGATGTTTCACTCCCATCGATGTTTCTAACTTTCTATCCCTCTCCCTTCCTCTCTGTAAAAAATCAATAAACTATATAAAAAAAATGAAATGGCCTATGTAGGTTTGATAAATAAAGTGGAAGACAACTTACTACGTTGTGAATTCATACTACTTTATGAGTCAACCTTTGTTCTAGACCCTGGAAATGAGGCTACGACGTATTCCTTTCCAGACTAACGGAGGAGGCTAAGATGATCTCAGGAGGCAGACCATGGTGGGAGGTTATGGTGCATGTCAGTTGGAGGGTAGAGACAGTAACTACTTCTGCCTTTGGGGACTGAGGGAAGCTTGGCCAAGGAGACATCTGAGTGGGGTCTGACATAGGAGTTTCCCAGGCAGAGACACAAAGGGAGAGGAAGTCTGGGGAGTGCCCAAAGGGATGGAGGCAGGAGAGAAGGGTGATTTCAGAGCGTGGCAACCAGGAAGGGCTAGGAAATTAACATGCTTGCACTGTCATGTCCATCATCTGGCTGATAGGTAATGAGATAGGGGAGGCTGGCCTGGCTGCGGCGCGGAGAATGAATAAGGGATGTGGAGTCTGGGAGACCCATGAGGAGTCTGGTACTGTGACCCAGGCTAAACACTTACATTGGGACAATGATTATAAGAACGCACAAGAGAGGAAAGATACAAAAGACGTTTTCATGTGAAAATCTATAAGCCTTGGAAATGGACTGGTGTTTGGAAGGCCGGGGAGAGGATGAGTTAAAACTTTGCAACTTTCAA